>NC_080567.1:13862500-15252500 GCF_030253575.1 Rhododendron vialii | reverse complement strand
CAAGGATTGAAAGCTGTATGCAATTTATTGTGAAAGTGATTTTAGCTGCAATAGTAACCATGACACAGGGCATACTGGTAGACATTTTAAAAACAAACATAAAAAATAACTAGAATAAGGCAGACTAGGCAGTAGTGGACCTAGTGGTAGTTTGTTGAAATTTGAATATTCGAAACCTAAAATGAGAGAGCAATTGGCCCGTTACGTAGCTACAGCCGAACAACCATTTACTTTTGGTGATGATATTAGATTTGAACATTTTTTCAAGAATTATCTTAATCCTGAATTTTCTAAAGTTTTTAGAAATACAACTAAAAGTGATTGTTTGGTAGCTTTTGCAAAAACTAGAAAAGAATTGATTACTGAAATTAAAAAATTTGATAGTACAATCTCTTTTACTTCTAATATGTGGTCTGATATAAATAATCTTGGTTATATTTGTGTGACTTTTCATTATTTAGACTCTAGTTGGATTTTGAATAAAAAAATTATTGCTTTTCGTTTAATGGAGCATCCTCATAATGCTTATCAGATTTTTCAATGTATAAGTGGTGTTTTTAGGGAGTTTGAAATTGTTGATAAAGTTTTCAGTATTACTTTTGATAATCATAGTGCTAATAGCGCTGCAACTGAATTGTTCAAGGTAAATATGACAAACTTACGTTCTCGTCAATTTTTTCATATGCGATGTGTATGCCATATCATTAACTTAGTTGTGCAAGATGGTTTGAAATCTATAGCACCATGGATACAAAAACATTAGAAATGCTCTTCTTTTTATTGCTACTTACGGAGCTAGGCAATAAGAATTTGATGCATTGTGTAAAAGTTACAACGTTAAACCAAAAAGAATGAAACCTGATATGAAAATTCGTTGGAATTCAACCTTTCTTATGTTAAAATCTTGTAGGAATCACACTGATGTGATTATTGCTTTTGTTAATGCCAAGTCTGATTGTGGTTTAACTCATTCTGATTGGATAATTGCTTTTGAGTACATGAAATTTTTGAAAGTATTTTATGTTTCTACTTGTGCTCTTTCGGGTGTTCGTTATCTTACTTCTTGTCTTGTGTTTAATCACTTGTATAATATCAATTTCAATTTTAATATTTATAGAACATAAACAAATTTCATAGCTGCTTGTAATGATATGGAATCAAAATTCAGGAAATGTTTCGAGGACATACCAAAAATATTTATTGTAGCTGCAGTAATGGACCCAAGGATTAAGTTCGAAGGTGTTCAAATGCTCTTAGAAGGAATTTCTGATAACTTAATGACTACATTACCTTCTCTTACTGAAGTGAATTCGCTATTGACTAATTATATGCTTCTTATGAGTCTAAATTTGCAAGCACTACTACGACTACGAGTACTACTACGACTCTTTTACCATCTACAAGTAGCAATGACCCATCCTAGTCTTTCATTTCCAAGAAAGGTAAAACTGCAAGTGCACGCTCTGAACTTGTTAAATATTTAGAGATAGAGCATCTTATCGAAAATGACGACGTAAAAAAGTTTGATATCTTAGATTGGTGGAAAAAAAATGAAAGGACATTTCCTATTCTTTCCATCATGGCACGTGATGTACTAACACCTCCTGTCTCTTCAGTTGCATCTGAATGTGCTTTTAGTGCAGGTAAGAGAGTGTTGGATGAGAAGAGAAGCAGACTAGCTCCAAACATTTTGGATTGTCTCCTATGCTTAAAAGATTGGGAGGATGCATGTCTTGAAATTCATAAAAGATCAGCTAAATATGAATTTAGAGATTATTTTTCGAACTCTGATATAGATGGTGATGATTAGGGGAGATGCATTACTAATGTGATGCTGCTGGTAACTTATGACGGCCTTAATGGCAACTTAACGTTGTTGTATCCAGGTTGTGTTATTCTTTATACATCAGTGTGTGTGTGTGCGCGTGCTGTTACCAAATGCTCAAGAAACTGTAACTATTTATCGGCTATGATGATAAAAAAAAATCTAACATTTAAAGGGTACGGTTATGCAACTTATAAAGGCCTTAATGGCAATTTAATGTTGGCCTTAATGGCAACTTAACGTTGCCACTTGCCTCCATGTGCCATTCTTTATTCTGAGCTCAAATGTGTGTATATTATTATAAGAAGGCAATGGCATGAGTAGTTGGTGCAAGTGTGTAACGCCCCTCAATTTTGGTCAGTAAAAATTTTCGTTAAATATTTGAATTTTATTTAAATTACTTATTTTCTCTTGAGTGGCTATATGATTTTTTGTTTTCGTCGTAGTTAGATTTTTGGTGTAACAACTCCGATTTTTCATTCAATAAAAATCTCGTTGTTATTCGAAATTTCTTAATTTCTCGATGATTTTCTTATTTGATTCCTAGTAGTTCGTATTCAAGCAATTGAACACCTTATCACCGTATTCCTCGACTAGAAACCCTAATTGCACTTTAGCCCCTCAAGGATCGTTTCTTGAACTTCAAGCCCTACCTAGCAAGCCTAGTTAGCTTCTAACCGACTTGTTGGAGAAACCAAACTAGGAAGTCACCTAGTTACTTTTCCCTAACCGTAGATAGACCATTTTGCCCATCTTGAACCTTTTGAACCTTTTCAAACCCTAGTCTAGAAATTGTTTATTTATTTTCTTTATTGTTTTGATTTTATTCTTTATCCTTTGGACGATAAATGTTAGGGGAACTATTATCCATTGGATAATAGAAACCCAATTCTTTATATTAAAAGGATTTTGAAAGATTTGAACAAAGTACTATAATCTTTTGGAAGTAGACTTTTATAATTACTTTAAAAGTACTTTTTGAATATTTTACTATAAAAAATACCCTAGTAACTATTGTCCATTGGACAATGATTGTTAGGATAATCTTTACCCATTGGACCAAAGCCATTCCTTTATTTTATTTGGTAAGTACATATATATATATATATATATATATATATATAAACACATGTATAATGACAAAAGGACATGTAGTTTTTTTCAAAAACTTAGTTTAGTATTTAAAGTACTCGTACCTTATTATCCTTTGGTTAATAACCGTTAGGGGTTTTATTATCCATTGGGTAATAAGCTCATCTTCCAACTAAGTACTTAACCCAATAAACTAATATTTTGTTAAGATTCCCGGAGTACAAAAGTACATTATTATATTAATTAAGTACTCGTACCTTTTTATTTGTTTAAAGTGGTGAATCTTGACCCTTAAAGACTAAATTGACCCTTTTGTACAAAAGTACCTATTGTTTATTTGTATTCTTGCATTTTAGTACATACATATACATATGTATATAGCTAGTACATGAGAGAGAGAGAGAGAGGAGAGAGGAGAGAGAGAGAGCCGTGAGAGAGAAAGAGGGAGAGGGAGAGAGAGAGAGGGAAAGAGGAAGGAAGAAGAAGAAGGATTTGATGTGTACTTGACATTGGCCTTCCAAAAGTACTTCAAGTCTTTGGTGATTTCTTTTCCCAAGCCAAATCTTAACCCCATTGTCCTCCATTGTCCAACTTTCAATTTGTTTAACCAAGAATCTTGTACCCATGTCTCCTCATTTCCAACATATCTTCCAAAAATCCCATCCAAGGACTAACCTAGCCATGCAAGCCTACCAAAATTAGCTTACAACCTTTCAATCAACCTTGACATGTGAAAGAAAGTGAGACTTAGAGAGAGAGAGAGGGGGGCCGGCCAAGAGAGGGAGAGAGGGAGAGCTTAGCCTATAAATAGAAGCCATTCCAAGCTTTGAACTCACACCTTCAACCATTGCTCTCACTTCTCTCTAGAAATTTCAAGAGTTCTTGCTTCCAAAGTTCTTGTTTTCTTATGTTCTTGAGTGTTCTTGAGAGAAACCACTAAACCACCTTCCAAAACCACTTTTAGATCTTTTAAAGTAGCTTAGTTAGGTTAGAAAGTTGTTTCTAGGAAGAGAAAAGATCAACTCTCTTCCTTTCGAAGCAAACCGACGCCGTTACGCCGCCAAAATCCAAAATCGACGACCAAATCTTCTTAGCCGACTACTACCGTCAAGAAGCAAGGTAGGATCTCCTTATCTTCCATCCCAAGTAGTTATCCTTACCTACTATCCCTAGTATAAAGTAGTTTTGTACCCTAATGCTAAATATAAGTTCATTAGGAAATAACTTTGATCATTTATTTAAAGTAGATAAGGTTATCTTTTGTTGGGAACGTATGAAATGCATGATGTTTGTTATTGTTGAGTCAAGCATGTCAAGTAGTTTGAAATGGATGATCTTATTAGATTGAATATTACAAAGAATGATATCGTATGTGAAAAGTCCTACCGCGGAGTCTTTGCATGTAAATGAGACACGAGAACCGAGAAAGTAGAAACATGACACCTAGGGTGTGGATAATGATGAGATGTGTTTTGAAACCGCAATGTGGCCGGACTTGGTAGCCCATTGTGTGTATGGAAACCCACGATGTGGCCGGACGTGGTAGCCCATCGTGTGGATTGTGAAAACCGCAACGTGGCCGGACTTGGTAGCCCGTTGTGTGTATGAAAACTCGTAATGTGGCCGGACTTGGTAGCCCATTGTGAAGATTGCCAGTGCGGCCGGACGTGGTAGCCTCATTGGTAATGTGGCTTGGTTATCCGCGGAGAGGAGCCAAATGCAAGTTTTGTGTGCCAATGGGAACCCGGCGTGGCTGAACCATTGTGAGGATACTCGGGAGACCGGCGCGGCGGAACCGAGGTTGGGTGTGTAGCTTGGTTATCCGCGGTACGGAGCCAATGTAAATTGTGTGAGTTAAACAAATGGTTTTTGAAAGGTTGATTTGTAAATGAAAATGTTGACACAGTTTACGACGAGTCGCGTAGGAGAAACTCTAAAATCTTGGACACCAACGTTGATTGATATTCGAATATGGATATGTCATTGTTAGCTTTGTATATACGTATCATGTGGAAATCGATGTTTCAGTATAACCTGTTGTTTGTAAGTTATGGGTTAGAGGGTTTGGATAGTTCTATTGAGCTTTGTGGCTCACGGTGTTGCCTTTTTGGTGACCCTGGCATATTATATCGGTGGCGACGCTGGTATAATATGTCAGATTACATAGATGAGCAGGGCGAGCTTTATACTATGGAGGCCTTCGGAGCCGAAGAGCTAGCTCGGATGGAAGAACAAGCGGAGCAGTAGTTAGGAACCTTAGTTCCCTTCCCGTTTGTAATAAAAGTACTCCTTTTAAGTTTTGTTGTAATAAAGAGCCTGACTCAGTTTATTTTCAATAAAATTACTTATTTAACGTACCCAAAATTCGGGGCGTTACAAAGTGTGTTTGTGTGTGTGTACGTTCTGGGTTGGTTATAGTTTTCTGGACATCTTGGTTGTTTCTGTGACTCATTCACTGTTGTTGCTGGGCATTTGGTCATTTACTGGGCCTAAGGACAGAATTCTTTGACATATATTGGTGGATATGGTCTATTTCCGATTGAAATATGTGATGGTGGTCTGTTTCTTATTGAAATATCTGTTAATGGCCTTGGCGGGGTAACTTTGTTGCAGCCATCCACGAATACTTTTGGGCCTTTGGCTATGATGTGTGATAAGCCTAGAAAACAGCATGCTAAACTCAAAAAATAGGTACATGGCATGGATGTGTGAGCTCTCTTTATTTATGGGCAATGATGCATCAATTCTATTATTAATTAAGGTAGATACCTTGGCGGGGTATCATTAGAATTTTGATGCAGCCATGAGTACCCTTTGATTCCCAAATTAAATTTTCTAAGCCCAATCCAATCCAGCTATGAGTACCCTAATGCCATGCCTCTGTTTGGTTTAGAAGTCTGTTTTCTGCAGTTAGCTTTGGTTGAGCCAAATTTGGTGAAATTAGTGGATTGGCTGTGATGATATTTGTTTTGGGCCTAAGGACAGGTTGATTTGACATATATTGGTGGATATGGTCCGGCTATGTACAACTGGCAAGCAAGTCATTGTCAGTTCAATAAATTGTAACTAAATCTTTTATTCTAGAGGGTATTATAGGTTGGCTTTGGATCATGTTAGGGAAAGGAAATTTTCCTAGATGTCTGGTTTGGATGCCTTTATGAGCAACTCTTTTTTGACAAAACTGTCAAGTTTGACTGTGATAGCTGCAAGTGGTGGTAGTTATAATGCTCTTTGAGAACCTCTTCACCACAATAAGGAATAACTTATGCTTTGCTATTTTGTGACAACGAAGTCAGGCAAATGATGAATCACCTTTGTTCCTATTTCGTTTCATCACGTGCTATGTATTGTTAGCTAAAAACTTCATGTGTTTCTCATTTATCTCTTCTTGTAATTATGCTTCCCAGAATTGGAAGAATTTGTAAAAGTTAGTCGTGATAATGGTGCTCTTGGCACGGCCCGTTTGACACCTCTAAACGGGCACGACAAGATTAAAAATAGCACGACATAGCATGACCAAGTAAACGGGCATGACATGATTGAAAAATGGCACGACACGATTAAAAAATGGGCTAGCAAGGCACGACATGATTTAAGTAAATGGGGCCGACACGATTGAAAAAGGGCACGACATGACACAATTAAAAAACGGGTCAGCATGGCACGTACGACACGATTTAAGTAAATGGGCTCGACACGGCACAACACGATTGAAAAACGGCACGGCACGACACGATACGATTTAAGTAAATGGGCCGGCATGGCACTAAACTACGATTGGTACAAAGCTAAACGGGCCAGGCCGGCCCGGCTTGGCCCGTTTGACACCCCTACTAATATAGTATGAAGAATGACACGTGGTGCATATTGAGTGGCGTGAAATATTGCTCGCACTCGAGGGGCGTTTGGGAGCCATGGTAATTCGTCTTGGGCCAAAAATTGTAAAAGAGATTGTACACTTTATATATTCATACTCTTGTGATAGTTTATCTTTTCGTGAGTGATTTTGGAGAGAAAATCACTTGAAGATTAGGTGTTACAAGTACCGGTGTCAAACATTCAAACTATATGTTTTTGTATTTTGAGTGTTTGACCAAGAATTGCAGATTTTATTATATAAAATGCATTTTGAAGAATGCGAAACCTTAAGATTCTCTCTATAATAAGACTTGTAGTTGGGTTCGACTTCTGTGATTGTGGAATTGTTTCTCCCCCTAGCTAGTAGTTGGGTTGAGTATATGGTGATTGTGGAGTTGTTTTCAAATTTGTATAATTCATATACTTGTATTCGCTTAAGGGCATGTTTGATAAAACTGAAAACTGAAACTGAATGCTGAAAAATTAAGTACTGAAAGCTGAATGCTGAATTTTTTAAGCTGAAAAGCTGTTTGGTAAATATATTAAGTACTGAATTAAAATAAGATAAATTAATTGTTGTTCCAATTCTTTTTTAATTTACTAACGGTCACAATGTACTTATAATAATGGTAGAATGGTGATTGTCGTGGTGGTGGTGATGGAGTGGCGGCAGCGGCGACGACGGCGGTGGTGTTGGAGTGCTAGCGATAATGGTGGTGGTGGTGGAGTGATGGTGATGTAACAGTGGCAGTGAGTGGTGGTGGTGTAATGGTGGTGGTGGCGGTGGAGTGATGGTGTAATGGTGACAGTGAGTGGTGTCGGTAGAGTGATAGTTGTGCAATGGTGGCATTGTGGTGGTGGCGACGATGTGATAGTGGTGGTGGTGGTGGTGATGGAGTGACAGGGGAGTGGTAGTGGTGGTGGTGGAGGAGTGGTGGTGGTGGAGTGGTGGTGATGGTGGCGAAATGGTGGTAGTGGTGGTGGAGTGGTTGTAGGAGTGGTGGTGGTGGTGGGAGTGGTTGTGGTGGTGGTATGGTGATTAAATGTAAGTATACAAGAATTCAGCCAGAATTAATTAAGTAGCTCAAAGCTACTTATTTTTTTTCAACTTTTTAGCTTACATTTTAAGTAGCACTTAATTTGTTAAGCAATGTATAATGTCGTTATCAAACCTATTGAATCACGTATTACTTAATTGATTCAGTTTTAAGTGCTGAATTTAGGTTATCAAACAAGCCCTAAGTCTTTGGCAAAAAAATAACTATTCTGGCTTTGAGGATCAAAAAAGACAAGAAAAAAAAAAAAAGAAACCATGTTGGGGCTACAATGTGGGGCACTTGGAGGACAACGGTCACTGAGACATGTCAAAGCTCTTTTGTGGGACTGAGTGTGTAAGGGTTGAAAGGATAAATGAAAATAGTATATAAAAGTGTCTAATGGTCCAGATATATATATTTTTTGAAACTAGTTAATTCATTCAGCCCGAAGACGAAAATTATATCACAAAACTCAAGAATGCACCAAACTACCTAATTCGGGACACGAGAACTGCAAAAATACAATAGACCCTAAGACACACTGCAAAAGCAAATCAACACTAATTGTTAATATGAAAATTCCGTCCAAGACTAAGCAGCCCAGATTCACTGTTGAATGGCCTAGATTCATTGTTGATTTTTCATTTCATGAATACTTTCATGGACCCTTTTTATGTATCATAACATTTTCCTTTGTCCATTGAATCTGGACTATGTTTTTCTTTCTGACATTTTGGTACAATTGAGGGTAAGCAATAATTTATTAGCTAAGCTGTTCGGCTAAATAAGTTAATTGGCTTATTTTTTTGTTCTTATTCAAAAATAATTCGTATTTGTTAGTTTTTCGTCAATTTTTTGAAGATTATTGCATTGTTATGATGAGAGGAATCTAAAAAGTAAAAAATTACGACCGAAATCCTAATTTTTTTGAATAAAGACGAAAAAATTGACTTTTTGGCTTATTTTTGTCTTTATTCAAAAAAATTAGGTTTCGATCGTAATTTTTTACTTTTTAGATTCCTCTTGTCATTACGCTGCAATAATCTCCAAAAAATTGACGACAAACTAACAAATACGAAAAAAAATTAAATAAGGACAAAAAAATAAGCCAATTGGCTTATTTAGCCGAACGACCGAATCTTGTTTAATACTCCACTAGCAGAGAAAAAAGTTTATAAGTTATTTTTTCTATTTAGCTTAATTTTTTAAAATCTCAAATAGCTTAACTAACTCTATTTTTTACTCTCGAGAAATACCAGAAATGCAAATAAAACTCTCTCCCACTCACATTGTTTTATCTATTTTCATAATCGGGATAAAAAATGAAGCAGTCGTGCATAGTTTGTAAATTATTTACAACTAGGGTTTGTCCGTGCCTATAGCACTACCTATCCCGTTTGGAATTATCCTTTGAATCTTGGAACACGATAATGGGTATCAAATTTGCCGGTAGTTACAAACTCTAAATCAATCTCTTTTTTGGTGGCACAAAAAAGAATTACTTGAAAGAATTACCTATGCATGAGGCATGGGCAATTTCTGTAACTTTCAAAAAAAAAAAAAATGCATTGATAAGATCCAAATATAGTGGATCTGACATTTTTTTGAGAATTATCCGTGCTTACGGCACTCCCAAAACATTTACATGTACAATTCTTCGGACTTATGGTTAAAAGTTAGTAACAAAATAAATGTAAAAGGAGAAACATAAAAGAAATGTAAAAAGTTCTTCTAACATTTTTAATCCCACTACACAACTATCATCCGGGATAACACTAAAAGAAAAAAAAATCACCCCTTTTTAAATCTTCGACCACAAGTATTTGCTAAAACTATCATACGTAGCTCTCTCTTGATGTTTATTACTATAAATAAGGGGACACAAATTCAGCTATCTTTCTTATATATCGTTTCCCTCTCCAACCCAACCACCGCTCCCCTCACTTAAAGCAACGCACGTTGCACAATCACCACCCTCCCACTCTTTCTCTTCACAATAACAAAGATCAATTTCGTAGAGGAAAAAACATTTTTGAAAAGAAAAAAAAAAAAACAGAAGGGGTGAGAGAAGGAAAAATGGAAAAAGATGTAAAGAAAATAAAAGTTTTCCTCTCTCTTTCCTCTTTCCTTTACATTACCAAACACCAATTTATTGTAACAATCGGAAAAAAGAAACACGTTAACAGCCCTAGAATTTTAATTACCAGAAAGTTTAGGGAGAAAGCTAGCCTATGTCATAGTTTGCTTATTAAAGAAAAGTATCTCCCTCTCACACAACGATGATTACATAGAATAGGATGCATGTCAACCAGTTACCATTCAAAACCCATTTCAGAAATCAAAATGCCATTTACTGATAAAAGAGAAAAATCATAACTTGCTTCAACAGTACCAAACACCGGGGAAAAAATTGTTGACAAGAACGGGAGAGAGAGAAAGAGAGGACTCGGGTGGATTTGAATTGGGTACAGGTGAAGGTATGAGACGGCAATTGTGTAATATGTGCAAAGAATGTGAGCAATTTTTTGGAACTCTCAACCCCTTGGATCAAATGAATCTCGACCCTTTTTTTAATTTGTGTTTGTGTGGTCCCCACACCTTTGTGTTTTATTAAATAGATTTTTTTGAGACTTCTATCATTTTTTAAATAAAAATTACTTTTCATGCATCTTTTGAACTTTTTGCACTGAATTAAAATCCTTAAATATTTTTCAAATTTACCAAATAAAATACAAGGGTGTGGGGATCACACAAACACAAGTTGAAAGAATGACTAAGATTCATTTGATCCAAAGGTTGATGTGTGCTCTCCAACTCTCTTAAAAAACACCCACACTCTTACAAATATATTACAAAAATGCTATCAATTCTTTTACCCACTGCTCGACTTCTGGCTTTGGCATAAAAAAATAAAAATATATTATAAAAATGCCCGTGCCTACAGCACTATCGGAGTGCGTAGTGCCGTAGGCATTGGCAACGACTAGTATATAAAATAGCAGTATAGAATCTTAGGGTTGAGCATGGTCCAGATTGGTTCGATTTATAAGTAAATCAAGAACCAAACCAATACCTATGGATTATGAATTTGAAGAACCAAATCAACCCACAAAAAACATAGAACCAAATCAATCCAAACCATTAAATACGGTTCGGTTTTCATTTTAAACCACGGTTTGCTTTGAATTAAGTTATCATCTTTAAAAAATATTTTAAGTACCAAAAATTACAAAGATAAATTAGAAGAAAACTTATATTAAAATCAATTTCATTCAATTACTAAAACACATTAACATCACCCCTCCCCCTCCCCAAGTCTGATAAGATAGAGCAGATTATGTAACACCCCGTCCCACATCGGAAGTTTACATGGATGATCTTGGGTATATAACAAATCTTGTGGGCTACTACTAGTACCTTGTGCTTAAGCTTTTGGGCCATGTGGTGTGGCTTGTGGATCAAAATCAGGGTACTAGGCCAGTGGTCTGTTAGGGGCGTTACAGGTGGTATCAGAGCCATCCATGTACACGACCATGTGGGCCCTTGGAGTTTGGTTTGATTTGGTTGTTGGTTTGATTTGTATTGGTGATTATAGTGCTCAACCCTTCGCGAGAGCGCGAGGCTATAAAGTTGGGGAGATTGTAACACCCCGTCCCACATCGGAAGTCTACATGGATGATCTTAGGCATATAACAAATCTTGTGGGCTACTACTAGTACCTTGTGCTTAAGCTTTTGGGCCATGTGGTGTGGCTTGTGGATCAAAATCAAGGTACTGGGCCAGTGGTCTGCTCCGGGCGTTACAGATTAAGATTAACGAATGACCAAAAAAAAAAGTAAGAGTATGATACCAACAATTGCCTCAAGTCTTAAACTAAGGAAATGAAAAATTGGTAAGTCATTAAAATGAACTAACTAAGAATACCAACTACTAAATATTTTAATTAAGATAGTTTAACCAAATAAAGTCAAAGAAAATTCCTAAAATTATTGAATTGAAATGAGACAGCAAAACCCCGGCTCGGGCTGACTTTTTGGGAAACCTGTTCCCATCGCGCTCATGGCCCGGCTGGCCTGCCAGCGGTAGTGGGAATTCTTCCATTCCCTCCTAAGGCCGCATCAACTATGATAACGTCATCACACCGCATACTCGCTAAACGCGATCCCACTGAAAAGTCGCATCCTACTCTATGTCCAGGTCGAGCAGCAGCATGGTAGCAACCAATTTGCTCATATTTATTTAGTGAATCATAATTAAATTATTTATATGTAACTACAAATATAAATATATATACGGGGCTGTTCAAGAGATACCAAAAAAAATACCTCATAGTTCCCGATCAAATTTTGATGATCCGAACTGCTTAATGTGATCAGAACGCTATTGTTAGGGTACCCGCAAGAAAATTAGCAGAAAAAAAGAACGAAAAAAGCTTGATCTGAGCAGTTTTTAGCTTAGATTTAATGAACTGTTCAATTAAAAACTACTCAAAATAAGCACTTTCCGGTTCTTTTTTTTTGCTAGTTTCTTACGGGCACCTTTAAAATCACATTCTGCACACATTGAACGGTTCGGATCATAAAAATTTGAACGGAAACTATGAGATTGAGATTTGGGGTGTTTTTTTAGGTATCACTTGAACCACCCTGATATATATATATATATATATGGGGGAAGAATTAAACTCAAGTAATCTGTAAGTTGTATTTACTCCTACTTAATTTTTATTTAGTCTTTTAGTCCTGCTGAAATTTTAGTTAGTATTTTAGTCCGGTTATCATCGGTCGACCACCTTGCAAAAGACCACCTTAGGTAATCCGTAAAAGTCCTCGTGAGTAAGTCCCGCGGTAGGGCAGTGAAGGGGTTGGGAAAAAACCTGGGGTATGTGTCAATTGGGGTATGTGTTTATCATGACAATTTAGGATTAAAATATTAATTAAGAAATCTTTAGGGTTAAAATACTAAAAGAAGAGTCTGTAGGATTAAAAACAATGAATAGATTATTTAGGTGTACTTCTTCAGCCAGTTCTTCAATGGCTTCTCTATCTGAGTTAGCGGAGATAGTCAACCAAGAAGAACATGAGTATCAAGATTTAGATACAGGATTAGGAAATTGGAATATACCTAAAATCCCAGTAAAAGAAATTTATAAGTCAAGTTTTTTAGATGATGCTTTTCGTACTGATCAAGTTGCTAAAACTGCTGAACATGTTTATGCCATTACTAAACAAGAAGAGAGATGCTCTCTCCTTAGTCAACAATCAGTCAAACGTCACCTTGAACGAGGATATAATTATATTCATGTAGGATTAATACAAGTTGCAATTAAACCATTAACAAGAAGAGGATTAAATTCCTCAGTTTTATTATCTTTAAGAGATAGTAGATTCACAGTCTATAGTGATAGTCTCCTAGGATTAATGGAGTCAAGTCTACATAATGGTCCAGTTTATTTTAACTGTTACCCCGACTTACCCCTTAGTTTAAAAGATAAAAATATTTTGAAAGCATTAACTTTAAATATTCAAACTGCCGGAGCAATCACTCAAATGCTTGAAGGTAGTCAGTCAATTGCATTAATTTACCGTATTTACTATAAATGTATGAAAACTAATTTAAATATTCATGCATTAGTCAAAAGTCCCAAGGATAAAACTGTACTTATACAGAGTAGCACAAATGCTAATGTACAAGTACCCAAAACCATTTCTTGGAGTGATATCCAGTTACCAACCAGTTGGCTTAGTGAAAATGAGAGTTTCCCACAGAAACTCCAAAATGACACAATTGATCTAGATTATATTGTACAATACTTAGATGGTACAGTTAGGATAAGTTTTGATCAACAAAGAGTAAACCCTCCTCTGAGAATCAGAGAATTAAGTCGATCCAATAGCTCAATAGCTATGGATAGGTCAAATAGTTCAACTACTTTGCCTAGGAAGGACAAAAATTTAATTGATCCCAGTATTAGATTAAAAGGTGTTGAATCAAGTTCACAAATTAGTAAACCTTGTTATTCTACACAGTCAAAATTTGAGGATGAAGACACCTTTCAAGGGTCTCCAACTCAAACAGATTTTGAAGAACCCATTGATTCAACTTTATTAGTTTTAAATAAACCTTTTGAAATAAATTTTGACAAATTATATTTTGAATTTAAGTCAAAAGAAAATAAACAAAAAAGAAAAAATTATTTTGCTAAATATACATCTAGTAAACAGGATAAAATTTTAGCTCATTGGGAAGCATTTATGGAAGAATCCAGAACTGAAATTTATTTTTTCAACTACTTAGAAAATTATTACAAAAAAGTCAATACTATTAAAAAAGTGAAAAGGAATAAGTCAGACCAGCCTGTTATAACCACAGGACACCCTCCTCTAGATCCAATCACCATTAGTGATACCCCACCATCTAACAATAGTAAATTGGAAATTGAGGAATTTAAAAAATTAAACGTAATCACCAAAACCTTACCGGAAGAAGAATTATTAATTGACCTAATCAGTAAAATAGATGATTCAGAGTTAAAGCAAAATTATATTATTCGCCTTAAGCAAATTTTACTTCAAAAATCTCATTCAATTACATCATTAGAAAATTCTGGTAAAAGATTAAACAAAGTCCACACTGAAGTCACTTTGCAAGATTTAAAGCAGGAAGCTAATCTTATTAAAAAAGATATTACCAAACTAAATAAATCTCAATTTGGTAAAGAAATTGATACAATTCCTAAAAATTACCAAACATCTGATCAACAAGAATACTACCAACAATGGTATGCCAAAGTAAAATTAGTAATCCATGATTATCAAATTGAAATCCCTGCCCTCATTGATTCAGGAGCAGATTTAAATTGTATTCAAGAAGGTATAATACCTACCATGTACTATCACAAAACAACAGAACAATTGACTTCTGCTAACGGTAGTAAAATGGTAATTAATTACGAGTTGCCTAAAGTCCATGTTTGTCAAGACAAAATTTGTTTTAGGACTTCTTTTGTCCTAGTTCAAGATTTATCTGACAAAGTAATTCTAGGCACCCCTTTTATCTATTTACTTTATCCTTTTACAACTACTGAAGAAGGAATTTCTACTAAACCTTTTGGTCAACAAGTAATGTTCAAATTCTTAACACCACCAGAACAAAGAAAATTGAAACAATTAACATTACCATCTACTTATAAAGTAAGTCAAAAAATGAACCAATTAAAATTTTTACAGGAAGAAATTAGATACAAAAAAATTGAAGAATAACTCACCAATACACTACTTAGTCAACAAATTGAAGATTTTAATAAAAGATTAAAAGAGGAAGTTTGTTCTAATCTTCCCAGTGCTTTTTGGCATAGAAAGAAACATATAGTAACACTGCCATACATAAAGGACTTTAATGAAGCCCAAATCCCAACAAAGTCAAGGCCTATTCAAATGAACCCTGAAGTTATGGAAACCTGCAAAAAAGAAATAAATGATTTACTTAATAACAATATTATTAGGAAAAGTAAATCACCATGGTCATGTCCTGCTTTCTATGTTAACAAAAATGCTGAAAAGGAAAGAGGAGTACCTAGGTTAGTCATAAATTATAAACCATTAAACAATGTGTTAGAATGGATCAGGTATCCAATTCCAAATAAAAAAGATTTAATTAATAGATTAAGTAAAGCAGTAATTTTTTCAAAATTTGATTTAAAAAGCGGATTTTGGCAAATCCAGTTACACCCTGATGATAGATATAAGACAGCTTTTACTACCCCCTTTGGTCATTATGAATGGAATGTAATGCCTTTTGGATTAAAAAATGCTCCCAGTGAATTTCAAAATATAATGAATGAAATATTTAACCAATTCAGTCATTTTATTATAGTATATATAGATGATGTTCTCATCTTTTCTAACTCAATTGAAGAGCATTGGAAACATTTAGAATCATTTATTAAAACTATTAAACATAATGGATTAGTCATTTCTGCTCCCAAGATTAAATTATTCCAAACAAAAGTAAGATTTCTAGGTTATGATATTCACCAATCAACTATAGTACCAATCAGTAGAGCCATTCAATTTGCTGATAAATTTCCGGATGAAATTATTGACAAAAATCAATTACAAAGATTTTTAGGATCCCTAAATTACATAGCTGAATTTTATAAGGACCTTAGGAAAACTTGTCAGCCTTTATTTGAGCGTCTAAGGGACAATCCCCCTCCTTGGTCACCAGTACACACCTCCATAGTCAAGCAAGTCAAAACATATGTAAAAACATTACCATGTCTAGGTATTCCTACAGTCAATTCTTTTAAAATTATTCAAACTGATGCCTCTGATATAGGATATGGTGGTATCCTCCTGCAGAAAGTCAATCCTACTTCCCCTGAGCAAATTGTCCGATTCCATTCTGGTCTATGGAATAAAACACAAAGCAATTACAGTACTATTAAAAAAGAAATTTTATCATTAGTTTTATGTATTTCAAAATTTCAAGATGATATATTAAACCAAAAATTTCTAGTCAAAATTGATTGCAAAAGTGCAAAGTATGTTCTAGAAAAAGATGTTAAAAATATTGCTAGTAAACAAATCTTTGCTAGATGGCAGTCAATTTTAAGTATTTTTGATTTTGATATTGAATATATTAAAGGAGATCAAAATTCCATTCCAGATTTTCTTACTAGAGAATTTTTATTTAGCACAACATAAAATTACTTTATAGCTATTAAAAATTGTTTTCTCAGCAGCATTCATTGTATTTAACATTGAAATCATTTGCAGTTCAGTCATGGCAGAAAAAAGCAAGAAACCTACTTCCACTACAAAAAACCAACTTGCACTTCCTCCAACTGATTGCAGAAACAGGTACCAAGTTCTTGGACAAGTACCCAAAACTAGTTACAGTTCTGCACTAATACATGCTCCCTCACCGAGTCACAATATTACACCACCCAATTCAAACCTTCATGTTGATCCCTTTTCCTCGACTCAAACTATTCAACCTAGTCAACAAAGATTCCCGTACCCAGCAAGAACTACAGAATATATTCTCAAACCAGTCACCACTAACCTCTTCTCCATTGAACCAGCCCACAAAAATATTCAAAATCCAGTTGAATTAGTCAAAGCCTTTTTCCCCCCAGGATGGCATTTCATCCCTGCTCACCCAGCTAAAACCCTTTCTTTTTACAAAGACATCCTTCTTCACCACAAGTCAATCCAGATAAAACCCATTAATGACAGAGTCAATCCAACTAAAGTCATTTACCATTCCCTCTATATTCACAACATAGTCAGCCTAGAAGAATGGGGCCACCCATCACTACTCAGAGATCTTCCGAATCATCCCATTCAATATAATTATTACGATTATATTGATGCATGGTTCAAAGTCATCCTCCATGAGAATGAGTCTTTTACTCACTCTTGGTTCTTTTCGTTTGATCATAAATTCAAATCAGTCATTCCATCTTGGTTCTCCCGGTGGTGGCACCAAAATGGAGCCATTCCAGACATCTTACCCAGTGAACTCATGGACCAAGTCAATTACTTTTCCACTCTGTATCCAGTCAATAGTCACACAAGTCAATTTCCAATGCTACTGTTATTTATGGCAAAATACAAAGTTCCATGGATCTTCAAATGGAAATATGGTATCAATAACACGATAGTCAATCGCCAGTATTTGGTAAAATGGTGGGATGCATACAAGCATCAACGCGTCATTGATCAAGTCAAAGAAGAATTCCCAGTCAAAGTTCCAACACCAGTCAAAATTCCAGCTATACAGGTTCAAGTTCCTCAGATTCAACCAAGTTCACCTACATTTTCCACTATTAGACTTGGAAGTCCAACACCAAGCTCTTCCAAGCCTTCGAAATCCAAGTCAAAAACCAAGTGCTCCCAGTTATTAATGTTAGCACAACAGTTAATTGCTCAAGCCAGTCAAGAAGAAGATGATACATCATCCGAAGAGTCAGCTACAGCAACATCTCATAGGAATCCATGTGGGTCAGCTTTCCAAGATGCCCAGGACCCATTTGCCTGAAGTCATTATTTCTACTTTTGGCCCCACCAGCACCAAAAGTAGGAACAGTCACAGTCAAAAGAAGTAATCATTTCTACTTTTGGTCCCACCTGCACCGAAAGTAGAAACAGTAACTTACTTTATTTACTGTAGTCACGTGATTCTACTATTCAATGTTTGTAATTTCTCTGATCCTTATTCTATAAAAGGATTGGAGAAGTCAGTTAGAGGCAGGACCGGTAAGACCAGTTAGGACTAGAGACCACTAGTAAAAAGAGAGGAGAGAATACGAGAGAGGTTTTAGAGAGAGAAATTCTCCTACCACTTCCCCTTGTTCCTCATCCTCTGTAGTAAACCCAGTCATTGCTTTTCATTGCTGAGTATCAATATACTCCAGCAACCCTTGTAAACCAGTAAACTGCCATGTACTGTTTCTGATTCAGCAATTGAATTCAGATTGTTTTAGTAAGTAATTTATTTCAGTAATTCTGTTGTTCAAATTACTAATAAAGCTATTCTATAAAATTATAGAGCTATTATATAATTGATTATTGTTGTTCAAATTACTAGTAAAGCTATTATATAGTTGATTTATTCATTGTTCTTTCATTTCTTTTATTCACTATTTACTATTCACCGACACTATTCACCCGTCACTATTCATCCGATTTACTATTCATCCGATTTACTATTTTCTCTCCTACCACTTCCCCTTGTTCCTCATCCTCTGTAGTAAACCCAGTCATTGCTTTTCATTGCTGAGTATCAATATACTCCAGCAACCCTTGTAAACCAGTAAACTGCCATGTACTGTTTCTGATTCAGCAATTGAATTCAGATTGTTTTAGTAAGTAATTTATTTCAGTAATTCTGTTGTTCAAATTACTAGTAAAGCTATTCTATAAAATTATAGAGCTATTATATAATTGATTATTGTTGTTCAAATTACTAGTAAAGCTATTATATAGTTGATTTATTCATTGTTCTTTCATTTATACTCCAGCAACCCTTGTAAACCAGTAAACTGCCATGTACTGTTTCTGATTCAGCAATTGAATTCAGATTGTTTTAGTAAGTAATTTATTTTTATTTAGTAAATTTAATCTGTAATTTACTGGATCATCAATTGGGTGATTGGGATCAAAAGATTGTTTTTGACTAGGATGTTGAGTTTTATTAATGGGCTCTTCTTCATTGGAAGAAGATTCAGAAGATAATTGGTCATCCTTAAACTGGACGAATGTTTTTCTTGGAAGTTGATTTTTAATTGTTTCAATTTCTTTTTTAATCAAATTTATTTCTTCTTGGAGACTTTGCAGGGTTATATCTTTCTGAATTTTACTGAATCGTTCAATAGTGGTGTTGAGGTTAATAATGGGCTTACTGTATTGAGGTTTTTTACTTTGTTGGATTAAGAGTTGTTTGAGTTTTTTAATATATTGTTGTTTTAACTCAGAATCATCTAATTTACTTATTAAGTCAATAAGTAATTCTTCTTCAGGTAATTCTTTAATAAGTACATTTATTGTTTTACAGCAGTTAGCAGTACATCCTATCTCAATTTGGTCGTCACTGGGACTATTACTTAGAGAATGGTACTCAGAAGATTTAATATTGTCATCTTCATCACTAGTGTTACTCAGATTTTGTGCTCTAAAAATTTCTAAAATCTGCTGTTTATCAGTGTCGGATATGTTGAGTTGATTAATTTTTGTTTTGACTTTACATTCAGTTTTATAATGACCTTTTTTGCCACAATTGTAGCATGTAACATTATTCTTATCATTTGACTTGTCATTTGGTTTTCTGTTTTTATGCTTTTGTGTTTTGGGTTTTTCATAATATTTATCCTTGGATGGTGTGGAGGATTTATTACGCCTATAGTATTTGTGACTTTTATGACTGGTAGTTGGTTTAGTATGAGATTTGGTTTTCCTTCGTGATGGTGCTACAGGGGGTAGACCATATTGTTCACAGAAGTTACCCAATTCATATTTGGCTTTATTCTTGTCTTTTTGGGCTTGTTTACTAATTTTCATATCAATGCACATTCTTAGACCTTCTTTTTGAATGGTACTAATAATGTCACCGTATGTTAACTTATCATATTCAATTACTCCTGTTGGTTGACTAAGAACATCTCTAATTTTATGAGCAAATAAATTAGGGAGTCCATTAATGAATTTTTCTTTCCAAAATGATTTTGTACAATCATCTCGGAGCATGACTCTAGATGTAAAAACATCTTTGTACCATCTAAAATCACTTAATGTTGGGCAACGCAAGTTAGTCAGTTGATCATGTATCCTAGAGGTAATGTTACTAGGTTGACCAATGAAATGTTTAATTATGGTGTAAATTAGGGTATTAACTCCGTCGGGTATTCCCATTCCAATTTCATTATCAAAAATTGGGAGACCATTTTCATCAAGTTGAACAGCATGTTTTACTTCTTCTCTTGACTCACTGGTGAGGTATTTATCCCACCAAGATTTTAGCATTCCAGTAAAACCGGAGGTTAATAAATCAACAATTTGTGGTTGACTAAGTTCAGTATTACTTAGGTAACTATTGGCAGCCATTGACATGTGATTTAATTTTTCTAATATTTGGTGTTCACTTAGACCATCTATATTCCATTCATATAATTTATTAGACGAGACAGAAAACTGGTTAATTAAATTATTTTCTTCATACTGTAAGTCAGGAGGGGTTGGCCTAGAGTACCAATTTTTGGTAAGGCTAGTAGGATTTGCTGGGGGGTTATAAAGGCGATTTATTTCTTGACCAGAGAATTGTTTTTGTAGGTTTGTGATTTCTTCATCAGAAGAGGTTTGACTAGAGGTATGGGAGTCGTGGTTTTGTGTAATTGTAGCAAGCTGAGGTGACTGTGGTTCTAACTTAATTGCTATGTTTGTGAGCAAATTTTCAATTTTTTGAATATTTTGATTCTGGTTTAGACTGATTTTTTCTCTCTTCTCAGGGAGGTGGATGAGAGGTTTTTCAATATTTTTACTGGATGAGGGGATGCTACAAGAGGATCCTTCATCTATTTTAGTTTCTATTTTATCCAATTGTTTACTAATTGTTGTGAGACATTGATTAGTGTAATTAATTTGTTCAGCTATTTGCTTACATTCAGTTCTATCAGTTGGTAATTTGAATGGAGATGCTGATATAGCAGATCCTTTGTAATTAATAATGATTAAATCTAAAGGAGGGTGACTAGCAGTTGTAACAGTATTGTCTGATTTTGTCCATTTTACTTTTGTAAGAGTATTGACTTTTTTGTAATAATTTTCTAAGTAGTCGAAAAAATAAATTT
This sequence comes from Rhododendron vialii, assembly GCF_030253575.1. Lineage (NCBI taxonomy): Eukaryota > Viridiplantae > Streptophyta > Magnoliopsida > Ericales > Ericaceae > Rhododendron > Rhododendron vialii. The sequence goes on along the minus strand of NC_080567.1, from coordinate 15,231,337 downwards.
CAGTTCTGGATTCTTCCATAAATGCTTCCCAATGAGCTAAAATTTTATCCTGTTTACTAGATGTATATTTAGCAAAATAATTTTTTCTTTTTTGTTTATTTTCTTTTGACTTAAATTCAAAATATAATTTGTCAAAATTTATTTCAAAAGGTTTATTTAAAACTAATAAAGTTGAATCAATGGGTTCTTCAAAATCTGTTTGAGTTGGAGACCCTTGAACGGTGTCTTCATCCTCAAATTTTGACTGTGTAGAATAACAAGGTTTACTAATTTGTGAACTTGATTCAACACCTTTTAATCTAATACTGGGATCAATTAAATTTTTGTCCTTCCTAGGCAAAGTAGTTGAACTATTTGACCTATCCATAGCTATTGAGCTATTGGATCGACTTAATTCTCTGATTCTCAGAGGAGGGTTTACTCTTTGTTGATCAAAACTTATCCTAACTGTACCATCTAAGTATTGTTGAATATAATCTAGATCAATTGTGTCATTTTGGAGTTTCTGTGGGAAACTCTCATTTTCACTAAGCCAACTGGTTGGTAACTGGATATCACTCCAAGAAATGGTTTTGGGTACTTGTACATTAGCATTTGTGCTACTTTGTATAAGTACAGTTTTATCCTTGGGACTTTTGACTAATGCATGAATATTTAAATTAGTTTTCATACATTTATAGTAAATACGGTAAATTAATGCAATTGACTGACTACCTTCAAGCATTTGAGTGATTGCTCCGGCAGTTTGAATATTTAAAGTTAATGCTTTCAAAATATTTTTATCTTTTAAACTAAGGGGTAAATCGGGGTAACAGTTAAAATAAACTGGACCATTATGTAGACTTGACTCCATTAATCCTAGGAGACTATCACTATAGACTGTGAATCTACTATCTCTTAAAGATAATAAAACTGAGGAATTTAATCCTCTTCTTGTTAATGGTTTAATTGCAACTTGTATTAATCCTACATGAATATAATTATATCCTCGTTCAAGGTGACGTTTGACTGATTGTTGACTAAGGAGAGAGCATCTCTCTTCTTGTTTAGTAATGGCATAAACATGTTCAGCAGTTTTAGCAGCTTGATCAGTACGAAAAGCATCATCTAAAAAACTTGACTTATAAATTTCTTTTACTGGGATTTTAGGTATATTCCAATTTCCTAATCCTGTATCTAAATCTTGATACTCATGTTCTTCTTGGTTGACTATGTCCGCTAACTCAGATAGAGAAGCCATTGAAGAACTGGCTGAAGAAGTACACCTAAATAATCTATTCATTGTTTTTAATCCTACAGACTTTTCTTTTAGTATCTTAACCCTAAAGATTTCTTAATTAATATTTTAATCCTAAATTGTCATGATAAACACATACCCCAATTGACACATACCCCAGGTTTTTTCCCAACCCCTTCACTGCCCTACCGCGGGACTTACTCACGAGGACTTTTACGGATTACCTAAGGTGGTCTTTTGCAAGGTGGTCGACCGATGACAACCGGACTAAAATACTAACTAAAATTTCAGCAGGATTAAAAGACTAAATGAAAATTAAGTAGGAGTAAATACAACTTACAGATTACTTGAGTTTAATTCTTCAATTATATCCTACTTGGCTCTGATACCATGAGGGGGGCGGAAGCACGGACAAGGGGGAAGAACATGTGGGTCAGAGTGGGAGAGTGGGAATTGGACTAATGTTTACTGGGGAATCAAACTATCAAACAAAGGCAAGCAAAAGAATCAAAGTACTAGGTACTTGGTACTAGGTACTACTGGGGAACAAATGTTACCAGAGGAATCTAACAAAGTATAAAGAAAAGTTACCAAACAAAGCATAAAGGAAAGCCTATGATGAATAGCGACGTGAATAGTAAATCGGATGAATAGTAAATCGGATGAATAGTGACGGGTGAATAGTGTCGGTGAATAGTGAATAGTGAATAAAAGAAATGAAAGAACAATGAATAAATCAACTATATAATAGCTTTACTAGTAATTTGAACAACAATAATCAATTATATAATAGCTCTATAATTTTATAGAATAGCTTTACTAGTAATTTGAACAACAGAATTACTGAAATAAATTACTTATAGAATAGCTTTACTAGTAATTTGAACAACAGAATTACTGAAATAAATTACTTACTAAAACAATCTGAATTCAATTGCTGAATCAGAAACAGTACATGGCAGTTTACTGGTTTACAAGGGTTGCTGGAGTATATTGATACTCAGCAATGAAAAGCAATGACTGGGTTTACTACAGAGGACCAGTAAGACCAGTTTATATATATATATATATATAGTCTCCTTCTTATAAGGACTACCTTATTTTAATAAAATGCGGACCTCCCTTTTCCAATTGAATTTCGATGATCCGAGCCACTCAATGTGTTCAGAACGTGATTTTAAGGTTACTCGCTAGAAATCAGCAAAAAAAAAAAGATCGGAAAAGGCTTCATCCGAGCAGTTTTTGTTTATTTTTTATTTAGCGGTTCAAATAATAACTGCTCAAATCAAGCCTTTTCTGGTCATTTTTTTGCCGATTTCTCACGAGGTACCCTTAAAATCACGTTCTGAACACATTGAGCGGCTTGGATCATCGAAATCCGATCGGAAAAGACGAGAAATAGAAGGTCCGCATATAAGGTCCTCATTTTAAGGTTCTTACCTGAAAATTTCTGATATATATATATATATATAGAGAGAGAGAGAGAGAGAGAGAGAGAGAGAGAGAGAGAGGAATTTTCAAATGAAGGATCCCTCATTTTGTTAAAATGAGGGACTTTCATTTTCCGATCAAATTTTGAAAATTCGAACCGTTCAATGTGTGCAGAACGTAATTTTAAAGATTCTCGCGAGAAATCAGCAAAAAAAATGACCGGGAAGGGCATCATCCGAGCAATTTTTTTTGAACCGTTCAATAAAAATTGCTCGAATGAAGCCCTTCCCGGTCATTTTTTTTGCTGATTTCTCATGGGGTCCCTTAAAATCACGTTCTGATCACTTTGAGCGGCTTCGATCATCGAAATTCAAACGGGAAGAGGAGTCCCGCATTTTAATAAAATAAGGGATCCCTCACCGGAACTTAACTATATATATATATATATATATATATATATATAATATACAGTTCGGATCGGTTTGAAACCATAACCTGAACGTGAATCCACAAACCAAACCATATAACGCAGTCTCTACTTTTTTTAAACCATGACCAAACCATACTACTTACAAACCGAACCAAATCTTTAGGTTTGGATCGATTTGGACTGGATTCGCGGTTTAACGAATTTTTTGCTCACTCCTATATATATATATATATATATTTGTCGAATAAAAAATAAAAAAAGAGTGAATATCCAAAAAGAAAAGTGTGAAAATGACTCCCCTTTTGAAAAACCTAAGATTAAAAGTAGTAAGATATTTAGGTAAAAAAGACAAGTGTCACAGTATTATAATCTAATATATATATATATATATATATATATATATATATATACAGTCAGTCTCAAATGAGGGAGTCCTTATTTTAGTTAAAATGCGGACCTCCTCATTTGTCCCATTTTTCGATCAAATTTTGATGATCCGAGCCGCTCAATGTGTTCAGAACGTGATTTTAAGGGGAACTGTGAGAAATCGGCAAAAAAAATGACCGAGAAGGGCTTCATCCGAGCAGTTTTTGTTTGAACCGTTCGATAAAAAACAAACAAAAACTGCTCAGATGAAGCCCTTCCTAGTTATTTTTTTTGCTGATTTCTCGCGGGTATCCTTAAAATCACGTTCTGAACATATTGAGTAGCTCGGATCATCGAAATTCAATCGGAAAAAGGAGGTCCTCATTTTATTAAAATGATGTGGTCCTTACGAGAGACGGACTGTATATGTATATATATATATATATATATATATATATATATATATTTGCTGAAAAACAAAAAATGAGGTGTGAAAGGATCAGAAAACTTGCATGATATATTTATTTTTGGGGTCCCGCTTGAAAATATCTCATGCCAAATGCCAATTGCATCTGTTAGATTCTGGTACGCCCGATGGCTACTTTGTCATCTTGCGGCGTACACGTGTAGGAACGGGGATGGTGGTCTAATTTAATTGAACTATACATGGTCCAATGGTTGGTGAATTTCATTTCAAAAAAAAAAAATGGTTGGTGAATTTAATGCAAATGGATGAAGTTACTGTTCTGCCCATATAATGGACAATAATTAGACGAGGTGGTTGAGGAATAATTACTCCTGAATAAGGAATGGGTATTGGGTAGGGTAGCCACACCAGATATTTCAAAAATAAAAGCCACACCAAATTATGATTTGCGTGGAACTAATAGCCTAGCTAGTATCATTGTTATTTATTACTGAAGTTAATTATTCTGAAAGTTAAATGTACTAGTAAGACATGAGTAAAATGTTAGTCATTAATAATTAGAGTGAGTTCACGCTGTATTTTTTATCTATGCGTACAAGTCAAAATAGCAGTGGTTTCCACAAATAACGCCATTTAGAGTCTTAAACAAACAAAAGTTAAGGAATGGATGGTAGGTATTTTTGGGCTAAAAGACCGTGAGTACCATTTAGACAATAAGGTGAGCTCACCCTTGGTAACTTTTACTTTGCTCATTTGTGTGAGATTTATGATGTACATTTCTTGCATACTTTAAAGGTAAAACATATAATGAACAAATTTTGAAAATTTCAAACCTATACATAATTAACTACTACTCACTCCGTCCCTTATTTAGAGTCCAGTATTTTATTTTGGGTTGTCATTTAATAAGTGTCTATGTTGTAAAGTTAATGAGTAAAAGTTGGTGTATTGTCTATTTTGTCCCTAAAAGTAAATTTCATTTTGAAAAGTTAATGAGTAAAAGTGTAATGATGATAGGTAAGTAGGAAAAGTAGAAGAAAAAGTTGACACTACAAGAAAAAATATGTTTAGTGACGGAAAAGTGACGACAAAATTTAATTTCGTCGCTAAATGAGTATATTTGGCGACAAAAAAATAAATTCGTCACTGTTTTGATAACTTCCTTGACGAAATTATTTTGTCACCAATTATAACTATTTAGTGACGAAAAAGATATTTTTGTCACCAAATGCTCCTATTTGGCGACGAAATAAAATTTTCGTCGCCAAAAGAGTAAAAAAGGAGACGAAATTATTTTTTGTCGCCAAAGATAACTATTCGGTGACGGAAAAAATATTTTGTCGCCAAATGAACCAATTTGGCAACGAAAAATATTTTCGTCTTCTTTTTACGTTTTCAGTGACGAAAAATTTATCCTTTGGTGACGAAATTTATGAATTACGCTTTGTCACCAATATATTTCGGGCATAACTCTTTGCTCAGAACTCCGATTGAGATAATTTAAATTGGGTTTGAACAATAACATAAAGAGCTACGACTTTCATGTTTATTAAAATTGCTAATTTTAATGTTTAATAGTTCAAAATGCCGTTCAAAATACATTTTAATGTTCAATGTATGTGTTATATATTAGATATTTCAAACATATGCTGAAAAGTTTGTGTAGTGTAGTTGGTTAAAGCTTGTGTGCAAAACTTAGGAGACTCGGGTTCGAAACCCCGCAAGAGCAAGAAAGTGAGATTGTTTTCACATATAAGAATGTCTTTCGCGACGAAAAATTTCGTCACCGATGGATCACCTTTGACGAGCCAAAGGGAATAATTTGTGACGAAATTTTTTGTCATCAAAAAAGCACAATAGGTGACGAAGAAAATTCCGTCACCAAGTCATTTTTCCGTGACGAAATTTTTCGTCACCAAAAGGCACTATAGGTGACAAAAAATAGATTTCGTCACCAGGTAGGAATTCTCGACAACCTTTAGTCGATAAATTTTTTTTCGTCACCTATATTATTTGTGACGAAAAATATACAATTTGCGACGATTTTCATTCGTCACCCAATGCAATTTTTCTTGTAGTGTGATGTGAAAAATATAATGATGATATCTTTTTAATAAGTTGGAGTTACGAAACATAACACTTAATAAGGGATAGAGGAAGTACTAAAGAGTATCTCCAATCATACTCTATAGCTTTATTTTGAAAAATCAACACACTACGGACCACACTCTGTTTTACATATTTAAAATAACGACTCAATTGCGAGAGAATCTCTAACACACGTCACTATAATATAGACTCACCTAGAGATCCAAGAAGTTCTTAAAAGATGCATTTAAAAGACTATCATTATTGATACAACTCAAACAAAAATTCCTATTTCATCTCTATTTTTCAAGAGATATATTTATTATATGCATTATCTCACTTTTCATCTAAACATCTAGATTATAATATTTTGAATTTTGTGAAGTGTTTATTTCATATAGATCTCATGAAAATTTCCTCATTATTATCAATTTTGTAGCAATTAGGTTGGAACATAAAAGTTATGATCATTATATAGAAAAGAAAGAAAGTGAAAGTATAGAAACTCGTCTATATTTTGTGTATGAATCTCCATATCTGAAGAATCAAAATGGATATCTATTTTAGAAACTTGGGCGCCATTCTGCTAAGGTTCTTATTTTTTAAATATTTATTTTTCGTTTACGAGACAGATCATTCTCTCATAATACATCACATTTAATTCAAAAAATAAATACTGAGTCAAACAAGTACTTATTCTAAATAGTGGAAGCCCTTAAATATAGGAATTGGTTGGAGCTTGATTTGAGATGTTTGGTTCTCGTTATTAGAGATTAGAGATTAGAGATATGGAGCACATGGTATTAGATGCATAATCATTGATGACTTCAATTATATCGAATATATCTCTAGAATTGCTCTCTAATTACTAGAAAATCTTAATTAAAAAATCGAACAAGAACCAATCCTTTATTTTGATAATTCAAAGTAATGTTTAGGTTAGCTTATGCACACTTCGAGTAATTTCAAAAAATCAATCTTTTTGTGTGTAATGATGATGTCCTCTCGTTTTTAAATTTTGATTTTGCCCTCTCTAATTATTGCCAATTATACAGAGAAAGGGTGGAAATTACGATTCATATCCTTTAGATGGAACCATAATAATTGGTGCTATCATACATACCACTGAGTATATGTGCCCCAAAATGATGGGTTTTTATTTTTGCCATTTTGGTCTTAATATTCATTGGTTTCATACTTTCATGCACATTCGATACGTTTGCATGTTTGCATGATAATGTCAATGAGAAATCAGAAAACAGACGAAATAAGGGGCATTGGTTGGTGGTCGAAATCAATTAAGACTTTGCGAGTATCACAAGCATGCATGGGCAGAGCTTGAATTTCTTATAAGCTTCATCCGTCTATTTTTAATTGCTCAGTTTCGTAATTTCAATTTATTAAGAGATATCATCGTTGCGTTTTTCACATCAATTTTAACTCTACTTTCTAAAATCATTCTCCACTTTTTATTAACTCTTTACTTGATCATTAACTTTTCAAAATGGACACTTACTAAGGAACAGTTCAAAATAAAAATAATTAAGACACTAACTGGCGACGGAGGGAGTAGTTTGCAACCAAATTTTACTATTTTGACCCCACAAGAAATTTGTCAATTGTCCCAACTTATTTCAAATGCAAAGAAATTCTAAGCGTTCTTTTTTTTTGAGAGTTGGTAGTATTACAAATGAGGCTATCATGCTTCTTTTTTGAATTTAGTAAATCTTTAAACCAATATAAAGGAAAATTATGTTTTTCGGCATATATCTATCTTATAATGAACCTCTTAATTTAGTTATTTTCTTTGCATTTGTGAATGGAAAAACATCTTGCATATGAATCTACTTTTCAATCTCACTAACCAAAATTTCTGGCTCTACCCTCGCATGAATTAACCTTCCACCCTGAATGATAGAGTGGGCTGATACTTCATGTGATCATGAAGTAATTTATAATACTTATTCGAAATTTCATAAAATATTTTCAACACAACTGATTACCTGAAAATAGTCAGCTTCACAATATATGAAAATTTTCATTGTTGTATAATTATCTGGAGTATCAAATATTTACCAAAACAAAATTAATAGTAGCGCAAGGTGTTGTGTACCATTCGAGCCATCGATCTGTTCAACAATTCGATAGTTCAGATTTTGTCTCTACAATGAATGGTTCAAATGCTACGGAGTGGAGATAAGATTTAAACTGTTGGATTACCGAACAGATGACTCAGATAGTGCACAGCATTGTGCTGTGCACCCTTGCACAACACAATTCCCCATCCCAAAAATTAAAGTATATAAAGTGGTAAAAGATTCTGGTTTCAAGAGAAAGCAATTTTATGGGTTGGTTTGGGTGGGCCTCCAGTGATTTGTACCGCGGTGAGTGGTGGAGTGGTTAGGGTTTTGTGGGTTGGTTTGGGTGGATCGGTTCAAGGCTTTGGGCAGGGTTTGGGTTTTTTCTTTGGGCATTTAGTTGTAAATTTGGGTTTTCTCCATTTCCCGTTTTTAATAAATTTCATTTTACCGATTAAAAAAAAAAGAGAAAGCAATTTTACGTTAAAGTATCTCTGATAGATACACTAAACAGTAACAATTAGCACGTGTTTCTCGTCCTTTGATCTTCCAAGGAACAATTAAAAAAGATAGCAAGCATGTCATTAGCTAACCATTTTGAGGGGAAATGTGAGTTTTGGAATGCATACGGTTACATATCCCACTTGAGACGAACAAGATAACATTTAGTTAGCTTATTTGGGTAAGATAAGAATTCAAGATCTACAGAAATTAAAACACCATCGTTTTTGGGATTGGCAAATTAGCGAGTTCACGGCGTTCTTTGGGTGCCTCGCGGTGGCGGGTTCACGGCGGCTTTTCTGATCCACACTCCCTTGCTGCTGTCTCTTTAATCTTCACCGCTGACTCTTGGCCGTTTGCCCCCTCTCATTTCCCTCCTTGTCGTGGGTCGGCCGCTGGTCTACCTGTTGGGTTTTCCGGTTTTGCCTAACGGCTAGGCTGGTCCAGCAGGTTGTGGTGGTTTGGTTTCGTGCGACTCCGACGATGTCTCCCATGAGAGCATTCGGTTCTTGGCCTAACGGCTTACGGGGCGGTGGCATTTCGGGTGGTTCTCTGGGTGGCTGTCTCTGGTGTGCAATGGCGTAGCCAGGAATTAACGATAGTGGGAGCACTTTTTAAACACACTTCAACAAAAAAAAAAATCATAATTAGCAACACCAAAATAATAAAAGAATGCTTGTGCTAAAAATAATTTAAAAAAAAGCTAACACATTTAGTAAGGAAGGTAGTAATTTCATAAACTATCAAAATAAATCAATTGTTTGAATTGTCTTAATGGACCAAGTCTAATAGCAGTTAGATACACAATAACTAAAATGTTAATATTTAGCAATCTTGATCCAATCAGAAAAAATGTGCTTTTCTTTTCAAATTTTATGCTTAAACCTCTAATTTCGTCACGCGTTGTGAGTTCTATCGACAAAGACAAGATTACTTTCAAAATAGTGAATAATTAATGAAGTATAATGCATATAACCCATGGCTTAGCCACTTACAAATTTGGAAATTATGTATTGAGGAGTTTCAAATGGTGAGTGGTGACTCTTTTTATTCATTAAACATCTCACTTCGCAAGTGTAGTGGAATTGTTGTAATATTGGAAACAAAAAGTTGCGAATGAAATATATACAAAATGTATTAAAGTAATTAAACAAAGAATAATTTAAGAAGCCAATTACAAGGAAAAAATACAAAATCTGAAAAAAGAAAAGAAAAGAAAGAGAGTATTCAGTGGGGGCGCATGCCCCCGCTCGTCCTCAAGTGGCTCCGCCACTGCTGGTGTGGTGGAGCTGTTCCTTGTTGCCGTCGTGGCTGGCGGAGGAGTGGGCAACGGTGGTTTTGCAGATAGTAGCTTAGGGTTTGTTTGGGCTTGTCCTATTATTTGGGCTTTTAAGCCTCTTTAGGTGTTAGATCTTTATTTCTTATCTGGGCATTTAGGCTAACAGATGTAGGCTTTGTCCCAATGGGTTTCTTGTATTTGGTTTCTTGCCAAATTTGGGGATTGGGTCTCGGATGGGCATATAATTACTCTTAGTGTTGTAGATCGCTTGAATCTCGGGCTAGAAATTTGATACCATCATTCCTTTCTCCTATTAATCTTTGTATCATTTTCAGAGATTAATGAAATTTTTTTTGCCTTCCAAAAAAAAAACCATACCATTCCCTTCTCTTATGCTTTTCATAGACTTTCATTGAAAGAGACGATTCTCTAATTAGCACATGCATGCGTGTATAGAACAGGCAAAATCTAATCAGATTAGCTAGCTGGTTAGACATCTCATATATATAAATAAATACAATAAATAAAACGCAACGATATATAGACCATGGTTCGATACTCTTTCGGTTACTAATTTATTTGAGCTAATACGGTTCAAATTACCAAAATAAAACTTTCATCTTGTTTGTCGCCAATCGCTAGACTATACAATCACTAAAACAAATTATGTCCCCATTTGAATTACTTCATGACATTTACACAAAAATAGTGGGCACAACTTTTCCTTATGTGTATACACATTTTTTCAAGTTTTCTCCATTATACTACTACTTAATAGAATAGAGATACTATTTCCATAGTACGTGCAAAAGTAACCAATCAGTGCTTAATGCTTCGGGTCTTCAAAAGGAGAAATTATTCATTGCCCCAAAGGCAACCCCTCATCTTTAACAGGTGGTGCCTTTTACCAATTAAAATTTGCCCAATTGAAAGTGTCAGACTTCTGCCACATAAGCAACCTCTCACTTGACGGGAAAGAGGCAAACGGAAATGCAGTCTACCTACCCCTTGTCTTTTCAATTTCAATTTTAATTTCTCCCCCGTCCCACTAGACACACAGTCTTTTCTTTAAAATTAAGTGTTTTAAATTTCAATTCGTTTGAATGGGTGAGAAAATTTTATTTTTTTTATCATTTAATTCTAAAGGGTCATAATTAAATTTTGACTATAGGGCTCTCATTGATTAGCCCTAAGAAAATCGTAGAATCAAATATCTTTTAGGACTAACCAACGAGAGCCCTAGAGTCAAAATTTAATTATGACCATTTAGGATAAAATAATCAGAAAACTAAAATCTTTCTATCGGTTCAAACGGATTGAAATTTGGAGCACTTAGTTTTTTAACCATATTTTTTAATATATAAACTGGAGGTTGAAAAATTAATTGTTCTAAATTTCAATCCGTTTGAATGGGTGAGAAGATTTTATTTATCTGATCATTTAATTTTAAAGGGTCATAATTAAATTTTGACTATAGGGCTCTCGTTGGTTAGTCCTAAGAGATATTTGATTCTACGACTTTCTTATGGCTAATCAACGAGAGCCCTATAGTCAAAATTTAATTATGACCCTTTAGAATTAATGATAAAAAAATAAAATCTTCTCATCCATTCAAACGGATTGAAATTTAAAACACTTAATTTTAGAGAAAAGGCTGTGTGTCTAGTGGGATAAGAGGAGAAATTAAAATTGAAATTGAAAAGACAACGGGTAGATAGACTGCATTTCCGTTTGCTTCTTCTCCGTCAAGTGAGAGGTTGCTTATGTGGCAGAAGTCTGACACTTTCAATTGGGCAAATTTTAATCGGTAAAAGGCACCACCTGTTGAAGATGAGATGTTGCCTTTGGGGCAATGAATAATTTCTCCTTGAAAAGGAGCCTTTATCAGTCCTGCACTGGGGCTGTATAGAGATAGAATCTGGCTTTTCGTCTGTTGTTTCACTGCAGAGTCCTATTCACATGATTTAGACGTCTAAGGTGTTTATAATGGTTCAGATTTTAACAAAACTCTTTTAAAGATGAGTTAACTCTTCCGTAAAATAGTTTTTTTTTTTTGAAACTGAACCGTTAAATGAAAAAATAAATGAATGGCTGCAATGAAACGGCAGATGCCTCTCTGCAGTCCAAATGCAGAGAAACCGGGTCCTAGAGAGATCATGGTATCTTAGCTTTGCATATTTTACCGTCAGTTGTTCATCATTTCCTATTTCTTGTAATCCACAAAACAAAATAGGAAACCACACGCACACAAACACACAAGGATTCTTCTTGTTTTTTTATTTATCATACATAAACTAATAGTATTTTTGAAAGATGCAGTGGGGAAAGTGCTGGTGATCTTCCCCTTTACCATGAAACAAAACACCAAAAGGAACGGACAAAAGGCACAGACGCAGGAGATTAAATCAATTTTCATATATATATATATATATATATATATTTCTTCTATTTTGAGGTTAGAGTTTTTGAGCAGATTTGAAGAATAGTTCTTGTCTATTCACCAAGGCACGTGGGGCACATACAAGTTGGCAAGTTGCAAACCTAACTAATTTTTTTAGCTGTTATTCTAGGAGGCAGTTAATGTCCAGTCCCTTACACTAGTGTTGTCCAAGGTAAGAAGTTTACTCATTATATTTGTGAATTGTTTTTTTTTTTAATCGGCATTAAAATTTAATTAAGAAAAACTTAACGAAGAGTACATCAAGTTGGGATAGGGAGAGAAGGATCCAACCAAAGGTTGAATAAAAATAGCAAATGGGATAAAGCCCAAACCCAATAAGTCAAACCCGATACACCTAAGAGGGCAAAAACCTAACAGCCCAAGGGCCAAGCACAAAATAGAGCAAGGCCCAAACAAAACACCTGATAGGCCACCCCAAACCCACAAAAAAAAAAAAAAAAAACCCCTCAGCTTCAAACCTTGTAACACCAACCACTAGCCGCAGCCCCTAATCACCGCCACCACCGCCGGCCACCGCAGCACCGCCACATCCAGACCCTTCACCACAGCCGCCACCAACTAGCAATCGCCACACTATATCTGTGAATTGTTGCTTTTGCTTTTTTATTAGTAATATATAAGTGAAAGCTTGGGCAATCTTATGCACACCTCGACTAATTCCGAGGTTTCAAAGTTTTTGACCAGGCAAACCTATGACTCCAAGATTGGAATGTTTGGTTGGTCTAGAAAAATATAGTTAATGAGCAGAGAAATTTATAAGAAGAAAGGGAGAGGAGCCAACCAAGACTCATATAATGGCTATCTGATCCAAAACCTATTCCATCACGAAGCAAACGAAAAGAAAAGACTAAAAGTCCTAAACTGAGCAATTACCTTGAAAAAAAATATATGATACATGATCTGTAGGTATTTACGTGTAAGTTGGTCCCTAATTATTTGCTTGATTCTTCACCGGAAGTAAGACTAAACTGCACACTAAACAACTCTAAGAACTGTTCATCTTATCTCCACACACAAGAAAAAAAAAAGTGAGCTTCTGTCCAACACTTGGTGAACTAAGGAAGTCTCACAAAGCATGTGTCCGTAGTTGTTCATTGATAAACGGACTGTAACAAGTTGTCCTTTTAGGCCTCTCGTCAGCCTTTAAACGAGACTTTCGCTATCCGTTAGTACTATTGCCTTTAATAAGTCTCGATAAGAAGCTCCCTCTTAGCTAGTAGGAATAAGCTATGAAAGCATGGGAGCAATTATCTATTTCTAGATGGAGAATTGATATAGCAATGTAGATAAGGCTTCGTCCTTCTACTTGTTTATTATAGTTTGTTCGAAGAGAGGGAAGACTCGTCGAGAAGCTATACAAATTTCCTCAAAAGAATTGACTTTGCCTGCAAAATAACACGCTGTATCTCAGCCTTCTATATGCTATGTAACACTTCATCAAACTTTTGCTTTAAACTGTGTTTCGGTCACAAAATAAAAAAAAATATTCCAGGAGGCAAAAGGAAAAGATACAATATAGTGAAGTGATCCACTTTTTCCTTGGTAAATTCCTCCCCAAATCCACAATCAAATCACGGTCTTAGAAAACCAAAATTGATAGTAGGATAAAAGTTCAAATCTCCATGAAACGGCAAAATGGTATGGTTTATCTGAAGGCTGAATACTGAGCATTTTGATACTGACCCTAATTTACAGAGAGAAGTCGAGGGAAAATAAGTGTGGATGACAAAAATGAATTACCTTATTCCAAAGCAAAACATTATGGTATAACACTATAACTATAAGCAGTCGACTAATTCCATGGTTGTGGCAGTAAGACAGTAGGAACCGAAGCCTCAAGACCCTTTTTACCATGTATATATAGCACAATTGAGCACATTGCACTGCTCGACGACAGAATCTAATAGTGCCCGCGAATAAGCCATCTTTGATTGCAATAGAGAAGAGTCAGCTTCGAAACAGATTACAATTGTCAACCAACAAGTTCAATGATTGGATGGAAATTTGATAAGAATTGCTAATGATGGAGAAACTTTGGGAAGAAGTAAAAGATACATATCTGCATTTACGGAAATGTGAACGGATTATGGTCGTATGGAAGGTCTAGACAAAAAAACTTGAAGTACATTATTTGGCATAATATGAGAACGAAATAAGATAGCCGTCAAGCTCACAGATTTAGAAGATACGTTTATTTTGGAGCTTCAACCGATTCAAATCCTCTTAATACACATAAATGGCAATTTGGGAGCAATCGAAAACAATTTGAATAAAAGTAGAGTCAAATGGATGCGTTAAAATAACTCCCTTGCTCTCCCTCACTTGACCTGTAAATAACTCCTAGGTCTCGATGGATAAGCAATTTCGCAACCATATCCAAGTCTATCTGAACAAACCCGTTACCCCATCATACTAAATGGCCTTCTTAACTATTTTGCGATAATGCAGACACCAAGTCCATCCCTTTCCATCTACAATGCCTCCTGCTGCCAAACTAGGTCCACGAATGAAGACCGGTCACAAGGAATGCTAGGTTTCCTACTTGGCAAGGAGTTCAAAAGGCGATGGCATCAAACATAATATTGACTTTGTCAATGAGTAGTACCAAGAACATAAAATGTTCTAGCAATTAAAATATGTTAGTGAACTTGTCTCTAGATTCATTCTGGTTGTGATTAAGATCAACAGGTACGATATTATCTCCACAAAGAGTGGTGTGCGACATTCTTAGAATGAAACAAATTGGTTTCCTTAGAATATTGTTCTATCTATGTATTAAGGGTCTAATTGTACGCGCACACTTAAAAAAATATGAATGACATGTATTAGGGATAATTTACAAACCCTAAACACTTTACTTAGCTCTCAAACAACACAAGCATTCTGCTATTATTCATCCAGGTAAAGGAAAAACGAGAGGACGAACCTGTTCAGGGTTTCCACAAGCAGCATCGATTTCATGGAAACTGATTGCGGGTGCCACAGATAATCGAGTTCCATGAAAGGAGATTACTCTGCTGTCTCCTATTTCTTTCTCAACCTTGTAAAGGAAGGATTGTTGTAAATATGGAGATATTGAAGTCCAGGGGCAGGTATATGAGGAGTAAGGATGTCCTTGTGGTGGAGGGAGGGGGAATGATGTCATGACATAATATTGGCAAGGGATATATATGTCCCGGAACACCAGCATGTTCTGTGAGCCTTCTCATGTTGTCCACTGAAGCAGCATCAAAAGGTGCCTGAACCTCTTTTATCAGTATTCAAGGAACATTACTATATTACAGCTAATAAGGAAAGTCGGATGCTTCAAAGTACAAGAACTGAAATACAGTCCTTATCATTATCAAGATGCATGAGAACATGGCAACTTGAAGAGGTGAACTCCAGTGATACAAGTAACCGTGTGTGCGGTATATATATACACTTAAATTTCCCAAGGTATGATATCTTGTCATCCTATCATGGACCCATTTTAACACGAGTCACGTGCCATGAGAAGAGTAATACAGGAAAAATATAGGATTGTCCAAACCATATAGTACACAAAAGTATGATGAACAGTGAGAAGAAAAGAAGATAAAGTACAAAAGGCTACGCATGTTTCTTGTTTTAAGTCATCCTTTTCAATTTTCCTACACTACCCGATACCATTCTTTTGTGGTTGGGTCTGGGCGGTCCCTTCCATCACTTGGCGCAATCCATATTATTTGGGATCCACCCTGGTGTCAAATGTATAAAACTTCTTCAACCACAAATTGAGCATGATAAAAATAAAAAACAAACTAATGGACCCTAGCAGATATGCAATGAAAAGGACAAGAAACCCTCTACTGATAGGCAGTTGACATTAGATGAACAAGAAAACCTCTACTGATAGGCAGTTGACATTAGATGCACCTATAAGGTTGCTTTCCTTGTTTGGAATGTGGCTGTGAGAAGATACTGACCATCAACAATCTGATTAGGTAGCTAATTTCTGATTATTGGTGCTGCTTGTGCAAACACAATGGTGAATCGGTTGATGCTGCTTAATTATATCAAGGGGGCTTAGGAAACGTGTGGCATGGTTTTGGATTTGTTTGACATGGATGGGGGATTCCAGAAGAATGTCCTTGGAGTTTGTTGGATCTAGGGGAGGCAGATGATGGGAAGCTGAGGAGGAAGGCGTGGGAGTTGGCGCTACTTTGTTTGAGGAGGGTTCTTTGGAGAGAGCAAAATTAGAGAAATCCTCAGGGGTGGAAGAGCTATTGTAAAGAGTCATAAATGCCTTTTGCCTATAACTGTATATAGTTGGACTAATGGGAGGGTTTTGTCTTCTTTGGATTGCAAAGTTGATTTCAGTAGATTCTTCTGAAAGAAGCACAAGGCATGATTTTTTGTTTCAGTGATATACATACATAACTGTTGCATGGGACCCATAGGTGCGTCCACATGGAATAATACTTGGTTGTATTTATCATGTATTTTGAATATGTGATAAGTCCTAAGTGGACTCTACATCTTTAGATGATAAATATTAAGTGGATTCAACCACTTAAGGTGATGAGTCCTACAAGAACTCAAACTACCTAAGTGACAGAGATAAGTAAGTCTTATATCTCTACTCTTCTCATCTATATATTCCTATAGCCTACAATAGAAAAGATATCAGTTGTATTTCTCCCACATATAAAATACTGCAGTCTCTCTCTCCTAGTTCTCTCTAGGGCACCATCTAGCCCCTATGGATTTGAAATGTGTGAAGTTAGTGGAGGACTCTAGTAGCCTCTCCACCTGCGAGAAGTTTTTCTAATATTTCTTTATGCAGGGTGTGTGTATTGCTAGGGCTCGTAAGACAAGTCTTCGATCCGTTATATTTGTGTAATCCGTAGCAGGTATTTTGTATTACCCGCATTATTTGCTAACAATAACCAATTCCTTTTGTTTCCTGTGTACATAGCTGGTCTTGTGGTCCACTTCTTTTTCGTATAACAAGTAATTCCTGATTGGAAAAAGACATCAACAAGCATTTTCATTCAATCCAGAATCTGAAAAAAATTTCATTACTATTTCTCGATATGCTTATATTCTCCCATGACAACTATGTGCATACATGTCCCCAGGTTGACACCTTCTATTCAGGGTGTTGGGAGGGGTGGGCCAAGTGTACAGATAACATCGATCCGCGCACAAATCACTCTACCCATCACTTCTAGAAAGTACTATACATACCTCAAGAGCAAAGACATTTCCTTTAAACTTCTCGTATTGGGTTTTCTTTTCATCTCTGCAAGCTCAGGGACATCATTCATTTGCTTTTTCGAGTGTACACACAAGAGATTCCTAAGGGAAAGAGAAGTGAAAGGCTAAAAGGTATGCACAAGAAATGAGTATAATCCTGTATTATAATTGTATTAATGGCACAGCGTAAAGTCTTTTAAGCACCTTTACATGCTGAATTGCACAAACTACAGTTTTGTTGCACAAACTTTGCACCAGTCTGTATAAAGAAAATGGTCACCATGTTCTCAGCTATATTTGGATGTGTTGCTTCAAGCAGATATTCAATAACAGCTGGATCTGCTTCAGTAGTTTTTCCTGTGAGGAAAATAAAGGAGCAGCACTAAAGTTATGTTGCAATATTTTATAATCTCCTATGGCTATGGACATCAATTATGAGGGAGTCAACTGTGCGCACACTGGGGGATTGGGTTTGCCAGAATCAGCACCAAATAGGATTACAGAACAACATAAATGCCAAAATAAAACAAAAAGGGAGTAAAACTAGGCACTTGCTGAAGCTTCTCTCCCATTTCGTAGAAAACGAAGATGTTGCCAACATATGAACTCCTGAAGAGAAATACGGTCAAAGCGAAGGGCAGGAATGAATGACTTAATTAAGAGGCATATAGTTCTTTCATCTAGGCCTGTCAATGGACCGGATTCGATCCGAATCCTGCAGATCCGGATCCGGATCCGATAAGACCCAATCCGATCCGAATCTGATAAGACTCAAATCCGATAGTGGTAATCCGGATCCGAATTCTAAAAATCCGGATCCGAATCCGATCCGGAAACTTTTTTTACTTCAAAAATTTTAGCCAAAAAAAAAAAATATTTTTCAAAAACATACAATTTTTTTTTCAAAAAAAAATATTACTATTTTTTTAAATAAATTTAAAAAATAAAGTTCGGATTCGGATTGATAACGGATTTAATCCGGATCCGATCCGGATCCGTATTGAATTACCGGATTCGGATTATCGGATTATCGGATCGACTTTATTGGATCCGGATCCGGATCGGATTTTTCGGATCGGATCCGGATTAGATCCGGTCCATTGACAGGCCTACTTTCATCGTATAAAATTCCCAATGATGGATGTTGTTTAGAGAATGAGAGAGAAGTGTTTAGGGTGTTAATTAACCCTAACACAAGAGAGAGCTTTTATTTATATTACTTAGTGACTTGTTACATAACTCCAACTATCCGATGTAGGACAAAGACTAACTATTCTAACATTCCCCCTCAAGCTGGAGAATAAATATCACAGAACCCCAGCTTGTTACATAATAACTCTAAACGTGGTTTAAATAACGGTTTGGTGAAGATATCTGCCAACTGAGCTCCTGTAGATACAAAAGGGGTAGCCAACACGCCACTATCTATCTTCTCCCGAACAATATGACAATCTACTTCGATATGTTTGGTTCTCTCATGAAATACCGGATTCGAAGCGATATGTATTGCTGCCTGATTATTACAATACATAGGAATAGGTAACTGTACGCCAAATCCCAACTCCTTGAGCAAAGCTCTCAACCATACAATCTCGCACGTAGTATGAGCCATGGCACGATATTCTGCTTCAGCACTGAACCGAGCAACAACAGTTTGTTTCTTGCTCTTCCAAGTAACTAGATTTCCACCAACAAAAGTACAGTATCCAGTTGTTGACCTTCTATCAGATGGTGATCCTGCCCAATCAACATTGGTAAAGGCCTCAACACGTAAATGACCATTTGAACGATAGAATAGACCACGTCCAGGATTAGCCTTGAAGTACTTCACAACACGAAGACAAGCTTCCCAATGGGGAAGACGAGGGGCTGACATGAACTGACTTATCATACTGACAGCAAATGAGATATCAGGCCGTGTATTGGTAAGATAATTCAATTTGCCAACTAAGCGATAATAACGGTCTGGATGAGGAAATATCTCCCCCTGATCGACATATAGTTTGACGTTTGGATCCATAGGAGTCTCCACAGGTTTTGCTCCCAATAAACCAGTCTCTTCTAGAATATCTAGCGTATACTTTCTTTGGGATAGACTAATCCCCTCCTTGGATCTTGCTACCTCAATACCCAAGAAATATCGCAGCTTACCCAAATCTTTGGTGTGAAACTGACGTTGTAGAAAGTGTTTTAGCTCATCAATACCTTTCTGATCATCCCCAGTAATAATGATATCATCCACATACACAATCAACACTATTTTTCCCTGATCGGACTGAATAGAAAAGACAGAATGATCAGAATGAGAGCGACGCATACCAAACTGCAACACAGCATCACTGAACCTGCCAAACCAAGCTCGAGGTGACTACTTAAGATCATAAAGAGCTTTGCGAAGGCGACACACCTGAGAACGCTCCCCCTGAGCAACAAACCCAGGAGGTTGCTCCATATACACCTCCTCAAGTAGATCACCATGAAAAAACGCATTCTTGACATCCAACTGAAATAAGGGCCAACCAAGATTGGCAGCCATAGAAATAAGAACTCGAACAGAGGTAATTTTGGCCACCGGAGAGAAAGTCTCGGCATAATCAACTCCATATGTCTGAGTATAGCCTTTAGCCACAAGACGGGCCTTGTACCGTTTGACAGTGCCATCTGGATTATATTTAACTGTAAATACCCATCGACATCCAACGGTAGACTTCCCTGGTGAAAGAGGAACCAACTCCCAAGTGCCATTGTCATGAAGAGCAGACATCTCAGCCTCCATAGCTGTTCGCCACTCAGAAACAGATAAGGCCTCCTGAACAGTGTTAGGAACAAAAATGGACGAAACAGAAGTAGTAAAAGCACGAAGAGATGGAGACAGATGATTATAGGAAACAAACTGAGTAATAGGATGAGTAGTGCAAGACCGAATACCTTTGCGAAGAGCAATAGGAAGATTAGGTGATGGTGGAAATGGGAGTGGAGGTGGTGGTGGTGGTGGTGGTGAAGCGGGATCTAGGGACGGAGGAGGCGCGGTAGTAGGCACTGGTGGGGCTGTTAATCTTTTCCGTTGACGAACATATACCTACAAGGGTGGCATAGGAGCAGGAGGAACATCTATAGGAATAACATACTCAGACTCAGGGGTTCCCGAAAAAAAAGGCAATGACTCATTAAAGGTGACATCAGCACAGACAAAGTAATGACGAAGAGAGGGTGAGTAACACTTATACCCTTTCTGAGTGCGGGAATACCCGAGAAAGATACACTGGATCGAGCGGGGATCAAGTTTGTCCCGGTCAGGATCTAGTGCATGAACATAGCATGTGCACCCGAATACCCAAGGGGGTAATGAGTGGAGAGACCGACCTGAAAATAAAACCTCATGCGGTATTTGACCACCAAGAACAGTGGAGGGCATACGGTTAATCAAGTAATAGGTTGTAAGAACAGCATCACTCCAGTAAGACTTAGGGACCTGCATTTGGATTAACATAGCACACATAACTTCAGATAAGTGTCGGATCTTGCGTTCGGCAACCCCATTTTGTTGTGGAGTCCGAGCGCAAGAAGACTGGTGAATTATCCCATGATCATCAAAAAAACGAGAAAGCGCATTATGAAAATATTCACGTGCATTATCGGAACGAAAAATACGAATGCAAGAATCAAACTGAGTCTTTATTTATGCATAAAATGACTTAAAGACAGAAGACAACTCTGATCTCGTTTTCATAAGATAAAGATATGTAACACGAGAGAAATCATCGACAAAAATAACATAGTACTGAAAACCAGCTAAAGTGGGAACATGAATAGGACTTTAAATATCCGAATGTACTAACTGAAAAGGACGTGACACACGATGCTCAACCATAGGATAAAAAGACACTCGACGGTGTTTGCTAAACTCACAGACTTCGCATTGCAAGTCCTTAACATGACTACATGATGGCACCAAACGCTTCAGATTTTGAAGTGAGGGATGACCCAAACGACAATGATGTTGATAGGGAGAAATTGATGACTGAAGAGCAACCGATGCATGATAGATGTCATTGGTAAAGTAATATAGTCCACCACGTTCAGTACCCCCACCAATCTTCCTCCCCGTCTTTAGATCCTGAAACACACAACCATGAGAAGAAAAAGTGGTGGAGCAGTTTAGAGATTTCGTAAGTTTATTAACAGACATAAGATTAAATGGAAAACGAGGAATATGAAAGACAAAGTCCAAAGTAAGGGATGGAGTAACAGAGACGGGACCCAAACCAGTAATTTCAGAAGTAGAACCATCAGCTAAGGTGACACGAGATGGTGGACTAACAGACCGACGACTGGAAAAAATAGTAGATGTACCAGTCATATGATCTGAAGCACCAGAATCGATAACCCAAGGGGTGGAAGAATGAGAAGAGGCAACACAAGCAACGGAGGGACTGGTCTGAGCAAGCGTAGCAGTAGAGGATGAAGTCTGATGGGACACAAGTCGCTGATACTCTTCTGCAGAAATAGTCACCACAGAGTCGGTAGGGTGAGGAAATGGTTCAGCATCCTAAAAAATAGTAGCCTGATGAGCCTGAGGGAACCCATGAAGATCATAGCACGTGTCCATGGTGTGATTGGTTCCCCCACAATGAGTACATGATCGGGAATCACGTCCACGACCACGATTACCTCCTCTTGACATGCGACCACCAAAAGCACGACCAAAACCACCAATACCAGAACCACGATTACCCATACTAGAATCACGTCCACCAAAACCACGGCCAGAACCACGTCCACTAAATCCAGAGTCACGACCACGACTATTAAAACCAGACTCACGGTCGCGACCACGACCACGGCTAAATGAAGTACCAGAAACAACAGAAGTCAATGCTGAACGATCAGGAGGTGGCGCAGATACAGATACAGAAGACTGACGAATGCGACTAAATACCTCACTAAGAGAAGGAAGATCACGAGACCCCAACAGATGATTACGGACAGGACTATACGTGGATGATGCACCAGATATAAATTGAGCAACCTGCATATGCTCACGCTGGCGCCGCATGACCTGAACATCAGAGGAAATCGGCTCACATATATTAAGCTCCTCACAGATACCACAAAACTTAGAATAATAAGCCTCCAAAGATAAGTCACCATGTGAGATAGAAAAGAAGGACTGATGAAGATCATATGTGCGACGGAGATTGTTAACACCAGAATACATCTCCTGAGCTTGTGTCCATACTTGTTTGGCCGTGGGTAAGAAAACCAGCGTGCTAGCAATATGTTCTTCCATACTATTCCATAAATCAGACCGAATATTAGCATCCTCAGATACCCAAGTCTCATATGTAGTAGCAGTCGCGGCGGGTGGATCATCTGTCAAATAATGATAACGTTTCTGACCTACATAATAAACCTCGACGGCTCTAGCCCAAACAGCATAATTCTTACCATTCAAAGGGGTGGAGGTAATGGACAACTTGTCACGAAACCGAGAAAAGCTTGCCAAATGATCAGTACCAACAGAATTAGAAGGGGACTCAGACTTCTTTTCAGACATTATACTGAATAATAAAGTGACAACAACCAATAGGAATCAACTATTGTAACTGAGTAAACCACCACCACCAACTAAATACCAACCAACAGTCAACCCAACATCAACATCCACTGACCAAAGTTTTAACAACAGGACATAAGAGTTCGTAAGAGTTTTGAGGACCACCAAAGTTGTAAGTTTACTGTTAGAATAGACACAATCAGAGGCCCATTACCTTATAAGTCAGAAGTACCACTTAATACCACATACCACTTAATATCACCACTGAATACCACTGATGCGTGTACATGATGCATCAACGAACCAGATTACAGCCTCGGCAAGGCTCAGGAGTACCGATGGGTCCTGGGTAAGTTCCGACAGGTTCAGACGAGGGTCGCCGGAGTCAGGCGAGGGTCGCCGGAGGCTGGGTTATGGCTGGATCTGAGTCTTTGGCTGAAATATGGTGGATAGGATTTCTGGGCTACTGTTCACAGTCGTGACACTGTTCACGACGGCTACAGTAGTCGATTTTCTGGGCTAGGGTTAGAATCTATGGTGGGTTAGGATTCCGCTTTGATACCATGTTGTTTAGAGAATGAGAGAGAAGTGTTTAGGGTGTTAATTAACCCTAACACAAGAGAGAGCTTTTATGTATATTACTTAGTGACTTGTTACATAACTCCAACTATCCGATGTGGGACAAAGACTAACTATTCTAACAATGGATAACAGTTAATACAGTGGTTAGAAAACAATAATGCATGTTCCCTAGTAACTATTAGGAGTAATTTGTAACAATACAACAAAAATATTTCTAACAGGAGGAAAGATTCAAATCCTATAATGACAACATTAGTTTCCACTGCCAAGGATCAAATGAAATACGGCATAGCATTTTGAAAAATTATGAATACGAGTTGGATGTACAAGCTGCAGCATCCAT
Source organism: Rhododendron vialii (assembly GCF_030253575.1). Taxonomy (NCBI): domain Eukaryota; kingdom Viridiplantae; phylum Streptophyta; class Magnoliopsida; order Ericales; family Ericaceae; genus Rhododendron; species Rhododendron vialii. The sequence continues at coordinate 15,207,337 of NC_080567.1, read as the reverse complement.
GCAAAGAGTCCACGCATATACTGAGTTTCTAGTGATATTGGGAGCCCAGCAGGTTGTGAAAGAATAGAAAAAAGATATTTGACGGTTCAATGTTCATTGAGTGTTTTGTTAGTTCCTCAAGTGCAGCCATGGATCATAGTGCAGAGATGGCGTGAAGTTATGGATTAAGTGGTAGGAAGTTATGGATCAACGCAATCAGATAGTGAAGTTACAGCAATTAAGGCACTTAACTATTGTGTACTTCTTTACAATACTAAACATATTGCCATGTTCCTGGATCGATTTGTTCCACGTTTTCGGAACAATGATAAGAACATGAGACACCGACGCGTGTCGGTTTGTCATTAACATACAAAGAGATGCATTGCTTAAAACTATTGTGTCTAAATCATTTGATACAATTAAAAGGTTTGTGTAGAAAGCATTTTATAGGTCTATAGAAAAAATGTAAAGATGCACCGTTCTTATCCTTTGGGTTACCTTGTTTCAAATTCAAAGTAATCAACTAAATGCATTCGATAGATCTATAGAAATAATGTAATGCTGCACCATTCACCTTGGTTCAACTTCAAGGTAATCAATCAGAACTACCAGTTGAGTGTGTAGAGATTTCTCCGAACTGACTAACGAGAATTTATGGATTTGAAAACTCTTGTTTTTGGCAAAGGCGTGAATGCGTTGAACGCGGGCGTGCCAAGACTTGTAGCGCCTAACTTTTGATGAAGATTCCCGTGAATCTTGACTTCTAATGTAAGAGCGATTGCGTGTGACCCAAAGGTTAAAGATCACAATGAGGTTCGTGGTTTGCCACAAGGTTGTGGACTTCAAATTTCCTAGTTGTATAGGAAATGGAACGTAAAAGCGAGAACCTTATTACTCCGGGATAATAAAGTTTGATTACAAGAAAAGTAAAATCCAAACTACTTACAGAAGTGAGTTTGAATGGGGTTTGAGCGCGAAGTACTCCATAATCTACTTTGCTGAAAGTAGGAAAGTATTTGTAAGCGTTGAGCTTTGATTGGTGTTGGACCCATTTTTCATCTTGTGAACTTGTATTTATAGGCACAGTAGTAAGCTGATTCAGGCCTGAATGCGAATTCTGCTTTGCACCACAAGCTGACATGTGTCCCATGATGCTCCACCTTTCATGCACATTTGATCATGGGCAGTTTTCTGGCAGTTAAGGGTTCATGAGTGACATGGCAGTAACTTCCCACTACTCCCTCTCTTCATGCATTTGACACTTGGCCAATTGACCAAGTCAATTGGCCTTTGAAATTCAAAATACCAACTGCCTCCAGATGGTAACCGTCCCCCTAAAATCGTGGACCTCAACACGTGGGCCAAATCAATGTTTCCTTCATGGGTCAAACCGTGGGTCTCACATCTTGGGCCAAACCTGCACCTCTCTTCTTCATGGGCCCAACCGTGAGCCGCCTTCCTAGGCCAAGCCATGACCGTGGGCTGCGTGTTTCTTGGGCCCAAATGGTAAATCCCCATGGCCCAATACTTATTCCATGGTCAATTACCCAGCTTCAACCCAAATTAATTAAGGAATTACTCCCTCCGTCCCTTTTTTTGTGTCCAGTATTCCATTTTGGGCTGTCCCTTAATAAGTGTCCATTTTGTAAAGTTCGGGGGGGTAAAAGTTGGTGTATTGTCTATTTTGTCCCTAAAAGTAGATTTTATTTTGAAAAGTTAGTGAGTAAAAGTGTAATGATGATGGGTAAGTAGGAAAAGTGGAGGAAAAAGTTGATGTGAAAGGTGTAATGATGATGTCTTTTTAATAAGTTGGAGTTACGAAGCAGGACACTTAAAAAGGGACGGAGGGAGTAATAAAAAGTCCAATCACGGCTAGCCCGATCCGTGGTGCCAAAAATGGGTATAAATAGGATCAACAAAAGCAGAGAGTCTCTATTAAATCACAACAACCATAGTAGGCCTCATAAGGCGGAGCGAGTCATTTAGGAAACATCATGTTTGCAGGAAAGTTACAACAATTAAGGTACCAAACTGTTATGTGCTTTTTACAATGCTGAACATATTGGCATGTTTTGATGATACTATCAGTACCATGGGTAGAATTGTTCGACGTTGTTAGAACCGAAGATAAGAACATGCAAGTGTCTACTGTCCATGTCGAAAATGAAAACAATGATTTTCCCAACCTCTAGCGAGTGAGCCTTTAGGAATTCAAACCAATCTGGTCCTTCTAATGTTCCTCATTTGCAATTAGCACGCCATGTCCTTGTTTCAAAAGTGAGAAGGAGTCTCCTTCAATGCCATATTCCACCAGATAGTCATTAAAACTGTAGGGAAGGTATTGCAAATATATGCAAGGAGGTGAGACGTTCATTGATAATGTACAATAGGATTGGAATGCTGATAGTTGTTTTTAAAGATTTTAACTAACCATTCTGTGGAAATCAAATGCCACAAATTACCTTCAGAGTCGAAGGTGAGGATCCAGTTCCCTCAGGTCATTGGGTTAATTGATGTACGAATTATATCTAAGCCGTAAAGGAATGTGCTCAAATTAAGGACGTCTATGTATAACGTGTGCATAATAGCAGGAGAAGATACTCACAAGAATCCACTTCGCACAACTTTGGCATGGGATCCCAATCTGGATCAGCAGTGGCAAGCATGAAAGGCTTGCCTTATCCTTTATCAATCTCTTTACAATGCGTTCCAAATACGTGCAGATCAAAAGTTGTGTGCCCGATGTAATCGAATAGGACTTCATATTCTGGCTGTAGCCTTAGTGTGAATGCAAATGCATCGCAGCCTAGTGTAATCTCATTGTTCTCCACTTTGGCATAATATGTTTGTGTACACCAATGGAGAACAACTATACCTTCAGTTGGGAAATGAACAAATGGATAGAAATCCTCTGCAATAGTCTATATTGGGTACTGATCATGTTAAGTGACTCCATCTTAAATTTGTGAATTAGAATATATGAGGAGTTAGGAGAGTAGATTAGTGTACTTACAACTTTCATGTTCCGACCAACGGTGTCCACATGGTGGATGAACCAATAGAATCCCAATACTATTGGAGTAAACCATGATTTAGGATCAGTTCATCAAAAGTTCACAATAATATAAACAATAGTAATCAGGTAATGTAGCAAGTGAAGTGGGTACCAGGTATAGTTGTTGTTAGAGGAGGTAAGCTGAAAACCAAGCGCTGATAAAGTTCAATGAATTGAGGTTCCTTGTCAATAAAATCCTGATACCATTGTTTGAAGCTGCAAGTTAACGTCCATTCAAATTTTTGGCCGAGATCAAATAATGTTGAATATTTACAATAAAATCTCTCTTTGCGCTATAGAAGTATTTGTGTCCAATTATAGATTTGGACTGTCTGATATGGATCTTTTCACCATTTGCATTGATGAGGTAATACTGCGATCCTAGAACCTGTAATGTTCGTGGGTTTGACTCTTGGTACGCAGAAACAAAGTTAGGGCATTCTTGTGCTATGTCAGCCCCGATAATTTTAGGTCTGTGCATGTTTATCTGGAGCTAGGAAATCAAAAGGATGACTGTAAATATTAGTAATCTGAAAGACTGACCTAATGAGATAATCCTTTAAGACAGCTGTTAAACCAGGGCACATAATCCAATTTGATTGTTTAATTATTCCGATGGCACACCAGTGAAGGCAAGCCAAATAGGAGCATTAGTATTCTAATAGACAGTTTAGGTGAATGATGGCGATTAGTTATAGTATGATAACTTAATTGCATGTTTTTGATTAGCTATAGCCTCAAATATCAATATTTCAACATAGCGCTAAGAAGTATAATTTAGCTATTGAGAACTATATTCTATTGAATGTGATCTTAAAGATGTATTTAAGTTTCATGCGTTTATTTGAATGTAGTTGCAGAGTTTACAATTTACCAGCATAATTGTTATTCTAGGCCAAACGAAAAATTACATCGCTTGTTAAAATAAAGTCCAAATACATCCATATTGTTTGCTCCCAATAACTTGTAGGCGAAATACCAAATAGTAGTCCTTAATAAGATTTGGTCGAAGCACTTTCGCTCTCTTCAAATTCAGTTTCATTGTCCGATGAATCACGTTGATAAGTTCGTTCAAATTCTGCTACTTTGTGATCTGTTGCCTCATCAATTTCAACTTGAACCATTTGATCACACTGTCGTAGCAGATTTTATATTGGATTATGTTCTAATGCTTCGCTTAGAAGTCTATTTCCAATATTCATAGATTTCAGAAATCGAACCAACTCGGTCACCTCATCTTTAAGGCGTTCGTAAATCTGAGCATCCTTGTTGTGAACAGAGGATTCTGATTCAGGTGTTTTGTCAGCCATCGTTAGAGGATTTAGGGATGTGTGTGATTCTTCTGGCTGTTCAATATTACCTTGCAGAAATGGCCATGTGTGCGCACTCGTTTTGTTTTAAATACTCTGCACGTTAAAATGCTTTTAAAAGGGATTAGATGTTTAGAAGCTTTTAAATAATATTTAACACGATTACTAATATGCAACTCGTTATAGTTGAATCTGGCATGAATTTAGGTTGGAATGAGGTTGATCCTCAGAATATTAGTTAAACTTCAGTATTTAGGTTTCGATTGTACTCTGTACTTTTTAGCTTCATCTCGTCAAGAAGAAGCAATAATACATGAAGCTAACAAATGTGGGAAAAGTTTAAATAAGATCACAGAAGGAGGAAGAAGCCATGCGGCTTATTAGGTCAAACAAGCCTTAATCAAACTCACAAGCAAGGGCAGCTAAGCAATAAATTTTAAATTTAATGAATAGGTTGATTTAGTTTTTGGGATCGAAGATAAGCCCTACTCACTAATCGGCACTTGCTATTTTAAAGTGGATCGAATATGGTGCGTGATGTCCTTAGTCAATAACCTTGCCTTCAAATAAGGTTGAAAACCCCAATCGTAAGGCTAGGTCGTTGATAGCATAATAACCGATAAGACCAAGATAGTACCACAATGAATCGGAAATAGCTTAATCAGATTGTAGGTTTTATATGGTGGATTTCGGAGTTTAAGACGGCCAACTTTGGTTTTGCTTTGAAAGTGGAAATGCTAAGGAAAAAGGCTAGAAATGTGTTTTATGAACTAAAAGAGGCAAGTCTAGGGATCATCCATCCCTTGACAAAGGCCATTATCGATTCTCGATTATAACTCAAGCGAGAGTTTCGACCGCGTGCTCACGCTCGGAAGATTTAGCTTTAAAGGCTATGTTTATCGAAAGATGTGATTTTTCGGAACTAAACCAACTTATTTTTGCTAATGAATCTAACATGTAGGAGGCCACGAGCCCTCAGTATGTCGCTTGCCAAAACCTCTTGACGAAACGACATATCAAGGAGTTAACACCCCTCGTTTAGATCGAAAAAGTGATGCAGGCCGAAACCCGCTAAGGATGGGATAGTCCCGGGAAGCCACTCATCAGGGGCAACGGAATCACTCAACGTTGCTAATCACGGAAGACACTCACGCGACCAAGTCACACACTTGATTGTCGGAGGAATCACTCACTCTTAAGCAAGAAATACTTCCATAATATTTTCATAAACTCAAACTCTACTTTTCATTTCATTAGATCAACTATTTATAAGCATTACAAAGATGTCTATTCAAGACTCCTAATAAAACCTACACAATTCTCAACTAGACCTTTCAAATACCTAGACAACTATTAAAACAAAAACACAACTTACTAGAAACACATATTCTTGGACCAAAAATTAAAAGACATTGACTAGAAACTAAAAGGCACTTTGAACTAATTAATATAACCCTTCGTTTTCCAGATTAGAATTATTATGCTCCTGCATCATTCTCCCTTTCTTCAAAAGAACTCGTCCTCGATTTTAACTGCCCACGGTCCACGGGTTGACCAATGAGTTGTTCCATCATTTGCTTTTGCCCAAGATGTTCCTTGAATTTTGGTTTGCGACCAACTCGCAAATAGAACACTTTCATGACTCTTGAAAGCAATGGAAATTGTTGGGATGGTTCAGTTGCATGTAACTCCAAGTTATCAATCATTTCATGACTAACTTCAACTCCGTCAACTTTTCTTTTTCCCGAAATGGAAGTTGGTTTCGATAGAAAATTGTGTGAGACTTTTGGAGCAGATGACTTTATTGTCTCCTCATGCATGTCCATCATAGTTGAAATGTTTGGAATGGTCATTCCCATTGTTGTCGAACCAAAGTATTGACGTCTTTTGATAATTAAGAATCCTTCTTCAGTGTACTCATCATAAATTGGAGGCAAATTCCAATCCATCACTGGTTGTGAAATTGTCGAATTTTCATCGGAAAAAATTCCTTCCAATGCATGATCTTTCCTCGGTCTTTCACTCACGCGCAACATTTTATCTCAAAATGCCACGGGATGAAAACTCAGCAGGGTAGGATCACCGCTCTGATACCAATTTGATGCAGGCCAAAACCTGCGAAGGATGGGATAGTCCCGGGAAGACACTCACCGGGGGCAACGGAATCACTCGACGTTGCTAATCGCGGAAGACACTCACGCGACCAAGTCACACACTTGATTGTCGGAGGAATCACTCACTCTCAAGCAAGAAATACTTCCATAATATTTTCATAAACTCAAACTCTACTTTTCATTTCATTAGATCAACTATTTATAAGCATTACAAAGATGACTATTCAAGTTGAAATGTTTCCTCATGCATGTCCATCATAGTTGAAATGTTTGGAATGGTCATTCCCATTGTTGTCGAACCAAAGTATTGACGTCTTTTGATAATTAAGAATCCTTCTTCAGTGTACTCATCATAAATTGGAGGCAAATTCCAATCTATCACTGGTTGTGAAATTGTCGAATTTTCATCGGAAAAAATTCCTTCCAATGCATGATCTTTCTTCGGTCTTTCACTCACGCGCAACATTTTATCTCAAAATGCCACGGGATGAAAACTCAGTAGGGTAGGATCACCGCTCTGATACCAATTTGATGCAGGCCGAAACTTGCGAAGGATGGGATAGTCCCGGGAAGACACTCACCGGGGGCAACGGAATCACTCGACGTTGCTAATCGCGGAAGACACTCACGCGACCAAGTCACACACTTGATTGTCGGAGGAATCACTCACTCTCAAGCAAGAAATACTTCCATAATATTTTCATAAACTCAAACTCTACTTTTCATTTCATTAGATCAACTATTTATAAGCATTACAAAGATGACTATTCAAGACTCCTAAAAAAACCTACACAATTCTCAACTAGACCTTTCAAATACCTAGACCACTATTAAAACAAAAACACAACTTACTAGAAACACATATTCTTGGACCAAAAATTAAAAGACATTGACTAGAAACTAAAAGACACTTTGAACTAATTAAGATAACCCTTCGTTTTCCAGATTAGAATTATTATGCTCTTACATCAAAAAGGCTTGGTTAATCCTATTCCGAAAACCATGATTTTAAGCCCGAGGTTTGAGAACCAAATAACAACCTAAGTCTTTGGGAAAGATTAACCCAAGACTTAACCAATCAACTACTCAACCATACTTAAAGAACAAAACATGCTAGAAAAATGAGGCATAAGATTTAACCGATAAAAACGAAAATAAACTTGATATTACCAAGGATCTAGTCCGTACAAGCAATTTTAATAGACAGAAAATCAACAAACTAACAAAGCTTACTTGAGTTCTTGAAGGAATTAGCTAAGAAAGCTTGAAGATGACAATGGAGTTCTCTAGAAAAGTTAAAAGACTTAAAGCTAAAAAAAGAGATACAACTTAAAGGGAGGGGAGGGGTATTTATATAAAACCACCTTTCTCTCACTAGAAATATCCAAAAACTTCCCAAAAGTAGCAAGTATGTCATAAAAGGAAAGTTGAAAAAGGAGGTACAAACGTAGATATTCCTCTAGGCAGTATTGGTACTAGGTCTTCAAACGGCTGGAAAATCACAACTCTGGCAAGCGGGTACCGGTACTGGCCATCTCCCAGTATCGGTACTGGGTTGGCAGATTTCTGTTTTAGGCTTGCACTTGGTCCAAAAGGCCCTCCGACAACCCGAGCACCTTTCGCCACTCAATTAAACCCCCGTCAGGACTTGTTGGGGAGCCGCCATGTGGCCTCGGATACCCGGATAATTCCGAGAGTGATCCATGGCAATAAAAACCACCTTATTTCCACGTTTAACCTGAAACTAACAAAAAATAACCTTACGTGCAATATTGAAAAAAAACGATAACTTAAAGACACTAACGCTACAAAGTAGAGGATGCTTATCATGATGAGCACAGCATAAACTACCAAGATGAACAAGATATAAAGTGAATGGAAGGGAAATGCCAAAAGTGCTTCAATCGATCTTTGGAAGGGTTTACAATAAGGAAGCGGTGGGTATTGTGTAAAACCAAAGGTTTGTGATTTGTTGTTGATTTTGGCCTTAATGGTTAGCAGAAGACTGTACACACATACATATACATGGACACCCACAAACACATGCACACATACACACAGAGGCATATTAGTGGGGCTGATGCAAATCTTTTAAGTGTAAAACCATAAACGAGAACAATAATGAAGCTATTGATGATTGTATTAGGCATTGGCTTGGAAAATACCTGGAGATTTTGTGGCGCATGAGCTTTGGCTATGTTGGAGACAAAACCCTCGTCGCCGATTTCTGATGTCCCTCTCGGCTGTTGCCTCCCTTTTTGTTCCTCTCGTTGGTTTTGGGCTGTTCCTGTGGTTCTTCGCGTGGAAATAGCTTTTATCGGCTGTATATGCTAAGTATTTGATGCTATTGAATGTTATCTTCTGGTTGTAAGCTTCTAATAATTTCTATCTCTGATGTATTAGAACTTGGGACATCTATTCTGCCTTCAAGGCTTATGGAAGCATTGTATATTGTGCAATTTGGGCATGTTTATAAGAGTATTGAAAGTTGAATAATGTATGGAATGTGTAACACACTTGGATATTTTAGTGTGTCCAAACTTATGTCATTTTATTGATAGCAAATAAATTGTTCTGCAAATATTCGTAAAGCACTTTGCATGCTTGCTACAGCATAGGGGGCAGAAAGATATATGCGTCACACTAAGGTATAGCATGGTGTGTTTGAATTGGAGAAAAGGCCGATTCACTGAAGATTCTCTTGAGATGCTAGTCATGCGCATTTTGAAGGTAGAATCAGGCGATCTTTTGTACTTTGCTGCTATTGATTCCAATAGGGTTCGCATGCTAGTGTTTGATTCAAATGGGTTAGAGCACCTTCCTCGTCGATCAGAGCAAAACTAACACGCTGGAAATCTTGTAAAAGAACCTCTTGCAATCTTGACCAAGTGGAAAATTTAGTGCCAACTTTTGCCATGTAATTTGGTTGGATGTGTTTAGGAGTATACGGGAATTTAATTATACATAACTATATTCTCCATCTAGGTATCCATCGTACTTGTAACTGATAGCAAAGCAAGCTAATGGTAGCTTGTAAATTGGTGTTGAGATATGGTAGTTTGCAACGATTTGGGTATATTGTTTTGCATGGTTTTAGCAGTACAATGTAATCGAAGAGATCAATGTCGTGGTGGCAGAGAGTGTGTTTGGTGCAGCACGCGAAAATAACCAGTTTGCTCCATTTTCCCTCATCATTATGGTTTAAATTTTTATGTTAATATTGGAGGATTTGTCTACGATGCTGCTATCGATAATGAGATACTTTGGATGCTAATTCTTGATTCAAATGCGCTCAGAGAGATGGCAATCATAGATATATGATAGGCTGAATTGCAACCAAAAGGTTTGGATTTTTGGTGATCTCAGAAACCTGGAAATCAAACATTAGGTCGAATACTATGGCCAAACTATACAATTGAGTAGGAGCTAGCCAAACATGCAGGTTATCAAGCAATCAAATTGGCCGTTTGATGTTTTGGATATTCTAGTGTGGTATTAATGAGATTGGTTCTCTCTATGGTGTAAGGGCAGTTGATTGCAAAAATACCCCTCTCTGAACTCCAAACTAAATTGCCTACCAAGTTGTTTTAACCACAGTTCTGTTTTTTCCCTTTTATTTGAGCAGCTTATTTTTGCCTCCGTCGAAGTACAATAAAAAGACCATGGAATGAGAAATAGAAGTCTGATGCTTTCAAGGTAGTTTAGATCAACGGGCCCTATGCCCAGGCAGAGCCTTTTCTGATGAGTAAATGCTGAAGTCTTTTACCTCCTTTTAACCTTCATCATACCTGTATTTTGAAATGTAAAATAGAGCATTCATACAAGGGAAAAAGCAACGCAGTCCATTTTTTATGTTCAATAAGAGAGTTGTGTAAAAATCCGCTACTATGGGTGATAAATTGTCCAAACAACATGGTAGTCAACCTAATCAACATGGATATACCAAATTGCATAAATGCAGGTTTTGACAAAAGGCAGTCAAATTTTTACAAAAACTTAGTGAAATTCAGTAATGCTGGAATTTCTCCAAGTTTCCCAAAAGGTGGAGAAATTTTCCAAAACTTGATGGATTGTCAATTTGCAAACATTGGCAGTCCTCTATGCATAGTTTGGGACCAATTTGCCAATCCATATGTTCAATATTAGACAACTTCAACTTAAGCTACCTCAGCGAGAGATGCCCTTTCTTTTCCTCAAATTGAGATGGTTGTAAGTAGGGACAGTTGGAGGGGAGGTGGAGTTCATCGATTCTGTAATTCCAGAAGTAGGTGAATTAACAAGCTTAGTTGCTTGCTGATTGAAGTCCTGCAACCTGCGCATCTTTGTTTCTTTGGATGATTCATCAAATTCAAGACCACCAAGCAGTTCATTTGTATGGTAGTTTATACACATGTTGAATCTCAGCTCTGGAATACCATCTTCTATTCCTCCATGCTACATAGAAAGCACAAATAAAATGGAGGCTTCTCCATATATTATTCCAGGAGAAAGGAGATCTAACAAGGTGTAGCATCATTAGTTTAAGACTATAGCTGCAAAGTGTAGCACTTTGATCAAGGAAGGGGTCATGGATCGAATTACTTATGAATCAACAAATCTTTTGCTAGCGAAACAAGATCAACCACGACAGAAAATTTGTATCTAATAGTGAATGATCAAATATTGCTTTATGAATACATGAGTTCAAGTCTTGATACCTTGGTCAGCTAGATTTTAGATTTTTGTTTGCTAAACTCAATCTATTTGTGTAGAACTACTTTTTTGATGTGAGACGTAAAGCAAATTATGGTAATATGTGTCTAATGTAAAAGAATAACAAAGATGAGAATTGATGTAGGCCGAAACACGCGAAGGATGGGATAGTTCCGAGAAGCCACTCACCGAGGGCAACGGAATCACTCAACGTTGCTAATCGCGGAAGACACTCACGCGACCAAGTCACACACTTGACTGTCGGAGGAATCACTCACTCTCAAGCAAGAAATACTTGCCTAATATTTTCATAAACTCAAACTCTCATATTCATTTCATTAGATTATCTATTTATAGGTATTACAAATATGACTATTCAAGAGTCCTAATAAAACCTACACAATTCTCAACTAGACCTTTCAAATACCTAAACCACTATTAAAACAAAAACACAACTTACTAGAAACACATATTCTTAGACCAGAAATTAAAAGACATTGACTAGAAAGTAAAAGACACTTTGAACTAATTAAGATAACCCTTCGTTTTCCATATTAGAATTATTATGCTCCTGCATCATTTTCCCTTTCTTCAAAAGAACTCGACCTCGATTTTAACTTCCCATGGTCCACGGGTTGACCAATGAGTTGTTCCATCATTTGCTTTTGCCCAAGATGTTCCTTGAATTTTGGTTTACAACCAACTAGCAAATAGAACACTTTCATGACTCTTGAAAGCAATGGAAATTGTTGGGATGGTTCAGTTGCATGTAACTCCAAGTTATCAATCATTTCATGACAAACTTCAACTCCATCGACTTTTCTTTTTTCCAAAATTGAAGTTAGCTTCGATAGTAGAGTGTGTGAGACTTTTGGAGCAAATAACTTTATTGTCTCCTCATGTCCATCATAGTTGAAAGGTTTGGAACACTCAACTATGGTCTTTCCAGTTGTTATCAAACCAGAGTATTGATGTCGTTTGATGATTAAGAATCCTTCTTCAGTGTACTCATCATAGATTGGAGGCAAATTCCAATCCACTAGTGGTTGTGAAATTGTAAAATCTTCATCGGAAAAAATTTCTTCCCACGCATGATCTTTCCTTGGTCTTTCACTCACGCGCAACATTTTATCTCAAAATGCCACGGGATGAAAACTCAGCAGGGCAAGATCACCGCTCTGATACCAATTTGATGCAGGCCGAAACCCGCGAAGGATGGGATAGTCCTGGAAAGCCACTCACCGGGGGCAACGGAATCACTCGACGTTGCTAATCGTGGAAGGCACTCACGCGACCAAGTCACACACTTGATTGTCAGAGGAATCACTCACTCTCAAGCAAGAAATACTTGCCTAATATTTTCATAAACTCAAACTCTCATATTCATTTCATTAGATTTCCTATTTATAGGTATTACAAATATGACTATTCAAGACTCCTAATAAAACCTACAAAATTCTCAACTAGACCTTTCAAATACCTAAACCACTATTAAAACAAAAACACAACTTACTAGAAACACATATTCTTAGACCATAAATTAAAAGACATTGACTAGAAAGTAAAAGACACTTTGAACTAATTAAGATAACCCTTCGTTTTCCAGATTAGAATTATTATGCTCCTGCATCAAGAATCGTCTTACAGCCGAGGGAGCAGAATTTGAAACGATTAGGAATACTCCGCTAACAAATGTCACAGGTATATGTATACCCCTTTTTGGGCCCTTTTTGTGGAAGCATTTGTTCTCAAAGACAATCAGAGCTCTGTTGATAATATACAGTTGGATATCGCGAATGTATATGTATTGTTGTATTTACTACTTCATGGTAAGATGATCGTCTTATCTAGGTATAAAAAAGCATTTCAAAGTAAAAAGGTTATCGTGGAAGGAAAATTTTCTAAATTACAAAATATCGAGGCGCGCAGAATGGTTCTTAACCTGAGCTAAGCAGTGATCCTTGTGGTGAATCAAACAACAAGGGCAAAGAGGATTCCCAGTGCAATCTAAGCAGTAGAAGTTGCGCTCATTTTCTTCACAGCTTTCATGAATTTTACATGTGCTAAAGAAGCTAGCCTGCAGCAGTGGTTTCAACCATGGTGGATAGGCAGCCTCATTTTCTTCCATTGCTAGTGTTAGCCGTGGGTATTTAGTTAAGGTGATAATAGGAAGCGACCAAGAGAATGGTTTTGGAAAATAGCTAAATCCCGTGGTTTATAAGTGAAGATCTCAGTTGGAGATTCAGATGGTATGTCAGTGAAAGGCATGGTGGTCTTTTTATAATGTATTTAGCCATATGTAGTATCATGCTTAGCTATGTGTAGGTGTGGTTTTGGAACTCTTTTGGGAGCTGTTTCGAAAGACCAAAACAGCTCATTAACATTTAACATATGCCATCTACAGATAATTTAATTACAAAGCAAGCTATATACTGGTAATCGATAACCAATTAATACAGAGAAATAAAATGGAAAATTTAAATAATCATCCTCTTTATTTATGCCATGTTAGAATTCATCCCGCCCACTTTGCATGCTTATGTTTTCATCCTTTCAATATGTGAATTACCTTTATTACCCTTTTACTATGATATCTATATATCTATATATATATACATTTATTGTTTCTTAAATTAAGGGGATTGGGATGAATATTAATCTCTGCAATTAAATGAGATATTATAGAAGGATTTCAAGATTTCAAATTTTCAAATGTTCAAATTATTTTAAACGATGTCTAAGCCGATATCATGGTAAATAAATCATTTGCATTTACAATGTGAAATATTTAGAACATAGACAAACAATTAACTAACCATGAAATGATAGGAACATAAACAAACATATTTCATGGTAAATAAAGTAAATAATGTACCATGAATTAATAGAATAAAACTAAACAAAACCAAAATCGAAAAATCCAGATTGTGGCCTTCTGGCATTAACTCCGACCGCGGCCACCATAGCGACCGTGCTGTTCTTCTTCCACAGACTTCATGGTAAAAGGTCTAAATAATTAACCATGAAATGATTGGAATATAGACTAACATATTTCATGGTAAATGAAGTAAATAATTTACCATCAAAATAGGTATTACCATGGTTAAATTACCATCATGATTTTGAGATCCAGGCCTAACTCTCATTGACCACCGGCAACTCAGTCCAGCCCTTGCCAATTGAAAACAAATCAAAATAAAAAACGTAATTACATAAATAAACCTTGAACCAATTTTATCCTATTACTTGAAATCCCCAATCAACCAATTTTCGATCATCATCTCCTACAACAACCTCAACAACAGAATCATTCAAAATTTCATCATGTCCACCTCCCAATATCCATTCATAATATCTTTGCATCTTCTAGGATCTGAACTTCATCAGGCCCGTAATGGTATTAGAGCTCGAAACAGCAAAAGCCTACATCATCGAACGGTAGGCAACAACGTTGATTGGATGATTGGTGATGCAATGAATAATTGAAACACCAATTTAAATCGTAAAAAAAATAAAAACAAGTTTGGGGCACTTACGAACTCGGGCTATTCCAAAATCATTCTTTCTCTGAGATGATGACTACTGTTTTCAGGCAATGTCGACTACGGAAAACGGCGATGAAGAGGATAGAGACTAATGACAGAGGATGGAGGGCGGATTATAGAGGAGGTATGGAGATGTTTCACTGTTTACGGTTTTACTCAAAAACATTAACATGCAAAAGGGGGTTTCCATTTTTTTTTTTTTTGGAATTGTGATCAGTTACATTAGCGAGATATATGGAATTGGTTGGTGGAATCTACGGGGACCGAATGACGGTTTTGACTTTGGGACTGATTTCCTTACATTTCAATCCCATAAATCTGTGCTATATATATAGCAGTCAGGGTCGTATATATATGCCCAATGTATTATATAAGAGCACTATTGGGATTATCAAAAAGAGAGGATGGAAACATAAGTGTTTAAATTGACCGGGATGGAAACTTAAGTCGGGTATGGGCTGAGGATGAATTTTTAAGTACCTCGATCAAAATAACCGCCGGTTGTTTTATCTTGAATATTTTTTAAACACATCTTGCAAATTTCAAAAGCCAAAGCTACAGCGATTTTTTAGGCACCAAGCTTGTGTGCAGTTCACAGTTGGATTGCAATGATGCGGCTCGAATGTTTGCAACTGTTGGACAATATTTTTAACGTTTGAGCTTTATTTGGCTCTGATTTTAAAACTATTCTGTATACCGATGCTCTGGACTATCAATGAAGGAAGCATGGTAATGTGCACATAAATTAAATTGGGTCTCTAGGCCTGCCCTCTCTGAAGCCATTTGAACCATTGAATGCAAAGATCACCGACCGTAATGGAACTACATGGACTATATGCAGTTAGACCATGATATATCCGGTTCCAACTTAAAAAATTGTAGCAGTGCAGCCATAAATGGTTGAGATTTGCTATACCATCATTGGAATGTACTCATATCTAATGATTTTTAATAGACAATAGGGAGTTAGAGTAGATATATCTTTTGTATTTACACACTTGTAAAAGACTCCACAAGTATGTGTGGGAAGTGAGAAGATTTGGAGGACAATAGTAGGTTTCACCATATCTTGTCATTTTGATGTTATAAATTTATATTACCTCAATTCCAAAATGCTAAACTAGTCCGTAAAACTATTGCCAATTGGTCTGCAGTAGTATTCCTTCCTCATTTTGAATAATGCTAACCTAAGCACACGAACGTATACTGTTAATTGCATCACTACTTTGCGGATTTAATTTTTCCTTATAAGCAAACTCTTTTAAATTCAGGAACTAGGCCCATCACTCCAAGAGCTAGCATACATTGAAGGTCTCAACCAATTTACTGTCAAAACCCAATAACGAGCTTGGTATATCTGGTATGCCGGTGGCCGTCTACAAGGCTGGGTTGGGAATCTTTTGTGGCCGCTTATGCACTGAAGGAACATGATACTCTTGTTTTTAGTGTGGATAGTTATCTAAACTTGGTAGCAATGGTATTCGATCAAGACGGGTGTGAGTGCACATTTTATTGGTATACTGAAATTGAAATTGATGCAATGTCTCTCAACCAAGGAGTGCACCAACCTAACACATCATTTGTGGGGACACAACATCCCTCGATTTCTCTTATTGGTACCACAAAACTGAATCTAGCAGATCACAATGTGTTTGAATGACTCTAAACACCCTGTTACATTATCAAGCTATTTGTAAGAATACGAATCTGCAATCTAAGTCATAAATTTGTGTATTATGCTAATGCTGCGAGCATGCAGAGACTTTATCTTTATCAACTGTAACATAGCTATTCATGGGCGTGGCACAATTTGCGACCCTTGCAAGGGTTTTATCTTTCTCAACTATAACTTAGCCATCCATATATGCTACATTTTCCCACTTTCTCCTCAGTTTCCTTT
Organism: Rhododendron vialii; assembly: GCF_030253575.1. Classification (NCBI taxonomy): domain Eukaryota; kingdom Viridiplantae; phylum Streptophyta; class Magnoliopsida; order Ericales; family Ericaceae; genus Rhododendron; species Rhododendron vialii. The sequence goes on along the minus strand of NC_080567.1, from coordinate 15,190,739 downwards.
GGTTTGTCTTGACATCAACTACAATAATGCTGATATATTAATAACCAACAATCCACATCCTACTTTCATTCTTTGTTTGCTAGCTTTCATAATAGCATTTGTTAAATTCCCTTTTAAAGGCCTTGTAAAAGAGATACACTATGTTATTTTTGCAAATCCGGGGATTTGATTACAGCAAGGGATGGTCGAAACTTGAGAGGTAGTGTGACTTCAGTTTACCATTGTAATGTATGTTGAGTTGTTAAGATGAGCATCAAGTCATACCACATCATACCAACTCGGTATAACTGAATTGTAAGTTTAAAGTGTAATATAAGGATACCACCTTGCTCATGGGAGCTATATTGATCAGCGGATCTATGATGTTGCTAGTTTGCGTTTGTTATAGATTTAGCAAATTTCAAATTTCCTGGAGTTGGTTTGGGAATTTCCTGAATTTGTAGGGACAAAGGCGAACGCAGACTTTTGCATACATTTAACCTCATAGGCAGAATTACTTGGGCCTATTTCCATTGCCACCATCTTCACGCATAGGGTTATGCTTTCAGTGAGGCAAGATGTTGTGGGCAGCGTGCCCTTCGGAATTTCCGAATTTCGAAACGTAAAGGTCCAGATCGAGGGAGCGCGAGCGGGGAAGCAAGCGCTCGCAAAATACAGAGTCACCACTCGGGTTTGAAGGTCCGACACCCAAGGAACCGTATTTTGAAACACTTTCCGCGCTGATTGATTTGAAAAAGTTAAGGAACCAATCCGTCATAACCATATCTGGGTTCGGGAGCCAAGTTACGAGAGGGGAAGGGTTTTATGGCACCCCTCTCGCCCAATCCGGAGATCGGTCTCTACTTAGGCATTTACGAAAATGTTTGTTTGCGATTCTGTTTGATTAATCTATTTTTTAGCCAATTAGGGCGGGGGAACAGTTAATCGGGGATTAAAACTGTAACAGTTCGCAGGATGTGATAGATATGGCATGGATGGGCGAGATAAGAAATAATAAATGGAATAAAGTTCAAAATATCGATCAAACATCAAAACAGTGCTGTGTATGATTTTGGCACGAACAAACAGCCAGCTTGCATGCGTGAATTCATCTGCATGTAAGCAAAACCGTCGCGCAACACAACCATACACTCGCGCGAGTGTTGATGCCTCACCAATGGTTTGAATTTTACCCCCTTCTGGGCTCTGGAAGGACCAGTGCTCACCCAGGTGCAAACCAAGCAGTTTATAAATACTTGAAAGTGAATAATATTACAACAGGCAGATGGAAATATTATGGAAACGCGACCCCTAAACCGTGGGGGTGTCTAAACAGAGGCCAAGACCAAGCTGCTCATGCAAGGGCAGTCCCTGGAAAACACAGAACCGTCGCGCGAGGGAGTGATACACGCGCGCGATTGTTCAGACTGGACTTCCAGGAATTGCTTTGCATGCTTAAGGCTCTGAGACATATTCAAGAGCGTCCCAAGAGCATTCCGAACCAAGAAAAGTTATAAACTAAGCTAAACTGTGATTTTTAGCATGCAAAGCAGTGTGCTAATACTTTTAAAAGACTTGAAAGTAACTATGAACACGACAAGAAACTTAAAGACCAGCATCCTTTCCCCACGTGGTCCAATCTCATGCAGACAGAACTGTCGCGCGAGTGTGTGGGACCATCGCGCGAGGGAGTGCTTGGTGACGGCTCTTGAAACCTTGCTAGCTTTAAGGCCAGAACTGGTATTGATTACCAGCCTTGACCCTGCCAGCCCCCCTCAGGGGTTCGAACAGTGAGCAGAAAGGTATTATACCTTTGCTTGAGTGTCTTGGAGATGACTTGAATGAGGTGGTGAGGTTTGGTTAGTGATTATGTGGGAGGGAGTATAATATGGGGTGCTTGTGTTCAAGTTTTCCTTCTTCTTTCTTGAGGAAAAAATTGGTAACCCTTTGAAATGAAGCATTGGGGGGGGGGGGGTGCTTATAGAAGGAGGGGTTGGTTGGTGGCTAGACAAGGCCATACAACCAGCCAACAAGGCTGGTCACAATTGCTTGGTGGAGAAGTGGGGTGGCAAAGGTGATGGGAGAATGGGGTTGAGGTGGTGCAAGGGGAGCCCCCCCAGAACGCTGTTCAGTCGACGAAACGGGGTCACATAGGCCTGTAGCCCCCTGATCACCACGCAATTCGGGTGAAAATGACAGGTGTTGACCATCGCGCGAGATAGTAAGACCATCGCGCGAGGGTCAAGCTAACCCCGCGAGGGTCAATAGTCAAAACTTTGACTTGACTACCACCTGGCAAGCAAATCATCGTGCGAGGGTTTCAGTTCATCGCGCGACCGTCAAACCTAAGGTCCAAGTTTGGATTCAAGGGTTTTCAGGGCTAAGGATGGGTTCCACACACGCCAAACTCAAGCCGTTCCAAGTTCTTCGAGGCTGTTTTCGACCTGATTCATCATCAGGGAAACAAGAAACCGAAATACAAAGTAAAACGATCGGGAAATCAGATTGGGGTGTCTACAGATGTGTAAAATAGACTACAAATAGAAGGTTGTTCGGCTTATTAAATGGCTTATTTTTTTGGTCCTTTTCATTTCTTTCCCCATTTGGTAGTTTTTCATCAACTTTTGGTGGATTATTAATTCTTCATGACGAGAGGAATCTAAAAAGTTAAAAATTTTATTTTTGTTAGTAAAAATCAAAATAAGCCAATAAGCCATTTTTATCTGTCTTTATTCAAAATAATTTGGGTTTTGATCATAATTTGGTACTTTTTATACTTCTCTAGTCATGACAAAGTGATAACCAACAAAAAGTTGACAAAAATAATAAATGCAGAAAAAAATTGAATAAAAACACGAGAAATAAGCCATTTGACTAATTTAGCCGAACCTGAACCCTCTATGGTAGGGTGCCCGTTATTTGGGCATGCAAGGACTACATAAAATCAATCCAATCAGTTCAAACTATCTCACAAACATTTCAAGTTTGAGCAACCAAGAGAGGGGAAGAATATGCTATTGTATACATTTCATTTAAGTTTGGAAATTATTAAATTCCATTGCAGTTACCCACCATCTTCATTAGTTATTCCACCCTAGCTCTTAGCCTCCAAAGATGTTTGCCAAAATTGTTATAACAGGTGAAGAACAACAGCGAGATATGCATACTAATATGGAGGGCTTGCTGTTGGAATCGTGCAATTTTAGTCTTAGGCAGTCCCTATATGCAGACTAAATTGTTCATTTACAGCTTACGTCGTAGTGGAGTTTACACCAAGACAAGCAGGATGCAATTTATTAGCAAACCCCCACAAGAGCGAGCCAAAGTACAAGGTTTATAACAACCATACCAAATCTAACACATATTTAGTCCACATATTAGGACAATTAAAACGACCATACCAAATCTAACACATTTATTTTATTGGCAAAACCCAACAAGGGCAAGCCAAAGTATGCGGTTTACATACTTCACTACTGTGGGAACAACATAAGTCCCACACTGGTGTACGATTAAAACGACCATACCAACGCTAACACATATTTAGACAATATATTAGGCATGCGATGTTCACTTCAGTGACCGTTTGACATCATATTTGCTGGGTCGTGAGTTGTCTCGTGCACCGATGCATCCTCCATAGTGTTCTCACTTGCAAAATACTCTTCGTGCTACTGTGCAATTTGCTCACTGATATAATTCATCAAAGGCAACTCCGGCTCCTGAGCGAGAATTTGATCGCACACCCGAATTGAATCCCTTGTTGCCTGCAATCTACGCATCATAGTGCACACTTCTTACTTGAGTTGTTGATAAAGCCCTAGGCAGCTCTGCCATTGCTACCTTCACCAGTCGCGGTTTCACTTTGTAATTCTTCCCTTGGTAATGTTGGAATACATGTAAGATGCCACGGCTGTTAGTTGTTGCTCAAAGGCCCTTGGTTTGCCATCCTTGGTATCTTTCTTGCGAAGCCTGCCTGGAAATTTTACGAGTAATTGAAGATTGAGTATAGATCACATTTTTTGTTCCACAGCACGTTTTAGTTTGCCATTTGGAGGCATGGGAAGAACATCTTACCTCAACCAGAGTGGAAGCCAAAGAGCTGAGGCGAAGTCTCCACAACCGCACTAGTACGCTATAATCCCAATGGCGAGTTAGTAGCACCTATAAATATATCAACGATGTTAGGCAAATCACATCCTGTTATGCCAGGCATGCATAACCCAACTATCTTGAGTAAGTAAGAAACAGTACACACAAGTAGCCCATACCTGGCAACACTATAATTAGGAGATCTCATTCACGATTTGATTACATATGCCAACCGCATGCTAACGCACCAATCCACCCATCCTATCCATTTTTTAATCCCTCTGCCTTTACAAGTTGGCAGGTCCACTTCGAGGGCTCTATAGAGGGCAAGTACAGTAATGGCAGGAAGATCAAGTTGAGATTTGGTACGTACATCAGTGCAGTCAATGCAAGATTTCTTCAAATACACAGACCTAGCAACAGCACAAGTTCAAGATTTATTCATACATTGATTATATGTGCCAACTCATACAAGTGTACCAATCCACCCTTCTTTTGTTTTTAATTCCCTTTACCTCTGCAAGTTGACAGATCCTTCTCCGAAATCTAGAAGACAATCATCCAACAGTCCTGATGCAATGATTTCAATGATGCCAGAAAAGTTAATACAAGATTTGGTGTGTGCAGCCCAACATTCAATGCTAGATTTCTTCCAATATTTGATCATAATTCCTCCTTCCAACCCATGCGAATTGAGTTCTAATTATCCCCAAACCTGTTCATACGAGTAAACACAAAATCAAGGACAGAGCAAGGTCTAGAAAGCGTGTGAGAAAAACAGAGCATACCTCATTGAATCTAGAGAAAATTATTATTCATTTTTCTGAAGATTCACACCATCCCTCCCAGAGAGGATGAAGAACAGAGCAATGTTTGACATCCTGCTCATATCTTCGTGACAGCTATTGTGCAGGAACTCTGAAACCCAAAAACGAGCAATCATAAATGCACAGAACAAGAAGTTCAGAGCATGCCTCATCGATTTAGCAAAAGCTTATTACTCAGATCCCTGTAAGACCTTTTCATTGCTGGCATGATCAAACAGATTTGGTAGAGGGACGGCAGACCAAATCCATGAACTACTTTACGAAAATGCCTCCACCACAAATATCAAGGCCTACCATACAGCACAAGAAAAGGGACATGGAAAGAAAACATTGAAAGTCCAAAAACTCATTAAAGTAAAACAAAATAACTAAGGTCTGCAAAAAAATAACTAAGGTATGTACACCCAAACATCAATCAGAGGCTACAAAACTACCAAAACAACCTCAGCAACACTACCCAACCATGCACCCTCACGGCATGCACACAAGCGTATTTGGGTCCTTTAGCCAAAATGGCTTCGTCCTTCAAAACATGCCAAGCCATCTTTTTAGGAAGGCAAGAAGGGACATTCTTCAAGGATAGAAAGCACCTGAAGATACAGAGTGATTCTTCTAACAATCAAGGTCCTGAAAAGCTATACTTCCATAAACTCTGAGATTAGTCATCCGGTCTATTAAAGAATAGAGTTACAGGTTAAAACAGCTCAAATCATGTCGGTACATGATGTTTACTCCTTGTTGTGCCCCTAGTCCCTCCCTCGGGAACCTACCTAGCCCATCCCCCACAAACCTGGATGTAGGCCTGTGAGAAGAGAATATTCTGAGCGGCCACAAAGGAAGAATGTAGAGATCTGATCGAATAGCCCAAATACTGAAGAAACAAGAAACACATTAAGTAGGATCATTTCAGAGGAGATAAAACAAATTACCTTCGCTTGATTTAGTGTTGGAAGGGGATAGAGAGGTGAGTTTGATGTATTTAGATGACTTTTTCACCATTCGTTGGTTGCTTGATTCAGTGTTGGAAGGGGATAGAGAGGTGAGTTTGATGTATTTAGATGACTTTTTCACCATTCGTTGGTCACAAAAGAACTACTAAATTAGAGACCTAGATAAGGGTGCTTGATCTATCTTGTACGGCCATCTAGAAAGAAGCCAGGAGGCATATTGAGGCAAGAATTGGAAAAATAAAAAAATAAAAGAGGCACAGAGCATCAGAACTTCCAATCTGCATCTATTTCAGTTGGATGGGGAACATTATGAGAGATTTTGCATGATATATGTTGTAGTACCACCTTCTAACACTCCAGAAAACTTAACCAAATGACTAACCACAAGAAAATCATTTGGGACATTACTCCAACTTATATACCCTAGATTCCCTTGCTGAATTTCGATGTGGGACTCAACACATGTCAGCATCACCCAAACTCATCTCCAGCACTAGCCTTACTTATAACAAGCAACTGCAGAATTTTTTTTTTTCTTTCAATATTATCAACTTTTTTCCTTCTCTAATTAGATTAGGATGTGCTCTACTTCTTAATGTGTAATCTATGTAAGCCATCCACAATGGCAAAATAAAAAATGGATAATCAAAAGTTGTCACATAAGCTTTTGATTATCCATTTAAGAGATTGCTAAGGTTAGCAATGCAGAGGTCCATAATTGCATAATCAAAACTTGTCACATCACATTTTCTTCAAATTACAAAAAACTAAAAACTGTGAACATAGAAAATAGAAAATAGTTTTTCAAAAATAGTTTCGAAACTAATAACTATTTATTAGAAATAGAAAATAGGTTTTGAATTTTTTTTCAAAAAAAAAGTTTAAAAAAAAAAGATTTTGGGCAACTACAACTAGAGATGGCAATCGGACCCAACCCGAACGGGACGGATTTTCCACCACCTTTTCGGGTATCGGGTCGGAGTAAAATTACTAAAACCCGGATGGGTTGGGGGTGATAGTACCCCACCCTAAACCCACCCCGAAATGTATGTATTTATAAAATTATACTTTTATCCTAATCTAATTATCATTAATACTTCAAATTTTATATATTTTTCCTAATATTATTATCATTATACTAAAAAACTATATATTTTTACCTTTATATTTTCACCATTATACTAAACTAACACTTTATTTTGTTTTTAGATTAATAATTTTTTTAATTTTTTACTAGTTACTGCCCACTGGGCAGCACCTCGATATAGGGTAATTCTCCCAGCTATAAAAACAAAAAAGAGTCTAATCTGTCGTCCGAGAAGTTGTATGGCTCTGTGCTTTTTTCAATTAATTGAGTTAATGGTGCCAGTTTTTTGCAGGAGAGCTGCTACACACACAGCAGTCTGTGCACAGATTGTGCACAGATTTTTTTGTGGGGTCCACCACGGGTCCCACACAAGTCATCCGAGCCGTTCATTAAATGTAAAACAGTTTTTCAAAGGTCCCCGTAAAAAATAGGCTCAATCCAATACCTATAGGTGCTTCATCCAACCATCTAACTTTTCATTCAGATTTCCGGTTAATGAAAAGTTATGTGGTTGGATCGAGCACTTATAGGTATTGGATTGAGCTTATTTTTTATGGAGTCCCTTGAAAAAGTGTTTTACATTTAATGAACGGCTCGGATAATTTGTGTGGGACCCGTGGTGGGCTCCACAATAAAATCTGTGCACAATCTGTGCACAAAGTGTATGTGTGTGTAGACTTTCTGTTTTTGCAGACCTCTTACTGTTACTCTGATCATTTCTATACCCTTCACTTTTGCTACCCACTCGTCTCATCTTTTTTCTCTCCCCCCGCACCCCAAAAATATGGAGTAAAGTTTTAAAAAAATCATACTACTCCTATAAAAAAATGCTAAATACACTAAAAATAGTGAAAAATTATTTTTTTTTTATAAATATTGTGAGTCTTTATCAGAAAATATTACTTTTAAAATTTTTTCCCAAACGAATAATTAGTTCAAAAAATTTGATAGACAGTAAAGAAAAACAATTAGAAAATGCTAAACAAAAATAAAAAATATATAGCCAAAAGGAGAATAAACGAAGAATGAATATTGAAATGTTAAAACAAATGTGGTGAATTTTGGTGAGGGAGGGGAAAAGCATCAGAAAAATACACTTCATTTTTATTTTTTTAATAAACACAAGGACGTGTAAATTGCCACAGCTATTTCTTTGAGAACTTTAAACAAAACACCCAAAATGCATAAAAATGCCTCAAACCCAAACCAACACACACACACCAAAAAAAAATCTAGAGCCCCAACCCAATAGAAACAGATCGAAGTACCTTGAAATAATCTGAAAACACGAAAGCCCATTAATCCATTCTATATCCTTCTCATAGCGACAGATTTTTTCCTCAATTATTTCGGTTCATGCCCCCGGTTTGCACAATGGAATCTAATTAACTGCACCAATGTCCAAAAAGCCCCTAACCCACATGAAACCCTCTTCCGAAGAGGCTCTTCACCATTCATGCGATGTAATTGGTGTTTGCGGTTTTCGGTTCTGTTTAGGTGGTGATGGTGAACTGATTGGGAAGAGAGAGAGATGTGGAAGGAGATTGTAAAGTTTGGATCGGATGGGTCAATTTTGTCATTTGACTATAAAAGCTCAAAACTACTTTATCGAGTTATTGCAAGTCTGCATCCAAGTACAGATGCTACATAATTTATTCATCACGTAGGGATCCCCTCAGCCACACGCGAATGTGTCACCATCGTGGGCTCTGTGGGCTGTCACAGAATTTGCCTTTTGAAAATAGTAAACCATATTTTTTTTTTTTGAAAATATTATTGAAAAAGAAGGAGAGAGGAAAAGGGAAGAGATGGAACGTTTTTGTGTAATGACTGATGTATTTGATTGAGAATATGTAAATTTCACTAATTTGGCTATTAGCAAAAGGTTGTTAGTTTTGATTATCCAAAACTTAAAATTTAATTATTGCTAAGGAGGTTGCTAAATTTAATTATACCATTGTAAGCCATATTATTCACCAACATTTTTAACTTTAAAAATCTATTACTTTTAATTATGGTATTGTGGATAGCCTAAGTAGTCTACATATTTTCGTTATTTTCGATGAAAATATTGAGCACACACATAGCGGAAGATTTATTACGTGTACAAATGCTTGTACATACACTTAATTGTAATCACTCATACTTGGATGGTACCCCACTTTATGGTTCTTCCTACCTCACCAAAGGGAGGTTATGTCACCACCACCTCAATGAAGATTCTAAGTTTCCCATTTATACTTGTGTATAGAGGTGTAAATCTAGCTCGGGCCAGCCCTCAAATAATCGGGCTCAAGTTGGCCCGGTCCAAGCCCATTGGGCTCCCGCCAAAAATTAGGTCGGGCTGGGCCCGCCCAAATGTCCAAAAATCTACTGGAAATTCCTGGCCAGTCCCAAATTTTATATGGGGTTCTATGCAAATCCTTTTTTAAAGTGCTATCTCATCTAGACCCTTTTTAAAGATGCTTTTACTATTTTGCCCCTATCACTTTTCACACCTCTCAGAATTCATACCTCCCAGAATTCACACCCCAAAGAATTCACACCTCACAGAATTCACATCTCCGAGAATTCACACCCCCAAGAATTCACACCTCGGAGAATTCACACTTCTTTGTAAAATTTACACTCCTAAAATTCACATATTTTTTTTGCAGAATTCACGCCCCATCTGCACTATTCATACCCCAGAATTCACACCCCGAGAATTCACACATCTCAGAATTCACACTCATTTGCAGAATTCGCACCCGTTCGCAAGAATTCACACCTTCCAAATTCACATCCTTTTGCAGAATTTACACCTTCAAAAAATCACACACATTCGCACTATTCACACTCCCAGAATTCACTTCTTTAAAAAAAAAACACAATTCGCACCTAAATAAAGAATTCACATGTTTGAAAAAGACACAATTCACCCCTTCAAAAAAGACAAAAATTTGCATCCCATCTATACTTTTCACATCCTCGAAAAACGAGAAATCAATTGAGAGACTGGAGATCTTTACTGAACAAATCAATTGAATCTCAATCATGCAAAAATTAAACATATCAATTCACACCAACTGAAGTACAAAAATCTATAACAATACAAGAACGAAACGATTACGAGAGAAATCAATTGAGAGACTCATGATCTTTACTGCAATTGGTCTGTCATTTTCGTACCAAAAATATAATTTATAAAACAGAGAATTAACTAATATTCCGAAGAATAGTGGTCAAGTCCGAGATCGTCCACGGAGAGTAAAAGCTACGTTGCAATACGTTCAATTGATTTCTAATTTAATTATGAAAGGAAAAGGTTTGGATTTGAGTTGATTTGATTTGATTTGATTAAACTAAAACTAAACTAGAAAGCAGATTAAAGGAGTTGTAAACTGATTAGAGAAGGGACTAGGGTTTCCGATCCAGTCTCCCCTTGTAACGCAATTGTTTCGAAACCTAGGGTTCATATTCAACATTCAACCAGATCACCGTAGGGTAGCAATTCCTATCGATAATTTTCAAAAATAAAATCAAGATTCGTACTCCGTATAGGCTATCTCAACACGGTACCGATCGTCTCATTGGATTTAACCACGGCACAACCCGTCTCACATCATATAGTCTATCTCAAAGCCTATCTCGGAACATTCAAAACCATTTTATGACAATGTTTGAAACTATGGATACAAACACAAAAGTGAAATCGGGAAAATAGTAATTATGAATCATCCAAAGTCATACAATTAATTAGTAACAAGCAATACATTCCGTGTCTCGTTTATGAGCATATTGTCAAGGACGTGCGGGATAGGGTGTTCTCTTGGAGGAACTGTGGCCGTAGCTCTGTGAATAGAGCTTTGTGTAGAGGTTGGAACATCTCTGAGAAAATTTTGTAGCTAGAAGTAGTTAGGCCTGTTTCTTTGTATTTGTTTCTGTTTTTTTGTCTCCAGTTCTTGATGGACTGTTTGTTTTTTGATGGGGGTATGCCCCTAAGTTTTTGTGTTTCTTGTTTCCTTTTTGGTAATAAAATCTCTCTTTACCAAAAAAAAAACATATTACTTGGAGAAGCATCCTCGTCACCCTAGCCGGAGCGTTTAGCCGATCATGTAGTGTTGTGCGAAGTCGTGGCCACCGCCATGGCCTGTTGCTGCGTGGGAATCAGATCTCTCAAAACAGAACCCTTGCTTCCTTTTATATTTGTTGCTGTAAACCTCTTCGACCAGTAAAAGGGATTCACTGGGCCGTCATATATGCGCGTACAAAGGCTTGTTGGCCCATTTGTTTCTTTAATTCAAATACCCAAATGGCCTTTCACTAGCAATACGTGGAAATTATTCCATCTCATTATTATGTTCCAAATATCCATCATGTAGGAATTTGATTAGGTGCTCCTCTCCTTCGTTCATCTAAACTTGGTCCTATCTCTTGATTAATTTGATCGGCACCGTATAAAATTCTCCATTTAACTCCAAATGCCATCCAACAACTCCGTAGGTTCTAAAACACGAAAAACGAGTATCAAATCCCAAGTAGTGCATTAACAAGACATAACGAATCTAAATTAGGGGGCGTAAATAGGCGTATTAACCTTCAAAGTAGACACACAATCTCCTGAAAGGAATGTCAAGCATTAAAGACTTTCTATCCATCAATCCACAACCCATTGCCCCTAAGATCAAGTAGGACTTTTATTCGGTTATAACGTTGGGTAAGGAAAAGTGCTTCAAAAGCTGGGATTAATCATACACAAGCGTCTGAGAATAGGCCAAAACAACATAGGGCAAGTAATAATGTGCACCCTCCTTTCATTCTTTTCAACTCCGCTACATCTCTCTAATTTTTCACCCTTCACACAATTCCACAATGAAGTTCACACGTTTCTTTCTTGCAACAAGTATTGGTATCTTCCCATTTTTCATTCAAGTTCTTTCTCTTATTTTTTGCAATTTTCTCATTTTTTTTAGCCATGTGGAAGAACACACCACAATTCAAACACATCGTTCTCAAATACACTCCATTCTCTTCAAAAATTAACCTTCACATGATTAACTTGCCATTCTCAAGACACAATATGGTTGGTGAAGCTTAACAAGAAAAAGGCTCATGCAAGAGGCTCAATGTGGCTTACAAAGATAAGTATTTAAGAAAAAGAAACGAACCGGCTCAAAGCAACAAAAATGGCCTACTATCCTCTCCTAGGGGCAACACAACCATGTGACTTTCCAATCCCAAAAGAAGAAACCATAGGCAATGCATTAAGTCTCAATACTTGACGATAATGAGATCGATAACAATTAGGCTTCTTCTTCTTCTTTTTTTACGACAAACAACGAGTTTATGTGACACCACTCCAAAGGAAAGTAAGGCACTAAAGCTCACATGGGCATAAGTCTCCACTAATCTAGCCATTGAAAGCATTCAAGTTACAACTCACAAGCAGACAAGGTCCAAGAAAAGTGCAGTGCAAAGATGCTAAGAGCCTATGCCAAGATAAATTCCTATCGCCAAGCTAGCAAAGAGAACTATCATGCAACATAAATATCCAAGTAATGCCCAACAATTCTCAACACTAGCAACCAACAAGTAAACATTATAATCTCCAAGGCTCAAGTAAACAGGATCCAACAAATATTTTTGAATTTTTTTTTGTAAAAAGATAATGAGTTTTTTTTTTTTTTTTGAAGATAATGAGCAAAGTGATCCATCCCCCAACTTAAAACGACACTGTCCTCAGTGACGGTTCAAGCATAGAAAAATAAAAGACAAGTCGGAGAAAGAAAGGAGAAATATCACCTCGCGTAGGACAAACAAAAGGCAAGGCAAAAGATAGGGAGGAGTCATCCCCCAACTTGAAGCAGAGTACCTGCGCAAAGTTAGTCCCACCAAACAAAAAAAAATACTAATAGAAAGGAAAAGTAGAGAATAAGAGAGAAAAAAAAAACTACCTAAGAAGAAAAAGAAAAATATTTAAATAAAATAAAACTACCTAAAATAATCTACGAAAAGTGAACCACGCTCACATGGATTTGGAACTCCACCACACCATGAAGAGTTACAAATATAAACACCACACCCCCTTTCGAGCTCTCTTTTAAAAACTGAACTCGACCGTGCCACATGATCAAGTACTTTGAGTATTGCAATTGCTTACGGTGTTTCCGAAATTTAAGGTGGTTGACAATGTCCACTAAAAATAGAGGAAAAATCGTATTAAAATTATTAACACCGAAAAAATCAATTAGTTTAACTCTATGAAAATCCAGTAATAGAGGAGGCTTAATAGGAGGGGTGGCATAATCTACCACTGAGTGGGCGTGATTTTCAAGTTCAACTGGACTTTTGACAAGTATTGGTATCGAGTCCTCCAGAGTTTTTGAATGAAAAGGTGTAACAGATATGCAAGTAGAATCCTCTTGAGAAAAACTTTGGGTATTAAGTTCATTACTCCAGTCACACTCCCAAGACTTTCTCCAAACCCAACTCAACCCCTTCACCAGCGACAATTGACTCTATTTGCTCTTCTTTCCTAATATGAAAATTGACATCATCAACATTCTTACTGCAATCCCAAAATTTTGCATTCATTTCAGCAAGTTCATTATAATAAGCCCAACCCTTTTCATCAGCTCTATCAAAAAATTCACCATGGCACATCATGTCTACAAACTGACGCGTTTTACAATTCATGCCCTCATAAAAATATTCTATAATGCGCCAAAATTCAAAGCCATTGCATGGAAAAGAGGATAGCAAATCGTTATATCTTTCCCAATAATGCAAATAAGACTCTTCTTCGATTTGAGTAAAATGTACAATTTCTTGTTTTCGAAGAAAAATCTTATGCACCATCTCATGGACTGAGGAGAACTTTTCCAAAAATAACTTTTTCACCTCTTGCCATTTTGTCTTAGGTGCTGACTTCAAATTGAAAAACCAGCCCGCAGCCTCATATTGCAAAGAATGCTCGAAAAATTGAATCTTAACCGCTTCAATGTCTAGGTTGGACAAAGTAGCACAACGCTCTTCAAATTGCTGAATATGCAAGTACGGGTTTTCATCAGAAAAACCATAAAAATTGGGAAGCAATTTTATCATCTCGGGTCCCGAGCTGTACCGAGCCATTTTGTTTTTTTTTTTTTTTTCTCTTTTTGGTTTTTTTAATGTGGGGAAAAAAAAACTCTTAGTGCAAGCTACTATACTGAGACAAGAAAACAAAACTCACAATGCTAGGCATAAAATCAGTTACCTCACCGAACTTACTCTAACACCAAGTAGTTGCTAGCTTTAAATTTGTCCAGCATAAAGTTAAGAGCCTTCAAAAAGAAAACTAATACGGGAAAGAATATATATATATATAATATGACAGGGTGGTTTTTGAATCCCCTAAATTGTCTCCTATATTTTTGACCTTAGGATCGGTACACATTTTTTCAACTGCTGAGATTACAGTGTACAAACCCGAGGGATAAATTTGGAAAAAAAATTACTTCTAAATGGCCACAATTTCGGTTTGGTTTTTGATTACTACTAAATGGCCACAATTTCGGAATTATAACCTAGCCGACAGATTTAAGATTCCTTTATAATCCCAATCACGTATTGCTCGATGCCGAGATTTTGGGTGGGTGGGATTATCGCATAAGATTTAAGATTTGATTTAAACTTCTATTAACCTAGCCATAATTTGATTTGAATCATAAGTGGAAATCTATAAGAAATGTGAGATTTTGGGTGATTCATTCCCGGTGATTTCGGGAAATAATATTGCCACCATTACCAAATTTTCCAAACTAAAGGAAAGGAAACCTGCAATTTACCTAGCCGAATAAACCTTCACTTCTCATGCAAGATCGATTTAATTGCTTTCACAAACTACTTTCCGAACGAACGATTAGTAGACAACCTGCTGCTTGAACGATTTTCCAACAAACGATTTTACACAAGCATACGTGGAAACCAACACACGATTTTTTCCACAGGCATACGTTTTTCCACGTTTTTTAACTTCTGAACGACCATTTCCGATAGTGAGGTAAGTTCGATTTCTTGAACGATTTTTCTCAGTTCTCAAGCAATGGATTCAAACATCGAAGGATTTTTTTCAGTTCTCATGCAAGATCGATTTTTTTTCTTGAATAATTTTTACTCATATTGCATTTCTTTTGCCGAAAATTTGGAGTTTCTTGAACGATTTTTTTCAATTCTCATGCAAGGGATTCAAACATTGAAGGATTTTTTTCAAAACTCATGCAAGTTCGATCTTTTTCTTGAACAATTTTTACACATATTGGGTTAGTTTTACCAAAAATTGGGAGAAAAAATATGAGTGTGAGGGAATAGTTTTTATTTTTTTGTCAACCTTGGATCTTTTACGTTAATTCTAACTTTGTTGTTTTCTTCTACCTTCCTCTTACTTTTTAATATTTTACTGCAGGAAAGATCAGCAAAAATATATTTAGAGAAATTCTGTATCGAGCTTAAATTCGAGGTATTATTAATGTTTTTTTTTTTTTTGGATTGGATGGTTTTCTTTTTAATCACATATGTTCTAGCCGTGCCTTTAGATTTTCTGCGTTTTTTCTAATTTTCTCATCCTTATATTTATGAGACGAGATTGGTTGGTATTAACTCATGTTTTCAGTACCACATCAATTTATCAATTCATCATTTCCTGGTAAAGTAGATTAAGGCTCTGCACATAAACGGAATACCATTCTTGATGTTTTGATGCTATGCATGCCTGAGTTTGCGTCACACGTATTGAAAAAATAGGGAAAGTGATGAGTGGTCCCATTAATTTTTGAAATGGCCCGTGAGCTAGAATGCCCTAATCTCCTGTTGTTGATCCTAGGGGAAGAAGTACGCTATTAGTATTAGAAGAAAATTGACCTACTTCGGCTATTGTTATGGCACCGTAATGTGGGAACTAACAGATGGTTAGTTTTTGCCTTTGGTTTGATGTGTTTGTTTTGTTATGATTTTTCCTCTGGCATATTTTTTCCTCTACCATTTTTTACCTTTTTTTGCTTTGGCATCTTTTATCATCTATTTTCTCTTATATTTTGGACCCTAGGATCGGTACACATTTTTCCGACGGCTAAGATTACATGGTAGGAGGGCTAACGATATATTTGGAAAGGATGATACAAATATAATTCCTCCCTTCTATATATGTAAACAGCAATTAGTTGTATGATACAAAGAATGATACAACGATTTTGGGTATTCCCACGTGCGGGATTTTGGAAACGGCAATTAGCTGTATATGTATTTCATTGATTGATTATAGAATTTTGGAAACGGCAATGGATTGGTCATCAAATGAAAGCATGGGAATGAAATAATTATAGGACTTAATTGATTGATTTCAACATGAATAATTATATCATTTAAACTCTTAAAATCAAAAATCTTAATTTCAAACTAATTCTGTTTCCTTATTTCCCTAATCAGTTTCATTCCCTAATCCTAATATGACTCTTAATCTAAATCCCATGATTTCCAATCTAATAGCATGATTTACGTTTCCCAAATATACGAGTTCCTTTCTTCGATCTCTTCCTCTTCTCCAATAGATTAACCATTTTCCTCCTTCAAAACACAAACTCAAGCAAATTAACAATTTTCCTCTTCTCCAACAGATTAACCATTTTTCTCCAGCAAGTTAACCATTTTCCTCTTTTCCAGCAGATTACCAGGTTTTGTTTCCTCTCTCTCCCCCTCTCTCACTCTCCCTCTCTACCTCTTAAAAATTTGCGCATTCGAGTCGTGCCTTCAAGTATGGGCATGCACTAGACACACTCACGTTGTGGCATCGGCATACAGAACGGGGCCTTAACTGTATCGAAAACCTCTCCTAGACATTTTCCCTCCTTTTTGGTTGTAGTTTTCTCTGTATGTTGTTTAACTTGACTGAATTTTGATTATCAATATAAGTGGCAAAAACCCGACTCATAATAGTCTTGATTCCCACTTTAATCAGCTTCACACATAATACTTTTTTTTAATTAACACTATCTTTATGATTGTGGGTAACTTTCACTAGCCATGAATACAGCCCCAAATACAAAATTAGTGGCTAATTTAGCGAAAAAGCCCACTACCCCTACCTTTCACTGAATAGTGCAACAAAGGCAAACATATTCTTGACTTAAATTCAATCAGCAAATATAATAGCCCTTCTCTTCTTTTTCTCTTTTTTTTTTGCGCATATATTGTTGGTTCATCAATCAAAATTTAGAGAAATTTTGCGTCGAGCTTAAATTCGAGGTGCTACTACTGTTTTTTTTTCTTTTCTTGGAGGGTTTTCTTTTTAATCTTTGTTTTGATCATAAATTTTTTTATTTAGAAGGACGAACACAGTTATGTCAATCTTCTTTTTTTTCTAATAATGTAGTTACCCATCTTCATTTTTTTGGTGTCCCGTTTGCAGGATGAGTAATGCAAATGAAATTAATATGCAAATTGACCCAGTTGAAGAGCCAAATATGCAAATCGAACCACCAAATGGTAAGACTTCTAAACTGCGTTTTTTACTCCACTAACAATACTGACTTTCTTTTGTTTACATATATAGATGAAGGAAGCATTTGTCGGCATGAGAGTGCTCGCAAAGAAGATAAAGAAAAAAATGGTATGCATTTATATTAATTTGCAGTTGAGCTTTTGTTTCCCGTTTACATGATAATTTGTGACAATAAAATGCTACCAGTGAGCATAGTCGAGACGAATGAGGATGCTCATGCATTTGTTGAAGATCAAAACATGGAAATTGACCCACCAATTGATAAGACTTCTAATTACAAATACTAAATTTGAAAAACTTGACTGTAGTCTAAACTGCACTTTTTAGTATTCTAACAATACATACTTTCTTTTTCGTTTGTTTATATGTACAGATGAAGGAATAAGCCACCTGCATGAGAGTGCTCACGAGTTTGGTATGCGTTTAGTGTAATGATCGAGTTTAGTGTGTCCCGTTTACATGATAAAATGTGAGAATGATAGTAATATGATTCCAGTGGCTGAAAGAGTTGAGATGCATGTGGATGCTCAAGTACCAATGGAAGAGCAGAATAGAGAAGCAGGCCCACCAAAGGGTGAACGAATATATGTGTAAATCTTATAAATTGCGGTTTTCAGTTTGCTAACATAAAAGAGTTTCTTATTTATATAATATAGATGAAACAATAAAGGTGTCACATGTGTCTGAAATGGTTGGCTTGCATGACAATGCTCAAGAACCAAATGAAGAGATAAATGTTGAATTCAACCTACCTAATGGTATGCATGCAGTAGCTTTTATTTTTAAAAATCTTGAAATATACTTAGCCAACCAAAATAATCAAAAGAAGTTTGAAGTAGTCCAACATCAAGGGGATGCAAAAAGCGTAATTGAAGTGTCAAATGTACATGTGAACTGCACAACTGGTAAGCACTCCTAATTTGTGTTGGAGTTTGAGCTTTATATAGATATGAATCGATTTATCTTATATACTTTGTTAAATCTTTAATTCTCATATAGGTGATATAATGGACGTCCCTTATCCTTATTTTACTGATTTATGTCAAAATGGATATTTATGGAGAGTAAAAGCTCGATTGGTAAGGATGGTAGAAGTGACTAATCCGCTTCTACCTTCCGTGACGCTTAGATTGATCTTACTTGATGAACAGGTAAACAATTTTCCAAACAAAATTAATGATTATTAAATATCATAATTGCATGTGTGTAATTTTTTTTTTTCAAATTACAGGGTCATGCCATGGAGGCCATTGTATGGCCCGAAGAAGTAGCCTACTTTAAAGAACATCTTTACGAGGGTAGGGTCTACTTTTTAAAATCTGTGGAGATTATGGAAGCTGATGAAAAGTTTAAATTAGTCCCGTACTGCTACAAGATGTCTTTCACTGATGACACAAGGGTAGAACACTACGTGTTCAAATGTGATAGAATCCCTCTTCATTGGGATTTCAGTATAAAATTACGAGACATCCACCATTTCACCAACAAGTATGAGCAATTGATAGGTACGTTCCTAGATGTCGTCCACTAATTTTTGACTTCAATATATTACATAGATTTTTTTAATATCTCTTTTTATTTATTATGCAGATGTGGTTGGATTGGTTGTTAACGTCACAGAATGTCGAATTGCTGGAAAACGAAATTCTAGGGTTAGAGATGTGGTGTTACTTGACCCAAGGTATAGTGACTTATTTTTCCATAACATATATTCATACAATTTGAAGTTAATCTTTGTTTTCTATTTCAAAAACAGTATGACGTTTGTTCGGCTTTCTTTATGGAATGAAATAGCAACAAGAGAAGGGACGCGTATGCTTGATGATCTGAATAGTAATAATATTTTATTTGCTACGGGAATGAAGGTCGAAGACTTTGACGGTAATACTACTCTCAACCTTTTTAAACATTTTTTTCCCATAAACCTAATCTAATAATTTAAATATTTTATCTTCTAGGTCCGTACCTTACCACTTGCATGAAGAGCAAACTATATGTGAACCACTCATTTCGTACTGATGACATTCCTAAATGGTAAGTTGAGAAAAATGGGAAATTGTTTATAGATCGAGATGGATATTATTTATTCGCTTAATTGTTCTAAACAAATTACGTGCTAATCTAGGTTTAACGATAACAAAGATGCACAAAGGTTGGTAGCATGGAATCGCACATGTGGATTCTCAATTCCACAGGCGCTAATAATATCAAATGCTAAGAGAGTTCAAATAAAACAATTTGTGTCCATGCCCAATGTAAGATTTCTTCATATTCGAAAAATGGTTAATATTTTCTTCCCATTATATAGAAATTCAGTTGGAATTTGTGAATTTTTTTCCATAGGTGCAACATTATCGCATATTAGGCCGCATTGAGAAAATATATGAAGAACACATATGGATTTATAAATGCAAGACGTGCTTTAGGGAAGTTGAAAATCAGTACGGTTAGTTTGTCTGTAGTCAATGCGGAGAAGATGTGGAAATAGCAGCCAGGTTTTTTTAAAATAATAGTATTTCAACTCAATCATGCATTTTATGCGTTTTTTTTAAAGTCAACTTATACCTACAATTTATTTGTAATACATTTTAGGTATAATGTAAAGATGGTTGTGAAAGACTCCACTGGCTCAATGGAGCTCTTGGTGAAGGACACAAGGGCGGAATTTATCTTGCGATGTGTACCATCCGATTTGAAGAAGTTAATGTTAAAGGTAAAGGCAAAAAAAAAAAATTAATGTGATGCTCTGTCTATAAAATATAGCTATACTTTATAATATAGATGTTTTGTCAGGAAAATGGAGTGCAGATACTTAAAAAATATCTTGAGCAATTTTATGGACGTGCGTATGTGTTTATTATTCCTGCTCCACAACTTATGTACCATGAACATTGTGCCTCTGTGGTAACCTTCGTGTTAAAAGTTGATTGGTCAGAAGAATGTTTGCACATTTCCAAAGGTACTAAGTTGTTCTTCTCTTTCCATTGTCACACCTAAATTCTACATAAATTGGTTTATAAATTATGATAAATCTAATAATTCTCGATATTCTTTGTGCAGAAATGTCGAGGACTGGCAAAGAACCAATGAGATTATCGTGAAAACATCGTTGTTAAAGCATTGTGGAATGGTCCAATAACATTTTAGTCAATTTAACTTTATTGGATTTTTATTACGCGTGTTGCGTGATTTATGAATTTTCAACAAATTTTACCTATGCTTTGCTTATTTTATTTTATATGAATTTACTTTGCTTCTACCGATTTTGTTATGAAACAATACTTTAAATTGTGCAGATTGAGTAAAAAAAATTGAAACATAATTTTAAGATCACGACATCGGTCTATAACTTAAAATGGTCACTCTTTTAGTGCCAATAAACATATAAGGAGTTTGTTCTATGTGTTTTAGTTGGTTGAATGTGTTCAATATTTATTTGCATGTGCTAAATGTTCGAGCCGTGCCTTCAGGCACGGGCATTCGCTAGTATATATATATATATAACTAAGAATCAAACTAAAAACAAATTGAAAATACGCAACCGTGTTTTAACTCCCCCGCAACGGCGCAAAAATTTGGTCTGTCGTTTTCGTACCAAAAATATAATTTATAAAACAGGGAATTAACTAATATTTTGAAGAATAGCGGTCAAGTCCAAGATCGTCCACGGAGAGTAAAAAGCTAAGTTGCAATATGTAACGCCCCGATTTTCCAAGGAATTTCGGAAGCATTAACCCTAAAATACACTGAATTTTACAAAATATTAGGCCCCTATTTATCCTTATACAAAAATTACAATCTCAAAATAATACAAAAATCTATGTAACAAAAGCAACTCCAGAGCGACTCTAGTTTTGATACGAAATTTCAAGCAATGTTGGCCAAGACTCCGTTCAAGGGGTCCCACCTGTATCAACTGCTCCACTGTGGAATCCTGCACACTCTGGCAAATTGAACGCCGAAGCAAACGATTTGCCAGGATACAAACGTATCCTGAGTGATAATTCACAAAGTAGAAATCCTAAAACCCAATACCACAATATGCAGATCAACAATATAATAATTCATAACACACCGAAGGTACAAAATAATAACACATCGTCTTTTTCTTTACTATCCATCATCTTACATGTAATCTAAGGATTCTCTCCGCGAGATCCTTTCCTCCCACATCCACTAACTACAATCGTCTCATGGGTCCACCCTTCCTCCTGCTTGTCCTGCACCAGGGTCCTAGGTGAGCGCATCTAAGTTATGTACCGAGTATGTTCTCACTTAAGACCATAACAAGAGGATTGAGTCATCCCATGACGTATCGTACATTAGGATCGGACATCCACTACCCCACGCTAACTATAACCGTCTCATGGGACCCATTCTCTTTCTCCAAGAGAAACTTTCCATGACGTATCATACATTAACGTCTCACTAACTATAACCGTCTCATGGGACCCATTCTCTTCCTCGAAGAGAAACTTCCCATGACGTATCATACATTAGCGACTCACTAACTATAACCGTCTCATGGGACCCATTCTCTTCCTCGAAGAGAAACTTCCCATGACGTATCATACGTTAGTGTCACAACACCGGGCCCCTCAGGTAACCCATTTCAACACAGGGCCCCATAGGTTACCCTTGCCATCACCATGGCTCAAATCACAATCCACACAATTACACTTCCAACACTTTACCATTTTCC
This sequence comes from Rhododendron vialii, assembly GCF_030253575.1. NCBI lineage: Eukaryota > Viridiplantae > Streptophyta > Magnoliopsida > Ericales > Ericaceae > Rhododendron > Rhododendron vialii. Next base: position 15,168,586 of record NC_080567.1, on the reverse strand, counting down.
ATTTACTTATCATCGTCTACATGATTCACTACTCGTAACCACCCCGGGAACCTATTTGTTCAATCTACAATCACAACAAAATACCACACAGTTCAACATTTCAACTAAAAGTACTAACATGCTAACAACACATAACCATGCAATAAAATTTATCCTACCATAGAATTAATCATGTGAGTAACAAAATAATATTCAATTAAATAATTAATTATTACACTTAAAATTAAGTCTATTTCTCTCATTTAGAAATTTTATAAAACATTTTTACTATTTAAATATTTTCTTTAACTCTCATATTATTTATAGATTTTACAAACTAATTTTTTTATTGAAAAATACTTATTTCTAAATTTAGCATTTACTAACTATATTAAATATTAATATGAGATTTTTATAACAACAAAATTATGCGAGGCTATTTTAGTCAATATTTATTAGAGTTAAAGATTAACTAATATATAATCTAAAATATTTCTTGTTTACAATCTAAATAAAGTTTTACTTATAAAATATTCTTGTTAATGTTTCATAAATATTTATCTACTCCAATAATTTATTAACCACGTAAACGTCCATTCAAATACAAATTAACAATGCAACATCAATAATAATTTCACAATCAAACTTTTGTTAAACGATCATAAATTTTCACAGGGTATAACACTAATCATTCCAGCACAACCAGACTAAATTTTAATATAAACAGGACTAAAAATAAATTAACAATTTAACAGCAGATCATCATCTTCAATAAACTTTAAATCTAAGTAACTCCATTAAAATGCAGATAAAGGTTTTCGGTTTCCGGAAAACTACCTCAAACGCGATTCTAAGTCCGGATAAGTGTTGTATGGTGTTCGTAGATCGCCATGGTGGTTCTGAAATCTCGAGGCAGCGTCCGGTGGCACTCCAACAGGGCCCGTAGCAGCGGTGTATCCGCGAAACTCACAACTCTCTCTCTCTCTCTCTCTTTCTCTCTCTATTCTAGACTCAACAATATAATTGAGAATAAAATAATATACTGGTGTTCAATTTTTGGATTATGTGGGTATGTATAATGAGAGAGAATAAGGTAGTGAGAATGTGAGATGATAAGTGTAGAAGTGGTGGAATGAGGAAAAAAAGTGATACTGATAATGATAAAAAGATGGGGGACAAGTGCCACATTTGGGGGGAGTTTTCAATTCTAATGTATGTGGACGCATGTATGTACATGGTGAGAATGTATCTGGACGCTTTTATGTATAGGATGAGAGATAGAGAAGTGGAGAGTTAGTTTGAATAGAGTTCTACTTAGGGTTTAGATAGGAAAGATAAGAGATGAATATGAATCACTGATTTCTTGTATATCTAAAGTTTAAATACATATCTTATACAATAATGCAAATAATATCAATTGCACACATAATAATATATTTTAATTATTCAATTTAATTAATTATTGAATTAGAAATTTAAAAATATAAATTTGTATTAAAAAAAATTGGGTCAAAAATCCGGGTCGTTACACAATACGTTCAATTGATTTCTAATTTAATTATGAAAGGAAAAGGTTTGGATTTGAGTTGATTTGATTTGATTAAACTAAAACTAAACTAGAAAGTAGATTAAAGGAGTTGTAAACTGATTAGAGAAGGGACTAGGGTTTTCGATTCAGTCTCCCCTTGTAACACAATTGTTTCGAAACCTATGGTTCATATTCAACATTCAACCATATCACCGTAGGGTAGCAATTCCTATCAATAATTCCCAAAAATAAAATCAAGATTCGTACTCCGTATAGGCTATCTCAACATGGCACGGATCGTCTCATTGGATTTAACCACGGCACGACCTATCTCACATCGTATAGTCTATCTCAAAGCCTATCTCGGAACATTCAAAACCATTGTATGACAGTGTTTGAAACCATGGATACAAACTCAAAAGTAAAATCGGGAAAATAGTAATTATGAATCATCCAAAGTCATACAATTAATAGTTAAATAAAATCCCTAGAAATCTGAACAATCATATTACTTGGAGAAGCATCCTCGTCACCCTAGCCGGAGCGTTTAGCCGATCATGTAGTGCTGTGCGAAGTCGTGGCCACCGCCATGGCCTGTTGCTGCGTGGGAATCAGATCTCTCAAAACCGAACCCTTGCTTCCTTTTATATTTGTTGCTGTAAACCTCTTCGACCAGTAAAAGGGATTCACTGGGCCGTCATATATGCGCATACAAAGGTTTGTTGGCCCATTTGTTTCTTTTAATTCAAATACCCAAATGGCCTTTCACTAGCAATACGTGGAAATTATTCCATCTCATTATTATGTTCCAAATATCCATCATGTAGGAATTTGATTAGGTGCTCCCCTCCTTCGTTCATCTAAACTTGGTCCTATCTCTTGATTAATTTCATCGGCACCGTATAAAATTCTCCATTTAACTCCAAATGCCATCCAACAACTCCGTAGGTTCTAAAACACGAAAAACGAGTATCAAATCCCAAGTAGTGTATTAAAAAGACATAACGAACTAAATTAGGGGGCGTAAATAGGCATATTTACGCACCTATCAGCAACAATCTCTAACGTATCGACGTGCGTAGCTACAAAATAAGATTCAAAAAACGCAACAATAATCACAATCAGATTAATTAAGAAAAAGAAACAAATATATGTATATATTTATATCTATTTACGAATAAGAACTTACCGAGGTGGATTTCTCCGAATGATCCGCTACCGATCTTGCACTCGAGCTTGTATTTGCCGCCGACGATCCCGGCAAATACAAGTTTTCAGTTGCCAGATTTTCCATTACGAGTTCATCAACTAGATCTACGAACACGTGGTCAGTTCCTAATGCACAGATCAAGTTTTCAGTTGATTATTCAGATGTTTCCACAGAAATAATAGCTCACTCTAAACAGTGGTGTTCAAAATCGAGGAGAGGGACGAGAACGGCGTCGTTAGTGAAATGGAGACAGTGATCGGCGGCGGCGAGGAAGAGGGTGGGCGGCGGTTGCAGTTTTCGGTGGGGAGTTGTTCGGAGGGTTAGATCGGATTATGGCGACCCATATTATAGGAGAGGTGGACGCGTATTACGAGAGTCCCAGCGAGAGGGATATTTTTGGTAGTTTGTCTAGAACAGGGGTTAGGCGAAATATGGTTGAGAGGAGGTGGGCTCAGACGGGAAGCAGGTGATAAAAAGGGGCCAGCCAGTAAGAAGCCCAAAAATGTAGGCGTAGGCCTAACCTTTAGCCCTAATACATCCGAGCTTAAGGCCTGGGCTCGAGCCCAGGCTATTTAGGGTCTTTTTCTTAGAACTTTCATATCTATAAGTAAATATAATATTTGAGCATAACTTTAATTTTAATTACTTGAAAATAAAGGATTTTTGCTACTACATGGAATCACACAAAAGTGTTTATTGATTGCATGACTTTAAGACAATATATTTAACATAATTAAATTAATAATGTATGAAAAAATATTGAACAAAATATTCCTTTCGAATTAAATAAAATATGAATGGCGCATTCTAAAATATTTATAATTAAAATGAGTTGATAAATTGCTTTTTGAGCACATTTTACTATAACATTATTGCTCTTTATCAACACTAGTAACAAAACAATTAATTAAAAATCAAAATAGAACCATGTCACACAAAGGGGAACGTAAAATGAAAGTTGGCTCTCGCAACTATTATGAGAGAAAGCTTTTGGAGCTTGAACTTAATGCAGCTGTTTTGTTCTCTTTGCTTTTCAAAAAGCATTTTTCAAAAAATACCCCTTAGATTCCCCCTAGATTATTCATACTTTCAACATTTTTCTCTCTATCTCTCTCCACTTATTATCCCTACTATTTTTCAAAAAAAATTTCAAATCCAAATCCAAGCTTTTTTTTCGGAAATTCAAATGTTTTACAAACTTGAGAGCTTTAAAATGGACACATTTAAATTTGAAGATCATTAAAGATAACGTTTGTGTTGAAAAAGTTACAATGGAAACGCAGTGGCGGCTCCACAGCCATGTCACAATGGTCACATGACCACCTTTTTTCTTCTTCTTTTTTGTGTTATAATACATATATAGAAATTAAAGGGTAGTCCATACTTTGAACACCCAACTCAAATGTCAATAAACTCCCAATTCTAATAGTCTTACTCTTGAACACCTAACTAAAAAAGAATTGAACACCTAACGCAAAACCAATTGAACACTCAATCACAACTTAATTACAGCCCATCAATCTAGATAATTCATATTTGAATACCTAACACATTAATTACCTAAAATAAAGCTCACAGTCATAATGAAATTTTTTGAAAAAGTTAGATGAAAACAAGAATATATTGTGTTTTGGTTGGCTCCTTGCCTTTTTTTGGGTTTGGTTCTCGGGTGGCGTTCGCCGGTGTGCCTGTGATCCATTAAATCTTTGCTACTCGGTCATAAACTTATCAGTGTAACTATTATGCTATGTGTTCTCTCCATCTTTATTGTCAATGATTTAGATGTGTTAATTTTATATTCATGACAATATATAGCTATTTTATTTTTTTGTCTAGTTAGCTTATAGAATTACGGATAAAGTTTTAAAAAAATTCAACTTCATTGCAAAACCCCATTAACTTGAATAATAGTCCTTTGAATTTAAGACAACGATTGGAAAATCTCATCATGTCATCCTAAAGAACAACATATTTTCGAGAAGGTCAACCCAAAATACTTGCTACAATTTCTTTCAAAATGATTTTAGTAGATTATTATGCTGGTTAAATGTTGCACAAAATATGAGAACTCATTTAGGACTATAAAATTTTACCTCCTCTATTCTCGAAACACTGTCTACTACGCAATATGACAACTTTCAAAAAAAATAAGTTTTTGTTAAAAAATATAATACATGTTTTTAAGTTCTCATTTTGTCTTGTAGTTAGTTTTTCTAAGAATAGAGGTTATGTTTTTTGACCGCACTATTTATATTAATATTATAATATCTAATTATAATAAATGAGATTTTGTACATATATTAATTGTTAATAAATTAGTTGGTAGAGCCAAGGTAATTTCTGAAAACCCTACTACAAATTCCTGGAGCTACCACTGAAAGAACGTGTGAAGCGAGAATTGTGAAAAAAGAATTGAAAAACTTGTTGTATTTATAGAGTTATATGACCTACTGGAATATCGAGCTTGAATTGGGATTTTTTCGGGCTAAAATGTTCGGGCTTGCTCATCGGGTAGCCCAATGAGCCAGGCTTCAAAACCTCTAATCCAAGCCTAACCCATAGGGATCGGGTAGGGCCTAGGGCCAGGCTAACATCAGGCCTCGGCCGGGATAAAGGTCAACGGGCTCGGGCGTGCCTCAGGCCACTGTACCAAATTTACACCCCTACTTGTGTACAACATTCTAGATTTTTATGCCATATTCTTATCTACCCTAACATTCTAGAATTCTCTACATATATTTAGAACATTTACGGAATGTGCTTGATCCTTCCGAAGTCTTCATGAATCTTCCGATCACTCTAGGTTCTCCCACATTCTATACCTTTCTATAATACTCTCAAATGTTCCAGAACATTCTCGAATCTTCCGAACTCTTGAATATTATTTGTAACATCTATTTATCTTTGAGGTGCTTAAATGTTATATTTAATAACTTAAGGGCTAAAGTGCAATTTTCTTCCAAAGTGTGGTGCATGTGTGCCGTGTGTTTTGTTTGGTGAGGTGTGTGTGTGATTCATTGAAACAAAAAGAAAAAACAAAAAACAAACCCAAAGGAAGTTCTAATTTCTACGTTAGAGAGAGAGAGAGAGAGAGAGAGAGAGAGCAGCGTGGAAGAAGAAGGGGAAAAGAAGAAGAAATTGGGGTTAGGTTGATTGAAGCTCAATTAGGTAATTTTCATCTTCTTAAATGCTGGGATTTCCTATTTCTCATGCTAGGTTTTTGTTCTGCATCTAATATGCTCTGAATTGAAGCCATGGGAGAGGGTTTTTGAGGTTGAAATTGAGTTTTTATTTCAGAAAATTCGTGTATATGATGAGCATGCATAACTGTGTTTGAACAAGTTAATAATTTGTCCTGTTTTGACGAATTTTTCTCATCGACGTTCCTATCATGTTATTTTCTGATAATTTTACTGTAGATGCCTCTGTGAGTTTAGTTTATGCTGTAAAATTTTCAGAATTTTCTGAGCAATGTGGAAAAAGATAAAAATCATGAACCGAACTGGTGTCTGATTCGCGTCTGTGCAGACAGCACAGACACGTGTTGGAAAAACGGGCATAACTTCTTGCTCGGGTATCGGTTTTACGCACCGTTTCTTGATTCAAAAACTAGACTCGTATATCTTTCTGAATATGTTTGGGCTGTGTCGTGGCTCTTTCTAGATTATAGCAGTTTTTGAATTAAAGTTCAGGTTTTGGTACTTCTGAAATTCTGGACAGCTTTTGGCTTGTGTTTGTCATGAAATTCCTCAAGTTTAAGCATGCTGGGTGGACATGGGTTCTCATGAGTCTTAAACATTGATCAATTGGTGATGTTTTGGTGTTGGTATTATTGGAAAATATTGAGTATATGATTTTTAATGAGCTTTCGATCGCAAACTGTTCTGCTGAAAACTGTGAATTCTGCTTTAGATGTGTAACTTCATTTGAGCGTATCTTGGTCATTCGGACTCCGTTTAGGACAAATTTTATATCAAAATTCATGTACCGGAGGTGTACTTTCTAATGGTGGTGGTTTCATAATCTGGTTTTAACCCTATAAGAAGTTATAGGCAGAATACGACAGGCTGGTCATAGATTTCAAACCAAATGTAGGAGTTATGTGGTGTTTGAGTGTTACACTTGTTTAGGGACAATTCTAAACCTTTGAGATAGACATGTTAGTATGCGTTAAGTATTGTTAATCTATTGTTGGTGTTATAGAGTATTGTTAGGAGGTAGTTTTGACGTTTAAGCGTTCAATAAACTGATATGGTTAGCTTGTGGTTAGGTAACAAGCCGATCAATTGGAGAGGTTCCGAAACTGTAAGTTTGGCGTACCTCGGTCGATACAAGGTGAGTGTGTCTGATATGGCTCTTCCCAATAAAATATTACTGTGGTGGAGAGTATACATCTTGCTAATCGTAGTAAGTCTTCAATATGGTAATCTTTAATGAGATATTACTTTAATGGTGAGTGTGTATCATACTATTATTGTTTATCTTATGATAGGTTGGGAATGTTTGCATGTGAGGCATAAGTGTCTTAAGCCATATCGCTTATAACAATGGTTGGGAGCATGGTGTGTGGGACATGAGATTCGGTTGTGTTATGTGTTTGATTCATAGATGTTATTCTATATTGAATTGAACTTGATTGTTGGCTTAGTGCCCAGTGATTGGCTTCATGCCTTAAAATTATTGGCTGTGTGCCCGGTGATTGGCTTTATGCCATATGGCTTTATGCCTTAAACTATTGGCTGTGTGCCCGGTGATTGGCTTAATGCCATAAGGCTTAATGCCTTAAATTATTGGCTATGTGCCCGGTGATTGGCTTAATGCCAAAAGGCTTATGTCTTAAATTATTGGCTATGTGCCCGGTGTTGCTCTTAATTTCTCGATAAACTGTTGACAAGTTGAGATTATCTTTTAGCTGTTAGATATTACTGTTGTGTTGTATTTGGAGGATGTGGTGATTATACCTGTTACGTACATTTGAGTATCTCAGATATGTTGAGAATTTATATTTTGGTTGTTATTTATTCGGTTGTTGCTATATTTTGTTGAGCATTTCTATATCTCACACACTCTGGCTTTCCTTTTTGGTCTGCCAGGTAGCAGGTTGTGTAGAGTGGGTCCACTACCGGTCATCGTGTTGAGAAGTGTTTGGGCTAGCGTCGGATGATGTGGATAAGCGAGTTGGTTGTAGGTAGTGAACTAAAAAGTTGATTTATATAAGTTATAAATATGTTGTTGGTGGATGTGTTGAAGTGTAGAATTTTTAAAGTATTGTAAAACTATATTGTGATTTAGTTGTGCGAGGTCATGGTTGGTTGGTCGATACGTCGACTCATTTTTATGTTAAGGTGATAAGTCTTCCGCTGGGTGTTTATTCTGACAAGTTGTGAGGTGTGGTTTGTTTTTTTTTTTTGGTGTGGAATGTCACGTGGTCGGGTCGACTCGGGCCCACATTGGGTGCCATTTGCAAGGCGGGGCGTGACATTATTGAACTATGGAGACTAAGTGTTTAAACTCATAAAATTATAACAAAAAAATTTCAAAACATGCAATGAATACAAGAAAAAAAAATGTAAAACTAACAAATTAATTTTGTTATTTTTTGTCTTTTAGTTTGTACATTTTATTTTTTTTAGAAAAAAAATTAATGTAAAATTAACAAATATAATCTTTTTAGAATGAAAACGAAAAAATTCATCTAATAATAAAAACACTTTTCGCAAATTTCAAATAAATAAGATATTTAATAGGAGTATTAAAGATTGGATGAAATTGTTGGGAGTCAATCACCGCTTTCCTGCCATGACAAAAATCAATTTGGTGATTCGCCAACCCCAAGAAATATACTACTCCTAGTACTCCATTAATACAAAATATAAATTTAATTGAAGTTTCTAGCATCACCAAAAAGAAAAAAAAATTAGGGTTTTTGAAACAGTCAACATTGGCCTCGGTGGTATCAATGAATTTTAACCGTTGATGTCTATCTTAATTAGAGAGACGGCTCTTTACAGAGTTGAACAATCTTAGCCCTCCGTTTCAGCAATCAACGGTTGAGGGATGTTTTTAATTTCTTACCGGTCAAAGATTGCTTTTGTTCCGGATCATCCAAAACTCTTTAGAATGGCCGAGATTGAGCTTAAATACTTTTTACACCTGATTTATAAACAAGATTTTCTCTCTGAATTACTCCCATTATAAAGTCACCCACACAACAATACATACAAATCCAATCTTTACCCCATTCTCTTCCCCCAATTCCATATCGAGCCATCCTACCTCCATAAAATTCTCATCTTTTCCCTCTTCCCTTCCCCAATTCCATTGAAAGCCAAGTCTCCCAACCATAAAAATCCAATCTTTACACCATTCTTTTCCCCAATTCCAGATCAAGCCGACCTCACCTATATAACGAGGTATAACGCTCTACCAGTGAACAAACGTTTCTCCTTCACGCTCGACCTCAAATGTCGAGGTATAATGCTCTCCCTTGTGGGCCTTAATATTTCAAACATCTTTATTTGAGATTTATTTTAGTTTATGAATAAGGAATCAGGCATATCCAATTGAGAGTGATCTCGATACTTTCTTGCATATACGTCAATCATCTCCGTGGAAAATTGCTGTCATTTTTTGAAATATTGCACCCATTTCTTGTTCGTATCCTTAAAGGTTTATTTAGATCCTGGGCTATTTCATGTTTTATGTATTTTACAATTTGTTTCCTCTGTGTAAGTTTATGGACCTGTCGTTAGAGTATTTTTCGTTTGATTTGTCTGGCTTCATCTGTGTTAGTCGATTAGTTGTACCCTACCATCTCTTGGTGGTATCTGATGAGTTTTTATTAAGACCCCTTTGCAATAGCATGTTAAATGCCCTTAGCATTTGCTTTACATTTGAAGTTCATGCATATATGCCCTAACAGAATTCTGTTAAATGCTTTATTAGTAGTTTGATTTGTGAAGTTGCAGTATTTGTGTGAAATCCAGGTTTACAAGAAGCTACTCTCCTGCGTTTGCCCTAGATCGACAGAGGCAAAATCTTGTGGAAAATGCTCCACTGGTGTTTTGAACCTGTATTTTGAGACGAGTGAGTTAAATCCCTTTAACCAGCATTTAACAGTTTACTTTTGTAGACTTTTACAGTTAAAGGAGTATACCATTCCTATCTGTTTATTTGGGTTTATTTTTTGCTTCCTCGGAGTATAAAGATATTTATGTGGGGTAAAGTAGCATGTCTACTTGATTCATGATATCAAGTGATGGGACTTTTGTCACAAATGCTCATTGTGTATCCAAAAAAGTGAGAACAAGATAATTGGTCAAACTATTTTGAATCATAGTCAAAAAGTTGAGGTTTTGTGTGTTCATACTAGTATTGATTTGGCCATTTGGAAAGTTGATGTTCCAAAAGAACTCAAACCCCATGTTTTCAAACTCTCTAATTCATTCACCAAAGTAGGGCAGTCAATATTAGCTTTTGGAAATCCCTTAGATTATCCGTTGGCTATCAGGTGTGGGATGATATCTGAATTTAGAAAAATCAAAGTTTCAGCTACACATCAAAGAATTATATTACATTCTTCTGCTGGTTGTCCTAGTGACTTTGAATACCTAGTCGCTAACATGAATGTGGGTTGCGGTTTTTCTAGTGGGCCCATCGTTGATTTTTAACCAATCCTACTTCTCTGGAGATTATGAATATTGCTCTTTTGGTGTTCCTGTCAAGTTTTTGAAGAAGCTATTGCTTGCTAAGGAATCTACTGGTGTCTTCAACAATCAAGATGAGATATAATTTTGTTGTTATGGGGTTTTTTGTTTTTATTGGGGTTTTGTTATCTCAACTTGTTATGCTTTTATGGGATTTCCAGAAAAGGAATGTTTTACGGGCCGTTAGGATGGAAGATTTGATTCTGGGTGGATATAAAAGGAGGGTGGATTTGAGGGTAGATATGGAATGAGGGGTGATATTTAAGAAAGGTGGGGCCACCTCATAAGAAGGGTGGATTTGTAATCCAGTGTTTGGATAGTTTTTTGAGAAGGTGGATATGAAGAAATAAGTTATCAAATGACTCAATTGCCCTAGTTTATAAATACGTATTTACTGCAATTATAATAAATATGTATTTATATAAATATGTAGTTACTGCAATTATAATAAGTTAACCTAATTACTGCAATTATAAATGTATATATTTATGATTTGTCCCACCTACCGACCCACTTTCTTTTTTTGACTGGTACCCACCCACTCTCTTTCTCTCTCTTTCTCTCATCGATCAAAGCAGCGACCCAAAAAACTAGTCCAAGCAACAGGGCCAAACCATCGGTATGCTCCTCATCACCCTCTCTCTCTCTCTCTCTCTCTCTCTCTCTCTCTCTCTCTCTCTCTCTCTCTCTTCATTGTTACAGATCAAAATGGGGAGATGAAGAGAGGACACTGTTGGGAAAAATTCGGCAATAACGAAAATTCCAGAGAACAATTTCATTAATAACTTACAATTACATGATTGAACAAATATAGATTACATAAGCAATAGACAGATTACAGAGAACGAGATACAAACAGAATTTTTTGGATCGAAACCGAGTCATGTGCGATACCACAGTCTTCTTAAGAAAGATTTGCCACCTACCGTGGGTGCTGTAGGTTGCGTCGACGACTTCCTCCCAGGGTTGGCTCGGCTAAACCGCAAGCCGTCGGAACACCGCTGACCACCTTGGCGAACTAACTACTGCATGTCTCTCTCTCACACAAAGAACAAATTTCAGAGCTCTCAGAGTTGGTGAATTTCCTGGTGCAAAATGAAGAATGGACTGCCCATTATTTACAGCTCTAAAGTCTCCGTAATAGCTAGGAAACGAATATGGGAACTTGATTTCTCAGCCTTGTATAGGGGAGAGTCAATATACAAAACTGCCAAAGTAAATAACAGGTGCAAATGCCAGCATTAACCTCTATTCATGGGGCATTATTCTGCCAAAAACTACTGGAAAATTATCATTCATTAATTCTGGAAATTTTCCAACAATCCCCCCCTAAATGAAATTGATAGGCATACTGATGCAAAGTACAAAGCTGACTTGGAGAGAGAGATAACGGATAATTCCTGCATAGGATAGGTGGATTTTGGCCTGGAACCTTCCCTTGTGATAGCCTATCGGGTTTACTGCCAAACCAGTGTGCGGTCCCGCTTTGAACTGTTCTGCCGCCGATGTAAACCGAGACAACAAACGTCACACAGAACTTCTCCTAACGTAGTTCAGTTCTCACTATTGGGTTCATTTTGGCCATGACACCCCTTTCCTAGTTCTGCAAGTATTTTCTCAAGAATTTTGCCACAATTCTCAAAGAAGCGGACCCAATTCATACTAACATAGGTGACCTTCATATAAAGAGTATCTTGCCATACCCCGCCTGGCAACCCAGCGCATAGGAGTCATTAAAAGCAATGCTTAACCTCTTTCCATTTGCAGGCATCACTGTTCTACACCATTGGAATGGGCAGGAGACCGAGTCTCCTCAGTGATCGTTCTCGGCTATTCGCGAAAGATAGTCTCATTGAACCTAGATCTTGGGATCTCCAGTCAACTAGGTTGGCTACCCCTGCGGTACCTATGAGCGTAGTGGCTTTAGCCCCATCCCTTTCGATGCTTGCTCAATTAGCTCTTGGTTTAACCCTTTTGTTAGCAGATCCGCAATATTGTCTTTTGACCTCACATAGTCAATAGCAACAACCCCACTTGAGAGTAGTTGACTAATGGTATTATGTCTACGTCGAATATGTCTAGACTTACCATTATACATATTACTCTGTGCCCTACCAATTACAGATTGACTGTCGCAATGGATACTAATCGCTAGCATAGGTTTCGGCCATCTTGGAATATCCTCCAAAAATTGACGAAGCCAATCGGCCTCCTCAGACGCTTTATCTAGAGCGATAAACTCTAATTCCATTGTTGAACGTGCTATACACGTCTGTTTGGAGGATTTTCAAGAAACGGCTGCACCACCAAGTATAAAGACATATCCACTTGTGGATTTTGAGTCCTTCATATATGATATCCAATTCGCATCACAATACCCTTCCAGTACTGCTGGATATCTGGTGTAGTCCAACCCCAGATCACGAGTATACCTCAAATAGTGCAAAACCCTAACTATTGCCTTTCAGTGATCACGACCTGGATTACTCGTGTATCTGCTCAGTCTGCTGATTGAGGAAGCTATATCGGGCCTTGTACAACTCATCAAGTACATCAGGCTCTCAATTATCCGAGAATACTCTAATTGAGATATGCCTTCCCCCCCCCCCCCCCCCCCCACCCCACATTCTTGGATAAATGTAGAATTAAATCCACAGGGGTTCTTGCGACACTTGAATCAGACGGGTTGAACTTCTCAAGAATCTTGTCAACGTAGTGTGTCTGAGACAGCGCAAGTCCGACAGATGTTCTGGTGATCTTGACACCCAGAATGACATCTGCAAGGCCCATATCCTTCATCTCAAACTTTGAGTTTAACATATCTTTGGTAGACTGAATGACCCTTTCATTGCTACCAACAATGAGCATGTCATCAACGTAGAGACACAAAATGACGTACCATTCGTCTATGTCTTTGACGTAAACACATTTGTCACATTCGTTGATCTTGAAGCCACTTGACAACACAGCATTGTCAAATTTCTCATGCCATTGTTTCGGTGCTTGCTTTAGACCATACAATGATCTAACAAGCCTACATACTTTCCTTTCTTGGCCTGGCATGGAAAAACCCTTAGGTTGTTCCATGTAGATCTCTTCATCTAAATCTCCGTTCAAGAAAGCTATTTTTACATCCATTTGATGTATCTCAAGGTTACGCAAATCTGCGATCGCGATGATCATCTGGATGGAAGTAACCCTTGAGACTGGTGAGTAAGTATCAAAGTAATCTAGGCCTTCTTTTTCTCTGTATCCAACAAGCCTAGCTTTGTACTTATCAATTGACCCATCTGCTTTCATCTTCCTTTTGAAGATCCATTTGTAGCCGAGAGGCTTACTACCTTGTGGCAAATCCACCAATTCCCATATATGGTTTTGTATTATAAAGTCAATCTCACTCTTAATGGCCTCTTTCCACAAAGGACCCTCAGGGTAGCTTCTAGCTTCCTAGTACGTCCGAGGCTCATTTTCTACCAGATAAGTCAGAAAATCTGGACCAAAAGATGTTGATGTTCTAGCTCGCTTGCTACTTCGTGGTTCAACATCAACTTCTTCTTCTTGGCTTTGTTTGCTTTCATTAGCCGGATGCAAGGTCCGTTTAGCAAAACTTGACTCTTCAATGGATCTATAAGGGAATATGTGTTCAAAAAACATTGCATTCCTTGACTCCATGAGAGTATTCTTGTGAATATCTTGTATATCTGACTCATACACAAGAAATCGATAGGCACTACTATCATATGCATAACCGATGAACACACAATCAACGGTTTTAGGGCCTATCTTCTCCTTCTTAGGAGGAGGTACAGCCACCTTCGCTAGACAACCCCATGTTCGTAAGAATGTATAGGTAGGCTTTCTACCCTTAAACAATTCATACAGGGTTTTACCAACATCTTTGTGAGGTATTTTATTGGGGATGTAATTAGCGGTGAGAACAGCATCTCCCCACATGTTCTGAGGCAACCCAGAACTGATCAACATTGCATTCATCATATCCTTCAATGTACGATTATTGCGCTCAGCAATTCCGTTAGTCTGAGGCGAATAAGGTGCCATGGTGTTGAAAAATGTATGCATTATAATTTGTTGGAAAATTATATGTATCTCTATTAATTATTTTGATGATTAATTCAACGATATTTTTATTCGGCAAATATAAAATTATCGAAAAGTCCTTTCACGGACTAAATATTTTCGTAACCTTGAAAAATAGCATAAAGTCTCGGATTCAATGATTAATAGTCACATAGACTTATTGTGCTCAACACGTGCTTTAACGGATTTATTTAGACGAATTTTTGAGCTACAGGTTGACGAACCGACTGTCAGACCAGAGGAGTATGTCTACCGGAGGGCACCGGACGACCGCCTGGTCGACCGCTCGGACGACCGGCCAAAGCGAATTTCGTCCAGTTGTGCATTTCCAGATCTAAATCCAACGGCTCAAATTAAACTCCAATGGCAGGATTTGAAGTACAACGGCTAGAGAGTAGAACCAGGGGCATAAAGCACTTGAATTGATTATTGATTCATCACAACAAAAGCTCTAACACTTTCCAAGCAAAAAGATTTTGCTCTTTTCTCTCCCACAGCCAAGATCAGCAATCTCATTCTCTTACACTGTCATATTTCTCTTTTATGAGATAAACCTTGATTGTTTGTTGTGAGCTTTCATCTTCTTATCATTGCTCTCAAATTGTAACCCTAAGTGAGTGATTGAGAGACATCACTTGTAATCTTAGAAGACCAAAATCTAGTAGGATTTTGGGTGTTTGTTTTTGAGAGGTTTTCGGAGAAAACTTTTGCGGTTGTGCTAGCTCCTTGGGAAAGCTAGAGGCATATGGTTTTTGTAAGCACCCGCAAGACTTACAAGTTGTAATCTTTTAAAGATTAGTGGAACCTTCAAGTAATTGCTTGAGGAGAAGTGGAGTAGGCCGGACCGTGGACAAATCCGGACCGAACCACTATAAACGGGTTTTATCTCTTTTTTTCTCTCATTCTATTTGATTGCATACTTATTGTTTGCATATATTGTTAGAGATAAATTTTTATCGGTGATTATTACTAGCAATCCTATTCACACCCCCCCCCCCCCCCCCCCCCCCCGCCTTTAGGTTGCATAATTTGGGTAACACATGGTTTCATAGATAATCCCATGTTGGGCACAGAATTCTCCAAACGGTGACTAAAATTCACCACCACGATCGCTTCTGACCACCTTAATTTTTCTGCTCAGTTGATTCTCAACCTGAGTCTTGTAATGAGCAAATTTGTCCAAGGCTTTATCCTTGCTTTTCAGCAAATACACATAGCAAAACCGAGTGCTATCATCGATAAAAGTAATGAAATACTTGTTACCGGCCCAAGTTTGGGCATATTTCAGATCACACACATCAATGTGGATTAAACCCAAAGGCTCTATGCTTCTTTGTACGGCTTTGAAAGATGCTCTCGACATTTTAGCCTATACACAAGTCTCACATTTGTGTTTCTTATCAAATTGGAAAGCTGGAATATGGTCCAAGTTAATTAATCTACACATAGAATTGTAATTAACATGACCTAGTCTACCATGCCACAAAAAGGAAGACTCAAGCACATAACCAACAGGGGATTTCTTTTTATTGATACAGTCATTACATTCATCTTAAAGAGACCATCGGTCATGTAACCTTTCCCTACATACATTCCAGTTTTAGTCAGAGTGACCCTATCAGCCTCGAAAACTAGGCGAAAGCCATGCTTGCTCAACAGCAAACCAGAAACCAAATTCTTACGAATATCTGGCACAAACAACATATTATTCAGAGTCAAATCTTTTCCCGAAGTCATCTTCAGGACCACTTTCCCTTGTCCTGCAACATCTGAGGTAGTTGAATTCCCCATATATAGCATCTCACCGTTATCAACCGGCTCGAAGGTAGTGAACAACTGCCTGTCACAATAGATATAACGTGTAGCCTCAGTGTCTACCCACCATTCCTACATGGTTTGAACCAACCATGTTCACTTCAAATACCATAGCCGAGAGGTTGATATAAGACACTCCTGCCTCCACCTGAGCCAAGTGAGCCTGAGTGCGAGGATTAGGTGGCTTTTTACACTCCGAAGCTTTATGCCCGAACTTGTTGCAGTTGAAGCATGTACCCTGAAACTTCTCGTTCTATTTCTTGGCAACACCACCTCTCAGTCCCAGATTGACACTCTTGTCCTTCTGTTTACCAGCTTGCTTGTCAGAACGCCTATCATTTTGGTTTTTCCTCACACCGAAAGATTAACCATGCTCTATCATAGTTGCATTGGCCATGTAGAAGGCCTTTGCACTCCTATCCATTCCCCGATTCTCCTCTTCAATACGGAGCTTGATGAAAAGAGCCTCTAAGGTCATCCTGCTTATTCTTGAACATGAGATAGCTCTTGAATTCTTTCCATGCTGGGGGTAGCTTGTGGATGACCGCAGCCACCTAGAATGCTTCACTCAGAATCATCCCTTCAGTCCTGATCTCATTGAGCAGGAGCTACAGCTCTTGGACTTGGATTGCCACAGACTTGGAGTCCACCATCATATAATCAAGGAACCGGCCCACAACAAACTTTTTGGACCCAGCACCCTCGATCTTGTATTTTCTGTCTAAGGAATCCCACAACTCCTTAGCCGACGGAGCCTCGCCATACACAGAATACAGTGAATCATCTAGAGCATTCAGAATATAATTCTTGCACATGTAGTCAAGCTCTTTCCATATGGCCACATCAATTCGCTTCTGAGTGTCAGGATCGTCCTCAGCAATAACAGGTGCTTCCTCGACAAGCCACATTGCCAAGTTCAAGGTGGTGAGATAGAACATCTTCTGTTGCCATCTTTTGAAGTCGACCCCGACAAATTTGCTCGGCCTCTCCACATGAGACATTGGAACATTGGGAATCCAAGGAATAGGAGCATGAGTTGGAACATTTCCGTTGACACTACCAGTCTCTTTGTCTTTGCCATTAACCGTAGTTTTTCCTTGCTCAGTTGTCATGTTTTCCTGAAATTAGAAACAACCACATATAAGAGAACAAATCTCAATCTCAAAACAACAAGCTATACATGCATAGATTAACAATCTATCAAATAAGCTAAGTCTGACATCCCCCACAATACCACGTACCTCGGGGGTCCCAGGGGGTGCGCCCCCTGGCGGGGGTCTCAGGGGGCCGTTCCCCCTGACGGGGGTCTTGGGGGCAGCACCCCCAGGCGGGAGTCTGAGGGCTGACCCTCAGTGAGGATCGACCAGGTCGTGGGGGTCCAGGGGGTTGTGCCCCCGAAAGGTAAACGGTATACACAATCTGCTACTAGCAAGACTGTGGCCATCCGACTTCCCCTACTGCTAAACAGCGTAATCTGGGTACTGGCTTATACCACACAGGCCGTGTACCGAGGCTGAGTGAATCATGCCTACCACTAGCTTAATCACTTCAGGCAAAGCACGCCGGGCCGCAAGCCACCTCTAGCTAATTCCACGCCAAGTACCCAAACTGCATCCGCCAAGCAAATCATAACAGTGGGATCAAGGCATGGTGATGTCAAGGCAGAAGCCAAGTAGATCACCCCAGAGGCCAACCAAAATTTATCCAAGGCCAAGCCGCGCACGACTGCCTTAGGCTTTCTATTTATCCCATCATCGAACAGTGGCCATGTCGCGCACGACAGGCCATGGCCGAAGCCAAACGGGTCTGTTATCATATCACGTTTCGATCCATCAAACATTTTGTGGTATCATAATCTCATATGAATCACCAATCAATCTGCCGAGCAGATTGATTAAACCTCTTACACCAGTGGTACTCCACCACGTTTCTATCCAGTCATGAATCTGTTCTTGCAACTCAAACATTAGTACAAACAAAAACTGTTTTCTGAAATTCGATGCCGATCAATGATCAAAAATCTTTCTTAAGCTTGTTGGGAAAAATTCGGCAATAACGAAAATTCCAGAGAACAATTTCATTGATAACTTACAATTACATGATTGAACAAATACAAATTACATAAGCAATAGACAGATTATAGAGAACGAGATACAAACATAATTTTTTGGATCGAAACCGAGTCCTGTGTGATACCACAGTCTCCTTAAGAAAGATTCGCCGCCTACCGTGGGTGCTGTAGGTTGCGTCGGCGACTTCCTCCCAGGGTTGGCTCGGCTAAACCACAAGTCGTCGGAACACCGCCGTCAACTGCCTCGGCAAACTAACTACTGCCTGTCTCTCTCTCACATAAAGAATGAATTTCAGAGCTCTCAGAGTTGGTGAATTTCCTGGTGCAGAATGAAGAATGGACTGCCCATTATATACAGCTCTGAAGTCTCTGTAATAGCTAGGAAATGAATATGGAAAATTAATTTCTTAGCCTTGAATAGGGGAGAATCTATATACAAAACTGCTAGAATAAATAGCAGGTGCAAATGCCAGCATTAACCTCTATTCATGGAGCATTATTCTACCAAAAACTACTGGAAAATTATCATTCATTAATTTTGGAAATTTTCCAACAGACACCTCACCTAGATTTGTGAGGGCAAAATCGTCCTAAAACACCCGGATTAGCCAACGACAAGGGTACCTCCTGTCGTTACAAATCCACCCTCCAACCGGATGTGTAATCCGCCTCCATGCAAATCTACCTGCGCACAAGAGATGCCAAAGACTGGAGATGGTGTGGGGCCAGGATTGCAAACCAGGGCTCTTGCCAAATCCACCCTCATCTCTGGCATCCAAACAGACCGTTAGTGGCTTAACTTGTAATGACTTAATGGCTTAACTTGTTATGGATTTTCTTTATCACATGTTATGCTTTTACACAGTTACTTCTTTCAGGAAGCTATATAAATATTTTAATTTTAGGTGTTAAGTTTGTGCAAGTCTGATTGATGCAATGCCTAGTTATTCTCTATTATTGTTGGATTTTGTTAATACTGCAGCTGGATTTTTCGCCCTCTCCTTCACATAGAAGAGATCAAAGATAGTCTAGTCTTACCATTTTGGATTTGGTTTACTCTTTCTTTGTGAGTACTGGAAGTTAAAAGTTACGATTTCTAGATTTGCCTCATAATTCTAGTATTTCCTTGTTTTATCTGATCTTATGGAGAAATAACACATGAGTACCGAATGCATCTCTGTCTTTTGCGTTTAAATGTAACCCTGTCACTCTTCATTTGTCTGCAAATAACAAAATTGAAGAGAGTTGATGGGTATTTGATCTGTTAAATATTTTTCAAACTATTTTCTAGAAATAAGAGTTAATTTGTAAAAAAATTCAACAAATTCCAAATAGAGATGGATCAAACAATCAGACAGGTTTATAGATCTGAGTGATTAGGAGCTGGAATTATTATCTCGAATTTTTAGTTCACAACTTTTTTTACTCGCAGCAACCTCTACGATTGATCTAACAAGTTGCACATCTGCCACTTTTTTGGTGTGAGTTGGCGGACTTGTCTGTCCTTACTATCGCTTGGCCAATCAGAACCAATTAGAATGTGAAGCATACATATTTTCAAACGTCATAAACTGAACATTTTTCTTAAAAATTGATTCAACCAACTACAAAAATAGATCAAATTAGGCAACGACTAACAACACTTTTGAACTACAGGAATGTATAGCAAATGACATAACAAAAGTATGGCAAAAGCTGTTTTTCCTTGAATTTTCTCTCTTTTCTTGCTCTGAAATTCAATTCCTCAATGGATGTGGAGGATAATCAATGACTACACAAACAAGTCAATTACCTGGAAAAAAAAAATGGATTACAAATAGGAATTAATATTTCTGCATATCACCTCCAACATACTTGGTACTTACAGAACCAATTCATTATGAGAATACACATGTAGATAAACCATCAAAATTCCCTTGACATCTACAATACATTATAGTATTATGACATTTCTAACCGTCTTACAAGAAACTGCTAATTTCTGGATATCTTGGAGACGGATTGAGTTGCTAGACAGCAAAACCTACTGGGAGGTTACCATAATCTCACACAGTATGATAGGCACCCATGAATACATCTCCAAGAATCCTGCATACCAAACAGGCTTAGCTTTATTCACATAAGCCATAATGAATATATCAGCAAACATAGACTAGGCAGATATAGGTCATGTATAGTTGTTTAATCAGAAAAATTAGGGGGAAATCCAGTTGGTTGACGGGATTTGAAATTTATTTTTGAGGATTTTGGTAGAAAAAAAAAACCATTTCTAAGAAAATACAAAAAAGAAGTTCCCAAATTCTCGGAGAGCATTTCTGTACTAAAAAAAAGAAAGCCAAAAACCGACATAAAAATGATGAGTGTTTATGTTTTCAAATACAATTTCTATGTGTGTTGTTGCAAAAAGACAAAATGTGGCAGATACTTATGATTTTTACTTTGCTTTTATTTTCACGATTGTGGATTAAGAACATGAAGGCTAGTAGATCCAAAGGGAACATACAACAGAGGACCACGAGGTAGAGGCACATCCAAAGCAATAAAGCCACTAAGGCAGATAGAATTCGGGCCTTCTTTAGTTTTCAGAAATCTACTGGAATAAATCAAGCAGTCAGAGTTAAAAGACTAAGAAATTACTGGAAAAAAAAAAAAAAAAAAGGATTGAAAAATTAGTCTGAACTAGGGAAATAGCAAGTGCTAAGCAAGAAGCCTGAACCTTTTGTGCCTCCTTTTAATTACTATATATATTCCCTTTTCAGTCCTAGGGTAGAACCACAGTATGAGTAAAAGACAATCTCTACGCGAAGCATTACATTTTCATGTCCCTAATGCACCCCCATCAGCACGATTCCACACTGAAATCTCAAGGCGGCACGATCATGCAGCTATGACGTTGTTGGAAAAATGGTTTCGAACCATTAGTGTTTGAATGAGAAATTGTCTCCTAATGACGGGTTGGTTGAAGAATGGTAAAAGTTCTGTCCAAAATATTTGGGAACTAATGTGGTGATTATTTTCAATTAATGTTCGGACCAATAAACTAGTGTTAGTTTGTTTTCTTAAGAGCCGACTATGAGGTGTATTGCACTCCATAGTTTTCCAAAAGTCAGTGGACGCTCACCATTTGGTTCCAAACGGTTTCAGAGAAAGCCATTCTAACTACACCTTGTAGTGCGGCATCTCGGCGTTCGGCAATCAACGGTCCACATCTCATTATCTCACTTCGGCCCCGGTAAATGTGAACCGGTCACTGTCAAGATGGACGTACGGCCGAGATGCCGAACTACAACATGTAGTGTGGCTTTCATCCTACACCACCCCCGGATCCGGTAAAAGAATCTTCTAGAGGTGAGTAATTTAAGCTGAGGTGTCGGCACTCAGGGCCGGCCCTGACAATTGGGTTGCCCACGTACTATTAAGTCAAAAAAATAAAATGACACACAAGTCAGGAAAAAATAAACCTAGGTTACATTGTACTTCTAGCTTGAACTACATCAATAAAATCACAATCGAAATATAACCCCGGTCATAGTGCTTTTTGATTAGTTCGGTCAAATTTAAGAACAAACATATCATTGCATATTTTAAGATGCAAAATTGTTCAATTGAGTTATCGTAGTAACTTATCCAAGAATTCATGTTCGATTGAGATCATTGTCAATCCACTTAGTCTATCTATCTTGTGACATGATACTAGGAAAGTAAATTTTTATAAAACTTCAACTTCGGATAGCTAAAAAATACAGGAGTTCTTTTACCAAAATTATAAAATACAAAAATTTTAGAACTGGTATTCACACCCCTTTTTTGATATCCACACTTCCTTTTTTATTTTTTAGTGTTGACATTATATTTTTTTTTCTAAAAGACAAAAAAGGGAGTGTGGATAAATGAGTGAATATCAATTCCCAAATTCAAACTAAAATGATACAAAAATAAGCATAAAAGAATACGATTGTAAGAGTTTGTTTTTAACAAAATAAGAAAGTTTGCTTCATATTTTAAGTATGGTTTGTGTTTAAAAAAATTGATGATTTTAAGAGTTTATTTTTAACAAAATAAGAAAGTTTGCTTCATATTTGAAGTATGATTTTGTGTAAAAAAATTTGATAAATCGTGTTAGCTCACTCATTTTTTTTTAAAAAAATTCTATTCCGAATTCTTTTAATCAAATTTAAGAACATATCACTTTTACATTATTGTTAAGTTTGTTAAATGCGAACTTTCTAAGAAAGTAATTGAGTAGTGTGACTTTCGTAAAATTGTGGATTGAAAAGGAAAAAAGAGAGAGCCATAAATAACAAAAATAAAGAAAGAAAGGGAAATAAAGGCCTCAAACCTTGCTCACTTGGGATGCTAAGAGCATCAGCAGTGGAATAAGCAAATGTGAATAATTAAAATATGTCACATCAGATTTTGATTATCATTTAGAGGTTGCTAAAGTTAGCAATGTCAAATACCAAATTGGTTATTTTTTGCCCATAATCAAAATCAATGGGCCCTCAAACTTTTTTCCTTCATTTCATGCATATTTTTTGAAAAAACGGTTTTTGAAGGAAAAAAAAAAGCAGTTTATGTTAGAAACAGTTTTTCAAAAAACACACTTTGTTCACTTAAAAACTGTAAATATAATTTTGAGAAATTTTGAATGAATTATATTTAAACAAATAGTTTTGAAAATTTTGAAACTATAAATACAGTTTTTTAAAAACAGATTTTGTGTAAAAAACAGTTTTCTATAAAAGAGTTTTAAATTTTCAAAAACAGATTTTTGAAAAACACACTTTATTTACTTATAGTTTTTAAAAATTTTGAAAAAATTAATTTTTGTAAAAAAAAAACTCTAAAAAAAACAGAAAAAAAGATCTGAAAGTTACAGTTTTGTAAAATTATTTTTTATAAACATTGTTGAGAGAGAGAGAGAGAGAGAGAGAGAGGGAGAGAGAGAGAGAGAGAGAGAGAGAGAGAGAGAGAGAGTGAATGGAAGTGAGAATGTTTTTGTGTAAGGCCATCCACAGTGGTATAATCAAAAATGGATAACCAAAAGTTGACACATCAGCTTTTGATTATTCACTTAAGAGATTGCTAAGCTTAACAATGTTGAGGTTCACAATGGTCACTTCTAGTCCATAACCAAAATAAGGGGTCCACTACAATTTCACACAATCTCTCTATCCCCTTTTGTTTCCCGCCATTCACTTTCCTCCATTACGTTTTTTTTTTTTGGCAAAAATATATCGAATATATGGTGTTCTTCCTAGTGTTATCTATCAAAACAACACCGATTTTTTTTTTCTTCCTATTCCTATAGCCTATATCACAAATCCACTACTCTCTTAATCTTTCAAAAAAAAAATCAGATGTGTTCTTAAATTTGGAAAAGAATGCAAGGTTCTTCCTTTTTTTTTTTTTTTGCAAGGTTCTTTGTTTACTCAACCATAGGGGGAGGAACAAAAAAATGAATAACCACTTTTTAGTGGAAAAAATCAATTTTTTTTTTTGCTAAAAAGTGATCATTTATCAAAATACTTGGGTAAAAGTAAAAAAAAAAAAAAACTCTTTTCCCGATTCCTCTCGTTGAGACGAATCAATAACCTATAAAAGTTTGGCGCAAAACTAAAAAATGCGAAAAAAATTCAAATAAAGATAATTTTCAGATTTAAGTTAAGTTTAAGTTAAATTCATAAGAATGCAGCCTAAAATAGAAACGTAAAAGAAGAGTAAAATACCTTAATCCAGCAACGATGAGTTAAATTATAGATGATCGAGAAATATGAGCTTCACTTTTGAAGGAAAAGAAAGAGAAACAGTTTGTGGTTGAAGTGAAGAAGATATAAAGCAAGTGAAGAAGAGAAGAATAAAATAGTAGTTGAAATGCATGTGTATATAAATTTTGGAATTAGTTAACTTATGTAATGTGGGGTTCACAAATTTTGATTATTGAAAAAGGTTGCTAGTTTTGGTTATTCAAAGCCCAAAATTTGATTATTTCTAAGGATGTTGCTAAGTTTGATTATACCATTGTGAGCCATTTTTGCACTAATATTTTTAACTTTAACAACAATTATCTTTTGGTTATACCACTGTGGATGGCCTAATGTTGGTGTACTTGATTGAGAAATAAAATTTGGCTATTGACAAAATATTACTAGCTTTGATTATTGAAAAGCCAAAATTTGATGAGTTATCAAGAGGTTGCTAGGTTTGATTATTCCAATGTGAACACTTTTTTAATCCAACATTGTTAACTTTAATAATTTTTTATTTTGATTATTCCACTATGGATGCGCTACGAGCATCCACAGTGGTATAATCAAAACTAAAATGTTGCTAAGCTTAACAACATTTGCTCAAAAAAGAGCTCACTGTGGAATAATCAAATTTAGCAACCTCTTAGCAACTCATCAAATTTTGGCCCTTTGATAATCAAAACTAACAACTTTTTGCCAATAATCAAATTTAGTTGTCTCAATATTTTCTCAATCAAGTACATTATCATTACACAAAAACATTCTCTCTCTCTTCCATTTTCAACATATTTCTATGAAAAATACTTTTAAAAAGATTATATTTTTTTTGCAAAAACTTTTTTTTTATTAAAACTTTTTTTTCAAAAACTGTTCTTTTTAAAAAAAAAAAAACTTTTTTCAAAACTTTTTTTTATTCAAAAACTTTTTTTTTCTTTTTCCCGAAAACTATTTTTTTTAATCAAAGTTTTCAAAAAACTATTTTCTCTTTTTCTAATAACCTGTTTTTATTAGTTTAAAACCTGTTTTAAAAAAATTGTTTTCTTTCACAATTTTTAAATTTTTATAAATTGAAAATGTGATGTGACAAGTTTTGGTTATTCAAATTTAATTGTACCATTGTAGACCTCTACATTGCTAACTTTAGCAACCTCTTAAATGCA
The DNA here is from genome assembly GCF_030253575.1 of Rhododendron vialii. Lineage (NCBI taxonomy): Eukaryota > Viridiplantae > Streptophyta > Magnoliopsida > Ericales > Ericaceae > Rhododendron > Rhododendron vialii. Next base: position 15,143,269 of record NC_080567.1, on the reverse strand, counting down.
TAATCAAAAGATGATGTGGCAATTTTTGATTATTGACTTTTGGTTATTCCATTGTGGATGCTCTAAGTAACCATCGACCTTGGAGGAAAGTAAATTATATGCATCAGTCATGATATTTATATATTACCTAAAATATCTTTTTTGGTTGTCCCAGCCCAGTAGATTGTCCAAGCCGACAGCTTATTGGGCTTACCTCCGGGCTGGCCTTGTGGGCACGACAGGGGTTGCACAGTGGGGCTCTTGCACTGTCGTTGCGATTGGGATTAAGTGTTTTTAGTCAATTCATTTATATGCAATCATTAGTCTGGTCAACTCTTTTTCAGAGACAAACCAATACCATACCTATATATGCATACCAATACATATTCACCTTGGTATTTCTTATAACTATAATTATTAAGGTTGTAAATTACTCATATTATAGTTATAATAGTGAAGATGATTAAGGCCCCATTCTAAAAACCTTCTTAAAAAATAAGCAGCTTATTTCACATTTTCAAACTAAAAACCAATGTAAATGAAAAAAAAAATTCAATTTTTTTTCCACCATTTAAAAGATCTCAATGAGATCTATCAAATAAGATTCATATTTATAAAAAAATTATTTGCGTAAACATATGATTTTTAAGCTTGAAATTATCTTCTTAAAAAATAAGTACTTATTTTGAGTTCGGGAACGGGACTAATTCTAAATGGATACTATGGTTTTGAAAAATAAATTGGAAATGAAATTTTAAGAGGGCTATGCTTGGAAATAAAATTTTAAGGGGGGTGGAATTGAGAATTTGAAATGAAGCCCAGCCAAAATCCGACCCAACCCGATGCATGTGCTGCCGTAGGTCCGGCTTAGAGCTGTAAGTACAACATAGTAATTGGAAAAACGACCACACCATAACAATCCCCACCTTCAAAACCCTAAACCCTTAAAATTCATTTTCCCCAGCCCCCCAGTGCTAGTAGTAGCCTCCACTTCCTTACCCTAAGATTAGGCTAGCAATAGGAGTGAGAGTAAAACTCCCTCCTATATTCCTTTACCCCGAAACCCTAATCTCACTCACAGACTCAGACTGAAGAAGACAACAAACACCCTCCATTCCAACCACCTCAGCGATGGCCGATGTAGACCTCAATCATTCCGGGAAGAAGAAAAAGAAGTCCAAATCCAAAGACGAACAAACCCCACCACCCGCCGCCGCCGCCGCCGACGCAACCACCGATGATTACCTCATAAAACCCCAGAGCTTCACCCCTTCAGTCAACACATCCGACTGGCCCATACTCTTGAAGAACTACGATCGCCTCAACGTGCGAACCGGACACTACACCCCCCTCCCCTCCGGTTACTCCCCTCTCAAGCGCCCGCTCGCCGAGTACATCAGGTACGGTGTCCTCAACCTAGACAAACCCGCCAACCCTTCCTCCCACGAGGTCGTGGCCTGGATCAAACGCATCCTCCGGGTCGAGAAAACGGGTCACTCCGGAACCCTCGACCCGAAAGTCACCGGTAACCTAATCGTCTGCGTGGACCGGGCCACCCGGCTCGTTAAGTCCCAGCAGGGTGCCGGCAAAGAGTACGTGTGCATCGCTCGATTGCACTCGGAGGTTCCAGACACGGCCAAGGTGGCCCGGGCGCTGGAAACCCTAACCGGAGCGGTCTTCCAGCGCCCGCCGCTTATCTCGGCTGTCAAAAGGCAGCTTAGGATTAGGACTATTTATGAGGCTAAGCTGCTTGAGTATGATGTGAATAGGCATTTGGTTGTGTTCTGGATATCTTGTGAAGCTGGGACTTATGTGAGGACCATGTGTGTCCATTTAGGATTGATTTTGGGTGTGGGAGGGCACATGCAGGAGCTGAGGAGGGTTAGGTCTGGGATTATGGGGGAGAAGGATAACATGGTGACGATGCACGATGTTATGGATGCTCAGTGGATGTATGATAATTATAGGGATGAGACGTATTTGAGGAGGGTGATAATGCCGCTGGAGGTTCTGTTGACGAGTTATAAGAGGTTGGTTGTGAAAGATTCGGCCGTGAATGCGATTTGCTATGGGGCGAAGTTGATGATACCGGGGTTGTTGAGGTTCGAGAATGATGTTGAGGTTGGGGAGGAGGTTGTGTTGATGACAACTAAAGGGGAGGCAATCGCTTTGGGTATTGCGGAGATGACTACGGCTGTGATGGCGACTTGCGATCATGGTGTGGTTGCGAAGATTAAGAGGGTGGTGATGGATAGGGATACGTATCCAAGGAAGTGGGGGTTGGGGCCTAGGGCCTCGATGAAGAAGAAGCTGATTTCGGAGGGGAAGTTGGATAAGCATGGGAAGCCGACTGAGAGCACCCCGGCTGAGTGGTCGAGGAATTTGATTGCTCTTCCCGCTGGAGGGGATTCTGTGGTTGCTAGTCTTGCTGCTGGGAGTGAGCCAGTGGCGGCGGTTACAGAGGTTGCTACAGTGGAGGGAGAGAAGAAAAAGAAGAAAAAGCATAAGGATAAGGAAGATGATGAGGAGGGGCGTAAGAGGAAAGTGGAGGAGGTTGATGGTAGCCCTGCGCCACATGTTGCAAAGAAGGTGAAGGCTGATGGAGATAAGGAAACAGCAGAGCTGAAAGAGGAAATTGAACTGAAGGAAGAGAAGAAGAAGAAGAAGAAAAAGAACAAAGAAGCTGATGAAGAGGTAACTCCAGATGTGGAGAAGGCTAAGAAGGAGAAGAAGAAGGACAAAGTGAAGGATGCAGTTGGTTCGTCGGATGAGGAGAAATCGGAGAAGAAGAAGAAGAAGAAGAAGAAGAGCAAAGATGCTGAGAATGGCGGTACTGATGATGGGGCAAACAAAAGCGAGAAGGAGAAGAAGAAAAAGAAGAATAAAAACTCCGAACAAGATTAGATGAAGTATTGCGGCTTTGATCAAGAAAATACTCATAAATGTATGTTTACTGTTGCCTCATCTAATTTGCAAGGGTGGTTCAAAGATTTTGTGATCTTTTGCCCTTTTCTGGACAACTATTGTTTTCTTTTATCTTCTTGTATCAGAATGTTGTTTTCTTTGTTTGGATTAGTAATTTGGTTTTGAGTTTGTGTTTTGTTTTTCACTGCTAGCCTCAGTTATTCTGTCATGGCTAATTGATGGCTTGGTTTATTTAGATATGATTAGTGGTTTCATCAAACAGTACATCTCTGGGCATGTTTCTCCAGGTACTTATTTGGTACATATCCCAGTCCACTGATGTGAAAATCATGTGGATTGTAATTCTTAGTGGATAGGTATTCATTTTGTGCATTGATTTGAATGCTCTATATTTGGTGTCTCCCAAAGGACAAATCATCCGAAATAAGAATTTAATTGTTGAAAGGAAAATTTCGTTTTTTGGTGTCCGGAAAATCAGCCATTTCCTGTTACTGAAAAGGACTATCAAGCCGAATAAAGAGACTCAAAGTAATCCCATACCAGTTTAAAGTCATAAATTTGCCTCGTCAATGCTTCTACTGTATCGTTCCGAAGTCATCACCATCTGGTTACCGTAATGACGTAATGTTCTAGTGCGCCACTTAGTATAGAATCTCAGGTACTGATCTGGTCTTTCTACGTACAACTCCTCAATCCTCGACTCCTTTTCTCCTTATCAGTTGCTATTTTACTTATTTTGAATCTTTAGACCCTTGTACTTATGACCCGTCGAACAACAAGCCTCCCTTTCACTGACCAGACAATTTTTTATGCAATTCACATTTCTTCGGCATTGAGACAAGGGTACCATTGGCCTTCTGATCTGATGTGGTTATAGCCTGGCAAATTAGCAATGATCTATAGTTTTTTTTTCCCTCTTTTTTCACCCAATACTCGTGACATTTTGAGTTGAAGTGGATGGGTTTGCTTTTGGCCAGAATACTACTTGAACATTCGAAGAAAGAATTGTTACTGCACTGCTATGTAAGTATAGACCTGACCGGGAAGCCTGATCTTACTCCGATTGGTCGGGGGTAAGTATAGACCGCTTGTAGATTGTCTACTTTGTGAAAATGTGGTGCAGCTTATGTTTGATTGTCTACCATGGAAGTTCCAATTCTGGGTGAATCTTAAAGTCATTACCTAAGTAATGGATTGCCTCGGCGAGTCCCCTAGTTGACTTTCATTTGCACAAGGTAGGATGTTACACATCTCACGTATGTTTTACAGTTTACTGCCTTGACACATGTTAGTTGCCAAGATGCTATTCGTCAAAGTAATAATTTACATTCAATGGTGTGACCATTGAGCTGGTTCAAGTTTTTGCACAGATTTGTAAACACTTTTGGTTTCGGGCATCTGATTTTGTACTTGCTCTTTTGGTTTGCATATGTAGTGTCTGTCTGAAACTGTTGTAGTCCACGATATCAGACACAAGCGCGCGCGCACACACATAGTTAAGTTAAACATTTTGATGAAAGGTCTCTGTAAAGCTGGTTGCAGGCCCAACGAATACAGCCCTATTAGCCTATTAGGTCAAATGGACCTTCGAGTCGTTTGATTCAATTGGCCAGGATATTAATTATCTTGTAAGGCGTCCATAGTATTCCCCTGTTGCTTTTACCTTTCCATAGCCAAATGCATTCGAGGGTGAAATTTACTATCCTCCCCTCATTATGAAGGTTGAATGAGAAAGGATAGGTTTGTATCCTATTCAATGTTATCTACCCTGGTGATTACGTTTTGGAACCCACGTTCGGAGATCCGGTAAGCCTACGTTCCAAATATGTGTGTTTAGCAATTTCAAAGTTCTTATAAAGCTAGAGAGATTGAAGCTTTAGCAAGACAAATTACAAGAACAGTGGTCACAATGTTCCAAATATGTGTGTTTAGCAATTTCAAAGTTCTTATAAAGCTAGAGAGATTGAAGCTTTAGCAAGACAAATTACAAGAACAGTGGTCACAATGCTTCTCGAAAAATATGTTTTATTCGAATTTAAAGACCATCAATACTCTATTATATTGGACATATATTTGTTTAAATTAGACCAAATTAGAACATTTCAGTATTTTAGTCTATAGAAGCCTATCCCTACGGTACAACAATTTAGGGCATGTGACCTTTCGCGTTTTCCTCTTCCTTTTCATTATCATACCTTGAACAATTCGCGTTCAAGGTAACACAGATTTTAACTTTTGAGATCAAGGCATTTATGTACACCCTCTGGTGCAATTTGAATAAAGTTATAGTACTAAGTTGTTGGGAGAGAGAGCTTAAATGTTGATAATGGACTGTGTAGCCAGGCTCGGGCTAGTGAGTTGCTTCAACATTTGGTTGACATTTTAGCGTCTGGTGTTTTCAAATGTCGTGCATTTACGATTAATCTGATTTTACAGTTTGTCTGGTGCTAGAGGTGATTGCGGTGAGCTGGAAGTTGGGCTCTGGTGGTGGTTGTTGAGTGCGAGTGCTGGAAGTTGGGCTCCAGTGTTGACCAGACGTGGGTGGTGTTACTTCTCAAAACCACAAGGTCAAGGGTTCAAGGCTTGGTAAAGGCCAAGATCCAAAAAGAACAAGGAAGTTGGGCTCCGGTGGTGGTTGTTGAGTGCGAGTGCTGGTCGTGTTATGAATCTCAAAAATTGTGAATAAAATAAGCTGGATCCATTAGGAACCATTGCAAACAATGGTGTGCTATTTTCACTTATCCAGAAAGTGGTTAAATGCAGCTTGTATATTCAGTAGAGATCTAAAATATGGTTAGTCTAAATCTAATTTTGGACAGATCAAGCAGCATATTTTTGGCATTGCTTTTTAGTACTTCTTTGCAAGTAGGTGTCAACAACCAGGGCAGTCGCCCAAGGGTCATATGCACCACTTTTATGGTGAGAGGTCTTGAGTTTGAGCATATGGATGAGCGTCAACAACTCTCTTGTAGTACTCTAACTAACTAACTGACCAAATTGAGTTGCCTTAAAAATGCTCAATATTAGTTGCTTTTCATGATTTTTTTTTTGTTTTCTTTTTTTCGTAAATTTTGCAGGAGCAATCATTCGGTTCAACAAGAGGAATTAGAAAATGTAAAAATAATAAGGAAAATTCTAAAATCAGCACAATGGGCTGACAATAATAAATGTGTGAATGTGTATTAAATAGTGTAAAAAGTACACAGAAATATGTGTTTTCCTTGTCTTCTAGTATATTTATCATCAGCCCAGTGGGCTGACAATAGCAAGACCTAAATAATAAATCGAATTTGAATAAAATTCAGATAGGACAACTCTATAGACAATTGTTGCAAACTTTTCCCGTCTTTAGTGAATTGTTTGTTTCTTTTGTCGTAAATTTTTACTTTTAGTCTTCTATCATCAAGGGTAATGACCGATCCAAAAATTTAACATAAATCTAACAAAAACCAAAAAAAAAGAAAAAGAAAAATACCAAAGCAATTATATAGGGAGAAAAAATTAGAATAGGAGTGGGCATATGACATATTTTCGGTCCCATTTCTATTTGAAGGTCCAAATCTGCCAAGCACGGCCCAATCTGTAATCAGAGAAAGAAACCTCATGTATGGATCTCAAATTTTTGGGAAAATGACAGCCCATGACATGTTTTGATAATTAATACCCGCCAAGGACAAAGCTAAGAACATTTGTTAATGCTGAAAATGTTCTTAGCGGGTATTAATTATCAAAACACGTTTTTGGCCGTCATTTTCCCCAAATTTTTCAACGAAAATGAAAAGAAAACAAATGAAATCGTTTTTGTATGTCGATCTTATACAAATCATACAACAAAATGGAAAGAAAACAAATAAAATCATCATCTTGTTTGTACCTATTCCTTTTCTGAACTACAGCAAAGAAAAATCTTCTTCTTTACGACTTTGTTTCAATAATTACCCTTTTTTTCCATACCCATATCTAACCGAAGATGCTGCCAAGCACCCCGGTAGAATGAGTTCTCTCAGATCCACAGTGATTTGAGTTGTCTAATCTGGGCCATTATATCCATGATGACTATATATATGTACACAACTTAGAAACAGTTGGATACGGTCCAAACCGAAATCCATATTCTCCATGTATATAAAGAATCCTAACTGCAAAGATTTTGAGCACAGGTCAAGGTTTTTTCTCTCCCTCCCTTATTCTTCCTCAGATCCCATCTCTCTCTACCCCACCGAGCATTTGATTGCAAGGGCGGAGTCAAGATTTAAGCTCGAGGGGGGCCAACTTAATAGACATATATTTATCTAAGCGTATTCTTATCGTATCACATATAATTTTTCTTTGATATTGATACTTTTGTTCATTGAAATTATTCTAGCCAAATGTAGTAAAAGCATATGAATCATTTTGTTCTATTTATTTAGGCTACTAGAACACTCACATTCTTATTTTTGAAAGAATTTTATGTAAAAAATAACCTTCTTTTATTAAATCAAACCAAATTTATTTAGATTATAAGAAGCTATTATTCTAGTAACATCAATAAGCATTCTTTTTTGGGTAAATCGCTTGAAATAAAAAATAAAAAAAAGCCAACCGAATATACAGCCTACAAATGGCATACATTAGGAGGAAAGAAAGAAAAGAAAAGAGAAAAGGAAAAAATGAAAATGACATTACTAATGCCAAAGATGGCTACATTGACTAAAATATGAGAAACGAGATAGCTAGAATATTGCATGGCCACATGCTTGATTCCGATCTATCCGAGATAACAAAGAAAGGAAGCATCATCAGCCGCGAACACATCAATAAGCATTCTCTTTTTTTGAGAGTTCATAGTATCACGAATGAGGCTATCATGCCTCATTTCAAAATATAATAAGTTTTAAAAATAATATAAAGCAAAATTAGATTTAATGAGCATCAACCTAGCTTATAACTAACCTCTTAATTTAGTTATTTTTTGCATTAGTAAATGAAAAAAAAAAAAAAAAGTATCTTGTATGAATCTATTTTTGTAACTTCACTAACCAAAATTTCTATCTCCATCCATGCTCGCATGAGGTGTGAACCTTTCGCCCGAAATGATGGGTTGATACTTCATGTTACATGATCATGAAGTAACTTAAAATACTTATTGGACATTTCATAAAATATTTTCAACACATCCGATTACCTGGTAATAGTCAAATTCACAATATATGAAAATCTTCAATTTTTGTATAATTATCTGTAGTATCCAATATTTACTATACAAAATTAATAGAAAGTACATGAAGTGAAAAAAGACTCTAGTTAAGGGAAAGCAATTTTACATTGAAGTATCTCTCTTTCATAAAGATCCACTAAACCTGCTATTAGTGTCAACTGTGTTTTGATCATCAGTGTCAACTATCAACCAGTAACATTTAGCGCGTGTTTCTCGTCCTTCGATCTTCAATGGAACAAAGGAACCCGTCTATAGGGACGGACGAAGATGATACTAATGGGGTACCGATGGGCACACGGAGTCCACTTCAAGTCCCATACGGATGATTCAAGTTATTTAATAATTTTAAAAAGAATACAAGTGGGCTCGTGAAAAATTAGCTCAATCTAATATGTGTAGGTGCTCGATTTAATCTTCTATTTTTTTTCATTTGGAGCTTATTTTTTACAGCCCACTTGGTTTTTTTTAACTTATTGAACGACTCCGTACGGAATCCGAAGTAGGCCCCGCGTACCCATCAATACCCATCGGTATTGTAACGACCCTGATTTTTGGTAAATAAAAATTTCGTTAAATAGTTGAATTTTATTCTAATTACTTGGATTTCATTTAAAATTCTTTTTTTTAATTCCTAATAATCCGTCATAATTAGATTTAAGTCCTTTAAAATTATATTTCTTGACTAGAAGTCCAACATGGGAAGTAGAATTAGTTTTCAACCGACTAGTTAGAGGAACCGAACTACCAAATCAACTAATTACAATTCTCTAATCCTGGATGAACCTTTTAGACCAACTTTGAACCTTATGAACCTTTTAGACCTAGGAAGTAATCATTTCACTTCATGACTAGTCAATTCTTGACTTTATTCCTCATCATTACATCTTCCATGTGTATCTTCTCTCTTTACCCATTGAACGATAGTTGTTAGGAAAATTCTTATCATTTGGGTAATAGGTTTTGTTTTCAACCATTTAGTTAGGCAAACCTAAGTACCAATTGACTTAGTTACCTATCCCTAGCATTTAAGAACCATTGGACAACGATAGTCATCATGATACTTCCAAAAGTAGCACTCATGACTTAGTGTAATCATGACTATGATCACTTTCTAGGAAATGATTAACCATTGGTCCATAGGATTACCTTTAGAAGCCTAACCTTAATCATTACATTCCTTAAAACCTATTAGGGCTATTTGGACCTAAGTATACCTAGTATATATATGTATAGATATATGTATGATTGCTAGGGGAAGTATTGTCCATTAGATATTGACTAACTCTTGAGAGCCTTAACTAATATCATTACTCTTTCCTAACCTTGTAAAGTCTACTTAGACCTAAACCTCCATAGTCTTAAACATACATATATATATATTAGGCACATGGGAGAAAGGGGGGAGAGAGAGAGGGAGGGAGAGAAAGGCCGAGAGAGAGGCCGAGAGAGAGGCCGAGAGAGAGAGAGAGAGAGAGAGAGAGAGAGAGAGAGAGAGGTGCATGTGTGTGCTTTGAGGTTTGTACACTTGCACAAGCTACCTCTTTAGTCCTATTTTAGCCTTGAGTCCAATTGACTAGAACTCATTCTAGTCTTTCACAAGCATAGAATCCTAGCCCTTAATCATCCTAGATTGCTTTCAAACTAGCCTTTGATTACCCTATGATTTGACTACAACCTAGACCTAGGAATGACTAAACATGGAAGGCTGTACTTTAGCCTAATTAAACCCTACCCTAGACTTACAAGACTTGCTAACCTAGACCATGAGGACCTAGATTCACCTAGAAAGCACAAGATCCTAATTAGGTTATAACCTTAAGCCTAAAAAGATTGGACAAGACAAGTCATGGAAGACTTGACATGCTTTCAAAGCATGAAATGACAACTCAATGGAGCAAAATCCATGGGGTAAAGAGAGAGGGAGATGGCCGGCCAAGAGAGGGGAGGGAGAACCCAATATTTTGCTATAAATAGGACCTCATTCTCACCATTCAACCCACACATTCATCCTTCAACTTCTCTCTAGAAATCTTGTGTTCTTGCCTTGTTCTTGAGTTGTTCTTGAGTTTTTCAAGAATTTCATCCTAGGCCGCCACTAAACCACCACTCGACCACCCTTTCGATCCAAAAAGTTTAGTAGTATAGTCAAGATTTAGTTTCTAGAGAAACTTTTCTCTTTCGAAGCGCTACCGTAAGCCTTCCGTAGGACGTTACTCCGTTCGATCGCTGACCTTCTTTTCGTAGCCATCCTACCGCCAAGAAGAACGGTAGATTTTTCCGTCCTTATTACCTCTAAGTATAATATCCCTAACCGTTTTCTTTAAATATATAAGATTATCTATCACCTATACGGTTTGAAATGCATGATAGTTAACAACTTGTTTTCGCTAATGGAAGTATGAGCATGTTGAATAAATGACTTTTACTCTAATAAATATATGTTGTTTTGAACTTCCCACAAAGGAGGAAAGAACGATTTTTCAAAAGATAAGACTTTATCGTCGATAGATGTATTCATATTTTGATCTTTAGGATGGTTATGAGCATGTATCATGAATTGTTTATATTACTTGTCTTGTTGTAAAGCATAAGTGATTTTCACTCCAAAGGCGTCCGTACATGTGGCGTTATGCTTTAAGTAGGAATTTGAGCATGATTAGTAATATAGAGTTGGATGATCTTGTTAGTTAGTTTCAATATTACAATGAATGATGTATGATTACGTATGTGAAAAGTCTTATCACGAAGTCGTTGCATGAAAACGAGACACGGAAATCGAGAAAGTAGAAACATGACACCTAAGGTGTGGTTAATAAAAGGCGTGTTTTGAAAGGTGAAATATTTTGGAAACCGCAATGTGGCCGGACGTAGTAGCCCATTGTGTGATGTGTGTTTTATGTGTCAATGGGAACCCGATGCGGCGGAACCATTGTGAGGATACTCGGAAGACCGGAACGGCGGAACCGAGGTTGAGTGTGTTAAAATAACGATTTTGGAAATGTTGATTTGGTTAATGAAAGGTGGAACCAGTGACACGGTCTACGAAATGGCGCGTAGGAGAAACTCGAAAATCATGGACACCAACGATAGTAAATAGTGAATGTGGATGTGTCATTGTTAACTGTTTGATATGCATGTACTAAGTAGAATTTGCCCTAAAGTGTGTAAGTTAAAGGTTAGTGGGTAGGGGTTATTCTATTGAGTTTTTGTAGCTCATGGTGTTACCTTTAATGACTCTTACATATTATATTGGTGGCGACGCTGGTATAATGTGTCAGATCTTATAGATGAAGGGGGTGAACTCTACACCTTGGAGGCTTTTGGAGCCGAGGAGCTGGCCAGAATGGAGGAACAAGCGGAGCAGTAGATAGAAATCCTAGTTCCCCCTTGTTTGTTGAATAAAAGTTCTTGTGTTAAGATTATGATGTAATATCGAGCCAGACTCTATTTAGATTTCAATAAAAAAAATTTATTTAACGTTCCCAAAATTAGGGGCGTTACAGGTATCGTCTTCGTCGGTCCCTTTAGCTTTTTAATTAGAAGCTAGTGAGCATGTCAATTGCTAACCATTTTGAGGGGGGAAAGAGGGTTTTGGAATGCGGTAAGGTTACATATCCCACTTGTTTAAACTAATTTTTAGACAACCAATGGCGCGCTGCAGTTGGTCAGGTCTCTTACATATCATTAAGAGGTTAACAGTTCAAATCTTCCCACATGCTTATGGGTGTTATTCTCTTTGTATTTGTTGAAATTATCCCACTTGTTTATACTAATTTTGAGACAACCAACGGCGCTAGCGCGCAGTTGGTCAGGTCTCTTACATATCATTAAGAGGTTAACGGTTCAAATCTCCCCACTTGCTTATGGATGTTATTCTCTTTGCATTTGTTGAGATTATTTCTACCCCTAGTTGGTTGGACTTATATTGATTGTGGATTTGTTTTCAGTTTCATGTAATTCTTATTACTTGTAATTCTTCTACCATTTGACAAAATAAAAAATAAAAAATAAGAAAAACTAATTTTCAGACGAACAAAATTACAAGTACAGAAACTTGCAGCGGTATACCTTACTCCAACTCTACCTCAACTCCTAAACCTGCAATGAAAGTTATGAACCATTTAAATTCTTCAACTTTTTGGCAGAACATCTCCAATTCCTCTCCATTGTACAGAATGTGTGGAGGAAATAATCTTGGGAAATCAAATGTAGTGTGTTTGTGAAAAACCTAAAACTCCTTTTAAGTGGAATTTAAAAGGCTGAACTCTCATAAATTGAGTGGCATCTGTAACAGAGTTTTGGCTGTCCAAAAAGAGTTGGATGTGGTCCAAAGTGAACTGGGAATTTAACCCCAATCAGCCCCTTTCACATTCAAGAGAGAGAGCTCTGTATAAGCAATATATCTCTCTTGCTTGAGCTGAAGAAAGCTTTGCCAGGCAAAAATCTAGGATTCAACAGCTCAAGCTTGGGGACCAATGCTCCTCTTTTTTCTTCAAGACAGTTAGCAATCTTAGAAATTGAAGCAGGATTGCTAGTTGGGTTCTTGAGAATGGCACTATCACTCAGATATCTCTCAAGTGAAAAATACATTTGTAAGCTTTTATTCCAATCTGTTAGGCACTCCACATCCTAGTGCTTACACAGGTTCTTCCAGAATCCAACAGGTTATCAGTAGGAAATTTTCTACTCCCCAAAGTTTTGATATCGTGTCTGAAGTTTCTAATCAAGAAATTAAGGAAACATTTTGGTCCCTCAATCCTCAAAAATCCCCTGGCCCTGATGGGTACATTGCTGCTTTCTTCCCCAAAGCTTAGCCCATTGTGGGACACGGCACAAGGTCACTGCTGTTAGACTATTCTTTAGGTCTGGACAGCTTCTTAAAAATGCCAATTCAGCCCTCATTGCTTGGTTCCTAAGGTGCCAAGTCCTACCAAAGTAGGAGATTATAGACCTATCTTCTGCTGTAACACAATATACAAACGCGTTGCAAAAATCCTTGCAGATAGGATTCAAGTAATCCTCCCTTTTCTTATTGACCCTGCTCAGTCAGGATTTGTCAAAGAAAGAAGGATTGCAGATAATATCTTTTTGACTCGAGAACTTATGAGGGGATATCATAAGAATTCCCCCCTCTCCAAAGTGTGCTATGAAAGTTGACATAATGAAAGTTTATGATAACGTAAGATGGGAATTTCTTTGGGATCTACTGTACCCAATGAATTTCACCCTCAAATGATAAAGAAAGACTCAAAACCTATTCCATCGGCAAACCAACCAAAAGAAAGACTCAAAAAGATGAAGTAAACCGAGCAATTACCATGACAACAGAATATGATACAGGATCTGTAGGTATATACATGTGAGTTGGTATTGATTCTTTACTGGAAGTAAGACTAAACTGTACACTAAACAACTCTAATAACTATTGATTTTACCTCCACAAAAAAGAAAAAGGTGAGCTTGTAAGAAACAGTCGTCAACAATGGCAAGCTTTGCCCAGATGCGATTTTGCAATGAAAATAAGGCTTCGTCCTTTTACTTGTGTATAGTTTGTTCGAAGGGAGGGCAGACTCGTCGAGAAGCTATACAAATTTCCTCAAAAGAATTGTCTTAGCCTGCAAAACAACATGCCGTATCTCAGCCTTCTATATGCTATGTAACACTTTCTTCAAATTTTTGCTTTAGGCTGTGTTTCGGTCATGAATTTACAAGAGGAAAGGAAAAAAGATAAAATGTGAAGTGATTCACTTTTTCTTGGTAAATTCCTCCACAAATCCACAATCAAAACACTGTCTTAGAAGACCCACAATGGACGGAGGATAAAAGTTCAAATTTCCACAAGAGAAAGGGCAGTTTCAGACTCTTGTACAATATGATGACATTTAAACTTCTGCCAACTCAACAAAAATAAAGCTTTGATGAAGAAAGAATAAAAACAAAGATGAAGAACATAACCACTGTTGAAAGTTAATCTTGCACATGTGAGGTGGGCCTATGTGTTCTGTTGTTGAGTGACAAAGTGGAGGCTAGGAGTAAAGAGGGAGGTGACAGTAAGGCCAAGTCAGAGAGGTCTTTGAATTGTATTTGCGGTGCATTTACTGTGTGGTTGTGTAGTCATTAAGTAGCTTGTCAAGTAGTGTATAAGTTAGTTGTGAGGTAGTGTATAAAGTAGTGTGCATGTGTATTGTATCAAAGTGTGCGTGGGTGTTCAACTGCTGTAAGAGAGGTATAGAGAGAGAGAGAGAGTCATGAATTCAGTTTGTGAGGTGTGTGAGCCGTATGGTGAGATATAAGTGTGTAAGAGTGAGTTTGTAATATTCAGATTTGTGTACTGAATCAATAAAAATATTTGTGAGTGCTTTGTGTGTAATCTCTCCGGGTTTAAACTGTTAATGAACTCCCACCACCAACAAGTGGTATCAGAGCCTAACCGGAGAGTTTTTCGTTCACCCGAATTTTAAGCAGAATTTGAAGTGAGCAGAAACAAATTTTTTGAGACCACACGTTCGCTGTGCCCACACAATTCCACATCTGTGTCGCATGTGTCAAAAGGAGGCAGGGGAGGCGCCACGCGCCGGGAGAAGGCTTTGCGTGACCATCATTCATCACCGACGCGCCTTCACGTGCGCACACATCATCTCCAGCAGTAGGCGAGATTTTCAGAGGATTTCTCGAAGGTTTTTCGCGTTGTTGACGCGAGAAGGAGAGCTGGTCAGAAGCGTAGTTGAGCCGAGACGGAGTCATTACGCTGAGAAGTTGGTTCCGGGCGATAAGTTCGTGAGTTCAGCCAAGAAGGAGGGGACCTGTTCGCGCGCGAGGTGACTCAAGGACTGAGCGGACGTGCCAAGACTTGTCGCGTCTAACGTAAAGGGCTGAGCGTCCTTTTTCTGACTTCTAGATCTGAGAGGGCGATAGTGCTGCAACCTAAGGGCTGGATTGCAGTGAAGGTTCGTGGTTTTACCTCTTCGTGCGAGGACTTAATAATTTCCTAACCGTGTAGGAAAGAAAGTAACAGCGTAGAATTACTTTACTATATCGTAATAATAAAGTAGGGGATGAAGAGAGATATAAATAACTTTATTATGTTTCGTAATAATAAAGTTGGGATACAAGGGAGATAGAAACTCGAATTACTTGGTGAAGTAATTGAGTGAGGGTGAGAAAATAGAGATAGTTGCTTCGCTGAGAAGGCTTTGGTTTTAAGCGTTGAGCTTGATTGGTGTGGGGACCCTTTTTCCTTCTTGAGTTCTTGTATTTATAGGCAAAATACTGCACTGGTCCAGATCTGAGCTTAGTTTCCCGCCTTCACCACGAGCTGACATGTGTCCCGAGTTGGCCCCAAATGCTGCCACGTGTCCGTAATAACTACCCACTAACATCTTTAGTGGGATCATGGGTGGTTATTGGAGGTTTAAACAATTACCCATGAGTTAATTCCAGATTATGGACGGTTGAGCATTTAGTGGGCTATTTCCATTTCCTATTTCCATGGGCGTCAGAGGAAAATGGGCCTATTTCTTCTCCTTCTTTTGTGAGTGATAAAGAATCCCAAGCCATTTGACTCGGTCAAATGGCTTTCACCAGGCAACCACTTCTTTCTTTCTTTCCACTTTTCGTGGGCCATTTGGGTAATGGGCCATTTAATTAAATTAAATGGCCTACTAACATATTCAGCCCACATCAACATTTGGGCCAGCCGAAATCTTTTACCAATTGGCCCAAAACTTCCAAACTCGAGCCCGAACCAAACTAAAATTAATTGGGCCCACTCAACATGGGTTTGGCCCATTGATTTTAACCCCATTCATCTCTATTTTTTGGCCCAATTCAATTAAAAGATAATTAAATGGCCTTCCAACGCTTGCCCAGGACTGGGTGCCAAAAACGGGTGTAAACAGGACCTCAATATATTAATTGTTTGTTCAATATATTGACTGCACGGAGAAGTGTTCGGGTTAAGAGGAGAACTTTATGGATCAGTTGCTTGTAATCAATTCCATTTGATAACCTAGGGGAACTTGGTGTACAAGCCTTTTTTCCGTAAGCTTTTGAAAGCAGAGGGTGAGCTATAGCTATTTTTACCTATAACAGAAAAGTAGGGGTGTCAAATGGGCTGGTTTGGACCAAATTGGGTAAGTTGTAAGTGAGTTAGGTCTTTAATGGGTCATTGACCCATTTAGATCCATTAATTATGAGTTCAATTACCCATACCCAACCCGACTCATTTATTTAAAATCAAACCCGACCCGCCCATTAACCCAATTACATACTATATACTAAAATTTAAAATGACTAAAATACCAATGTACACTAAAATGACCATATTATCCCTTTAAATATAAATGACTAAAATACCCTTGTAAAATTACTGTACTTTCCTTCCACAAAAATTGATTATCAAGTTATAAGAGTATCTCCAATGGCCTCACGTTTCTTCCGATTTTGAGGAATATTGTCGAGCAAAACGGCTCAAATCCTTCTTCTCGCAGTCTCGCCTTCCTCCTTGGCAAAACCCCATTTTCTATAGTGACTCCGGACTTGACAACAATTTTTGAATCATCAGATCCTCCTGATTCGCGGCGAGAGCCGGAGCAGACCAAGTCGTTGCACGACTACGGTTGTCGTTTGACAGAAATTCTGCGAGGGATCGTGAGGGAGACGGCGTCGTTCTTGGGCATTATTTCGGCAAAGCGCTTGTAGACGGACATGGATCGGATGAGGGAACGGGCGTCGTGCAATTTGTTGAAGATGAGGCGGAGAATGGCGTCAAGTAAGCGATCGAACTGATCGGTTTCTTCATCTTCTTGAAAAGCTTTTTTTTTTTTTCATTCCTTCCGTTTGAAGTTTGAATGGTGGTATAGAAATTGAGAGGAAAAAAAAACTAAGGAAGTTTTAGAGGGGGGAGTTGAGGGGCTTTTGCGGTTTAAGCAGGAAAGTTCCACTTCCAGATAGATAGATAGATAGATAGATAGATAGAGAGAGAGAGAGAGAGAGAGAGAGAGAGACGCGGATGAGACGAGGGGAACATGCGTTTTAAAGGGGCACAGAAATTTTGACTAGGAATTCCATTTGATAACCTGGGGAACTTGGTGTACAAGCCTTTTTTCCGTAAGCTTTTGAAAGCAGAGGGTGAGCTATAGCTATTTTTAGCTATAACAGAAAAGTGTTTGGAGAGTTGTTTGGTCTTTGGAACCAAAACAGAGGAGACGTTGGTGTTTTGTGGGTTTGGTGCGCGATATTTTGAGTTTTGTTTTGACTCATTTGTCTCAAGATATTTGTACGTGCTACACCATTTGAGTGATATTTTGCCTTCTAAGCAAATTTCATGTGATTTGGTGTATAGTGGAAGTTGGAGGAGAGAGAGAAGAAGATGGCGGCCCAAAATCCAGCGATGGCGGCCCAGACACCACGATTGGGCGGTTACAATTATGAGAACTGGAGCATCCAAATGAAAGTATATTTTGGATGGCAAGATTTGTGGGATGTTGATCAGGGGTATTCCGAGCCCACGGAAGAAGAAGAGATAGCAGCGATGACAGCACAACAAAGGACGGCACTCAAAGAAGTAAAGAGGAAGGTAGTAAGGCGTTGTTCCAGATTTATCGATCAGTTGACGAATCACATTTTGAGAAGATCTCTGCTGCCACCACCTCTCAAGAAGCCTGGGAAATCCTTCGAGCTGCACATCGAGGGGTTGAGAGGACGATTAACGTTCGACTCCAAGTATTGCGGGGGGAGTTCGAAAATTTGGAGATGGAGATCAATGAATCAATTTCCTTGTATTTTACACGGACTTTGATTGTTGTGAATCAGTTAAGATGGTATGGGGAGCAAATGGAGGACGTTCGAGTTTTGGAGAAAATACTTCGGTCTTTGGATCCGAAATTCAACAACATCGTTGGCACTGTTGAGGAGGTGAAGGACCTCAACACCATGACCGTTGATGAGTTGTTGGCCACGTTGGAAATCCACAAGCAAAGGATCAACAAGAGGTTGTCCACGACGGGGCAGGAGCAGGCCCTGCAAGCAAGGTTCAAGAGTGCCGCAGAGGGAGGACCTTCACAAAAAGGAAGACGTAGAGGAAGAGGACATGGACGTGGTCAAGCCCGAGGCAGAGGTGGGAGAGGTCTTATAAGAGGAGGAAGAGGACAAGATGAAGTTGTGCAGAGAGGAAGAAGGAGAAATAGAGGAGAAGAGGAAGAGGAAGAGGTAGAGGCGTTGATAAAAGTCAGGTGCAGTGTTACAGTTGCAATGAGTATGGCCATTACAGTAGGGAGTGTACGGCCGATGTGGAGTGTTATGCATGTGGTGGATATGGCCACTACAGTTACGATTGCACGGAGGAGTATGGAGAAGTGGAGGAACAAGCCAATTTAGCGGAGAAGGTTGAAGCGGTAGTGTTTCGAGTAGATGTGCTTCGAGGCGGAAGGAGTTGTGCTGTGATGAGAGTTGCAAGATTAGGGGGGAATGTTGAAAGTTAATCTTGCACATGTGAGGTGGGCCTATGTGTTCTGTTGTTGCGTGACAAAGTGGAGGCTAGGAGTAAAGAGGGATGTGAGAGTAAGGCCAAGTCAGAGAGGTCTTTGAATTGTATTTGCAGTGCATTTACTTTGTGTGGTTGTGTAGTCATTAAGTAGCTTGTCAAGTAGTGTATAAGTTAGTGTATAAAGTAGTGTGCATGTGTATTGTATCAAAGTGTGCGTGGGAGTTCAATTGCTGTAAGAGATATATATATGATAGTCCAGATCCCATAAGGGATCCCTTACGGCCTTACGGTGCGGGACTCCCCTGTCCCGATCGAATTGCGACGATCCGAGCCGCTCAAAGTGTGCAGAACGTGATTTTAAGGGTACCCGCGGGAAATCAGCAAAAAAAATGATCGGGAAGGGCTTGATCCAAGCAGTTTTTTACTGAACCGTTCAATAAAAAACTGTTCGGATCAAGCCATTCCCGATCATTTTTTTTTTGCTGATCTCTAGCGAGTACCCTTAAAATCACATTCTGATCACTTTGAGCGGCTCGGATCGTCGCAATTTGATCGGAAAATGGGAGTCCTGCATGGTAGTACCGTGCGGGATGCCCTCATTGGATCCGGACTGTATATATATAGAGTCTCCTTTTCCTAAGGACCACCTCATTTTAATAAAATAAGGACCTCCCTTTCCTGATCAAATTTTGATGATCCGAGCCGCTCAATGTGTTCAGAACATGATTTTAAGGGTACCCACGAGAAATCAGCAAAAAAAAAAACCGGGAAGGGCTTCATCCAAGCAGTTTTTGTTATGTTTTTATCAAACGGTTCAAATAAAAACTACTCAAATCAAGCCCTTCCGGGTCATTTTTTTTGCCGATTTATCGTGGGTAACCTTAAAATCACGTTTTGAACACATTGAGCGGCTTGGATCATCGAAATTTGACCGGAAAATGGGAGAAATTGAGAGGTCCTTATTTTAGTACCTCCTCATTTGAAAATAACTGTGTGTGTGTGTGTGTGTGTATATATATATATATATATATATGTATATCGGGACGGTTCAAGGGACACCCCAAAAAACACCTAAAAAAACACCCCAAATCTCAATCTCATAGTTCCCGATCAAATTTTTATGATCCGAACCGTTCAATATGTGCAGAATGTGATTTTAAGAGTGCTCGCAAGAAATTAGCAAAAAATATGACACGGAAAGGCTTGATTTGAGCAATTTTTATTTAAACCGTTCAATAAAAAACTGTTTGAAACTGTTCGGATCAAGCCCTTCCCGGTCTTTTTTTTTGCTGACTTCTCGTGGGTACCCTTAAAATCACGTTCTGGTCACATTGAGCGACTCGGATCATCAAAATTTGATCGAGAGCTATGGGGTGTTTTTTTAGGTGTTTTTTTAGGTGTCTCCGGAACCGCCCCGTATATATATATATATATAGATAGAGAGAGAGAGAGAGAGTGAGAATAATCTCTGTGTGTGTGTGTGTGTGTGAGAGAGAGAGAGAGAGAGAGAGAGAGAGAGAGTAGTGAATTCAGTATGTGAGGTGTGAGCCGTGAGGTGAGATATAAGTGTGTAAGAGTGAGTTTGTAATATTCAGATTTGTGTACTGAATCAATAAAGAGATTTGTGAGTGCTTTGTGTGTAGTCTCTCCGGGTTTAAACTGTTAACGAACTCCCACCACCACCACTGGCTGGAAAAAAACAAAGGAAGAAAGAAAGGAAAAACAAAAGAGACAACTAGATTTTTTATTTTTTATTTTTTACAAGACTGAAGAAATGCCAAATCACCAAAACATTATGGTTTATCAGAATACTGAGCATTTTTATACGGACCCTAATTTAGAGAAGGTGAGGGAAAAAACTGTGGATGACAAAAATGAATTACCTGATTCTAAAGCAAAACATTATGGTATAAGCAGTTGACTAATTCCATGGTTGTGACAGTGAGACCGTAGGAACTGAAGCCTCGAGACCCTTTTTTTCATGTATAGCACAATTGAGCACATTGTACTGCTTGACAACAGAATCAAATAGTGCCCGCGTATATGCCATCTTTGACTGCAATAGAGAAGAGTCAGCTTCCAAACAGATTACAATTGTCAACATAGAAGTTCAATGATTAGATGGAAATCTAATATGAATTGATAAAGTTTGTCCAATCGTGAATCAAATCGAGAATAGAAATGGTCCTTTCCGAATCGTGAATTGAATCGAAACGTGAATCGCTCCGATTCGGTCATGATTTCTATAATGCATGGAAACATATGTTTATTGGTTTAGGTTCTTGATCAATTGCCCCGTTGTTTGTGCCATAAGTGCACTTTGTTTTGTTGTGATCCCAATGTTATGGATCATTTGTTTACCTCTCCACGTGCAGGTCAGAGGCCAAACATATGTGGGACTAATAGAGCTAGTCCCACATTGGTTAATTATAACCTCCAAAACTAGTATATGTACCTGGGCGGCCTCTCCACTCATTGCCAATTGGTTTTGAGTTAGATGCTTTAACATTTACAAACCCTAAACACTTTTTTTAGCTCCAAAACAACACAAGCATTCTGCTGTTATTCATTCAGGGAAAGGAAAACAAGAGGACAAACCTCTTCAGGGTCTCCACAAGCAGCATCAATTTCATGGAAATTGATTGCAGGTGCCACTGATACTCCAGTTCCATGAAAGGAGATTACTCTGCTCTCTCCTATTTCTTTCTCAACCTTGTAAAGGAAGGTCTGTTGTAAATACAGAGATATTGAAGTCAAGGGGCAGGTATGTTTAGGAGTAAGGATATACCTGTGGCGGAGGGGGCATGATGTCATAACATAATATTGCTAAGGGATATATATGACCCGGAACACCAGCATGTTCTGTGAGCCTTCTCATGTTGTCCACTGAAGCAGCATCAAAAGGTGCCTGAAACTCTTTTATCAGTATTGAAGGAACATTACTGTATTACAACAAATAAGGAAAGTCGCATGCTTCAAAGTACATGAAGAGAAATGCAGTGACTACAGTCCTTATTAATATCAGGATGCATACAAACATGGCAACTCGAAGGTGTAAACTCCAGTACAATGATTACAATGATATGAGTTACATGGTCTACATAACCTCTTGTCATCCTATCATGCACTCATTTTTACATGAGTGCCATGCATGAGAGGATTAATACAGGAAAAATATATGATTCTCCAAATCATAAAGTACATAAAAATAAGATGAACTGAGAGAAGAAAAGATGATATACGTACAAAAGGGTACACATGTTTCTTGTTTTAAGTTGTGTCCTTTTCAATTTTCCCACACAACATTTCCCGAAACTGATGAGATTGGAATCATACCGGATACCATTCTTTTGTGATTGGGTCTGGGCGGTCCCTTCCACCACTTGGCGCAATCCATATTATTTGTGATCCACCCCTGGTGTCAAGTGTATAAAACTTCTTCAACCACAAATTGAGCATGATAAGAAAAAACAAACCACACTAATGGACCATAGCAGATATGCAATGAAAAGGACAAAGAAACCCTCTACTGATCAGTTGACATTAGATGCACCTAAAAGGTTGCTTTCCTTGTTTGGAATGCGGCTGTGAGAAGATTCTGACCACCAACAATCTAATTAGGTGGCTAATTTCTGATTATTGGTGCTGCTTGTGCAAACACAATGGTGAATCGGTTGATGTTGCTTAATCATGGTAAAAGGGCTTGGGAAACATGCGGCATTGTTTTGGATTTGTTTGACATGGATGGGGGATTCCAGAAGAATGACCTCGGAGTTTGGTGGATCTGGGGTAGGCAGAGGATGGGAAGCTGAGGAGGAAGGCGTGGGAGTTGGCACTACTGTGTTTGATGAGGCTTCTTTGGAGAGAGTGAAATTAGAGAACCCTCTGGGGTGGAAGAGCTGTTTTAAAGAGTCATAAATGCATTTTGCCTATTACAGCATAGTTGGACTAATGGGAGGGTTTTCCCTTCTATCGATTGCAAAGTTGGTTTTGGTAGATTCTCATGAAAGAATCAAAAGGCTTGATATTTCTTTTCAGCTATATACACGCATAACCAATTCCTTTTGCTCCTTCTGTTTCATTTGTACATGGCTGGTCCACTTCTTTGGACTAAAAGAAATAATTCCTGATTGGAAAAAGACATTACCAAACATTTTCATTCACTGTGTTTTCATTCAATCCAGAATCCGGAAATTTTTTCATCACTGTTTCTCAATATGCATACATGCCCCCATGACAACAATGTGCATACATGTCCCCCATGTTGATACCTCCTATTCAGGGTGTTGGGAGGGATGGACCAAGTGTACAGATACCATCGCTCTCCACTCACAAATTACACCACCCCTTGGTCACTTTTAATTTTTTATAAAAAAAAAAAAAAACCGTCATACGGAGTAGAAGATATGAAATAGACAACTTCTAGAAAGTACTGTACATACCTCAAAAGCAAAGCCATTTCCTTTAAACTTCTCGTATTGGCTTTTCTTTTCATCTCAGCAAGCTCAGGGACATCATTCATGTGCTTTTTCGAGTACACACACAAGAGATTCCTAAGGGAAAGAGAAGTGAAAGGCTAAAAGGTATGAACAAGAAATGAGTAGAGAAATGAGTAGAATCCTGTATTATAAGCTCAGCGACATCATTCATGTGTTTTTTCGAGTACACACACAAGAGATTCCCAAGGGAAAGAGAAGTGACAGGCTAAAAGGTATGAACAAGAAATGAGTAGAATACTGTATTATAATTGTATTAATTGCATAGTGAAAAGTCTTTTGAGCACCTTCCCATGCTGAAGGGCTTGCAAAGAGGATCAGTTATGACTCTATCTCCGGCCACAAAAGTCTGCATCGATAAGTAGGCATAGGTCATTCAAACAGTTTTATTGCACAAACTTTGCACCAGTCTGTATGAAGGAAACAGTCACCATGTTTTCAGCTATATGTGGATGCCTTGCTTCAAGCAGCAATTCAATAACAGCTGGATCTGCTTCACTTTGGTGGTTGGAAATCAAGACAATGTTATGGCCCTGCGTTTCATGGTATTCAAGTATTGATTACATCTCAAGGAGAGAGACAAAATGACATGTACAATTCATATGAAACCAAAATAATATCAAGCACAAAAAGCATCTAGTAAGGAGAGGACAATCCGGGTACAAAATTTCAACCCATTCCACACTACCACAAGCATAGAAAAGTGGGGGTCCCACAGAGAGAGAAGATAGAACCAGTAGACTGTAATTCAATCACTCATAAGCTGTTAAATTGCAGCACAGCTTCTGCACAACAGACTATCCTAATGTGTACATACATAGTAAACCCATATTCATTAACATTTCAGTAACTCAACAACCGCTCACTGTAATAGACTAATAGCTAATACATATTTGAAGAACCAACTTCATCCCGTGATTAATAACATGTTTAATCATCTTACAAATCGTTTTTTAAAAAAAACTCCTTCATTTCCATTTATCGGGATTGAAAATACACGTGCATGCATATAGAAGAGAAGAATAACCAAAAACATTCCAATTATGCTTTTCTGGTAAGCTACTAAGAGCATTAATATCTTTGCTATCAAGAAAGTGATTTAGCAATTTCCAAAAATGTAAGGCGTAATTACTCCATATTATTATCATAACAGATGTATTGTGCTTAAAGAATATAGGCATGCTGTCCTTCTGTAAACTTCCATAACCATCCAGTAGCTTTCCTGTGAGGAAAATAAAGGAGAAGCACTAGAGTTTTGTTGCAATAATTTATAATCTCCTATGCACATCAATTACGAGGGAGTAGACTGCAGCCGCGTGTACATGCTGGGGGTTTGGTTTGGAAAGAATAAGCACCAAATAGGATAACAGAAGAACAAAAATGGCAAAAGAAAAGAGAAAGGGAGTAAAACTAGGCACCTGCTGAAGCTTCTCTTCCATTTCGCGGAAGACGGAGATGTTGCCAACATAAGAACTCCTGAAGAGAAATACAATCAAATCGAAGGGCAGAAATGAATGACTTAATTATGAGGTATATAGTTCTTTCATCATATAAAATTGTCAATGACTGATGACAGTCAATACAGTGATTAGAAAACAATAATGCATGAATGTCCTGATCCATTTTATTAGGGACCCAGATAAGGGTGCTTGAATATCCTGATCCATTTTTACGCCCTTGATCCAGAAAGAAGCCAGGAGTAATATTGAGGCCAGAATTCGCAAAAATAAAAGAGACACCTTTAAAACTTCCATTCTGCATCTATTTCACATTCCTTAATCTGCCAAAATTCAACTACTTTAAAGTGCCTACGTCATGGAGTGGTGTACTATTAGGCTTGGCAATTGGATCCGCCCCGAACGGTGCGGGTTTTTCACCACATTTTCGGGTATAGGGTCGGGGTCAGGATAAAAATTTTAAAAACCCGACCGGGTTCGGGGTTAAAGTACCCCACCCCAATCTATATAAGTATATATACTTATATACATGTCCTTACATATTAATCCTAGTAATAAAATACGAATGGATTAATTATTTATTCTAAGTTTTTTGTTGTCTGATCAAGAATCGATTAGGTCCGATTTCTCTTTGTATGGAACTCATCCCCCAAAAAAATCATTTTTGATTTCTCTGTGTTCATAAATTGAAACAATGCCACTAAACCAATTTCATCCAGAGAAAATCAAAAATCATCGTAGAAATGTTTGGAGGTGGAAACAGAGAATTTGGAAGAGTCACGTACCAAAAAGGTGCAACCAGTTTTGGACCCAACAAGGGAATAAGAGGCTGAATCTGTAGAGAGAAGAAGAAGAAGAAGAAGATGGAGAGAGAGAGAGGAGAAGAAGACAGGGCGGGAAGGGTGAACCCGTTACCCGACAGGGGAGGAAACGGGGGAAATTTCATTACCCAGTCTGGTTTCGGGCGGGGTCAGGGGAGTTTGGGAATTTTTGGGTCGGGGTACATCAAAACCCGCCCTGCCCCGTTGCCATTCCTAGGTACTATATTGATAGTAAGTGTTGAAATGAATAGAATAAGATAGTCAGTTGGATGGGGAACATGGTGAAAGATTTTGCATGATACATGTAGTACCACCTTCTAACACTCTAGGAAACTTACCCAAGAGGCTAGCCACAAGAAAACCGTTTGGGTCATTGCTCCAACTTATATACCCTAGATTCCCATGCAGAATTCCGATGTGGGACCCAACACATGCCACCATCACTCGGACCTTTCTCCATTACTAACCTTCCTTATAACACGTAACTGCATATGTTTTTTCCGTATAAACTCGTTTCCTTCTCTACTTTGATTAGGATGTGCTCTACTTAATGTTGTGTAATCTATATATAATTAGTCTATGTATTTTCGTTGCAAGAATAAGAAATACCATATTCGCATGAATAGTACCCACCAAGGGAATCACATGAAAAAAGTTCTCAAGGGGATGCTGTTATTTCTGGTCATACATACTACTTGTACACCCAAACCCAAAATTCCTCAAGCAAACTTTCGAAGTAGAACTACTTGTACACCCAAATCCAAAGTTCCTCATGCGAACTTTTGAATTAGAACTCATAACATGCTAGTGAAGGTCAAGCTTGTTCAGTTACCAACTGTCCCAAGAGCTTAAGCTATTAGGAAATCAGCCCAACAATGTATATCAAACTATTTAACACAGATCAGTAGAAGTTCCCATCTTCATGCCTTTCAAGGACTTAAACACCAGAATCAACTCCATTGGTTAGTTGCAAATACAACGGGAAACAAAAGGGAACTAAGGAAACAAATGATCAGTCTATCAGGTATGAACATTGATTATGAAAAGGTAGCTGCACCAGACAATAGTCCACAGGGCCTGAATAGAGCAAAAATTGCTAGGTGGTAAAAGAGAGTTTGTAAATAAAGTTCCATACATGGATGTTTACTTCTCCAAAATCCTTCAACAATCTGATTTCTAAGAGAAATCATAGACCAGTGTTCTAAAATTCAGCCTAGGCGCTAGGCGGTGCTCCGACACCTCGACTAGGGTCCTAGGTATTACATTAGTAGGCTGCTAGGCAGGATTAGTCCATGATTAGTTGGCTAGGCAGATTAGTCGGCTAGGCAGAACTAGATGGCTGTTCGGGGACTAGTCAGCTGTACTTTGTGAGTTTGTGGGGTTTTTTTTTTTTTTTTTTGAATTAGGGGTTTAAATATGTAGTAGTATAAAGTACAGGGTGTCAAGTGTTATTTTACCAAAAATACACGTAATGACTTCTGAGTTCTCTCGACAATCAACATCCCTAATCGCAGCAAACGGAAACCCAAATCGCAGAAACGCAAATCTCTGGTAAAGTAAAAATTAAGACTAAAAAGAAGGAAGTGGTGCAGCAAATGAATGTTCACTTTGATGAAATGTTCAATGATGAAGAGTCGAGGGCTAAAAAATAGTATATGGCTGCAAAACTAAACATTAAAATATAGGGTTTGATAAATGGATAGATGGATCAGTGTTTGATGTTTTTCAATTTGAATGTTATTTGATGTTTTGTTCTACTTAATCCAAATTTCGGGACAGGGTAATTATTTCTAAAATAAGAAACCGACTAATCTCTAGGTGTCGACTAATCGGCGACTAGTCGACCTAGGGGCTAGGCGCCCCTCCACCAACGGACTACCATCTGCGACTAGCAGAATTTAATACCTTCCTGGCAAGAAAGATGTACTACAAAGGAGCTCAGCCCATGCACATGTGAAGCAAACAAAACGTAATTAGAAATGTACTTCTTGCAATTGTCCCAATTGAAAATCTCCTCCACCTTCTTTGAGAGTTCTCTCCTCTCTCTTCGCAAATGTTACCATTTTGTAATAAAGAAAAAGGATGCAACAATCTAAATACTTACATATGTGCCTTCACATTGAGGTTAACCTCAGTAACCGATACCAAAGAGCAAGGAATTCAAATAAGGGATAGGCTCTAAAAACAACTGTTACTTGCCCAACAAAGGAAAAAAACAAAGCTTATGACCATGACCCTTTACCTCTCCAATCAAAATAGTGGTCAACTCTGTAAAGTGCATGTATGAGTATGACATCCAAGATTCCAAGGTACATAAATCTCTTGCCAATGATAGCTTCTATAGTGGAGCTAACACAGACTTGTTAGTGTCCTCGTTTTCAACTTGCCAACATAAGTTTGTTCCATCAAGTGAATAAACCATACATGGATGCAAGCACAAATATAAAATGAAGCACACTGTCACATCTTCAAGTTCCAACGACATAGCCTCAAATCCATTGTCAATTTGACTACTTCCAAACCACTTAGGTAACAGACAAAAGATGCACAGAAATATTATTTACTAACCAACCTAAGACAAAAGATGCACAAAAAAATTATTTACTAACCTGAAATCAATCAGAGGACGAATATATCTTTTAACAAACATATAGTAATCGAATGGCTCGCGTATGGCTCTGTGATATGGCGAGAAGACAAAAGGGTCCTGAAAGATTAGTGTTAGCTGCACAGCCAGCAGAAGAGAAAACAACTTGAGAGAGTACACAAGTCCAGATACCTCCACATCCTTGAAAACACGATCAAGTACCACAGTCATGTTTGACAAAACAATTTCATTTGCATTGGGGATTCCACTTTCGAAAACCTGAAACATTGGACCAGGCCAAAGAAGTTATGGAATAAAGATACAGCAGAAGGGAAAAAGGTACAAGCACCATCTGATATTAAAGGAGACAAACTTAACACGGAAAGAATCATGATATTTTATCAGTAAAAGATACTGTCTTTGGATAAATAACCTCTTGATAAAAATCACATTCTATTTAGCCTTTTGGAATCCTGATACTGAACGACTGAATGTAGAACCCACAAACTTTGAAAAGAATATTAAGTAATTATACATAATAATATAAAATCAGACCATTTAAACCAGCTGAATTTATTGGTCCAGAAAAGTTGTGCAAGCTTGGATCCTACCCCTATTTACGTCATGTCCAATCACCAGCAGGAAAGAAATAGACCTCATTCCAGTATCCAAAAAGAGGGAAACTGAGCATAGATAAAAACACCAGCTAACATATCGGAGCATGTTACGAGTGGATTAATTAGTTTTTGCTCTCAGCAAAGTTTTCAGTCCTATATATTCTTGTGTAGATTTGGTAAGCAACATTAGGTTCTTCTATTAGCTTTGCGTAGTTACTATGTAGCTTCATATATACTTAACGCATCTATAGTGGCTCCTTACTTGCATCGAAAAACTACACATCATTACAATTAGAGACAAAACAGTAGTAGCAAGATTCTAATCGAAAAGCAGACACTAATATATGGGCAAAGACAATACATAATTTCATATTCCGTCCATAGAAGGCACTGAAGCTGAATGACCATTAACAAAATGTGTCAAATGTACATCCAATAGTAGAGAAGGAAAATAAAAGGCCAAAAAGGTAAAGCATATATGGGAACAGTTAGAAAATAAAACAACTAAATTATGGGCATTTCCAGCAATAACTTGTTATTCCAAATTCAGCATTTATGTAGTTTCTGTCATGAGATGCGGGAAATAGAAATATATCCACTAAGAAATGGGAAGTGAAGGAATTATCAGCAGTGCAGAGCCTTGTGAAGCAGCTCTAAGAATTCAAAAAGAAGAAGAATTACATGAGAAAAAAACGGAAAAAAGATACAATTTCTAGAACACAATAGACTGAATTCAAGAGAAGTTACCGCATTGCGATAGTTTCTATATAGTTCCTCCATTCCTCGAGCAACATTTGAAGGAAGCCTTCCAGCTTCTGCTTCCTTTTTTATTCCGAAAAGCAGATCTATTTATACATTAAACGCTGACCCACATAAGACAACATTAAAATATCCAGATTTTATTTCCATATTAATCAAATCTTAGGAACAGCATTTCTGGTATTAGTTTCAATTCATCTTGCAATCTGTCGTCACATAATATCCATTGGTTCATTTGGAAGTTTGAATGGTCCTGCTTGTTTTATCTTCTAGAACGGGAAGGTAGTTCTTAGTACCTGGAGTTAATACCAGAATATTGAAAAACAATAGGAAATTTTGGGACTACTTCAGAATCATTCAGTAGTTTGTCTAACAAGTATTCATCACCCATCAAGACTTCAAGTTATGCATTGAAAAATTACTTCATGTCGAATCAAACCAAAACAAAGACATGCTTTCCCAGTCCCACTATGAAAAGGATCACCACTACCACACCACAAATATAGGTGGTAACTAGATACCTCCAACCACGCTTTCATAACATTCCACATCTTCAATAGAGTTCTTAAATTCTTACTCTACCTGAATATCTTGTCACCATCAACTTGTCATGCATTTGAAAATAGACTAAATTGTTTAAATTAACTAGTGAAATCAGCAATCAGCATTCCATTTGTCCTAATCCTAAAATGCTACAAATTCTCCTTTCTTCTAAAATAGTTGCCATTTCGTTTTGATAAGTCAATAGTAAATATACAATATAAAACATCAATAGTGGATGAACAGTCAAAAACACCATAACAAACTCCCCAATTATCACCTCAACAATCAGATTCACTGTAAAATCTACAAAGTTGTCAAGAAAGAAATCACAATCTTATCTTCAGTATTCCTCGTTCTCTCTGCAGTATCGAAGCTAACTACAATCACTTTTTTTTATTTCACAATGAATAAGGCTGAAAACTCATGAGAAATGGTAATCGAACAATGTGAAGAACAAATAAGACAATTCAAAACCTGTCAGCCGTCTTCATTCACAGTCAACTGTACTCTAGATGAGCTTTTTTGCTAAAAAATTGTTAATGTGCAATAACCCATAAAGCATTTGAAAACTAAGGAGGGCAATTAGGATACAATAAAAACATCCCAGTTACACTAGGTTACGTCAGTAAAGGACTTTTCCAGCCCTGCATACAACACTAGATTGTCTTTTACCAAAAAAAAATTAAACAATATCTTTTTTTAAGCACAACAAGGATAGATATGTATAGGACGAATTTGGAGAAAATGTGTATGTGTCAAACTTTTAAATAGTTTAGATGTTTTTCCACAAATCTGGACTGCTACTGCCTTTAGGGGATGATTTATCCTCTCTTCCAATCCTAGAGTCAATATTGCGTGGCTGGCAACCAAACTTCCCACTCAAAGCAATGCTTCGTTTCTGATTTTCCCGGAAAAGGATCTCTCTCCCTCTGTCTGATCTCTCTCCGATTTTCCCAGAGAAGGATCTCTCCTTCCCTCTCACTGATTTTCCCGAAGAAGGATCAATGCCACGCCAATCACAGCAGGCACTGCCATGGGCAACAGTTCTTTATTTCCCATTTTTCTGGACGCCGCCAGGTACTTCAGCTTTGACGTCAAAATAGTAACAAAGAAAGGGTCGCGTCCAAAGTCAGGCAGTAGATAATAACAAATTTACCAAAATCGCTGATCGTATCCAAAACAATTTGCCAAAGCTGATTTCTTATTTCTCCGATTAGGGATTTCGGCTCCCTTTTTTTCCCCTTAATTGGAGGTTGTTAAGTTAGGGGTTTGATTATTATCTTCCCTCATTTGGTCTTTTAGGGGTCACTCGGTGATTCTCTGTCTCTCTTTCCCCACACTTTACTTCAATTGCATCGATCAATTAGACGTCACAGAGTTTCTTATTTTCCTTAACTTACGAACCCTATTGAAGATTAAAGGGCAAGTTTTCGAAGGCACGGGCATTTACTGGTAGATGTATATGGTGAAAGAGCATCAAGGGAATGCTACCTGTGTAGAGGAGAGCTAAGCCCAAAACGAAAAACATAAAGGTCCTCACTAGATAGCAGAGTTTCTTATTTTCCTAACTTATGAACCCTATTGAAGCTTAAAGGGCAAGTTTTCGAAGGCACAGGCATTCACTGGTAGATTTATATGGTGAAAGAGCATCAAGGGAATGCTACCAGTGTAGAGGAGAGCTAAGCCCAAAACGAAAAACATAAAGGCCCTCAATAGATCCATAAATGTGCATATTACAAGACATTAAATTTAGTAAACATAACAAGAATGTAATGATCTAATAGTGCCCACTTGTATATTTTCCATTTGAGAAACCAAATTAGAATTTACAGTAATTAACACCTAAGTTCTGTATAAGTACAATACATGTTGCATACATACAATTGTAACGATATTTAATGACTAAAGGTTCACATAATAGAGCAAAAATGCACAAAAAGGTAGAAAAGTCCTTTTTAGTCTTAGTCAAACAATAAACCCATTCGATTCTACCCACAAGGCCACAAACGATATACACTTGACCAATTCCTTGGCATGCTAGATATTTTAGACATTTAGAGCGATGCATAGGCTCTAGGGATTGTTCGGCCTCTTTTGGTTTTGTCGTCTTTTTGGCCTTTTGTTCTTTACTTTCGATTGTACGTGGGTGGCATCCCCTTGATGCCTTTTCGATAAAATTATAACTTATCAAAAAAAAAAAAAAAAGGCCACAAGGGAGGTCCCTTCCTATTCTCCCAAACACGGGGTGCATGTGACTTATTCCACAAGGGAAGGTGACTATTCCAAAGCTGTAGGGAAGGTGACTTATTCCAAAGCTGTAGGGAAGGCTGGTGCATGGAACTTTTGCTACCATCAATTGCACGTAGGTGGGGGAACTGTCAACCATATTCTCCTTCATTTTTCTTTGCTAGAGAGACATGAAATTTGCATTTTTTGATAGTGGTACTGGTGCCGCTTGGGTAAGGCCTTCTTTATGAGTGAAATGCTTAAACCTTGGAAATGTGGATCTCCAAAGACAATGGGAAGAAATGTAATGCAAGTTGTTCTGGGTTTTGGAGGACTGTTCGGAGGGAGCACAATAGGACTTTTAACACAGAGTTACCAAGTCACCGTTTGTCCCTTCTCTCTTTCATTTTTAATTCAGCTCGTTGTAGATTTATATATTCCCGTAGGGGCCTAGGTATATATAACCATTCGGGATTTTTGAGTGTACATTTGGATTGGAAAAGAAGAGCGATTCTGATTGTAGATATCTAACAAAACCACCGATCAAGATTCACCATTTTTGGCACCTCGTCAAAAAACTTTTGTTATGGAAACGGGAGGAGAAAAGAGCTTCAAGAACTGGAACTTAGTTCAAAAATAAAAAATTAGCAAATTTAAATTTACATAGAAAACGGATATTGCAAAACGATTTAATACTAGATTCACTCTGTTTTTAACTGATTGTGTACCATATTTTACTAATACAATGTGCACCTAGAATAAGTAATTAATTAACAGTCAACTATAATGCGAAACGAAAACAACAGATAGACTATCACTGAGCAATCAAGATTTGGGATCAATGCCGACCATCCAACTATAGAATGACGACAAAGTTGTAAAAACACCATCAAGCCAGATGCCAGGTGGCATCCAGATACCCAATGACAATCAGATTCATGGAAATTCATTGCATTGAACACGCAAAACCAACAGACTTACTTTGAAACAAATACTTGAATACATGTAGATTGTAGACGCCATTAGGTATTGACATGACTAGTACGCACCAATCATAACAACAACATCCAAATAAAAAAGGAATCAATCAACAAAACCAACAAGAACATGCAATAAGTCCGACTAACACTAATTAAATCTAAAGGTTACGGTCCAGAGTTTCCGGACAAAATTGAAGCAGCGATGCAGAGTGATCGAACTGAATCAAGAATCAAGAATGAAGCCGCTCCTCTAATCCAACAAGTCGCAAAACACGTGCAAACATGAATATGCACAAAAGCAAGAAAATAAAACCAGTATAAAACAGCAGCGGAGAGAGAATTTAAACAGAAATTAAGAATCAAGTCTCCCCTCTAATCACATAAACCACACAACAATTTTGGGAATGCCAGATAGATTCGGACCTGGATCAATTCTATTTGAATCCCAATATGCGCAATTCCCGAGAGGCCAGGGCGATTCTCCTATTCTTTTGTACATTCTTTCATATACTTTTTTTATACATAATTTTTAACATTATCTCGTATTTTTTGATCTTCTAGACGCCTAGAAACACTGAAACACACGCACAAAAACAATATCTATACACCGAATTTAGTGAAGAGCTAAATGCATGAGTCAAGAGTCAAGAATCAAGAATAAGAATCGAGAAGCTCCTGTAATCACATTAATCTCATGCCGCATATAACCACATGTATGCATGTGTACACCGATACACACACAAAATAAGAGAGAGAGAGAGAGAGAGAGAGAGAGAGAGAGAGAAACTACTTGCTCTGCGTATTGAAATGCATGAGTGGTGTATAAATAAATAATCAGAGAGAACTGACCTTCCTCGGTCCGAACATCGAGAAATGAACTCGAGAGGCTGTTGTGGACGGAGGTTGCGGCGGCGGGCTCGCTGTCCTTCAGCACTTCCGCCATTCCTCTGGACTTGGCGGAGCAGCAGAGAACCGCGCGCGGACACCTGCGAGGAATGCTCAATCGGACCGGCAGGGAGGAAGAAATCGAACCGAGCTTCGAGAAGGGCGAGAGTCTTAAAGAAGGAGAAGAAGGCGAGGAAACCCTAGCGTGTCCGTGAGGCGACGAGGCGGAGGGAATCAACATAGTCTGTCTGTGTGTAGAGAGGTAAAGTGTTGTGTAGTGTAGTGTAGTGTAG
Source organism: Rhododendron vialii (assembly GCF_030253575.1). Taxonomy (NCBI): domain Eukaryota; kingdom Viridiplantae; phylum Streptophyta; class Magnoliopsida; order Ericales; family Ericaceae; genus Rhododendron; species Rhododendron vialii. The sequence continues at coordinate 15,109,015 of NC_080567.1, read as the reverse complement.
TGTAGTGTAGAGACTAGAGAGAGAGAGTGGTGAAAGAAGCGGGAGGAGAGAGAGAATTAACTATCGCTACTTAGCGACGGGGGAGAGAGGGGAAATAGTAGTAACAGTTGAGTGTATATTGGTGGAGTCGAGTAACGCACGTGCTTTCCATCGCCTCCGTGTGTGTGTCATTGAAGTTTGAAACCAGCGAGACTTATCGGGACACGTGTGAACGTTATGGGCCTTATGGGCTATGAGTATCAGGTCCCCATCTCTTCTGTTTCGAAACATGCTTATGTGTTGAAGGATTTTTTCGCCATTAAATTATGCAGTTTATTTTGAAAATTGATATTTGCGCTTTTAAAATTACTGATGGCGCTCTACTTTGTTCATAAAGTTAAGTGGAGCGTCATCAGTAATTTTCCTTCTTTATTTTTATGTTTTCAATCGAACAGCCGAAAAACCACTCAACACATAGGCACAGGAATTTTCTGAACAGAAGATCCTCATGAGTATTATGTGGTCCGTGGGCCCACTCTTTTGCACCGATCGCTTGCTTTCGGTTCTATATTTTTCATATTTTGTGGTTTACTTGAAGTAAAACTACCAATCGTGAACATAATAAATAAATTAAAGATCCAATGGCAAGTGTCGTAATCGAATTTATAATTTCCGTCTCCATTCGAGGTAGAGTCGGAGCAGAGAAAATTACGGAGGTGTTTGGGACGGCCGGGACAAGAAATAATCGAATCTCCATTCACCGATATAATTTTCACTGGCTACATTCTTTTGAAAGCATTTTGACAATGGTACAAAAAATTATTTAGTGATATCATAAAAAGGTACGTAAAATATTAGAAAAATAAATATAATAATTATTTATTATGATGTTATACTCTTATATATTTAAACAAAATAAAATTACATAAAAACATAAATACAAAAGTAGTAATTACTCTAATCAAGGCAAGTCGGGTAAAACGGGTGGAGGGAAGTAAATATCATCCCCACCCCATTTTTCTTATTGGATCGAGGAATAGCCTCTTAAATCAAAGCAGATTGGTCAAAATTTTGATAATTATTGGCTAGAATAGATAAATACAGAAGATTTTAGTTGTCTTTACTTTTTTTCTCTTGTCTGAAGCTAACTGGATGGATTTGGCTTTAAAAGTCAAATAGTAACTTATTTTTGTTTTTATTAAAAAAATCGCATTTGTTAGTTTTGCGTTAAACTTTTATGACTTATTGATTCGTCTCGGCAAAAGGAATCGGAAAAATATAAAATTTTGATTGAAACTCTTCTTCTTCTTTTTTAAAGTTGTCTTTTTGAATTATTTTTGTCTTTATTCAAAAAATTATGAGTTTCGATCAAAATTTTTTACTTTTCCGATTCCTTTCGTCGAGATGAATCAATAAGTCACAAAAATTTGACGCAAAACAAACAAATGCAAAAAAAAAAAAAAAAATTACGTAACTTTTTAATCCAAACCCACGTATGACTTCTAGTCGATGAGCTTAGTAGTAGAAAGAAAGACTACCTGTTAGTATTATATATTATGTCATTTTATTATAGCTGACATTCCCTATTCCTTCCTTAATGCATTGTCGTCTCCTTGTTTGGAAGGTTAGATGAAGCGAGGGTAGGTTAGAATGGCTGAGGTTGCCGTTCCTGTTCTTGGTTTGTTGAGGTTTTAGGATCTTAAAATCCGATAGGATGGAACACTAAGCTAAAAAGCCCAGGCCAGGACCACCCCAATACTACTACTACTACTACTACTACTACTTAATTTGATAGTCTATCTAAAAGTCTCTGTTTTGTAACATCAGCTTATTACATTAAGCCTGCTGCAAACTTTAAAGCAAAGCTCAAATGGCCTCAACTTTAGACATATTAATTCAGATGCTCCTTTGTAGTAATTAAGTGTTTGAAATGGTAAAACCGGCCTATCATAACACTTGGCTAATATATTTTTGAATAATAATATAATATATTTTTGAATAATAATATCAGTATTAGTCAAACGGTAAGAGCCAGGCGCAATCTTTAGAGTATTATTATTATATATTCTGAGGATTTCTTTTTTTGTTTTTTTTGTTTTTAATTCGAAAGGACAAGAAGGAGTGTTAGTTAATTAGTAAGGATTTGTAATCTAATTCTTATCCGTTAGAGTACACTAAGGTGCCTATGATCATTGGTTTACCATTCCTCCGCTTACAATATTATATTATGAGTTTCGTTAGCATGTCCAATTCGTAGTTTATCAAGAATATTAGTACTCCAATGTTAGACCAGATTGCCAGCTGCCTAGAATATTAGATTTTCTTACCATTGTTGATTCAGGTATTGTATTTTATGTTTTACTTGGTTTACAATGTAGGGGGATGAAAACAATTGGTTCTTCTGATCAACTGGATTGCAACGGCTTATTCGTGCCTCTTCACCGGAACCCTAACTCGACGTCTGAACCCTAATCTGCAAAATAGACAGGGGGTGAGTGCACCTTTGCCTCTCGTGGCAAAGGCCCTCCGATGTCAAAGTTAGTATCACGTACTAGCAGTTAAACCCTAATTATCAGTAGGAAAGCAAGAATGCAAAGTATTGCGTACCTCTTTACCTCTAGGCTTACTCTGTTTATATAGACATTCGGATGCTTGGCGCCCAAGCATCCCTATTGCCATAAGATTCCCAACTCGTATAGGAAACCCAGGATATCAAGGATTCTCGTTTCCTTTATCAGTTTATGGAAAAGAGTCCTTTCAGGATTCTTTTCCATTACTGACCAAACATCTCATTCTCATTGGGTATCTTTCTCAGACCCTATATTCTCGGGATCTTATTCCTTAACGGAATACCACTGTTTCTGGACCCTTCTAGAATGTTCCTTTTACTCCAATACCTGATCGGATTTCTTTCTCTATTCAGCTATCTCATAGCCGAACAGACTGTCCGGACCAATTACTTCACTTGTAACTGGTCTTTCATCAATTATTTAGACTATTGCCTTGCATGATGACTGTCCCGTCATCACTCGTATTACGTGCTTAGTTCTTACTTCAACTGTTCGGCTGTATCATATCCGAGCAGTCTGTTTGGACCAGCTACTTCACATGTATCTTGGTCCAATGTAATCGGAATGTCTCTAACTGCCGAACAGTCAGTTTATAGCCATGACTTCTCATATCATTAGCCCTTAATTTGCCGAATAGATTGCATGGATCAATGACTTTCCATATCATTGGTCCATATCGCTGTTCACCGAACTGCCCGGCGGTAAGTCCTGTCGTACTTACCACGTGCTCCCGAATATCACGTGTTCGGGAAATAATTGTACATGCTCGGGAATACCTCCCTACATACAAGACTACAACTTTGTTAATTGAGATTTTCTTTTTTCTTTTTGGTATCCTAGTACCCATCTTTGTTTAATTGGGACTGCACTGTATAGTCCTGTTTGTGGGCCTTTTCCGGGTTCACTTTAATTACAGAGTTGTTCACTTATTAGAACTCGTCAAAATCATAAACCTCACCAAAACTCATGTTCAAATATCATTTGGTATGTTTTCAAACACGTTTATATATTGTGCAAAAATGAGTTTGGATTCAGTGTTTCAAATTTCACTTTTCGCAGCATAAATGTGTTTTGACTTTCGAAAACACAAGAATCAATATCCGATGAACATCATTTTTGTATTGATTGTTGTCTCGACGAGTTTTAAAAATGAACAATTTTAATTATCAAATGGATCCGAGAAGAACCCACGAAGGACCTTGGACATGACCAGTCCCGTAAAGGGCTACAGTGGATCCCTTTTCCTATCAAGGAGCATGTAAGTCTTGAAGCCAGGGGAGGGCCCGTTCAGTTTCTTAAAAATAGGAACTTTTAAAAAAGGAAGGTAATTTCAAGTTTAAAAATTATGTGTTTACGCAAATAATTTTTCTACTAATATAGATCTTATTTGATAGATCTCATTGAGATTTTTTAAACGGTGCAAAAAAAATTGAAATATTATTTTTTATTTTCGTTATATTTAAATTTGAAATTACCTTCTTTTTGAAAGAAAAAAGGGTTTAGAAAAGAAGCGGAACGGTACTATTGATAAAATTAGGAGTGTTTCCAGTAGGCAATAAACTTTGAGAATGCTAACCAATAAATTATTGAAAAATATCAAGTTGTTCCCACTAACCAATGTCTAATAAGTTGTAGATAAGTATATGAGTGAAAATTTGTTAAAAAATATCAAGTTATTTCCACTAACCAATAAATTGTTGTTAAATAAGTTATTTCCACTAACCAATAACTTGTTAGTGTGAACAACAACCTAAAATGTCATAACTTGTTGTACAAAATTGTTGGTGGAAACACGATGTAATAAATCAACAAATTAAGTGTTTAATATTTTTATTTTTGGATATTCTTGCATTAAACAGGGTTTAGAGAAAGATTTTGAGCTTCGTATATTCGTTCCAAATCAACGGATTTCAAACCTATTTTATTGCTTTCTGTTCTTTACAAATTTTCTATACATTAGAGGTACATAAATTAATTGTTTTAATTTCTTTATTTAGAGATTTTGTGTTGCTACCAGCTACGAGACGCCCTGTCACATTTATATATCCATATATTATATATATAGATCACAAAGTGACACAAAAGATTACAAGTGTTGGATTGAATTATATATATATATATATATATATATATATATATACGGGGCGGTTCCGGGGATACTTAAAAAAATCCTCCAAATCTTAATCTCATAGTTCCCGATCAAATTTTGATGATCTGAGTCGCTCAATGTGTTCAGAACGTGATTTTAAGGGTGGCCTCGAGAAACTAGCAAAAAACCTAACCGGGAAGGGTTTGATTTGAGCAATTTTTTATTGAACCGTTCAATAAAGTTCAATAAAAAACTGTACGGATGAAGCCTTTTCCGGTAATTTTTTTGCTGATTTCAAGCGAGCATCCTTAAAATCACGTTCTGGTTACATTGACCGGCTTGGATCATCAAAATTTGATCGGAAACTTGGGGGGGTTTTTTTAAGTGTCCCCAGAACCCCGCGCGCGCGCGCGCGCGCGCGTATATATATATATATATATATATATATATATATATATATATATATATATATATATATATATACAGAAATCTTCAAGTAAGGACCTTAAAATAAGAATCTTATATGCGGACCTCCCATTTCTCGCCTTTCCCGATCTGATATCGATGATCCGAACCGCTCAATGTGATCAGAACGTGATTTTAAGGGTACCCGCGAGAAATTGGCAAAAAAAATGACCGGAAAAGGCTTGATTTGAGCAGTTTTTATTTGAACCGTTAGATAAAAAATAAACAAAAACTGCTCAGATGAAGCCCTTCCCGGTCTTTTTTTTTTGCTGATTTCTCGAGGGTATCCTAAAAATCACGTTCTGAACACATTGAGCGGTTTGGATCATCAAAATTTGATCGGAAAATGGAGGTCCGCATTTTATTAAAATAAGGTAGTCCTTATAAGAAGGGGACTCTATATATATATATATATATAATCTATGTTTTAAGTTTCAATTTCTTACTAGGATTTAAGATCGAACCTCTCATGTTATATATACCTTCTTTGTGTGTTGTGACGTAAAAGTTTCACTTGACAATCTGATCCATTTATATATTTTGTTGTTAATGTAAGTAGATGTGTATATCGTCCATGCAAAAAATTAAATTGATGAATATCGATAAGGACATTGATAATGTTCTCGAATAAGAAAGAGTCTTCAGCCCCAAATACTACCCTAAAAAAACAAGGGATCAGAGAATAGATTGTGGGGTAGCTTGGTCGGCACTTTAGCCGACCCTCTATATCGTTTTGTCTCTTTTCTTAATTTAGGTTTTCAAATTGTTTCCCCAATTGATTTTTTTTTTCCCGATAAAAATAATGGTTAATTTTTTTTTCTATATTTGTAAGTTCTATAATCTGTGCATATGTGAATTCTAACATACCTTTAGATATTTATACATTCCGACAAAAATGTATTGATGGAGACAGTGTGCAGATGGGGTGTGAGACTCATCTCGAGGTCCCACATAAATGATTTGAGTCGTTTATTTTGTTTAAAATATTTGTTGAGAATAGTACTCATGATAAAAATTCAACTCAATCAAATATAGGTAAGAGATTCATTTATCAATTTAATTTTTGGTCCCTGAATTTACAACAATCAATAATTGAATAATGTGATCAAGTCGTTAACGATATTTGATTGAGTTTTTTTTTTTTTTTTGCAAGGACCCTTAAAAATATGTTTTAAACCCTATAAACAGCTAGGATTATTTATGTTTTCAGCTCCGCCTCCTATGACTGTGATGCCCTTTTCCTTGCTCCTTTTAGTTTTTCTAAATTTTTTGTTCAAAGATTAATAGAATTTTATCTTTTGCCGTTTAAAAAAGAAGAAGGTATAACTCTCCTTGGGAATTAATTTCAACTCTTATGTATCGTAAACATTTTAAGGGATTAAGTTTTTTGAATTTATTTTTGGTAGTTTTTCGTTCTAGAAAACGTAGTAACATACTACTAGTACATGTTGAAGGCGAAATAAAGTCAACAGCCAAAATCCAAATACACTTTTCTTTTTTTTTGGGGTGTCCCAGGTTAGCTTGCATGCAGGCTATTTCATGCAGGCTATGTGTTATTTCCTACAACCTCTTCTAGAGCCGTTTCACGCGCTTACACGTGCAGTTGAAGTGGCCCCAATAGTTGTTGACAAGAAGAATCGAACTTGAAATCTTAGGAGGGAGCAAACTCCTAATTAAGTCTCATATCAAGATCACTTGGCCAACCCCTGAGGTTTATTCAAATACACACTTCATCCATTTAAATACACTAACGTATTTTATGTGCCTTCGGTAGATTTTCTAAGCTTTTCACGGAAGCTAAGCAGAATAGGTAGTGGTTTATCCAAATACACACTTCATCCAAATTGACTGACTTCCTTTTGCCCACCAGAGTGGGAAAAACTCACCAAAATTGACTAAAAAAATTCTATTTTGCACATAAAATTCAAAAAACATACACTATATATCAGGAACATAATTTCACTCTCTACATTTGATAAATGCACTTTTTTTTTGGTTTTCTAGTTGGTTAAGTTGCATAAAAGTTCATCTTCTCATGTATTGCGTTCTTTGTTTGAGTGCTTTTTATGCAATTATAACGACCAAAACAAACGCATAAGAAGTGTGAAAAAAAAGAAGTATTACCCAAAAAAATAACTAAGTGTGAAAATCATTTCTCGCTTGATGACCAAGGAAATTGGGTTTCCTTGATAAAAGAAGAAGAAGAAGAAGAAGAAATTAGCTTTTCATTCTATTGAACTTATGAAACTTGATTTCAGAAGAAACCACAAGAAAAGAAATTGGAGAAACTAATCTCAGGGTCCGTTAGAATAGAAAGAAAATTATATATAAATTCTTTCTTCTACTATGCGTAAATGGGCTATACAAAGAAAGTTCACTTTCTAGCACATTCTACGGAACATGCTAATCAAACACAAAAAATTCATTAATAAAAAAAGGGAGAAATTTCTCATTTTTTTCCTCGCGTTTTTTTATTTTTCACTCAACCAAACGGTAGTCTCTGTTTTCCTTTTTCTTTCTGTTTTCCCCAAAAAAAAAACTTCCACATCCAAGAACCACACAGGCACACACAGCCTATTCCCTGCAAAAGTAGGAAAAAACAGTGGTTGGATATTTCTTCTTCGGGACTATCTATAAGCCCAGTAGATTAGAGCGTTGTGCTAATGACGCAAAAATTCCAAGTTTGAGATTGCATGGACCAAGCACAATTTTCTTCTAACACACAAACTGACACACGCACGTGCGCGGAGAGAGAGAGAGAGAGAGAGAGAGAGTATAATACAGTGAAAGGATGCTTGCCAATGTTCCAAACAAAAGGGGCAGCAATACAGCTTTGCGTTTTTAACTCATAACCTGGTGTTCGCAGTTATAATAATCTATCACAAGAAGGGGCGATCAATGACTAGAACTATTACATGAAAAATGTTCCTAGTCCTAAGATGCCGCTTTATCCAATGAAGTTCATAATCACCAAATGCAGCACCAAATTGCAGAGAACAAAGTCCGCAAAAGCACGCTCTGGCGGCAAATCCTACAATTTGAGGAAAATGTCAACCCCAAGAGAGAAAATAATATAATGGCAATAAATAAAATAAATAAATTGTTCCTCTCTGTGGTTGTTTGTTTAAGCACAGATGCAAGCCCACTATACAAGCTTCGCATTTGGTAGAAACTCAGCAGATGACACAGGAAGAAAAAGCATGTTGAGAATTGTGATAGCATTTTCGACTCTCAAATTTCTATATAATGTCATATTAGGCATATGGGGAGGCCAGGAGAAGGATTTGAACCTCCAACCTCTCATAAGAGACTGTAGAGGGATGCTGTATGGCATAAAGGTCAGTGACGTTTTGAGCATGACTGGATGGGCTTGTGCTAATGAACTCTCAGCTAGGGATGTCGGGTGCGGGTATGCGTTTAAGTAGCAGATTCATATGATTTCTATCTCAAGGATATGGGGACACACCGAAGATATTGATGTTTTCTTGATCTATATCTTCTATTTTCTAGAATAAGAGTGTTTGCTATGTGCCTAAAAGGGATTTCATGTGTAATGCAGAAATACCATGGTAAATTTCAATTGTAAAATATGCTTTGGTAAGTAAATAAACGTCCAACTAAATGTTCGGGACAGACATTTCATGCCCTCATCTGAGTGTCCGAAGTGGGTATTTATACATTTAAAGAGTCCATGTAATCTAGTTGTGAAGCTTAGTTTCATGTTCTCTAAGGGCAAGTAACTAGGAACATGAGTGGGGAAACAAAAAGGACTCGGATACGGAGACAAAGGAAAAGCTTACCTTGAATTCCTTGTTTTCTTTGTTCACTTGGATACGGAGACAAACTGTGGCAAAAGGAAAAATCAACATCTCTTTCTCTAAATATAACAGGAAACATTCCCACACAATCTAACAGTGCTTACCAGCAAGAACCGCTGTGCCGACACAAGAAAGAACTCCTGAAAGAAAAGAGTTGAAGGGGAACGATCCAACAATAGCCATGTAAATGACCTGTTCATCAGCAAAATGAATATGTCACGCACTGAGTAGGTAAATTAAAACTTGCACACAGGCAGACTAAAATAAAGGGGAATAGGAAAAGAGTTGCCACCCGAATTGCAAAAGCAAACACAGTGGGAAAGATTAAGCCTAAAGGTGGTCTCATTAAAAGTCAATAATGTGGAAATTATGACCACGAATTTAGGCTTCGCAGGAAAGAGTAGAAGCCTACTTGACTCCAAAGAATTTAATCACCCCAATAAGCTTTTCATTGCATTTCTTCAGTCTACACGGTAAAGATACCTTCTAAAATTCCTTTATTATTACCATGAGTTTCATTTGTTGAGGTGATATTCTGAAGAGACCACAATGATTATATGTAAATTTTAATTGGCAGAAAACGTGAGCAATAGAAAGTTTTACATAAGGAACAAAACCTTATTCCAGCAATTTTTTTTTTGAACGGCAAATCTTCATTAAGCAATCGCAAACGGATCAGAGATACAAGAATAACGGGATTACAAGGTAATGGCTAAGACAAAGCCCACCTAAAGTCTACTACACATGCAAAAACACTGCAAGCAAATACAGAGACAGATCCAAAGCCAAAGCAAAACATCTCTAAACCATAAGAATCACTAACAAAGACAGCAAGAGAGGCCAACTCCTCCGTATACAGATGAATTTCCAGAACGTGTAGGATTCGTTGTAGGGATCTTGAAGGGATCTCTGATCATTACGACCCCATAATAACGCACCGGGTCATTCCCCTGAGAAAAAGCCGTCTCCAGGAGACCACCACACCGGCGGAAGGCCGGCCAGCCGGCCACCCAACCAACACAAACCAAAAACAAGAACGAGAACATAGAAATTATTTTACCCACCACCACGTCCACACCAGATCTGGGGAAAACCCGAAACAGTACACAACCGGACTGGAAAGCCAGCTGGTGGAAAGACGGAAAGACCGCCGGAAAAACAAACGAAAGACAACCCCCTAAACCCAACCGCACACCTTATTACCTCACCCTAGGTCCAAGGGCTTCAAATCTGGAAACAGAGGACAAGAAACAAGCCAGAGGAACCACCATCTGCCGGCGGCGCCAACTCTGAGGAGTCCTCGCCATTCAACGAATCACCGCCCGGAAACTGAGGATCTTGGAGGCACAACCAAAGTTTTCAGAGGCGAAAGCACAAGGCGAGGCGCTTGACCCTCCATGGGGCGAGGCGTAAGCCCCGAGGCGTTGGGGCGTAAGCCTTTTGATTTTCTAATTTTAAATAATTAAATTAATAAATTAAATTAAAAATAACTCAAAAAATACGGAAAAATGTACTAAAATCAACAAAAAAATATGTTGAAGCATAAAAAAAGGAGCATTAATAAATCCAACCACAGCCGAGAGAGAGAGAGAGAGAGAGAGAGAGAGAGAGAGAGAGAGAGAGAGAGAAACCCGATGGCTGAAGGGCCGATGGCTGCTGCTGAGTGCTGAAGATTGAGGAAGAAGTGAAAAACGAAGAACCCTATCACACAGAAACCCTAGGTTTGATGTCGGCAGTTTTTATTGTAGTCGTAATTCGTAAACCCCCCTTTCTTGCCAGGTATTTATAGGGTTCGATGAAATTTTAATTAAGAAAAATTACAGAAATTATATTAAGAAATTATCACACCTAAGGCGTGCGCTTCTTCTGTCGAGGTGTGCAAGGCGCTCGAGGCGAACGCCTCCGTGAGCCTCAAAACATTAGGCGTACGCCTATGAGGATCAGAGTCCCAATTTTAACGCCTCGCCACGCCCCGATGCTCCGGGCGAGCCCCAACAACGCCTTTTAAAACCTTGGGCACAACGGTAAGGGAGGAGAGAGACGAGGAGGGACAGAGGGAGAGGAGGAGGAGGAGGAGGAGGCAGCGGCCCCCTCCCCCCAAACGGGGAACCCTAGCTGAGAAAGTTAGAGAGAGAGAGAAGTTTTAGAGAGAGAGTTATTCCAGCATGAATAACAAAAATTCCTCTATACACCAGACTCTAATATATAGAAGAGAAAAATAAAAATAAAAAGGTGGGAACTTCTACCTACTTAAGTTCTGAGCCCTTAGATAACTACTAACTACTGCCAGGAATTTGTACACAACATCTAAGAAATAAATTCTGTTTATCTCAAGGAACCAGCATGCTCCTCAATTGACAACTTTTTATTATTGCCAATTGACAAAAGATAATGCTCAAGTATTATGAGAGAAGTACATCAAAATATACAACTAATACAAGTATTGTGAGATGCGAGGAAGCTCCACAAATATACGACTAGCCTAAAAAAGCTCATAACTGACAGAAATAACCAACAAAAAGAGGAGCATCTCTAATGGCGTAGAGATAAGTAATCCTTGCTTTCAGTGATGATTGAACCCATGACTTCCCAATTGGAAGTGTACAGGGGTGGCCATAAGGAGTGGAGCCAAAATTCTAGTCTAGCGAGGGCATCGGTCATCTCAGCTTCTAGAGCAGCTGAGCAGTTTCCTCAAATAGCACCATATTACCTCAAATATAATTCAGGAACCCTTAAAGATTATAGCACTCGGAGAAGACTCCATGAGATGTATCCAAGCTACTTGTCCACAATGGGAAGGTCTTAGGGCATCTCCAATCCATACTCCATATCTCCATTTTCATCTCTAAAATTCTCCTCCATTTTGAAGGATGGACTTTGATCCTCCAAATATAGAGGATGAAGGGAAAAATAGAGGATCTCCGACTATGGAGTACGACTTTTTTTGATTTACTTGCTTAAACTTTTAATTTGTACGTCCAATTTTTCACAAATTTGATATTTGGAGACATATATTTAAAGTGCCTCTAAAAAGAGAACAATATTGAATATGGTTTAACAAAAGTTTGAAAAACGTAAGGTTGGATTTTGGAGGGAAAATGAAAGAATGTTTGAATTTTGGAGTGATCCTTTAAGAAATACAGTATTGGGTTCGAGTTGAGATAAATAGTACAACACTCTAAATCTACTTTTTTGAATGAAATAGACAATTTTGATCCTCTAAAATAGAGATTTGGCGGGTCTTGGGTTGGAGATGCTTGAGGCATGCTCTAAGATGTGAAGCCCTCAAGGCTGGACATTTCTAGAAGACCATAGAGACAAGGTATAGGAAGGGAAAATCTCCTACAAGTAGAAAAGGTGCTTTTCTGAAAAGTACAAACTTGATCATACTTACATCATATGTTTCACCTGCTTCAATTCTACTGATAGAAGAAGTCAAATTTTGAAATCCAGACCATATTCAAAAAAGTTGCTCTACATATCCAGAATTAAGCCACGTAAAATGGTCCAGAAACCTAAGTATATGGATCAGAATTAGATAGGTGATGACTCACATGTCGCAGACTCGCAATACACTACATTGAATCTACACTCTAAATTTATTTATTCGGATACTTTGCGGAAATTCTTGATATAAAGACCTATTGCATTCAAAATAAAAAACACACAAGGGCAAAACGAAATCCCAAAAAAGCATCAGAGAAATTATTTTCTGCCATGTGATCATAAAAACGAACCAGATCCGCAGGCTATCACTGTATGTCTGTATCGCAAAATAAAAACTAGACGAGTTATGGAATATAGAATTTTCTGACAGAGGCCTTGTTGCTACAAATTAGGTTCAAATCGTTCGATTCAATTTTAAACCAGCTTATGGGCCAGCTACAAAATCTCATACGCACATAACAGACACTAACCATGATTGAAAGAATAAGAAAAAGCGCAGGAACGAGTGTTAATTAAGTTTGGTGCGTCCCAATTGTGCACAAATAGTGTTGGCATTTGGACAGTTCGATACATAAATGAAAAATCATTAAAAGGTATAGTTGCAGGTTGGAAGACGATAAAAGAAAATATAAACACCTCTAACTAAAAAGAAAAAAGATCTACACAAGCAAATGCAAACACTCAATTTAAACCAGGAGCTGAAAGCTCCAAGCCTTCTTATTTATTCATTTCTCTACAGACTGTTTCTAATTCTCCGCTAAATGTGTCTGTATTTCATATGGAATGTCTTAATTTTACGGTGAACTGAAGAACAACAGTATGCCATCACAGAATAGGGGTTTTCCAGTACTTCAAAAGTAAGCTTCTATCAACCCAAGTGCCACACTGGATCTGGAAAGATAATAAAGCCAGCTCTACTTTTCCACAAAAGCCAACAATCAACATACATGATTCCGCAGGAAATATATCAACTTTACTAGTAATTAACCAGACTCAGTCCTCAGTCAATAGATGGGTGTTTTGAGTCTGTTGAGTTTTCACACTAACGATTCGCATCAAGCCAGTTAGAAGAAAGGTAAGAACTAATCCGCAACCACATCTGATTAAACAATTCTCAATGGGGACCCCTGCAAGTGGGTGGTGGGATTGGTCCCTCCAGTATTAGTCGAGGTGTGCATAAGCTGATGGATGCTTCAAGACTGTTGAGTTTTCACACTAACGATTAGCATCAAGCCAGTTAGAAGAAAGGTAAGAACGGGCGAATTAGACCACAACCACATGAGAATTAAACAATTCTCAATGGGGATCCTGTAAGTGGGCGGTGGGATTGGTCCCAAGATTAGTCCAGGTGCGCCGTGTAAGCTCACCCGGACAACTGAGTTCCCAACGCCAACTATGAGGAGACGGAATAATCAATTTAGATCAACCTTTCAGAGCCGTTGATCGCGCAACCATAGTCGCACCAATTAGAACTACAGATTAATGTAAAATACACAAGCACCAATTAGAACTACAGATAAATGTAAAATACACAAGCAACTACTACTAACCTACTTACCCAAAAAACTACTACTAACCTGAATCAGAGCGGTGACGACTGCAAACATTACGTACAGATCTATGATCTTGAGGTTTGTGGGAGTGGCGACATAAGCAGATCGAAGCGACTGGAAAAGCGCCTGAGCATCCTTCGTCGACTTCCCCATTTCCTCTCTCTCTCTCTCTCTCTCTCTCTCTCTATCTAATGCAAAGCCCTCACCAGCAGCAGCAAAGATGGTGAGACGAATGGCTAATTACAGGTATACCCCTGAGGTTTGGGAAATTGGATTAAAGGCCTCGTTTGATAAGTGAAAGTGAGATTTGGTTGGATTGGTAATGAAATAAGATTTGCTAATGAGAAGGTCAATTCTAAATGCATGTTTGTTTTGCACGTTATTAGAAGAGATGATTGTTATTTATAGTATAAGTTTTTTTTTACATAGGATTAGCCTATTAGGGGTTTGTTCGGTTCGGGTTCGTTCGGTTCGGGGTAAAGGTTTTGAAGACCGATTTAATTAGGGGTGAATATTTCCACGACCGATCCCGACCGGAGTTAAGTTCGGATCAGTAGGGGATTTTGAGTCTGCCTAAAATGGGCCTTAGTTGGGCCAAATATAAAACTTGACAGTGGGTCAAATGGCCCAAACCCATCATGCCTTAGTTGGGCCTTAGGATTTGTGGTTTAGGAGAGATGGACGGTCAAGATTAAAAAAGATGACAAGATTAATGTAAAATATATAAAAACTCTCGGTTCATATAGTCGGTTCGGTTTGGTCCTAGTCAATCCATTTAATTTTGGTTCGGTTCACTTAAAATTTCAACCATTCGAGACTGAACCGAAAATTAATTTTATTCTTCTTCTATAACCAAAACCGGGCAAAAACCACTGGAAACCCCTACTAGTCCCTTGTTACTAATAGTCCCAAGTCCCAACCTATTTTGTGCAACCAAACAATGAGTTAGAGGACCACACGGGATTGATAATTCTATAAAACTATCCCAGGCCATAACTCACTTGTCAAACACAGCCAAAATGTTCTCAATAGAAGCAAAATTAAAAAAGCTTTTGTTCCAGTTAAATATGTGTTTCGGCTCTGAAATGGCTCAAGGATTGAGCGAGCGTGCCAAGACTTATCACGTCCAACGTAAAGGACTGAGTGCCCCTTTTCCGACTTCGAATCTGTAAGAGCGACCGTGCTACAAACCTAAGGACTGGATTGTAGTGTTGATTCGTGGTTTTGCCTCTACGAGCGAGGACTTAATAATTTCCTAACTGTGTAGGAAAAGAAGTAACAACGTAGAATAACTTTACTATATCGTAATAATAAAGTTGGGGGTACAAGAGAGATAGAAATGAGAGAGAAATGAGATAATTGCTTCGCCAGGAAGGCTTTGGTTTAAGCGTTGAGCTTAATTGGTGTGTGGACCCTTTTTCATCTTATGAACTAGTATTTATAGGCAAATGCTACACTGGTCTAGATCTGAGCTAAGTTTTCCGCCTTCACCACGAGTTGACATGTGTCCCGATTTGGCTCCAGATGCTGCCAAGTGTGCACAATAACTACCCACTAACATATTTGATGGGATCATGGGTGGTTATTGGAGGTAAATGATATTTACCCATGTGCTAATTCTTGATCATGGGCAGTTAGGAAGATAATGGGCCTCCTCCATGTCCTAATTTCATGGGCAGTTGACAAGTAGTGGGCCAACTCATTCCTTTTTCCGTGGGTCATTTGGGTAATGGGTCATTTAATTAAATTAAATGGCATGCTAACATATTTAGCCCACACTAACACTTAACAAACTTAAATAAGTCATGGGCCAACTGAATTCTTACCGCAAATAGGCCCAAAACTCTCAAGCTCAAGCCCGAAATCAAACTGAAATCAATCGGGCCCAATTATTCCTGCCTTGGGCCGTTGACTTTGGTTTAAATAAATATATTTCTTGGCCCAATTTAATTGAACTTCAATTAAATGGCCTCCCAGCGCCCGTTTAGGACTGGGTGCCAAAAACGGGTGTAAACAATGCCCCCCATGCCTTGATCTTGTTAAAGATCTAGGCTTGTAAATTAGAACAGAGTATAGTTTTTGGCAAACCAAACGAGTCCCTATCATCAAATTCGAAATGGAAAGATAATTAGGCTTAAATCTTTAGCCCAAAAAATCCTCTTAAATCTTTAACTGTTTAAACTTAAAAAGCTAATCAGGCCTAAATTGAGCCTAATTATCTTTTTAAATTCAAAAGTACACCTTTAGTTATACCTGGACTCTTCCCATTCCATCCGGATCAAATCCCAACAGTAAATGGGATGTGATAAGTCTCTAAGAGTCTACTCCACTATGGTAATTATTTCTTTCTTAGGCCTAGGGTATACGTGATATCACCCCAGGCCTTGCATTGGCTTACATGCAGCCTTTTATACTGCCAGGACTCTTCTTGGGTCAATCAAGAGTCTTATCTCTTTAATTGCCATTTTTAATTTCGAACAGAATGAGAGATAGGTGCAACGACATCTCTTGAACTTGTACCGTCACCCCCAAAGTCCCATCTCTGGACTCTAATTCTCTCTCTATATCTTCTCTGCCTCTCCATTCTCCAGAACTCGAAAAAGGCTCAAGAACCCCAACTCACCATTGTTCCTCTATCGAGCTCTTGAACTTTTGAAGAAATGGCTACCAATAAAGCCCATACACCTCCTCCAAACCCTAATAGCTTAGCCATATAGATTCGAAAAATCTTGGCGGAGGAACACATAGCAATCACCAACGACGTTATGGTGATTGCTAACGCTGATCGGGTTGGACTTGGACCTGCCTTCCAATTAGGGTTTCCTTCTCAACTTGCCCCAATGTACCCACTGGCGGAGGAGGTCCTTCCTTTCAAGTCCCCAAGCTTTGATTAGAGTCGATTTACCACAGACATTCCCAACCGGCTTTGGCATAGGCCTGATGCGAAGTACGTGGAATGGCTCGATCGGATGTTGAAAGCCAAAGGTGATTTGTGGAGGCAAATAGGGATCCGAGACATTATCTTGCTTAGTCGATCCCTAATTGACATGGAAAAGAACCTATTCCTTGCTGCCTCTCAATTCTGGTCAGTGACAATGAATTCTTTTCACTTCAAGGTAGGCCTTATGAGTCCTACTCTTCAGGATATTTCTTTCTTGACAGGCCTCCGTCCCCACGGGATTGAGGCCAATTACTTTTTATCTCAAAAGACCCCCTACTTCGAGTACAAAGAACCTCTATCCTTTTCTCCCTTCATAAATCACTATGCCAAAAAAGGTCCTGTAGAAGACAATGAACACGTAGCTTTCTTCCTTTATTGGCTAAACAAGTTTATTTTATGTGTCTCTACAAATAGAGTTACCAAAGACTTCATAGATCTGGCATGTGCCCTAGCTTCAGGGCAGAAGCTGGCATTAGGCCCTTTAGTCTTGGCTCACCTCTATCATTGTATGAAGGAACTGATTAGTAACAAGTTCATCTTTGCCCCCTCCCTTGTGGATAATAACCCTGTGGTTATGGTCTTATTTTCCCATGTTTGCTCCAACGTTGAATAAAAACCCAGAAAACACCTGTTATGGTCTCCACTACGTTGACACCCGTGGCCCTAGGTATGCATTTGGTGTCTACTTCAAGTTTTTCTACCATGAGCTCATGGGGATGGGGATGAACTGGTTACCCTTTGCGAGAGACACCGTACCTTGGTGGCTGAAAAGAGGTGCGTCAAACCGTGGAGATGATTATGATGATCACATGGAGATCTGGACCAGCTTCTTGATCTCACGGGACCTCATGAATGGGATGGCCTTCAATCCAACAAATTACAAATGTGGAGTCGAGTACTATAATGCAGCTCAATTCGCCAGGCAGTTTGGCCTTTGTCAGCTTACTCCAGTCCCCCCATATCAATCCTTGAATGAGGACTTTACTAACAGGCCTATGATCCAATCGAGAGATTTGGAAAGAGTTAGGAACCTTCTCCCTGAGTCGAGGAAAAACTTTGCCTTCCATACTTATGTTGAGCGTACTGATAAGGGAGCCAAATTCGATAGTTGGTGGGGAGGTTACATAAAGATGCACTTTTCGACTCCGTACTTGGATGTCCTAACCAATCTCCTGCCCAACCCTGCTGGAGCTCCTAAACCTGGTGTAACTATACCTTTGCAACAAATTAGCCCTTCTCCGGTCTCAAGCGTCAAGAGAAAAGGTAATTAAGAGGCCCTCAGTACTTTGATCTCTGTAAACTTCCAAAATTTAGACTAATTTTTCCTCTCCTTCTGCAGGTTCAGAAAATGTACCAAAAAAGTTTCTGCAATCCCCCTACTCAAAGATCAAAGAGATTGAAGACTACTGTCAAAAGGCAATGGCCAAAGGTAAGAACTCTTTAGCCCTTTGCTTAGTCCTTCAGAATAGGGTAATTATGCCTTTATCTCCTCTGTAGGCCTTTGAGAAGGTGGTTGCTGTAGGACAAAAAGCAGTGCCAAGACCAGCTCTCCTGAAACTGATCATTTGGAAAAGGTCTGTGCTCTTCTTGGCTCTGCCCCTTATGCTCTATTTGAATGTTTTACTAATCTTCCCTCTCACAGGCCGACTCTAAGGCCAAAGAAGGGCAAGCCGAATCTGATCCATCTAAAAAGAAAAGGCTGAGAAAGAGAACCTCCACACCGGCTGATTTTGAAAATATCGTGTCTGTCACTGAACACAATCCTATTGTAAGGATGTATTGTGACACAAAATCCCCAGCATTTATGGCTCCATATTATCATCAACTTTCCCTTATTTTCAATCCCCAGGAACTTGACGATTACTTTGAAGAAGAGGTTGAGATAGAAGAGAAAGGGCTAGACATGCCCGAGCAAGAGCCTGAACATGAAGCATCCTCTAGGACTCCAGAGAAGCCCGAATCTCCAATCATCCAATCCATTCCGCCAATTGATCCCCCCGTTAAACCTGAGCTTGTCAATGTGCTAGAAGAAGATGAAAACGAAGACCTGGATTCCCTATTCAAGTCTACCCAGGACCTGTTAAAGGCAGCCACCTCTGGTACCTCAGGTAATGGCCTTGGCTCAACTTCTCAATCCCAGTTCACTTTGGAAGAAATTGCTGAAGCCAAAACAGCCCTCAGAAATGGCTCTTCTCTAGAATTTCAAGGCAGTAGTTCATCTCGCCAAGGCTTCAAACGTTAAAAAGGCCATGGATGTGTTGGTAAAGTCCCAAGCCTTGGGAACAGAGGAGGCCTCTCTACAATACTTCCAGAAGGAGTTTCCGAGCATGATCAAGTCCCATGACTCCTCTACTCACGAGCTTGGCAATGTAAATGCTAAGATGGCAGAATTGGAGGCGGTTGACGTGGAACTTACCAAATTCAGTGTTCAATGGCTTCAGTTAAAGGAAGACATGCAGTTTAATGAAGCAAGTATCACGGCTACCTCCAATGAAATTGTAGATCTAAAGATGAAATTGGCACAAGCTGAAGGTCGCCTGGTTGACCTTCGAAATGAGGCTACAACTCTGGCTAAGCAACATGATGATCTGAAAGCTGGATCAAGGAGCCAGAAGATGAAACTAAACCTCTTGGTCGAAGAAATGCCAAATCTTCGTGGACAGAGGGAGATGCTTGAAGCCCTACTTGCCAGCTTTGACACCTCCTAGGAAAGTTTCAAAAGTAGTCTCGAAGGCCTTCTGTAGGCCTAGACCTCTAAAATTTTATCTTTTAATCACTGGTCTGTAATAAGTTCAACTTTCATCCCTCTTTGTGCCTAGCCTGGAACTTTCCTTTAAAAGGCCATAGGCATTGGTTTGGTAATTTGTGGCCTAAACTTAAGTTCTTTATAGTTTTTGCATAACAGGTAACTTGGCCTCGTTTCAGGCTTCTGATGACACACGGCTCTATGGTTTATTAGGTTGATTTTCCCCAAAATCTCTCATTTCCCACATAGTAGGATAATAATGCTTTAGGTACTTTCCATTCGTTAAATGCTTATATAAACCACCATCCAAGTCCATAAGAAGATAAACGTTACCTCTAAGGACTCTGGCAATCTGGTAGGGTCCTTCCCAGGTCGGAGACCACTTGCCATACCTTGAATTCTTTTCCCCTAAGGGAAAGACAGCTCTCCAAACCAAATCTCCTTCAAAAAAGCTTTTCTTTCTCACACGTTTGTCATAAGATCTAGCAACTTTTCTTTTCTGAACCAACATGTGGTCAAGGGCCGTGAGCCTAACTTCATCCAAGTCTTCAAGCTCTATCAGCATGGCCTGAGTGTAATCTGCAGGGGTGAGGCCATGTTGATATGCTATCCTTGCTGACTTCACTGCTATCTCCATTGGTAGAACTGGATCGTGTCCATATATCAACATATAAGGAGTTATATTGGTAGCTTCCTTCTTTGAGGTTCTGTAGGCCCATAGGGCTGCAGAAAGCAACTCGTGCCAAGCCTTTGGATTGTTTTCTACCATTTTCTCTAAAATATTGACCAAAGTCCTATTGGTGGACTCGGCCTGGCCATTCCCTTGTGCATAATAAGGAGTAGAGTTGGACATAATGATATTTTGCTGGGCAGTAAAATTGACCACTTGTTCTCCCATGAATATTGTACCCCTATCTGCAACTAAGTGTTCAGGCAGCCCAAACCTATGGATGATTCTTTCTTTAATCACTTTGATTACTTCTTGTTGATCCACAGACTTTAATGGCAATGCTTCTGCCCATTTAGTAAAATAGTTCGTGGCTACCAAGATGTAAGTATGATTTTCAGAAGAAGGAGGATAAATTTTTCCAATTACGTCAAGGGCCCAACCTCTAAATGGCCAAGGTTTGACCACAGCATGATAATCAGCTACAGGAACACGCTGAATTGGGTCATGGGCTTGACAAGGCTGACATCCTTTAGAAAAATGAATGCAATCCTCTAAAATGGTTGGCCAATAGTATCCATGCCTTCTGAGTAACCATCTCATCTTTATCCCTGATTGATGGGCTCCACAGACTCCTTCATGGACTTCACTCATGACCCTCATGGCCTCAGGGTGCCCTTAACACCTTAAAAGTAAGTCATCTTCAGAGCTTTTCTTGTATAATTCATCACCCACAAGGATATAGCTCATAGCTCTTCTCATCACCTTCCTAGGGGCCCTATGATGAGGCCTCTTTAGGAAAGAGATGATAGGTGTATGCCAATCATTCTCGGGCTCATCATCTGATTCTTCTCCCGTGAAGTCAGAAGTGAACACCTCTAGTCCTAGACCTCTTCTCCTTACAGAAGGCAATAATCTCTTTTGGACTGTGATAATCTTGTGAATAGTTTCTGGAGCTAACCTCAAGCCTGTTGAGGCCTGAGCCAAGCTGTTGGCTTCAGTGTTCATACCCCTTGAGACGTGTTTGACCGTGACATTATCAAAATCTTGAATTAATTGCATGGCTGCCATATAATAAGGGGCTAAGTCCTCACTATAGCATTTGAATGTCCCTGCCAAGTGATTGATAACAAGGTTTGAATCCCCAATAACTTGCACTTCTCTGGCCTCTAGATCCCTAAGAATTTCAAGGCCTATAACAACCGCTTCATATTTGGCTTGATTGTTTGTACATGGGAAATCAAATTGAAAAGACAATTCAGTCCTCAAGCCTTGGGGAGAGATGATAATTACTCCATAGCCTGAGACCTCCTGAGTCCTTAATCCATTAAAAAGTAACGTCCAAGGAGTGAGTGATATTTCAAGAGCGCTCAATCCTTGTTCGAATTCATCTTCGATATCCACGCATGGATGATCAACAAGAAAATCTGCTAAGGCCTGGCCCTTCACAGCTTTTTGGGGAATGTATTGAAAACTGAATTCCATTAGAGCTAAAGACCACTTGCCAATTCGACCGCTCATGATTGGCCGAGAAAGCAAGTATTTAACTAGGTCTGTTTTACTCATAATGTAAACCAAAACAGGAAGCATGTAGTGCCTCAACTTTATTGCTGAAAAGTACAAGGTAAGACAGATCTTTTCAATAGGAGTGTATCTCTTTTCACAAGGAGTCAATAACCTACTTAAATAATAAACCGTCTGTTCCTTTCCTTGAGCGTTGTCTTGAGCTAAAAGGCCTCCAATAGAGCCTTCAGCTGCTGAGATGTAGAGTTTCAATGGCTTGTTCTTGATGGGCGGCATAAGGACTGAAGTCGTTGCTAGATAGTTTTTGATCTCATCAAAGGCCTTCTGATGGTTTGCCTCCCAGACAAAAGTGTCATGGTCTTTCAGTTTCAAGAGTTGAGAAAAGACCTGAACCCTTCCTGCTAGGTTTGAGATGAACCTTCTCAAGAAGTTGAATGAACCTAAGAGCTTCTGTAACTCCTTCTTGGTGGTAGGAGGCTTTGTTTCCATAATTGCTTTGGCCTTGTTCTTATCAACCTCAATCCCTCTGTTGTGGACCAAAAATCCAAGAAACTTGCCTGCAGAAACTCCGAAGGCACACTTCAAGGGGTTTACTTTCAAATCAAATTGTTGCATCCTCAAGAATGACCTCTTAAAGCGTTCCAAATGTTCATCATAGGACTGAGACTTGACCACGATATCATCGATGTAGATCTCCATAAAATGACCAATGAAATTATGAAATATGGCGTTCATTGCACGTTGGAATGAAGCACCTGCATTTTTCAGGCCGAAGGGCATCACGACCCACTCAAAGGTCCCTAGGGCTCCAGGACACCTACAAGCAGTCTTAGCATATCAGCCTCGTCGATGAAGATCTGATTATAGCCAGAATGTCCATCCATGAAGGACAAAACCTTGTGACCAGAAGCCCCATCCACTAACTGATCTACAACTGGCATTCGGTACTCGTCCTTTGGAGATGCCAAATTCAAGTTTCTGAAGTCCACATATACTCTGACCTTGTCGTTCTTCTTAAGGCAGTGGCACAATATTAGAGAGCCAAGTAACATACCCGGCTGTGCGTATGAACCCAGCATTGAAGAGTCGTTTGATCTCATCTTTGACCTGCAAATAGACCTCATTAGACATCCTCCTTGGCGGTTGCTTGAAAGGTCTGAATTCTAGTTGAATGGGCAGTTTGTGCTCTACTAGGTCTCTGGATAGACCTGGAAGCTCCTCATAAGTCCAAGCAAAACAGGACTTAAACTCCCTTAAGCGCTAGATGAACTTTTTCTTGACATCTTCTAGGAGAAGTTGGCTAATATATACAGGTCTGGGATTCTCTGAATCTGCCGGATTAACTTCTTCCAATGGATCTTGCACGTCGGCCTTTAGATCATCCAACTTGGCTGGGGCTGTTTCAAGGTCCTCCAATCGGATTTCGTCTAGATCTTCAATCAGGTTTTCATCTTCATTGATTACTTTGGCTGCGCAAGTCGAATGATCTTCCTCTGATTCTTGAATACTCATCAGCCTCCTTTCAAGCAAAGAGGCTTCAAACTTTGATAGTGTAACGTGAAGGGCCACACTCTTCTCTTCTTTTGAAAGGTTTACTGACATTGAGAAGGACGTTTAAATGAAGCTGTAATCGGCCTACTTGACTCCGTGATCATTGGACCAATTAACTCTTGAAAAAGTGCCTTCACTTATTCTACTGACTTGTTATTATGAATAGGGGCTATTTTGTGGCGGCCATACTTATCAAGGCCTGCCACCTTCATTGGACCAACTCCTTCATCATATAAATGGGCTTCAACATGATTTGTAGAGGCCTGGAAAGGTCTGCGGTCAGCCCATATCACCTCTACGTCATCTTGATTCCAGAAAATAAGACATTAGTGGGCACAGCAGCCTGCTTTGGAAATGGTTGGGTAACAGCCTCCTTGTATGTCTTCCCCGAAGGTACTTGCTTCTTAGGTAAAGTCCTTGAAGGAGGCTCAACGACAGCCTCTTCCACAGTCCTTTCCAAGGGTTTGTATACTCTTTTAGCCTTAGGTTTTTCGACCATGTGCTCTTCAATTGGGACTTCCATCTTCATCTTCCCCTTGGGATCATCTTCATTCATGGGGTCGTCCAATAGGTCTGTCTCTTCCTCAGCTCTTCTAGCTGCCTGCCTAAATCGTTGGCGGCGTCTCTTCTGAGATTTGGATAAAGGCGGAGGTTCATAGGGAAACTTTGGATGTTCAACCCTATGCCACTCATCTGGAGGAGTGACTAGAGGTCTCACAACCCTTGGCTTGCCCTTGGAAGGAACAGAAATCCTCGAATTGCCCAGCTCTTCTTCAACTTCAACCAACCCTGGCTGAATTCGGTTGAACACAAATTCACGTACAATCTTTCTTCCTTTAGACCTGTGTGACTCCTCAAACCTTGGTTCAGTCCTTCCCACGATAATGCTCTTCAGGGCTGGTTTGCTAGGCCTGCTAGGACTGGGATGATGACTACACTCCATGCATATCATGGAACAGGTTGGCCTTTCTGGTTTCTTCACCCCCTATAGGTATGGACCACCATGAATTCTGCTTTTCAAACCTCCTGACCCATTCAGTCCTGAGATCCCCCTCATCATAATTAGGATCCTAGTACCTGCCTAGGTTGGACTTGTAAGCTTGTAATACCCTTGACCTTAGTGGTGCTTGGAATATGACCCAGTGTTGTGCCTTGATTAATTACGTAAGCCAATGACTTAAATATATCCGTACTTAAGGGAGGAGCATATGATAACCCATGAGCACATGCACACCCGATAATATTCCTTAGAGCCTGATAAAATAAGAAGAGGGTTATACGTGTTATTCATTCCACTTCGTTCTTATCTCCACCGTTTGAGAGAGAGAGAGAGAGAGAGAGAGAGAGAGAGAGAGAGAGAGAGAGAGAGAGAGAGAGTTCGGCAAGAGCAAGAAGTAGAAGAAGAAGATGAGAAGGAGAGGGAAATCAGAAGGAGCTTGTGAGTGGATTAATTGAAGATTCAATAGGTAAATCCCATGTTTTAGTTGATGAATTTCATGTTCTAGGTAGTTCAATTCCCTACGTTGGTTAATAGTTCCAGGTTCTTCAAGTAATTGGGGGTGGTGGATCTCATGAATTAGGTTTTGGGTTGAGTTCCTAGAGAACTTAAGAAATCTGATGTTAAATCCTTTAAATTTGGTGGTTTAGACTTGCTTGGAACATGATTTGCTTGGGTTAGGAGTAGCTTTTGATAATTACAAGTTTGGGTGTGTTTTAATGAAACTTTTGTATGACTTCGATATGAGTTTTGAAGAGTCAGGTTCGGATTTTAGAAAAAATCACAGAACAATACAGATTACAATCCCAACTTTGGATAAGCATATCTTTGTCGTCCGGACTCCGATTAGGGCAAATTTTATATTGAGATTGATGCCCCGAAAGTCTACTTTCCAATGGAGGTGGTCCCAGCATCTAGGTCCAATCCTATCAAATAATATAGCAAAAATACCACAGGCTGGTTCTAGGACACGTACCAATTTTGGGGTTATGTTAGGTTCTGACTTTCAACTAGGCGAGACCTTTAGTTAAGTTATTGGGGGTGTTCTAATGAGAGTATTTAGAAATTTAAATGTGTTTCATTGAATCTTAATTATAATTGTCTTGTATGTTTATGTAGAGGACTTGTGTGAAAGCTCGGATCGAGGTGAGTGATTTAATACCTAAATTACATGGTTTTGAACTTGTTTTCCTTAACAAGTTTATTTGAACAAGTTTTATAAATTGTGTACTCCATGGAATAACAATGGAAGGTAGATCCATTTGTGAAATATTTGTGAATCTATTTAATGGCATTCCCAACGTCCGGTCTTACTAAGGGACGACTTAATGGCTAGCAAGGGTGTTTGAGGTTGGTGTGTGTTTTGGGATAATGCGTAGACGTCTAACTTATCCACTACCGGGGACGCCTGGTAGCTTTTGAATTTTGAATAGCGGAATGTGCATTATATTTGGCTTATGGATTTGAGTTCTTTGTTTTGAAATACTATCAAATTATTTTGCATTGTCCATGGAGAGCATGTAAATTATGTATTGGTCACTCATACGAGTGTTAGCTTGTGTGTTTTTTTTTTCCACCTTTCAGGAATTAAAGATTTAGATGGCATGGCACTTGTGTTGTGGAGTCGGATCATATGATTATTTCATGGATAGGAGTTGTATTCTGATTACTTTAAAATTATGTAATCATTGTAAGTAGTTTGCTAAACCTTTTAATTAAGCATAGCTCTGAGGTGTATTCAAGGATTTTAGTCCTTTGTAAATGTAGGTTGTCGTTATATATTGGACTGCACAGGACATGCTTCCATTGATTACGCACTTTTGTCCCTATAAATTATATGATTATAAGTTGTCGTGTCTTTGATATGGCCTTGGTGATGGTTTCACCAGCGCTTTGTTATGGCTAAGACCTACAAGGATGGGTCAGGGTCGTGACAAAGTTTTTTGGTATCAGAGCATGGTCCAACCGAAAGTGTGGAGGTTCACATCACTAGGGACACAATCTTTGAGATTCATAGGACTTACTAGAGATTGGAACGTAAACGTAGTTTTGATCTGTAGGTACTCAAGGATAGTTAACCATAGGGAAGGTTTCATGGTTAATCAAGGGGATAGTTTACTTTGACTAGAGCATTATTTATGACTACACTTAGACGTACCCTCAGAGCTATAGGATGAATTTGAGAAACTAGAAAATGATATGTTTGGAGAATACATGTTAGTAGGAATTTACTATTGGGGAATGTTCCTTGAGTAAATGGTTGTACTAGAGGTGCAAAGGTGTTGACTTAAATACATAGTTGTATATGCGATACTCTCTCTCCTAGAGTTGGTAGTGCGAAAAAAAAAAGAGGAAAAAAAATGCTATTCGTACCATTGATTGATATATGTGAAATGAGGTTGGTATCTTAGTTCCAAGAATCGTACATGGGATTAACTTAAGTCAAGTAAGCATGCCTTACTAAAGTAATTATTTGATAGGTAGGAATTACTTTTCCTTGTATATGCTTTTGCTTCTATTTAGTTTCTACAGATTACTTAACCCCCTAAATTATTTGTCTACTATGTGTGTTGTACCATGGGAACATTTGGTATGAAAATAGGAGAGCAAAGTGTGATGATTGACTTCATTGTGTAATCCTAACTATGCATCTAGCATGTGCGTGCTAAGTAATGTGTTAATTGTTAAGGTGAATGTACATGGCATGTGTGAAACACATACTTAAGACCTTGGGAATCTATTCCGGGATATTCAATATGAAGTGCGACTGGCCACCGCGACTTCATGATCGAACATCTAGAATAGAAACTCTTAATCAGGATAAAATGAAGATTTGCATCTCACTAAGGAATTGGATATGGATAGTTCATGTATCATCGTAGTTCAAGATTTGCACATGGTTGTTGATCTTATGTCTTGAATATGGAACCATTCTGATGTAAAGATTTTGTTGTAAAATTAAGAAAATAAACATACTACTATGGACCTTGTTGCTATATAGGGTACGAAATGCAATCCGGTCAATGAATCTCTCTAAACTCGATTCCTTGCAATGAAGAGAACAGTTTAACTATAATGATTGTCCCTGTAAAAAAATTAGCTTATTAAACTGTTTGAGAAGAATTATGAAAAGTATGCATGTCTTATTATTGTTGCTTGATGTATCTCTTGTAAGTACTATTTTTAAGCTCCATAGAAGAACTGGTGGGTTTGTAAGCGAATAGGTAGGAAGAGTTGATGTTAATGGCTTTTAAAGATTCGACTTATTAGTTATTATTATGATACGTTGTGGAATGGCAATTGAACTGGTTATCTTGATATACGATGTTCTGAATATTCCACTAGAACAAGTGTTTGAAGTTTGAGAAACAATTGGTGTCAACTGGACTTCTCTATGGTTGTGTGATCGGAATTGGTAGCTAGGATAGTAAGTTATAAAAAAATTAGTGTCTCCGGAAGTATCTGAACCATACAAGATTAGTTTTGCATATAGAGACACAAAAGGTTGGACAATGAATTTTAATAGGCTAAGTCCTAGTTTGCTACCATGGTTGCAATTAGATGGTTTACTAGGAATTAAATGTAGCGCGGGAGCAAAAGAATATTAACTTGAGACTTTGCAGGGCTGGTAGGATAGTGTGGAGGATTGGCTGAAGATTTTGTATTGTCACAATATGATTTACGAAATGATATAGAATATAGGTGACCATATAAACGGGAAAGAGAACATACTAGATTTAAATGCTGACATACTTTGAGACGCCATTGTTTGTGGTTTCTGTTAGTCTTGACCATATAGGGATGAACTGTTTTATCTACAGCTTAAGGTTAATTGCAAATTTATGTGACGACAGTAATACAAAATATCACTTGTGGATACTGTACTGAGACAAGTTATATGAGTGCCAATATATCAAATTGAAAATCCTTAGCAAGTTTAAGATGTTTCTTACTTTTAAATAATCTTGATTCATGATTAAAAGTGAACTTTTTATCATCTATTGTTTAAGAAAAGTCACTCTAGTAACATTGCCTATTTGATTTACATGTACGAAGCAATCAAGTAAGATATCTTCGCTAATCATTTTTAGAGAAATGTGGTCTCGTATTAAGGAAAGAATCCAAATAGAATTTTATTATAAGCTCAGATTGCATCTTTCATTATAAATTTAATTTGGTTGTGATGAAGGTTGTTAAGCTTGTCCATTCAAAGCAAAGAATATCATAACTGGAATCGCTTCATTGCATGACTTGTGTTATGTTTTGCATAATATTGGGGGAAGTTTGACTAATTCTTTAAAGCTTTAATCTCCCTTGTTTTGGATTGTGATGTGATTCTATATCTGTTTAAAATTTCTGGAGAAATTGCATAAAGCTAAGGATACTGGATTACGAGTTAACATAACCTTTTAATTCGTAAACTGATGGGTAACCCGGTTGAATAGCTTATAATTTGGAGAACGTACTTTGAGTTCTATTAGGGACTTCTAAGCGAGCTAGAAGCCTTTTAATTTTTGTGTCGAGTTTCCGTGCCTTATAATTTTTAAGCTAGTATCAAAATGGTATACCTTGGGGTGCATGGTAAAAAAAAAAATCTCCCTTAAACTGTTAGTTTTGATAAATCTATGCATATAGAACCAATATACATGTAAGAGATTGAAGGAGGATTCCAGGATGATTGTATGGTGATTTCATAGCTAATTCATCCTAAATTCTCAAAATTTGTAATTGGTATGGATAATTTGAGTTTGATCATGGAAACCTTAAATTGATACATGTTAGCCGATGAATGGATGGACTATAAGCATGAGTTTGTGGACTTTTGAGGTGAGATATTGATTTTTATTATTATGGAAACTCAAAAAAAAAAAATCTGGGTGGTCAGTAGAGCTTCGCTTTTCATCAAAAATCATAATGGTTATGCAAGTTTATTGATTATGAGTTTTTCTAGGTTTTAAAGATTGTTAAGTTCGTAATGTTTTGGTGTGAGAATCATTGAAAAATATTGACTATGCGATTCCTAATGAATTTTCGAGCACAGACTGTTCTGCTAAAAAAATTGTATTCCCTGCACAGAATCTCTGAGTATGTGTGTGAATTTGACTTAGTTTCCTTATCTATAGAAACCCAGGAAAAAAAAAACTTTATAGGTTCTTAAGAGTTCTACCAAATCTCCAGTCATTGTGAGGCATATTCTAACTATGGTGGATTTTACAAGTGAGTGTGGCACTGTTCGAAATAGTGTGCGCGCATCAGGTGCCTTGAGCTTGTAGAGTAGGTTGAGCAGTATATTGACACCGTATTGCTTTAATTTTTGGAGCAATTTTCGTACTATATGTTTATTCTGATCTTGCAAATTTGTGAAACTTAACCTTTTGTGAAATATTGTTTAAAAAAAAATAACCTGAAGTCTTATTTTGGAAGGGACATGGATTCCATACATTCATGAACTGTTTTGCGCACGTAAACTTGGTTTGTTGTTCGTAAAGGTGATTTAGTGATACCAACTGTGTATTGGGTGTTAATGAGGTACCAAGATCGTTTGAGATACATAGGCTGTGTAAAGCGTGACGGTGAATCTTTTGTATTGAAAGTTAGGGGTGTTAGTTGTTGATTACCTTTGCCACTAGAATTGCTTAATGTGCATGACACTTGAAAACTATTACATTGCTATCCTAGGAATCTTTCTATTGGACATATGAAGAACATGAGCTTTCTTGAGTGGCTTGCTGAAATCATTGTTCGAAGGAAAGAATTTTTTTTTTTTTTTTCCGTTAGACCGTTAATAAAGTTATGGTGGACCAAACTCCCTTAAGTAGAGAAAATATACAGCACGAATATCCGTACCTTTAGTAAACCTAAGGTAAGTTAAGTTTGGAGGAGCAAACTCTCATAAGTAGGGGAGGGTGTAATACCCTTGACCTTAGTGGTGCTTGGAATATGACCCAGTGTTGTGCCTTGATTAATTACGTGAGCCAATGACTTAAATCTATCCGTACTTAAGGGAGGAGCATATGATAACCCATGAGCACATGCACACCCGAAAATATTCCTTAGAGCCTGATAAAACAAGAAGAGGGTTATACGTGTTATTCATTCCACTTCGTTCCTATCTCCACCGGTTGAGAGAGAGAGAGAGAGAGTTCGGCAAGAGCAGGAAGTAGAAGAAGAAGAGGAGAAGGAGAGGGAAATCAGAAGGAGCTTGTGAGTGGATTAATTGAAGATTCAATAGGTAAATCCCATGTTTTAGTTGATGAATTTCATGTTTTAGGTAGTTCAATTCCATACGTTGGTTAATAGTTCCAGGTTCTTCAAGTAATTGGGGGCGGTGGATCTCATGAATTAGGTTTTGGGTTGAGTTCCTAAAGAACTTAAGAAATCTGATGTTAAATCCTTTGAATTTGGTGGTTTAGACTTGCTTGGAACATGATTTGCTTGGGTTAGGAGTAGCTCTTGATAACTACAAGTTTGGGTGTGTTTTAATGAAGCTTTTGTATGACTTCGATATGAGTTTTGAAGAGTTAGGTTCGGATTTTAGGAAAAATCACAGAACAATACAGATTACAATCCCAACTTCGGATAAGCATATCTTTGTCGCTCGGACTCCGATTAGAGTAAATTTTATATTGAGATTGATGCCCTGAAAGTCTACTTTCCAATGGAGGTGGTCTCAGCATCTAATTCCAATGCTATTAAATAATATAGCAAAGTATCACAGGCTGGTTCTAGAACACGTACCAATTTTGGGGTTATGTTAGGTTCTGACTTTCAACTAGGTGAGACCTTTAGTTAAGTTACTGGGGATGGTCTAATGAGAGAATTTAGAAATTTAAATATATTTCATTGAATCTTAATTATAATTGTCTTGTATGTTTATGTAGGGGACTTGTGTGAAAGCTTGGATCGAGGTGAGTGATTTAATACCTAAATTACATGGTTTTGAACTTATTTTCCTTAACAAGTTTATTTGAACAAGTTTTATAAATTGTGTACTCCATAGAATAACAATGGAAGGTGGATCCATTTGTGAAATATTTGTGAATCTATTTAATGGCATTCCCAATGTCCGGTCTTGCTAGGGGACGGCTTAATGGCTAGCAATGGTGTTTGAGGTTGGTGTGTATTTTGGGATAATGCGTAGATGTCTGGCTTATCCACTACCGGGGACGCCTAGTAGCTTTTGAATTTTGAATAGCGGAATGTGCATTATATTTGGCTTATAGATTTGAGTTCTTTGTTTTGAAATACTATCAAATTATTTTGCATTGTCCATGGAGAGCATGTAAATTATGTATTGGTCACTCATACGAGTGTTAGCTTGTGTGTTTTTTTTTTCCACCTTTCAGGAATTAAAGATTTAGATGGCATGGCACTTGTGTTGTGGAGTCGGATCATATGATTATTTCATGGATAGGAGTTGTATTCTGATTACTTTAAAATTATGTAATCATTGTAAGTAGTTTGCTAAACCTTTTAATTAAGCATAGCTCTGAGGTGTATTCAAGGATTTTAGTCCTTTGTAAATGTAGGTTGTCGTTATATATTGGACTGCACAGGACATGCTTCCATTGATTACGCACTTTTGTCCCTATAAATTATATGATTATAAGTTGTCATATCTTTGATATGGCCTTGGTGATGGTTTCACCGGCGCTTTGTTATAGCTAAGACCTACAGGGATGGGTCAAGGTCGTGACAAAGCTGTTCTGGAAAGGGCTCCCAAACTTATCTTCTGCCTAGGAACATTCCTAGGCATGCATCTTATGTCAACAGAGACCATATTTGTACCCAGCCTTGAGGGGAAAGGATTGCCGTCGACCCTCATGAACTGCTTGTCCTTCTCAGGAAATTTGAACTCCCCCCAGTCAATTTTGTCCTGGATATCATTTCTAAATACTATGCAGTTATTAGTTGTATGACTCCAAGAGTTGTGGTACTTACAATACTCTTTGCCCTTCAGTTCTTCCAGAGTTGGAATCTTGTGGCCAAAGGGCAGTTTGAGCAGCTTGTCGGCTAGAAGTTGATCAAAAATGGCTTCAGCCCTACCAACGTCAAAAGTATAAGCCCTGGTTGGCCTATTAAAAGTGTTTTGGACTGGTTGCTTTGTGGGCTCCATTTTGACAAAGGCCTTGCAAACATATGGCTTTTTGTTGATGATTTCAGCCACTGCACGTCTGGATCTGCCTTTGTTTCCACTGCAGCAACCTTGTAATTAGGGTCACGGTAATACGTTCTTTTGGATGCTGTCTTCCTGTTCTGCTCCTCTGCCAAAAACTTTTCATAATGAGAAGCCTTAGAGGATAATTTAAACAAGTCTTTGAATTCTGTCCCATAGAACTTCTTCTTCATTTCAAAGCCCAAGCCATTTAATGCTATACACACGTATTCGGCCTTTAGAAGGACTATCTTGTACTTGAATTGAGCCGTCTTGAAACGTAAGAGGAAGGACTCCACGGATTCTAAATGGGTTTGACGATAGCATGACAGGTCTGCCAACGTCACTTCTGGTTCTACCCTATAGAACTACTGGTGGAACATCTCCTCCAACTGCGCCCAGGTCTGCACTGAGTTAGGTTACAAGTTGATGTACCAAGTGAAGGTTGTCCCAGTAAAAGAATTGGGAAAGAGCCTCAACTTTAGAGCATCAATGATGCCAGCCTCTCCACATTGAACTTGAAACCTGACAATGTGCTCCACTGTTGACTGCGCACTTTCACCATTGAAGGTCTGAAATTCTGAAACTCTATAGCCCTTTGAGAAAGGTGTATTGTCCACCTCCTCGGTATGAGGCTTCCTATACATTGGCCTTCCCAAAGGTCTGAAACCAGGCCCTAACTGCTCCTGGAGCAAGTTCAGGACTTGATCCCTTCCCATAGCTAGGTCTGGTACAGGAGGCGGCTGCGAGTGTGTCTCTTGTGCTTGTTAGTTCTGGGCTGGACTTGCCCCTCGAGTATTAGAGCTTTGAGGAGTATGGGTAACTCCTTTGTCCTTTCTAGAGCCCTGGCCTCCTTGCAAAGGCCTTTTGTCCGTCTTGTCAGGTTTGTTCAGATCTTTAACCAAAACAAACCTTTGATCGTTATTTACTGGAGGCGACTAGGCTCCTCCAATCACGACTCCCTTCTCCTTTTGCCCCCCGAGTGCAGGGCTACTAGATGAGGTAGCATGGTAAAATATTTGAGGAGGGGGAGGTACCCCTAATAAGCCAGCTTGGTCTTGACCGTTGCCATAAACACCAACCTGTGGAAAGCCCTACTGCTGAGGAGCGAGCAATAGCCTCTCTGTAAGCGTAGCAACCATTTTGTTGACTGCTACGGTCAGAGGTTCCAAGGACTAAGAGAACGATTGTAAGATTGAAAGTGTCACATCGCGGAAGATCTCATGTCCTGCCAAAAATATATAATTTTTGACGCTGTCAGTAGCGTCGCTAAGATCTTGAGCGCTGATCTGAGGACTAGCTTCCTCGAATAATGGCACGTCAATTGCCACTCCCTTAGGACTCTGTGGTAGATCCAGGATGGGTGGATCTGATTGTTGCTGCTGCTGTTGCTTTCTTGCCATAATAAAACCCTTAGACGATTAAGGTCCCACCGGGCGTGCCAAAAATTGTTTCAGCTCCGAAATGGCTCAAGGACTGAGCGGGCATGCCAAGACTTGTCGCATCCAACGTAAAGGATTGAGTGCCCCTTTTCTGACTTCGAATCTGTAAGAGCGATCGTGCTGCAAACCTAAGGGCTAGATTGCAGTGTTGGTTCGTGGTTTTGCCTTTACGAGCGAGGACTTAATAATTTCCTAACCGTGTAGGAAAAGAAGTAACAATTTAGAATAATTTTATTATGTCGTAATAATAAAGTTGGGGATACAAGAAAGACGGAATAACTTTACTATATCGTAATAAAAAAGTTGAGGGTACAAGAGAGATAGAAATGAGATAATTGCTTCGCTGAGAAGATTTTGGTTTAAGCGTTGAGCTTGATTGGTGTGTGGACCCTTTTTTCATCTTGTGAACTAGTATTTATAGGCAAATGCTGCACTAGTCCAGATCTGAGCTAAATTTCCCGCCTTCACCACGAGTTGACATGTGTCCCGAGTTGGCTCTAGATGCTACCAAGTGTCCACAATAACTACCCACTAACATATTTTATGGGATCATGGGTGGTTATTGGAGGTAAATGATATTTACCCATGTGCTAATTCTTGATCATGGGCAGTTAGGAAGATAATGGGCCTCCTCCATTTCCTAATTTCATGGGCTGTTGACAAATAGTGGGCCAGCTCATTCCTTTTTCCGTGGTCACTTGGGTAATGGGCCATTTAATTAAATTAAATGGCCTGCTAACATATTTAGCCCACACTAACATTTAACAAACTTAAAGAAGTCATGGGCCAACTGAATTCTTACCGCAAATAGGGCCAAAACTCTCAAACTCAAGCCCAAAATCAAACTGAAATCAATTGGGCCCAATTATCCCAATTATTCCTGCCTTGGGCCGTTAACTTTGGTTTAAATAAATATATTTCTTGGCCCAATTTAATTGAACTTCAATTAAATGGCCTCCCAGCGCCCGTCTAGAACTGGGTGCTAAAAACGGATGTAAACAATATGTTTGGTCGTTTGAGTGAAAGGTCAATTTAAATTCCACAATGAGGTCGAATGCGATAAAAAGTTTGTTGTCTTTCTTTGAAATAACGCAAAATTGTAAATTTCAATCAGAATAACGTGAACGAGGAAGGTGGATTTTTGGAGTCACTGAGGAAACATTTCAAACTTTTTTATTCCAATCTAACACTTTGTTTAACACAAATTCATTTAAGCACGGTAGAAAGCGGAGTGCAAATCATTATTACTGTACTACTTGGGCTATATTTTGCTCTTTGGAATGAACCTTCGCATTACAATTCATTTGGTCATGGCGCGCATCATGCCACCACCGTTCTCACCACAAATGGCTACTGCAGCCACTGGCCCACATATCTCGTGTCACTACCACAAATCTGTTTACGCTACCAACTCCCGTGACACAACTACCGTCCCGCAACATTCTCCACAACCTACCGTCACCTCCATCGGTCACACCATATCTCCTAGAATTTTGATCTATAGCTGATCAGCATATCAAAAAAGTAATTTCGATAAGTTAACTAACATCAATCTCGGTTTAATGCCGTCAACATCCTTCTTTGTCTAGCAAGACATTACAAACCAAGAACTCAACATTACAAAATGCTACTGTAACAAACAAAATTTACTTGCAACCAACCAAGACGAAGTATAGCATAGGATCAATGTACAACCTGTTGGTGGTCATTGGCTTGTCTACTCTCTTTTCTTTCTTTCTTGCCGATTAACTGTTAATCTAACTGTTATTGTATCATCTATGAGTCTATTATCATGAATTTGACAACGGGAAAAAATTACCATTCCTTCACATGAGTAGATAGCTTTTGGTGACACTTGCCCATTTAATTTGCAATAGCGCATCAAATGACAATGATTTTCTTTTTTCTTTTTTAAATGGGCGAAACCAAAAGCTAAGGAAGGGCTCTTTCTTATTGTCGAAGAAGGCGACGGAACATAGGAATAGATCAAACTTTTTATATCTCGTTTGTTTGACCGATCCAATAATTATTGTCGGAGAAGGTGGCGGAACATAGGAATAGATCATACTTTTTATATCCCGTTTGTTTGACCAATCCAATAACCGTTGTATCGCTGTCCCTATCCTTCCAATCATTTTTCCCATAAGCCGTACAACCCACCCCTTGTTGTTGGTGAGAGAGAGAGCCTACTAGACTAGATTGATCGCCTTCCATGCAGTAGTGCCCGAACAATTACCTGACCTCGTAGTTCACCGGTTCCACCGAATGCTTCTCTCTCTCGGTGAAGATCATATGAGTGCGCAGTTAGAAGTGAAGACACACTTGTGAAGGAATGGAGTTTGGGAGGTCTTTTTGGCTTGATTCAGAAGGAAAGCTACGACCTATTAATTCTTAATTATCCGTCGCTACGAT
Source organism: Rhododendron vialii (assembly GCF_030253575.1). Taxonomy (NCBI): domain Eukaryota; kingdom Viridiplantae; phylum Streptophyta; class Magnoliopsida; order Ericales; family Ericaceae; genus Rhododendron; species Rhododendron vialii. The sequence goes on along the minus strand of NC_080567.1, from coordinate 15,072,659 downwards.
GTTCCCAAGGACTAGTAGAATCGTATGTTACTTATTTCCGTAGCAAAAATGAAAAACTACCGCACACAAAAAAAATGTCTAAGAATCACCCCATCCAATGAGGTTCCATTGCCTAGTGCAGTTGGCAACCTACCCCCTCCTCCATTCAGGAGGCAGAGGTTCGAGGCCCCTTGGGGGCGGTTGGGACCCAGAGCTATGAAAAGCTATTGAACTCTCCTAGTGCTAATCTAACTATCCCGCTAATCCCTGCTGACTATAAAATATGGCAAAAAAAAAAAAAGAAAAAGTGATTTACATGATTGCATCAAAAATTTGGGGCCGATATTAAGAAAGGAGAGCTGGGTTTGGGTAAAGGAAAAAGGTGAAGGGGGGCGTAAAAAAATGAATGAATATGAAGGAAAATGAATTAAGGGGTGTTTGAGTTACTCCAATAGGGCATTTAACAGAATTACATTGTCTGATTGGGAGTGTCAGTGTGATTTTTTTTAGTCTTTTAAATAATTTGAATTTCGATCATAATTTTTTAATTTTTAAATTCTTATCATTATGATAAAACAATAATATACAAAAAAATATACAAATACGAATTTTTTTAATAAAAACAAAAAAATAAGCTATTTTACTTATTAGACAAAATAGGATGGAGTTAAAGTGTGACAATGGAATCCATGGGGGTTTCAGTGAAATTAATTCGTTTCGGGCAATAATCAGGAAGAATTTTTCAGCGTCGGGTGGATATTTTGTGATGTCTGCTCAGCATATCCAAGCCATCTATTATAATTTTGGACGGCTTGGATTTAGAGAAAATAGAAGAAGAGAGAAAGTGGGAATGAGAGGAGAGAAGAAAGAGATTTTTAATCTGAACTGTTCAATGTCAAAAATACATTGAACGACCCAAATGTATCACCCGGCACCGAAAAAATCCCGGAAGATTTTGGAATTAAACAAACAAATGGGATGCTAATAATAAAAATCCCCCGTCCAATTTCACTTCACCAGTCTCTCTCTCTCTCTCTCTCTCTCTCTCTCCGCAGCTGGTATGTCGTCCCTCTCGTCCTTCGCCGCAATTTCCACTCCTCCTCCTTCTCTCAAGAGAGCTGCTTCCTTCCCTTGCCGCCCCTCCTTGCATTTCCCATTCCCCTCCAATATTCGGTGAGCTCTCTCTCTCTCTCTCTCTCTCTCTCTCTCTCTCCCTATATATAACGTACCTATATAAAGCATATGCGTTTACTGTGGGATTGTCGCTGTTCTTTCTCTCTGCGATTTTCTTGTGATTTTTGTTTGGTTTTTACTCAGTAGTGGGCTGTGATGAATCATTTCCCATTACTTTTTAGTTTTGATGCCTTTATGGGAAGTTTGTCTGTTTATCTTTTCCGCTGCTGCTGGTTAAACATTTATTAGTTTTTTAGGTAACTTCATCTATTGAAGCAACCTATTAATAATCTTTTAGTTGTTGATGGTGAAAGCAAATAATTCCAGTTATAACAAATTTCCATTGGAGAATTAAAGAGCAATTGGATCTCTCTCTCTCTCTCTCTCTCTCTCTCTCTCTCTCTCTCTCTCTCTCTCTCTCTCTCCATCTCTGTCCGAATTCACACGTAGTCTTAGGGATAGGATAGAGATACACGGTAAATCAAATGGGCGAACGATTGGCACCGAAGAGTTTAGTTTAGTTTGCAGGTGCATATCTCATTTCTCAAAATATTTTTTTTATTCTTTTTTCATAAACAGAAATACTATGCTAGAGATGAACAAACTAAAATGAATGGTAAATGCATTTGGATTCTTCCTATGCACAGTGGCGGATGCAAAAGTTGTACCTGATGGGGGCTCAAACCACATGTATGTCTACATTAGGAACAAAGAGTGTATTTATGCTAGGTCCGAGGAACTAGATTGTGTTTATATGCATAGCTACCCCCTTGTGTTTGCCCCTGTTCATTCACAAGAAAGGAAATCAGTGCTCACCGGGGTCCTTGGTCTAAATCATTGTGTCATGTAAAATGTATGGCCGGATGTAGTAATTGTTTCTTCTGCTGTAGTTGCTTTCTCAAATAGCCAGTGAATGATGCTTAAAAATTGTTTGGTTATGCACAAAAATCTACTTTCAGTAATGAGCTGGCTAAGCGGTTTCACGTATAACATCAAAGTTTTTGTACCTAATCCATTTTTGCATTGTTCAGAAGACCCTAACAGCCTTGACAAAGAAGGAAAAATACATACACAGTCATAAGAAGCATGGATATGGATATGGGACACGGACACGGACATGACACGGATACGCGGACAGTGTTTTTTCCAAAAACTAGGACACGGACACGTTGGGGGATACGTTAAGTACATAAATAAATAAATAAATATATATATATATATATATATATATATATATGTATATTCATTATCATATGAAAAAAATTAAAATTTTCCAAATTAAAGATGAAAAGTCCAATGAAAAAATGAGAATAGCGGATTGTGTTTCCATCAATTTGATATTGGTTTTAAATGTGGTTCATATCTCAAATAGTACATTGTTACTCCATTTCAAGTTTTAAAAATTACATAACGTCCCAAAACGTGTCTGATACTGGTCCGATGTGTTTCGGGTACGTGTCGGGGCCTGTCCAAAATGTGTTTGACTCAGAAAAAATAATTGAATATTCGGACGCATAATTTCATGTGTTGGACATGAAAGACCTGTAGATGTAGACGTTTCTGGGCTTCTTACTCTCGACGAAAAAGGAAAAGACAACCTCCATGTCTCCTTATTTTCTACTGTTTTTTCTTATTTTCTTTCTTTCGCTCTTCTCCTAGACCCTTTACCAGCGGGTGAATGGATTGCAAGATGCTGATATTTATTTTATGCTATTTTTCTTATTCTAAAAACATGAAGGATGACATAAAGTAAAATCTGGACATATTAATCACTATTTCACCAATTGCTCATTGTGAAAGTTAAAAAAATCTGTTGCACATCATGAAAAAATTGGAATTCAAAAGGTTGTTCCCAAACTACATGAAATTCTATACAAATTTTATGGTAGAATATATTTTTCATCCTTGCATACACATCATTGATACTACAACAGGTATTGCAAGGAACAGGCATCCCGCTTTTGTCAAGGACCAGCTTACTAAATTTGCCTTAATGCAGTCTGACCACATTACTATGTGGACAAAGTGGAAAGAAAGAAAATAAAGGAACACACACACAGTATTTGTGATGTCACATAGAACATTTTTACTATATCTCGCATCATAGGGAGTTGGATATGCATAAAGTAGCATTTTAATCATCAAACAAAATGATTACAACACATTTACATAATGCATTGCACCATTTTGAACAAATAAAGCAAAATTCTATATATATCAAAGACAGAACAACCATGGAAACTGTGAACACATGCGCATTCAGGCTAAATCAGGTCACCATTTTAACGGCAAAGAAAGTTATTGCATATGCACATCTAGCTCATCTTGTAGGTGTCAATGTCATAACTGATAAGTACAGTTTCTTTTAAATGGACAGGTCTGCGCATTAGAGTGTACCATGTGTATATTGTCCTAGTGAGCATCGGTTGCATTCAGAGGTTTGAGGAATGATAACCCACAATCAGTCCCAAGCTCCCAAGCACAAATTAAGTCAAAGCTTTAAGTTTAGAACAGTAATTGCCAGATATAAAACTACTGTGTGATTATAGCAGGATTTCAATTTGTTAACTTATATCGATGTCCCATAAACCAACTAACAGGGAGAACCAATCTTTCATTGTTTCCCTTTATGTCCCCTTCACCGCAGCAGAAAGCAAGAAAGTTACATGTAAGAAGCAACTATCAAAAGGGAAAGACCAAAACATAACATTACCTTTATAAGAAGAGTTATATGTAAGAAACCTTTCCTTGATTCAAGCCTGGAAACCTTTGTAACCAAAGGTGGAATGCCTTGTCGTTTTCTCCAAGTTTGTAGTCTGACTAGTAGAATCATCATTTAGCACTATGATTAGAGAAAGATGGATCTTCGGGAGTGCATCATTGTATTTTGGATGCAAAAGATTTAGGTTCTTTCCATGCCACATATGGTTGTTCAAATCCCTCCTGTGCTCTAGTGTTATTCTTAAGTAGGCAGGCAGACTATGCTCTTTGTTGAACCGTTTCTTGTAGTGGGTGAATCTGACTTCCAACATGTGCGACGACTGGGATTTTCCTATCGCTGTCATATAGTACCTGCCGAAGTGGTGAGTTCTTCATTGGATAAGGGCCGACTTACCTCGCATGGTCAACATGGTTTCCCAGAGGTTTCCACCTCTGCTCAATTGGATGTCAAGTGTGGTTGCCCTCTTCAATCACGCGGAGTATCATACATACGGAGGCATCTCTTCCTGTGAGATTAAAAAATTGTGCTTTCTCAATTATTCACATCATATCTTCTTTGATAAAAACAAGATGGGCCAATTGGATTTTATGCAGTTTATAGACAAGTTTGGCCCATCTTTTTTATCAAAGAAGATAGGATGAGAATAATTAAGAAAACATAATTTCTTAACCTCATGGAAAGAGATGCCCCATATGGATGATATTCCGTGTTATTGAAGAGGGAAAACACACTCGGCATCCAGTTGTGTAGAGGAGGAAATTTCTGGGCAACCATGTTGACTATGCGATGTAAGTTAGCCTTATTCATTAAGGAACGATGTAGTTTTCAAGAAAAATATCTTTTAGTGAGGCCTCTACCTCTGTGGCCAGTTGGGTTAACAAAATTGCAAGACCTTGCATTTCTCGATGATTTCGACCTCCAATCATTGCTTCCGTAGATACTATATGATAGGGATATGAAAATCACAGTCGTCGCACGTGTTGTAGGTCAGATTCATCCCTACAAGATGACGTTTAACAAGGAGCACAGTTTGCTTGTCTACTTAAGGATAACACTAGAACACAGGAGGGATTTGAACAAACATAGGTGGTATGGAAAGAACCTAAAGTTTTTGCGTCAAAAATTCGATGATGCACTCCCGAAGATCCATCTTTCCATAATCACAGTGTTAAATGATGATTCTACTTGTCGGACTAATTTTGGGGGAGACTTGGTGAAAATGCTTAGGCATTCCACCTATGGTTTCAAGGCTTGAATGAAGGAAATTCTTCTTACATGCAACATAAATGCGATATTATGTTTTTGTCTTTTCTTTTTGATGGCTGCTTCTTACATGTAACTCTTCTTTCTTATAAAGTTAATAATTTTTTATTCTCTTTCATAAACAGAAATACTATGCTAGAAATGAACAAACTAAAATGAATGGTAAATGCATTTGAATTCTTCCACATGCACAGTGGCGGACGCAAGATTTGTACCTAAGGGGGCTCAAACCACATGTATGTCTACATTAATCACAAAGAGTGTATTCTGTTAGGTCCGACCGTCCGAGGAATTGACTAGATTGTGTGTATATGCATAGCTACCCCATTGTGTCTGCTCCTGTTCGTTCACAAGAAGGAAATCAGTGCTTACCGGTGTCCTTGGTCTGAACCTATCATGTCTCATAAATGGATGGCCGAATGTGGTAATGGTTTCTTCAACTGTAGTTGCTTTCTGAATTAGCCAGTGAATGATGCTTGGAAATTGTTTGGTTATGAACAAAAATCTACTTTTAGTAATGAGATGCTAAGCGGTTTCTCTTATAGTGCAAGTCTTCACGTATAACGTTGTTTGCATTGTTTGGAAAACCCTGGTTTTTACAACCTTGACATGCCAACTGGCATTGTGTTATCGGTTAAATTATGATGATGGAGCTGTATACATCACATATTTCTCTTTTAGTTCAATACATTGCAAAAATGTCACTGTAGATCGAGGTCTTGCTAAATCTTATTCGAGTAGATAAACTTCCTTCCGCATGCTGCTTTAGCATGAAAAAGAGAAGAAAAAGGGGTGACTTAATAAGATTACCTTACCATATTTACTTACATGTGTGTTGGAAGCTTATTTTTCTCTGCCTTGGAATGTATCCTTATTGAATGTTAAATTTATATCTTTGTTTGGCTTTTGATATCTTTACATTATATTTTATTCAAAAGTTCGATGCTAAACTCCCAGCTTGTATGGTTAATTTGCGTAGTGGAAATTGTAGAACAACTCTGTGTGTGTGTGTGTGTGGGGGGGGGGGGGGGGGGGGGGGGGGCGGGGCGGTGTGGGTGGGGGGGAATGAATTTGGTGCTTGCTACATTCACATGTTTCAGATGTAAGAGAATGATGTTGATGTTTCCCACTCTGGTTGTAGTTTTTGCAGGTTTGGTGTCAAGTGCAGCTATGCAGAGGCAAGCACTAAGGAAGATGGTTACTCTTCTACGATTGATGTCATTGCTGATGTTAAGCCTGAGCGGGTATGAAGTGTAGACTCATTTCACTTTTTTAGCTCATCAACAATTTGTGAAATTAAGGTAGTTTAACAAATTACATTATGCTAAAATACTTCTTTTAGTAGGTTGTGGTCTTAGGAGGCAGCGGTTTTGTTGGTTCTGCCATATGCAAGGCAGCTGTATCCAAGGGTATAGAGGTCATGAGCCTAAGCAGGTGTTAGAATGTTAATGCGCAATACCATGCATTTATAAAATTAGGTGTTTTTCGTTTTCTGTTTCCTCAATCTGTTTCATCGCATTTAAAAAGTACTTTTTGATCATTTTGTGAAGAAGTGTATGGCATTCAGCTGTGTTCCGAAATTTCAATTCTTATGCTTTTCCGAATGCTTTCAGGTCAGGGCGTCCTTCTTACACAGATCCATGGGTAGATCAGGTCACTTGGATGCCAGGCATGTTCATTCTATATTTGTCTTCAATGGGATTTAATGAAATTTACAAAACTTAATTGCTTGGACAGCAGTTGTTAATATGTCAAGCTGGTTGATAAATTTCTGTGAAGTGAGGTAGTTAGTGTTCAGTAAGTTTAACAGAGATCATACTTCAATATCTCTAACTTGATTGTTGGGCCCGTAGTGTCCCCATGGATTTGGTTACATAATGTCACTCCCTACGGGTGCAATGTCGAATGCCATAAAAGACTTAATTGAAACCCTTCCTAACACCAATTGCTTTTAGGAGAGTTGGTGGAAAAGCGGTCCGACATTGATGTTAGGGAAAATCAGTCGATTTCATTCATGGAAATCACTTCAAATGTTTGATGGACAATATATGTATAATATCATAGATGAAATTAGCTAGACACATATTGGTGTAAAACTGTGTATTGATACTTGAAGAGTTGAAGTGTTTAGGTATAGTAGAGATATGGTGTAGCCTGTCACTCTGACGCCATGCCAGGGCATAGTTTTCAAGTTTCTGATTTCCATAGGCATTTTTTTCTCAATTTTCTTTTTGGGCAGTGCATCTGAACTGCACATTTAATAGTTCAAATAAAAGAAGATTTTATTCACATGGTGTTCAAGAAATGCCAGTCCCCATGTAATTTGCTTTAAGGATGAATGGATTGTTTCCACTCATTGTTTGAAATACTCTGGAGTTACTCGAAAGAGTGGATGTAGTGGATTCAAATGAGAGTGACATTTTGCAGGGGATGTTTTCTATGCAAACTGGGATGAAGTGCTTCCTGGTGCTACTGCAGTGGTTTCAACAATCGGAGGTTTTGGTAGTGAGGAACAGATGCAAAGGATAAATGGCGAGGCTAATGTTGTTGCAGTAACTGCTGCAAAGGATTATGGTAAGAAATTGTTGGTTTCTATTTCCCATTGAACTGTATTTAATATTCAGGATCTTAATTTCCTTTCCCCCTCTCAATCACCAATATGGAATTGAACCACTTTTCCTGCATGCATTGCCACCGAACAATGTCCTCACTAGTATGTGGAGTTCAATAGGTACATCAATCTTGTTCTCATCAGTTGGCAGTAAGATTTCGCTCTAAACAGCACAATGAATCAATCATTTATCTGGGTGCATGGTGGGGTCTCAATGTTTTATTTTGCATCAGGCATTTTGGAAGAGTGGCAGACATTCTACCTGGTATAAGTGTCATAATCAGGAAATAAGCAACTATATTACCCATAGTATGAACCTATCTTTCTTGTTTAAAAACAAAGAAATCTAGATATATATCCTTAGTGGTTGAAGTGGAATGACATGATGACCTGTGTATGTCAGACTTTCATCGCAGAATTTTTCTCCATTCTGCAAAAGAGAATCTACTTAACAAACCAAACCAAAGTAGACTACGTGAATCATTTACTTGCTTGAAGCAATCTTCCAATAGAGTATCAAACAGTGAGTTTAATAAAATAGTTGTTCTGGTTTTGGTAATTATACCAGATTCATCATTTTGTTCATCTCCAGTCTCACATTTCTCATTTAACTATGAGTACTTGATTTGATGTTTCTATGGGAGATGCGCCAGTCACTGACCACTGACCAGTATGTATTCCTGTTTTCCTTGCAGGAATTCCCAAGTTCATCTTCATTTCAGTCCACGATTATAATCTACCATCATTTCTACTCTCATCTGGATACTTCACAGGGAAAAGGAAAGCAGAATCAGAGGTTCTCTCCAAATATCCAACTTCAGGTAAATATACCATCCCGTTACAGCTTTCACTGAATCACTCTTCTCTGCCCAAAATCGATGACATTAAACTGGTTGAGCGACTATTATTGGTTCCAGTTGTCTATAATGCCGAAGGAACAATAGTGGTTAATAAATGTTTGTATTTGTTAGGCCAATAAAGCTATCTTGAGTCACGTTCTTTAGTATTTCTTGGATGATCACTTCTTTTTTTCAAACCTGTTTACCAATGATCAATAGTTAGCGAAGGGTCTGAATTTTTATTTTTTTGCCTCTTTAATGTGCCCGATCTGTTTTTTGTTTTTAGTGAAGTTGGATGTTGGATTTGCTTCCTTCAATATATTTACTTTCTCAATAGTATGCTTTCTACTGGACAGGTGTCGTCTTAAGACCAGGTTTTATATATGGGAAAAGGCGGGTGGATGGATTTGAGATCCCTCTGGATTTGATAGGGCAACCATTGGAGAGATTCCTGAGTGCCACGGAAAACTTCACCAAGCCATTGAGCTCACTCCCAGGTTCTGACCTATTCTTGGCCCCGCCAGTTAGCGTTGACGATGTTGCACTTGCAGCCATAAATGGAGTCGTCGATGATGATTTCTTCGGCGTTTTTACGATAGAGCAAATCAAGGAGGCTGCAACCAAAGTGAGGGTTTGATACAGACTCCTAAAGAACCAACCACCTATACAGATATCTTTCAAGCAGGTCCAAGTAACATTAAGTTCTTGGCTTCGTAACCCTTTGCAAAAAGCACATTTATGTCTTGTCTGATGTAAAGCCTTTTGAATTTGCTTATACAAATTCTTTGGGGCAAAATTTTTGCAGCTGGCACTTGCATTGGCTTAGCCTCCATTTGATGTCTCACTAGTCAGCTTTTTTTCTGCTGTTTTTTCCTTTGTATTTTCAGTTTCTGCTCCAGAATATTAAACAATGGATCAAATCTTACTAAAGACAAAAAAAAAAAAAAAAGAAAAAGGAAAAAAACTGTGTTGACTTCACATTTTTTTCTTATGGTTAAGACTCAATTTTGTTTTCAAAATTATTTTTCAGTTACACTAATCTTTTATACCAGAAAGTACTTTTACGGGAAAAAGATATTCCGGGAAAATTTGATTTTTTGGAGTAATCAACATTAATTTATTTTAGAAAATGCTAAAAACAGCCCTCTGGAGTGTCATTTATTTTTTTATACTGTTTCCACTTGAAAGCAGTTGCCTTCAAGGGCTCCAGTCTCCACAATTGATAATTAGGGCCTGTTTGAAGTGAAATATAGATTCTCCGTCGCAGGTGAAAGACATTTTTTTTTTAAACGGCCGAAAATTAGGTGAAAGACATGCTATAATGGCATTTATTCATGACCCATAAAATGAAAATGGTGTTGGATACAACTCTAGCAACAGTCGGTTCGGCGTGTAGTTGAGCACTTAAGTTTCAGTCGGTTCAATCGGTTTTCAAAAGAAAAAAATTTCACATTCACGCCAGGTTTGCAAAAAATGATAGAAGCCCAAAAATAGCCACGAATAACAAAATCAAACAACTAAAAGAGAGATTAGACTTAGCAAAGAGATCTGGAGTTTAAATTTGTTTAGACCTGAAACACATCAAGATTTTGTCTTCGTAGAGTGAGATGCGCAAGGATTTGTTGCTGTCTTGTGCCGGCCACTGTCGTAGATAGAGGGAGAAAAGAGGAGTAGAACTTACAAGACAAGGTCTGAAGTTCAAATGGGATAGGTTTTGCCACACACAGAGAGAGAGAGAGAGAGAGAGAGAGAGAGAGTAACAAGAAAACGAGGAGAGGAAGGGATTTACCTGTTAATAACGACGAGGGGACATTTACCTGCTAGTATATCCCACACGAAACAAGGTATCGATTGGTTCAGTTCGGTCTCAACTGATTCTTTTTGTCCCAAAACCGGAACTGAACAGACATAATTTTCAGAAATTCAAAACCAAACCAAACCAAACCAAACCATTGCACTAATAAAGCCAACCAACCTTGTAAAAAACGGCCTGGTTCGGTTTTTTGGTTAGAACTTTCGTCCCTACCAATAATGCTAGAAAAGGTGAGAAATGAATTGCTTTAACTTCATGTTAGGAAAGACCAGTCTATCAAATCAAAAACCTTTTATAAGCCACACACGAAAGAAAAGCAGTTGATCAAATCATATTCCAACACACCAAAAGACCTGCATTAAAACTCTGTTGTCTTCCAACAGCCTAATCACAGAAGAATTTTTTTTTTTTTTTTTTTGAAATTTTCATTAGCTGTGATGATAGAACATTAAAGATGCAACAAACGCTAATGATATGCCCTGGACTTCATTTCACACATCAAACTATCCCCAAGGACCCCAACTCTTCATAAGGCGTATCAAACTATTCATTTCCACCGTTTGGCGATGTGGTTGAATGCCTGCTTTGTCATGACTCATGGCGCTTCTTTGCAGTAGACTGCTCCGCAAGGTACCTACATGATAATGTGCACAGTTTTAACCCTTGGGAACTTAATTTCAGGGGCTTTATGGATCAAAAGCTAATTCAGAACCATGCATCAAGTACTTGGATGCATAAGAGAAGAAAGAAGTCCCGACAGTTCAATGCCACTGGAGAAGCATATTAACTCAAATCCAGTAACACTGACACGACCAAATTATAATGCAATACCACATAGCAATTCATCCTGCTTCATCTAGTTTGATAAACCACGCATGTATACCATGTGGATATATATACGATGTAGATAAATACTCTTAATTCTTAAATATAACAAGTTTATTCTTTTTCAAACACCCAAGACTTCAGAGATGGCAAAACCTTTCCCTTTTTTTTTTTTTGGTAAGTACAAAAACCTTTCCAATTACTCAACTTGCAATATAGTCCAGATTTTGACATTATTTACTGGAGCCCCCATTTTGTAGAAGAGCATATTTACTTTCACATAATGAAAACTCTTCCACCATCTTACTTCAAATACGAAGGTGCTCCACTGATACCCATCTTCCTTGCACATAAAATACGCTGATTTGATGAATAAGAACAATTCTGGCAGTTTCTCCAGTATGAGGTGATTAACAATAGACCAAGTACAAAATTGGCATAATAAGTTGCTTCATCTACGGGTGTCTCTCAGGATTCTATGCAGGCTTTAAGGACTATTCTAGATATCCCAGAGGCTGCTCTTCCAGTCAAATATCTTGGGGTTCCTTTGATCTCCACAAAGCTGCGGTATTCTGATTGTTTGGTTCTTAAAGAAAGGATGCTAAAGAGAGTTCAGTCATGGTCAATTAAGTTGCTATCTTATGGGGGTAGAAGCCAATTGATAAGTTCTGTCCTCTTCAGCATTCAAGTTTACTAGTCTTCTATTTTTCCTATCCCTCATAAAATGACGGAAGGAAATTGAAGGGATCCTCAATGCCTTCCTTTGGAATGGTGTGGAGTTGAAGTCAGCTGGGGTTAAAGTATCTTGAGAAGCAGTTTGTGTCCCTAAGTCAGAAGGTGGTTTGGGCTTCAAAAGACTCGAATAGTGGAATAGAGCTTCCATGTTACGACATTTATGGGCTTTGTGCAAAAAGGAGGATATCCTTTGGGTAAAGTGGGTACACTCCCATGTGATTAAAGATCACCTCCCTTCTGACTCATCCTGGACTCTGAGAAGATTTTTTGTTTGAGATCTGAGGGGCAGAGGTTCATTAAAATGCCATTGGTAATGACCAAGATACGTTCTCATGGATGGATAATTGGCACACTCTAGGGCCATTATTCCAAAGGTTTGGCAATAGAGTTGTGTTTAATCTTGGCAGGTCTCTTAGGGCCAGGGTTTGTTCCATTATTGTTAGTAATGAGAATATTTTCATCTTTTTTTATTTCATGTATTATTTTCACTATACACAGAAAGGAGGAGCGAGCCATATGACATGAAAATCTCACGGATGGTTCTGGAACGAAGATTCTTTGACTTAAATGACATTATTGCTGGTAGTGCAGTTGATCTTTTATCTCATGTTAATAGAGAAGATAGGGTAATATGGACCTTGTCCCCCTCTGGAACTTATAGTGCAAAATCTGCTTGGTTGGCTCTCAGGTCTAGAAGATCAGAAGTGGATTGGTCTGCTTTGGTTTGGCATAAAAAACAAGTGCCTATATGGTCCTTAATACTTGGGGTTGCCATTCTTGGAAGGTTAACAACCAAAGTCAGATTGATGTCTTGGGGTATTTCTACTGATTGCAGTAGTGTTCTGTGTCATGGAGGGGTTGAGTCCCATGATCACTTATTCTTTGGCTGTTCCTTCTCTAACCTGGTTTGGAGGGTAGTGAAAGGATCTTGTGGTTTTGGTCACATCTCCAGCACTCTTGGGTCTGAATTGCAGTGGGGTATCCTTTGGTGCAAAGGAAATTTGATGAAGCAAATTATGTATAAACTTAGCTTAGCTACGACAGTTTACCATCTTTAGAGGGGAAGGAAATTCCCGAAATTTTCAGCAGAAGGGTGTGGACCCAAATACTGTGGTTAGGAGGATCTTGGAGGAGGTCAGAGCATGTGCCTGTTCTTGGAGGAAAATCCCTCGGTCTGTTGCTAACTAGGATCTATGTGCTGCTTGGGGAATCCCTCTGTATGTGCTCCAAAAAATTGTTGGGGTTTCACAACATTTAGGACTTTGTTTTCTCGTCTTGTTTGTTTGCTTGTAATCTAGCTTTGGCTTTGTTTGGCCTTGCTTTTAGCTTGGTTGGTTGCTTTCTGTGTTTCTCAAGGCTATCCCCTTGATTCTTTGGGCTTGTTCCCTAATAAAAGAACTTGTCCCAAAAAAGTTGCTTCATCTAGAAGAAAGGGGCATCAATAACACTTACTTGCCAGTATAGAAGCCTGCAGAATACCAAGCATTAAAAACATCAGTAAGGTCTGTTTCACGAATGGCCTTTCCTTCCGCTTGTCCTTCATGGCTCTCTTCTGCTTTCTCTACAATCAATGAGAGAAAAACAACAATCTTCTAAGGTACCAAATTAGAATCATCCTTACGAAATGACACGTGTTTCTATTATTAGATTATATAAATATGTTACCAAAGACAGCAAAATACTAGGCACCTTTAATATTTGATATTCTATAAGAAAAAAGGACAGACTTGGCTCCATTAGAAAATTCAGCTTTCATTTCGTTCTTCATTTTTCACCTTTAACTCCTTGACATAACAAAGTGCTAATGAGGGTCATCAGACTCATCATAATGGGTCAAGAAGGCCATAATCAATCATGCTATATCAAACGTCAGCCCGAAAACCCTGTGTTTTGCCATTTTTCTCTTTTCCTTTTTCTATTCTTCTTTATTCCTCCTTTTCCTTTTGTGGTGTTTTCCATAGCATGCCCCGTAAAATTTAATAGACTCTCATGTTAAACATGGTCAAGTACACAAGGCTAAGACAGACATTTCATCGAGTGACAGCAAAACTTTATAGAAAAGATCCAGAAAATTTTCCTGTTCTCAAAATGAAAAATATTAATCTCCAAACTAGGCAACAATTAAATTATAGTAGGGAATATGGAAGAAAAACTGCTACTTCAGGTAAGAATTATACTCTCCAAACATTTAGTGGTGGCAATGAAAATCGGAAATTTTGCAAAAGACTCTTGCAACCAAAACGAAAAGAACAAGTTTAATAACTTGTATCTTCATAGGGTCGCTTAAACCAGAAATTTTGCATGTCAATAGACGTTGAACTTTGCTCAGATTCATGTACGTCATACCTACCAGAAGCTTTTGTCTTCAAGCAGGACAATGCTTTTTCTGCAGCTCCCATCGCTGTCTTGGCAATATCACCATCTTCAAAAGAAGGTGGGTTTCCATTATGACCTATTCCAGAAGAGGCCTCACAAGTTCTACAAACACAAGTCCCACCAAAAGAACATGGAGCCACCAGACACTGACCAACATATGGGCAACATGAAGCAACAACAGCTGGGTAAGAAGATTGGCTTGCAGAGACTGGCTGTTCCCACTGCACGCTAGAGCCTTGGTAATCCCAACTTCCAAACGGCTGAAGTTGCTGCAGAATCTTTTGCCTCTGCTCTTCAATCTCATAATACTGGTTCACTAGTTGGGTATAATCTCCTGCACCTTGTGTATTTGAATAGTCCTGATGTACATCTTGCACATGTTGACCAGATGTCGATACTACATTTGGTTCCTGGGCAAATGAGTCCACGGCATGATTTTTTTGGTCTTCCGGAAGATTAGAAGTCTCGCCCACTTCTGTTGTGGCATTTGATGCAACATTGCTGTTGTCATCTGCTTGTGCAGATCTATATACAAGGGTGACAGAAGAGAACACAGATTAGTACACAACCCATGTTTTAAACAGAAGAAAACATCCCGCCCACCCCCCCCGCCCCCCCCCCCCCCCCCCCCCCGGTTCTTGTCTACTAAACATTGAGTTCTAGCTTGCTAAGTGGTCATTGGAAAATTATAGTCAAATACAATGAATACAAGGCTTTCACGATGACAATTACAATTGCTCAAGGAATAAGGTCAGTGAACCTACGACTTCAATTCAGCTATTCCATTTTACTGCAACCCCAATGCTTGAATTCCCATTCAGCAGTACAATATGAAACCCGCTTAGAAGTTAGAACTACTGTGATGAAGAGTAGAATACGAGGAACTTAATGCCTGAAATTCTGATACCATTTAAATTTTCCAGTACGTGGTTGAAACCTTGTGTCCATATTTGACAAATGCAAAGAGATTCATTTATGTTTGAAATCACAAAAGGTTGCTGACAATAAAAATCCAAAATCTTCTAAAGCCACTGTACAAGGATAAAAAATTCCCCTTCTCCCCCCACCTAATGAAGTAACAAAATCATGAGACCACAGTATGGAACTCCAAATTGATATAAATGATTGCGCTTTGATGATAGAACTGTGTCCAGGCTTGGATCATCTCTTTATGACAAAGTCAGTTCTGTAATTGAGCATCGTGCTTGGCATTGGCCTAGACCACACAATAGGGTCATCCAGCAGATCCAATCCTCCATCCCTGCCTCTCTTCTTCCTCTTGGGGACAGTAAGGATGTGGTCACTTGGACTTGCTCCCCTTCAGGTAGTTATTCAACTAAACATACTTGGGAAGCTATCCGAAACAGGAATCCTAAGGTAACCTGGTCTTCTCTTGTTTGGTTTTCTCAAAATGTCCCTAAATGGGCTTTTATCTTGTGGATTGCCTGCCTTCACAAGCTGCCCACCAGAGATAGACTAATGTGATGGGGTATGCCTATTGACCCTCACTGTATCTTGTGCTTGCAACATAATGAAACTGCCAATCACCTTTTCTTTGAATGCTCCTACTCTAGTCAGATTTGGCAGTCTATATTGACCAAATTTCAAACTATTAGAAGTTCTGGGAACTTTGATATGGAACTGGATTGGATATTGGCTCACTGCAAAAGTAACTCATTTTGAGCTCTTCTTATCAAGCTGTCCTTTGCTGCAGCAGTGTACCATATTTGGCTTGAGAGAAATTCTAGGATATTTGGTGGAAGACTGCGGAGCTCTGAAGTGGTTTTTGCTTGCTAGAGGAAAATTTGAGGCTCCGAGTTTCTACCTGGAAGCATTTTCCAAACTCAGTGGAAAATGCAAGGTTATGTCAACTTTGGAACCTTCCTATTAGAATTCTGCGAACTCCCCCGCATTAAAGTTTTGATTCTTTCCTGTAGATTGTTGTAGGTTTCCCATGTATTGGTTACCTTTGTATCTGGGTTTTCCCACTGGTTTTCTTGCTGGTTATAAAATGCATCAATTACCAAAAATAAATAAATAAATTCCTAGTATGCAACCAACATCACCTATAAAGAAATTACAAGTTCTTGGACTGGAAGGAATTGCTTATCCTATGCATTTCAAGCTGTCAAAGAACACTATAAAGCGGTTCCAAAAAAAAAAAACAAAGAACACTATAAAGTACCGACTTACTGTATCATTGCGTTTTGTACGATGGAATTAATCTTTCACCCCTTTATGACCAATGGGACACCAGCACCTCACTTGACTGACAAAAGGAAAAGGATAAGCACGTTCTTCGGAAAAGCCACTGTATACGTCTTCGGAAAGTCCACAGATTGCTTTCATTAAATATGAGGAATATAACATGTCCATTCAACTCCATTACCTTACAAATAGATGGGATGAGAAATCAAAGGGAATTACTACTACAAAACTGCAACTTGGAGAAACAATGGCTGGATTAGATTTAATATCCTCAGACCAGGTTAGGGAAGAACCCGAAGCAGTTGTTTGGTCCACTAAGATTTAAAGCTATCACTTAAAAACAAAACTCTGGCACACCAACATATATTATCTGATCTCAGCCTTAAATCCACTTTTCTCTTCTCCTGGTTATTTCCAACGGTTCATCTTCTCTCTTTCACCTCCACCCACCCCAACTTGACTCTTTAAAACACTACAACATCTGTTTTTCTCTGTTCTGCTGAAGAACAACCCTTGTGCTTTGATATTTTTTTTCCAAAACCCAGTCCAAGAATGGCAGCCAATTCCAGCCTCTTTAATGACACTTCTGAGCTAAAAACTAACGGGTAAAGAAAAAATAGATCAAATGTTTAGTGGAAAGCAATGAACGTGCATTTTCTCCCCATAATGACTACTGCAACTTTGTTTCATTCCTGCTCATGATGAAAAACTTGGTACCGTAAGCTTGATTATGCAAATCTTAGCATTTTCATCCTATGCGTGAGGAGTGAAGAGTCAATCCTTATCCCCCAGTTCCCGCTCTAACACCCCTTTTCATCAGCTCGTCCAAACCTGCTCCATGTAACACCTTGGTTCAGCTTGACTGCGCGGATATCCACTTGAGGTCATTTCCTCCCCCCGCTCGTGATGATGTTTGGTACCCTCTGCTTAAAAATTGACCCTCTGCCTGGGTAAGTCCCTATGCTTCAGATACTTGTAAATTTATCATTAATGTCATCTTAAAAGTGCACCTTAATACTCTCACGCTAGTCTAAGTTTGAAGCAAGGTCCATGGACTCCATTTTGTTGGCCGTATGCCATAGCAATTCAATGACACTGGCTTGAGAGTTAGAGTTGCCAGCCCATCAAAGGGCTCATTCACATGCATCAAGTTGCACCTTAAAAATCTCCATTTGAAGACAATACATAAGTGAAGACAGAGACATGTGCCGCGTCCATTATAGCAATGTTCTAAAAGTCGCTAGGCGCTAGTAGGGCGGTCGGCCACCTTCGAGGGATAAATCGGCAATTAATCATGCATATTAATTAGTAATTGGCGATTAATCGTTAGTCGGACCTAATCGGATAGACCCCACCAATGATTAATCGGCGATTAATCGCCGATTAATTCCTTGTTTTAGAACACTGCATTATGGCTTGTGACATAGCTGAGGCCTATGATGATTTTGGTGTCATGACAAGTAGTAGTCTATGAAGCACCGACACCTCTAGAGGTCAACGTATTGCAGTGTCGGACACGGGGACACGTATGGGACACGCCACGTCATGACAAGTAGTAGTCTATGAAGCACCGACACCTCTAGAGGTTAACGTATTGCAGTGTCGGACACGGGGACACGTATGGGACACGCCACGTGGCGTGTCCCATAATTTAATTTAAATTTTTGAGGGGGACACCGATGGGGACACAGCGGGGGTCAAAGTGTAATTTTAAAAAAAAATTGGGGGTCAAAGAGTAATTTTTCTCAAATTTTTTGGAGGTCAAGCTGTAATTTTTTAAAATTTTGAGGGTCAAATTGTAATTTTTAGAAATTTTCAGGGGTCAAATTGTATTTTTCAATTGGGTTGTATTGAACTTATGGATGTCTTGTTTTGTTGAATGGTATTGGAACTATGGATTTTTCGTTTTGTCCACATTTTGCCATTTAAACTTGGGAAAAAATTGAAAAACAAATATAAATAAATAAATATACACGTGGCATGTCCCCCACCATGTCCCCATTTTTTTAGAATTCCTATGTCCCTGTGTCCGTGTCTGTATCCGTGTCCGTGCATCATAGGTAGTAGTTGTTAACTCCAAATTTTCAAACCAAGGATAGGGAGCCAGCCACATGTCTGTTTGACTCACTCTAACATGTGACTAGCCACACTCAAGTGAGCTGACCTCCAAGGTTTGACCAGTTACGAATTGTAAATGGTGGATTTTCACACCTTCATCTCATACATACAAGACACCATGCTTCTTTTGTAGGCCTAGAAGTTCTAGCTCTTCTTTGTTGCCACTATGTTTCTGTTCAACACACTCAACATTAATCATCAATAACAAATAAGGGAAGCTAGTAACAATGGTTTATATTACAAGCTCAACAACAGAGATGAAATCAGGGTTCAAACTTGTCCTTCAATCAGATATCTAAACTTCCAATCCCAAACTTGAAAGAAGTATAGATCAAGCGGAAAAATGCTCTATACAGCCATATAGGTATGTATGCTGACCTTCTAGGGAATCTAGGCTCATGAATTCCATCAACAAAAGTTGATAAACTTTCTTCCATGCTGCCCACAACTTCTCCTCCTGCCTTGGAGCTGTCATTTTGCCCTCTACCCTGCATAGTCTGAAAAAAAAAATAGTCAAGACATCACAAAACTGAAAGTGGAAGTGAAAGTCAAACAGAATGATATGACATAAATATGCGTCAGAATACAACAAAATGTTTAATAGGCACTGAAGTTTATGCTCAAGTGTTTCAACATTTCATTTCTATATTTCCGATTACAGTATGCAAGACAAAATGTTCTTTGAAATGCAATACTCTCCATCGGTCCATCCTGCTCCCTCCAACCTTTGTGATTAACCATAGAGACTTGAAATATCAGAACCAGTTTTTCTGGTCCCTCATTCCTTATCTCATATATGCAAGGCATCCCTTGACATGAGGCCATATAAGTCCAAGAGTATAGATTCACTTTCCTCAAGAAAGACGAAACGTCTAAGGTTCTAACAAGACCCATCTAACAAGGGTATCCATTATAAACCAGCACATGGTTGGGCAGTTGTCTAGGACTTCAGAGACAAGATTCACAATAAAATGGATATCAGGGTCTGCCACTGTTCCTGGTCTGATGTTTCTCCTACTGTCCTACATATGTTCGGAGGAAAATCGGGATGGATGTGCCTCTGCAGTTTAGCTCTTAAAACCTCAGCCTTTGTTTTGTTTCTAGCGGTTTTACAGTTTAGGTAACTTTTGGGTTGGAAGGCCTTTCCTTTGCCTCTCTTTTGTGGTGTTCCTTCAATAAAAAGCCACTTACCAAAAAAAAAAGTTTCACAAAATAGATGTCAAAAACAAGATGCAATGAATGACATCAGGAGGGTAATGGCTAAACCAGTTGCAACTGAGGTTGGAGGCCACAAGCATGAGGAGATGAGATACTAAATAATGTTATCAAACTGCAAGACATCATGTTCAACGTGAAGCTTTTAATTTTTAACTTTCAAGTAAAGAAGAGCTATTACGAGGCAAGGAAGGAATTCTTACACTTGCCCCCTACAAGATATACAATTGAACAACAGTAAACCGATGAACATTTATCAAAGCTATTTACGCACAAGGAGTATCGAACTATCTATGGAAGCACTTGCCCTCAAAAGGGAAGAAATCTATGGAACGAGCTATGTTGGTCATCTTATTGGACTCTAATGCAAATATAGACAATAAATGACAGTTCATTGAGAGTAATACCTTTTCACCTTATTATGTAAACTCGAACTGATGCAACACACAAAAATAAAAAATAAAAAAAAACTCTATGCTCAGTCTATGAACTGTTTCTTCTCAATAAGACCGGCTTATTTATCTTTTAAACCAGTCTCGAAGGAACTTCAATCGAGAGCTCGTGTAGTTACTAAAGAGCATATATGCTTATGGTGCAAACTACCAACATAAACAAAATAAAATTCAACTTCCAATATCCGTTCAAGCTAAAAAGGCTTGTGCTTGTGTAAATGAGCTGAGCCGAAATGAGCAATTTGGTTCTTTTTCCAGTCCAACCTACAAGCGGAACGCATCCATGTATTGCATCGAAAACAGTTTAAATAACTTCCAAAATGTGTTCAAGCTAAAAAGGCTTGTGCCTGTTTATAATGCGCCCAGCCAATCTGAGATACAAGTGGAACGCATCCATGTATTGCATTGATGATTGAACACAGTATAAATAACTTCCAAAAAGCTAAAATGGCTTGTGCCTGTTTATATAAAGCACCCAGCCAATCTGAGATACAAGCAGAACGCATCCGTGTACTGCATTGAACACAATTTCCTGTGGATTCGATCAACTCGATAAGAAACTCCAATGTCTCAATCACCAGTTCACCAAAATCACCACTACACATAATACCCTAAAACATATCCACTTCTAGATTCTATTCTTTTTCGAATCTTACCTACCGCTTAGTTACCCCAAGGCCCAAACACGTTCAGCCATTCACACTAACTACAACACCAATTGGTAGTGGATCCTATTTGTGTTGGGGCAGACTTTCAACTAAGGATAGACTCTTATCCTAGAGATTGGTAGTGGATCCTATGTGTGTTCTGTGTGGTAGTGTGGCTGAGTCTCATGGGCATTTATTCTTCACTTGTTCATTCTCATCCCACATTTGGTCCAGATGAAAATTTTGGATTTTGTCGGTGTCCAGTAGAGTGGGATCAGGAGATAGCCTGGGCAATCCATCATCTGAAGAAACATGGTTTTCCTTCAGCGCTATACAAGTTAGCCATGGCTGGTTCTGTGTATTACATATGGAAGGCTAGGAATGAGTGCATTTTTTGCAACAAACACCCTAATCTTGAAGGCACTATGGAGCAGCTTGTTCTTGATGGTCGGGATAGAGTCTGTTCTTGGAAAAAAGTGGGCAGCAATAGTGTTAATCGAGACATTTGTAAAGCCTGGAATATTTCTGGGAAAATTTTGCTTTGAGCTGTCTGTATGGCCCAGGTTTCTGTTTTTTTTTTTTAGTTTGGGTGTGTTTTTTTTTTAATGTGTTCAGGGATATGCCCCTTTGTTTCCCTTTGTATCTTGTCTCCTTTTTTGGTAATAAAATCTCTTTTACCAAAAAAAAAAAAACTCACATCATGCTGCACAAGTCAAGCAATAATACACGTCAACAAGCAGAGAGAGAGAGAGAGAGAGAGAGAGAGAGAGGTAACCTTGTAGTTGGAGATGGCATCGTCGAAGGCGTGGATGAGAGCGGAGTCGTCCCAGAGATCGTCTTCCTTCCCCATTATTAACTGCGAGAATGCTCAGCAGCAGTTCCGGCCAATTCAATACTCGTTAAACAACACACTCGTTCTATAGCGAATACTGTTATCACCCACACAGTTCTGTTTTGACAAGCATCATCCCTAGCCGTGTTGGACGGTTGTTCAAGAAACCTGGTGGACTGGACTCCCTAGCCATGGACCCTTTCAATGTGTTTCGTACCCATGGTGGACTCAAAAGAAGACTGCAAAGTCCATCCGGATAATTAAATTGGCCCAAAATCGCCTCGTACCAACAGTCCAACATCAAGGGTGCAAATGTGAAATAACTAATTCTAGGGGTGCAAATAAAGCGATTCTATACCGGGCTGACTCGTTCAAGTTTAGAAATTCCTATCATTTTTTGTATAGAAATCCTACGATACGATCGCGTATTCTACAATTTATACACGTATCCTAATTCTATACGTATTCTTTGATTACTTATTCAAAAAAAGTCGAACCTTGTTCAAGAAGCTGAACCCCAAATGCATTAATATAAGCCGTTTGACCTTGATCTAATTATGCCATCTTTCAAACCATTTGATAGAAATTCAACCTCAATGTAGGATTTGTATAAAAGAAAGAACCATGCTTCGATTGTGTTTTGTCTGATTTTACTCTTTTCCTAACAAAGGGAACATAATGTAATAGGTACAGACTTAAAATTTTGCATTTTAATTTTTTTTAAATGTAAACTACACAGTTTGTTGGTGTTATTACATGTATCTACTTTTTAATTATATATTAATTATGAATAACGCTATTGAAGCATAAATTAAATTTAGTATTTTTACAAAGCTCCAATTGACAAAACCCAAATATAATAGATATTATCAAAAAAGATATAAATATCTAGTTTTTAGAAACTATAAAATATTTAGCTCTAGAATATCCTTGTGAAATATCTAGAGTTTTTTTTTTTTTTTTTTTTGAGAAGTAGTCACATGTGTAATTCTAGAATTTTCTCAAAGTTTATATTATATGAAAATATCTTTATACTAGAATCTTCCATGGAGTAGTACAAATAGGGATGAGTTCTAATCATTTTGTATCAAGCCAAAAAAAAGTATGAGTTAAAGTGCAATGCAAATACTCTCATTCCTCACTCTTGTCTTTAGTATTCCTCTTCTTTCCAAAATATTGTCCAACTACGCAATAGAAACTCCAACTCTTTCAACAAACGTATCTCAAGATACACGATACATATCTCGATACGAACTATATAATTGAAAAACTGATACACGATACGTTTCCCGATTTAAAAATATTAATTGAAATAAGATAGATTCTTGAGATCGTTGGAAGACATGCCCGCAATTGGACGATATTCTAGGTCCTGGAAGAGAGTAAACACTGGCGGCATGGGGCGGGGGTCGTGTGGACCCTTCCGTGCAACCTTGTCAACAATGTCATGTAGTTAGGTCAAGTCACACCTTGACTCATGTAGTTAGGTCAAGTCTTCGATCACACCCTGACTCTCAAGGTTATCACCCTAGAGATCGAGGAATCTCACCCCCAGATTGGTGATACCCACAAATTTCACCCTCTCGAGCCTATGCTGCCCTTTCGATACCTCACGGAATTAGATAGAGTTTATCAAATCGCCATTAAATTTTCGTCTATCGTTCGAGTCATTCAACTCACGAACAACTGCATACAGACCATCGACAAACAGGAGATGTGAATCTCATTATCCAACCCCTGGGGTGGGTGTTTCTCCCAAACATCCTGCAGACCCTGGATCCACTGGTCGGAGAAGAAAGAAAGAAGAAGAAAAAATAAGAATACACTGGTCGGAAAAGAAAGAAAGAAGAAGAAAAAATAAGAATACACAGTAGAAAATAAGGAGACATCTTTACCCAAAAAAAGAAAAAAAATGAGACACGTAGGTTGTTTTACTTTTTTTATTTTATCGATGGTATATACTACATACGGTGGCGAGTATACTACATACGGTGGCGATTGTTTGTATTTGATAATGATATTGTAACTTATTGATTGGTTGGCGATTGTTTGTATTTGATAATGATATTGTAACTTATTGATTGGTCTCGGCGAGAGAAATCGAGAAGTGAAGATAAAAGTTGACCTTACAAGACTCCACCACAAAACATAACATGACGTCGTTTCAAACATATTTTCGAATTTAGGACACTGTTTCACAGTCACCAGGCCCCAGTTACGAAACGAGGTTCGCCACGTCTCCAGATCACTTGTCCCACTTCTTCTGTCCCACTCCTCTCCATCCGCCACATATCCATTCCTTGCTTCCCCTCTAACAACGTTACGTACCCAGTTAAATCCTAACTCCTTTCCTATTCCCTTTTACGCACTTAGATTTTACATAGAAATTCTCTTCTATGGTTCTCATTAAAAGTCTTAAAGTCAAAAATTAATTATGACCTTTTAAAATAAATTGATCAGAAAAATAAGATCTTCGTATCGGTTCAAACGGATTAAAAATCGGAACATTTATTTTTTTAGACTCTTATATAGTATTAAAAAATATGGTTAAAAAATTAAATGTTCCAATTTTCAGTACGTTCGGACCAGTGAGAAGATCTTATTTTTTTGGTCATTTTCTCCTGGAGGATCATAATTAATATTTGTCTCTAGAACTTTCATAATTAAATATTTGCTCTTCATTCCTATGATTATCTTAGAGCTCTCATTGAAAACCCTAAAGTCAAAAATTAATTATAATCTTTTAGGATAAAATGACCAAAAAAAAAAAAAAGATCTTCGCACTGTTCTGAATGTACTAAAAATTGGAACACTTAATTTTTTAACCATATTTTTTTAATACTATATAAGAGTCTAAAACATTAAGTGTTCCAATTTTCAATCCGTTTGAACCGGTACAAAGACCTTATTTTTTTGATCAATTTATTCTAAAGAGTCATAATTAATTTTTGATTCTAAAGCTTTTTATGAGAACTCTAAGAGAACCATGAGAATTTTCGTGTAAAATCTCAGTGCGTAAAAGAGAATAGGAAAGGAGTTAGGATTTAACTGGATAAGTAACGCTGTTAGAGGGGAAGCAAAGAGTGGATACGTGGCGGATGGAGAGGAGTGGGACAGGGAGTGTGACAGACGAAGTCGGACAGGTGATCCAGAGCCGTTGGCCACCTCTCTCTCTCTCTCTCTCTCTCTCTCTCTCCCTCTCTCTCTCTCTCTCTCTCTCTCCACACTCTCTCTACTTTCCTGCTCTTCCTTTTCGCCCAAGCAAACACCAGTTGCCAGAGCCACCACATTTTACCACATCTATATAATATGACAGGGAAGTTTTCAAATCCCTAAATTTTCTCCTATATTTTGGACCCTAGGATCGGTACACATTTTTTCTACGGCTGAGATCTACGGGTAGAAGGGCTAATGATATATTTGAAAAGAATCTATATATGGAAAAAGGATGAAAACTTAAAATTATTGTTTCCTAATCTTATTCTGATTCCTTATTTCCCAAATTTAGAAGATAAATCAAAGGTAAATAGAAAGGAAACAATATATGGCTCATAATATACAACATTTGCAACAAAACCATATATACTTAGTTTGAATTTTTCTGATTGCCCATAGGCCATAGTTAAGGTAAACATAGTTTTTTTTTTTTGTTTTTTTTAAAAAAAAAAAGAAAGGAAACAATAGCACTTTGACCGTTAGTAAATTAGGGATGTCTACTTTGAAGTTTGAAACATTGGAAAGGAACAAAATCAATCAAAAACCATACATATATCATCCAAAAGTGAAAATGTAAGGCACAGAGCTCCAATCTATTCCTTTCAAATTATTGATAAGTGTTCAAAAACTTTTCTACGGGTTGAACATTCCAAAAAAGTAGTTTTATTTTTTTTTCCCCCAATATTATATACATCAGCTAGCGGGGAGTTAGTAAGTTAATTCACAGGAGGTCCAAAGATTGTCCATAGCCCTGAACCCCAATCAACCACCCCTCATGGGGCTTGAACCCAAGCCTCCACTAGAAGGCGGTGAATAATACCAACTGAGCTGAAAAATAGTTTAAACTTTCAAATGATTTTCTAATTATGGGAGTAAATTCATTTTCCAAAATAACCATAACACACCTCTTTGATTTTATGGGATGAATGATATTTTTCATAAGGAAACTTGAAGACTGCATTCTCCATTTTACTACAAAAGATGAACCAGAGAAAGCATGACAAGTCCCTCCTATATTCTCTCTTCGATCCATTGCAAAAATACTAGAATTTACATTGCAACATGTGCTTCATCAAAAGGTATATGTACATTCATCTCAAAAAAAAAGAAAAAGAAAGTATGTATATAGCCCTAACGATATATTCATCTCTGATTTTAATTTGTGAATTGAAATACTATGTGTGGCAGCCAAATTGGATTTGGTGAACGATCGAGGGATTTTTCTTGCATTCAAACAAATGGAAGCTGGCATGGATTAAAGCGGTGTAACTATTCATCAATTTTATTCTCCTTCTCGGACATGTGTTAATTCTGAGCTCGATGTTGAATTGACCAAAACACTGTAGGTTGCTTACTTAGAAGGTTTGCAACTATATATTACATTCTAAATATCAACAATATATGTGTGGTTATATTTTTCACATTTTGATTTTGACCTTTTCGATTTTGTGTGGATTTGAGTGGGTTTTTTTTTATGATTTTTAGCGGTTGAGATTTTGTATATATCCCAGCATCACGTCTCACTTTTAATAATTATTTACGTAATAATCATCTCTCTCTCTCTCTCTCTCTCTCTCTCTCTCACACACACATATGGCTTTGAGCTTATCATATTAATTTTTCTTTCTTGTTGCACCCATTTTGTAGGAAGTTGTCGATTTATTAAAGAAGGAAGGAATTTATTGGTGGATTGAAAAAGGTATAATATTATTGTTGGCTTAATAAGTAGTTTGTTCATAATTTTATGAACATGCCATTATCAAAATTTATGAACAAAAACTAAAACAGGAAACGTCAGTAGGATGAACCAAAAAAAAAAAAAAAAAGTGGCCTTAATAAATCTAAAACAGTATGGTTTGAAAAAGGAATGGGGGAAGATGGTTAAATACTTATGTAGAGTATATGATTTGAGAAGAAGAAGAAAAGGTGTGGGAGGGGTGAGTGTATATGCTTATGTGGAAAGAATGACTTATATAACAATGAAGAGTCAGTGATTATTGAATATGGATTTGTATGGATGCATTGACCAATTTCTAGAGTTAGTGATTAGAATATGAATTTGTATGGATGTATTGACCAAGAGGAGCTGTCCCCAAGGAGAAATATGATTTTTAGTGTTCCAATTTTGGGTTTGTTTGACTATTTTATCTATCATCTTCAGTAGTCTTACATTTCTTTTCTTTTGTTTATTAACTATGTGCTTGGTTTTTTTCATTTGAATAATTATTTGACCGAAATGATTCTCAACTGTGTACCATTTGCTTTGTGTTATATTTGCTTCTCTGTCGTTCCACCATCTTTATGCACCTGTGCAAAGGCTTTTAGTTTTGTTTTCTAAAAAGAAAATTTAAGGGTCCATGTCTTTAGAAGATGTTAGTTTTTATACATTTTGAGTTGCTATAGGACTATGATTACTCTTGAGATTGGAGGGGTATGATTTTTTTTTTTTGCATATTCTAATAATAAGGTTAAATTTGATTTTTCCTTAGTTGTTTTAGATTTATTTATTTTATACAAATTAAGGTTTGACTATTTTAGTGTACCATTCAATCAAGAAGGGCTGAAAGGAAATACTATCTTAGTTGCACTCTTGAGGTTGTGGCTGAACTTCTTTAGAACCAACCAAATTTAAGAATGTAACAAAATGGTTTCAAATATGGTTCATACTTCATATTACAAGGCGGTTCCTGTATTATTGAAGTTAAGATTTTAACAGGCAAATAATTTGCCAAATTGGCCTTCATACCGAGAATATCTTTATCACCGTCATCTTCAGATTTTCCTTTTCATATGACAAGACGCCAATTTTCAGTTCACTTGGTATATGCTATGACTATTAACAAATCGCAAGAACAATCTGTCAAATTTGTTGGAGTCGATTTGCGCACACCTGTATTTAGCCATGGGCAACTATATGTGGCATTATCAAGGTGCACGTCTTTTGATCATATCACTGTCCTTCTTCCCGTAGAAGAAACAGATTTTACTACGTACCAATATTGTTTACCCTGAAGTTCTGCTGTAGTTTGCTTTATCATACCAGTTACAATTAGTTGTAGAATATTATAATTTAATTTTCCTCTATTATCATATATCATCCCTTAAATAAAATGACTTGGCGTACTAACTAGGCTTTTGTTGACATATCATTCTTTTTTAGGATAGTGATTGAGAAGCCTCGAAGCTCAAAAGAATCAATATGCTTGAAGATTTTTCGTCTTGAAGAAGATTTTTTAGTCTTGACATGTTTCATATTCTCTTTTTAGATGTCTCATCGAGGCACACATTTTCATTAATGTATATCATTTTTTATTTTCATTGGTGTTTTGGATGGTATTTTTTGATTTGATCAAGATTTATGCATCTGAGTTTGTTCTATGCGTCTTAATTGGTTAAATTTATTGTTCTGTTTTAATTTGCGTGTGCTGAATGTTTGAGCCGTGCCTTTAGGCACGGGCATTCGCTAGTTTTTAATATAACAAGGGAGAATCTTCCAAATCGATGAACACACAACAGGGTTTCATGGTCTCTTAATTCCTTAGCCATGTGACGTCGTCGTCTGGTTCCCATTGCAGCTCACGCTCACTCCTATCCCGAGTCTGAGACGACGACGTTGAGGCCAGCCAATCGACGCAGCTTTCGTTCTTAGTCCAACCGAATAGGTACAGATCTTCTCTTTCGGAGATTGATTTGCGTAACTGTTTGATTTCCCGTCTAGATGTTTTAAAGAATTTGACAGATTGGTGCTGATTTTGAGATTTCAGATTATAACGATTGTGATAGTATGTGTGTGTCGTATGACTCGTATGCTGTTTGAGGATCGTGAATTTTTTCCTTCGTTTAGATATCGGAGTTTTAGTGATTGGACAATTTTTTTTTAGTCATTTTTTTTCTTCTCTTTAGTTAGTTTGTTGATCTCATGGAAGTTGAAGTTTTATGATTTGTTTTGGTTAGAGCATCTCCAATCCATACAAAATAGAAGATGGATGTAACACATTGAGGGGAGATTTTATAATTTATTTCACTTTTTCTTCACTTTTTGTACTTTTTTGGGAGAATTTTTGAGGGACCCACCGTCCTTTTTAGAGTTTGGAGGAAATTTGTACTCCAAATTTACTTTTGGTCCTCCATTTTTAGAGGACCAAATTTACTTTTGGAGGACCAAACTCTAAAAAGGAAGGTGGGTCCCTCAAAGATTCTCCCAAAAAGTAGAAAAAGTGAAGAAAAAGTGGAATAAATTACAAAATCTCCCCTCAATGTGTTACATCTATCCTCTATTTTGTATGGATTGGAGATGCTCTTAGAGATATGTGTTTGTCGCTCTATATGTCAGACATGTCTACTGTTGGATGGACGTGTGACCCAAAACATGGTGATCTCAATTTTAAAATGCTACACTTTTGAAACTATTCTTTGTTGTACATTCTTCATTGAAATTCCTCCTCATTTATTTTACACCCCTCCATCACTCTAAAGTTGGAAGTTAAACTTTATTTTCATAGCGGATCAAAAAAAAAAAAAAAAACTTTATTTTTCATAAGGTGGGTGGAAGATGTTGATGGATACTTTAAAATATATACACAATTATTTCATTAGCGTTGGTCCCACCATAGCTCCATCATTAAACTCATCCTAATCCCACAAATTGAATTGTTTGTTAAGTCCCATCGAGATGGAAAACTACTCTTCCCTCCGTCTCGAAACATTAGACACTCTCTCATGCTCTTTGTCGTTCCATATAATTTGTCAATTTTGAAAAAAAACAAAATATGGTAAACTTTCCATTTTAACTTTTCTTTTGGGCACAACATTTCAAATTCAAATATTCAATTACTACTAGACAAAGTATAGTAGAAGGGTGACAATTTGATATTACATTTTTTGGGAAATAATTTTTACACTCTCCTTTTTTTTATTGGAATTTTCTTTTTTGTCTTTATTCATTCAGGTTAAAATTATAAACATCCTCTTACCTCTTGAGTTAATTTTCTTAATGAATGATGACGATTTGATATTTTCAAGTGAATAAAGACAAAAAAATAAATGTCAAAAAATAAAAATAGGTGAGAGTGCGCAAATCATTTTCCTATTTTTCTCTAAAATAAAATTTAGAACTCCCAAAAGTATTTAGCATTTCGAGACTTTGGTTAAGTGGGTTTAGGCCATTTTAGTTACATTAATGATTGCTGATAAAAAAAAAAATTACATTAATGATCCTAATATAAATTTTTGTGCACATATCATGTACATATTTTTTGTGGGGCCCATATTAGGTCTCACAAAGATAATCCAAATTGCTTGTTTTTTTTAAAATATTTTTTAGAAGATTCCTGTAAAAAATCAATTTCAATGGACATTGTTAATGGCTTTTATAGAAATCGTAGGGCGAATCATTCTTTTTTGTCCTACAAATTTAAAAAAAGTGTTTACCGACATTTGTTGGAATTAACTTTTTACAGAAATCCTCAAAATATTGATTCAAAAAATATGAGTGGTCGGATCATCTTTGTAAAACTCGATATAAACCCCACAAAAATATATATGTATTATATGTGCACAAAAATCTGAGTAAGAGCACGATTGTTTTTGTATATGAACATTACTCGCCGCCACTTGACCTCAGACCACACAACCTGACGACGTTCCAAGCAAATTCTCAAGAAAACGATACCGTTTCACAGTCACCAGGCCCCACTTACGACTCTCCCAGATCTCACCCCCCCAATCTCCGAAGCAACGAGGTCGGCCATCTCTCTCTACACTTTCTCTCTCTACTTTCCTGCTCTTCCTTTTCGCCCAAGCAAACGCCAGTCGCCAGGGCCACCCCATTTAATAACAAGGGAGAATCTTCCAAATCGATGAACACCCAACTGGCTTTCATTGGTCTCTTCCTTTGCCATTTGACGTCGTCGTCTCGTTCTCAACGCAGCTCACTCCTATCCCGAGTCTGAGACGACGACGTTGACGCCGGCCAATCGACGCAGCTTTCGTTTCTAATCCAACCGTATAGGTACAGATCTTCTCTTTCGGAGATCGATTTGCGTGACTTTTCGATTTTCCGTCCAGATGTTGTAAAGAATTTGACGGATCGGTGCTGATTTTGAGTTTTCAGATTATAACGATTGTTTTGTTACTTTTCCGTAAATCCAGTGGCCGGATATGTGTGTGTCGTATGATTCGTATGCGGTTTGAGGATCGTGAATTTTTGCCTTCGTTTAAAGATCGGAGTTTTAGGGATTAGACGATTTTTTTCCCCCTTTGGTTGGTTTGTTGATCTCATGGAAGTTGAAGTTTTATGATTTGTTTTGGTTTAGATACGTGTTTGTCTCTCTATATGTCAGACACATCTAACGTTGGATGGACGTGAGACCCAAAACATGGTGAACCGTGCCTGAGTTGGTGACCTTTCACCTGTGTGCCAGTGATCCGTTAAATCTTTGTAATCTTTTTCAAAGATTTATAATAAAATTTGTGCTGATTAAAAAAAAATTGTGCCCGAGGGGGGTGAAGCCAGAGGGTTGAGGGTGCGTGCACGTGTGCTGCGTGCCCTCTATGGAGCCCACTACGGGTCCTAATATTTAATCTGAACTGTTCATTTTATTCGTTTCGTCAAGTATGTAGTGCATGTGAAAATTCAATTTGATCCAACATCAGTAACTATGTTTTCAGAATGTATTTTTCTTCGAAAAGAAACAGTTGGTGATTTTCTTAAATTTTTTTTAAGTTCAATGTTCACTGAATATATAGTTATCGATGTCCGATCAACCTGAATTTTTATGTGGAATATGTACACGAGACAACAATGAATGGTTCAGATTAAATAATGGGACCCGGGGTGGCCTCTTAGCGGGTGCACATCAGACCTGCAACACACACCCTCAACCCGAAGCCATAGGAAACTCTGATGGAGGCCCGCAGCAATACTGACGTGCGAATTGTTCGTTTGACTTGAGTATAGGGGTAGAAGACTAATCGAACCTCCGGTAGCTGGTCGCCTGGTCCCCTCCGAAGTTTCCCTTAGGATAGCTGGATTTCAGGATTTGTCTGGTTAATTCTATTTAAGAACGAGATCTCTGCCTGCTAATTAGCTATGTGGAGGTGACCCCATACAATGCATGTGGGAACCCGTATCTCTAGACACATCTGTGTCCAAATTATTGTCCTTATTTTAATTGTACATATAAGCATGGATGGAAGTTGGATGGATCCACATCTGGTGCAAAAGTTGAGGCAAAAGGAATTTGAGGTCTTTCTGTACTGGTTGAGATTAAAGTAGGTTCCTTGGATTGGTGGAACCTTTGATCAGCATGAAACTGATGCTCGTTTTTTGGAATGA
The DNA here is from genome assembly GCF_030253575.1 of Rhododendron vialii. Lineage (NCBI taxonomy): Eukaryota > Viridiplantae > Streptophyta > Magnoliopsida > Ericales > Ericaceae > Rhododendron > Rhododendron vialii. The sequence continues at coordinate 15,040,299 of NC_080567.1, read as the reverse complement.
GAAAAAATTTGATTTGAGTGCATTTATACACAAATAAGCATGAAAGTTAAGAGATTATTTTCACATTCTATATAAGTTATAACAGAACATAAGCGTGATTTAAATAGAGAAAAAAATTTCACAAAAGAACTTGCAGTTTTGGTATTAAAATTACTGAAATGCAAAAATTTATTGGGAGGGGGATTTATAGGTGTCAGTATACACCTTTTTTTTAAAGATTACTAATTTATTTGTTTCAAACTCGTACGGGTGTTTCATGTGTTTTTGAGCAAGGGACGTATGTATTAGGGGTGTCAGGTTCTGAAAAATTTCCAAACTCGCTAGGGTTCATGTGTTTCATAAGCGAGGGACACGTGTTGAATGTGTCCAGTTCGGGAAAAAGCAAATAATAGAAGTGACAGAAAAGTTTGGACACCTGCTGGGTGTCCTGTCCGAAATGGATACAACATCCTTGTTGTAACTGTCCGAACCTCTTAGATTTTTACCGAAGCTATTTCACTGGGTGGAACTGGAGTAGAAAAATAACGTGAATTGGAATATTGGCCGTGTAATTATGGACTTATTCTTTTACTGGTAAAATATTCAGTGGGAAGGTGCCACCAATTTTACCTGTGCTACTACTTTTATGTTTTTTACTTTTGTTTATTGGATAGGTCCCCTCAATTGAAACGTCAATTTGAGTGGCAGTATTTTGGTGCTATTGAACCATTAAATCTGTCCCTTCCAAAGGAGTAACACGTTTCATTCATTCACTATGTTCCCATTTTGCGCATTCATTCGTATGCTCATCTCTACAGTAGACCTATATCTCTGGTTTATACTGATGAAAATTGTGCATTTTAGAAGAGTATAAGAATTGGAGCTGCTTGGGATATTGTGGCCTTAAAAGAACTTGTCGACGTCGCACAAATGGCTGGGAAGAGACAAACGTGTACAGAAAGGAGTTTTAGTTTCCAGAATTCGGTATAGTCTTGCACCTGCAATGATGTGCTAAATGACATTATTGATATTCTTTCTTTTGGATAATGTTAGAAGTTGATCATGTTAATAAATTCGTCCTGTGTTATGTAATTTGACAAGTTATACTGGTTGATGTTTTGGGCTTGCTGCATTAAAGTTTCGAAAGGGGTCAATATTTCTGATTCTAGTCTTGAGATTACCTTCCAAAATGCATGATTTGCTATTTTCACATGCACAATGCAACTTGCAATATAGTATGTGCTAAATGACATTTGTGATAATTCTTATTCTTTGATAACATTAAAAGTTGATCATGTTGTAGAAGATGTTGTCCTGTAGTATGTGATTTTAGAAGTATACAATTGACGTTATGGGCTATTGCTGCATGAAAATTATGAAAGGGGTCAAGGCGTTTGAATCAAGTCCTGTGATTAGTTGCCAAAATTTGCTATTTTCACATGCACAATGCAACTTGCAACATAGATGACTTTCTTTTTATTTCTTCCAGGTTCTTTTTGGAGAATTCTCTCTTCTATTTTTTTATTTTTTATTTTTTGTAGATTTTGAGCTGCTAAAGCTATTTGATAAGTATTGTGTGTAGGTAAAGTACAAATAAGCTAGTACAAAATATCATAATGTATATTGTGCTGCACATAGCTTTTTGTTCTGAATTTCAGTCTAAGACTTGAACTCAAAATTCTTAACCTTTTAAAGTTAACAAAAACCCATATTCAGGAATTAAAACAGCTGTATGTTCAGCCATTTATAGAAAAGGGAAGAAGCAAAAACATTTCAATGGTCTGATGGAAGGAACTTTCTCCAATTTCAAGAACACCTGTAGCTGCCACGTGTACATGTGTAGGACATCTTCTCTAGCAACCGAGTTTGATTACTGCATTGGTGAAACTAGTTGTGCTTAACGGCTATTGCAGAAGTTTAATGTCGTCGTGTTGGCCATTGAACATGTAAATTTTCATGTCAACTGATAAACGTTAAGTTACCTCTAGTTATGTCGCTAATTACAATATCAGTTAGGCATCACATAATTTAATGGCTCTTTTTTCGGAATCCCGATGCCAAGTAAGAATGACATAAAAATAAGTTCTAGTCTCGTCTATTTTTCGTTTGGTTGGAATTATTTCTTCTTATGAATATGATAGTTGGGAACTAATAAAAGCAGGCATGTTTGTCTGATTATTTCCTTCAAAATAAATGTATATAGATATGTAACACCCGCATATAGATATAAATGTATATCTTTGGGTGTGTGTGTATTTGCAATGGGCAGATAGCTTTATCATCCTATCGCCTATTGGGGACCTCAGAAACTTGCTTCTGCTCTCCCAAGTTATACTCTGCTAAGAACCTCGCTCTGCTCGAGAAGGATTTTGCTCCCAACCAGGATAGAACCTTTCAAGCATATAAATCCCAAAAGAAACAAAAGAAAAGATACCAAGCGAGAGAAGAGAAAATAGGAAGTAATGATTAGATGCTAGAAATCTATTATTTCAAAATTTGCCAAGTACGTAGTGTAGCATCCCACATCGGGATTTCAAGGGATAAAGAAATATTATATAAGGTAAGGCCGGCCAACTACTATTAACCCGAGGTTAACCTTTTGAGCCACGTGTTTAGGCCAAGGGTTAGGCTGGTCAGCTGGAGGCGGGGGCGGGCTGTGACATGTAGTACAATCCTATATTTACTAATATTCACGAAAGCAATATTTGCAACTGACAATCATGAATTTACATGTATTCTAGGACCATCAACAACTAATATTTTTGGAGTTCTTTTTTATATTTATATCAATATATATGCACACATGGTGCTCCTATAAAAGCTTCCAACCTAAATCCTTCTATATCCTCTCACTCTCCCCACCCGTTCTTGCTCCTACACTTGCACCGTCTCTTACTTTGTGCAATTAAGGGTTAAATTGTCTATTACACATGCCAATTTTGGTTCAACTGATTAACATTGTCGTAATCATATTTCCACCTCCAAAAGGACCAAAACCCAATTATAGAAGTGCTACGGTACATATGGCTTTACGGGGCAACGTCAAAATTCTTTCCTTCAGAAGAGTGAATGGAGGCGATCTCCATTTCATTTCCTATTGAGTTCATGCGTCATCATTTAGCAAATGGATGCATGAGATAAGGCCCCCCACATTGGAGATTGTGGAATTTTATCCTACGACGCTGTTTGCTTTAAAACTAGAAGAACATTGTTCGAGCACCGTCTATAGTCCATTCACGGTTCCTGTCTAGGTCACATCTCTCTTACGGAATGTGTAGTGGGTTTCCTATCTTAGTCTCTTTAGCTTTCCCTATTTCTATACAAAAGCTAAAGAATGAAAGCAAAAACAAAGAGATGGCTCAATGCAATATTACTAGTCTTCTCATACATTTTAAAATTTACACAACGGGTAAACACGGGCCCATGTACGCACAGAGACATGTTTATACAATTGTATTACATATACATACATAATAATATATATGATGGACAGAGAAAAAGTAACATTGGGTTTTAAGAGTGAGGAGAGATTTCTGAAGATAATAGAAGTATGTGCTTCGGAGCAGCCTGTTATGCCACTCACCCTTCTTTCCTAAAAACTGAAGGGCCGCTCAACGGAGAATGCAAAGTACTGACGGTGTATTTATGGAGACGAAACTGCGGAGGTTGTGTGGGACCAGGTGTGCTTTAAACCACAAAGCTAGATGAAGAGAGGAAAGTTAATCTGGGTTTAGGACTCATTCTGGGAAAGAGAGATGGGAGAGGGGTCTGTGAATAATGAATATATAACTTGACGGAGGAACTGAGAGGCCAGTTCTGGCTCAGTGCTAGACGATGCTATTTCTATACTTCTCAGCTAGACCCTTCTCTTGCTTGTGTTTTAAGGTGGCAATACCCGGTAGGATGGAATGAACCTCTTCATTTCGTGAGGATTCGGATCCGTTTTGGAATCCTTTTATCACATATATTGGTCGTCTTTGAATGACTTTGATCAAAGAAGGAAATAAGAATCAGTTTCCATCAATGATTTTTGCATGTTTATTGCTTGGATTAGAATTGTTGCTCCCAATGATCTTACTGTTGAGGTGCCTACTCTTTTTTTTTTGATGTTTGCCTGAATATTTGCTTCATATCACTGTTCATTTTCCTTGTCATGTTAGTTTTCTTCAGATGTGCGACAGGTGCAGTAATTATGTGTATGTGTTAACTAGTTTGATTTTGATCCAGGGTTTGCAATTTCTCCTCCATGACATCATATTTAGGGGATTTTGGGTAGAAGAGTTAGTAGGGTACCCGTTAACTTTATAGGTTTTAGTGTGTAAATAGGTTTGTCCTTGTAGATAAATGGATTCAAAGTGGGTCAAAGTATTGGATAATGGCTGTAGACAAATCAATAGAAGACGGGCAACTCAGTGTGCGGGAAATATAACTGAAGCAAGCCACAAGGTATTGCGACTTCAATCCAAGCATAACTCATTACTTACCAAGCTTGGCAAGAGGAAAAGATCGGTTGGATGCAAAAGCAAATGTGCAGTGCACTTGAGGAAATCTTTACTTAAGAACTATTCTAATTTGATGAAAAGTGGAGTGCCACAACGGTTATTATTTTATCAGGATACTGAATGGAATGATTTTCCTCGGGATCTTGTTGAGATGGTTAAGGACGATTTCCAAATGAAGAAAGCAGCAATTGAAGTGCAATTCAATGGATGCCATTTAATGTTAGATATCTTGTATATGGTTCAAGTAGATTTGAAGACAGGTTCTCGAAAACCTATAGCTTGGATTGATGAAGCTGGTGGCTGTTTTTTCCCTCAATTACACTCTTGTGATGGAGTATATGACTGTAGCCATTCCGACTCTGATAAAATTGAAGAAGTTATGTTTGTGGATCCAAATGGGGCTTCTGACATCGAATTGCATCTTCAGATTGAAATAAATGGAGTTAATGGCTTTGATTTGCAGGAATGTGTAGAAGAGTCAAATATCGATGTTAAGAGGACTAAAACTGAGAAAAAACTTAGCATTGATCATTATGAGCTAGGTGCTAATGACAGCGATAACCAAAATTCTGGTGCGAAAATGGAAGACGTGGTTGTGGAAGTTCAACGGATTGGTGAAATTTTATCTCCCAAGTTTGAAGATGGTTTTGAATCTGTTGATATAAATGTTGTGAAAAACATGTTTATCGCCAGCATGAACCCTTCCAAAGATGCAAGCATACTTGAAATTATCAAATGCTCTAGTAAACTGATGGAGTCTCGTTGGGAAATTTTTCTAAAGCAGGTTGAGATAACCCGAAAGCATCGTGGGCATCCAAATGTACGGTATGGTTGGCTAGCTTCCTCAAAAGATGGATGGTCTAGCATCATGATGTATGGGCTTGCACATTGTGGAACCCAAATGAAGGCCCCATTTGGTTCTGGAGTCCACCTCACATCCTTAAAGTGTGCTCTCACCAGGTTTGCATGTACCTTTATTTTCTCTAATAGTTGTTATTTGAATCAGTATAAGCAACAACAGAATATGGTAAGCTCTGGCTTAAGAGATTATTCAATTGATATTTGTTTTTCCTTTTCTAGAAATATTAGTGTATCTTCCCACTATTTTGTTTTGCTTTTTTACCATTTCAATTTGCATTTGGAAACATTTGTTCTTTGGTATTTTTCAGTGCAAGTAATTGTGATATTGACGAAAATGGAGTAGGCCACATGGTGTTTTGCCGTGTCATCCTGGGGAATATGGAACCCGTTCAGCCTGGATCTGCACAATTTCACCCCAGTAGTGAGAATTTTGATAGTGGTGTTGATGATCTTCAAAATCCAAGTCATTATATTGTTTGGAATATGAATATGAACACACACATCTATCCGGAATATGTTATCAGTTTCAAGATGTCCCAGGGTGCCGCAGGTGCTACTTGATACCTTTTTTAATGTTTCCTTGATTGAAATTTGAAGGTCAATGCGTGATTTATTATCCTAAGGTCAATGCATGATTTATTCTTCAAGCTTAGGAAAGGTTATTATGTACCCTTTTTATGTGTCCCACTGGCTTGGCAAATATCATTTGATTAGTCTCCTTATATTTGAATGGAAGAGCCTGGCACTTTTTACATTTTTTCGTACTATGCTATCTGGATTTGTGAGTCAGTGGGACACATTACGAGTTTTTTTAAGTCTGAGACATCCTCAATGTTGGTGGTGGTTCTACCAATTTTCTACTTATATTTCATGCATCTTTAAGTTTCTTGAGTCTCAGACATTTTCAATGTAGCTACAGAAGCTCTGGTTCGGAAAGAAAGCCAATGTGTTACCACTTCTCAGGGGCATCAACAAGGTCAATTTCAGCTAGTTTCATCTTCTGTTGAGTTGGTAAGCATTCAGGGTTCCCTTTTATTAGAACCACGTGGTTTGTGGGGATTGGATTTCACTTTTCTAGCCATTGGGTTGGTTGGCCACTTGGCCTTGTATATGTAAAATGACCACGTGGTTTGTGGGGATTGGATTTCACTCTTCTAGCCATTGGGTTGGTTGGCCACTTGGCCTTGTATATGTAAAATGAGGTTATTTGACGAACTTTCCAGGACCCTTTGTTGCACATTTGTATTAATGCCTGATTTCTGGACATCTATTGGTATTAGAATTGTTTCTACTCATCTTTCTACGTTCTAAAATGGCAAATTGGCAAGTATTCAACTGATGGTTAGGAGGGAACCAATTTTCGTTTGTGAAGTGTTCGTTGGTGATTGTGTTCGATATTAATTTCTTTTCAGTAGAATTTGGGATTTTCATCTCGCAAGATGTCTTCAGTTTAATCGCTAAATAGTGGCCAACCTTTGTTTGGAGTTTTTGGTTACTACTTGTTTACGTTGAGATTTTCCATTGTTGATAGTTGCCATTTCTTATTCCCTAGGAGTTGAGATTTTCCATTGTTGATAGTTGCCATTTCTTATTCCCTAGGAGAAGAATTCCCCTCCGTGTCAAAATTTTGAGGGCATGCCTCAGCAAAAGGCCCCTGGCGATTGTTCAAGCACCTCCAAGACTCCTAAATCCCCTTGGATGCCTTTTGCAATGTTGTTTGATGCCATCTCCACTAAAGTAGCTCCAAAAGACATGAAATGGGTGAATATGCATTATAACATGTTCAGGGTACGTAGAACTCTCTCTTATTTTCTGCTGTTTGTACGTTAAGTAATGTTCGCCTAACTTTCTTCTCTTTTTCGGTTTCTTTGTCCATTGTTGGAATGTTGTAGAGCAAGAAAATCAGTCGTGATGAGTTTATTAGAAAGTTGAGATTTTCAGTTGGGGATGAGTTGTTGAGGAATACAATTATCAGTCTTCAGGATAAGGTAATATTCGTTCTATTCTATTCATCTCACTTGGCCAGTAATGTGTAACTGGGGCATTATTGATTTATCCTGTTTTGATGTTTGCAACTTATAGCTACAGGCAATGTTTTCAAGGGAGTTCTGGTGCTCGCCTCGAGGCAAGGCATAGGAAAAACCTCTCTGGGCATTGATTTTTAGGCAGAAAACCGCATAAGTGTTTGCCCATCCGTCGGAGGCACATAGAGGCGTACGCTTTTCATGCCTTTTTCTCTTATATGACGGAGGCGACAGCCTCAGAAGAGTCGGTTCTTTTTTTTTTTTTAAGGAAAGAGTCGGTTCATTTAAAGTTATTGGGGCAAAGATGCCAGGTTTTTGCATATTTGCGAGATGATTTATGTGCTTTTGGAAGTTGGATCAGCTATGTTTTTACTCCTTAATTAACATGTACCTTTGTATGGCGCATACACTATCCCCTATTATTATGGTATTTTTTAGTTGGTTTTATTGTTTATAAAGAAAAAGTGAAAACTTGAAAGCTAAGTGCCTCAACGCCTTGAGGCTTACACCTCTCCTCATGAGAGGTAGCCTTGCCTTGCCTTGTGCTTTCGCCTTTGAAAACTTTGGCTATTGGTTTCATGCCAAACTAACAGTTCGAAAAGGACTGCTTATATTCTTGTTTAGTACTGTAGCTTGCTTAACATGAGTAAAATTAAAGTATTTTTTGCTAGTACATCAGTAAAGATTGATGCTGTACAGAATTTGCAAGGCTTCTTTATTATTTGGACTTGGTATACATAAAAATATATAAGCGGGCTCACGTGCACGTGACTACGATTTCATTATGAGTGGTTAAGGTCAGTCATGAATCAAAGCAGTTTTTTCCCCCTTACCTTTTAGTTTTTTTAGACCTGTGTTATAATTGGTGGTCAGTTTTTGTTGGCATGGGAATCTCTGTTAGCCTCTTGAGTGAAGATAGTATGTGTATTCCTTACGGAGCAAGACAAAGGGTAGAGTCTTGTCGGATGTCACGAATTCCTGAACAATTACTGGGTTTGAAACTGATTGTTCCCTGTTTTCTTTGTTGGCAGTTACCATCTAATTTTGCATGCCCCCCAAAAGTGCCGAAGGAGGAGCGAGAAAATTGAGGCAGTTTTTGAGGCAGTTTTACAACGGTTCTTATTTGGTTACATCGGTGATCAAATATGTTTTTGCTGTGTTGCGTTGGTGGTTGTCGGCAAGTTGTGAACAATGTAGCTTAGGTATCTGGAATTTGCTCTCTAGTTCTATTTCTCTTGTCAACTTAGATATTTATTGAACTTGAACTAATGCGTTTTGGTTTTGCTATGAAAGCATGTTGTTAAATGCTTGGTCTCAACTGTTAAACTTTCCAGAAGTAAACCAGCTCATGTTTGTTATTGTTCATGTGGGATTTAATTGTCCGTTCTCTTAAATGGTCAGATAAGATTTTGTCCCTATAATTTTCTTTCCCTGTTTAACATATCCTGCCTGTTTCTCCAATGTGTGGGAAACCAGGTGTAAAACATGGGTATGCGTAGTTTTTGATAACTCAGTTGTCCGGGCCAACATACAGGGGTATGCATATGTTGAGAGCACAAGTTGTGTTTATTTATGAAATGACTGTGTACCTTTTCCGTCTTGACCTTCTTTTGTTAGTTACTCAAAATGCCCAGAAAAATTATGCATTCGAAGAACATTTCTTTTCCACCTTTCAACATCATTTCAAAAATTGTCTTCCTAAACTGAATGTAGTGAGCATATCCCTTGTTTCTTATGAAGTATGAGTTTTTTTTTATAATTAATAAGTTGTTATGTTACTAGTTGTGCAATAGGTTACAGGTTTGCCTGTTAATTACGGGTAGAACGCTTTTACATTACAGAAACTGGGCTGCAGGAATCTATTTTGGCCCCACTTGGTACCATTTATGATGGTTCATATCGTTAACAAATACTGATAAATTGGATTTAGAGTTTAGCTTGTCAGGAGTTTGGGCAACCCGGCAACGGACACGAAACACGATAACACGACACGAACCAGATACGAAGTTAGCGGGTTAGAGTTGAACATTTCTGACACGTAAGACGAAAATGACACAACTCAAGAACACGAATTCTAAATAGGTCGGGTTCGGATTGAACACGCGAGATACAAAATTGACATGACAAATATGGTTACTAATTTGTGTCACCTATTAACACGAACATATATATATATATCTGTAATTCTATAAAGAGTTGGGCAACGGACACGATAACATGACACGAATTGGATACGAAGTTAACGGGTTAGGGTTGAACATTTTTGACACGAAACACGAAAATGCACGACTCGAGAAACACGAATTCTAAATGGGTCGGGTTCGGGTTGGATGGTTTGTGACACGAGCCCGACTGACCCGACACGAACACGATCCGACACGACCTGTTACCCAGGTCTAGGCAAGCCGACTGCAGCTTGTAGTTTATCCATTTGCATGCGGGCTCTTACCAGCCACCAGGTCTGTGTTGATGATCTGAAGTGTTCATTTCGTAGAGCTCATCGAGAATATTGATCATGACAAAGATCATGTTCATCAGACATCGATTAATATCTTATAGGAACACATTTCACTTGAGATCAATATCCGTTGGGAACACGGCACTTGGGAAAGTGTATAAAATTGGATTTGATCCAGTGTGTTTGAGTCCATTTTCATAAGAGAAATGTGTTTTGCAAAGATATTTATCGACATCTATTATGATTTATGTTCTTGATGAGCTTTACAAAGTGAATGATTTTGATCATTAGAGCAAACCTGGCACGAGTCCACAAATGGGCAAACTGCACGCAACAACTGCCAACGGCCAACTCCATTAGATTTTAATTGTACTCTTATACTAATTACTTATATAAATGAAGAGAAAGACTTATTCACGGCTTCGCACAATTTCAATCGTACATTTCGGTAATCAATGGCTGAGATACGCTTTTTAATTTTGACCGATAAGAAAGGTCAACTAATTTTCAAACTGAATCATACAAAACACTTTTGAATGCGCTTGATTGAGCGCCGCAATCTCTATGGGATGCTGATTACATTTTTTTCCCAAACTGGACTTTTCTAAGCCTACCCAGTAATTGGTGGCCCGTGTTGATTACATTAGCTTTTGCTTTCAAGACTTTAATTCCAAGTCGTCAAGACTTGTTTTTCAAGTCAATAAATGAAAAATCCGTTTTTTCTCGGTTGGCAAAGCAGGTCCCATTTTGAAAGATTTTTATTTTTTTAAGTACTTTGGTTATTTTTTCACAATACAACACTTTTTATTTATAAAATAAGTAATTATTTTAGTTAGTGGAACACATCCTCAATATTTCATCAATGCTCCTTCTTGAGCATACCAACTGAATGAAGATTCTGTATTCAAATAGAAGACGTGCCCAGTATTAGGATATTATTTTTTATTTGAATGTTCGGGTTAGTTTGCGCGGTCCTAAACTAATTTTGGGGCATGAAATAATACAACTGGAAAAATCCTCTAGTGGTCCCAAGATTTAAAATGTTTGGCCTCTTTGAAAATAAAACATGCGATCTCATTACACTTATTTACTTTTTCATGCCCACCTCTCCAAATTCCTTGGAGCTGTGTGTCAGGATTAGGATGAGAACAAACGCAGGCCTCATATCAGTAAGTGAATGGGAGATAATATGCCACGCTTTCACGAGCCAACCCGGTCAATAGATTCAAAGCGTACCAAATACGAACAGGAGACTTCTTCATGACTTCTGGCCAATTTGTCATGTCATTTTATACTTTACTTTTACCAGTAAATAAAAAAACTTTCTTGATTTTTATCGAATATCCGGTCCAGCATGCACGTACACCGACTAATTTCAGGGCCGTGAAGTTAGCAACTAGACAAACCATCCAGTAACCACAAAATTTGAAATGTTTGGCCTCGATCAGTAGAATTCGAACGTGGATTCTCATGGAGGACAAATACCCCACTTGGCCAACCTCTCGGGGTTAATATAAGAACTTTAATTTGTTGCTCATTAGAATTTCAATAGTTTTTGTTGTTCATTAGAAACTATTGGTTTTGCACAAGTGTGTACACATGTGCGTTTACCTAATTTTCCCCCTCGACAGGAAAGAAACTGCTAAAATGTGGCCCTGATCATCAACTTCTTTTGTCCTTGGAAAAATGCTACCAAGCGCACCCCTCCTATACTTGAGTTTCTTATGCATGACTTCTGTTGGGTTGATTACCCCTACAACATGACTATCATCCACTTTACCAATGAGACGGACCGTCAAGCTCTACTCGCAATCAAGGACATGATGCCGGGAGATCCCCTCGACTTCTTTAGCTCATGGAATAATTCTGTTCGTTTTTGCAATTGGAAAGGCGTTACCTGCGGCCTCCTTCATCGAAGGGTAACCGAGCTAAACATGTCATCAACGGCGCTGGTTGGTTCTCTATCTCCTCGATCGCGTGGAAAACCTTACCTTTCTTAGGACACTTGTTCTCGATGACAACAACATTCGTGGCTTAATCCCTGAAGAAATTGGAAGGTTGTTGCGCCTGCGAATTCTTTCACTTCGGAACAACTCTTTTGAAGGTGAGTTTCCTGCCAATGTGACTCATGATTGTCCAAATACCATGTAGTACATTGACGCACATAACATGCAACAATTAATCTTGGTGGGGAAATTCCTATCAATCTAGGGTATTTGTCTAGGAAGAAATCATTTTAGTGGAACAAGGACGGACGCATGATTTTATAGTTGGGTGGGCGACTGTAGTGGGCCGAAATATCCACAATTTTGGAACGTCCAGGGGGGTCGCGGACCAATTCACTTTTTGCTATGGACACGTCACTCTGTGGAACCATTCGCATTTGAAGCTGCAGGAAGCACCGGGTTCAGAGGCAACCTCCCCAGGCTCGGCAACCAAGCTCGGTGGCAGCCTCCCCGAGCTCGATGGCCAGGCTTGGCAAGCTCCTCTCCATGGCTCAGCAAGCTTGGTGGAGACCTCCCCAAGCTTGGTGGCAACCTCCTCGGGCTCGGTAGAACCCTTCCCTAGCGTTCGGCGACGTTTTCCTAACGTTCGGAGGTCATTTCCTTAACGTTCCTAATGTTCGGATGTCTTTTCCCCTAACGTTCCTAACGTTCGGAGATCATTTGCCTAACGTTCGGAGGTCATTTCCCTAACGTTCCTAACGCCCTGCTGACATTTCCCTAGCGTTCGGATGTCTTTTCACTAATGTTCCTAACGTTCGGTGGTCATTTCTCTAACGTTCCTAACGTTTGGATGTCTTTTCCCTAACGTTTTCCTAATGTTCGGAGGTCATTTGCCTAACGTTCGGAGGTCATTTCCCTAACGTTCCTAACGCTCTGCTGACATTTCCCTAGCGTTCGGATGTCTTTTCCCTAATGTTCCTAACGTTCGTAGGTCATTTCCCTAACATTCGGAAGTCATTTCCCTAACGTTAGGCGATCATTTCCCCAATGTTCGGCTTAATTCTGCTCCCTAAAGATCTAACAAATATCCAAAGGTCGGTTTAGAAGCTTCTGGAAGCTTTTGTGAACAGGTGGAGGACAGGTGTGATAAAGCAAATCTCTTGGCATGTGACGTCATCCGAACAGTACGATACACGTGGGTGTACCGCCTACCGGTTCAGCACTCCAAGCCTTGCCTATAAATACAAGACCACCCCCTCATGTGAAAGGGTCTGGAAAAGAGAGGAGGAACACGCTTCTCTCTCTGTCTCTCTCTCTGTCCATACTTTCTTACTAAACTTCTCCTTTCTCCACTTATGACTAGTTCGTCGGAGCTTCTTTCCGGAGGAACACCCCCCTCCCGTTTGCAGGTACCAGGTTTGGTGGCCAAGCTTGGTAGATATCTCTCAGGCTCGGCAAGCCACCTCCCCAAGCTCGGTGGCAACCTTCCTAAGCTCGGTGAAGCTCGGCAGCCACCTCCCTAAGCTCGGTAGAGATCTCTCAGGCTTGGCAAGCTCCTCCTCAAGCTCGGTGGCAACCTTCCTAAGCTCGGTGAAGCTCAGCATCCACCTCTCTAAGCTCGGTGGCAACCTTCCTAAGCTCGGCGGCCACCTCCTCAAGCTCGATGGCAACCTTCCTAAGCTCGGCGGCCACATCTCTAAGCTCAGTGGCAACCTTCCTAAGCTCGGCGGCCACCTCCCTAAGCTCGGTGAAGCTCGGCAGCCACCTCTCTAAGCTCGGCGGCCACCTCCCCAAGCTCGGTGGGAACTTCACTGGGCTCGGTAGAAACCTCTCCAGATTCGGCGAGCACCCTCACCAGTCAACAAGGGGAAGAATGGTAAATGGTGAAAATCAGCCCCCCACAATTGGCGACTCTGCTGGGGAAACTGTCTCCTAGCTCTCTATGTTGTGGAACTGCACTGTACCTCTCTTCTTCTTTCTTCCACTCTCAACTTTCTAAGTCATATCTGGACACACTCTACCAGCGAAAGATTTCAATGACGTCCAAACTCCTCACACGGACGCTCTTGTTGTCACCGTTACCGTTGAAAATCAACCAATCAACATGTACTGGTCGACCAAGGGAGTTCGATCGAGGTAATGTTCTACTCGACTTACAAGCATTTGGGGCTTACCCCGAACCAACTCCGCATTGCTACAACTCTGCTCATCAACTTCACGGGCGCCCTTGTTTGTCTGCTCGGCTTGATTACCTTCCCCGTGGGCACCGCCTCCTGAGTGATGATTGTAGTGGCTGCTCGTAGTGGACAATTCCCCGAGCCCCTACAATATACTCCTCGGTCGAGCTTGGTTGCATGGCATGGAGGCAATCGCCATGCATGACTTTCGAGCGTCCACGAAGCCAACGTATTAAAGATTGCAGATGAAGAAAGGAAGCTTGGAGGATGCATGTTGACGAGGCTACCAATACCAATGGCACCGGGGCTGGTACTGTGCTCGTTTCACCGAGTGAAGCTGCTCGTCCTTCTATAAGCGTAACATTCGGCGATCATTTCCTTAACGTTAGGTGGACATTTCCCTAACGTTTGACGGTAATCTACTTGTTTGGGCGAAATCCTCGTAGCCCTCGGTAATCTACTTGTTCGAGCAAAATCCTCGTAGCCCTTGGTAATCTACTCGTTCGGGCGAAATCCTCGTAGCCCACGGCCTCTATTTGTTCGGCGAAATTCTCGAAGCCATCTATTACTGTCAGACACTTTCACCCCTAGTGTTCGGCATCTCTACGCGAAGCTAGGGTTCAGGCACTTTCACCCCTAGCGTTCGCGTAGGATTCAGGCACTTTCACCCCTAACGTTCAGCGTACCTACAAGAAGCTAGGGTTCAGGCACATTCACCCCTAGCATTCAGCATCCCTACGCGACGCTAGGATTTAGATACTTTCACCCTTAGCGTTCGGCGTCCCTATGTGACGCTAGGATTCAAGCACTTTCACCCCTAGCGTTCGGCGTGCCTACGCAACGCTAGGGTTCACGCACTTTCACCCCTATCATTCGGCTAGTATGCTTAGGGAAATTCGACGGGATTGTCTATCGTTCGGCCCCCTTTTATTTTCAACTCCTCCTTCAGCTCAAACCGCTGGAAGAAGGAGTTGAGGGGCTATTGTAGTGGGCCGAAATATCCACAATTTTGGAACGTCTAGGGGGGTCGCGGACCAATTCACTTTTTGCTATGGACACGTCACTCTGTGGAACCATTCGCATTTGAAGCTGCAGGAAGCACCGGGTTCAGAGGCAACCTCCCCAGGCTCGGCAACCAAGCTCGGTGGCAGCCTCCCCGAGCTCGATGGCCAGGCTTGGCAAGCTCCTCTCCATGGCTCAGCAAGCTTGGTGGAGACCTCCCCAAGCTTGGTGGCAACCTCCTCGGGCTCGGTAGAACCCTTCCCTAGCGTTCGGCGACGTTTTCCTAACGTTCGGAGGTCATTTCCTTAACGTTCCTAATGTTCGGATGTCTTTTCCCCTAACGTTCCTAACGTTCGGAGATCATTTGCCTAACGTTCGGAGGTCATTTCCCTAACGTTCCTAACGCCCTGCTGACATTTCCCTAGCGTTCGGATGTCTTTTCACTAATGTTCCTAACGTTCGGTGGTCATTTCTCTAACGTTCCTAACGTTTGGATGTCTTTTCCCTAACGTTTTCCTAATGTTCGGAGGTCATTTGCCTAACGTTCGGAGGTCATTTCCCTAACGTTCCTAACGCTCTGCTGACATTTCCCTAGCGTTCGGATGTCTTTTCCCTAATGTTCCTAACGTTCGGAGGTCATTTCCCTAACGTTCGGAAGTCATTTCCCTAACGTTAGGCGATCATTTCCCTAACGTTCGGCTCAATTCTGCTCCCTAAAGATTTAACAAATATCCAAAGGTCAGTTTAGAAGCTTCTGGAAGCTTCTGTGAACAGGTGGAGGACAGGTGTGATAAAGCAAATCTCTTGACATGTGACGTCATCCGAACAGTACGATACACGTGGGCGTATTGCCTACCGGTTCAGCACTCCAAGCCTTGCCTATAAATACAAGACCACCCCCTCATGTGAAAGGGTCTGGAAAAGAGAGGAGGAACACGCTTCTCTCTCTGTCTCTCTCTCTGTCCATACTTTCTTACTAAACTTCTCCTTTCTCCACTTATGACTAGTTCGTCGGAGCTTCTTTCCGGAGGAACACCCCCCTCCGGTTTACAGGTACCAGGTTCGGTGGCCAAGCTCAGTAGAGATCTCTCAGGCTCGGCAAGCCACCTCTCGAAGCTCGGCGGCCACCTCCCCAAGCTCGGTGGCCACCTCCCTAAGTTTGGTGGCAACCTTCCTAAGCTCGATGAAGCTCGGCAGCCACTTCCCTAAGCTCGATAGAGATCTCTCAGGCTTGGCAAGCTCCTCCTCAAGCTCGGTGGCAACCTTCCTAAGCTCGGTGAAGCTCAGCAGCCACCTCTCTAAGCTCGGCGGCAACCTTCCTAAGCTCAGCGGCCACCTCCTCAAGCTCAATGGCAACCTTCCAAGCTCGGCGGCCACCTCTCTAAGCTCGGTGGCAACCTTCCTAAGCTCGGTGGCCACCTCCCTAAGCTCGGTGAAGCTCGGCGGCCACCTCTCTAAGCTCGGCGGCCACCTCCCCAAGCTCGGTGGGAACTTCCTTAGGCTCGGTAGAAACCTCTCCAGATTCGGCGAGCACCCTCACCAGTCAACAAGGGGAAGAAGGGTCAATGGTGAAAATCAACCCCCCACAGCGACCATTAATAAACATTGTAACACTTAAGAAAGCGATATTAATTTAGCCAATATTAGTTGTAAAAATACTGTCAAAACTAATACACACACACACACACACACACACACACACACACACACATATATATATATATATATATATATATATACGGGGCGGTTCCGGGAACACTTAAAAAAACCCTTAAAAAAACTCCCCTAAGTT
Organism: Rhododendron vialii; assembly: GCF_030253575.1. Taxonomy (NCBI): domain Eukaryota; kingdom Viridiplantae; phylum Streptophyta; class Magnoliopsida; order Ericales; family Ericaceae; genus Rhododendron; species Rhododendron vialii. The sequence continues at coordinate 15,023,558 of NC_080567.1, read as the reverse complement.
TCCGATCGAATTTTGATGATCTGGGCCGCTCAATGTAATCAGAACGTGATTTTAAGGGTGCTCGCGAGAAATCAGCAAATAAAAAAAAAAATCGGGAAGGGCTTCATCTGAACAGTTTTTTTATTGAACTTTATTGAACGGTCCAATAAAAAACTGCTCAAATCAAGCCCTTCTCGGTTAGGTTTTTTGCCAGTTTCATGCGGGCACCCTTAAAATCACGTTCTAAACACATTGAGCGGCTCGGATCATCAAAATTTGATCGGAAACTATGAGATTAAGATTTGGAGGGTTTTTTTAAGCGTCTCCGGAATTGCCCCGATATATATATATATACACACGCACACATACGGGGCGGTTCCGGGGACACCCAAAAAATTACCTAAAAAAACACCGCATAGTTCCTGATCAAATTTTGATGATCTGAGCCGCTCAATGTGATCAGAACGTGATTCTAAGGGTACTCGCGAGAAATCAGCAAAATAAATGACTGGGAAGGGCTTGATCCGAATAGTTTCGAATAGTTTTTTATTAAACGGTTCAAATATGCTCAAATCAAGCCTTTCCCGGTCATTGTTTTTGCTAATTTCTCGCGTACACCCTTAAAATCACATTCTGCTCACATTGAACGGTTCGGATCATAAAAATTCGATCGGGAACTATGAGATTGAAATTTTGGGTGTTTTTTTAGGTATTTTTTTGGGTGTCCCCAGAACCGCCCCGATGTATATATTAGTTGGTTCCTGACAAATTTGATAGCATGAAATTGAATGAGTTGATCAAGCCCTTACCGATATTCGTATGAGTTGATTTTTTATGAGACCCCTTAAAAACATGTTTTAAACAAATTGAATGGCTCCGATTATTCGTGTGGAGCTCCGATTAGTGTTGCGTCAAATATTTTGTGAGCGGAACCGGTCCATATATATGCAGAGAGAGAGAGAGATAGATAGATAGATCAAAATGATTCTATAAGTAACATTATTTTACCCAAAACTCTTGGTTGGACAGGTGTTAGATTGTTCAAAATGATTTTGGGCAGGGGATTATATGTAATTTTAACGGTAAATTTTAGAAGTGGTCCCTTCAGTTTCAACAAAGTCTTAGTTAAGTCACCCTAATATCAATTTCAATGCTTTTAACCCCGAAGTTTGGCTAACTTACCTATTAGATCCAATACAATAGATAACGCGTGCTTCCAAAATTAACTAAAAAGTGACTACTTAAGGGGGTGAATTTAGAGACATGGTTAAGCAGGTTGAATTGAGAGACATGGGAAAAGCCTTTGAAATGTCAAAATTGCTCTTCATTAGGCACTTTTTCACTAGTTTGGGAAGCATATATTATCTATTGGACCTAATAGGTATGTTAAACAAACTTTGGGGTTAAAAGCGTTGCAATTGATATTAGAGGGACGAAATTGAGACTTAGTCTAACCTTTTGTATCTAAAAACTAGTATAATTCTACTTGAAATTTGAAAAATGAGTAGCGCGGTCTCCCTGGGCTCATCCGCTCCTCGGTCCATCCTTGAGTGGAGCTATCCCACCTTCATTTGGAAACATTTCTAGTCTCCTTAAAGCTTTCTATCGAAGAAAATAATCTGAGGGGAGGCATTGTGGGGGGCTGATTTCACCGTGATCTTCTTGAACCTTCTTCTCTTTTTTATGCATTGCGGAAGTACTGAGCTGATCTTGTGCACCTGCAGAACCAGAGGGGGGGTGTTCCTCCGGGAAGAAGCTCCGACGAACAAGTCAAAAAATGGAGAAGAAAGAAGTTTGGTAGGAAATTTGTTAAGAAGGAGAAGAGAATAGTTGAGAGTCAGAAATCTCCTCCTCGCCCTAGAAGGGACACACTTCTATTTATAGGCAAAGATATAGAGTGTTGCACAGGCTGATTCTGCAACCCACGTGCTTTGTTACGTTCGGATGATGTCACATGTCAAGAGTATTTAATGAACGCCGCTTCTTGGAAATTGCAGAGCCGCGTTTGTCAATGTCAGACAGACAAATCACATCAATCAGAGATGTCACCTTGGTTATCAGAAAAGACAACCCACACATTATCAGAAGCTTCTAGAAGATTCCACAAAGGCGGTGCCGAGCGCTATCCCGAGCAAACACATTTCTAGATGCTTAAAGTCCTACCGAGCGTAAACAGCTTCCAACGAGCAATGGAAAGTTTACTGAGTAAAAAGGACCTCACCGAGCGATGGACACATTTCCCGAGCAAAGTCAGTATTAAACGTCCGGTTGTACTTAGCAAGCTTGGCAAGACGCTTTGTGGCAGCCTATTGTTCGGAAAACATGTGATGTGAAACGTCAAGATGTGTCCTGACCAACAGACGGACTGAGACAACTGAACGAAAAATCCAGAGTGATATCACCCCTATGATCTTTTTGAACCTTCAGATATTTCGGCCCACTACAGGCATTCCTTTTGAATTTGGTCAGGCTGTCAAGATTGAGGGTATCTCTATGGGTTTTAACAATATATCCACCTGCACTTTATAATATCTCAACCATTTGATCTTGCAAACAATCATCTCGCTGGTTGACATATCTGAGCAACTTTTTGTTCTGTATTCAATTTCAGTTTCACTCTCACTTATATTTGACAGGACATCTACCACGGCAAATTGATAATTTGAGAAATCTTGAGGTACTGCAAGTATCAGATAACAAGCTATCTGGATGAATTCCATCCGCTCTCGGCAGTTGTGTAATGTTAAGAACCATTTATCTGCAAGGAAATCACTTCGTGGGTGATATTCCAGTATCCGTGGTACAATTAAGAGGTATTGAAGTACTAGATTTGTCTCGCAACAACTTGTCCGGGCAGATCGTGTTCCTCAAAAACTGTATCTTTATTGCGTACCTCAACCTTTCTTACAATAATTTTGAAGGTGAGGTTCCCAATGAAGAAATCTTCAGAAATATTAGTGCCTTTTCACTGGTAAAAAATACCAAGCTTTGTGGTGGAATGAAAGAGTTGCAATTGCCTGCACGCGCTCCGTTGGAGAAGAAGAACCAGATGTGAACTATAGATCAGAAAGAACTTTAGTAGCTACTATACTTATTAGTTCGATATTAATCTACGTTCCTGTTATTATATACTGTCGAATTCAAAGGTCTACACAACAAGCCTCTTTGGACCCACCTTTGCCAAACCAATATACAAAACTCTCGTACGCAGATCTTTTTCAAGCAACTGATGGGTTCGCTTCATTCAACTTGGTTGCTGAGGGAAAATATGGTTCAATTTTCCAAGGTATTCTTAGTTCAGATGAACAATTTGTTGCTGTGAAGGTGCTTAACCTTCAACAACACGGAGCCATCAAGAGTTTCACAGCTGAATGTGAAGCATTAAGGAGAATTCGTCATCGGAATCTCGTTAAGATTATCACTTCCTGCTCAAGCATAGACTTTAAAGGTGATGATTTCAAGGCTTTGGTCTTGGAGTTGATGCCAAATGGGAGTTTAGAAGGATGGTTGCACCCAAGTAATCCTAAGTTGCAAGACCCTAAAATTTTCAACCTTGGTCAAAGGCTAAACATTGCCATCGATATAGCCTCAGCCTTGGATTATCTACATAGTCATAGTGAAGTTGCAATTATTCACTGTGATTTGAAGCCGAGCAATGTTCTTCTTGCTGATGATTTTTGTGCTCGTGTGAGTGATTTTGGACTTGCAAGAATTCTTTCAAAAACCCATTGTTCATCTAATCATCAACAATCAAGTTCAATTGGGATCATTGGAACACTTGGATATATTGCCCCAGGTAAATGCAACGTCTATGTATTACTTACTCTGATTAAATGGAATAGCGAATCTAAAATCAGATGCTACTAAAAACTAACTACAAGAATTTATACACAGATTTAAGCCTTACCGATACTTAAGAGATTATCCATTTTCACTTCTACAAAGTTCAGTGAGACTTATATTGTATACCAAAAGTCTTGAACTGTTATCCTTAGCGTTTTTAGTTTGATAAAAAGTAGTGTACTTGTTTAAATATCACAAGTTTTTTTACAAGTTATGCCATTATTTGTATTGTTACTTTTGGCAGAGTATGGTATGGGTGGCTTGTTATCTACGCGAGGCGATATGTATAGCTATGGAGTCTTGTTATTGGAAATGTTCACTGGAAAAAGACCTACCAACAAAATGTTCAGTGACAGTTTCAACCTTCATAGATTTGTAAGAATGTCTCTTCCAAGTCAAGTAATGAGTATTGTCGATCACTGCATTTTACTGGAAGTGGAGGAGGACCGAAATAGAAGTGGCACAAGCAACATTGCAAAAGTGGAGGATTGTTTAGTGTCGATCCTTCAAATTGGTGTTTCATGTTCTGCTGAACTTCCAAGTGAGCGAATAGATGCTAGAGATGTTCTTATTGAACTAAATAAGATTAGAAATGCATTTCTTGCAGTGACCGGACCATGAATATGAGATGGATGAAAACATTGTTCTTTCATGATTCTGTATTTGCGGCTTAACTTGTTTTCCATAATTCTCTCTCTCTCTCTCTCTCTCTCTCTCTCTCTCTCTCTCTCATGTTATGAAATATAGGACGTGAAGTCGGTTGCTTGTATAATCAATGACATTTATCATATCTTCGTTTGTATCCCTATCAGAGAGTTTCATATCTTTTGTCATTCCTTCGTATATATTGACATGTGTTATGCAGTGAGACCTCGTGTATAGAACTGAACTTTTTAACAACATGCCACTGCTGAACAAGAATCCTACTTTTTAGGTTGTTTCGCCTGGGAGTAGGCAGAAGAGATTTAGGAAGGCTTGGTTTATAGGCCCCCTTTGTCTCCAATGGCTTCCTTCGAGAAAAAGGAGCACGCACAAGTCCAATTCGGCAATTCTTAAGCCAAAGTCTGACCTTTTGCATAGCTTTTATTTTTGGTGTATAGGATTTTTCTATGCATACTGCCATACTCTTTCCTTCTTGTCGATTTCATCAACTACAGTGAATTAGGGTTGTTCACCTTTGATTAGATTCTTCCTGTGCAAAGGTTGCACCCATTATGGTGTTAACACTCATTTTTGGCCAAAATTAGGAAAAGAATAGAAGAATGGCCTTGGAGGTAGTTTCAGGCCTTGAGAAGCCTTATAAATTGGTTACCTACAGAATCGAAGTCTTATAAATTGGTCACCTGCAGAATTGGGCCAGTTTAAATGCGAAAGGGCCAATTGAGTTTGCAAGACTTGGGACAAACTAATGCCCAAAATATCACTTTTCACAAATTCGGGCCCAGGTCTGGCCAAAGTCTTGGGTCGACTCACTATGTTTGAGCGTTTTATCCAGGCCTAGGTCAGTTTTTAGAAACAATAAGGCCTTTTAGTAGGTCCAAATCAGTTAAAGCCTAGGTTTTTCTTCAGGCTTGGGCTCACAAGGCTTACAAAGGATGGAGGCCTATGATTCACCTTAGGCCTGTCAATGGACCGGATCCGATCCGAATCCGGATCCAACCCGAAAAATCCGACCCGAATCCGGATCCGAATACGATAATGTTGATCCGATAATCCGAATCTGGTAATCCAAATACGGATCAGATCGGATTCGAATCGGATCGGATTAAATCCGTTATCGATCCGAATCCGAACTTTATTTTTTTTAAAAAAAACAGTAAATTTTTTATTTTGAAAAAAAAATGTTTAAGAAGTTGTATTTTTATTTTTTACTTTTTATTTTAATTTATTTTCGGAAAATATTTTTTTTGAAAAATATAAATTTTTTTTGCTAAAATTTTTGAAGTAAAAAAGTTTTCGGATCGGATTTGAATTTTTCGGATTCTGATCCGGATTACCACTATCGGATTTGGATCGGATCCGGATCTGTCGGATCCGGATCGGATCTGGTCTATTGACATGCCTAATTCACCTCAAGCTCAGACCCAAGTGACAGATGGGCCTGCTTCTTTAAACGTCCCATATGGCCTTCAAATGGCAGGAAAAGGCCTTTAAGCTGCTCATAAGTAGCTTGAGGGCCCAGAATGTTCTTGCTTAACAGGTCTAGGTAAGTTGCTTGTAATCAGCTCTCAAGGCCCGAGTCTCTACTATCCTTCAGCATGAAGCAAGGCTTAAGACACATGGCAGCTATGCATGGTGACATCCTAAGCAGCTCACAAGCAACTCAAAGGCCTAGAAGTTTCTCTTTAACAACACATAAGCAGCTCAAATAGGCCTGGTCGCTGAAGACACTTAAAATACCAAGTGGGCCCTCAAAAGGGGCTTAAGAGCCAATGAAATGGCTTAAAGGCCTGGTAAAATTTTGGCCTTTAACCTTAGTGGGCCCAAGATCTTCTATCTAGACATTCAAGTAACTTACAAGCACCTCAAAAGGCTTGGAGGTTCTGCACAACCAAAATTCCTTTTGCCGTTTTACAAGTTTTTATGCAAGAAATGAGAGTTTTTTCAGGCATTTCAGGTCTTAGCTGATTTCTTGGAGTGAGAAGCAAAACTTGGACAGGTGGCAATCACTCATTGGAGGAAGTAGAAGCAACTCAAGTCTAAGCCTTTACAGGAGGACACTTGGCAGCCATGCATGAAGGCCTGTGGAAGCAGCTCAAGCAGCTCAAGGCATAAAACTTCTGTCTATAAATACCAGAGTTGAAGGCCTTAGCAAAAGTCCCCGACCAATCAAGCCCACGGCTTATCCAAATTACATTTCAATTGTCTTTTACATTTCCAGCAAATGTCTTTATCTTTCATCACACTAGCCATGCCTAGTAGATGTTTTATTTCCTTATACCAACTTCGTTAAACTGTTAATGAAGTTCTTTTAATTTCATCGCACCTTGTTTCTTTTTCTTTCCATTTTCAACCAAGATTAGGAAATTCTAAGTCCTTATCCTGACAAGGCAGACCACGAACCACATACGGCCTTACCCCCTAGGCTATACACAATTCGCTCAATACAAAGTCAGATTTGAGGCATCCAAGCCTTGATACGAATTTGGACTACAATCCAGTCCTGGCATGCCTGCATCAGGCCTAGAACTGCACTACTCGCTGTTCCTAAGCCAATTGTTTACATTTTGGAAACAAACATATGGTGCCTTTTGCTCTTATGCAAATAAGTATATAACATACTCAGGTAGCAATAAGAGAAAGACAAAATGGATCCGTTAACCGTTAATTTGTTCGCATCATCGTCAAACCATCATGAGAAGATTGACAGCAGCTGTTACATAAGTGTGTAAGCATGCTGTTAACACTGCCATAAAGAGGCGATCCATATTTTATAAAGAAATGCTATGATGCATGAAATAGAAAACATGAAAGTGTCAATGAAAGTTAATTGACGGTTAGGATTCACACTGACCACCATGTGAGTAGTGTTTACTATCGAGTAATGCTTACTACCCCATGTGAGTCGTCAATGCTGAGTACAATGCACCAGTTGAGTGCACTTGGTTTGCCCCAATTTTTCTTAATCACAGGGGAGCCCTAGAAAACTTACTCAAAAAATAGAACCCCAAACACTACCACAAAGAATATACTTGCGTACCAAAAGGATTTGCATAACAAGTATCATATTCTATGCTATTAAAGAAGGCCGCGCTGAGCAAAACCCAACAATCAAGGCCAACAACAACAATGAATCTCTAAAATAGACAGAAAACAAAATAAAAAACCAATTGATCTCCAAATTTTCATAAACAATTTACCACCAAATTGTGAAGCATCATGTAAGCCGGTCATGTAGAAATGATAGCAGACGTACCAAATCATTTAGTAATGGTAGTTACCATTACTTTAGCTGTGCATAACCAGAGATGGACTGAGGTGGGGGCCCACAGGGAACATGGCCCCCATTCAATTTTGAGTAATTACATAAAAATCCTTTTATGTTTTAGTGATACGCAATAAATTCATGATGGCATTCACAATAATTCTCCAAATTCTCTTTCATTAGGATATTTGTGAGACTATTTCTCAAGTTCAATAACCTATTTTTTTTGCAAACAGACTTCCGTTTCTGTTAATTTGAAGGTGAAGTTAGACATATGGTAATCAATATGTATCGTTGTAAAAAGTTACATATTAAGTTATTTAAAAAGATTTTACTGTTGCAACTAAATTGTGCCTGCACTGATGTAAATTTTTGAATCCGTCCCTGGCCATAACGATACCGGTCAAATTTTTTTTAAGCATCCATAAAATGAGAATCACATAGAAAATGCCAATAACTACCAAGAAACAAGAAAGACTTGAAAAATAGAATTGGTTATTTTAGGGTGACAAAATGCACTGTCACCTACTTTCAAAGGTTCCGTATCGAAAAAGACAAACTGTAAATCTCTGTTACGGATGAGTGGATTCGAAATTGAGGGAATTAATTTGGGTTAGAACATTTATCAAATTGGAGGGTGGTATAGATGTACTTCGACAAAATTCCAAATATAAACATAGTCATTTAGCAATGAATTCCAGATAACTACAGTCAAACATTTATTTCAAATCCGTTCCGTTCTTGGAATGTAGACAACACTGAATTCAAGGTCATTGTTTTTTGTTTGAGCTTCATAGAAGATAAAAGAAATGAACAGAACAATGGAAGTGAAAGAAGAAGAAGAAGAAGAAGAAGAAGAAGAAGAAGAAGAAATGCTTACACTACCAAGCCATCGCAATACGTCTTTGACCCCGAAATAAAGCAATATTGACAAGACAGGATAGTGGCCTCCACCGGTATAATTTCTCCGTCCGGGCAGCCATTGGTAGCATCAGCATCAACAGCACTAACTCGAAACTTCATGCAGTGAATGCGAGAAGTGTCAATGAACTGTATAGGTACCTGCGGCGAAACCCATAACAAGCAGAACATGTCGCCGCCAACATGAGCGAAGGACGGAGGAGGATCCTTGTACCCATTATTGTCCCTCACATAATCCCAATCGTCATGGATGGCAACACGACCCACAAACCACGTCATGGTCCGTAGGTCATAACCACCTAGGCGCTTCCTGTCCACCACATACCAATACAAAGTGTTGCCAACAGCCACAGGTTTTCCACACAAGTCTTCTGGGTGAAAGAATCTGCAGCAGCGAAACATTTCCTCTACCCATTCTCCGGTGTCAGCATAGTACAAGTGAATGAGACCCTGATGAGGTAAACCCACCACAATACATGGCCTGGGAGCAGTAATACTATAATTACTGCTGCTGCTGCTACAGGTGGAGTCTAACATAGCTGCTGCTGAGAAAATAAAATACCATCCCGGTCACCTTCGGGAAGGCGTGGAGGGTCAGGTACATGCTCCCACGCCTCCAGCCTCGGGTTGTAAGCCATGGCCCAGGGTGACTGCTGTTGCCGCCTTCTCTTCTTTCCGTCGTCGTTCACTTCCGTCAAGCCACCTAAGCAGTAAACCTTGTGGCTGAGAACGAGGATGTGTGCGTTTGGATGAGATAGGTAATTAGGGCCAGGCATTGGAGGAAGGCTCTCCCACATGGTCTTCTTCGCCGTGGGACCACTAGTAAGTACGTCAGCGCGACTTTAATCGACACACGAATTTCAACACCGCCGCCTCATCCTCGGACAACTGCAACTTCTGTAGATCATAACAAATACGGTATATAGTCTTCTTCTTATTAGTAGTGTCTTCTAAGCCCAAAATCGCCCAGGAATGTCCCGGCTCGGGCTCGCAGTCGGCGGTCGCGGTGGGGGGCTTGAATTCCGCCACCGCTCCGCTCCCATGCCCCTCAATTCGTCGTCGGAATCTCGTTAAGATTATCACATCCTTTCCTGCTCAAGCACCCACTATAGGTACAGATGATGTGCATACCGACCGGAATGTGGGGCCTACTTCGGATTCTGCACGGATGATTTTGAGTTGTTTAATTATTTTTCGAGTGGGCTCGCGAGAAATCAGCTTAATTATATATGTGTAGAGTCTTGATTCAATCTTTCATTTTTTCATTCAGATTACAAGATCTTGAAAAACTGAATAAAAAAATGAAACATTGGATCAAACATTTAAAAATATCGAATTGAGCTTTTTTACTTGGCCCACTCGGTTTTTAAAAAAAAATTATTGAACGATTTGAATCATGCCTGCAAAATCCGAAGTGGGGCCCGCGTGCCATCGGTATGAATATGGTCGGTCCCCATAGTTTTTTTTTTTAGATTTTAAAGGTGGTGATTTCAAGGCTTTGGTCTTGGAGTTGATGCCCAATGGGAGTTTAGAGGGATGGTTGCACCCAAGTCATCCTAAGTTGCAGGGCCCTAAGATTTCAACCTTGGTCAAAGGCTAAACATTGCCATCGATATAGCCTCAGACTTGGATTGTCTTCATAGTTATAGTGAAGTTGCAAATTTTTACTGTGATTTGAAGCCGAGCAATGTTCTTCTGGCTGATGATTTTTGTGCTCGTGTGAGTGATTTTGGACTTGCAAGAATTTTTTCAAAAACCCATTGTTCGTCTAATCATCAACAATCAAGTTCAATTGGAGTCATCGAATCACTTGGATATATATATTGCCCCAGGTAATTGTGTCTATGTATTACTTACTCTGATTAGATGAAATAGCAAATTCAAAATCAGATGCTACTAAAAACTAACTCCATGAATTTATTACTTACTCTAATTATTTGTATTGTTACTTTTGGCAGAGTAAGGCATGCGTGAATTGTTATCTACGCAAGGTGATATGTATAGCTATGAGGGTTTGTTATTGGAAATGTTCACTGAAAAGAGACCTATCAACAAAATGTTTAGTGACAATTTCAACCTTCATAGATTCGTAAGAATTAATGTCTCTCCCAAGTCAAGTAATGAGTATTGTCGATCACTGCATTTTACTGGAAGTGGAGGAGGACCGACATAGAAGTGGCAGAAGCAACATTACATTAGTGGGGGATTCTTTATTGTCGATCCTTCAAATTGGTGTTTCATGTTCTGCTGAACTTCCAAGTGAGCGAATAGATGTCAGAGATGTTCGATGATCTTATTGAACAAAAAAATAAGATTAGAAATGCATTTCTTGCTGCGACCGGAGCAGGACTTTGAGATGGATGAAAACATTATTCTTTCATGATTCTGCATTTGTGGCTTATCTTGTTTTCCAACTCTCTCTCTCTCTCTCTCTCTCTCTCTCTCTCTCTCTCTTGTTATGATAGATAGCACGTAAAGGCGGTCGTCTATGTAAAAAATGACGTGTCATATCTTCGATTGTATCCCTATCAGAGATCGAGAGTTTCATATCTTATGTCATTCCTTCCTATATATTGACACGCGTTATGCAATGAGACCTCGTGTAATTGGGAAAATCTTTCTCACTTGATATGACTATCTAAAATGCATTTACATGATTCAAAGTGAAATCTTAATATTGCATTACTGGATGGGAAATAGGAGTATAAACTAATTCTCCGAGTAGATGAAACTTTCTTTTCTTTTCTTTTCTTTTTTTTTTTCCAGGAAAGAGAACATGCCACATCATTAACAAAGCTTTTCTTGGCACCTTTGGCAAGGTTATAGACAGCGACCACAACTTGCCTAGGAACCTTGGTTAACATAATCAAAACCTCTGACAAAGAGCAGCTAAACCTTAAGCCCAACAACCACTTCAACTGAACTTGAGCAAAACCTCTAACGAATAGCTTGAAGAGCAGCAAAACCTTCAACCATGGAGGCAGAGGAAGCTTTTACTTTGGTAACACCATTATCCCTACTAGAATTATCTGTGTCTACCACGCACCAAGCAGCAGAACCATCGCAAGTACTTGCAATCGACGCCCCATCCACCACTATTCTGCAAATCGGGGATTCCTCTTGCCTAGTAATGAACGAACGACTAGAGAACCGAGATGCTAGTGAACCCAGTTCATCGGCTCTCATATCTGTGATATATGAAACTGGATGCCAGAGAACCCTGTGCATTGGCTATCATTTATGTTGGTCTAACGAAATAGTAATGAATGAAAGTACGGTCAACATTTTTGGCATTGGCAATTATGGTTTCTTTGTTGCCATACCTTTCAGGGGATTTTGTAACTTATTAGGAATTTTATCCAGCTCGTTCTCTGAAATACTCATGGATTTGCAAAATTTAATCACATTCTAGTAGTTCATGACTTGTCCAAAATAAAGAGGATTCATGTTCTTCCTTGTTTCATAATCGAGGAATGTAAGATTAGAAGAGAAAAACAAACAGTGAAGAATTTCAGTTTCAGATTACGACTCTTCATTCCTTTTCTTGGATTGACCATATTTTGGGCACATTTACTTTGAATTTTATCAGTCCAAGGCATCAGTTCAAAGCAACATCTCCTTATGTTGGCCTAATCAGGACATATACAAATTTATAAAAGGTAGAACGTCCAGTGTATTTTCAGGACATTCTACTTGAGAAAAAAACAAATTTTTTTTCCAAGGACATCCTACATTTTCAAGCCCAGACAAGGAAGGTAAAATAATTGGAGAATACAAGTGTCAGGTACATTGCTGAAGAAAATCTGCACTTACAAAAGTAGCAAGCTCAACTACAGAGTCACAGGGTCCTCCATTGCTTATTGGCTTCAGAGACAAAACACAAAGATGAGTCGCATTATAGGAAACTCAAAAGCAGCAAAATCCTTCGAATTGTTGTTTGTACATGATACATTCTACAGAATGGGCTGAGAGTTATCACCTCCGGTAGATGGCTCGCCTCCAGGAGGCTTGATGTATGGCCAATCACCTCGACATCCCAGTCGTATGTATAAACTTTTCTTACCTGTAAAAAGAGCAGAAGTTATAGAAGTGACAACAAGATGATGCTATAGTATTTAATCATACCAAAAATACAAACCACCTTATTTAGCACCAGCTGCTCAGTGTGGCAACAAAAGGAAAAAAAATTACAGAATCAATGTTCCCTCAAATACGTATTGGGGGTGTTGCTTGGTATAAAAATGCTGGTTGAAGTTTGAGGGAAACCACCTCGTATAACTAATGCCAAAGCTTAAGCGTCACTTAAGCCTCCATGCAGTCTTATCCCTCCCAATACCATGGGTTAACGTGATCAACACTAGGTATTATCGCTCATATGTTCAGATTCTATAGAACATCTTATTTCCGTGACTTCTGCCACAACAATAGAAAAGATAAAATCCTAAGGGTTCGAAATGCTATCCCACATTCATTTGAACTTATCAAGGAACGAGAACCCGAAATATTTTCAAAGGCAGTCATCTCTGAAGAAGTGACTCATATCATCGGTAACGTCCTTGAATCAAGAGGAACATGAACTGAGAAAGGTTCAATAGATAAAGTAGCATGGGCTTCCCCACTCCTATAGTGTTGTGCTAGAATAATTTCCATTTTTAGGATAGAATAAATGGTTCCTCCTTTTCAGCTGCACAAAAGGGACAAATCCCATCACTATGGGTAGTAGGTAGTGAAATCCTTCAATATGTTGGTTCTATTGGAGTATTTCTTTTTGTTCCGCAGGGTTTAAATTTTGCTTCACTTGGGAGATTAGAAATGCAAGCAGTCAAGATCATCATGCTCCATTAGTAATCTAGAAAGTATATTCTATATCCCAAGGGAATTGAATAGCATGATTATTGGTACCTGGAAGCTTTTTGTCAGACAGAATCAATTGTTTGAGGGCACTCAAGGAAGCCTGAGCCACAGATTTGGCATAGTTGGGATCCCAACCCCCAAGCTTGACTACCACGTCTGCATTGGAGTAAGCTTGACTACCATCTTGGACGTTCCTCCTGGCCTCCTCTTTTGCTGAATCTTCATCTGCATTATATTCTACAACAATCACTATCTAGAAAAGATATCTGGTTAAAGATCAGATAATGCAAGCAAGGATCAGTCTGTTTATTAAGTCAGACACGATGACTTATATAGAGCAAGCAAGGACCGGTCTTTTAAGTCAGATACAATTGACCTATTTTGCAGTTTTGTTGCATGTATTGGATCCACCAACTAGCTAAAGTGACTAGGAAATGAAGTGATAAAATTGGATAAAATGGTGGATCCTTGAATTTGAGAAATCATGGTAATATTAATTAAACTTTGAAGAGGTTTAAGCACTATTAATTATTTGGTCTTTTGCATTACTTTTTGGCAATAGAGGTGGCTTCTTCACCTAAGGGTTATTTGTTGTCACGACCTAAGTATGCCAATGCGATTATTATTGAGCTAGATTCACCAATGATAAATTTGCTGATACCCCTATTAAGTTACATGCCAAATTCTCCGCTTCAGATGGTGTGTGATAAGTGCCGAAATATCAGTGTTCTAAATGGCGGCTGCCCAGGCCGCCTAGGCGCTTGGAGGTACCCTGCCGCCATGCCAATAGCCCTTGGCGTTTGATTTGGCACCCAGGGAGGTTTGGCAGTGTTTGGCGGCCGCCAAGGCCGCCTTGGCGTCTTGGTAGTCTTGGCGGCGTCGTCGGCGGCCTAAAAAAAATATATATATAAAAAATAATACGAGGGAGGTGAGCGAAGCCCTGCTACTTATTGTCTTATTCAACTTATTTACTAGTTGCTACTACTTAATTTTATTTGGGTTTATACTTTGAAGTTTGAACTTGCATTATGGATACATGGAATATAGTTTGATTGGATAATGGTTTGTTAAAAAAAATAAAAAATAAAAAAATCCGCCGAATTGCTTGGCGCCGCCTAGGCGGCTTGGCGCTTGGAGGTGGGTCTCCACCCTACTATCGCCAAGTGCCATTTAGAACATTGCGAAATATTCATATTTTGGCACTCCAAACTACACTTGTTAGTCATTTATATTTGTTACTTGATATTGATTTTGCTTTGATTTTGTTTATAGGTTGCTCGAGCTCATTGCAAGATTTTGGATAAAAAAGTGAATTGAAAGAACTGCGAGGTCGAAATACGGAATTACTCAAAGTTGGAGTGTCAACTAATTAATACGCGAAGTTTGAAGGGCCTTTATGCGATTAGTTCATTAAAACCCTATTAAAACAAATGGAGACCAATGGACTTGGGAGCTTTTGGAACGGGAAATTGGTTTTGGTCGTGGCAGCGGCGGAAAAAGAACCAAGGTAGAAGGAAATTGTTCTTTGGAACATGGAGATTAATTCAACATCATCCGATTCACTTCTTTCGATGGCCGGCTAAATCCTTCTTCTAGGGTGTAGATGAAGCTTGAACTCTGAGTAACCCGTTTATGTTTTGATTTAGGTTTTATTATTCGAATCACGGTTGTATGACTTTCAAGGATTTATTTATGAAATTACTTCTTTCCAGCAAATCTTGTGTATGAAATAACAAGTTTTATGCACGTTCATACAACAGTTTTAATTGTTTTATGATAACCGGTTGGATGGATTATGCTACGTAAGATGCGTTGTGCCGATAAGACGATCCGTACTTTAATTTGAGACGGGTTGTGTTAGTAAGACGATTCGTGCTAGGCAGAGCTAGTCCATGCCAATTGGCGATTCATAAATTATTTTTAGGAGGTATCAGAAGGGCTTGCAATCCTACGATATCCGGATTGATTCGAATATATGACCTACAATTGAAACATATTTAGGTTACGAGGGGAAAGGGTGGATTCAAAACTCTAGAGCTTTTTCCCATCAACTATTTTCTGCTTTTCTATCGTCTTTAATTTCAGTTCAATAGTTTTAAGAAACCAGCAATCAATCAATCTTTTTCTCGGATTAATATAGAAATTAATTGAAATAATTGTAACTCAGCCTTATAATCCATGTGGAGCGATATTAGGAATACTTACCACTGTTCATTTGAGTAGTAGTAGTAATTGTTTCGTTTTATTAATTATTTTTGGTACGGAAACGACCCGATCAGTGTGCCCTCTTGAGGATCCTACATTGTATCATCAATTGGGAGGTTGTTTGGTTTATCTTACTGTCACCCATCCACATATTGTATATGCTGTGCATGTGGTTAGTCAGTTCAATCCCTGCACCTTGCACTACTCATTGGGCTGCTTTATTACGCATCTTACGTTACATTTGAGATACTATATTCAGAGCTTGTTACTTTCTTCAAAGTATACGGGGCAAAAAAGATATATTTAACAGCCAGGGCACTTGGCCCAATGGTTGTGTAGCTGCATTTATCTGAGGTTTTGGGTTCAATTCCCCTGGAGAGGAAATTGAGAACCTTGTTGATAGGTTGGGTTTGGTAGGGGTTGGGGTAGTATAAATTCTTCTGATAGGTGACAAACAACCAACATTTAAGGGTGTGTTTATTGTAATCAGCCTAATATATGAGTCTTGAAACTCAAATCCTACATAATATATACTCAGCCATCAGATGGATACAATATCAGAAGTGTACGTGTAAACTTCTGGGGTGCCCAAGATGTTATAAACGTAATAGTAACCAAACTCATGCTGACTAACTTCCCCAAACAAAACATTTAACCCAAAAAAAAAAAAAAAAATTATGGCAAGTTCAAAGATGTTACCTGTTGCTTCGGACTGAGAAAGCCAGACCGTAAATCCGGCATAAAGATGCTGCCATTTATCAGCTCTTCCAGCAGCACCAAGCTGTCCTCCTAAAGTTGCAACGACAACACGCAGATTACTGCAAAATCAATAAAGAATGCACAGGTGTTTTTACTTATCCAAACAGAAATAAAGACTCAATTCAAGCCAAGGACATATGACCCATACCTACTAAGGCTTTCTAATACAACACTTTCTGCGTCTACAACGGAGTCAGAACCCTCTGCAATCACCCCTGGAATTGATTAGACTCGTTAATGCACTGCAAGATTGGCGATACAAGTCACATTGAGCAGTTCAAGTGTTACTTAACACATTAAAAATCATCTGAACAGGAAGTAACTCCAAAAAGTTTGATTTCCCTTTCTTAAAAAATTGTAAGTATCATCATCATCATCATCATCATCATCAGGGGAGTCAAAAGGAAGTATTCCGTGCAAAAAATAAACAATGCATATCCAAAGCGATTCTGAAAATGCACTCAACATAATGGTAATGATTCACCTCCAAAACATCCACCAAACAGAAGGCAGGCATAAGATTGTACATGGCCTTTCTCGTACCATATAGGGTAAAAGTTATCTCCATAAGGTCTTTGTTTTCCGTAACAACTTTGTTGGAAATCTTTACCGTCAATGTCAATAAAAGGAAGCCATTGTCCATAAAAGGAAAATTACAGTCTTTAAGCTCACTCAACAAATAATATGACCACACTCACATGAGTTAATTGTTTTCTGGCCATACGTTTCCAACAGCTCTTTTGTAGTAAATGGAGTATACCTGCAAACCATATGGACCAAAGAGGAAAAGAGATTAAAACATAAGAGATATTCATCAAGTACAGATTGAGAATCATCCTAGAAAGACTCTCCATTACTTAGCGAAAACAAAGTTGCATCAATATCACGTGGTTGGCGTCATTGACTAGACAAGAAGCTATTAAAAAAGTGAAATAGTATCCCCATCAAGACTACTGTGATTGTCATAGCATTATAAGCAAAAGATACAACGTCCAACGAAAAGCAATGATACGGAGAGTCCAGCAGCACAAAGCTCACATATTCCCACAATAATATACATGCCTGATTACTATATTGTTAAACTATCTATTCATTTTTCTGGGGACCAATTTGGTGCAAGGTAGGTGATTCAAGTAGGTGAACAAATTAATGATACAATTATCTAGTCAGAAAAATAGATGGATGAAAAATTCATGTCCTTCAAATTCAAGGAATAAAAGGTAGTACCCAAGACCAACAGCTAGTTCTTGAGCGATTTTTTCGTTGATTTCAGATGAATCCCCAACTAAGTAAATCGATATCCCTTTCAAGAGCTGCATAACTCCTACTGAAAGGGATTCCCAGGACTCGATAATGTCAGGCCAATGTAACTCTGGGTCATGTTTCTTCAAATTAACAACCAGTTGATCATCATCTAAGTACCTGGAACAAATAGACTTCAATTTAAAACATGCAACTATTGTTGTTAAGAAGATTTATAGCATATGATTCATTGCACAAACCATATTGTTTCAGCAGGCTTTATCTTGTCATAAAGACAAGTAGCTTCCATCAGAGTCCAAAGTGACCCGGAGTGCTGTACTCTGACTGTTAAAGAGCTCTCATCCGCATCCACAAATATGTCTCTTGTACTATTAATGGCATATTTACCGAGTTCTAGCCTCAACTCCAATTCAGTGGGACCATCCAAAAACTGCATCATACATCGACAACTGTATTTTGAGGCTTAATCCAATCGGTAAACCAATTCCTATCCCAAAGCAGAAAATAGATTGAAAAATTGAAACAGGATCTCTTCTGTTAATATGTTAGAGCGAAAACAGAAGCCATGCAACTTTACTAATCCATTAAGAATGTAATAAGGGAGAGAATAGTTCACAGCTCTACCAAGCATCTCTCGTTTCATAATAACACCAAAAACAGAAACCATACAACTTTAATAGTGCATTAAGGAACCTGAATGGGAGAGTAAGTAGACAGAAACACTACCAAGCCTCTTTGGTTTCAAAAGTACACGAGGACACTACTATTGTGAATTGTACACAAACATGCACACTCAGGTGAGAGTCCTTGTATTTTCAAAAGCAATCACAATACAGATGACTAAGAATGTGCTGAGTAATGAAATTGGTCCCAGAAGATCACTAATATAGGTATTAATAATGGAACTTCCTTTCTTTTATAAAGCTCCTTGAGGTTTAATGCTAGAAATTTAACATATATTTTTGAGTACCTATGCTATTACTCTGTATAGGAAATATAAGTAAAAATTGACAAATAGAATCTATATGGTGCTTCTCCCGAAGCTAAGTGCTCTTTACATTTATCCTTTATTTCAGTATCCTCAAGTATTAACCGTATTAATATTATGTAGGAACATACAGTCACCTCCATCAAACTGAAGAAAGTTTAATGTGAAAAGGATGAAAAATTATGATGGTAAGATATTCAGTTGATTCCTTTAGACATTAGAAAATGGCAACACATACATCTATCCTCTTGATTTAAGGGCTGTTAATGAGAAAATGCATAAACGAACGAATTCATAGGCGTATAACCGGTGGTAATTCTTCATTATTTGTTTCAAGAACTACAAAATTAGCTAAAAACATAATTTTCGGCAACACAGAATTAATCTGAAAATGTATTACCCGTCACCCCATATCCATCTGTTTTACCGAAGTTAGAGTTGGACTAAATTAATATTTGGTAAAGACTGTCTGGTTTATTTAACTTTAGTTACATTTTTTTCCCGCTTTTCGTCATAATTTTTACATCACATCGTTCGTCTCGATGCGGGAAATCATAAATGCATGAAAAATTATAGACCAAAATTAGAAAAAGTTTACCAAAGATGGATAACAGTTCAAAAAAAGACAGTCTTTTGGTGTATTTAAAGTTGTCAGGACTTTTTGCAACTTTGGTCTATAGTTTTATACTTTTCTGAATTCTCTCGTCAAGACGGACAATAAATCCAAGATATTTAGTAAAAATTAAGAGAAAATGACAAAAAAAGATTCCGTCAAAAAGATTGAAAACTTTAGGCCAAAGGGGGCCTTAAAGCATCTTCAATGGGAGGAGTCAAATCTAATGTGGAGCTCCACTTGTCAAAATTAACATCATAGGTCTCTCCACCCTTACCTTCAAATGAGAGTCGAATCGTACATGGATTTGAATTCAACCAATTGCTTCAAAAATAAAATCAAGTGTCAAATGCAAATGTGGACTTTTGGATTAACAAAAACAGTGTTTAAGTTTTTATCTTCAAGATCATGAGAACAAATTTGACATCATGATTGGAGAAAGAATATTACGGGTGTCAAATTGCCACATCAGCCTTCAAAAAAAATTTAAAGGCTCCAAACCGGAAGCGAAGGTTGGAGATGTTATTAGAGTCATGCGTACGTCAAGGGGTATATATGAATCAACAAAACATCAGAAGAATTACACCACCTACTAAAAAAAACCAAGTCAAGTATTCAACTTATTTATATTTGTTTTCAAGGTTACAAACAGAAATGAAAATTGAAACAATCACCTTTCTCATACCACAACCAAACAGAGAAATTGCCGAGAAATTAAGCATTGCAAAAAAGACTACCTCGTAATTAGTGGTGCTAGTGGAGACGGTGGAAGTGCTTTTGCAGAGGAAGGGATTGAGTCTCTTCGCGAGGCCGAAACGAGTCGAAGAAGGAAAGAGGGAAATTGTGCGAGAAAGACTAGTTGTGATTGCAGAGGAATTGGGTTTATTATAGGAGGAGAGAGAGGACTTTGAAGGCCGGAATTTGGAGGGTTTGATTGGATTTTTCGCAGAACAGAAGCAGAGAGTGGCTGTGGCCATTTCTGCTTCCTGTGTGAAATGAGTGGATGAAGGTGAAGTATGAACACGGATGACATGTGGGTTACCTCTAGCATGTCAGTGTACAGTAAAGTTTCCCCCAACATGTCCGAGAGGGAAATGAATAATTGAGATTTCTCTTATGTTTGGGCCTACAACTAAAGTGAATCTCAATCAATGTTGTGAATTCTGTTTCGTACCGATATGTACCAAATATAAATTGGTACACAAAAATAGGTATTTTGTACAATTTCAAATACCGACTTGTATCGGTTGATGCTGGTCGTACTGGTCTATACTGAGCAATATGGGTTTGTATAGGACATATCGGTCGGGATAAAAAAATTTGTGTATTTTTTCTTTTACTTAAAAAATGCTGAAATTTTAAGATAATTCAACATAATTTCAAATCTATAATATGTTAATCATCTTAAGTTGTTATTAGGACTAATTTTATGGTATATTAAAGTATTAGAATTTATGGTGAATCTGGAACGGTATTGAGATATATACAAGTTGGTTGTGGCTGTTTAGTCGAGCCCAATTTGTAATAGTGGTGAAGGTCTATTACTATAACATTTATAAGGTTTACAGTCTTTTTTGGGGCAAAAATGCCCCGACTGCCCCGTACTATATAATGTTTTATTTTGAATTTTTGATTGCTCTCTCTCTCTCTCCCCCTCGCGTGCGCGATCTCAATTATCTATTATGATTTCGATTCTCTCTCTGACCATCTCTCCTGATCACGATCACAATCTCTATCTTGATCACGATCTGATCGCGATCTTTGTGGTGATGTATCTTGCTAGCGATGTGTGACGATTTCTGACGATCTGCTCCTGATCTGTTCTTAGCAACTTTTGTTTCTCGCTCGCGATCTCTGTGGTGATGTTTTTCTTTTTCTGTGTTTTTCTCTGTGTTAGTATTTGATTTTTGTCTGGCTTTGTTATTTATATATGTTGCATACTTGACTGATTTATAACTTTGTTGTTGATAAGCTCGGTTTTGCATATCTTTGACTTCTGTTTAATTTTGAGTTACTGTTCTCTTTGCTTTATTTTGCCTTTTTTGGTGAGATTTGTGTTGATAGAGTTATCTTACTGTGAATTGTATTGGCTGAGATACTATTATCTCTTTTTATTTTTGTGTTTTATAGTTTATTTACTGAGATAGAGTTATCAATTACTTTATTCTGATAGATACTAAGAATATTTTTGTTGAGATAACATTATCGATTGCTTTATTAATGTAGATAGACTATTTTTGCTAAAATATGTGTATCTGATTTGTTTATTCTGATATAATGTTATTTGTTTGCAGACTGAACTATTTTTTGAAATGAATTCTTCTATTGTTCTATTTTGCAAATATGGATCCTATAGTGTTGTTGTTAAGGTGACAAAAGGTAATCAATTTGTGGATCTTGTTGGAAGTATTTTTAACAAGTAGAATGGTTTGGTATCAATGAGGTTTTTGTATTATGTTTCTGATTATCGTAATATACTCCTTAAGAATGATGATGATTTTCGTAATATGATGGATTTAACTGCTGCATATGGTGCTCGTTGTGTTGAGGTATCTGTTGAAGGCGGTAATTGTAGAATTAGTAACCGTTTTGAAATTGGTGAAAACAGTCGTAGCAATGGAAATGGTGGAGTAACTAGTAGTTCTCGTTCTGAAACTGATGTGGATCCTCTTGAAAAGTTTTGTCCTCATCATGAGACAAAAAGACTTTCTGCTGATTGGGCGTATTTGATTAGTCATGTTGGTCAAGAATTTAGAGGTGGTGTTAAGAATTTTAGGTTATATTTGTGTAAGTATGCAATTGAAGTTGAATTTAGGTTTAAGTATTTGAAGAATGACAAAATAAGAGTGACAGCTAAGTGTTCTTTTAAGGCAGATGGGTATAAATGGTTTGTTCATATAACTCTAGACAAATCAAATGATTTTTTTCACATTAAGGAGTTTGACAAAGAACACAGCTGTGGTGCTACAATTTATAATTCAAAAAATTCTTGAATGTCTTCAAAGCTTGTTGCGGAAGAAGCTCTTGATGAAGTTCATCCAAAGGCGTCGTATGCACCTATAGATGCTATTAGATTCTTCAGCCAACGATCATGGTACTACAATCGGTTATCACCATGCGTGGTTGGTGTTGAGAAGACAAACAATGAAACTAGTGGTGGTTATGCATTGTCATTTGAAAATTTTCGATTGTATGCGGAGGTAACGAAGGAGAAAAATCTGGGTAGTCTTGTGGACCTTGAATGCTGTGAAGATAATCGATTTCGAAGGTTATTTGTGGCATTCATGCATGCATCAAAGGATTCAACTACTGTTGGCCTTTTTTTTGTGTCTTGATGGTTTATTTTTTTAGGGAAGATATAAGGGAACTTTGCTCGTAGTCGTTGGGAAGGATGTTGATAACGGTCAGTTTTTTTTTGTTTTCAATTATGGAGAATGTTTATACTGAGATAGAGTTATCTCTCACTTTTATTTGTGAACTATATTGGCTGAAATACTGTTATCTCTTTCTAGTTTTGTGATTATTGGCTAAGATAGTATTATGTATTGTTTTATTCTGGTAGATACAGAGGCTATTTTTGCTGAGATACCATTATCTCTTGCTTTATTTTGGTAGGTAGAGATTGTTTTTATTGAGATACCGTTATCTCTTGCTTTATTCTGGTAGATACAGAGATTGTTATTACTGAGATACTGTTATCTTTTTTTCTTTTTTGTGGTGTAGGCTTATTTTCGATTGCTTATGGTGTTGTTGATTCCGAGACCGATGATAATTGGCTTTGGTTTTTGTTGAAGTTGAGATCTATTCTGTTAGCGCGTGAACTTACTTTTATAATAGATTGCCATACTAGTCTTGTGAGGCATGTGCCAAAGGTTTTCTCAAACGGCTATCATGCTTATTGTATACAGCATTTGAAGGGTAACCTGAGGGATAGGATGTCAGGACGAGCACCAAATGATTTTCGAGAACAAGTAGTGAATCTCTTCAATGATTGTGCTCTTCCACCTACTGTATTAGATTTTAAAAACTGTGTAAATGAATTGTTTGAGGTCGGCGGAGACAGAGCCAAAGAGTTTGTTGCTTTCGTTCCGTTATATCATTGGGCAAATGCATATTTTCCAGGTAAACGATATGAGGAAATGACCTCAAATGCTGTAGAGGCTTTCAGCAATTGGATTCTTGAAGCTTGTAATTTGGCAGTCCTTAAATGTGTTGATACTGTCACGTCCCAACTCCAATACGGGTCACGTGACCGGCCGGTGACGGAATCACCAAGGCCTCCAATACTTTTACCATTCAGAGCATACTAAATAACATATAAAGAGAAACAGCGGAAGCGTCTGATTATACAACTCCAGAGTGTCTATACAACATAGCTAAGCATAATTTATAATGACAACTATTACATTGCTATATGTCTCAAAACTACACAACACTCATGTTCCTTTTTACAGACGTGCTATTTACAATAGCTAACCAAACAACACATCTGGCCCACAACTTGCTATCTACAATAACCTGGAGAATTATACAATAGCTAACCAAACAATGCATCCGGCCCACAACTTGCTAGCTACAATAACCTAAAGAATTAGAAAAGGTTTTCATAAGCTGAAGCTCGGGTGAGAAACGTCAACCAAAGTTACAAGTTTGACCATGGAAATACCTTGCTTAATAAAACAGTTCAAGAACCAAGCAACATTTCAAGTATTCTCATCAAACTTACCAGTAACATGCATTTTGATCTATAAATTCAGTTCTTTGGACCAAAAGATGGACCTTTTTCTTCTTCCCTTTCACTTTTGCACATTCAATCGATAATAACATTCAACGGTATTTTTGCCAGTTGGTTGGGGAGCGACCCCATTGAAGAGTGGTAAGATATCGTTACTCGGTGATGCCTGGTAGCATCTCATACCTTATTACTTCATGCCGCTAGTTAATTTCTTTACATGTCCCCTAGCGCTCGAGACACCATTCGAATGATTCATATTATCACAAGCATGCACTAACAATAAGTAAAATTCAAGTTCCCAAAACATATTGCCATGGTCTAAATTGTAGCACAAAAGATTTGTAAACCAACCATTGCATGCATTAACATCAAATAAAGTAAGTAGAAAACTCAATTCCCATATTTTCCAGCAAAACAAGCAATAGCATTTCTTTCAAAAAATTTAGAAATTCATGTAACTAAGGTATGCACAACTCACCAAAAAAGATGTGTCTAACTTGACATGGCACCGAACTAGCCCAAGGCATTGGAAACCTATACAAAATGTACCACAAATTATTATTTGTTACAGTTGAACTTAATGGGGTAAATTAATTTTCAAATTAGGCCATCGAATCGGCATATATAAGCTTGGGTACAAAAATAATTGAGGCTTATAACAGTCATAGCATCATCACCAAATAATCTACTTAAATCAATTTACAGGGGTGAGTTCCGGAACCAAACTCTTTGCCGGAAGGGGTTTCGCTTGTGTGAAAATTTCAGGGGTTCTGGTGCTGTGTATGCAAGAGGAGAAAAAGATATGGTGAAAAGGTGTGAAAGAGAGAGAGGCCGAAGTGGTGTCGAGTTGGTTGGCAGCCATGGCCGCTGTTTCTCGATGCTATGTGCGCCGTGCGTGAGTGTTGTAAGAGTTTTGCCCGAATTTTACATCCTCTGATATCTAACTAGAGTACATATTATAATACCTATTGTAAGTAAATCAGTGAGTGAGTGAGAGATTATCAAACAAAACTGTAGATTTTCCTAGATGAGATTAGCGGCATGGCTAGCGGTGAATCTCGGATGGAGTATAGATACAAGAGTCTCTCTCTTGCTTTACTATTCTCTTTTTACTTTGTTTTGTCTTCTAAATTGATAATTATCCATAATGGATATATATATTTTGGTGGAGAGGAAGTAAAACATGTAAGGAAGACACCGGTTACTATCCTCCTCATGGCTCAGCATATTTCGCGTTCCATTAATGCGAACTCTGACCAAATGCGTTCAGATTTTAGTCTCTGAAAAATTTCAAAAAATCAACACAGACTAATAATAATTTAAGGATCATCGCGGCGGTGTTGGATTTTTAAGGTAAAATCCCAATGTTGCATAACTCATACAGTGTGTCGGGTTCCTATTCGGACCATGTGACTAAACTTTTTTTTTTTAAAAAGTCAGGAGTTTTCATTTCTCCTTACCTTAAGAAATTTGGTCCTCCAAATTTGTCTAAACTTAGAGTTAGATTGGGGTTCAAGATAAAATAGGTAGATCAGTCATACCTTCCTCAATTAGTTCCGGTTATCATCCTTTCTTTCCAATGTCGCCTCATCCCCAGAATGTTTTTCCCACGAAACTTTTACCAACGGAATGACTTTACTTCGAAGTTGTTCATCTTTTCGATCCATAATTCTAACGGGTCGTTTATCATATTGTAAATCCTATTCTAACTCCACTGGTAGTTGAGCGAGAACATGTGACGGGTCTGATATATACTTCTTTAGCATTGACACATGAAACACATCATGAATCCTTGCAAGTTTAAGAGTCAAAGCTAAACAATACGCCACTGGCTCAACTCTTTCAATTATTTCTAATGGTCCGACATACTGTGGATTCAGCTTCCCTTTCTTTCCAAACCGTAAAACTCCTTTCATTGGAGAAGTTTTAAGAGAAGCCCAATAACCCTCCTGAAATTCCAATTCCCTTCTGTTAGCATCTGCATAGCTCTTTTGTCAATCCTGAGCCGCTTTCAGTCTGTCTTGAACCTTCAATTTTCTCTGCAGGTCCTTGCACAATGTTTGGCCCAGTAATATGATCTTTTCCCACATCTATCCAACATAACAGAGACCTGTATGACCTACCATATAATGCTTCAAATGGTGCCATCCCAATGCTTACTTGATAGCCATTGTTGTAAGCAAATTCTGCCAAAGATAGATGCTCTTCCCAACTACCTTGCAAATCTAGCGAGCAAGCTCATAACACATCCTCTAATGTCTGAATTGTTTGTTCGGACTAACTATCGGTCTGGGGATGAAATGTTGTGTTTAAATTGAGTTTGGTCCCCATCACTTTCTGAAAACTTTTCCAGAACCTAGAAACAAATCTCGAATCTCGATCTGAAACAATAGCTACTGGAACTCAATGCAAACGCACCACTTCCCGAACATAGATAGCAGCCAATTGATCCATCGTATGCGTATTCTTCACTGGTAGGAAATAAGCAGTCTTGGTCAATCAATCCACAATTACCCATACTTAATTGGTTCCTTTCTGCGTGCGAGGTAGTCCTACTACAAAATCCATTGTTAAGTTCTCCCACTTTCCTTCAAGTATAGGTAATGGCTGTAATAAACCAGCGGGTTTTCGTCTTTCCGCTTTGACTTGTTTTTGCATTCCAGATCACCACTTCCAGTGGTTAGTCATGCCTTTTGGATTAAAAACAGCTCTATTTTTATTTCAAAAGGCCATGATTCGGGTATTTGCTCCCATTCTATCCTCAGCACTTGTCTACATTGATGATATTCTACTATTTTCCCCAGATATTGAGTCTCATGCTGTATTACTACAAGCCTTCCATTCCCTGGTCCAAACCCATGGTATCATGCTCTCAGAGAAAAAAATGTTTCTTGCTCAACCAGAAATTGATTTTTTAGGGATGCATATCTCTAAAGGTCAATATGCCCTCCAACCTCATACAGCCTCCCAACTTGACCATTTTTCAGATGAAAATCTCAGAGTCAAATAAGTTCAACAGTTCCTTGGAATTGTTAACTATATGGCTGATTTCATTCCCAATCTTGCCCAATACTGTACTCCCCTCTCAGCTCTACTAAAGAAAACCCCTCCTCCTTGGTCAGCCCTTTGTACCAAAGCTGTAAAAGACCTCAAAGCTATAGCCAAAACTCTTCCTCCATTAACCATACCTTCAGATGGAAAGAGAGTCCTTCAGACAGATGCCTCTGATCTATATTGGGGAGCAGTTCTTTTGGAAGAAAATTCAAAACAAAAGCGCAGAATTTATGGATACAAGAGTGGTGCTTTCTCTCCAGCAGAACTTAATTACCACTTTACTTACAAAGAAATTCTGGCAATTAAAATGAGCATTGAAAAGTTTGAATTTCATCTAATCGGTCATCATTTTCTAATTGAGACTAATATGATGAGTTTTCCCAGCATGCTCAAGTTCAAACAGAAGCACCTCCCAAAGGCACAGTTACTCAGATGGGCAAATTGATTTTCCAATTAGAGTTTTGATGCTGTTCACATAAAAGGAAAAACAAATATCCTCCCTGATTTTCTGTCAAGGCTCAAAAAAGAAATCAACCAATTTTCAAAAACAAAACCACATTCCTTTGTTCCTGGCTGTTTCCCAATGATTTCCTGTTTCCTCCCAGTTAATCTTCCTGTCCACCTTCAGTGTCAAATTCTAGAGTTAACCCTTTTTTCCAGGTGTGTCCAAATGTGTCAAAACCTTCAACATCTTTGTATTTTTAAGTATGGTCTTGATGAAGGTCCTATAAAAGGTCTACCTTTCCATCCTGTCTATTCTTTTCTCACCCAGTTTGAAGTGTCTTACCACAATGTCTTTTATTTCAAAAAGGAAGCCTATCTCCTCTTATGGTATTTAGTCGATGTGTATACTATAAATGTCTGTTTTAATAAATCAGCAGTCTTGGTTTATTTGGCTCATGCGGAGTTCAATCAAGTCTAACCTCCAGAAGATTTCCTTTTGAAATTTCTCTTGCTCTTCGGAAGCATATCTTTCTGGCAACAGAAGATCAGACAAATCCCCAACAGTGCAGGCGGAGATCTCCAATTTGCTTTTTGGACAAGTCGCAACAACAGGAGTCATCCCAATCCAGATAGTTCTATCACTTGGCAGAAGGAGTATCACACTATATTTCTCTCTGCATATCCAGAGTCTCAGAGCATCGAGATCCACAGTGGAAATTATCTGGTCATGACTCAAACACTGTGTTCACTTAATGGATTGACACCTGCAGAAGTTTCCTCATCTCTCCTCCATTATGAGTCTGTAAACTGGAAATTCAATGATACTTATCCTGAAGAATGGCGCCAAAATATCCGCTATCTTTTAGAACAGTATTACTTGACTGACAGAACTGAAGACTATTCTGGAAGCAGTGGTTCAGATAATCCAGAGTGAAAATCACGTGCTCATGACACCTGTTTCTCTTTCCATTTTCGGGAGGGAGTGAAATTATTGGAATTTACTGTTGTGTACTGTTGTAAAGAAATATTAATAGGTGTGCTGTGTAACATAGTAAATGTAATGGTCTTTTCATTCCTTTTCAGAAGGGGTGAAAGTCTTGATAGTATTGAAATGTCATAGTCTTGTAAATAGTAGTGTTCAATTATGGTACCACTTGTATTGTCGTATGTATATAGGTTTAAGTGTGGACTTTAGTCTGTAGGTACAGTAGCATGGCAGGTGAACCAATTATATGCTATACTATTCAGTGATCTAAGCTATGATGCAAGCCACCCCGCCTTACGCCTATAAAAGGGGGGCTTTGCCCGTTGTAAAAGCAAGCGAGTAATGAAGTTAGTATTTTCATAATAATATCCCGTGTCTTGTGTTCTCTCTTTGATCCTAACCTACTTTGTGTTTGTACCCACTTCGTGTCTGCAAACTACTCACATAATCCACCACTTCTTTTTTCATACCCATCCACCAATACAGTTGCCTCAAACTTTGGTACATTTTTGTTACTTTGGGGTGACATGCAAGCTTTTACGTGTGGTGTTCATCTAAAATTTGTTGCTTAAGCTGGGGAATGTAAGGAACACACAGTCGATTTCTAAACTTCATCACTTGTCCATCAATTGAATAATCTACGTGGGGTTTTTCCTTCACTTGATTGTATATTTTCTTCAATTTAAAATCCTCCATTTGTCAAGTCTTTACTTCCTCAATCAATGTTGGTTGTACTGTGATCACATAACACTTAACATTCGACATTTTAGCGACAACTTCCAGGTTCAGCTTTTCCATCTCTTCCTGTAAGGTTTGTTGCTGGGTAATAAGATGATTCAACTTTCCCACCGTCTTTCAGCTCAGCGCATCGGCTACCACATTTGCCTTACCAGGATGATAGTGAATCGTAAAATCATAATCCTTCATCAATTCTAACCAACGTCGTTGCCTCAAATTTAATTCCTTCTGAGTAAAAATATACTTCAGACTCTGGTGATCTATATAAATCTCACAAGACATTCCATAAAGATAGTGACACCAAATTTTCAGCGCGAAAATGACAACAGTTAATTCTAGGTCATGTTTTGGGTAATTCTTTTCATGAGGCTTCAACTGCCGAGAAGCATATGCTACAACTCTCTCATGTTTCATTAATACACAACCCAATCCTTGTCGTGAGGCATTACTGTAAATAGCAAATCCTTTAGTTCCATCAGGAAGTATAAGAATTGGAGCTGTGGTGAGTCGTTGCTTTAACTCTTGAAAGCTTTGCTCTCGTTTCTCTGTCCAAATAAATGGCTCCCCCTTCTTTGTCAGCTCAGTCAAAGGTACTGCAATCTTGGAGAATTCTTGCACAAACTTCCTAGAATAACCGGCCAAACCCATGAAACTTTGAACTTCGGTTATAGTTGTCGGCCTTGGCCAATTCACAATTGCTTCAATCTTTTGGGATCCACAGAAATTCCTTCACCATTTATAACGTGCCCCAAAAATACCACTTCCTTTAGCCAAAATTCACATTTTTTAAATTTTGCATACAACCTCTGTTCCTTAAGGGTTTGCAACACAATTCGTAAATGTTTTGTATGTTGTTCCTCATTCTTCTAGTATATCAAAATGTCATTAATGAACACGATCACAAAATCATCCAAATAACGCTTGAATACCTGATTCATCAAATCCATAAAGGCAGCGGGGGCATTTGTCACTCCAAATGGCATCACAATAAACTCATAACGACCATACCCAGTATGGAAAGCTGTCTTCTCAATATCCTCTCTTTTCACTTTTAACTGGTGGTATCCTGAACGCAAATCAATATTAGAAAATATCTAACTCCCTTGCAGTTGATCAAACAGATCATCTATTCTGGGTAGTGGGTATTTATTCTTGATCGTCACTTTGTTTAATTCCCGATAATCAATACATAGCCGCATAGTCCCATCTTTCTTTTTTACAAACAACACCGACGCTCCCCATGGTGATTAGCAAGGTCGTATAAAACCTTTCTCCAGTAATTCCTGTAGTTGCACTTTCAGTTCCTTAAGCTCTACTGGTGCCATCCGATAAGGTGTTTTGGAAATAGGTTATATATCGGGTGCCAAGTCAATTGAGAATTCTATTTCCCTGTCCACTGGCGTACCAGGAAAATCTTCTGGAAAAACCTCCAAAAAATCCTGAACCATAGGGATACTTTCCAACGTTTCTTTTTTTGTCTCACTCGACACTATACTGCAATAGTACCCTTCACAGCCCTTCTTAAAAAGTCGTTGAGCACGAGCCGTAGAAATACAATATGGAGGTGAGAACACTCTTTCTCCAATAAACCGAAACTCATCTAGCCCAAGATTTCAAAACACAATGGACTTATTCTTATAATCTATAGTAACACCGTTGTTAGATAACCAGTCCATTCCTAGAATTGCATTAAAGTGACCTATAGGCATAGATATTAGGTATGCTATCAACTTTTTACCCCCAAACTTTACATCGCACTCCCTATATATCAATTTACATATTGTGCTACTATTCAAAGGTGTTGACACTAATAATTTATATGCGAGTGGTTTAGGGCTTCTAGAAAACTTCAACGTAAATTGGCTAGCAATAAAAGAAATGTGTCAATTCCGAATCAAAAAGTACATAGCCAAGAGTGGAGTAGATGAGTATAGTACCTGCAACAACTGATTCTGTATTCCGCGGATCTCTAGGAGTTAGCGCGAAAGCCTTTCCTTGTTTTTGATTTGTCCCCGTCTTCTGCTTGGTAGGATTTCTGACGTTCCCTATTGGCATCGCATTGGCTCCAGTTAACTTCTTTGGGCAGTCCCTCTGACTATGACTGTTCTGACCACAATTAAAACATTTAGTCGTAGTTTTCCAACATACTTCTGAATGTTTTTACCACACATAACACAAGCCGGGATACTCGATCCCTAATTCCCTTGACTGATCTTCCAACATACTCCAGAATGGTTCTTCCCACAAGTTGCACAAACAAGAAGAGTCCCTCTTTGATCCACCTTCTCAGTATTCTGTCTCTTTGGGTTGTCATATTCGGTATTTCTCCTAACATTCATATTCCTCCTCTTTTTAAATTCAGAAATTTTTCTGACATCCTCACGTCCTTGTTCCACTATGAGAGCACTGTCGAGAACATCCGCATATGTAGGCAGGCATAGTGGTTTAACAACATTTAATTTACGCGCCTTCCTATTATCAGTATCAATGGTGTGGGACCCAAATTTCACCAAATTAGTAAATTCAGCTTCATAGTCAGCAACAGTCATTGTCCCTTTTTGCTTCAAGTCCAAAAACTCGGAACATTTTGCATCTCTGATCGCCTATAAATCCCACCAGCGGTGTGCTTCACCTTTCAACTTGTAACTTGCCAACCTTACCTTTTGCGTTTCCATGCATGTAATTACCTTAAAGATCTTTTTGATTTCAGCCAGCCATTCATATGCAACAGTAGGATTTATTTCACCTTCAATCGTGGGAGGCTTCAATTTCAGAAACTCCTTAAGATCAAGTCCTGCTGCCGGTTGGGGTTGATTCTAATTCTCATTTTGTTCAGGTATTACAGGTTGTCGTTGTGGGGGTGGTACATGTGGTGGTTGTTCTTGGGGTGGTGGTTGTTCTCAGGGTGGAGGAAGGGGTGGTTGGTTTTGTTGTAGATTTTGGACCAGAGTGGATAGGTCTGCTATTGTCCTTTCTAAGCGTTCAAATCTCATTTGCGACTCAATTTTTGCCTGAGTGCGACGTCACACCATGGTTATGTCTAAGTAACAACAGATTAAAGATGATCACAATCTAGATTTAGTCATAACAATTAAAGTAAAACAAGGGCAACACATTTTTTATCCATAACTAGACACGTTTATATTACAACAATAGTGAGTACACCTTCTCTCTCTCTTTTTTTTTTTTTTTACAACATCATGTACAACTATTCATATCGACAAGATTACGTACATTACTTCGGTCATACTTACCATTACATAAGTCTTACCATACGTACTATACACTTTTTACATTTTTACATGGTCAGTTCACTTAGTTTTCTCGGCACACTCCTATTGGCTACTCCGAGTTAGAAGATATCACAATTATATCGGGATTCTCCTCGGGATCCTCCTCCTCTTCCTCTAAATTGGAACCGGCTCCCTCAACGACCATAGGTTCCTGGAAAAATACACGTTGTGCCCTCCTATCAGGCGGAGGCGCTGAGGTGGACGCCTGTGCCGGAGCAAATGAACCGAAACTCTGAGCTGCGGACTCTCTCACAGCCATTCCATTCCTTAACTCCGTATAAGTATCCCAAGAAGTAGCCAGTTCCATTGCCATTTTAAAGACTAGCTTTTGTGATCGCAACCTATGTCGGACAACCGCTTGAGTCATTCGTGGAGGATATCGATGCTCTCTATTCACCTTTTCTATTTCTTGGCACACCTTGGTCTCTGCATCCCTCCTTACGTTTTCCATATGCTCTGCGATGTCCATAAAGCTAGCATGGTATACTCCCGGTCCCTGAGAAACCACCTTATAACGACCCCATTCGTCCCTTCCTTGGTGAAAGTTATAATTTGTCATTTCTACAAATCAAAAGGAGAAAGAAACCACATTAACTAACTTATTTGTTTCTATTGGCTCTATATTTAATTTATTTGTTGTATGCCAATATATGATGTGTCCCCTATACTCTGGAGTTTTACCCTAAATCCTAAACCATGCTTTGATACCACCTCTGTCACATCCCAACTCCAATACAGGTCACGTGACCGGCCGGTGACGGAATCACCAAGGTCTACAACACTTTTACCATTCAGAGCATACTAAATAACATAAAAAAAGAAACAGCGGAAGCGTCTGATTATACAACTCCAGAGTGTCTATACAATATAACTAAGCATAATTTACAATGACGACTATTACAGTGCTATATGTCTCAAAACTACTCAACATTCATGGTCCTTTTTACAGACGTGCTATTTACAATAGCTAACCAAAAAAACGCATCCGGCCCACAACTTGCTATCTACAATAACCTGAAAAATTAGAAAAGGTTTTCATAAGCCAAAGCTCGAGTGAGAAACGTATACCAAAGTTACAAGCTTGACCATAGAAATACCTTGCTTAATAAAATAGTTCAAGAACCAAGCAACATTTCAAGTATTCTCATCAAATTTACTAGTAACATGCATTTTGATCCATAAATTCAGTTCTTTGGTCCAAAAGATGGACCCTTTTCTTCTTCCCTTTCACTTTTACACATTCGAGCGATAATAACATTCAACGGTATTTTTCTAGTCGATTGAGGAGCGATCCCATTGAAGAGTAGTAAGATATCGTTACCCGGTGATGCCTGGCTGCATCTTAAATCTTATTACTTCATGCCACTAGCTTCTTTACATGTCCCTTAGCGCTCGAGACACCATTTGAATGA
This sequence comes from Rhododendron vialii, assembly GCF_030253575.1. Classification (NCBI taxonomy): domain Eukaryota; kingdom Viridiplantae; phylum Streptophyta; class Magnoliopsida; order Ericales; family Ericaceae; genus Rhododendron; species Rhododendron vialii. The sequence goes on along the minus strand of NC_080567.1, from coordinate 14,989,547 downwards.
TTCAAATTATCACAAGCATGTACTAACAAGAAGTAAAATTCAAGTTCCCAAAATATATTGCCATGGTCTAAATTAATTGTAGCACAAAAGATTTGTAAACCAACCATTGCATGCATTAACATCAAATAAAGCAAGTAGAAAGCTCAATTCCCATATTTTTTGGCAAAACAAGCAATGGCATTTCTTTCCAAAAATTTAGAAAATTCATGTAACTAAGGTATGCGCAACTCACCAAAAAAGATGCGTCTAACTTGACGTGGCGCCGAACTAGCCCAAGGCACTGGTACTTATACAAAATGAACCACAAATTATTATTTGTTACCGTTGAACTTAATGGCGTAAATTAATTTTCAAATTAGGCTATCGAATCGGCATACATAAGCTTGGGATAGAATTCCAACAATTTGCTAGGGTAGATACGTAGGAATTTAGCAAAGTCTCTTATTAGCTTTATCAAATTGCTATTTCAATCTCTTAAATTGAGGCTTATAACAGTCATAGCATCATCAGCAAATAATCTACTTAAATCAATTTAGGGCAGCGAGTTTTGAAACCAAACTCATTGCCGAAAGGGGTTTCGCTTGTGTGAAAATTTCAGGGGTTCGGGTGTTGTGTATGCGAGTGGAGAAAAAGATGCGGTGAAAAGGTGAGAGAGGGAGAGACCGAAGTGGTGTCGAGTTGGCCGGCAGCCATGGCCCCTGTTTCTTGGTGCTATGTGCGTTGTGCGTGAGTGTGTGAGTGTTGCAAGAGTTTTGCCCCAATTTTACATCCTCTGATATCTAACTAGAGTACATATTATAATACCTATTGTAAGTAAATCGGTGAGTGAGTGAGAGATTACCAAACAAAACGGTAGATTTTCCCAGATGAGATTAGCGACATGGCCAGTGGTGAATCTCGGATGGACTATAGATACAAGAGTCTCTCTCTTGCTTTACTATTCTCTTTTTATCTCTTTTTACTTTGTTTTGTCTTCTAAATTGATAATTACCCATAAAGGATATATATATTTCGGTGGAGAGGAAGTAAAACATGTAAGGAAGACACCTGTTACTATACTCCTCATGACTCAGCATATTTCGCGTTCCATTAACGCGAACTCTGACCAAATGTGTTCGGATTTCAGTCTCCGAAAAATTTCAAAAATTCATCATAGACTAATAATAATTTAAGGATCATCGCGGCGGTGTTGGATTTTTAAGGTAAAATCCCAACGTTGCATAATTCATACAGTGTGTCGGGTTCCTATTTGGACCATGTGACTAAACTTTTTTTTTTTTTAAAAAGTCAGGATTTTACAGATACGGTCAGGGTTCAAATCATGACTCAAATGTGTGAAAGGAAACAGTTATCAAGGAAGTGGAATAGTGTTTTGTGTCTTGAAATTGATGAAAATTTAGAATGTTCTTTAATAAAAGATGAACATGGACTTTGTTTGGATCAAGTAATGAGGTTTTTGAAGTGTCTTCATTACCAGTTGTTGTGGTTGACATAAGAAACAAGACATGCACATGTTATCGTTGGCAACTCTATGGTTCCCTTGTGTGCATGCAGTCACAGATCTTCAGAAGAATGGCATAGATGTATCCAATTATATTTATCCATTATACACTGTTGATGCTTTCCGATTCTCATACGATTGTCCTATACATCATGTTCCTATTTCTACTCTTGGAGTTGCACAAGTGTCTGAAAATTCTGCTATTATTCTTCCTCCTAAGACAAGGAGGCCACGTGGGAGACCCAAGGTTGCAAGAATCCGGTCAAGGGGTGAGAAGGTGAGGCAAATAAGGTATGGTAGGTGCAAGAAGTTAGGAAAACATATTAGGAAGGGATTTAAGGAAGCTTGCGATTGATTCATTGTGTTCTATTGTTGATTCATACTCATTGGACATTGAATGAAAGGTTGAATGTTGGCTGAGATACTGTTATCTCTTCTTTTCTTTTCTTTTTTTGTGTTTTTACAAAGCATGTTTAGGGTTTATGGGTTTAGGGTTCACAAAAAATATTTTTACTTAGATAGCTTTATCTGTCACTCTATTTTGTGAAATATATTGGCTGATATACTGTTATATCTTTGAATTTTTGAGTTGATACAAATTTTATTGGTTGACATAGCATTATCTCTTGTTTTTATTCTGTAGATAGACTATTTTGCTGAGATAGCGTTATCAAATAATTTTTTTTAAAAGGAATTCAGGAAGTAGTGTTCGTAGCATCAATTGTATATCAAATGAAAACATATATAATTGTTATCATAACAAAACGATGACCTGCTATTTCCCATTGTTCGGAGCCGACCATGCATATGTGTCAGTGTAGTAAAAGAGAATGCCTACTATACTTTCTACTTTTAACAGAGCAAGTAAGACATTTCATATACAAGCCTTGGTACGGCGAGTTCCAATTGTTTGGAGCTGACCATTCATATGTGTCAGTTTTAACAAAAGAACACCTATTTTACTTTTAACAGAGCAGGCAAGACATTTCATATACAAGCCCTGGTACGACGAATTTCAATTGTTCAGAGCCGACCATTCATATGTGTCAGTTTTAACAAAAAAACACCTATTCTACTTTCCAATACCTAGTCAGTCTTCAAATTTCATCTCATTTACCAACTTTCGGTCTCTCCAAAGAGTTTCTGTCCATGATCCTTGTTCATCATACAGGAATCTCTGTAACAATAATACTCTATATTGTTTGATTTCATTAGTTGTCAATGACTCAGGAATGCGATCTCCCTGTGCAAGCTTGTCAATGATGTAGCAGACTACAATTCCACAGTCAACGCTGCAAAAGTTGTCATAATAAGAGTTTAGAAGGAGAGAAAATAGAGTGTACAGGAAATAATACAGTGCACAGGAGTATCGAAATAAAATGCTGAACAAGATTAATTGGCTTACGTTCCAGGTCTTTGTTGCGGAGATCCGGGTGAGATTATTGGAGCATCAAACTTTTGCTTTTGAAAGATTGTTTCGTTTTGTGATGAAAGGATGAATGTTGGGGTATGATTTTTTTTTTTCACGAATCCTTCATCGTAGCTTTTCTGCATTTGCAAAGTTAAATATTTGTTTATTATTATTTTTGTGTCATTTGAGTATGGATTACAAGAAGTCTCAGTATTTTTACCATTAAGTGAGCATCTGTAAGGTATGCATCTGCATTTCTTCCAATTGGTCTGATGGAGTTGTAATGCATCCATTGCCCATCCTCAATGTCATAAATCAGGATAGCCCAATGGTATGGATTGATAAGCACCCGATAATGCAATGTAGGGTGCGCTAGTTATCTAGTCTTAGTTAATTTTATCGTTAATTTTGTTGTTTTTAATTACTTTTGCTCGTAAGGTATTCTAGCTTTGTTTTGTAGAAAATCAGTCAAAGCAGAAGTTTTTAAAGCCAAAGTTTGTCGAGACATCCAAGGTTTAAAGTTAATAAAAAATGGAGTCACCGGAATCCAAGCACAAAAAGTCAAGACCCGAAGGTAACCCGATGAGGCCGAAGGCAAGCCAAAGAGCAAGAAACAAGTGCTGGAGATAGCATCTCGGTATCGGTACATGTCATTTCTCCCTATCGGTACCGAATTCTCAGTGAAGCTAGTCTTAGTTCTCTCGGTATCGGTTCCACACTTCATTTTCCATCGGTACCGAGTACATTTACAAGACCCCAACGACCGCCTTGGTCCAACTTGGCATCGGTACCATCTTTTGACCCCTATCGGTACCGAGCCCCTTATCACAGCAGCATAAGGCCTTTGCTATCGGTACCGAGGGCTTTGAAAGGCATATTTGGAGCATCTCTTGGGATATTTTGTGCGTGTACCTTGAAGAATATAAAAGGTGTGATGTCACTTGTACAAACAACTTTTTGTATTGCATAATTTTAGATCTAGCCTAGATTTGCTTGTCTTTTGAATTGTTCTTCATTTCCAACATTTTAATTCTAATTTCCTACTTTAGTTAATTAGTTTTTGCTACTTTTGTCTTCATTAAAGTTGTGGCCGCTACTCTGATCTATCGTTTAATCTAGTTTTCTTCGAGTGTTGTTATTTCACTATGCTTAGTAGATTTTTGCTTGCTCTTATCTTCATAGATATGTGTGAGTAGTTTTCTAGGGTTAGGTCATGGGGTGATTAGCACCTCATGGCTCGAGTAAAACTGCATTTTTCACCATAAAGTTTAAATCTTTGGTTCAAAAATCGATGTGTAGTTTGGATTTATTTGTCAAATTGCCAAGGTGTTAACCTCCTTGATCATGTGTAGGTAAGAGTATTGCCTACTTACCACACATGATGCTTGAAGCTCTTTCGCTCGAGGTGTTTGCTAAATAAATTCTAAAGCTAGCTTGGTAATTGAACCATCTTATCTTCCGATTTAGGAACCTTAATCAAGTATCTTAAACCGCGTAATTGGGTGAAAATGTTATTTAACTTGAGACGTGGGTGTTAGTAATTCCTAGACCTAACCTGTTTTTTTATCCTAGTTTATTCACTTTTAATTTAGCCTTTTTACTTTCCACCGCAAACGTAAAACAAAGTTGGCTGCCTAAAGGCCAAAAACCCTTGCTTACTTCTACAAATCCATCAAAGCTGTACTAATTATTCCCGTGGGTACGATCTCGGTCTTCCTGATTATTATGCTTCAATTGGATGCTTATACCCTATGCTTGGGGTGATCTTATTTTATATATTGACGAACGAAGCATGTATTGTTGTCCTTCTCTTTTTTACTTCCTGAGGAATTCATTGGGAAAACCAAGTAGCGATAGACATGCTCTTTTTGAATGAGTTCTACCAACTTATCGTCAAGGAACATCTTTCTGACCTCATTTTTCTTGTCCTTTAGTAGGCTCTATCAAAAGGAAGTGTTTCACAAATTACATGCGACAAAATACATACCATATACCAGTTGAGATAGTCATATCTCTTGATTTCTGTTGGATAATTCAGAACATAGAATTCATGAGATATTCTTATCTCTCGTTCTTTGTGTGCAAAAAAGTCTATGTGAAGCAAGAGATAACAATATCTCAGACATATAATATATTTTTGTTGTGAACATAGAATTCATGTGATATGCTTATCTCTTGTTCTTTGTGGGCAAAAATAGTGTATGTGAACAAGAGATAACAGTATCACTGAAAAATAACATATATTTAAGCAAGAGATACAAAGATCAAGTAGTTATGCAGGACTAGTGCTTTACTTACCCACAATATGGATTTGAAAAATAGTGTTTTCCTTTCATCTCCTTGCTCTCTTTCCAACATGAATGTAAAAGAATCGATGAGCTGCACACATTATTTCATGTGAGACTTAAATGCACAAAAGTTTAGTAACAGTCCTGAAGAGAGTTTTTTTTTCCTTCCTTCTTTCCGTGTTTTGTACATCTTCTTCATTCAAGATTTCTATGGCTTCTTGCAGGCTTACCGTACCATTGGTGAGGTTGATATCCTGGATAGGGATTCTGTAAAGTTACAAGATAATAGCAGTACATCAACAATGAATATGAAGCAAAAGATAACAGTATTTCAGATAAATAACATCTATTTGAGCAAGCAAATTGGTGCTTTTTACTAAACTCATGTCTTTCTCACACTCAAATACATGATTTAAGAAGATCTTGTCATTTTCTGAGACGAGATGTGCCAGCTTTATTGTTTCAACACCCATATATTGTAGTTCTGGAGCTGCTTTCTCTACTGCTTTCTCTTTGTTTTTCTTCTTCCCATAGACTTGAAAAATCCTACATGTTCTTCTCTTTCCTATCTTCCCTCTTATGCACTCTCTTTGCCAAGGACGATGGGTCCACAGTATGACCTGTCCTCAATCTCTTCTTCATTGTTTGCTGTGGTTCTGCTTGAATGCTTGAGATTGTGTACTTGATCATTGGGTCTATTTCTTCCTCAGTGGCCTTTTCATCATGAATTGAAGATTCATGATAGTGCACATTCTTGCTCTGTTTTTGTTCAGTCAAGTTGTTTTTTTGCTTCTCTAACCCTTCAATTATTTTCTGATCTTTGTAATGTTGGGAAACATAATATGCTGCGATGTCATGCAACTTCTTTACATCATGTAGAAGGCTTACAATGCTGTAAAGATTTGACTTACAAAGAGATAACAGTATCTCAAAAAAACAACACCTATTTCAGCATGAGATGGTAACATTTATTTAACACAGCTAAAAAAAATAGTTATGTGAAGCAAGAGATAACAGTATCTTATACAAATAGAATTCACCTTCAGGTTAGGATATAATGGCACACCAAGTAGTTACCTGTATTGCAAATGTTTTGGTTTAACCTCCTCTTTCTTCACCTCTTTTACGTCCTCTTCCTACTCTTTTTCTTCTTCTTCTACTTTTTGCTTTTTCTGTTTTTTTGTTCTCCTCTTTGGTTTAACTTATGTCTCTTCCTCTTCCAGTTGCTGTTCTTGCTCTTCCTCTTCCAGTTGTTGTTCTTTTTCTTTCTTTTTCTTTGTTGTTTGACTCCTTGTTTTTCTACCTTCTTCTTGTTGTTGTTGTGGTTTCCTTGAATTCTTCTTGCGGGCTATCATTTTGAATCTTTTGGGTCTTTCAGGACTTTCTGGAGGGTTTTCATGGTTTTGTATCTTTTTCCTGTTAAAACAGATAAGATAACAGTATCTTAGTCAATTCAATTCACAAATAAACTAAGAAATAACTCTATCTGATAGAAATATAGTGTATTGGCAAAAATGAAGCAAGAGATAACAATATCTCAGATAAATAGTGTTGGTATCTCACAAACTTAATATAGAGATAATGTTATCTCATCGAAAATATTTTCTGGTAGTATGTAATATTACAATGTGTTTACATGCGAACGTGGATAAAAGTAAGAGATTGTAATATGACAATGTAAACACATGTGAAGACTCCATTTAACATGTTTTCTGGCCCTAACACAAAGAAAGTAACAAAACCAGTAAATCACTAAGTGCACACTAAAACCCTAAGAAAATTCACGCTGAAACCTTAAAATCAGAACTCAAAAACGAAGAAATCATATGGAGTTTACTAAAACCCTAAAATCAGAACTCCTAAAATCAGTTTTCAAGAATGAAGAAATCATATGGAGGTTCAACAACAGAAACGAAGTTAACGGCTACGAGACAAATAGAAAAGTGAAAAAATCATATGGAGTTTACTACTTACCAATTGAAACAACGATGACGACAACATCGGTAGAAACGACGGCGATTGGGACGACGGGAACAAGAATCGCCTCTCTCTTCGTCTCTCTGTTCTTCTCTTTCTTCGTTTGCCTTCGTCTCGGTAGGTGGGTATTTTTGGAACTCGTGTCCATATAAGGACTCGAGCCGCTACAAAAAGTTCAGATGGACTAATTGCACGTTAGACCCTGTAGTATGTCCTTATCAACAAGGCTCCCATAAAACAAAAACGGTACATTTGCCGGTAAGATAACTTCGATCTCAATCCTTAATTTCACTCTGGAGACATTTTCGAAGATACTAGAGCATCTATTCTAATATATAAAGGGAGAGCACCTTTTTGGTGTCTCCCTTTTGGTGTCATGTATCTTTCTTTTCCACAAGTGCCCTCTTAAAAAAAGAAAGCCAATGCAAAAGTACTGTAACTGTAAGGATATATTTGACATTTTAACATAAAAAAAAAACAGCCGAAAACTTCCTCTGCCATGTTTGGATGAAAACTTGGCAAAACCTGCGAAAGCACAGAGGTTTCTTCGCTTTCCTTTCCTTTTGAAAAGCGAATGCACAGAGGTTTCTTCACTGTACCCTACTCTTCCATACTCTCTCCTACTTTTCTTAACTCTCACCATTTTTAAAATGGTGTGGGACAAAGGTGGACAGGGTCTGCCATTCAAAGGGGCTATATTCCACAAGCAGCCAAAAGGTTTTTTACTATTTAATCTTTAGCCTTTAGTATTTCTACTTTCTTTTTTCTATTTTATTGGTGAGAGTAAAACTGAAGGTAGTGTAGAACATACCCAACATTTACGTGACCAAGGACATGGATGGCCATGTTTGGAAATTAAGGGATAGAAAGTGACATAATCAATTATTATTTTTAAATGAATCCTTTCCAGATTGGAGAAAATAGTACATGAATAGGTTGGTTTAGTAAATTTTTAACCCATTATGCTCTATTGTGTAGTCTACATGTTTTGAAGTAATTTACCAGAGGCCGGAGCACACGCAATTCGTGTGCAAGTCAAATTTTCACGTGGCTTCCATACTTGCAACTTCTGTGAATTTGTCTTCTACTCAGGTACCATAATGGCCTTTCAATTCCTTTTTTAATTTTTTTTGGTTTCCATATTTACACTATACTAGACGCCGGGACACACGCGATGCGTGTGCAAGTCGGATTTTCACAACATTTGTGAAAATTTGATCAAACAATAAGTGAGAAGTATTTTTACAAAAATGTTGTGAAAATCCGACTTGCACACGCTTCGCGTGTGCCCCGGCCTCTAGTTTCTATAATTGGGCTTTCTATTCTTCGGCCTTGTCCATTTCTATTTGCCATTAATGATAAGAGTAAACTTTAGCCTTGATAGACCTGCCCAATTGAAAAATAGGTGAATCCCCAAAGACACTTGTGTAGAGGGTCCGTAGGATGTCGATTATCAAGCCACACATTAGTATCTTCATTGCCAATGATATATATAAATGCTTCACCATATTCGGACCTCATTTCCCCAAATTCAAGATCTTCCTTATATTACAGTCCAGGACGAGTCATTGGGAATATTCATGGAACCTTGGCTAGAGGTAAAACTATTTCTCCCGATTATATTGGCATAAAAAAACCTTTGCGCGGGTTGATTTTGGTCGGTAGTTAAATGTTTGTATCTTTATGTTTTTGGTTTTTGGCATGTGGTAAATATTTGTATCAAGAGAAAACAAACATTTAGTTGTTTGTTTGAATTAAAGATGATTTATTGTGAGAGAATGACTTGTGTCGTAAAACAAAAAATAAATACTTAAAAAAATAAGAACCTTAACAGAATGAAGCCTAGCTAAGAAGTGCAAGTATCGGGGCTTGTCATGGGCTGAATGCTGAAGCTGGGCTTTAATTGTGCTGCTTTGCCCAACAATTTGGGTTTTTACGGGCTCAAGTTTATCCTTTAACAAATGGGCCTCAAGGTTCAAAGTTTAGAGCTGGGCTGGCCTTTTCAAGCTCTATTCAGCAAGTAGTTCTCCAAATAGTATTAAGAAGGAAAGAGAGACCAATGTCTATTTTTCTTTTCTATTAGAAAATGAAAGTACTTCTGTCACCTTTGCCATGAAATATTGTCCCGACAAACTACAACACTATCAATATGGGATTTTACTGCGCTTATGTCGGGACCGAAGCTAAAGTCCCATTACGTGTGAATGGTGTTAGGAGTATATTTAGCACCAATAAAGAGCTATGAGGACACGAGCTTGGTCTTGGTCCGATCAAGTAGTGAGTTTCAATCACTGAACCAACCCCCTCATTGAAAGAGACCAATGTCTATGCACGCGTTTTCATTTGAACAATTTCAATCACTGAACCAACCCCCTCATTGAAAGTAGTGAGTTTCAATCACTAAATTCCCTTTTCTATTTTTTTAATGGCAAAAAAGACCAAGAATGCATGTAAATAAATGTCAAAAACCGCAATATATACCTAATAGCTAGACACCACTCTGCTATATATACCGAATACAGACCAAGGCATACTCCTCACAAATGGGTAGGTTTCACAACATGTACATTGACACCACTCCTAAATTCACCACTATTGCCTTCAGAATGGTAGTTCGTAACAAAGTTAAACTTGAAGTTTTTTTTTTCATTTCACCATTATTGTCTACTTATTAGTTACTATTATAATCTACTACATTGTATGCAGAATATTTAAGTGGTTAGGACATCGATCTGAAGCATCAAATAAGATTGTGGTCATTAATAAGCATACTACAAGCCATATATCCAAAGCCTTTTCACGTGCATTAGGGTATTGATCTCTAGTAGACTCCCTAAAAATTGTGTATTATATGACATAAAATGTATAAAGTGGATTCAATAGTAAGGGATGTATTGAAGGGGATGCCCTTGCACAGCTTCAACTAATTTTAGAAAAGCTTTATGAGATTGTTTCTGCAAGTCCCTTACATAAATAATAATAATAAAATACAATATGTGTGGGAAAATCTCTCTATAATCATAAGTTATCAATAACTTTTTGATTGCGTGTGTAAAATAAATTGATGGCTAACTACCTATAAACACACAAACTCAGGCCTACCCAGTAGCAACATAAGAATATGGAATACAGACAGTATAATTTTTGGTAGCACTGTAGAAATACACGGGCCCCCACTAATATCCTACCTCTCTTAAAAAAGATCCAGTTTGGTTTGATTTTCGCTTGCCATTTTTCGTTCAATTTGGACAATTGTAGCCCTCAATTGTTCAGCTGTTGTTCTTTGTCAGTTGGGCAAAATGGTCATTTGGCTTCCTCCACTAACTCAGTTACGTGGCGTGATGGGGCTTTCTCCACTTACTCACCCGACTTTCCCCTCCTCTCTCTCACAGACCTAACTAGAGAATTCTCTCTCTCTCTCTCTCTCTCTCTCTCTCTCTCTCTCTCTCTATATATATATATATATATATATATCAGTCGATCAAGCGGTGCCCCGCTCCGATCACCTCCCTCTCTCCCAATGAAGAGAATATCTTCGTTGTCTCCCTCTCCATCTCCCTCTTTGTCCTGAGATCCTTCCACTATGAAACCAATCGTAACCAAATCCGAAAATCAAAGATTTCCCGTCACCGAAAGCGAAATCTCGTGGGCCGGAACCAAGGCCAGATCAAGCGGCTTCGATTTCGAGATTTCAGGCCAAAAAACTCTGTCATGGTACAGGGTAAGATCCCGGAGCCAAGCGAGGAGCTGAGACCGCCCTTGACGAATTTGGTTCAGGGTCCCACGGATCTGTTGGGTCTCGACCCGGACAAGGTCCAGAAGCATTTTCATCTCTTCTTTCTTCTCCATTCATGTTGCATGTATACTATTTTTAGTTGGTGATGTTTTCCCCCTTTCTGATTTTTGTTGCATGTTCGCTTTTGTGGTTTTATTCTGAAATCGTGTAGTATTCCTTTTCATTTGTTGTTTTTGTGACAAGTTTTGAGGAATTTTGCTGTCTAGACTGGTTGGTTGATTTGGTGAGTGCGGTATTAGAAAGTGAATAGTAAGGAGTAATATAGTCTTGTTTGTTTGCATGTTCAACAACTATTAATATGATAATCCATTGTGCAGTATTAGAATGTGAGAAGTAAGGAGTAATATAGTCTTGTTTGTTTGCGTGTTCAACAACTATTAATGTAATAATCCATATGGGGAACGAGCAAACATCGAATATTTCTTATTATGGTGGAATTCGTCATCGAGATGTCCATCAATTTTTTCTAGATCTTTATTCTTGTCATCATTCTATGAGTGGACATTCTATGAAATATTACATGATTTTCAGCCATGGCTATCAGTCTGTATGCCATTTCATTATTTAGGTATGTTACACTTAAAACATAAAATTTAGTGGATAGATATTTGGATTTGAAATACAGACACAGAATTCCCGATATGTTAGAAACAAAATGGATCCCTTTTGTGCTAATAACTTGGTAGGGTCATTACTTTGTGTTTAGACAGTATAGCTATATAAGTGAGCAGTTCCAAAGAGTTATGATGTCTTGGCAATAGTTTGGTTATCGTTTCAGGCCTCCACCTTTGGAAGCCTGAATGATTGTTTAATTTTAAGAAACTATTTGGGTCTGAAATAGAAGGATAGAAGTTCCCATGTTAGTGCCCTTTGAGTACTTCAGTTTTCAATCAAATTGCTCAACTGTGATTTTTCATGTTATGGCAATACTGTGAAGAGCCGAAGATGCACTTTTGAGCAGGTTACTGTTCAATGTGCTCGTGTTACCATACTTAGTACTCCTTGGTTGTTTTATTAGTAGTTTAAGATCTCCTTTTGGTTTGTTTACGAATAGGGTGGGATATGTTGAGTTTGATCTAAGGGTTAGAATTTATTTTCCTTCTGCGCAAAGTCTATAGAAAGCATTAAATATATGCTCCCTCCCTACGGAAGATATTATAGTTGCTTTGGGTCTTTCCTCTTTCTCTTTTTGCTCCTCTTTATACTTTTTCATATACAAGGATGATGCTATGGTGTCCCCAGTCATTTTGGGGACACCGTAATTTTTGGCATAACTTTATCATTATGAGCATAACTAAAATCCATTACAAACATAACAGAACCCAAACAAAGCATATCCAAGGAATATCCAAAAAATCAACCAAGACATAACAAAACCCAACCAAGGCATAACAAATAAGTTATGCCTTGCTATGGTTCTATTATGCTCATAATGGTTTTGGTTATGCTCATAATGGATTTTGGTTATACTCATAATGGTTTTGTTATGCCAAAAGTTACGGTGTCCCCAAAATGACCGAGGACACCAAAGTCATTCCCTATCTTATTCTTACAATCTTGCTTTTATTCTTCTCTTTTATACCTTCTGTCATTGTTGTAACTTCTAATTTTGATTTTTCCATCAATTAACTTTATTTGTAGGTCAAGGATTCGATAGAAAACCTACAGGATCACACCAATTTCTGGTGAGCAATGTCTGGCTTTCTATTTGTTGAATCATTGAATGTTTGGTTCCTTTAAAATAACTAAGGTACATTACAATTTTTGTAACTCTCATTGTTCAAAGGTGTTTTTTGCACATTTGTGATGTTTGGACTTCTATTGGATTAAAAGAATCAAACACTACTCTCCACACGAAATGTGTAGGCCTACTCATCATCCATCTTAATCATTCTCTTTGCCGTGTGGTTCAACTTGATGATAGGAGATAGATAGATTGCTTGTGCAAGTTGAATACTTATATTCTCTTCATGTTCCGGCTCAAATCTAATGAGATAAGACTCATGTTCAACTTGCACCGGCTCCCATGTCTTTTATTGTATTCTTCTTCTTGGCCCTTTAAGAAAGAGGTGTGTTTGATTTGCTTTGTCTGGTTTTAGATCCATGCATCAAATTTGATTTTGGAATCTGCTTTGGCCTGTGTGTATGACTGATGTTTCATGCATTATTGAGCTCTGAAAGTTTTAATCGTAGTAAGAGGCCACTATCCTCTATTTTTCCGCCGGAGTGCAAGCGGTTTAATCATTCCATAATTTGGTATGGGACTCTCGGATGGAAGTCGTGTTTTGTTGATTTAGATTATGACTTGCATTGAGGCATTCAAGTTTGAACCTAAATTCAGGGCCACCCAGGGACACCATTAATTGCGCACAGAATGGTAGTCCTATTCATGATGTATTGCATCAATTGGGATATGATTCTTTATCCGTTGGCTTGCTTTAGCTTTCTCTCGTGAAATGAATTTTTTGCTCGTTCTTGAACTGCTATTTCTTTTTGTTGTAATAGTTTTTCTTTCAGTTGGATGATTCATTTGAAATTAACTTTTCCATTACAGGTTATGAGCTTTTGGCCAACCTTACCTTGCTTTCAATCTTGGCCTTGTGAGAGATACCTCGGCATATCATGGTTGCACTAAACTTTTTCAGGTTAGTTTCCCAATTTTCTCCTTGTTTTGTTGGGTATTTGATTATGAGCTGGCTGGTTCAGTACGAAACCTATTTCCAAGACCAAGATTAGCTGTTAGAGCATATAGACCATCTTGATGTGAATACTTGAAGGAAAGTTGTTCCTCTGTCCTGAGCACTCCGCAATTGGCAGCAGCCATTGCAATAAGGCTTTCCTAGATGGCAGTGACCTCAACAGTAGATATGTGAATCATCTACAGTGAAATTTTCCTTTGGACCCCTCTTCAGTTGCTCAAGAGAAGATTTTTTTTTTTGCTGAAAGCTTGTCTGCGGTTCAGAGACATTTTCCAGTTCTGATTAGCTTAGTCATAGTTGTAGCTTTAAGGTTCACTCATTGGTTGTCTTAAAATGCGAAGGTCTCTTCCTCTTGTTAGCAGTTTATATTATCCAATACTATTCAATTATTCAACGGGCATGACGAACGTGCTTTGCACGTGGCGATGTACCTAGTGGAATACAAAGAGTATAATTTTTTTTTTTGGTTGGGTAAATTCAAATCTCGTGTTCACTACTAAACTATATATACAACATTTTGTGCAAATTATACTTGGTTTGAACAAGTAGACGGACTTGGCTCCTAGCCAGTGTGGCTCCCATCTAGTTAGGTTCAGTTTGGATCGTTTGTGGGCTGGTTTCGGGCCCACAATAATGATAGGAATCATTCAGTTTTTAGAGGGAAAATGATGGCTCAGAATGTGTTTTGATAATTAATACCCGCCAAGTACATGCAGAGAACATTTGTTAATGCTGAAAATATCTTTAGCGGATGTTAATTATCAAAACACGTTATTAGCCGTCATTTTCCCATTTTTGGAGCTCGCAGAGGACATGCACGTGAAAAATTAGATTGATCGGATATTGTTTGATATAATTTCGAAATGCATTAAGCTTAAGATAAATGTGTAAAATGAGTTGCAATCACGTGTTGCATACTTATTTTTTAAAATAAGATTAATTCATTTCAAAATCATATCAAACGATATTCAATCAACATGATTTTTAACACGTTTAGTAGTTTCGAAGAGCTATAAAAAGTGAACGGTTTCATTTATTTTCGTGGACCCAAAAAGGGTCCACAAACGGCCCAAAATAGAACACACCAAATGGAACCACACCGGATGGGAGCCGAGTCCCAAGCAGACAGCCCCCTGCAATGCACGGAAACTGCATTCAGTGCATTGCATTGCATTGCAGTAGTCGTGAGCTCGTGAGGATTTAAGCCAAGAAAATAAGATAAAAAAATTATTGGGAAAATGGGAGGAGACTCCGGCTTGAATGCCGGACAGACAAAGACAGGACTGCCCTTATTAACGGGGCAGTATGGTCGCAATCAGAGACCTGTGCCCTCATCCCCCCAAGAGAGAGAGAGAGAGAGAGCTGCCCGAGGGTGCCCGTAGATGAGTAATACCAAAGCCTGCAAAATGAATGACAATGGGAGGGCAGTTGGGGCAGGGATAGGGGCAGGATGTGGTCCAGTGGGCAGTTTTCGGTCACTGGTCTTAGTCAGCGAGGCGTCAATCATAAAGCAATGGATTGCAAAATCATTTGGCTTTGGCTCATCTCTCCTCTCTCTCTCTCTAACTTTATCTCTCCTCTCGGCTCTCTGACTATTTGATCCTATACATTGGCTCCCACAACCTGTCTTGTACATATCACCACTTGCACATACACGTACAAATCCCATTTATATGTGTTCGACACGAACTCGGGACATTGTTCGACGGTCTGGATGAAAACAACACCGTGTTCTGTGAGGGACAACAGGGTCTCCGGATTCGTAAAACAAACGATTTGGAAGATGTGTAAAAATAGAGAGGATGTCCAACAACACAGCAGCATGCAAAATATTTTGTACAACATGTTTATGTGGCAGTGTTTTATTGGTAGTTTAAAACGAACAATCCATTCATTCAGTTGCCAATGAACCACTGCTAGATGAGTTGTGCATATTATTGTGTTTTTAAAATTTATCGTAAACAAAGAGGATTTATGGGCGCATAAGTACAAAGAGTGTATTTAAAAGTTTTTGACATGTGAAAACCAATAGTAATGTGAAATTTACATGTCTTAATTATGCAGTCGGTATGCATTTATATTTAAATTTGTGCATATAAAATTTGTATTCTTAGCAAACTCGCCCAATATTGACACCTATTATCGTGTCAAGCTATCGCTATATGCCAACGTGGCTTTGATCCAGCGGCATGGGAGGAGGACCTAAGCATCCATATGAGAGGTCTCAGGTTCGAGTAAATGGAACTAGAGTTAGTTTGTGTTACAATCTAACTATTAACCGCTAATGCTATTTATGAAAAGAAAAAAAAAGTAGCAATCACTATTCAATCACAAATTTTTTTTAATCACCAAAAATTGCCCAAAGGGCTATATATAATTGCAAAATTTTGTTCCTCCTTTTATGCGATCTTTGTTCTTCCACAAAATATTCTCATTCTCTCTCTACATGTCTTTTTTCTCCCTCTCTCTCCTGGAAGAATAATACTATGGGCTCCCGCGAGAATGTCGCGTCATAATGCATCTTTCAGTCGTGTTGTATTATGATTCTGTTAGTTTCCCATAAGATGCTTTTCTTTTTGTTCTTTTGTCTCTAGCTCGACTATCTTGTAGATTTCTTACGTATTATTGTCCTTTGTTTTTTGTTGGGAGGATCCAATATTGGCCCTTGTTATTGCTGTCTTTTTTTCTTTTCTTTTCTTTTTTTTTTTATTGTTGATGTCTTATTAATTCAGCGTTTCCGTGGAATTTAATAAAAAAATTTCACTCTGAAGCTCCGTTTGTTTCGATGTAAAATATTTTTGTAAGAAAATAAACTTCAAACTTTTATTTTCTTATGTTTGGTTAATACTTGAAAAATATTTTCAGAAATCAGCAAAAATAGTGTAGAGAGAGAGATAGAAGACTTAAACGGTGGAGAAATCTGAGAATATTAGAATTGAACGTGGGTCAGGACTGATGATCGAGGAAATTGTGCAGAATGTGATTTTAAGGGTGCCCGCGAGGAATTAGCCAAAAATATGACCGGAAAGTGCTTGTTTTGAGCAGTTTTTAATTGAACTGTTCATCAAATCTAAGCTATAAAATGCTAAGATCAAGCTATTTTCGGTCTTTTTTTTTGCTGATTTTTCAGGGATACCCTTAAAATCACGTTATGATCATATTGAGAGGCTCGGATCATTAAAATTTGATCGGAAACTATGAAGTATTTTTTTAGATATCTAATTAGTTGTACCCGGAACCGCCGCATATATATATATATATATATATATATATATATAGATATATATATATATATATATATATATATATATATATATATATATATATATATATATATATATATATATATATATACACATACACTGTTAAAGTAATTTTGGGAAGGTGAAATTTCATCAGGAGGCATAATATATAACATTACCCTCCAATTAAGCACCGCCTACTTTGTTGTTTGTACGGTGTTTAATTATGATGATCCTTAATTATTGCTCCGGTTTTAAATTAATATTATGACCGAGAAATTCTCTCCCGATTTCAGTTTAAGATCATCACGACTCACTTGGTTAGTGATATTTTTATTTTTATTTTGGCAAATGTAAGAAGTTGTATTCAATTGTGAGACGGAAGTCTACACAACAAAGATGGACCCCATTGGGAAAAATGGGCGTCCACATACTGGACAAAACAAACCATTAGAGAGGGCAATCAGAGTCCAGTATGTGCAGCTCTATTTCAAACTCGCCTAGTGAGATCAGGTTTGTAGAAAATAAAACTAATAGACCAACAAACAACAGGACAGACTAAATTCGGACATAAATTGGACTAAATTCAAACAAAAAAAGGACTAAATCTGGACAAAAACGAAATAAAGCAAAAAATACACCCCCTTCGTCATTGAGAAACTCTTCTCTTGCCTAGCCCCGTACCGATCAAGCTCCCAAGCCGGCGACCCAAGAAGCCACACGACTACAAACCAAAAAGCGGTGCGGCAGCGAACGGCAAATAGTTTTAGTGGAGAAGGGGAAAGGAAAATCACATTTGAGAGCAGGGATTGGTCCCCTTCTCTCCTGTTTCCCAAATTAGGGTATAAACCCAAATGGAAAGACGGGAAAGGAGAAGAGAAAGTGTGATGGCTATAATTTAGGGTTAGAAAAAGGTGTTCCGTTTTTAGAGAGAGAGAGAGAGAGAGGCAGAAAACTTTGAGGTTATTATTGTGCTTGTGTTAGTGATCCACTTGAGGGAATAGTGACCTATGATTTTAAATGAGGGAATGACTTTTAGTTTGCTCCCAAAAAAGACTGTAGAACTAGTTTTTGTTATATTTAGGATGGGCTAAATTAGAGTGTCCTTTTGTTATATTTCTAAGTTTTGTAGTTTTCGTGCCAATTGGTTTTAGGTTAATCATTCCTTTTGACAAGAGTTATCTAAATATGATTAAAAAAAATTATGACAAAATTATTAGATTGTAAACCATCAACTCATCTAAAAGCTTAAACTATTAGAGAGATAAACAACTTTATCATTTATATTTTCAATACTCCTCTCATGTGTCTCCTTCATAAGCTTGTTAAACACGTGTGTAAGTTTTAATCATTAGGTAGGAGGTGAGATTTGAACACAACATTTATTGCCTTTTTTTTGGGTGAGAGAGTGGGTACCATGGCTCAAACCCTTGACTTGGCAAATGACACCACAAGGGAAATCAAAGCTTTGGATCTATTGCATGCTTTTTAATACCATACGAAAGTATCCAACTGATCAATACTAATTGGTAATGAGGGAAGAGGTCGCCTAAACTTATATACTAGTTTTTGAGGTGATAATTAACCGATGCGAGACAATTTTGAATACTCTCCAGCACGTGCGACTCCTGACTTGCATCCAGAACAAATTAAGTACATCACAACGAAATAAAGTGTAATTATGAATCACATCATAACGAAAATCTTTCGAAAACCTAGCTCTAATACCATCGTAGTAACTATCAGCTCATCTAAAAACTTAAATTATTTGAAAGAGAAACAACTTTATATTCTCAATAGAATTAAAGCTAAGAAAGTTTATTAAATAGTAAGAGTTAAAAGACTTTTTTCAAATTTGGTTCATAAGTACATCACCTTAGAAATTTTAAACCTCGTTCCGCTTAACTTTTTCTAAAAGTTAACATTTTGTTCTTATTTAAATTTTTTTGCGCTTATTCGATTTGCGCCAATATCGTTTGACTTTCCGATTATTCTCAAACGAGACGAATCAGGCAAAAAAATTGACGTAAAACTAAAAATTTAGAAAAAAATTTAAACATGGACAAAATAAGAAAAAGTTCAAAGAAACCTAGAGAAACTCAGTAAGTTTGTTTCAGATTTCCACTAAATATCAAAAACGCTCATAAAAATAATTTACATAATTAATTAGTCAAAGTGATCTTTTGTAACTTTGTAGACAGTTTTCTTGGGCATTTATTTTAGCACCAAAAACACTTATACAAATACACTCACATGCAATATGAGTCCCGAACACAATGCACACCTGTAATATATATGTATGGAATTCACAACGCATGTGAATGTATTTGTTTATATGTTGTGAAAATTGTCTATGGTGCTAGCATTTTTGTGTTTTTTATTTTATTTTTGAAGAATAGGGGCACAATTTGAAAACTGACCCCACAATGTGCAGATATTCTGCAAAGCTTTCTTTGTTACAGTAGGTGGGGGCCCTCTAACTACGACTTTTTCATGCAACGTCCTCGAGCTACTAAAAAATAAAATGCTCTCTATCTCTCTCTCTCTCTGCTGTAGTTCTGTCCTGCCAAAATTAAATGAACGGTTGGTTGGTTTATTGGGTGAAAACAAGGTAATAAGTCAAAAAAAAAACAGAAAAAGAAAAAGAAATACTGTAGTAGTAGTACTAGTACGAAAAAAGGAACAAGGTTTAAAGTGTCGTCACCTCACTCAAGGAAACAGAAACAGCATCAGATCTGACGGCTAGCAGGCTCGAATCGCGTCGGCATCGAATGCGACAAGATAAGGACACGTGTTTTATATCGTGGATCGAGAATGAATGATAGTGTAATCATTCTTAAATAATTTGACATTCTTTTGTTTGGGTCTGTGTACCCCTGCTTGCTTCTCTGCTCATAGACTCGCAGCTGTCCCTCGGCTCTACCACCACCACCACACTACTTCTCTCCTCTCCCTCTCCCTCCCCCTCCCCCTCCCCCTCCCCCTCTCTCTCTCCACCCCGGTTACATGTATACGTATTATCTCTGTCTCGTAGTAGTAATATTGCGATGTCCTATTGTCCTTGTCCTATTCACTATTTAGGTTTTTAATCTCTTTCAACTGATGAATACTGGTGGTGATATTTAGGGTGGATAAAGGTGTTAAATGGGCTGGGCCGGCCTTGACATTTCATGTTTAAATGTGGCACGGTATGTCACAGGTACGGTACGACATGGTCTTAGTAGGTACAAGGCATGGCACTAATGTTATCAATACCGTTTCGTACCGGCCGGTACATACCGTTTTTGACAGAATCCGGTATCTTACATCTCTAATTTCGTTTCGACCCAAATACCGATCGGTACCAGCCAATACCGGATTACTTTTTAATTTATTTTATTTCTTCAAGTACCGGTCAATACCGGACGGTACCGGGCAAATACCGGACGGTACCAGACAAATATCGAATTTTTTTATTTTTTTAAATTTTAAAAAAGTGTATATTATACTATAAATTCTTTTAAGTAGGAAAATAACATTAATAGCGATCAATCCGAAACGGTACCCAGTATTTGACCGGGACCGGGACCGGTACGTACCATACCAGTAGAAAAATCGGTACCCTGGTTGGTACGGTATTCAGAACATTGCATGGCACGACACGACACGACATGATCTTAGCTAGACACAGCACGGGCATGGTATGAAAGTGGGACGGGCACGAGGCTTAGAAACAAAATAATTTTAGTTTTATTAATTAAATTGACATGCTAGCTAGCTATGTCATGACTCGTAATGTCATTAATTAAGCTAAAAATAAATTAACTCGCTAGGTCATTATTAAATAAATTGACTCGTTATGTGGTTAATATAGGGTAAAAATAGTAAACAAAACTTTGTAATTTAGCTAAAATAAACTTTTAAAACTTTTTATACAACTAGAAAAATATAAATCAAAAATGACGAAATACCTCACATACACCGTGTTTTAGTTATAGAGTCATTACAAACGAAATTAAATAGCTACTCTAATACACTTACACAATATAGATAGATATGGTCATAAAAAAAAAAATATAGTTAGGTATACCTTAGATACATGATATACACGATAAATTTTTATTTATTTTTTATCATGTATGATATACACGCCTAAAACCTTTTCTCTAAAATTGGCAGGAGTTTTCCCTTTATTTTTTTTACCCGTATATATAACCCAATACACAAGGTTGCAATAAAATAATCAATCAAACGAAATAATCAATCGAACACCAGTAAAAAAGAAAAGAAAAGAAATTATCAATCAAACAGAATAACTTAAGTATCCAATGGACCTCGAACCAAACAGAACCAACAGCAAGTGATGAGAAGAAGGACTATGCCTCAATCTGTCTCGATTGGGCTTGTAGAGATCGTACGGCTCCCACAAGTGATCCAATGGACACAGTCTCTTCTCGTTGAACCGGACCCACGACTTCCCTTTACCGAACCAATGCAATGTTACAGGCTCACCAGACAGGGTGCAGCGATCGGCAGCTCCCCTTCTCGTTGTCCCCACCAAAACCGTGCTGGTTCCACTTGTGATCCATTGGCTCTATGTCGTCGTCGGACACCACCAATGTTAGAAAAATATAACCATAGTGTGGAAGCGGGTGGTTCGGGTTACCTTGCGAACTTTAACCAAACCGGACCTTAGTGTGGATGGATTACGAACTCTCGATCACGTACCAAAACTGCAACAATTCCTCCGATGGAGTGATACTATGAGGATCTAGTATCACTCTCTATTCCACGGTGTAAAAGTTCGAATTGCTCTTTAATGGTAGAGAGAGAATTATCGAAGAGAGAGAGAGTTTTCCAGAACTCTATATATTTTTGTATAATTCTGGTGCATATTATGTTCTATATTTGTTTGTATGTATTTTATGAACATCCTGCAGGAAATAAATAGAGAGAAAGCATCCTAGATGCTTTAGAAGTCTGTTCGGGACCAAATCGGATCACCCATGTAGGCATGATCCGGTGTCACAGGGTCATGCCCACATGGGTGACCCGATTTGGTCCCGGACCGGACCCAAATTCCAACATTTCCTCTTTGTCCATGCATGGGCATGACAAGTTGTATCAATCTCTTTTCCATCTACCCAACTAATAAGCAAACTCATGTGCGCTAATGAACCCTGTGATCACTGGAGCACCTACAAGTGGGAGCGCTACACTAGAAACTCTTTAAGAGCCAACATAGAGATATCAACCTATAAGAGTGTCTCATGTACCCTGAATCCATTTAGTTACATCGGACTAAGCATCTTTAATCCTTCCAAAAAGCATGCTTGACCCCCCCAACATCATGCACTCTACATTCACATCCGATCCGCGTCCCAATAGAGCGACCTGAGTTGTCAATAGTGAATATATTACAAGGGTGTACTACTAAATGATCCTCTTTTCACCTCATGCCACTTTATTTTAACCTTGCTGCTTTCCCAGACATGCTCCATGGGACCCTGACATTTCGTGGTCTTAGGTAGTCAAGATAGAGTAGCAACACAAAGTCTTTACTACATGACATAGTCAAAAATCAAAGAGCACATTTAATATATATGTAGTTACCTTATCTAAATGACTGCTTAGACTCACATAGTGAAGAAACAAGGATCTATTCACTCACCTATTAAAAAAATGATTACCAAGCACAATAGTATAAATACATGCTATAGTGGAGTTACTTTTTCAAAAAGCGATGTCATACTCCCAAACACCGTACAAACCTTAGTCTAGATGCTACCTAGCGCCCAACCCAAGTTCTCAGATAGCTTGCCATTATGGCGCTATACGAGTCCTCACATCTGGCTAACAAAGACAGGTTAATCTCAAGATAGGGGAAACTATCCGAAATTGGTCTCTTCCAACCAATGTGACATATGGTTGGTATATCTGATTCGTCTTATCTGACTATATCACAGGTCCAACCTGTATATCTTACTACCCATTCATCTCATCTTCGTTCGCTATATCAAGCGCCGAAGGCGATTGCTCGTGTGAGTGAGCCAATCTAACTTGCTGACATCAATCTTTAAATTCTGTATGTGTTGTTCAATAAATAATTGTCCAAATTGCAACAATAATAAGCTAATTTTAAGTGCAAAATTGGCATAAATATCCCAAAAATTTGAAAGAAGGGATTAATGAAATTAATAAATAAAACACATCTATCACCATCTACGTAGTCCTAAAGCCTTATCATGAGTCTCAACTCCTGAGTCTACAACCCACGAATGAGGAGAATAAGCAACTAAACCTTGAGATGTTCCAAAACAGTCAACACGAGAAACAAAAAATATGGTATACATTCTTAGGCTCAGTGCACTCACGAGCAAAGTGTCCTAACTTATCACCGTAAAAGCATGCCCTTCTGGCATTGTTTTTGTCACTACTATTCTTCTTGCCTCTATTGCGCTTAAAAGAATCAGCGCCAATAGGATTAAGGCCTATATCAGCTCATTTCTTAAGTGTGTGTTTAGCTTTCCTTCACTGGCACCCAGACCTGCGAGGGATAGTCTCAACTATGATGCATGAACTATCTAGCTTAGCTGCCTCTTGGCGCTTAGCCTTCATGATCATGGATTCATGTTCATCATCACATTTCAAGTTTGAGACCATCTTAGTCAAAAGTCGATATCATATTTTTGTTTGATAGCTTTCCATAACTTATGAGCAGTCTCATAGTACTTAAACTCACATATCAAATCGTTATGCATGTTGCATACCATAGTAAGTCACACACACTAATCTTTTTTGTACCATTTATCAAAGGCCTCAAGATCACGAAGATACTGTGGTGAGTCACTATGCTTAAGCTCAACCGTCTCATGGTCGAGGGTACATTATAATTGTCGTTTTTCAATTTCTCAACTTGGGTCAAATCAGCTACAACTTTCTTAGCTACCATTTCAATTCTATCAATGACATGCGCATAGAATTATTAATAACAACACAACACAGAATTATTTTGCAGCAAGAATCTAAATTAGAAAATAATAATACCATACATGTTGCAAGATCGAAAACTCGCAAAGCTTATAATCATCTCATGCGTTTCTAAGTATTTTATTATTACAATTTAATTTAATTCATGAGCAAAATTTTAGTTTTCAGAAAAAATATAAAAATATTTTCTCTACCGAACAACCTCCCACTAGATATGGCATATCACAAGTATGAAACAAATTTATTATAGTGCATAACACAATTTATGCATTAAAAGTATTTTTCATGCTATCAAAATGAATAATTCAAACATTGAACAATGCCAAAAATTATCCAAACATGTCACATACAACATGTAAAATCGTCCAAAATATTAAACATGCTATTTTCAATATTTTGTACATTTCCAGTTGCTCATATGCAATTATTGTCAATTTTCAGGATTTATTCAAATTCTCAAAGAATAAATAACAAGTAGAAAATGCCAAATAATATCAACATATATTGGAAAAATACACAATGTACACCAATGAATAGGTACTGAATCTAGGAGATTGAACCCAAAAATTTATAATTTTTCAGATTTTTATTCTAATTTTCCCAAATTAACAACGCATACTGAAAAATTACACCAATCATTCCTATAAATTGGTTCTGATTCCAGGAGGTTAAATCTGAAAATTTATGATTTTCCAGAATTTTATTTTAATTTTTCTTAATAAACAATGAACAGAAAATGCAGAATTAAAAACTATGTTCATTGGAATGTTACACCTCATACCCCAAACAGTGGGCAACAGTAGTAGAATATGCCATAAAATATTTGGTTCCCAATGGAGGAGGCATGCATCCCCACTCTCTCATAAACCGAGTCAAAATTTTCATTTTTCTTGTATTTAAAATTTTGAAAAATAATTTCATTTCAGAAAAATAAAATAAATATACAGAAACGTAGGAAATTCAATTTTGAGTTCAACGCTACTCTCGGGTTTTCCATACGACTACTGTAAAGAGAAGGGTGAATCTCATTCTTTCAGTTCAGAGTGAGAGTGTGCAGAATTTACACTTTATCTTCTCCAATTAGAATTATAGTTCTTCAAAACATGCCCAAACTAAGATTTGCCGTAACTTTTGATCCGTAACTCCAAATTAAGCTTATAATATACCGTTACAAAGCTAGAAACAAGAGCTACATTGTGATGTAAGTCCCGCATACTGAATCAAAACATAGAAAAAACTTCTGTCCAGTCAAAGTTTTGGAAAAACCAACTAGGGTTTGATTTTTCTCACAAACAGTTTATCCAATCAACACAAAACTTTCTAGATATGATCTACATGTTATGGACTACGTTCTGTAAAATTTTGAAGCAATTCCGAGAACTTTTGAAAAATTATGTTTTTCGGACCCATATCCGGCAAACACGAAAATCAGTCAATATGTACACCTAAAACATGATATATATGGCTATTCAAGTACTAAAGAGCACGAAAACATCCAACTAAGGCTCTGATACCAATGTTAGAAAAATATAACTATAATGCGGATGTAATGCCCCAAATTTTGGGAACATTATTTATAACTATTTTATTCAAACTTAACATTTAATAAATAAAAGTAGAATAATCCGTCATTACATCCTAACTTATTCTTGAATCAAGATTTACATTTATTTAAAAATAGGGAGGGGCACTACGGGAAATTTTTACTCTTCAATGTGGTTGTCTTCTTCAACGGTATTCTGCTCGGCTCTATACTGCTCCAAATTATAGTACGCCTCTTGTTCACCTTCTAAATCTGGCATAAGATGCCAATGCCACAAAAGTAGCACCGTGAATTTTTTAAGCTCAGTAGCTAACTCCTACCCCTATGTCACATACTTTATCAAAAATAACAAGTACATTACAAGGCATCAAGCAAGACTTTAATAAATTCAACTAGTAAAGATGTCGTACGAGTAAAAGTGTCATGTGTTGGGTTTGTAATAGTGTATCGTATTTCGTGTCAAAATATCAATTTCTCTTTTTATCGACTCTATGCTTTTAGCACTGGTTCCGTTTACTCCCTCTTTCAGAATGACAGTTAACCATGCAATTACAAACTTTGGTTCCGCCGTTCCGGTCTCCCAGGTTTACTCACGCATTCTCAAACACTGATTCTGCCGTTTCGGTTTCCTAGGTTTACTCACACACACCCAAACTCTAGTTCCGCCGTTCCGATCTCTCAGGTTTACACATGTCAAAATTTCTCTTTCGCTCTTTTCATTTTCGAATATCGTTTTCTCGGTTCTCGTACACATGCATCATTTTCTTGCAAACACATTATTCTTTCAAAGCTTCCTCAAATTTGGCGTAGTTTTATATTAAAACCCAAATTTTGCAGACCTATATTAGTTAAATGGCACAATGGTACTAACTATAAAATCTGGCGTAGTTTTATATCAAAACCTAAATTTTGCAGACCTATATTAATTAAATGGCACATTGGTACAAACTGTAAAATCTGGCGTAGTTTTTATATCAAAACCTAAATTTCGCAGACCTATATTAGTTAAATGGCACAATGGTACTAAAATCTGGCGTAGTTTTTATATCAAAACCTAAACTTTGCAGACCTATATTAGTTAAATGGCACAATGGTACTAACTGCAAAATCTGAAATGATACTAACTGTAAAATCTGGCATAGTTTTTATATCAAAACCGAAATTTCGCAAACCTATATTAGTTAAATGGCACAATGGAATTGTAAAATCTAGCGTAGTTTTTATATCAAAACCTAAATTTCGCAGACCTATATTAGTTAAATGGCACAATGGTACTAACTGTAAAATCTGGCATAATTTTTATATCAAAATCTAAATTTCGCAGACCTATATTAGTTTAATGGCATAATAGTACTAACTGTAAAACCACATTTAACATGTCAACATTTTATGATACTACAATACATGAAAAGAAACTAACAGTTTAATGACTTATCTTCCAAAGTAATTAATATTGCTAAACCTACGATTTAATAACCCTTAATCTGACAATTCATTTCCAGTAATCTCGCTGTGATATCATGATGACAATCACGTGGTTAATAGCAACATTCTATGTTAAAATTTTTCAGTGCAACATATTTTCTTATATTATCAACCAACAATAACAGAAAATTCAAAGTTTAGTCGTACTAATAAATTGTATATTCACATTATACTTAGGTGTTGAAAAATGTATGCATTATAATTTGTGAAAATTTATATGCATCTCTATTAATTATTTTGATGATTAATTCAATGATATTTTTATTCGGCAAATACAAAATTATCGAAAAGTCGATTCCCGAATTAAATATTTTCGTGACCTTGAAATATAGCATAAAGTCTCTTGGATTCATGATTTATATTTACAAAGACTTTATTGAGCTCAATACATGCTTTAACGGTTTATTTAGATGAAATTGTGAGCCACAGGTTGACGAACCGGCTGACAAGCCGGCTGTCTGAACAGAAAGCTGTGACAACCGGACGACCACCCGGATGACCACTCTATCAAACGGCTAGTTTCAAACGGCTAGTTTCCAACGGCTAGTTTCAAACGGCTAGTTTCAAACGGCTAGTTTCCAACGGCTAGTTTCCAACGGCTAGTTTCAAACGGCTAGTTTCCAACGGCTAGTTCCAACGGCTAGTTTCCAACGGCTAGGAAGCATATGGATGGCTATATAAGGCATCAAGAACTCATTAATGAGTACACACACAAGCTACAACATTCCATATTATTGCAAGAGCAAATTCTCAAAAGATCAAAGCCAAAAATTCTCATTGTTCTTCCACTTTCATATTATTCTTGAGAGAAAATTTGTACAAGTCGTGAGCGATAATTTTCATACCTTCTTCACATACTTGTATTTCCTAAGTGAGTGTTTGAGTCAAACACTTGAAAGCTTAGAAGACCAAATTCGGGTTGGAATTTGGGTGTTATTGTTTTTGAGAAGTTTTCGGAGAAAATTCTTGCGGTTGTGCTAGCTCCTCGGGAAAGCTAGAGGCATTCGGTTCTTGTAAGCACCCGCAAGACTTACAAGTTGTAATCTTTTAAAGATTAGTCTAACCTTCAAGTAATTGCTTGAGGAGAAGTGGAGTAGGGCCGGACCGTGGACAAATCCGGACCGAACCACTATAAACGGGTTCTATCTCTCTATCTCTCTATTTTGATTGCATACTTATTGTTTGCATATATTGTTAGAGATAAATTTTTATTGGTAATTATTACTAGCAATCCTATTCACCCCCCCTCTAGGTTGCATAATTTGGGTAACAATTGGTATCAGAGCCTCGGCTCTTGTTTGTAGATTTAACCATCTAAGAGTTAAGATCCATGGCAACCACTAGTAATGTTTCTTGTATCGAAGGTCAATCGTCCAATAGACCTCCCTTGTTCACCGGAGAAAATTACTCTCATTGGAAAAATAGAATGATGATCTTTATTCAATCCACGGATTATGATCTATGGAAAATTATCAAAAATGGTCCCATTATTCCTACTAAGAAAGTTGGAGAAGAGACTATGCCTAAACCAGATTATGAGTGGAGTCATTTGGAAAAGGCTTCAATAGAAAAGAACTATAGAGCTATGAACCTTCTTTTTTGTGCTATTACTCCCAATGAATATGATTGTGTCTCCGCATGTGAATCGGCTAAAGAAATATGGGATAAGTTAGAAATGTCACATGAAGGAGATAGTCAAGTTAAGGAGTCCAAAATTGATATTCTTGTGCATAGCTATGAGCTCTTCAAAATGAAACCGGATGAATCTATATCTCAAATGTTTGCTAGATTTGCTAGTATTACTAACGGTTTAAAAGCTCTTGGAAAGATTTACAGTCAATCCGAAATGACAAGGAAGGTGCTCCGTTCCATGCCAACCAATTGGGACACTACCACCTCCATCATCCTACAATCCAAAGATTTCTCAACATACACGATGGACAAGCTCATGGGATCTCTCATGACGGAGGAAATGCATCACAACCTCAAGGGTGAAAAAGAGAAGAAAGTTAAGGATCTTGCCTTCAAAAGTACAACAAGCAAATCAAAAAGCAAGGAGGATTCAAGCAACGAAAGTGAGGATGATGAAATGGCGCTCATCACAAAAACGTTCAAGAAACTCCTCAAAAATAGAGCATCTCGCAAAGGTAGAGGATTTTCAAGAAAAGATGGAGGCAAAGAAGAAAGTAGCAAAAAGGATCCAATCATTTGCTACGAGTGCAAGAAGCCCGGCCACATCAAAAGTGAATGTCCATATGCCAAAAAATATTCAAAGAAGGACAAAAGGAGAGCTATGATGGCCACATGGGACAATAGTGACGATAGTAGCTCCGATGAGGACGATGAGCAACAAGAGGTCGCTAACTTGTGTTTCATGGCCATCGAAGAAAACGAGGTAGATCTCGACTCATCCTATTCCTTTGATGAATTGTTTATTGCCTATAAAGAGTTGAAAGTAGAATTTGAAAAAGTTGTTTCTAAAAACAAATTTCTTAAAAAGGTTGCTAAAGATCTCTCACTAGAAATGGATGATTTAATTGAAGAGAAAGATATTTTGGAGGAAGAAAATGAAAGTTTAAGAACCTCTTTGGCAAAAGAAAAAGAGTATTTGAAGGATACTTCCAAAAACGAATCTTTAGAAAAACAAATTGACGATTTAACTAATTCTCTTTCAAAACTCACTAATGGAAAAGAAAGTTTAGACATTCTTCTTGGAAAACAAATGGTTTCTTTTCACAAGGCCGGAATTGGTTATAATCCCACTCAACACAAAAATCTTTTTGGAAAAGATGTTCCTCCTTCTAACCATTCTAAATTGACATGTCATTATTGTGGTAAAATTGGTCATATTTCTCCTACATGTCCTATGAAAGGATACTCATCTTCTAATGCAAAAAAGGTTTGGGTTCCTAAGAACCGTATCAATGCTAACCTTCAAGGACCCAAGATGATTTGGGTACCAAAAGTCAAGAATTGATGTGCTATTGTAGGTATGCTTCAAAAGTTCTCTCAAGGAAGGAAGTTGGTACCTTGATAGTGGATGTTCAAGACACATGACCGGTGACAAGAGGGCTTTCAATTCTCTTTCGCCTAAAGATGGTGGACATGTCACATTTGGAGACAACAACAAAGGCAAAATCATAGGAATCGGTGATATAGGTAATTCTCCTATTATTGAAGATGTTTTACTTGTTAGTGGTTTAAAACACAATCTTCTTAGCATAAGTCAATTATGTGATAGAGGAAATCGTGTTATCTTTGAAAAATCCAAATGTATCATTGAAAATGTCAAAAGCAACAAGACACTCTTCGTTGGACAAAGACTTGAAAATGTATATGTTTTTAATCTCAATGATTTAAGTAATTGTGATATAAAATGTTTTTCCGCTTTGAGTGAAAATAGTTGGCTTTGGCATAGGCGCCTAGGACATGCAAGTATGGATGCTATTTCAAAACTCTCTAGAAAAAATTTGGTAAAAGGTCTTCCTAAAATCAAATTTGAAAAAGATAGACTTTGTGGTCCTTGCCAACAAGGAAAACAAACCAAGGTTTCTTTTAAGTCCAAAAATGTTGTTTCAACTACTAGACCTTTGCAATTACTTCATATGGATTTGTTTGGACCAACTCGCTCTCCAAGTCTTTGTGGAAACTATTATTGTCTTGTTGTTGTTGATGATTTCTCTAGATATACATGGGTGATGTTCCTAGCTCATAAGAATGAGGCTTATCCTAATTTCACTAAACTTTGTAGAAGAGTTCAAAATGAAAAAGGCTTTGTTATTTCTAACATTCGTACGGATCATGGAAAAGAACTTGACAATTCTTTATATGAAAAGTTTTGTGATGAACATGGTATTGGTCATAACTTTTCCGTACCTCGTACTCCTCAACAAAATGGAGTAGTAGAGAGAAAAAATCGTACTCTGGAAGAAATGGCCCGCACTATGCTTTGTGAAAACTCTTTGCCAAAATATTTTTGGGCGGAAGCCGTTAATACCTCATGCTATATTTTGAATCGAGTTTTAATTAGGCCTATCCTCAAGAAAACTCCTTATGAGCTTTGGAATGGTAGAATACCCAACATTAATTACTTTCATGCCTTCGGTTGTAAATGTTATGTATTAAACAATGGAAAAGATAACTTGGGTAAATTTGATTCAAAATCGGATGAAGGCATCTTTATTGGTTACTCTCTTACTAGCAAAGCATATAGAATTTATAATAAGCGCACTAATCTTGTTGAAGAATCTATTCACGTTTCCTTTGATGAATCTAATCCTTGTGCTACTAAGGATGTTGTTGATAATGATGACTTAGAAATTACACATGAGATTCATGACTTGAAAATTCAAGAAAAAGTTGATGGTGATACTCAAGTAGAAAGCTCTCAAATCAAAGAAGATGAAGTTATTAATCAACCTCAAGATGCCATGGGAGACAACCAAGATCTTTCCAAGGATTGGAGATTCGTGCAAAACCATCCAAAGGACTTGATTCTTGGAGAAGTTTCGAAAGGGGTAACCACTCGCTCGTCTCATAGAAATTTTTGTGAAAATCAAGCTTTTGTTTCTCAAATTGAGCCTAAAAACTTTCCGGAAGCTCAAGATGATGAAAATTGGATTTTGGCCATGCAAGATGAGTTAAATCAATTTGAAAGGAATAAAGTTTGGGCATTAGTACCTAAGCCTCTTGATCACACTATTATAGGTACTAAATGGGTTTTTCGTAACAAGCTAGATGAATCGGGAAATATTGTTAGGAATAAAGCTAGACTTGTTGCTCAAGGTTATAATCAAGAAGAAGGTATTGATTTTGAAGAAACTTTTGCACCGGTAGCTAGATTAGAGGCTATTCGCATATTGCTTGCCTTTGCATCTTTCAAAAATTTCAAGCTTTATCAAATGGATGTGAAAAGTGCATTTTTGAATGGGTTCATAAATGAGGAAGTTTATGTCAAACAACCTCCCGGCTTTGAAGATCATGTATACCCCGATCATGTTTTTAAACTCTCAAAAGCTCTATATGGTTTGAAGCAAGCACCACGTGCATGGTATGATAGACTTAGTTCATTCTTGCTTGACAATGGCTTTACTCGTGGAAAAATTGATACTACTCTTTTCATTAAAGCCAAAGGTAAAGATATGCTCATTATTCAAATATATGTTGATGATATTGTCTTTGGTGCCACTAATGATAATATGTGCAAAGAGTTTGCTAAGTGTATGCAAGGTGAATTTGAAATGAGTATGATGGGGGAGCTTAACTTCTTCCTCGGACTTCAAATCAAGCAAACTAATGAGGGGATCCTAATCAACCAAGACAAGTATGCGAAAGAACTTATTAAGAAGTTTGGCATGGAAGGATCAAAGCCAATGAGCACACCAATGAGCACATCAACTAAGCTAGACAAAGATGAGAATGGTAAGGCCGTCAATGAAAAGATGTATCGAGGTATGATCGGCTCATTACTTTATCTCACTGCAAGTAGACCGGATATAATGTTTAGTGTTTGCATGTGTGCTAGATTTCAATCATGTCCTAAAGAATCGCATTTAAAAGCTATTAAACGTATTTTTAAATATGTTGCCGGTTCTCATGACTTAGGATTGTTTTATCCACGTGGAGTTGCATTTGATTTAATTGGTTATTCGGATGCGGATTTTGGAGGTTTCAAAGTTGATCGTAAAAGTACAAGTGGGACTTGCCAATTTCTAGGGCACTCTCTAGTGTCTCGGCATAGCAAGAAACAAAATTCCGTAGCTCTATCTACTGCCGAGGCGGAATATGTAGCGGCCGGAAGTTGTTGTGCCCAAATATTGTGGATCAAACAACAAATGGAGGATTTCAATTTGCAATATGATCATATTCCTATTAAATGTGATAATACTAGTGCAATTAGCTTAACCAAGAATCCAATTCAACATTCTCGAACAAAACATATTGAGATTAGACATCATTTTATAAGAGATCATGTTCAAAAAGGGGATATTGAACTTAACTTTATTAGTACCGACAAGCAATTGGCGGACATTTTCACAAAACCCCTTGGTGAAGAACAATTTTGTTTCATTCGACGAGAACTCGGCATGTCTAATCATTTATGAAAAAGTTGTGTTCTTGATGTCAAAAGTTTTTTTTTTGGATTCAATGTTGAGTTGATTGAATTCGTAAATATCATACTTGATGGAGAGTACAAATGATCTTGATAAAGAAATCACCCTCCAAACATTTTATCATATGATTCATTTTCCTGTGTTTGGTATGCAGAAAAACAGTTTTATGGTCTTTAATGCTACTCCTCTTAAACGTTTTCTGGACTTAACCTGCATTTGTCAGTGTAGAGACCCGTATTTTATTTCCATAATTCTTTATGTTTTATTAAGGCATGAGTTGTGATATAAAATGGAGAATGAGTTCGGATGTCGAATGTGCTAGAATTTAGAAGTTCGGGATGCAAGTGTAATATGCATGGGTGTATAAGTGAAGGTGTGTGTAGGGGATAATTCTCCCCCACATATATTTCTTTTCTTTTCCGGGCAGACACACACACGTTTCTCTCTCTCTACTCCCTCGACCGACTCTCTCTCTTTCTCACCTCTCGTCCAAACTTCTCTCTTCGATTTCATCGCCTTAGAATGAGATTTCGGAAAAATCCCAAGTACTAAAGTTGTTCTACGCGACGAGATCTTCCTATTGATCGAAGAAGAATCATGATCGGAGCACTTTGAGGTTTCCTCCATGTTCGGGCTTGCTTCTAACCCTCGAGGTAGGGATCTCCTACCTTCTTTACGTGTTTAAGTGTTGGTTAGATGTACAAGAATCAAGTTTGATCATTTATTTTGAGTCTTGAACAAATCTGTTATATGCTGATAATTTCGTGGGTTTTGGAAATCTGTCTTTTGGGAGCCCTCTGCTAGAAATCACTGGCATTTGTCATGATTAAGACCTCAAGGGGCGGGTCAGGGTCGTGACAGTCAGTCGGATGTCCAAGCGGATGTCCAACCGGACAACCGTGAGGATTGAGACTTATTCAAGCTTTTGCGTTGCTAACTCTGATTTATTAAGTCTGTTACACTTAGTTTGTATGAACTTCATGGCTTAGTGCTTAAATTGTCTCTTATATACTTCGCCGATATGAATTTCTTGTCTCTAAGCTTGCAGGGATAATCATTCTCGGTAATACCCCTCGCATTCTTTAAAAAGCTCTCTTTTAGGGGGAGCATGTATTAAGGGGACACAACAATAAACACCCGAACACAATTTTCTTCCCCTATTCTTGTTCTTTTCGGCGCCACCCCTATTCTTGTCCTATTCGGCGCCGCATCCCCTATCCTATCTCTATTCGGTGCCGCATCCCCTATTATCTCTCTTTCGGCGCAGCAATTCAATCAATTCGGCGCACCATTTCAAACAATTCGGCGCAGCATTTCAAACAATTCGGCAATCTCATACTCTATAAATTCAACAACACAATCTCTATCTCCTCATCTATCTATCTCTCCTTCTCTCTCGGCCTAAATCTCTCCAAATCTCTATCCTTCCAAATCGAGCAATGGCAAACATACCGCAAGGGTTACCGTTTGAGTTTTACGAAAGAGATGCCGAACGAGCAGAGTTCAGGTTGTTTATCCAAACCATTTGGATGCAACTCTTTATCTTCATTCTGCTGTGTGCGTTACTTACCATGAGAATACCACCATGGTTCGGATGGAATGTAAATGTGGATACTCTGTGGTATTGGATTGGCATTATAGCTGCCGTTGTAGCAGCCATTATTCGAGAATACGAAAATCAAGGACGCCAAGCTCTCAATGTACGAAGATAGAGTGCTACAGGGCAAGAGCGGCATGGTGCTGGAACCATGGCCCTATTGTTTTTCTCTTTTTAGTTTTTTTTTTATGATGTCACAGGGGGAGAAAAAGCCAAGTTTTAATTGATCTATCTTGCCATTTTGGGCAAATTTAAAAAATTGCTTGCTATGATCTGATGATTATTGCTATTACTCGTTGATCGTAGATAACTGCTTTGGTGCATGTATTAAGGGGGAGATTGGCATAACTCCTACTTGAATAAAAACTATCATTTTGTGTCATCATCAAAAAGGGGGAGATTGTTGAAAAATGTATGCATTATAATTTGTGAAAATTTATATGCATCTCTATTAATTATTTTGATGATTAATTCAATGATATTTTTATTCGGCAAATACAAAATTATCGAAAAGTCGATTCCCGAATTAAATATTTTCGTGACCTTGAAATATAGCATAAAGTCTCTTGGATTCATGATTTATATTTACAAAGACTTTATTGAGCTCAATACATGCTTTAACGGTTTATTTAGATGAAATTGTGAGCCACAGGTTGACGAACCGGCTGACAAGCCGGCTGTCTGAACAGAAAGCTGTGACAACCGGACGACCACCCGGATGACCACTCTATCAAACGGCTAGTTTCAAACGGCTAGTTTCCAACGGCTAGTTTCCAACGGCTAGTTTCAAACGGCTAGTTTCCAACGGCTAGTTCCAACGGCTAGTTTCCAACGGCTAGGAAGCATATGGATGGCTATATAAGGCATCAAGAACTCATTAATGAGTACACACACAAGCTACAACATTCCATATTATTGCAAGAGCAAATTCTCAAAAGATCAAAGCCAAAAATTCTCATTGTTCTTCCACTTTCATATTATTCTTGAGAGAAAATTTGTACAAGTCGTGAGCGATAATTTTCATACCTTCTTCACATACTTGTATTTCCTAAGTGAGTGTTTGAGTCAAACACTTGAAAGCTTAGAAGACCAAATTCGGGTTGGAATTTGGGTGTTATTGTTTTTGAGAAGTTTTCGGAGAAAATTCTTGCGGTTGTGCTAGCTCCTCGGGAAAGCTAGAGGCATTCGGTTCTTGTAAGCACCCGCAAGACTTACAAGTTGTAATCTTTTAAAGATTAGTCTAACCTTCAAGTAATTGCTTGAGGAGAAGTGGAGTAGGGCCGGACCGTGGACAAATCCGGACCGAACCACTATAAACGGGTTCTATCTCTCTATCTCTCTATTTTGATTGCATACTTATTGTTTGCATATATTGTTAGAGATAAATTTTTATTGGTAATTATTACTAGCAATCCTATTCACCCCCCCTCTAGGTTGCATAATTTGGGTAACATTAGGTAAGTAGAAAGGAGGTTTCTACCTTACTTCTTGGCGTTAGGCCTTAGTTTGACCCAACACCTAGCTTTTCCTTCTTAGGAAAAGGAAAAGTAAATAAAAAAAAATGAAGTAGGATAAACTGGAAAGTGGGTACAAAGTGTTGAATATGAAGTCAACCTCTCTCTCTCTCTCTCTCTCTC
Organism: Rhododendron vialii; assembly: GCF_030253575.1. Taxonomy (NCBI): domain Eukaryota; kingdom Viridiplantae; phylum Streptophyta; class Magnoliopsida; order Ericales; family Ericaceae; genus Rhododendron; species Rhododendron vialii. Next base: position 14,953,289 of record NC_080567.1, on the reverse strand, counting down.
TCTCTCTCTACTTCTCTCCTACTGTCTCAGTCTCTCTCTCTCTTTTCCTACTTCTCTCAAACTTTCCAAAAGAGGGGAGAATTGTGGGGAATTGGTGGTGCCCAGAATGGATAAAAGGAAAAGGTATTTATAGGCCTTGACTTCTCTCTCTCTGCTATCATCTAGTCCCTCTCTCTCTCTCCTAGATTGATAAGGCTACAAATTAGGATGAAGTAGGTCCATGTGGCTTATGATGAGATTTCCTGGTCCCATATCTTTTTTTCTCTCTCTCTCTCTCTCTCTCTCTCTCTCTCTCTCAGGTACACACACACACACACACACACACACACACACACTCTCTCTCTCTCTCTCTCTTACATGTAAGCTATGTGTATGTTATAGGATGACATAGGTAAATAGGCTTGTCATGCAATGATGGGTGTTTGGATAGAATCCCAGCCTTTTTCTCTCTCCCTTATATGGTATGTGTCACTTGTCAACATAATTGTGGGAAGATATCTAAGAGATAAAATCCCTCCTTCACTTCTTGGCTCCCTCACTCCTTTGTAGACTTATAGGGCTATGTAGATAGGATGACATAGGATACTATTATTTGTGTAAGAGCAAAGCTTTCCTTTGTCAGTTCTCTCTCCTCCTTCAGTCATTGTTTTCCATAATTATTGGGATAATTGTAGAGACCTGTAAATTCGTAAAAGTTATTTAAATGTTTTATAAAAAATAAAAAGGAGGAAATTGATTCGAAACATTGAGATTTGGGATTAATGTGTAACGTGTTGCATTTGAGGGGTGAGTGTGTGATATGTGCTTAGTGTATGTGTGTGTGTGTGCGCGTGTGTGTGTGTGTGTGTATATATATATATATATATATATATATATATATATATATATATATATATATATATATATATAGAAATCTTCAGGTAAAGACCTTAAAATGAGTACCTTATATGTGGACCTCCCCATTTCTCGCCTTTCCTGATTGGATTTCGATGATCCGAGCCGCTCAATGTGTTCAGAACGTTATTTTGTAGGGTACTCGCGAGAAATCGGCAAAAAAAATGACCGGGAAGGGCTTGATTTGAGCAGTTTTTATTTGAACCGTTCGATAAAAAACAAACAAAAACTGCTCGGATGAAGCCCTTCCCGGTCTTTTTTTTTGCTGATTCCTAGCGTGTACCTTTAAAATGACGTTCTAAACACATTAAGCGGCTCGGATCATCGAAATTCGATCGGGAAATGGAAGTCCGCATTTTATTAAAATAAGGAGGTCCTTATAAGAAGGGGACTCTATATATATATATATATATATATATATATATATGTGTGTGTGTGTGTGTGTGTGTGTGTGTGTGTGAGTGTGTGTGTAGGAAATAAAAATTCCTAATTCTCCACTCTCTCGTTCCTCCCTCCCCTCTCTCTTGCTCTCACCCAAAATCACTCAAAACCTCCACAAAATAGCCTTCAACCTTTCATTCCTTCGCGTATTATGGTTCGTATTTCGCTAGTTTGAGCTCGGAAGAAGCGAATCCCATTCAATTCAGAGATTTGAGGCTAGGGCTTGGAGAATTTCTTGAAATTGTTCTTCAATCTTGAGGTAGGGAGTTCTAACTTTCAATATATGTTTATGACTTGTGTCTTGTAGCTTAAAGAGTGTCCTTGATCGTTGTTGTTGTTGTTGTTGTTGAGATAGTTGTTGTTGAGAAACCCATTGAAATCTGCAGAAATTCTGCTCGATCGCCTTTGTTATCGATACCTTCACTATTGTTATCGATACCTTTGTGCTTCAAAACCCAAAAAATCACTTGTTATCGATACCATTCATCATTGTTATCGATACCCTTGCGTCTGGAACCAATTTTGACCAAATGGTATCGATACCTTTGTGCTAGGTATCGATACCTGTTGCTTATCTCCAGCTTTTGCTGTTTTGCTTCATTTTTAACCGTTTTGGTTTCTAATCACTTTCAACCTACCCAAACACTTCTTGAATGATCCCTTAACTTGATTGCTCGTACATAATGACTTCGTTGAACGTATCCATGACCTTAATGCTTATCTGAACTTAATTTCACGAAAATCATTCTATGTATACAAGTTTGAATTTGAATGGTACGAACATGATGGTAAAGGGATTTAGAAACTTTACAGATACGACGAGAACACTTCAGGACATCCTAATGGGTAAAGTGCCTGGCAGAGGACATCAGGGTCCTTTAATTGGCCTGGTATGAGCTATATGCTTATATTTGATACTTTAGGACATCCCGAATGGGTAAAGTGCCTGGTAGAGGACATTGGGTCCTTTAATTGGCTCAGTAAGAGCTTCGGCTCATGACACATGTACGAGACACGTCTTGACGTATGGTGTTTTCAAAGTTTGTTTAGTAAGACACATGATTGGTTTTGAAAATGAAAGGTTGGAGTTGGATTACTATTGTTGCCCTTTTCATTGGTTTTTGGTGGTCATTTTTCATCCTGTGACCGTTCCTACATTTCATCTGCATATATTGTTAGATTAGAGCTTTCTACTGGGCTAGTGTAGCTCAAACCTTATATTATCTTTCAGGTACTAACCCAGGCCAATAGCTTCATGTTTGGAGTGCATGGATGTGGACATTCTTTTGAAAGCTAACATTGAAGGGTTACTTAACCATCTTTGTAAATCTATTTTTGGAAGATGTCTTTGTAACACTATTTGTAAATCATTTTGATTAAGTAATGTTGTAAGTCTTTAACTCTCTTGGTGTAATGCCCCGATTTTTCAAATAATTTCAGGCGCATTACTCTTAAAATATGCTGAATTTTACAAACTTCTAGGCCCCCATTTATCCTTATACAAAAATTTCAATTTCAAAATAATACAAAAAATCTATGTACATTTATTTAACAAAAGCAACTCCAGAGCAACTCTAGTTTTGACACGAATTCCAAGCAACATTGACCAAGACTTAGTTCAAGGGGTCCCACCTTTATCAACAGCTCTACTGTAGAATCCTGCACGCTTTGGCAAATTGAACGCCGAAGCAAACGATTTGCCAGGATACAAACGTATCCTAAGTGATAATTCACCAAATAGAAATCTTAAAACCCAATACCACAATATGCATGCAGATCAACAATATAATAACTCATAATACACGGAAGGTACAGACTAATAACACATCGTCTTTTCTTTACTATCCATCATCTTACATGTAATCTAAGGATCCTCTCCACGAGATCCTTTCCTCCCACATCCACTAATTACAACCGTTTCATGGGTCCACCATTCCTCTTGCTTATCCTGTACCAGGGTCCCAGGTGAGCGCAACTAAATTATGTATCTAGTATGTTCTCACTTAAGACCATAACAGGAGGATCGAGTCATCCCATGGCGCATCGTACATTAGGGTCGGACTTCCACTACCCCACGCTAACTATAACCGTCTCATGGGACCCATTCTCTTTCCCAAGAGAAACTTCCCATGATGTATCATACATTAACGTCACGACATTTCTCAACACTGGGCCCCATTGGTTACCCATTTCAACACAGGGCCCCATTGGTTACCCTTGCCATCGCCATGGCTCAAAACACAATCCACAACTCAGACTTTCAACACTTTACCATTTTCCATTTACTTATCATCGTCTACATGATTCATTACTCGTAACCACCCCGTGAACCTATTTGTCCAATCTACAACCACAATAAAATATCACACAGTTTAACACTTCAACGAAAAGTACTAACATGCATGCTAACAACACATAACCATGCGATAAAATTTATTATGCAAAAAAATTAATCATGTCATAGAATTAATCATGCGAGTAACAAAATAAATATTCAGTCAAACAATTAATTACTACACTTAAAATTAAGTCTATTTCTCTCGTTTTAGAAATTTTATACATATTTCCACTATTTAAACATTATCTTTAACTCTCATATTATTCATAGATTTTACAAACTAATTTTTTTTATTGGAAAATACTTATTGCTAAATTTAGTATTTACTAACTATATTAAATATTAATATGAGATTTTCATAACAACAAAATTATGCGAGGCTATTCTAGTCAATATTTAGTAGGGTTAAAGATTAACTAATATATAATCTAAAATATTTCTTGTTTACAATCTAAATAAATTTTTACTAGTAAAATATTCTTGTTAATATTTCATAAACATTTATCTACCCCAATAATTTATTAAGCACGTAAACGTTCACTCAAATACAAATCAACAATACATCATCAATAGTAATTTCACAATCAAACACTTGTTAAACGATCATAAATTTTCACAGGGTATAACACTAATCATTCCAGCACAATCGGACTGAATTTTAATATAAACAGGACTAAAAATAAATTGATAATTTAACAGTAGGTTATCATCTTCAATAAACTTTAAATCTAAGTCCTAACACCATTAAAATGCAGATTAAGGTTTCGGGTTTCCGAAAAACTACCTCAAATGCAATTCTAAATCCGGATAAGTATTGTACGGTGTCCGTAGATCGCCGTGGTGGTTCCGAAATCTCGAGGCGGCGTCCGGCAATACTCCGTCGGGGCCCGCGGTGCGGCGTACACAGGAAAAAATTTGTGTGTGCACTATGCACACACCCACGGCAGAAATGGCGGGTCACGGAAGGCGGGGTGGTGGTGGGTACGGGCCGGAGGGGGTGGAGGAGTCCGATGGTGGGGAGAGGAAGTGGCTGCCGGAGTGGGTTATGTTGGAATGAGTGGCCAAATAGCCCTCCATATTTTACATACCTCATTGTTAATTATGTTTGCCTTATTTATTATTGGCTAACGTTTCTTTTTGGTTGAGCCTGAAATTATTCTGTGTGTTTGCACAAGAGAATACAATAGGTGTGATTGGCCAAGTTGGCTAAGAGTTTGATTTGGTCAAACCACTATTAGGTGTATCCCACTTAATAAGAGATGTGCATGTGGATGGGGGTGATATGGTTATATCATGTGATGTGCTTCCTAAATAAAAGGGGTGGTTAGAGAGATATGGGTGAGTGAGATAACTCCCACTATCTAAATAATAGGGAGCAGTTTTCCCTGTAACGTTACATGGGTATATGCCTATAAAAGAAAACCCAGAAGAGGGGAAATCCAATCACAACCCACGCACAAATTTTGCCCTATCTCTATATTGTTTTCTACTGTGCAAACACTTACATTTAGAGATATTTGTTGAGAAGGAAAGCTTGGAGATCCACCAATCTTCGGAATTTACGAAGAGAAATCCGAGCCTCAATTGTTCAACAGGTTAACCAAATGATGGTGGGGGCCGAGAGGTGGCCCGGTGGTGACGGGTCGGAAGAGTTGTCCGAAAGAGGAGGTGCTGCGGGGCTGGCTGTCCTCTCTCTCTCTTTTTCCTACTAATTTACAGTGGTGACGGTGTAAATGTTTTGTGAATTTCGGAGGTTAGGAAGGCTTGTATAGGAGGGAGTGGAGAATGAGGAGAGAGTGGTGTGGTGGGCAGTTATTGGAGTAAATGGGAAGGTTGGAGATAGAGGTGGTTCGGCCAAAGGAGAGAGAGAGAGAGGGAGGGGAGAAACATGGTTCCTAAAATTTTGGGATGGGTACGTAGTGTTAGGTTTGGGTAGGGAAAAGAATTATTTATATGTATATGTATGTATATATATTGAACAAAAAGAAATCACTGATTTTTATGAAATTTAAATAAATAATGAAACTAATTATAGAATAAATAATCGAGTAAACTTGTTAGTTTAATTAATTAATAATTTTTTTTATTAAAAAAAATTAGGGCCAAAATTAGGATCGTTACACTTGGTATTCGTCAATCATGTTGATTTAGGCCTCAGAGCCGAAGATGTGAACTTTGGGGAACTATTAAATGTTGAAGTGTAATTTATGGAAATGGAAATGTTAAGTCCTTTTTGGGTTATTGTATGGACAATTGTGAGGTTTTTATTAATGAAAATCTCTTATATTTATGCTGAAAATCGAGGGCGTGACAATAATGTTCTCAGGAAATGATGAAAGTGTATTATAGGGAGGTTTTCCCGAACATGCAGAAATAAGGCCCGAACACGTGGTACGTGGGACCATGGTATAAAACAATAGGGACAATCGCCGTGCAAGATGATGGTCGGCGATGTGGACTAGCGGCATGAGAAGTCATTGGTCCAGGAAAGTTGTTCGGGGTCTTGGTCCAGTAACATGAGAAGTTATTGGACTAAGAGACTAATAAAGGGACAGTGACATGAGTGTCATTGGTTCAGGAAGGTTGTTCGGGGTCTTGGTCCAGTAAACATGAGAAGTTATTGGTTCAAGTATTTTGTTCGGCAACAAAGGGCCGAACATGAGGAGAGCTCCTGAGAAGGCATTGGTCCAAGTTGTTGATAAAGGACTAGTTACATGTGAAGTCACTAGTCCGGACAGTCTGTTCGGCAATGAGGTAGCCGAGCAATTAAGGAATTCCAATCAAGTACCCTGGAGTAGAGGGAGTACTTTGGAAGGATCCATAAACAGTGGTATTCCATTAAGGAAGGAGATCCCGAGAATGTAGGGTTTGAGAAAAAAAAAAAAAACCCCAACGGGAATGAGATGTTTGGCTAGCTATGGAAAATAGTCTTAAAAGGTTTGAGGTAATGAACTGATAAGAGAATGAGAATCCAAGATATCTTGGGTTTGTATGTAGATGTATGTCTATATAAATATATTACGGTCTCTAGGTTGAAGTTTAATAATATCATCACTTCAAGAAAATAAATAAAAAGACAGTCGAGTAAAAGAAATTTTATTAAACTTATAATTTTATTGATAAAATAAAAGAAAAATTAGGGTCGTTACAGCGGAAGCGGGTGGTTCGGGTTACCTTGCAAACTTTAACCGAACCGAACCTTGGTGTGGATGGATTACGAACTCTCGATCACGTACCAAAACTGCGACAAATTCCTGCGATAGAGTGATACTACGAGGATCGAGTGTCACCCTTTATTTCACGGTGCAAAAGCTCGGATTGCTCTTTAATGATAGAGAGAGAACTATTGAAGAGAGAGAGAGTTTCTTAGAACTCTATATCTTTTTGTATACCTCTGGTATATATTATGTTCTATATTCTTCTGTATGTATTTTATGAACATTTTGCAGGAAATAAATAGAGAGAGAGAGACCGCCCCCAAATTCCAACAACTAGGAATGGTGGCAACGAGCCCAGCTCGTAGATCTTCCTTTTCCTCTTCAGTTCCATCCACTTCTCAATTTTCAATTTTTCTCTGGTAATTCCCCTCGCGCCATTTTGCCCTGGAATGGTGGCAACCGTGCTTGAGGTGTTGATAATACGCAACAGGTTGGTCCATTTCCAGTTTTCAACATGCTTTATTTTCTGTCTATCTGAACACGGTAGCCACAATCACTTTCTATTTTTCTATACACATTCTCTTCAATATTTAAGTGGATGATTGTTGAATCGTCTTTTTTTTTAAATTGATCTTGATTGTTTTTTGAATTGTCACAACTGACACTGTTGACTGTTGAGTGCCTCTGGAAGCCATATTTTCAAGAAAATACTCCATTCGTCCCAATTTGATAGTTCCTTTGGGCAGTTCGTGTAATTTTTTAATTGATTATATATTGTAATTTATAATATTTTTTGTGATTTTAAAGACATTGTAATATATGACTAATCGAGAATATCAATCAATTAAATCATATCAATCAATCCGAGGATATCATCTTTCACACGTCGACCTCGCCACTACGCATAACCACCACAACCATCAACGCTCTCCAGACTTTTCCCGTCTAACATCTCATATAAAAGGCATCTTACCATAAATGGTTCAAGACCAAGATTGCAAACGGTAACGATAACAATAACAACAGTCACAATCACACCACTACTATGAAGCCAAATCTTTCATTTTTCCTAGACACAGGTCCACAACTTTCCACCGATCCATATAAAAATAAATGCAATGCCACATCGGTGAACATACGTCAGTCATACAAGCACATACATGTTTTGTAAAAAATAAGAATGCAATGAGTTTTGAACCCATAAGACTAAAAGTCTCCCCACAGTCTTAAGGTATTCTAACCTAACGCTCTAATACTAAGTTATCACGCCCTCGATCTTTAACACAAATAATAATCATTTTTAATAAATAAAGTCCTCGTTATAATACAGATAACACCCAAATAACATTTATTTCCCCTGTTTTCAAATTAAATTCAAATATTACATTCTTGGCTCGAAGGCCCAAGTTATCAAAATACCAGTATCCGAAGAAAAATAATATTATAGTTACAATAATCATCTTTCTAAATACATCTTTCGAATCAGATACCATGTAGCTCCTCATGTATACCTTTCAAAAGATTTGGTCAAATATGCACAACAAGTTCACCATGTCAACTCCTATGATTTGTGCCGGACAATAATAGGGTGAGCTACACTAGCCCAGTAAAGAAATCCTTACCTAATCTATATGCAGATGTGATAGGTCATGCACCAAGAGTGAATGAATACAAGCCCTCGACCGTCGCTTATTCATCACCATGGAAATTCAAAACTCGTTGTCCCTCGTACAATTATACTTCATTCAGTCTCAATTTCACATTATCGATTATCAAAACCCTTTTTACGCAACACCTTCCTTTTTTATTTCAAAATAGAGTAAAGGAATACAAAACTAGTATAAATCAAGCTCTGTTGATTTGAGCTTGAATACCGAAATCTGTTAATTTGTGCCCAAATACCGAAAATTGTTGATTTGCTCATGAATACCGGAGGATTTTTATTAAAATCTGTTTTTCCAAAACCAAAATCCTTTCCGTTCAAAACACTGATAGAATCAATCATTTGTCCCTTCTTCGTATCATACATCAATCCTTACACTGTCATTCACTTGTTCGATTAGTTTCACAAACTTTCCGGTCATCTCACCGAATGGTGATACCCGTTCCTATACACACAGCTTGACAATCACTAAAGTTCTCCGTTTCTATTATGTCTCATGTTTTGATTTCATTTCTAGGCATTAAGGACCCCGTGCATCCCATATTCATTCTGGCATCACACCATACGGTAGATCTGTGGCTTTCTTTTGCACTTCCTGGCATTAGGAACCCCGTGCGTCCCATTCCGGCATCACACCTTACGGTGGATCTGTTGCTTTCTTCGTATCGTTTTATTGTTCTCAATTATGTTCTCAATTTCACATACCGCGATTTCATAGTGCTCTACATATAACAAGTCCATATCTTCATACAAACATGTCACAATGCTCCACATAATCAACCAAATGCACCAATAATGTACGCGTGTTATATAATCTTACTTCAACACTTCACTTCTCTACAACGAGAGCCAAGAATGAAGATAATCAATGAATCATAGGGACTCGATTAACCATGTTAGGAAGTGGTTTACAGGTGTTTAGAATATATTAGAAGTGATCGGGAGTTAAAATAATCGGAGTGGAAAAGTTTCAAGAATTTCCAGATTGGTACTGGAACTGCCCAAAATAGGGGTTTCGGTACTCAACCTCCAGTGGCCAAACTATCTATGTGGGGGTATCGGAACAGGAAAAAAAAAGGGTGGCCAAACTATCTGTGTGGGGGTACCGGAACAGGCAAAAAAGGGGGTTTTGGTACCCATTTGCATTTTCAGCGATTTTTTTTACAGCGAATGACAAATTTCTTAGGCAACCAAGGGACACTCAAACACAACTATGGGGCACAAAATCAACTCAACAACATATAGAGAAGGCAAGAGATCCCTACCTCAAAAATCAAAGTTGAACCCGAGCGTTCCAAGCAAGCCCTAGCTCTCCAAGACTCGAAATCAACCAGAGCTCCTCTCCAAGTTCAACTCGATGAAATACAAACCCAAAATCGCGTATACGAGGTGAAATGGATGTTGATCTACATGGGTTTCAAGTTTTTGGGTGTGGATTTGAGAGAGAGAGAGAGAGAGAGAGAGAGAGAGAGAGAGAGAGAGAGAGATGGGAGATTTTAATCTCCTACACACACACACCCCCTTTTATACTAGCATATGCACAAATCACACTAGCACTCCCTCAATTAACAAGTCTAACACATTCATCCCAATCACAAGGCAATCGATGTCTTTCATCCTAACCCAGACATGGCCTGACGCAATAGCGATACTTTTAAACTGCTTAACATCTAATTAGGAGTCTCCAACAAGAAAAAGTGCAAAGTTAAGGACAAAAGACACCAAATACCCTGACGATCAGATGTACTCCACCCAAGTATGAACGCCCCAATGAACTCTCAACAACTACAGATTCACCAAGCCGCCATGGGTGGACTCACCAAAGACATCGTATAGGGATAGAACGCTAGAGCATGAATATCGTTGTGAAGCAACCTCGATTGAGAGAACCCGATCTATAGAAAAAATTTGTTCAAAGATGAAACTAATAACTCTCGTTGAATGAGAGACAAAACTCTCACAGATCAGATAACAAGTTGTTGATCTAAAGAGACAGAAGAAAAAAAAAAGACACAAAGAAATTAAAGAAAGGGAGTCGATAGTACCATGGCTTCCCCCTCTTGCCGCCACACACGGGTATGGAACCCATTGGGGGGAGGGGAAGGAAGAAAAGGAGTTGTGGTGGCTAGGGTTGAGAGAGAGGGAGATCTAGAGAGAGGTAAGGTTCCCTATCACATTAATGTATTTTTTTTTACTTGCTATGTCATTATTAAATAGATTGACTCACTATGTGGCTAATATAAGGTAAAAATAGTAAACAATGTATTTTAGCCTCGTAATTTAAATAAAATAAGCTTTTAAATTTTTTCATTCGATTAGGAATGTGTGCTTTCTGGGAAGATTTTTCAGGACAAAAATTAGTTGGCGATGTGTCGGCATGGGCACGAAACGACACGATTAAAAAACGGCACAACATGATTAAGTAAACAGGTCAGTACGGCCCGACACGATTAAAAAATGGCACGACACGATTAAGTAAACGGGTCAGCACAACACAATTAAAAAACAGCACAGCATGGCATGAGCATGATTAAATAAACAGGCCAGCATGGTACGAAACAAAGCACGGTTGGCACGAAGCTAAACGGGCCAGGTCGGCACAACACAACGTGTTTGACACCTTTAAGTAGAATTAATCATGGAATTGACCATCTGGTAATTAGTTGATAGGTAAATACTTCTCAGAAATGATTTGTTGCTTAGCTAAGGAACAATTCATAACTTTTTAGGTCGTTTCTGTTGAAAAAAAGAGTAACAAACAACATTCTCCGCCACATATTCACGTGGAACAAGGCAAATGTATAAGTCCCACCTAAACATATGATAGAGAAGAGTTTTGGAGTACTACGTAGCTATGCTCAAGGATCACCAAACAATGCACTACTCACAAACAAGTCAACATTCAGAACTTGCATCTCAAAAACTGCCACGTATGTATGGAATTACAATTTTTATTTTTATCATAAAATGCAATTTAAACTAGGATCATTTTCACATTCTCCCTCATTTCTCTCTTTATCTTCTTAAATCTAGCTTGCGGTAACTCCTCTTTCTGGTTGCAGCTAACCCAAGACCACTGAACTTTCGCCTTCAAACTACCACGTGTTTATGGAATTTTTATTACTATTTCATCAGAAAGTGCAAGTCAAGCCAAGTTCCTTTTTCACATTCTCCCTCATTCCTTTCTTAATCTTCTTAAATCTATCAATAACTCCACTCTCTTTGTGTTGAGGATGATTCATTTTGAACTAATTATTTTATATGAGAAAATAACTGTGGAAATTATAAATGTCTCAAACATGCATAAATGTGATTTTGAATTTTTTCATTGTTAAGATAATGTGAGAGTTAATCACTTTTTCTAATTGAAATATTGAAGAAATAGTTTAAAAGAAAGGGTGTGTTGAATTCTTAAAAAGGAGATAGATAATTTTTTTCTCATAACAAAGTTGCATGTGTTGGATTCTGCCCCCACTGGTGATCGAACTAGCAACGCCACTAATCATGATATGAAAAAATGATTCATTTTTTTCGCGTTGTTAACTAGTTGCTTCTTAAAGAAAAGGGTTACATAATTGGGTTACGTGAACACCAAATGGAGGAGAAAACACACACACACACACTCTCTCTCTTTCTCTCTCTCAGAGCCATCACAAATATTTTTCTTCGCCCTTTCCCTCTCCTGTAGGGTTCCACTACCCTTGTCCAACAGAGGGAGGGGATGGGTATTGTACTAGTTCTAAACCTCTTCTCATATACGGAGTATTTTAGTATTTGTTTTGTTTTATTGCATCTCTTCAGAGCAACGATTTGTCGTCTAATTTGTGAGAGATACGTCTCTTATTTTTGCGAGAGTAATTAGTTTCGTTTTTGGATGAATATTCCGTCTATAGATTAGTTCCTTTAGAGGATGTTGCTTCACAATAATACTCGTGCCAACTGTGCTCTATCCTTATATAATATCTTTGGCAGGGTAACTCATAGTGTCTTATTAGATATGTAGCTTTGGAAGTTTATCAGTGTGTGATCATACTCTGTTGGATTTGATTGTCTGAGTACTTGTTGTCGTTTGTCCTTGATACGTAGGCCTGTCAATGAACCGGATTCGATAAGACTCGAATCCGATAGTGGTAATCCAAATATGAAAAATCAGATCGGATCCGAAAAATTTGAATCCAATCCGAAAATTTTTTTACTTCAAAAATTTTAGCAAAAAAAAAAAAAAAATACAACTTTTTAAAAAAAAAAAAAATTCCAATAAAAATAAAAATACAACTTAAACATTTTTTTTCAAAATAAAAAAATTTACAATTTTTAAAAAAATAAAGTTCGGATCGGATTAATAACAGATTTAATCCGATCCGATTCAATTCGATCCGTATTTAGATTAATTACAAGATTCAGATTATCGGATCGACATTATCGGATTCGGGTCGGATTTTCTGGATTGGATCTGGTCCATTGACAGGCCTAGTCCTTGGTTAGCACTTTAATTATCATTTTGAGAATGTTAGAAAGATAGTATGAATTTTTGAAGAATTTGTGTTAGGAGAAATACCTAAATTGGTGCAAAAGACATCGACTGCCTTGTATTTTTCTCATCTATCTAATTACTAGGATTCGTTTACTCTTTTCTCAAAGCCCTTGTATACCTATTTTTCCAAAGCCCTATCTAATGGTACAAAGTAAAGTAAAGTGAAAAAATAATATGTTCCCATCAAGATTCTAATAGCACTTTTCTTTTCCACTTTCACTCCTTAAAGGAAAGTTAGATAGCTACTTTTGCCCCAAGGCTGTGACTTTATCAAACAACCCAACTAAAAGTCCAAAAATAGAACTACAATAGTCAATTTATAGGTCCCCCATATTTTCTTCCAATGTTCAAAAATCAGCAAAGGTCACCATATATATAACTGCAAGGGTATGTTACAAGATATCTTTTGTCACTGTCTAACTGCTAAGTATTTTGGGGTAAGTATTCTTCAGTGGAGTATATGAGTTGTCACTGTAATACTGGATAATGGTGTGGAGGAAAAAGTATGCCATCATTGTACATTTTTAATTAGCTTTTTGCATAACTTATGGAAATGTTGGTCCCTCAGTATCTTTCCGTTGTGGCTAGCTAGCTTTATCATTTTACTTTATACTTAGTGATCGTTACGTAGTGATGTTGAAGGCATGGATGGTAGCAACAATTTGAGCAATACCAAATCCTTTTGTAGTAGAACCCCGGCCATGTTCATATATGAATGATGGTCACGCTCATTACTTTAAATAGCGGCCCACACGCAACATTACAACAGTCACTTATGTAATCATATTTTCGGTGTCCGTTTCGGTTACGGTATAGAAAAATAGTGATACAAAAGATCACATTACGTATCACGTAACGATGTACCAGACTGTAATAGTGCATTCACGTTATTTAGTGTGCATTCACGTTATTTAGTGTATATGAATTTCATACTCTAGTACAATGTCTAATTTGTTATCCGGAGATGAAATACGTACCATTTGGACTGCAAGCCCTCTCTCCTCACAGGATTGCACCGGGCTGCACCAATGGCGGTGATCCAAGTCTTGCTATCGCCTCTATATTACTTCGGCAATGAATTAGGACAAAATTATTTGCACGAAAAAAATGCACATTTAAAATCAAAAGAAACACTTATTTCAATTTGGCACACGAAGGAATACAATTGATGGTCACTTTTTTCTTTTGATCTTGTCTTTTTTTCCTTTTTCCCCTACTATATTAATTTTTTTCCCTATCGTTTTCTAGTTGATGTTATCCTTTCTTTCCTTACCTTTGTACCAGGGAAGTGTAAAGCAAGTGATAATGCCTAGGAACGAATAAAACAGAGATCTCTCCAACTCCTTTGGCAAAATTATGCTCCTTTTTTGCTAAATGTAAAGTGCTCCATTACATTTACCAAGGACCACATCCTACTTTTAACATATCTCTCTCTCTCTCTCTCTCTCTCTCTATATGTGCACAACATACAAGATCAATTAGATCTCATATATTTACTAGCAATATAAAATATATTGAATGTGAATCTCACAGGCTCACATCTCTGTCTTTACTGTCTCCTTGTCTTTCTTTAGCTCTCCTTTTTACTCTTTCTTTTTCTTTTCCTCTCTGATTTTTCAAAGAAAGTAACAGCTGATTCTCATAGATACGGACGGATAATCCATGACTAATTAATTCAGAATGATTTATGTATATGTAAATATTATCAATGAGGTGTGCCCAAAGTGAACTCCAGACTGGGCTTGCTGGGGCTTGTCTCTGAAAGGATGGAAGAGCTTACATCTGATAGTCTCTCATAGCTTGTGCACTTTGGATCCAATATCTCCTGTGCAAAATTAATATAAACACCGTTTAAAAAAAGAAAATCAAAAGAGAAAAAACAAAAGTAAAAGCATAAGATGAGTGTTTTTGTGTGAGAATCAAAGCACATTTTGACTCAGGGAATACAGAGTGTATTTATTGAAATGTATATACTATAAAGAATGTTGTAATGTGCCTCATGTGAAACCTTAAATTGGAGTAGTACTTTATTCTCTTGAAACAACAGCTTGGGCTAGCTATATATTCTGATCTTAATTAAAACTCTTAAGACATGGTTGACTGATCAGTAAAGGGCTAATTACTCTTTCAAATTCGCACGTTGATTTTCACAGACAGTACAAAAATGAACTCTTGGGGACCGCTGGTGAAAGATTCGCGATACACTATCTTCTTGAATAAAAAAAAAAATTCTATTTTATGTGTCAAGTGGGTAATTTTTTTCCCGACGAACAAAATCTCCCCATATATATGAAAACATGAAAATCAAAAGTGGGTAATTGATTTAAAAAAATAATTAAAAAATGGGAGTACGAGGTACTACAGAGTGTAGATGATAGTACAGCACATACAATATTCATTGCATTAATTGAGTAAGACTGTTTAGAACTAATGACTGATTTCTTTCTTTCATTTTGTGATAAATTATTGACCCTTGAATTTTCAAATGGCTAAACTAGCTTTTTCAAAAGCTTCTTTTTCTCTCTCTTTATACTTTGAACAAGATTACAATGCATACACAAGTAGTAGAATAATTTAAAGGGAGGGGTGTTTTGGTAAATGGAGTCAAATGATACCTCAGGAGTTGTCATGTTTCCTCCAAAATCCCTTTGTGTGCCATGCAACCAAGCTTCCCTGATATAAACAAACAAAAAAAAACAGCCCCGAATGTTGAGAGAATATTTCCTTATAGTGGAAACCCAGAAAAAAAAAAAAAAAAGCTTCCAATTATTGTCTTGTTTGTTCATACTTCCCCACTTAGAGGAAGCAAATTTAGTTCAACTCTCACAGATGACATTCTAGGCCAAGTGGGAGAGTTTCTCTTGTAAATTTCTAGTAATTAGCGTGAATAACCTGCTTTCGACCAGATCACTAGAAGGAAATCAGTCACGGTGCACAAAAACAAGTACTAACAATCCTTACTGACGAACAAAATTAAAAGACTGGAAACTGCTAGAATGCAGTGTTTGATGCAGAATCTAAGATAACACCAGCACCATCTGGATGTCTACCTTTCGATTCTTTTCACCTATATCCATCTAGAGGATCCGAAAAGTATATGAACCAAATTTTGGAACAGTATATTGAGGGTTTTTTTTTTGGTTCAATATTTCATATGAAAGGTTTGGAATTGACACTAAGTAATTTCCTACTTGTGGGCCACAAAATCCAAGGGAAAGAGATGTCTCCATTCTTGGGTTGATTAAGCCCAATGAGATGAATGGTTGGAGAGTTGCACAAGGGACAAAGGGTAATGCTATTCACCGTTCATTTTTAAGACACACTCCTTCTTTCTTTCTTTTTTAATCCTTATGTGAATTTACTGCAATGCCTTTTGTATGTGTAAAAGGATCTGCACATGAAAGAATAATATTGTAAATTCACAAAAAGACATACCAAAAACAAGAAGTGCAGTTATAGTTATAGAAATAAGTGTGAAAATCAATTCCCTTAATTCTTTTGGAAACGCCCCGACATCTCTTTTTACACTGTCGATTATCATGAGAGGTTTGGTCTTTGATTTTAGATTGGTGACATGTGAAATGGGTGTGTCCTGAATCTTTGGTAGATCTCTTTACCTGGTGGTTTGATAATAGATTCAACAATTTGGAGAATCATTTATGGGAAGCGACTTTCTTTGCTACAATTTGGTCTTTATGGTTGGTGAGGAATGACTCTGTGTTCAATAATGTTTTGACGGAAGTAGGGCAAGTAGGTGAGCTAATAAAAACCAGAGTTTTAATGTGAATTAAGGTGAAATTCGATATTAAAAAATACACAGTAGAGGATTTTAAGGGCTTCTTTGATGGAATTAGAAAGATGAAAGTGTAGTGTATGACTGAGGAGTGGTTCCATCCAACTCTTTGCTGGATGTTTGTTTTGTTCTTCATTTGTTTAACCTCGTAAGTATTGTGTACTTTCGATGTTCCCCTCGTTGTACCCTTTTCGAGTTTTATAAAAAGTTTCATTTGCCGAGAAAAAAAAAATTCCCTTTGCTTAATTTTCTATGCTGCTGCTTCTTCAGAACCAACACGAGAGACGCTATTACCTATCACGGAGAGATGGTGCTAAACTTGCTGTGGACAAATGGATTCATATGTTTACGTACATGTGCCTATATAAAAATGTGGATTTGGGGACCCCCCGAGAAAAATGGCACCATTTAGGTGCTTGGGGAAGGTCCCTCCTTTGCCTTGTTAGATCCCCGTATGGATGGTTAGTTAATTTAGGGGTCAATTCAGGTCCCACAAAAATGATTTAAAATCGCTTGTTATTTTTAAAATTATTTTCGTTTTATAGTTCATGCAAAAAATTAGCAACATCGGATATCGGTAAGAACTTTTTCAGAATTTGAAGGACATTTTTGTAGGACCCGAAATGGGTGCTGCAAAAAATGAATAAGTCATTAATTTGAAATCAAGTATTTCGCCCTAAGAATTCTGAAAATATCCTTACCGATATCAGATGAAGCTTATTTTTTGCAAGAACTGTAGAAATATATTATATTATTTTTTATATATTTATATATATAAATATATATATTTTACGAATAACGAGTAGTTTGAATCATTTTGTTGGGACCCGAAATGGGCCCAAAAAAAGCTAATAAATCGTTAATCGAAGTTAACCTCCCAAACGGGGATTAAACAAGGAAAAGTAGGGAACTTCCCCAAACACCTAAACGGTGTCGTTTTTCTCGGGCTGCACTCCGGCTGACCCTACTGACCAGCAAGGTTCCCAAGTCCATAAAAATGTATTGGGATAGACAAAATAATTAACAATCCTCGAAGCACGCATTATAGAGTGATTCCTAGTAAAGATGAAGTCAAACACATTAATATGTACTTATATATTTCCTGATAACATTTTTCATTACCAAGACGACAGGGTGGAAAAAAAGCTTATATATAGCTATGGAACAATGAATGGATACAAGGAAATAATCCTTCTGTTTTCATGCATATGTCTTGTTCCATGAAATCCAAGTTACAGCAAGAGAGCTAAATAAAGTCCTACTAGCTAGGTATTTCCAAACCAAGTAATTAATGTTAATTGGCTAAAGTTTGTAACTCGTTGCTAGGTTGCATTAATGGCAGACAACTAACATTATTTGTTCCGCTAAGGTTCTTATTTTTAAGTACATATTTTTCGTTTTACGAGACATGTCATTCTTTTACAAAACATCACATTTTATTCAAAAAATAAGTATTTATTTCTCTTATTTTTAAGAACTTATTTTCCGTTTTACGAGATAGGTAATTGTCTTACAAAACATCACCATTAATTCAAAAAATTAGTACTTATTTCTCTTAGCAGAACGGACTCAAATGAACTAATGATAATACGATTCAGACATAATTTTTATCCATAATTTTCAAAGTGAGTTTTTTTTTTTTTTTTTATGGCGATTCTTTCACTTAAAACCACAACAACAATAACATTGGCTCGTAATTTTATAAGCATCACTATCACATGTGGGATTTTTGTAAATTACGTTTCCTGATTAAGACGTGGACTACATTTGTAGATGGATTGATTAACTGTGCCTTTAAGACAGAATTCGTCACCACTAAGTACTTGCGATTAATGGATATCTGTCTCCTAAGAAGAATAGATTCATACCGAGGGAGGTTAGAATGACAAATATTTTTGTTTTTTGAAAGGAGAATGACAAGTATTTAAGGTTCCAGAACATAGCATTGTACTTATGTTGTTTGTGGTGCTATCTCACGTAGTGATGCTATTTTATTTTGCTTTCAAATTATTGTATTTCTTTCATTATTAATATAATATCCCTTTTTTGCCGTTTTAAAAAAAAAAAAAAAACTTATGTTGTTTGTGGAAACTAGAGACCAACTCAAAAAGAAGGAATTAATAACTAGGAAATGCAACTATTAAAACTAGCCAAATTAAGCATAAGATTTACCTTGAAGAGTTGCTCCAAAGGCTATGATACTCCTTATCTTCATACAAATTTGGCCTTCCCTGTTGAACTGATATTTCAGATTTTCTAGGGTTTGGGACTTCAAACATCATATCTTGATCACAAGTGTCTCCAGAAGACCCATTTTCATATACATCTGATTGTCCTACATAAAACAATATCAGAAAAATCATATATATTATATATAAATATGTATTATCATGAAGCATATAGTTGCAAGTCTGTTATACGAAAAGGTAAACCAAAAATTGATATGTACAAGGTTTAATCTTAACCTGAAGAAGCTGCCGCAGCTCGATCGGTTGTCTTCACTGTCCTATACATCTGAGATATTGTTGCATCATATAATTTCAAATTAGGACAACACATTACCCTATGGTCATCCAAGTTTTTTTATGTATGAGAAAATCAAGGGAAAAAGAAAAAGAAAAAGAAAAATGAAAGGAAAGAAAAGGAAAAGAGAATAGTATATATGCTGCTAAAATACCAATCTCTATGCCATAGAGGAAATTAAGACATAATAGTCTGATACATTGCAAGTACAAAAAGCAATCAATAGTAAATGATGGATAACTTTATTTGTATATGTGGTTTTACATTGATGTATGCATGTGCATGTACAGTAGTAGTGTTGGAGATAAACAAACCATGGTTTAAAGGATGTGTGGTTGCCGAGCAAAAAAAAAAGGATGTGTGGTTAAACAAACCCTAAGAGAGTACTACTCCTACTATACTATCATTGAGAAATGATAGTGTTCTGTACTTGTAAATTATTTGCCACTTAAATCCTCCTCTCTGTAACTGTAATGTGTTGCTATTTAAACAAGATATAAAAAATTCATGGACTGCTTCGAATTCTGGGGTTTGTCTTATTTGTTTTTCTGACATTGATGAATGAGACTCTCTCTCTCTCTCTCTCTCTCTCTAGATGGATGGTTCATTCTTCGAAGCAAAAAAGCTGTGCGTAATAGCTTGCAGAACCACCAGATCCAGTAGGAAAAGAAGTTCCAAGAATTTGAATTTAAACCATTGGAATTTGAAATGAATGTATCTAATTGACACCTTCCTTTAACGTTAATGCAGGTTGTAAAAAAGGCAAGTTTTGAAATCCTTTTTTGCCTTTGAAAAAAAAAAAAAAGGGGGCAAGTTTTATCAAGCAAAAAGATCATTTTGAGCTGCATCGTCGAGGAAAGATTTATATAATAGCAGAAAAATAGAAGAAAGTTGAAACCAAAAAAAAAAATCCACTTAAAATAAATGGAGTGCTATACAAAAAATAAATAAATCGTTAGAAAATCGGCCAGAGAAAACATATGAATGAACAGATCGATGAAACACTGTCACTGAAATTATGTCCTTTTATTGGTAGATTTTGCAACTAGTTTCTGTTCTATGGAATTGTGAGATCTACTTCATTTACCTGTAAGTGGGATTTGACATGTGCCAAGGTGAGATCTTTGACATCCATCAGCTCTAGAACTGACTTGGGTGTAGCTCCTATAACCCCCAACAAAATAAGAAAACAAAATCATGAATTGGGTTAATTTAATAATTCCATTTTTTGGGGTTACAATAAAAATTTGATACGATCCGCCAGGTACTATTGGCCTGAGGACGACACGACAATGTGCAAGAGATTCCACAACACTCTGCAATGGCTATGTGGTGCTGAAAGCAATATCATCACTAGTGAATTTATCTCTCCTCATTTTGATCTTTGTTTTCACATTCAAAGATTAATAAAATCTTTTTTTGCCATTCAGAAAAAAAAATCTCCCCTCATTTTCTTTACTTTTGTGGTTACGAAGATATATATAAGATGCATATTTATATGTACACACGAACACACGATAAAGGGGAAAAGATATTAAGAAAGAAAGGAAGAAAAACGAGAGTTACTTTCATGCCCACCCAAGAGCTCAACAGCATGAACAAATCGAGCATGGAGAGTGGTAGTCCACCGCATACGAGGTGCTCTCATGCTCCGTTTAGCCGGAAACCTCGAAAAAATTCTTGACCGAATTACCCCTTGAGACTGACCAAAAAACCCACTTGGAGTAGTACTCTTGGGGGTCGTAGTAGTACCACCGGCAGTGTTGTTGTAACTATCGTCTAACGACTGTTTGGAGAATGGAAAAGAAGGGTAGTTTTGGTACACCGGAATCCCTCTTATGGGCCTCAAGAAACCTAGCTCTGGACTAAAAAGCCCTTGTTGCTGTTGCTGTTGCTGTTGTTGTAGGTACTGGTTTTGCTGAAAGGAATGGATGAAGTTAGGGGGGTGAAATGGGAAATTATGAACCGAGTTGGGTTTAGAAGCCCTATTATTGGAGATGGGAAGATCGAACCGGGTTTCGGCCGGTTTTGTTGACATTGAAGAAGAGTCCAAAGCTCTTCTCCAAAAACCCAAATCCATGTGAGGATGATCATCTTCTTCTGGATCTTTCCTCCTATTACTACTACCCCAACCTGTTGTTGGTTTGCTGTTTGGAGGGCTGATTTGTAGAGATAAGTCTGGTTGTGCTGGAAACAGCTCCATCTTCCTCCTACCAAACACACCCTTAACCCTCTCAAACTCTATATACCACCACCTCCTCCTCCTTGTTGTTGCTATTGTTATTGTTGCTTCAGTTATTCTTTTAGGGGTTTTTTAGGAACTTTATTCTTGGGTAGATGATTACTGATCAGTGGGGTGTAAGAGGGTTTGGTAGGGGATCAAAGAAGGTTATTGATGACTTTTGATGATCTGGGTTTTGAATTTTGAGGTGAGAGATTTGTGGCTTTTGCTTCAGATATGGGCGTTTGAGAAGGGATCAGCTGAAGGGAGTAGTTGCAGAGATTTGAGGTTGAGAGGGGGAGAGAGAAGGAATGACAAGGATGAAGAGAATGGTTGTTTGCTTCCTTTGTGTGAAGTATATGTGAGAAAATGACAAGAGAGAGAGAGAGAGAGAGAGAGAGAGAGAGAGAGAGAGAGAGAGAGAATTCTTTTTGTGGACGTGGGGGTAGAGTGAGAAAAGGAGAAAAAGATGAAAGAAAGAAAGGAAAAGAAGTTAATGAGTTTGAAACTTGATTCCTTTTTACTCTTGTTTGATTTGAGGAAGAAAAGGAAGTTTTAGTGTAACCTTTTAACGTGGGCATATGTCCTTTTTAATCTGAAAAAAAATCCACTCTATACAGTCCGAGAAGAGAGGAGAGCAAACAGTGAATTTTAAACCATCACCAAATGAAGTGATTATTATCTGGAGACTGGATTTTGAATCGTCACCAATATCTCTGCTCTATCTATTATCAATTGAGCTAAGCCATCTAGGAGGCAACTTTTGGGCATATGTTCTTGAAAAATGGAAGCTAAAAATATAATAGTACTAGAATTACAAAAATTGTACACATGAGGTATTCAATAAGATATGTAGTAGACTATATTTTAAAATTTACGGTAAATGACATAGATGGTAATTTTTTTCCGAGTGTCTGGATCACTTATGCGAGCCTCAAATAATTTTATGATTTTAAAGGGTAGCCATTGGTTAAACCTTCAATACTCCCAAGAGGTTTTTTCATTGATTATCATTTTATTACCAACAGAGAAAGTTTTAATGATCATACTCGATTAAGGGCTCGTCGAGACGAAAGAATTTTAGCATCATACTATATATAAATATGCATGCCAACCAGATTGACATCCACATGGAAACCAACTTGTTTGTTGACAATTAGAATTGGACCCGTGAATTTGACTTTATAGTGAATTTAGATCAAGATTCGACACAGATTGACAAAAAAATTTATTGTAAGTTTTTGTGCAAATCTATTTGTGTATAATAATGAGTCAACAGTTCAAACTAATTTTCTACCCAATACTTGGACCTATTTTGGTCGGTCATGTTCCCTCTCCCAGCCCTTTGTTAAAATCCATTTAGATTCTTGATTATGATGATGAGTGATGATTGAACACAATTTCCCACATCTAGGAATTGTTTTACTCAATGCGGTTATAATTTAACCCTAATCATGTGTGTGTGGAGTAATTTGTCTCTGATTTCATGGCATAGTAATTGCCCTAGTGAAACCTCAGAATTGAAAAGTCAAAGTTACTTGTCCTACCTGTTGTAGGGGCATAACATCTTTCACTTCAGATGTTTTTTTCTTATAAAGTATTTGGGAACTTTACATTCACCTCAACACCATTTGGCGATGAGTGGAGAGATTGTAAATGTTATTAATTTGATCACTCACGTGCAGCTGCGTTTTGAGGTGTGTCACGTATAGCCTCTTTTTGGTCTATCATCATACAACTTTTTTGTTGGTCTGTTATCGTACAGTGTGGACTGTAATTTTATAACATGTAGGATAGAATGCGTCTCACTCTAATACCATAAAAAAAAAAAAAAAAAGGCTTTGAACATTCTTCGTGCAAATGGCTTAATTGGCTATGTTGATGGTTCTATCAAGCGTCCACCATTGAAGGTCAGTGATCATAAGGGTAAAGAAATACCGAATGAAGCTTCACATGCATGGTCAGTAATCGATGCTCATCTTCTCAAATGTATCACTACTACCATAACTCCCGCTATTTACATGTCTATTCTTCATCTCTCGACTAGTAATGAGGCTTGGTCCTTTCTTGAAAAATGGTTAACCACTTTATCTCGATCCCATGTTCATCAATTGAAGAACAAGTTGAATATATAATGTTATTAAGAAATTGACTTGAAAAACGGTTTACCACTTTATCTTGATCTCATGTTCACCAATTGAAGAACAACTTGAATAGTGTTACCAAGAAATTGAAAACTATGGAGGAGTACCTTGAATCGTGCTACTGCTTTTGCTGATGATGATGATTTTATTCTCAGTGCTATATATGGATTACTGTCTGAGTAGGATTCGCTTAAGACCACAATTAGGGCTCAACTAGGCACCATTACCATGGGACAAGTTACTACGTTATTGTGTTCTAAAGCTATTCGTGTTGAATCCAAAAGCAACCAATCTTCTACAGATCTTAATGTTGCTTTTGCTGTGACTCATGGTTCATCTTTTCCATTTGGTTTTCCAACAGAGGAGGTGGTAATTTTACCAATTTTAGAGGAGGTGGTACGAGTTATAACCGAGGAGTTTTCAGTATGGTTTTCGAGGAAATTTTTAGTCTTGAATATGTGGTCATTTTCAATTTGGATTTCGTGGTGGTTTCTGTGGTAGTAGCAGTTTTAGGCCTTTAGGCCACATTCGTCCTTCAACTACCAACCTCCTAATGGGGTTGTCTGTCAAATTTGCAACAAACCTGGCCTCCTAGTTTCCAAGGTTCTTTCTCTTATCAACCAAGAGCCTTTGTGGCTTCATCTGCTTCTCATAATTCTTGGTCTCCTACTAGATCAACACCTTGGCTTTTGGATTCAACAGCTACAGATCACATCACGACTGATGTTCACAATCTAGACTATTATCAACCTTATTTAGGACATAAATAAGTTACTGTTGGAAATGGTGCTTCTCTTCCAATTCAACACACTGGTAAGGGCTTACTACCTACTTCACACTTCTCCTTTCAACTGAACAAAGTTCTGCATATTCCATCAATGTCTTCCAATCTTTTATCTGTAAATCAGCTTACAAAGTCTAATCAGTGTACGACCTATGATTCTGACTCCTCTTTGGTTGAGGACAAATCTACGAGTCAGTTGCTTCACAGGGGTACTAATGTACATGGCTTGTACCAGTTCACCTCTCCATCTCCTCAAGCTTTTGTTATTACTATTGCTCCCAATACTTCAGTTGCTTCTATTGCACTATGGCACCAACGACTAGGTCACCCTCTTCAATAAAGTTTTAACAGATTCTCTATAAACTTCATATTCCCTATGAGTAATCAGTTTCTTTTATTTCTTGTACACACTGTTGTGCACGCAGCTGTAGACACCCCAATTTGGGTCTCCCAATTAATTTACTATGTTTTTCGGTTTCTTGTTTCCCTAATGATGAATCGGATCAAAAACAATCTTGAGTATGAAAAGGATTTGGACTTTGATTGTTTAGAACCCTTTTCGAACCTTAAACCCTGAACCATAAACCCTAGCCGATGTTTGACTCAAATGCGTTGATCTGGAACTAGCACGCGCGGGTCAACTTGCTAGGTGTTGGTCAAAGGTCAAACTTTGACCATTGACCAGCGCGGAGGTTGGTTTGATACACGCGCACCTATCTGGTACCAACGCGCGCCAGTCAACACCTGTCATTTTCACCTTTTTGCCAGCCAAATTTTGTGATGATCAGGGGTCTATTACACCCTTAGAGCCCTGATTTCTTCGCCTGAATAGTATTCCAGTAGGTTTGGGGTGCACCACCCTCACAATCACTCCCATCACCTTTTGGGAAACCCTCACCACCAAGCAACCACAACCAGCCAACTAGCCTTGTTGGCTGGTTGTATCTCCACAATTTCCACCTCCTCTTTGCCTATAAATACCCTCATTGGTCTTCCATTCAAAGGGTTACAAATTTCAAGCTAAAATAATTCAAGAAAGCCATTAAACATTCACATATCCTATTTCACATTGCTCACTACTATTCAAACCCCCTTTACAACCATTTTCAACCATAAAATATCAAAGTTCAATTCCATTTCAAATCTCAAGCAAAGGTATAAACACTTACAGTTTTCTTGTTTTGATCCCTGAGGGGGGCTGGCAGGGCCAAGGTTGGTAATCTATACCAGTCTTGGTCCTAAAGCTAGCAGGGTTACAAGAACCATGTTGGCCTTCACACTTGCGCGCGTCGATCCATTGTACGCGCGCGCCACTCCTTGATTGTGCGCACAGATCTGCGTGGGGATGGGGGTGTTGGTATTTTATATTTTTCATAGTATTTAGATCACTTTCGATGCATGTAAAAACCTGTTTAAAGTTTTATGTGATAAAATTGTTAGTTTTAGCTCAGCATGCCTATCTATTTAGTTGGAATATACCCCTGGGTAGCGTCTGAATATGTCTCAGAGCCCAGGTCTGCAACACCAATCACTGGAAGTCCAGTCAGAACATGCGCGCACTTGTCCATGATCTGCGCGTGCAAGTGTAGTCTGATTTTCAGTGAATGGCTTTGCATGGGTAATTTGGCCTCTGGCTACTGCTTTATTCCCCACACTGTTTATGGGGTGTGATTTATTTCAATGCCCATTCTGTTTGTATTAATATGACTCCTATACTTGTACAATTGCTTGGTTTGGTCCTGTGTGAGTACTGGTCATTCCAGAACTCAAAAGGGGATAAAAATCGAGTCGTTGAGACAGGATGATTCACGCGTGCGTGTGTACGTGATATTGGCGCGCACAGGTTGTCTTGCTGAACGTAGATCATTGCATGCAAGGTGGCCTCTGTTCATGCCAATTTCCCCTAGTGCATTGTTTTGGCCATTTCAGTAGTATCTTGATTTTTATCTCATTTATTGCTTGTCATGTCATCCATCCATGCTTTCAATCACATCTTGCAAACTGTTACAGTTTTAAATCCCATTTAAACTGTTTCCCCATCCTAATTGACTAAAAATTTGATTAATATAGAAGAATCTCGAAACTTTTCACAAAATGCCTAAGTAGAGATCGATCTCCGAATTGGGTGAGAGGGGTGCCTTAAAACCCTTCCCCTCTCATAACCTGGATCCCGAACCCAGATATGGTTATGATGAACTAGTGCTTTCACTTTTTCAAATCAAATAGCGTATAAAGTGTTTCAAGTTCGGTTCCTTGGGTGTTGGACCTTCTAATCTAAGAGGCAACTTTGAATTGAACGCTTGTCCTGCTAACACTCCCTCGATCCCGGGGCCCTACTTTAGAAAACAGAATTTCTAAGGGCATGTTGCCCACAGTGGCGACTCTGCTGGGGATATAATCGAACCAATATTGATCTACACTTAGAGTTTAAAGACACTTGCGAACAATCCTTCAAAAGTCTGTCAAAACGGTGAGTTTCGTGCTTCTGAAGAAATGAGTGGTGATTTAACAAGACCTTTGTGTCTGGCCAATCCAATCTGGGACTTTTTCGATTGTTCACTTATGTTATTTTATCTAAAGATGGATTAAATAAAGTGAGCCTAATTTGAAAAAGTCATTTTGCGATTCTTCTTCTTTCAATCAAATTCTTAGCATCTCTCATTTGCATCAATGTGGGATAGCCTCGTTGGAGCGTTTTAGCAATCTGGCACGATTTACCGGACCCTGGGGACCCCGAATGCCCAACAACCTTCAACGATAATAAGTCATTCTACCGTTTGATTGTTGCTCTGCGATTACGCGGGCAACATGAGGTATATCTTGGCTTTAGTCCGAGGAACCTGTTACGAACCAAAACCAAGCCTTTGCATATACAAAGCACTAGCACTCTCCCAACTAGAACAGGTACCTATAGGGTAAAATCTACTTGCATCTAACCCCTATATACTGTCTACGTGTTACTGTTTTTCCTATCGTATGCACTGTACATTCATACCATTCTGCGTAGGGGCATGTTTAGGGCGGCTTCTAGCTTCTCTCTTTCGAGTCTATCTTAGGCTTATTAGGACGCTGTTATAGCCCGATGAAGAGTCGTGCATCTCAATGGTGCACGTTATCAATTTTCAAAGTCCTTAGATCAACGAGATTTTGGAAAATCAAATCTTTCTAAACCCTTGTCTACCCAATTGAGGCTTCAAACAGAAAACAAGGAACAACAAAGTGTATGTCGTGATGCTTACACCATTTAGGTAACAAGTGCCTCAACACTTACACCGCCCTGCTAACAACATTATGCCACTCATGCCACTTTGGTTCCAGTATCACGTCATTTACACCGAGTTGTTTCGAGTCCAAAGTTGAAACTTCATGAATGGAGTAGTCGAAGGTTTAGGCTATTTTAACATCCTTTTGTATCATTCGATTCTATCAAAGGACACAGTATCGAAAAGATTTCTGAAGAATCTAGTAGCGTCCGAACTTCATGAGACAGACTTGTCTTTAGCTGTAGAGTCTAGGAGGACACCGACGACGATGAGCGCATTTGTACTTCATTCTTTTAGTTAGAATAAGATGCTGCAGGACCCATATTGTGCCTTCTCTTACTTTGCTGCAAGTTCGAAACCATTGCACCGTTAAGGAAAGCACCGAAGCAGGGCAGACCCGCTTGGGAACGTCTGCATCAGAATCTGATTCAACGTCTTGTCAGGCTCGAATCCCAGTCAGTCACAACGGAAGCTTCTCCGGGTTCGCTGTTGGTTGCTTTACAGTCAAGTTATCCGTCAAACTTACAAGAGGCAACACCACCAGCTTCCCATATCCGTCTCCAACTACTTCATCAGGCTCCTTTGAAAAACCTGCAATGACAGATCAGCCGCTCAATCTCAAAACCATGCTCACAAACCTCCAAAACAATATCATTGCTATGCAACAGAAGGCCACTCAGACTGATGCTTCCATCACCCGTTTGAATGATCTCATTAACACTCGTCTTCCACCAGTGCTCAAAGAGGAGGACGAGGACGAGGACGATGAGGATGTTTATGCAGAACCCATCTTTGTCGAGGATCCAAATCATCCAAATTATGTGGGCTGTCTCATTGTTCAGCCTATCTCTAGAGAGGCTCGTGTACCTAGTCCAAATCCAAACTCTGCTGCTGTTAAGGCTGGTCAAAATCCTGACATAGCTACTCTTATGGCCAAGATGGCTAAGTTGGAAGAAACTGTCTCAAAATTCGAGAAGATCAGCGCAGGGGGAATATACCTGGATCGTTTCTGCCTATACCCTAATGCTAGGCTTCTTGATAGATTTAAGATGCTTGATGTGGTTGAGTTCGACAGAAGTGGAGATCCCAGGACTCATCTCTTTGTCTATCACGCTGCCATGAAACTACTGGGAGTAGGAGGTATTCCCGAATAGGTCCAAATAGGGTCTAAACAAGTGGTATGTGAGACCACGTAATAAATAAAATGAGATGAACCACCGTGGAAGGCGGTGATCAGCGACATGGACCAGTGACATGTGAAGTCATTGGTCCAAGCAATTGATAGGGATCAGAGACATGTGAAGTTCCTGGTCTAGATGGCCTGTTCGGCAATGAGGTGGTCGAACAAGGAAAGAATTCTTGAAAAAGCAGCCTCAAAGTACTTAAGCGAAAGGAATGCTCTAGAAGGTTCCAGAATAGTGGTACCCCGTAAGGAATAAGATCCCGAGAATGTAGGATCTAGCAAAGATACTTAACGGGAATGGGATGTTCGGCTAGTCATGGAAAGGAGTCCTAAAAGGACTAAAGCAATAAATAGATAATGGAATGAGAATCCAGAGGATCCTGGGTTTCCTATACGTGATAGGAAACCTAAGGCAACAAGGATGCTTAGGCAGCAATCATACATATGCCTATATAAACAAGGTTAACCTAGAGGTAAAAGGTACGCAATACGTTACATTAATATGATACTTCCTATTGATATTTAGGATTTTCTGCTAGTACGTGATACTAATTTAGGCATTTGCCACGAGAGGCAAAGGTGCGCTCACCCCTTTTTTGTTTTGCAGATTAGGGTTCTGACGACGAACTAGGGTTCCGGTGAGGAGGAACTAGTAGCCGTTACATTCTTGTGTTGTTCAAAGCACCCTTCGTTTTTGTCCAGCTATAGTTTCTGTCATTTGACATCTCTAAGAGGAAGACTTGGGAAGACATTGGGGCTGCGTTTATTTCGCAGTACAACTATAATTCCCAGCTCAAGATGACTGCTTGGGAGTTGGAGTCCACCAAAATGGAGGCTAAGGAATCCTTTGCGGATTTCGTCAAAAGGTGGAAAGCCAAAGCCGCTCTAATGAGTGAGCGCCCGAGTGAGAAGGATCAGCTTCTCATCATCTCCCGTAACCTCTAGCCTGATTATGCCAAGTATCTGGTGATTGTTCAGGCTCCGCCAACTTTGAGACCTTATTCGAATCTGGCTTGGCCATCGAGGATGCACTGCAAAGTGGAATTCTACCAAGGGGGAGTCTTCTAATCCTTTGAAATCAAAGCCTTGGGCCTACTCTGGGAACACCAATGCACTCTTTGGTGGTAATAACAATGCCAATGCAGCATCAACCGGCGCCAACACCTCATTTTCCAACACTGCTAACCACATTGCAGACATCAACCAGGTGCAAACGCTGCAGAACAACCGGCCTCGCACTCAGCCCCGCAGCTTCTCCGCTTTTGAGGCACCACTGTCCTCCATCATGGAGAAGTTGATCAAATTAGGGCACCTCAAACCCCTCAATCCAACTCCCCTACCCAAAAATCCACCATTCAATTTCAAACCTAACCTTTACTGCGTTTACCACTAAGGGGCTGGTCATCTCACTGACTCTTGCTTTGGTCTCCGCCATGCGATTCAAGACCTTATTGACGAGGGCACGCTTGAAGCTCCGCCTCCACCCTCACAAAAGCCAAACATCATCTCCAGCTCCATGCCTAACCACAAAGCTATCCCGTATATCAGCCAGATATCCCTCAGCTCCACTCATATCAACCCCAACTCCATTATATTTAACCCCACCAACCATATAACCCCAGTCGACCAACCCCAGCAACCCCAGAACGTCTGTAGAGGGGTTTGACTACGTTCAATGTGGTCATCAGTGATCTCCACAATGATCATATTCCCTCTGTGCAGCTCAACTCTGCCTCCACTATTCGTAACCCATACTTCAATGTAACTGACCCTAAACCCTCTCCAAGTCTATTGAGCCAGTTTAGATCTGCTATGCCTACTTCACCCGCGACCGAATTAGACATGCAAGCTGTAGGTTGGGCAATAGCTGACAACCAGGACTATGCCACTCCTATAATCAATGAGTGGTTTGAACTCAAGCTAGACGGTTTCCCGCAAAACCCAAAGTATGTCCCATTCGATCACGCCTGGAATGAGGAGTGGTTGGCCAGGTATCATCAGGCGATGCTTGATCCCTTGGATGGTATTGTAACGACCCTGAATTTTGGTCAGTAAAAATTTCGTTAAATATTTGAATTTTATTTGAAATTACTTATTTTCTTTTATGTGGCTATATGATTGCTTATTAATTTCCATCGTAGTTAGATTTTTTTTGGTCATTGGTTAAACTCTCGACTAGAAACCCTACTTGGCCAATCGAATTAGATTCTAACCGACTACTTGGAGGAACCGAGCAACTAACTTACTTAGTTACAAGTTGAACCTTTTGAACGTTTTGGACCTTTTGAACCTTTGTCATTATCCATTAGTCCATAGTGGTTAGGGTAATTTTTGTCCATTGGACAATAAGCCTTTCATTTTTATATTTTGTTTAAAGTACATGTAGTCTTTTCAAAATCTTATTTAAGAACAAAAGTACTTGTACTTCTATTATCCTTTGGTCTTTACCCGCTAGGAAAATTATTATCCATTGGGTAATAGCCCAAATCTTTCTACCAAGTACAAGGTTGCATTTTAATAATCAAGAATTGGATTCCCATATACTTTTATGCATTAAACTATTGGGGTATATCTAAACCCTAGATTTTCAAAGTACTTTATTTATTAAACTAGTACTTGTACTCTTTTATAAACTAATGGGGAGAATCCTACCCTTTTTATTTAATTGGGGTACTTGGTACCACACCTATATTTAATATAGGGCTTTTGTCACATGCTTTAAAAGGACAACCTTTGATTATTTTAATATAAAAGTTTCCTTTTACCTTTTGTCCATTGGATAATAAAAGTTAGGGAATTTATTGTCCATTGGGTAATAGAGTTATTCTTTCAACAAGTACATGGGTTTATTAAAATAATATTTTCTTAAACCCAATGTGATGAAAATACACATTATTTTATTATTAAAGTACTTAGTAGCCTTAGTAGCCTTTAAGGCTTAATATTCTCCTAAGTACTTTTTTATTATTTTGTATTGGGGTTTTGTACCCAATTGGATTAATTTATTGAGGAGTTGATCTTCCTAGAGTACATTAGTACACTAGTTTATTTATTTAAAGGGACAAGTGCCTTATTAAATTTCTTTATTGGGTATTTGATTTTTGTGAATCTTTGTACTTTGTACTTTCTTATTCTTTCTAGTTATATATATATATATATATATATACATTGTGTATATGTGTGTACCTTTGCAAGAGAGAGAGAGAGAGGAGAGAGAGGCCGAGAGAGGGAGAGAGGCCGAGAGAGAGGGAGAGGAGAGAGGGAGCCGAGAGAGAGAGATAGGAGAGAGAGAGGGAGAGATTTTGTTGTACTTGCTTGACCTTCCATATCTTCCTCATCCTTTCAAGTCCATGGGTGAATCTTTCCCCTAACCAAACTTAACTCCCCATTTGTACCTCCATGCTTTGTTTAAAACCAAATCTTGTACCATTGTCTCCAAATCTTCCAACAAATCTCCCATAGTCCAATCCAAGGACTAATCTTAGCCATGCAAGCCTACCAAGAAGCCTAAGATCTTAGTTGATTACATAGCCTTACACCTAGGATATGATTGGACAAGGCATGGCTTGACATGTGAGGTGATTTGATGACTTAATGGAGCAAATCCATGGAAGATATAGAGAGAGAGAGAGAGGGCCGGCCATAGAGAGAGAGGAAGAGCCAAGATTTTGCCTATAAATAGGACCCCATTCCAAGCATTGAACTCACACCTTCTCATTGCTCCAACTTCTCTCTAGAAAAATCTTGTTCTTTCTTTGTTCTTTCTTTTGTTCTTCATGTTCTTGAGTTCTTAAAGAAACTCAACCTAAGCCGCCACTAAGCCGCCACTCGACCACCCTTCGATCCATAAAGTAGAGTAGTGTTAGTCAAGTAGAACTTTCGAGAGAAACCTTTCTCTTTTGAAGCTACCGGAGACCATCGTAGGAAGTTACTCCGTCCGACCACCGACGTACTTTCCTTAGCCGACTAACCTTCCGTAGCCGACTACCGCCTAGAAGAACTGTAAGGAAATCCTTACTTACTCCCTATTTATTTTACTTACTCAAGTATAAAGTAGGTTATCTTTATTTACGTACTTATCGTTTGATTAGAAGTATTCGTATTTTGATCTTTAAGATAGTTATGAGTATGCGTATATGAGTTGCTTGTATTACTTGTGGTATGTGATAAAGCATAAGTGATTTCACTCCAAAGACGTCCGTACATGTGGCGTTGTGCTTTGAATAAAGCATAAGTGATACACTCCAAAGGCGTCCGTACATGTGGCGTTATGCTATAAGTAGTAATTGAGCGTGATGAGTAATATAGAATTGGTTGATCTTGTTAGGATGATTCTTGCTTACGTTTGTCCTACCGCGGAGTCTTTGCATGTAACGAGACACGAGAATCGAGAAAGTAGGAACATGACACCTAGGGTGTGGTTAAAGAAAGGAAATATTTTTCGAGGAAGAAAATATTTTGAAACTACATAATGACCGGTTTTGGGTGGCATTATGTGAGTTGTGTGCGTGTGTAAAAGAAACATTTGAAAAGGTTTTGAATTTTCGAAAACCGCAATGTGGCCGGATGTGGTAGCCCATTGTGTGGTGTGTGTTGAAAAACCCAATGAGAACCCGGAGCGACGGAATCATTGTGGGGATACTCGGGAACCCGGAGCGGCGGAACCGAGGTTTTTAGATTTCGAAAACCCCCAATTGGGAACCCGGAACGGCGGAACCATTGTGGGAGACTCGGGAACCCGGAGCGGCGGAACCGAGGGTTTTGAATTGTGTGCGTTCCCATGGGAACCCGGAGCGACGGAACCATGGTGAGGTATAGCTTGGTTATCCGCGGTACAGAGCCAATGCAAATATTTTTGTGTGCCAATGGGAACCCGGCGCGGCGGAACTATTGTGAGGATACTTGGGAACCCGGCGCAGCGGAACCAAGGTTGGGTGTGTAGCTTGGTTATCTGCGGTACGGAGCCAATGCAAATGATTTTAAAAGGTTGGGTAGCTTGGTTATCCGCGGTACGGAGCCAATGCAAATTATTTTTGAAAGGTTGTTTTGTAAATGAAATTGTTGACACAGTCTACGATGAGTCGCGTAGGAGAAACCCGAAAATCTTGGACACCAACGATAGATGATTAATGAATGTGGATGTGTCATTGATAAACTGTGTATATACTTATCATGTGGAAATTGATGTTGTATTATAGCTTTGTTTGTAAGTTATGGGTTAGCGGGTATGGGATTACTCTGCTAAGCTTTGTAGCTCACGGTGTTGCCTTTTGGTGGCCTTGACATATTATATGGGTGGCGACGCCGGTATAATGTGTCAGATTTTGTAGATGATCAGGGTAAGCAGTTCACCGTGG
Organism: Rhododendron vialii; assembly: GCF_030253575.1. Taxonomy (NCBI): domain Eukaryota; kingdom Viridiplantae; phylum Streptophyta; class Magnoliopsida; order Ericales; family Ericaceae; genus Rhododendron; species Rhododendron vialii. Next base: position 14,918,993 of record NC_080567.1, on the reverse strand, counting down.
AGGCTTTTGGAGCTAGCAAGAATGGAAGAGCTGAGGAGCTATAATTAGGAACCGTAGAACCCCCTTCTTTTTTGTAAATATTGAACTCTTGTAGGAGTTTTGTTGTAATAAGAGCCAAACTCCATTTGATGTTATCAATAAAATGTCCTTTTTAACGTACCCAAAATTCGGGGCGTTACATAAAGAGCCAGACTCAGTTTATTTTCAATAAAATTGTCTTGTTAACGTACCCAAAAATTCAGGGCGTAACAGGTATCTCCTTATACATGCTCTACCTGCAGCCTGAACCTATAGCCCCTGAAGTGGAGTACTATTGGGACCCTGAGCCAACTTGGCAGGTTGCAATGGATTTGAACCCTGATCTCCTCCAAGGCTATTGTACGCAGGATTATCTGGCACATTATACTGAGGAGGATCTTGTGCAAGAGTTCCCCCGTGTTATGGGTGATTGCACCTCCACCTTCAATTCAATTGTCAACTTGGTGTCTGATACCGAATACGACCCCTCTTCCTACATTATTGATGAGGGACTCCCACGTCCCGATGCTCCTTACCCTGAGGATGGGAATTGCAGTATCATGGTTATAGATCTGGTTCAACCTACTGATCTTTGGGGAATCGACGAGATAGTCGACGTTACGGTTGGAGCTGAAGTTTGGGCCGTTAATCGTTCTTTGTTGGACAGCGGACTCTGGGATATTCCTGTTGTTGCAAATCTTGGCCCGGTCGTAGAAGAACCGACAGTCAAGGATCTTAGCTTTTGAGACTCGCACCTGATGCAAGATTTGGCTAGTGATTTGGGCTTAGATGGGGAAGTGCCTATAGCAGCTCCGGTCAGTGATAAAGGGAAACGCAAACTGGGACAGGTTCCTGCCGATCTCTTGGATGTGAACGAAGACCCTCAAGTGGTCCCTATCTCTGGGAACGTTCACAACGTTACGAGGAGTGGACAAAGTTTTCAGCCTTCTTATCTGTAGGCCGGAAGCTCGTCCAACCCTTCTAACCAAAGGAACGAACCTTCTGCAAGGAATGCACCACTTGAGGCATCAACTAGCCCTTCGGATGCAGATTTGATTCAGAAGTAGCTTGAGCAAATTCCTACTCCTATCTTGATCTAAGGTCTGATATGCTCTTCTTGCGAGCATTGTCAGAAGCTGTGCCACACTCTCTCTCGCCTAGAAGTGCTTGCTGATGTCACTCCTGAGGCCATGATATCTCTTATTTTACCTCATACTTTGAAGCATACAGTCATCTTCACTAACAAGGACTTGCCAGTCGAAGGTTTTGTTCATAACCGCCCTTTACACATCATTGTCAAATGCTCAGAACTTTGGGTTCGAACTGTCCTTATCGACAACGGCTCAGCGATCAACGTCTGCCCTCTTAGGGTAGCTTATCATTTAGGACTTACAAAGAAGGACCTCGTGCCTTCCAACTTGGCCGTCAAGGCATACGATAGCACTTGCCGTGTTGTCGAAGGAACTCTCATGCTCAAGCTTGATGTCGAGGGTTTCGAAATGGAAGTGGAATTCCATGTTGCGCACATCCCCGCCACATTCAACCTGCTGCTGAGCAGGCCTTGGCTCCATAGGTCGGACTTCCATCCGGCACACTTACTATCTGTGGGGACTCCAGTATTTGTCTGCTCAAGGATGATGGCTCTCCTATTTTGGGGATCAATCATGGCAAAGAAGACGTCGATCTTGGAGGTTTCTCTTTCGACACATCTGGCTAAGTACTTGCCATTAACGTGGACGGTGACTTCATTATAAGCTCTGCTACTTTGGACATTATGAAGAGGATGTCATACATGCCTGGCTTGGGACTGGGAATCAACCAGCAAGGGATCCCTGAGTTCCCTATCTTTCCTTCCAGCGATGGCCATTTTGGTTTGGGGTATGTTGCTCCTACTAAAGATGCCAAAACGTGGAAAGGTACGAGAAAACCTCGAACCCTTTATGGTGATCCAGTAGCTACTTTGTGCGTGAAAGAGGAAATGCTGCTTACACTAGACAGGCCGAACCTTTTGTGGATTCCGAGACTGGGGAGCTGCTACCTGGTTTTGAGGTTTTCGCTGCCAACGCCTAGTCAAACAGTGATGAAGAACCAGCAAAGGTAGAATTCAAGAGGAAGCTTGGTCAGGTTAAGGTGAAGACTGACTGGCTAGGATCATTTGATCAAGGGAGCTTGGAGATGCTGTTCCAGGAATTCTCCCGAGTGGGTTTTGCTAAAGAAGCTAAAAAGGCCGAAGTGCTCATGGTCGGGCCCGACGCCCACAAGGATATCCCACATCTCTTATCATGGAAGCCAAGGGTAGCCTTAAAAATTGCATTTTCAAACCGCGCTTAACTTGCATTGACGACACATCTGAGTTTGAGTCTAACACAACTATTGAGTCGTCTGAGTCTATGTCTAGCTCTGAGTCGGAGTTTGTGCCTCTTGGCCCTCCACGTCATAGCTTTTACTTCAAGTTTGATTCTGTTGTACTTAGCAACCCTGAAGGGTTTTGTGAAATGAAAGAATCTGCTTCTGACTACTTTGATGACTTATATATAAACTGTGTCGACCCCGACGATGAAGGGATAGATTTTGATGGGAATATTCCCAAGGAAATCCGTGCCCTCATTGAGAGGGAAGATGAAAGGCATGTTGGAGCCATTAAAAGAAGTAGTTTCTATAAACTTGAAAGATGAGGGCGATCCCCGAATGGTTCAAGTGGGCTCCATTTTATCCCTAGAGGAGTATTGTGGTTTGAAAGAGCTACTCACGAAATTCAGTGATATCTTCGCATGGTCTCATCAAGACATGCCCGATATTGATCCCGAGATAGTGGAGCATCGGATTCCCCTGCTGCCGGATGCTAAACCTGTGAAACAGAAGCTGAGGCAAATGAGGCCGAATTGGGTGCAGAAGATCAAGGACGAGGTCACCAAGCAGATTGACGCTGATTTTCTAATGGTTTCTTAATATCCCACTTGGGTGGCCAACATCGTACCTGTTCCTAAGAAGAATGGACAAATCCGAGTATGTGTCAATTTCAGGGACTTGAACAAAGCAAGCCCCAAAGATGATTTTCCCTTGCCTCATATTGATGTGCTTGTTGATAATACGACGGGACATGCTATGCTCTCGTTCATGGATGAATTCTCATGTTACAATCAGATTCTTATGGCACATGAGGATCGTGAGAAAACGACTTTCGTCACCGAGTGAGGGACTTACTGTTATTTGGTCACGCCATTTGGGTTGAAGAATGCCGGTCCTACTTATCAGCAGGCTACCACAATCATCTTGCATGATATGATCCACAAAGAAGTTGAGGTCTACGTGGATGACATGATTGCCAAGTCAAAAACTCGAGAAGGCCCCACTCTTATGCTTATGAAGTTCTTCGAGCGACTACGTAAGTATCAGATGTGCCTCAATCCATAGAAATGCACATTCGGAGTCACAACGGGCAAAATGCTTGGATTCATGATCACCTCTAGAGGAAAAGAGGTCGACCCATCAAAGATCAATGCAGTTTTTGAGATGAAGCCACCAAAGTCTGAAAAGGGAGTGCGGAACTTTTTAGGGAAGGTGTAGTTCATCAGCAGATTCATCACCAAGTTGACTTTAACTTGCGAGTCGATGTTTCATCTACTCAAGAAATATGTTCCTTTCACATGGATAGATAAGTGTCAGGCTGCTTTCCTTTCCATTCAGAAGTACTTACAGAATCCACCGGTTTTGATGCCACCTGTACCTGGGAAGCCTTTGATTCTCTATCCGTCTGTAACCTTGTCTTCCATGGGATGTTTGCTAGCTCAAGAAGGGGACAAAGGAGTTGAGAAAGCTATCTATTACCAGAGCAAGAAAATGGTCGGATGTGAAGAGCGCTACACTTCTTTGGAAAAGACATGTTGGGCTCTTGTATGGGCCTCCAAAAAGCTGAGGCACTACATGTTGGCTTATCCAGTGAACCTGATTTCTCGAATGGATCCTCTCAAGTATCTATTTGAGAAACCTATGCTCACTAGTAAACTAGTGCGCTGGTTGCTTTTACTGGCGGAGTTCGATCTTGAGTACGTTACAAGGAAATCAGTCAAAGGGCGTGCAGTTGCTAAATTCCTAGCTGATCACCCTGTTGATGGACTAAAGGACTCTAATTTTGTGTTTCCGGATGAGGGGGTGCTAATAGTTGTTGAAGACATTTGGACACTCTACTTTGATGGGGCAGCCAACCAAAAAGGATTTGGGATCGGGGTGTTGCTGATTACGCTTGATGACTCTCATATTTCACTTTCGTTCAAACTCAATTTCAATGTCACAAACAACCAAGCTGAGTATGAGGCCTATATCGTTGGCATGGAAGCTACACTTACACTTGGTGTCAAAAAGCTCAAGGTCATTGGGGATTCTAATCTTGTGGTCTCTCAAGCCAACGGGGACTGGAAAGTCCGTGAGGAGAAGCTGAAACCTTATCATCAAGATTTGGAAGAGCTGATTCCTCATTTCAACAAAGTGACCTTCACTCAGATTCCTCGGTTGAAGAACCAGTTTGCCGATGCTTTGGCAACCTTGGCCTCCATAGTCGAGCTTCCACTAGGTGTCAAACTGCGACCTATCTTGATTGAACAGAGGGACTTTACTGCTTATCAGTATGTCAACGCCATCGATGATGTTGATGACGGCCTACCCTGGTATCATGACATATGGAACTTTGTTGAGAGTGGGATGTATCTGGCTGAGGCCACTAAGAAGGATCAAACTGCGTTGCGAAGGTTGGCTGCCCAGTATATCATCTGTGGAGGAAAGTTGTACAGGAGGTCTCACTGTGGAATGCACAAGCTTTGTGTCAACAACACAGAGGCGACAAGGAGAAAATTCATGAAGGAGTCTGCAGTCCTCACTTGAGCATTGTCATGCTTGCTAGGAAGATCCTACGACAAGGTTACTATTGGTCTAACATGGAATCACAGTGTGTGGATTATGTGCGCCACTGTCACAAGTGCCAAATTCATGCCAATTTAATGCATATTCCTCAGTCAAATTTGTTGGGCTGACTTCATCTTGGCCTTTCTTTGTGTGGGGGATCGATGTCATCGGCATGATCAGACCTTCTGCTTCAAATGGTCACAGGTTCATTCTAGTGGCGATAGATTACTTTACCAAGTGGGTGGAAGCTGAATCCTACAAAACCTTGACTGTGGTTCAAGTCGCTCATTTTATCAGAAAGAACATTATTTATCAATATGGTGTCCCACCGGCACTTGTGTCAGATAATGAGACTCACTTCAAAGGTAGGGTTTTGGAACTCTTTGAGGAATTCAAGATTCAAATACATCATTCAACAATCTATCGCCTTCAAACAAATGGAGCCATTGAAGCAGCGAACAAGAATGTCGAGATAATCATCAAGAAGTCTATCGAGTCTGCCAGGGACTGGCACGAGCAACTACCTCTAGAGCTTTGGGGGTATTGAACGTCAATTCGGACCTCAACTGGGGCAACTCCCTTCTCCCTAGTTTACGGGATGGAAGCGGTACTCCCCATTGAGAGCTCGAGGTACCGTCATTGAGGGTCATGGCAGAATGTGGACTCACGGAATCAGAATGGCTTAGCGGGAGATTCGTTGAGCTCATGCTTTTTGATGAGAGGAGGCTCCGTGCCTTGTATCATGTTCAGAGGTATCAGTGAAGAATCACCCATGCTTTCAATAAGAAAGTAAAGTTCGGGGACTTGGTTGAGGGGGATATGGTTACAAAGGAAATCTAGGCACCTGTGTTCAATCCTCATGGCAAGTTCCGACCAAAGCGTTTCGGGCCTTACATCATCAAGACCATCCTGTTTGGAGGAGCTGCTCAGCTCATAAACCTTGACGGCAATGAATTCGCCGCTCTGGTCAACTTGGATCAACTCAAACGTTACTATCCTTGAGAGAAGCTTGTTGGGCCGAAAACCACAAGGTTGGGCTGTTCCAAGAAAATTTTAGAGCAAGGCTGCTAGACCGAAAACCTAAGGAGGCAGTCTAGACAAAAATAAATAGGCAATAATAAAAAACTCACTAGACCAAAAATCTGAAAGGGCGGTACTAAGCAAAACTTAGAGCGTAAAAGGAGAGGTAAAATACACGAGCGAACCTTAACCTGAACTATGTGTGACCTGATTCCTTGAAAAGGGATACGTAGACAATCTCTTTGTGAGATTCGGTCACAATCAATCAACTTGATCCATGGTTTGCCGTTTTGGGGTGTATCTCGGTGTTCAAAGTAAGTTGGTGTTCAACATTTGAATCAAAAGGGAGAAACCCTTCATCTTTCGATTTTTATTACAAAACTACTACTTTTATTACACAGCTGAGCAAAGTTTTAAAATAGTTAAGCATAAAAACAGAATAAAATGCTAGAAGCCCCACCAGGCTCACAGTTTATTCTAAGTCAACGAAGTCTGTCAGGAGTCAGTTGATGTTTTGCCTTCTTGCAACTTCTCTTTGCAGCCATATTTTGTAACAACATTGGAGCTCTGTGTTGAACTCATGATATACTCCCCCGAGCTACCTTAAACCCCAGTTACATTCATACCCGGTGTAGGGGGATGAAAACAATTGGTAATTCGAATCAACTGGATCGCAACGGCTTATTCGTGCCTCTTCACCGGAACCCTAGCTCGACGTCTGAACCCTAATCTGCAAAATAGACAGGGGGTGAGTGCACCTTTGCCTCTCGTGGCAAAGGCCCTCCGATGCTTTTGTTAGTATCACGTACTAGAAAACTCAGCCCTAATTATCAGTAGGAAAGCAATAATAATGCAATATTGCGTACCTTTTACCTCTAGGTTTTCCTCATATTTATAGATTTATGGATGCTTGCTGTCCAAGCATCCTTATTGCCATAGGATTCCTAACTCGTATAGGAAACCCAGGATATCAAGGAGTCTCGTTTCCTTTATCAGTTTATGGAAAAGAGTCCTTTTAGGATTCTTTTCCTTTAAGAGCCGAACATCCCATACTCGTTGGGTATCTTTCTCAGATCCTATATTCTTGGGATCTTTATCCCTATATGAGACATGACTATTCTGGAATCTTCCAGAGTATTCTCTCTGCTCCTACTCTCGATTGGAGTTCCATCTTTGTTCGGCCGTCTCATAGCCGAACAGACGGCTTGGACCAGTTAACTCACATGTAACTGGTCCTTGAGCCCGTACAACCTTCCTGGACTATTGACTTCTCATGTCACTGGTCCATATTGCCGAACACTTGTTTAGCATGATGACTGTCCTGTCTATATTCAAACTATGGTCCCACGTACCATTTATTCGGATATCGATTGCATTGCTTTCAACCCGTGATCACTCGTATCACGTGCTAGGTTCTTTACATCATCTGTTCGGCTGTATCATAACCGAACAGTCTATTTATAGCCATGACTTCTCATATCACTGGTCCATATCGCTGTTCACCGAACTGCTCGGCGATAAGTCCAGTCGTATTTACCACGTGTTCCCAAACATCACGTGTTTGGTAACTAAATGTATCTGCTCGGGAATACCTCCCTACAATTGCTCCCCAGCTTCATGTATTTACCACTGTTCGGGGGTAATATATGACGCTTAGAAACAGAATTCTATCTAGACCAAACTCTTTTGATCCCGTGCAGTAATAATTTCAATACTTCATTGATGCCTTTTGGCGCCTCTGTCATTATACCATCTCGAGGTAATGACTCCACGTGGCATGTTTCATATGCCTAACATTAACTTCGAACTGACGTTCTATGAAACGGCGTCAGAACGGTTTCTGCTTTCCGTTACTTTTTCCTGTAACGGTGTGAGAGGAGACGTTTCGTCTCCGTCTCTCACCTTTAAACCCCTGAAAGGGCTCTTTTTGGTTTTTCATCCAAAAATATTCAAACGTTCAGTTTTTCTCTTAAAAGCTTTCTGCCATTGCCGCCGTCTGCAAACTCGATTGCATTTCAGGGAATCGTCACAATATTCTTGTAAGATTCTCGCTCTCATTCCCCTTCTTCTTCTTAGGTTTCTATCCGAGATCTCATTCTCAGATTTGGTGGGTCGTTTCTAGGGTTTCAATTCGTACCCATTCCCATCTTTTCTTCTTTTCTGAATATACTCATGGCGGATGACAACCCTCCTAGACCCAGTAAGTTTAGGAAGCTTTGTGATACCCCTGCTGCCATGGCGGCATTTAGAGAAAAATACAATATCCCTGAAAACGTAGGGCTTGAACTCGCTCCATTAGGAGCGGATAGGGATGCTGGATCGTGGGATAGAATGTGTATCCCAATCGTGTCCATTGTCGAAGGCGGGGTCCGTTTCCCCCTTCATCCACTCCTCCGCCAGATTTTAAGCTGGTACCGTCTTACACCCATGCAAGTTTCTACGAACGTTTTTAGACTGATAATGGGGACTATAGCCCTAAATGGGATTCTAGAAACCAATTTAGGAATCTGGGACATCCAGTGGTGGTATAGTATAGTACTAAACCCTGAGTATAATACTTACTACTTCAAAGTTAGGAGAGCAGAGAAGCGCTTCGTGCTCAATCTGCCAGATTCTGCTCGTGACCACGAAATCGACTTCCTCTATGTGACTGGAGCATTGGAACCTTTAGGGGAAGATGGCCAAGTGCTGGGGCTCCATTGCCCCCACATATGGGGCTATCCACGTATGCTCTTGATTTTTCCCTTTTACAATTCTTCATTTACTGCTTTCTCGTAGCCTTTCCATGTACTAAATTTGTTTTGTTGATTTGAATTTTTGCAGCTGAAAACGTTAATCATCGTCCCAGACGCACCCCAAGCAACATCCGAACAGAGGACATTAACAAAGTCCTCAAATATAAAGGTGTGCCTGGTACCCGAACAGCTGGTCGGGGTCGTGACGCTGACGTGCTGCTGGGATATGATCCTGCGTACAGAGGTGTCATCGACAGGCGGCTTGCTCATCCTAGCACCAGTGCTGCCTCTACATCAACTGCTCCTCCGACCAGGAGCACAAGAGCTAACGCAGGAGTAACCGTAGCTGGTCAACTGGGTGAAATCCCAATTTCTGAAGGAATTCCGTTACCACGAGTGAGAGTTCGAAGATCCTCACGAAGTCAGGCCTCCTCTCTTCAACCCGAACAGCCAGTAGTGAATCTTGACACCAGTCAATCATCCTCTTCAGGTTATTCTCAATTTTCTCCTAACTCAAGCACCATGACACGTCAGCCTTTAAACCTCAGCTCCCTCCTCACCGTCTCTTCTCGGGGACGGGGATCTGGTCGGGTAGCTTCCACAGGGAACGCCCCCCCTGCACCCCGTCGCAACAGAGGAGGTTCGAACCGCTCCACTTCATCTCGTGAAGTGGAGACTACCATAAAGGCCAGTGATGCTCACAGAGACAAACGGCCTAGATCAGAAGACCCTACTGGTACTGCTTCTCAAGCAGACATCGAAACACATCACCCCGTTTCACCAACTACCCAAGTACTTCCTCAAACATGGACTCCTCTATTCACTAGAGGAGACCGTCCCGTTCACGTCGGGGATAGTGCTAGTTCGTCGGAGACAGCACTTGCTCTGGCCCAAGGGTTGCTACTCCCTGTTGACTTACAGAAAGAGTCATTGTCTCCCCCTGATCGGCTTGTGTCCACTGGTCTCGTCAGTGGAATCAAGGTAATAAAAACTTCTCTTCTTTAAAGCTTCATCTTTATAAGTTTTAAGAAAAAAGTTACTCACGATCTGGTATTTGCTATAGTTTATCCAAAAAATGGTCGTACTGGGCCAAAAATTCCAGGAAGCTGAAGCCGAGAGGATCAGGCTTTTAAATGACAACACCAGGTTGATCCGAACAGTCACGAGATTAGAGAGAGAGAGAGAGATAAAGCTAAAGCTGACTTGTCTGAGACAAAGGGCAAGCTTGTGACCATGGAGGAGAGTCTGCATCAAGTCTTGGCCGAGATGGACAGCACCAAAAAGGCATCCTTTGAAGATGGTTATCAGAAGGGGTTTGACGCCACAACATCAAGTTATGTCGAGCAGATGCCTGATATTCAAGACCAAATCTGGGTTGCTTGCTGGGAGGCGTGCCTTACAAAGGCAGGAGTTGCTGAGGATTCTCCCCTATGGGTTGAGAATGATCTACCAAGTCGCCAAGTTGCAGCTCCAGCAGACGACGTTGATCAACAGATTGATGATTTTGCAGATGTTGATGAAGAAATACAAGTTGAGGCACAAAATGACGTTGTGCAATCATCTGTTCTGGAAGTGACCACTGAGATCGTTATCCCAGAGGTACAAACTGCTACTGTTGTTGATGAGGCTGATGTCCCTTCTGAGGTTCAGAACCTGGATTAAGATAATAAACAGGTAGTTTTAAAAATCATCTGGCTGGTCTTGCATGACCATAGCCTTTTTTACCCTGCGTGGTACCAGTACTATCAATACTTTACTTTTAAAACAGGTATTCGGCCCTTCGTGGCATAACTTTTATGGTTTGCTCGGCTTCCATGTTTGCTGCATCTGTTCGTATGCAATTTCAATCTAAGTATTTCGCATCGTTTATGTATCATTCGTTTGCATAAGTATTTCGTACTTTTTAGCAAATCTTTCACGCCTGTTTATTTTGTATTGAGTCTAAGTTTCACGTACTTAAAAACATTTGTTTCCCAGTGTCTCGTACTGTTTTAAGTTTAGTACTTTACAAGTGTATTCATACTTGTTAAGTATCACGTACTCACACAAAATCGCCTAAGTATCACGTATTTAGAACATCACACAAGTGTTTCGTACTTGTGTTTAAGTTTCACGTACTTAATGTTTTGAAAATCTTACAAGTGTTTCATACTTGAAAATTTTACAAGTATACTTGTGTCTCAGTTTCACGTACTGAACTAAATGTGGCTTACATTTAAGTCAAGCCAATATAGGTTCTCAAGTATCACGTACTTAGAACACCATATAAGTATCTCGTACTTTGAACGTCCATACAAGTATTTCGTACTTGTATTCGTTAAGTGTCACGTACTTAAAAATGTATAATGCTTTTAAGTTTCACATACTCAAAAGGTATACCCTGCTCCCCAATACGAATAAGGAGAACCAAACTCGTAGTTCGTATTTAAATACCACAACAGTTATTCGAAAGAAGTGATTGTATTCATAATCTGTAAAACGCAAGAGGGCGTTACTCGTACCCTTTGCAAAAACAATCAAAACTAGAACAAAGGAATTATATTCGTAATTCCCACACAATCACGTAGTGTAAATCCAAAACAGAATTTAATACTTCTAAACAAAGAACTTTCGTAAATTATGAACATTCCAAGGCCTCGGAATTGGATCACCATCCAGATCTGCCAGTCTATAGGCTCCGATGCCCACAATCTCAGTTACTCTATACGGGCCTTCCCAGTTGGCCCCCAGTTTGCCCTCGTTAGCCACCTTGGTGTTGCCGAGCACTTTTCGTAGCACGAGGTCCCCAACACCAAATTCTCGAGGGTGAACATGCTTGTTGTAGCTTTTCATCAGTTGTTCTTGGTAAGAAGCAAGATGTACCAAGGCTTTTTCTCTCCTCTCCTCGGCAAGGTCAAGCTCGATTTGAAGGGCCTTGTCATTGCCTCCACTTTCAACCAAAACGGTCCTGTTGGTCGGCAGGCCTACCTCCAGAGGTATGACAGCCTCTGTTCCATAGGCCAATGAATAGGGGGTCTCTCCCGTAGACCTCCTAGGCGTTGTTCGATGAGCCCACAGGACCAATGGTAACTCGTCAGGCCACTTTCCCTTAGCTTTGTCCAGCCTCTTCTTTATCCCATCTAGGATAGTTTTATTAGATGCCTCTGCTTGCCCATTACTCTGAGGGTAGGCTGGGGTGGAATAAAAATTTCTTATTCCATATTGGGCACAAAAAGCCTTGAATTTCTTCTGGAATTGGGATCCATTGTCTGTAATCAATGAATAAGGGACCCCAAAATGAGTGATGATGTTTTTCCACACGAACCTTTCTATCATAGGCTCAGTGATTTTGGCCAGTGGTTCTGCCTCAATCCACTTTGTAAAATAGTCAGTTGCAACAAGCAGGAATTTTCGATTCCCAGTTGCTTTGTGCAATGGACCCACGATATCCATCCCCCATTGAGCAAAAGGCCAGGGACTTGTTAATGGCACCAGATCTTCGGCGGGTGTTCGAATCATTGGTGAGAACTTTTGACACTTCTCACAAATCTTTACATACACCTTTGCATCTTCTTGCATGTGTGGCCACCAGTAGCCTTGAGTAATTGCTCGGTGGGCAATAGATCTGCCTCCAGCATGGCTCCCACATGTTCCCTCGTGGATTTCATGAAGGAACTTCTGTACCATCTCAGGATGTACGCATAGCAAATAGGGACCTGTAAAGGATTTCCTATACAACTTACCCTCTGGGGACAGCCAAAACCTAGCAGATTTGACTCTTATCTTGTGGGCCTCCTTTTTATCAGAAAGGAGTATCTCGTCTCGTAAGAACTCCATTATTGGGTCCATCCAACTTGGTCCTTGGTTCACGTCCAAGACCAAGTCTACACTCCTCCCAATGCTCGGCTCATTGAGGTATTCTACTGCCACCCTTCTTTTAAACTCTGTTGGTACTGCTGCAGCCAACCAAGCTAAAGAATCTGCATGAGCATTCTGTCCAGAACTTATTTGCTCAATATATACCCTCTCGAAAGTATCAAGCAAGTCTTTTGCTGCCTGCACGTAGGCTACCATCTTTTCATTCCGAGTCTCGTACTCGCCGGACAGTTGATTCACAACAAGCTGGGAATCACAATACACCCTGACCCGTTCTGCTTTAAGGGTCTTCGCACTTCTCAATCCTGCCAAGAGTGCTTCATATTCAGCCACATTATTCGATGCACTGAATCCAAGCCGAACAGGGAGTTCAATCAGAACTCCTTGAGGAGGAAAGAGGACAACTCCAATTCCAGAACCAGTACTACACGCTGATCCATCAACGAATAACTTCCATTCTTTTGGATCCTGTTCGGCTACGGGTTGATCCTTCAAGGATGATGCCTTAACTGCCTGTTCCTTTCTCGTAGGAGGCAAGGGAGCAACAGTGGGGGAAAACTCTGCCACAAAATCAGCCAACACCTGGCCTTTAATTGCTATGCGTGGCTGATACTCGAGATCATACTGACTTAACTCCACGGACCACGTCGAGATCCTTCCCGAAAAATCTGCCTTTCGAAGCAGTGACTTTAACGGATACTCAGTATAAACCACAACCTTATGGCTTTGGAAGTAGTGTGGCAATTTCCTGGTTGCTGTCCTAAGTGCCAGGACAAGTTTTTCTAAAGGCAGATATCTCATCTCTGCGTCCAACAATGTCTTGCTAACATAATAAATGGGGATTTGCTCGGTCCCCAAATCCCTCAACAAGACTGCACTTACTGCATGCTCGGAAACAGCTAAGTACAGAATTAAAGACTCACCAGGCTGTGGAGTTGACAACAGTGGGGGCTCGGCCAGGTACTTCTTCAGGTCCTGGAAAGCTTGTTCACATTCTGCTCCCCATTCAAATCCCTCCCTCTTTTTCAATAGCTGAAAAAAGGGTCTGCATTTATCGCTTGACCTGCTGATGAATCTGTTAAGTGCTGCTGCCATTCCAGTCAGCCTTTGGACTTCCTTGGTAGTTTTGGGACTCTGTAGTCTTTGTAAGGCATCAATCTGATCGGGATTTGCCTCTATCCCTCTCAAAGTTACCAAATGGCCCAGGAATTTTCCTGAACCAACTCCAAATGCACACTTCGAGGCGTTGAGTTTCAGCTTATACTTCCTCAGGATTTCGAACACTTCCCTTAGATCAGAAATATGCCCTCCCTTTTCTCGACTCTTTACCACCATATCATCTATGTAAACTTCCAAAGTCTTCCCGATGAGCTTCTTGAACATAATGGTTGCAAGTCTTTGGTATGTAGCCCCAGCATTCCTTAGTCCAAAGGGCATAACACTGTAACAGTATAACCCTCGTGGTGTGATGAACGAAGTCTTCTCTTGATCAGGTTCAAACATAGCAATCTGATGATATCCTCGATATGCATCGAGAAAACTCATTCGCTCGTAGCCAGAGGTTGCATCAACCAATTGGTCAATCCTAGGCAAAGGAAAACTGTCCTTAGGACATGCCTTGTTCAGGTCTGTGAAGTCCACGCAGACACGCCACTTTCCGTTCTTCTTCTTTACCACAACAGTGTTGGATAACCATTCTGGGTAATAGACTTCACGTATTGCCTTGGCCTCCAATAAACGATCGACCTCTTCGATCACAGCATTTACATGCTGTACGGCTGCCCTTCGTTTCTTCTGAATGATCGGCTTATGCAGAGGATCAATGTTTAAATGGTGACAGATCACATCTGCATCCACCCCAGGCATTTCCTCAGGTACCCATGCAAAGACATCAATATACTCTTTCAGAAATCGTATCGACTCAGCCTTTTCGTTTGCTGGTAATGATTCCCCAATCAAAAAATATCTTTCAGGATCAGTCTCGTTGATCTGAATCTTCTCCAGGCCCTCAAGCACTTTTTCAGCCGGGCTTCTTCCAACATCCTCGATGGTTGGTTGGTCTGGTACTTCTAATGTGTGAACATGGTGGACCTTTGGGGCTGTTTTAATGATGGAAATCAAGCATTGCTGTGCCACTTTCTGGTTTCCTTTAAGGATTTCAATCCCATTTGATCCTGGGAACTTCACCATCTGGTGATAAGTCGAGGAGACTGCTCTCATTTTGTGCAACCAAGTCCTCCCTATAATCGCGTTATAGGAAGATGGGACATCGACCACCAAAAAGTCCGTTCTTAACACCACTGATCCGGCCCGAACAGGTAACGTTACCTTTCCTAGGGGCCAGACTGCTCCTGCACCGAACCCAATTAGAGGTGTTGTTGATTGTTCTAAGTCTGGTTGGGCCAGGCCCAGCTTCTTGAATGCATCATAGTACAACACCTCTGTACAGCTCCCCGAGTCCACTAGAATTCTTTCGATGTCGTATTCCCCAACTCGTAGGGTTACGACCAATGCATCATTGTGGGGTATTTGGACCTCCGCTAAATCATCGTCACTGAATGCCATGCTCTCGTTGCATGCATTAGTCTCTCGCCCTCTCTTGTTTCCCAACCGCATCACGTGCTGATCATGCTTGACCTGTCTTTGCGACAGCCTCACCTCACTCCTCGTATAAGGTGCAGCCAACCCATGTATCATATGGATCACGCCTTTAGGGTGTTGCTCGTAACCCAGTTCCATGGCTTTTCCTTTCTCTTTAGGGTCCTCCTGGATAAACTCTTTGAGATAGCCCCGAGAGACCAAATCATCAAGGTGCCTCTTGTATACCTCACAATCCTCGGTCATATGGCCCCAATCTTTGTGATAACTGCAGTGCTGATTCGTAGCACGTTTTGCATCTTTGTCTCCACCTAGACTTGGGGGCCATTTAAAATACGGCTGATTCTTTATTCGATAAAGAATCCTGTATATTGGTTCTTTCCAAACCGTAGTGATAGAAAAGAAGGACTTGGGGTCAGGAGCTTGCTTGTCCTTGTATGCCTCCTTCTTAGCCTGCCCGTACTCCCTTCTGTCTTTGTAAGACTTGGGTTCTGGCTTATCCACCTTTTTGGCAGGTGCCTTCTGCTGTTCGGCAACCGTCCTGCCATCCTCACGGAGTATGTCATCCTCCATTCTGGCGTGTTGCTCTATCCGTTCCATCAATTTAGCCAAGGTGGCTACTGGATGTTTATTCAATGAACGGCGCAGCTCCCCCCGAACAGGCAAACCAGTTTTGAACGTAGCAATTGCATACTCTTCACTGCAACTTTCAATCTCGTTGAAAGTTTCCCAGTACTTCTTTGCATAATCCCTGATCTGCTCGTTCTCCTCCTGCTTCATGGTGGAAAGACTCTCAAAAGTCTTTGGGGCCTTTCTGCTCGTTAAGAACCGAGCAGTGAATTCCTCTGCCAACTGCCTCCATCCTCGTATGGATCGTGGGGCCAACTTATGAAACCAGGATAAAGCCACCTTGCCAAGACTGGAGGGAAACATCTTGCACAAGATGGAATCATCCCCCTCATGCATAAACATGGCCTGTTGGTAATGCTGTATGTGAGCTACGGGATCCGTATTTGTCTCGTAAAGTACGAATGCACCGTGCTTCACTCTGCTCGGCAACCTTGCTTCTTGTAGCCTCTTTGTAAAGGGAGAGGCTGCAATATTACTCAAGGCCTTGCGTGCTGCTTCTCGTGCAGTCACTGTCCCATCCTCTTCCTCCTTTGACTTGTGGGCCGTAGCCTTGACCCAATCAGCATCAGGTCTCTCGTACCTATCTCGATGATGCTTTCTCGTGTCCTCTTCCTCGGGGGTAGAACTCCGGTCTCTGCTCCTCTTTTTTCGTGAAGAAGTCTTTCTCTCCGGTGTTCGGCTTCTACTTGTTCTTCCCCTTTTTCGTGGAGAAGCTTCGTGACGCCCTCTAACAGGACTTCTGCTCCTTCTTCCTCGTGAAGGATCTTTTCTGTATTGTACCATAGCATACCTACTGCCTCTAGAATTTCCTCGAGACAGGCCAGAATCCTCCGGATGCTCCCTAATTCTTTCCAATTCTCTGATCTCATGCTCTCGTTTTTTAATCAGACGAGCATACTTCTCGACTTCTTGCCTCTTCCTATCAAGAACGTCGTCACTATGGTGCACACTCCTGGAGTGCGCGATTGATTCATCCCTTTGATGGGATTTACTCCTTCTCGTGGATCTTGAAGCCGTCTCTCCATCTCCTCTATTTTTGGAGTTATGATGCACGGTAAGGGGGCGGTCCTTACTCGTGTTCCTTCTGTGCCCACCCTGGGGCTTTCTCAGAGCCCCGGGTGGTGATTTGTCCCTTCCCTCGTCTAACACATCTTTTGGTTCATGCGGCGTTGCTGGAGTTACTTCCACCATGGTCGTATTTCAAAAGGGAATTCTTTCGTTTCCCACAGACGGCGCCAATTGTAGGGGGATGAAAACAATTGGTAATTCGAATCAACTGGATCGCAACGGCTTATTCGTGCCTCTTCACCGGAACCCTAGCTCGACGTCTGAACCCTAATCTGCAAAATAGACAGGGGGTGAGTGCACCTTTGCCTCTCGTGGCAAAGGCCCTCCGATGCTTTTGTTAGTATCACGTACTAGAAAACTCAGCCCTAATTATCAGTAGGAAAGCAATAATAATGCAATATTGCGTACCTTTTACCTCTAGGTTTTCCTCATATTTATAGATTTATGGATGCTTGCTGTCCAAGCATCCTTATTGCCATAGGATTCCTAACTCGTATAGGAAACCCAGGATATCAAGGAGTCTCGTTTCCTTTATCAGTTTATGGAAAAGAGTCCTTTTAGGATTCTTTTCCTTTAAGAGCCGAACATCCCATACTCGTTGGGTATCTTTCTCAGATCCTATATTCTTGGGATCTTTATCCCTATATGAGACATGACTATTCTGGAATCTTCCAGAGTATTCTCTCTGCTCTTACTCTCGATTGGAGTTCCATCTTTGTTCGGCCGTCTCATAGCCGAACAGACGGCTTGGACCAGTTAACTCACATGTAACTGGTCCTTGAGCCCGTACAACCTTCCTGGACTATTGACTTCTCATGTCACTGGTCCATATTGCCGAACACTTGTTTAGCATGATGACTGTCCTGTCTATATTCAAACTATGGTCCCACGTACCATTTATTCGGATATCGATTGCATTGCTTTCAACCCATGATCACTCGTATCACGTGCTAGGTTCTTTACATCATCTGTTCGGCTGTATCATAACCGAACAGTCTATTTATAGCCATGACTTCTCATATCACTGGTCCATATCGCTGTTCACCGAACTGCTCGGCGATAAGTCCAGTCGTATTTACCACGTGTTCCCAAACATCACGTGTTTGGTAACTAAATGTATCTGCTCGGGAATACCTCCCTACACCCGGTGAGGTTTTGAGCATTGAATGCAGGAATGTGGAAAGTTTTAACCCCGGCTCTGTGCAGCCCCTGACTTATGCCTAGCTGGGGAAGGATATGCCCTGGAATGTAGAATGTGAAATCGGTTAGCCCAATAATCACCATTCTCTCGAAGCCTACAGAGTTGGTAGCCATGTCCGGAAGGTTGAGCCATTCGTGCCTCCAAATGATCTTGTTTGGCGACATCTCATTCATGAATGTATACCATTCATTTATTGGCATCTCTGGATATATCATCCCCCGTTGGTGGATTTGGCCTGGCAGCATGTTCCAGTTTTGCTTAGGGGCCGCAAGCAACCCCAATTTGTCTGATAGCCATAGCTACATGAGCGAAAAGACAAGTAAATAGCCACATAAAACTTTAGTAGAAAAACAAGTGAAAAGCTCTGATATAACCTTAACCGAGTTTTGAGGTAAAAAGAGAACGTGTGAAAGCCAAAAAAAGGTGAGCTGAGTGAGAGTTTACCTGAAGCAGGACCGGGCTACCACTAAACATGTTGGTTTGGCCAATATAAACCAAATCCAAACCTATGAGTGTCTCCGCTAGAACCATCGGCACCACATTCCTTCGAGTCCCCATTTGAGCAGCAAGGGACTAACTCGTCCATCTGGGGGGGGGAGCACGTAGATCAACAAGGCAAACTAACGTCGGGCCTGCATGGCAGTATCCTCTGTGTTACCTTCTAGGTTGTACCATTCCATCAGCCACATGATATTGAGCTGGCCACCGCTTAGCAAGCTCTCTACTGCTCCTTTTGAAATGTTAAGGCAGACCTTCAGCAGCTTGGACATGCTTTGACAATATGGCGGCATGACGATCACGCTAGAAGCAAAACCTTGGAGGTATGCTTAGAACTCTTCCACTGTTGGGCACGGCTCATTATCTCCGAATTTGAACACATGGAGGGATCCCAGAATCGTAAGGCTACCCTCGAGATTTTGGGGCGAAGCCTCACGTTTTGGAGGAAAACGAAAAGCGGCCAAGCCATGGGACCGGAAAGATAACCAGTTTCCTGCAACGAATGTTGTTAGCCATGGACCAATCAAGGTTGGTAGATTGTTCGCCATTAGGAGTTTTGAGAAAGCTCTAGCTATTGGGAGTCGGTTTGCCTTTGCAGTGAACATCTCCATTTATAATCAAAAGATATGAAAATATCCATCCAAGGTGAAATATCAAGGCAAATGTGGGACACTCCTTTCAATGCAAGGTTACACATTGCTTTGTCCAGAAAATTGTGCAGGACGACTAAGGGTGATGACAAGGCCTTTGGCCCTTCAATTTCAAGTCTGGTCAAAAGTGGCAACTGTAGTAGGACTAAATCTACGCGCATCGATATGGGATCCAAGCGCGCGTGTTATGTTATATGCGCGTTGATTTGTAAACCACGCGCGCCAATTGAATTTACACCAACAGGAAAACAACCTACTGCCTTGCGTTGTGATTTTTCATTTTTCGTCCTGGGCCTCATTTTGGACTTTTAACACTTTCAGCAGGTTGTCATGGTTACATATGACTGTATCGAAGCGTTGGTTCTGCAGTTTTGTGCCTAGTGAAGGTTTCAGACCCTCGGGAGGGAATTCCGGGTTATAATCAAAATTTTGTTGCATCAGGAGTAAATTTCAAGCTCTTGTTGAGATTTCTCATGCTGTATAAGATCGTTATTTTATTAAACATACCAGGCTTAAAGGTCATACAGCGACTTGAAGTGAATAACAAAGAGCAAAGGAAAAATGCTCGACAAAGCCTAACGGCTCCCAAGCATATTCTAAATACAACGACATTATTGGGTTCAGTAGTAGCCCCCTGATCTTGCTTGGACTTCTTTGTGAAGCCATTTTATGTAGCGGCTCTCTAGGCATGTGGTGAATTTTGAAAGGGGCCCCTCAAGCACCCTGTCATTCCAGCTACACCGGTAATCATGTAGCATTCGAATGTCAAAGTTGGGAAGTTGAAAATTCTCGATCCCAGCCCGGTGCAGATCTTGGCTCATCCTGAGTTGACGGAGTATACGGCCTGGGACGTAGAATGTAAAGCTCGCCGGCGATTACCATTCTTTCAAAACTAGCCAAATTATTGGCCATGTCAGGCAAGTCCAGCCAGGGGCAACTAGCCAAATTATCGGCCAAATCTTCGGATTGCATGTCGTTCAAGAAAGCGAACCACTCCTTTGTTATCAGTTCGGGATACAACTTCGATCTTTCGAGCATACGCCTGGGAAAGTGTTTCCAACCCGCTTGAGGTGTTTCGAGTAACCCAACCTTGTCCAAAATCCATATTTGCACGAGTGAAAAAATCAAGTGAGAATCCAGATAAAGCCTAAGTGAAAAGACAAGTAAGGATTTAGAAAGAACCTTATTTGAGTGTCGAGGTAAAACAAGAAAGTGTGAAAACCAAAAAATGGTGAGCTACGTGGGCACGCTATCTAGCTATCTACGTGGGCACGCAGGCCCAAAAGGAAAAAGCAAATGTAGTAAAGTAAATGAGGCTCAATCGTAGCTCTCATTCTCCAAGCCAATTGGTATCGTCGTCATCGTCCTTGTCGTCATCTTCCTCCTCTCTTGGATCCCTTTTGTATCCGGGATTGTCGGCGGTGTCATCAGAGCCGTTGCTATTAGACAAGCGCTCCTCATCCTCTTCCTCCTCTCCCTCTTCTCCTTCCTCTTCTTCTTCCTCTTCTTCTTCCTCTTCTTCCTCCTCAGAGGCCTCAGGCACTCTGTGTTACCTTTTCTTGTGAACAGGCTCCGTCTCGAATGGTCTTTGGCGCTTTCTCATCTCATACCTCTCCTCCGTGCGTGCCTCTGCACATGCCAAACCCTATTGGGCTTTCCGAAAGTCTGCGGCTGTTGGTCCCCTAGCGCTTATTTGTCTTTGAGAGCTAGTCAGAGTCGTAGAAGAGCTTGTCGTTGTTGTCTTTTTGGAAGGGGACCTCGTTTGCTTTTTCATCTAAGAGATGCCCTTCCCTGTGCCTGCATTGTTAATTCATTTAAGCATTTAGTATACATTGTGCATATTGTATAGTTCAATGTTGAAAGCTGGTACAATTTATCAGCTATCGATTCAAGAGCTATCAAAGCATATATGTATTGGAAGCAAGTGCATATTACAAGTATCGAAGCAGAAATGAATGGTTTTTTGGAATGTATACCTGAGGCTTCTGCACAACTGATGGCTGAATCAGCGGTGGAACTGGAGCTGTGTAGTGCAACTCCGTAGGGAGGCCGCTCACCAACCTTCTGATCACTTTTTCTATAGTAAGCATCAGGCGAACAGCCTCATTGGCCCACTTTGTTGGAATCTGCAAATACAATATGGCATTATCAAACAGTTCAACTGTCATTCAAGTTTGTTGAAAGGTGTGAATTGAAGTTAAGTCTTACCGGAATGGTTATAGGTGCAGGCTCCGTCCTAGCTGGGGTAAAGTGGACATCTGCCTCCTCTCCCTGCGCGTCAGTCACCGCCAGCTTCCAAGACAGCTCAGGTGGACCTCCCACCACTGGACCACCGAATCCCCATTTGACACGGGTCTTAACTCCTCTCTGCCTCTTTGTGGCTACCCTCCTCTACTCAACAGCTCCCTGAGCCTGGCTCTGAACATCCTTGTAAGCCTGAACTCCAAGTGGCCCCGCCAAGTATTCTCTCTGGTAAGTGGCATAGTCCCACTCAGGTCGCAAGAAGCGTGTCAAGTTAGAAGCCAGTCTTGTGATCTCCTCTAGCTCAGCCCGTGTGTGCTCTCCTGTGTGTGAAGCAAGGGGTGGAAGTGGCCCTGGCACTTGGAACTCAGACAAACCAAGCTACTGTTGTGTCACTCGATCGCCTAGGTACCACTGCCAACCAAAAGCCGACTCTAGCAGCACTTGACTCGCTATGATAGCCCCACTCCTGGCCAAGTATTCTGACTCTGGCTCTATTCCACCCCAGGGATTCCAAGTGACCTACGATCAAGACAATTAAACAATGCAATTATTGATCAACGGCATCATTAAAGCTATACAAGGAAGTATGATTAAAATATTGGGGTTTTGTGTTATACCTACGAAGCTTGGAGCTCGTCCAAGTATATCCAGAAGCCATTAAGATTGCCTCTCCCTTTCTTCTCCCCCATGTTATCTTTGCTCCCAACATGCGCGCGTGGGAGAATCCTCAAGTCCGGACACCTGGTTGCTGGAAGGCACATATTCAAAACCTCGTAGGCCCAGAGCTGCACGGTTTTCAAACAAGCAGAGTATCAGTCTCAGCTTATACAGTTTTACAGTAAAGCTAGCATATGCAATCAAAAATGGGTACAAATATGTATTGAAATTGAACTTCATAAGTTTAAAATCATACCTCCCACACTCTCCAATAGCCAGCTGCTACTTGCTCAGTCCTCGATGCTTCTCCCATAAAGGCATAAATTGTACCAAGCACCGCTCAACCTCAGTCAAAGCACGAGGCTATCCTCAGGTCCCTCAGCGCTAGCAAGTACGACAGTTGAACCCTGCTACACCTACTTGGGTACAAGGAGGCACCAAAGAGGTACAACAGCTATGCCCTTGCCATCTGCTCAATCTCCTGCTCTGTGGTCGGTTCCTTCTTTAAGAACTCCTTGAACTACTCGTATTTCACCATCTCTTGATCTAGGAGTAGTACCTCACCCAGAAACCACTCCAGAGCTGCCTTATCTTTGTGCTTCTCCCATGGCTCTTCAAAAGGGCATAGGAAACCTGCCCGCTATGCTCTTTATCAACAATGCATTTATTGTGAATCCTTCTTCCTCTACTCATAATTCTCTTCCCTTTTCTAATCCTTCACTTTACAAAATATTGTGGGGGCTCTTCAGTATTTGACCATTACTCACCCAGATTTAGATTATGCGATCAATCAGTGTTGTCAACACATGGCTGCTCCTACCATTGCTCATTTCATTGCAGTCAAATGTCTTTTTCAATATGTTAAGGGTACCTTGGATCATGGTTTGTTTTTTTAGTCCAAGACCCTTTGGTTTGTAGGTCTATTCAGATTCGGACTGGGTTGGGGGCACTTTGGACAAACGCTTTGGACAACGATCTACATATTGTTTTTGCATTTTCTTGGGCAATAATCTTATCTCATGGTCCACAAAGAAGCAACCTACTGTTTCTCATTATTCTATTGAAATAGAATATTGTGCTTTTGCTCATGTTGTGGCAGAGCTCAATTGGATTCAAATGCTACTCATGGATTTTTCTATTGCTTTACCTTATCTACTTATTGTGTGGAGTGATAATCTTAGTGCTCTTGTTGTCGCTTCCAATATGGTTTTTCATGCTTGTTCCAACCATATTGCCATTGATTGTCATTTTAATCTTGAACGGGTTACTGCTAAACATCTCTTCCTCAGGCATGTTTCTTCTATGGATTAGTTAGTTGATGTTTTCACTAAGCCCTTATCCGTCTCTCGGTTTCATTATTTGAAGGACAATCTATTGGTTCACGCTTCTCCCACTGGCTTGAGGGGGGATGTTAGAGGTATTGTCATGCACTCGATTTTCAACTTAAATAAATAATTCATTTCAATAAAAGATCATCGCATTATATAGATAGTACCCAAAAGAAGGTTCCCAACTTTTTAGACTACAAACCAAGTCCCAAAGTTAGAGAAATTACATCATTCGCACTCCGGCCCCAAATTACTTAAGTACAGGTACAAATAAGTTTAGAGATTACAAATGTTTTAGTTAAAAGAAAACTGTAGGAAATTAGTTACAAACGCATCTTTATCAAAAGAAAGTCATTACAAAGATGATTAAGTAACTACACGACGTAAGCTTCCAAAAAGTCTTCCACATCAAGCACACGATGCATGCTAGCTAATGTCCGACATTTGAACCTAAAAATTGATAATAGGTTGAGCTTCACTATCCCAGTAGGAAAATCTTCTACCAAATTTATATGCAAATATGGTAACAAATGCAAAGGAATGAAGGCAAAAGGTTGTAATTCAATCTATGGATAAGCAATCAACTCACGAGTATATCAATCATTCATTACATTTTGATCTCGAGTGAGACTTTATCTCAACTAGCCATGCAGTTCACAAGACACAAATAACTCTAACAATCATAACACGACGTTATATCATAATTAAGTCTCATTCGACTGTATTGCCACCCCTTGCTGTACAGGGAATCCTAATGACTTGGATCATCGTATTACTACCCCTTGCGTTACGAGACTCAGTTGAGTCATCGTATTACCACCCCTTTCGCTACAAGACTCCCTACTCCAACTTTTGGCTCACACATTTTCTTCATTAGCCAGTATGCATGCTAGGACTCTCTCTAATTCACATTCACATACTTGTCATCAAACAACATGCCAAAACAATATTAACATACCACAATCATTCCCACGTTCAATCAATCACATAACATGCATTTCGACTTAGCTATAATCAAGTAAATCACCATTCTTTCTTTAATAACAAAAGACCAATGGGACAAGGATAACATCGATTAATCAAAGGAAGTCAATTAAACATGCTTGAGATAGGTTAGAAGGTGTCCAAAAGGGATTAGAAGTGATCGGGGCTCAATATAGTCGAGAAAACACAAAACCGCACAAAAGCTGTTTAGAGAGGGGAGGGATCAATCCCCCCATGACTAGGGATCGATCCCTGATGCTGTTGGATCAGAGAAGTGGCTTGGGGGATTGATCCCCCATGCATGGGAATCGATACCCATGCAATTTTGGGTGATTTTCTACAAATTTTGACAAATTTCAAGGACACAAAGGAGGACGAACCAAGCTCGATTTCTACACCCATTCAACATATTAACACATAAAAGTGGAAAAGAAGTCCGTACCTCGAGCCAAAGGTCAAAACCCAACAGATTTGAACAAGCCCTAGCTCCAAGCTCCTTCA
This sequence comes from Rhododendron vialii, assembly GCF_030253575.1. NCBI lineage: Eukaryota > Viridiplantae > Streptophyta > Magnoliopsida > Ericales > Ericaceae > Rhododendron > Rhododendron vialii. The sequence continues at coordinate 14,894,107 of NC_080567.1, read as the reverse complement.
AATCAACCGAGATCTTCTCTTTGAGCTTCACCCAACACAATACAAGCCAAGGTTGCGTTCTAGAGGTGAAATGAAGATGGATCCTTGAGGTTCTTGAGGTATTTGGTGGAGTTTTGAGTGAGAGAGAAAGAGAGAGATGGATGGTAGAGAGAAAGAGAACGGTGGAGAGGGAGAGATATAAGGAAATAAAATAATCTCCAACACACACACACACACACACTATATATATATACTAATACAAAGGTAAACCACACAATCTCCCCTTCTAGTTTTTATTCTATCACTTTAAACCCCAATTCAATCAACCACCACGTGATTTGATTTCCCCAATTTCGGCATTAATAAAACATTTTGATAATTAAAAATATACAGGTCTCTACATTCCATCATCCTTAAAGAAATTTCGCCCTGAAATTTACAATTCAAGCCAACTAAGATCATGAATCAAGTAAACATGCTCATGCCACAACACATATTATCAAACAACGAGTTAACACTCATAAAGTCAAAATTCGAGACTCACGTTGATTCAATTTGGAAATAATTGCAAATACTTCTCTCTAACTTCGTATTGCCTTTCCTATGTCGACTCTTCCTTTTCGAGATTACTCCAAAGAACTCGCACTAACGCAATGGTTTTACCCCTCAAAACTTGCTCTTGCGAATCTAGGATACGTATCGACTTATCCCCGTAAGATGTATCGGCTTCTAGCTCGAGTTCAGATCACTCTAGAATGTGTGACGGATCCGGCTCATACTTTCGCAACTTCAACATGTGGAACACATCATGTACGCCCGATAGCTTTGGTGGCAAGGCCAATCGACATGGAACTTCCCTAATCTTCTAGATAATATAGAATGGTCCGATATAACGCGGTGAAAACTTGCCCTTTTGCCCAAACGCAGTGACACCTTTAGGAACACATGGTCCCCCACTTCAAACGACAATGGCCGGCAACGACGATTGGCATAACTCTTTTGCCTACTTTGCGAAGTTAACAATCGTTGGCGAATCACTTTGATTTGCTCGATGGTTCTCTCTTGTGCTTCAAGAAGACGTTGGCGAATTGCTCTCATACTCTCGGAGGTTTCTTTGATCAATTTCGGCCCAACTAATGTACGAAGCTTCGCCGAATTCAGTCCAACATACGGGTGATCGACACGGTCTCCCGTACAAAGCTTCATACAGTGCCATCTCAATACTAGATTGGTAACTATTGTTGTACACGAATTCAACTAACGGTAGGTGATCTTCCCAACTACCCCAAAAATCCAGAATGCAAGCCCGAAGCATATCTTCCAAAGTTTGAATTGTTCTCTTGGATTGCCCATCCGTTTGGGGATGATACACAGTGCTAAATAAGAGATTGGTGCCAAGAACGGCCTGCAAACTTTGCCAAAAGCACTCGGTAAACCTTAGATCTCTTTCTGACACGATAGAAACGGGAATCCCATGAAGATGGATAATCTCGCGAATATATAAATGACTAAACGTATCAATTGAATCATAACCTGAACAGATAAAAAATGCGCTAACTTGGTCAATCGATCAACTATCACCCAAATGACATCGTGCCCCCTCGGCGATGTCGGTAAACCGGTAACAAAATCCATTGTAACGTTCTTCCACTTCCATTCGGCCACTGGCAATGGTTGTAACTCCCCCGCGGGTCATTGATGTTCGGCTTTCACTTGTTGGCATGTAAGACACTTGGACACGAAAGTGTAAACACCCCAATCTGGACTTGCTAGATTAGTTTACTTTCGATTTTTTTGATTCCCTAATGATGAAAAAGGTCAAGAACACCCCGGGAATGATAGCATGTGTGAGCTTTGAGTGTTTCACACTCTTTTGAACCTAATCTAGCCTAAGCCAATTCAAAAGCCAGAATCCTACTGGCACGCGCTGGTTGAGAACCAGCGCGCGCGAGTCAAAATGCCAAGTGTTGGTCAAATGGTCCTGATTGACTGTTGACCAACGCGTGATCGTTTGGACCCGCGTGCGTGCATCCATGACCCACACGCGGTGGTCAATGTTACGGCCGACCTTTTTACTTTCCATCAGTGGAAGGTTTCCATTAATGAAATTCTTTCCATTAATGGAGGTTTCCATTAATTCAGGGATTTTGCCCTATAAATACCCCCCTCACTCTTCCTTCCAAAGGGTTACAAAAAAAGAAGAAGATACAAGCCAAAGTTACTAACTTTTGTTCATCTCTTTGTTCATTGAAAGAGATATAAAGGGCATTCAAACCAAGCTTCCAACTTACTACTTGTTCTCCATCCACCAACACTTCTACCCTTCAAACATCCTTCATTCATCCTTCCAACTCAAGCTCAATCATCTTTCAAACCTAAAACCAAAGGTATACACTTTAGTATTGTTTTCCTATTCTAATCCCTGAGGGGGGTTGACAGGGCCAAGGCTGGTAATCACTACCAAGTTCTGACATTAAAACTAGCAAGGTTTCAAAAATTGTGTGAGCAGGGGTCCAGTGCACGCCCGTTGTTAGTAAGCGCGCGCGCCACTTCGTGGTTGCGCATGCAGATCTTGCATGGGGACTGGGACTTGTTTGGGATTTGTCTAGGATCTGTCTGGGACAAACCCGTGTGCGCAGATTCGAAACCCACGCACTATAGACACCCTATTCTGGACTGTCCAGATTTAGTTTACTTACGATCTTTGATTCCCCGATGATGAGTAAAGGCCAAGAACACCCCGAGAATGTTAGTGTGTTTGGGCTTGGAGTGTTCCGAACCTCCTTCAAACCCTTTTGAACCACATTAAAACTCTTCAAGCCGGAACCAAAAAGCCTTAACAAAACCCTACTTGAGTACACTGGTCCCACATCAGCGTGCGCTGGTCCTTTGCTACGCGTTAATCATCGGTCAGCTTTGGCCGTTTGACCAGCGCACGCATGAAGAGTATTGGCGTACGCCGGTCAAGGTAGTCCCATCACCTTTATTCAGCCACGTGCATGAGACTTTTGAGCCACCTAGTACCCTGTACATTCGTCTGGTGGGTGGATATGTGGAGGAATGTTCCCCCATCTCTCCTATAACTTCTATCACCTTGTCCCATGCATTTAATGCATGGGAGACTCTCCCTCCAAATCCAACCAGCCAGTTCAGCTGGTTATAACCCCCCTCTCCTTCACTCATTGTTCTATAAATACCCCCCTTGTATTCATGTGCAAGGGGTTACCAACATAAAAAAGCTCTCAAGTCTTTCTTCTCTTTTTCCTTGGCTTCTTATTTGTTCTTCTTGCACCCATTGAAAGAGAAATACACTACCCACACCCAACAGTCATCATCCATCCCTTAAACCCTCAAGTTCAAAGCTCAAACACACCATCAAACTCAACACCAAAGGTATACCACCTTTGTAAAACTTTCTGTTCTGACCTGAGTGGGGGCTGGTTGGGTCAAGGCTAGTAATCAATACCAGTCCTGGCCCTAAAGCTGGTAAGGTTTCAAAAACCGTACAAAGCTAACAGTGGCGCACGCCGGTAGTATTGAGCCGTACGCCAGTCATGGCTGTATGTGCAATATTGGCGTGGGGATCAGTGTTTAGCTATTTTCTGTTTTATTTTATTTTATCACCTTATTGCATGCTAAAAACCAATTTATAGCTTTCTGTATTTAAAACTGTGTAGTTGTAATATTCAATATGTGCTTCTGTTGCTTTGAAATGCCTTTGGGATCTTTCTGGTCATATTCCAGAGCCCAGAAAGTGCAAAGCGAAGCATTGGACAAAAAGGTGTAACTGGCATATGGTATCTACATATCAGCGTGTGGCAGTTAGATCTAGCCCAGTGGCTAGCCATTGCATGGCAACTAGGCCTTGGCCTTTGCTTACCCCCCCCCCCCCCCCCCCCCCCCCCCCACACACACAGAGTTTTATGGGGTATTCTGTTTATTTTGTGGCTCTAAAGTCATTTTAAATGTCAGTAGCTATATATAAACTGTGATATAAACTGCGTGGTTTATCCTGGGTGTACACTGGTCCTTTCCAGAGCCCAGAGGGTTGAAAGTAAGAGCTGTGAGTTTAAGCTTACTGGAGTACGCCAGTTCATGTGTGGCATGTGTAGGTCAAGTCTGCATGCAGTGACTCGGTCAGTGCATGCTGGTCTTCTTCCTGCGCACATCCCCTTGGATCAGTGTGTTCCAGTCTATTTAAAATACTCACAGAAATCTGTTTTCAATCTTTATTACTTGTTTCAATAAAGCAAGCATGCCATTTTATCACATCCTGCCAACATGTTACAGTTTTAAATCCCCTTTAAACTGTTATCCCACCCTAAATGGCTAAAAGTTGATCGAAAGAGAGAATTAAATGTTTTACAAAATGCCCGAGTAGAGACCGAACTCCGGATTGGGCGAGAAGGGTGCCTTAAAAACCTTCCCCTCTCGTAACCTGGCTCCCGAACCTCAGATATCGAAGGTGATGACGGACCAGTCTATGCCTTTTCAAAATCAAACAACTTAGCAAACAATTCAAGTTCGGTTCCTTGGGTGGTTTACCGCAAACCCGAGTGGCGACTCTGAATTGAAGCGTTTCGCCGCGCTTTTCCAAGAAATGGCACACCCGATTTTCACCCAAATTTTCTGGGGCATGTGCCCACACACACCCCTACTTTTGACTAGCGTGCAGATCTAGCGTGGGGTCAAGATATTGTTTTATGCTTTATTTTTTCTCTATTCATCACTGTGAGCATGCTTAATAACCAATTTACCGCTTTTCCATGTTAAAATTGCTTGTTACCTTTTCAATACTCATTTCTGTTCATATGGAATACCCCTAGAGTCTTTCTGAACATGTCTCAGAACCCAGAAACATGTGAAAGTAAGCATTGGTCTGTGGACTCAAACTTGCGTGCTGCAGTGGTTTACTCGCGCACGCAGGTCCTTTTTTGACTAGTGCCTGGCCTTTGTATGGGTAACTAGGCCTTGGCCTCCGTTTTATCCCCACACTATTTATGGGATGTTTTATTCATTTTGTGGCTTCGTAGCCCACTAAACTATCTGTAATTGTATATTAGCTTCCACATAAACTGCTTGGTGTTTTCTGGATGTGCACTGGTCATTTCCAGAGCCCAGAGGGTTGAAAATAAGAACTATGGGTTTGAACTTAGTGGTGTGTCCATGTTCTATAGTGGCGTACGCAGGTGAAGTCAGCATGTAATGACTTGATCAGTACATGCTGGTTTCTTCCTGCGTACGTCATTTAAGAACAATGCCTTCCAGTTTGTTTAAAAATCTCACAGAAGTCTGTTTTCATCCTCTGCTAATTGTTTCAATAAGCGAGCATGCCATCTATCACATCCTACCAACATGTTACAGTTTTAATCCTCTTTAACTGTTCCCCTGCTCTAAATGGCTAAAAATGATTAAGGAGAGAATCACAAACGTTTCACAAATGCCTAAGTAGAGACCGATCTCCGGATTGGGCGATAGGGGAGCCTTAAAACCCTTTCCCTCTCGTAACCTGGCTCTTGAACCTCATATATCAAGGTGACGAAAGACCAGTCTACGCCTTTTCAAAATAAAACAACATAGCAAACGTTTCAAGTTCGGTTCCTTGGGTGGCATACCGCAAAAACCCAAGTGGCGACTCTGAATTAAGTGTTTTGCCGAGCTTTTCCAAAAGGGCGCACCCGACAAACTTAAATTTTAAGGGCGTGTGCCCACAGAAAGTAAAGACGTCTCCCTTTATTCCGGGCTACCAAAATTGTCTATGCAAGTCGTGATACATCCTCGATCCCCCCGGATGGACGGCTAAAGGTGAATGGTGAAATTCTCGCAAGATTTCCTTGCAACACGAAATGGGTACGAATAACTTTCCTTGGTATCACAAACTTTGATCGGCGTGAATCATCCACTCCTCTCGAGCATTTTCGTAAAGAAATTTTGTGCGAAACTCCCCCGCTTCTTAATTTTGTTGTTGAGCCTCAATTACTCGAGTCGATAAGGTTGATTGAATAGTCAAATTAGACAAAGTAACCCCATCCCGAACTTCTTCAAAATGCAACGCATATAAGCCCAAGTCGTTCATCGTCTTCCACTACTCATGGATGGCTAAACTCGCAAGATGTGTCGGTTTTCTACTCAACGCGTCCGCTACCATGTTCACCTTACCTGGGTGATATTATAACTCAAAATCATAGTTTTCTAAGTGCTACATCCAACAGTGTTGTCGCAAATTAAGCTCCTTTTGAGAGAATAGATATTTTAGTTTTTTATGATCGAAAAAGACTTCAAACCTCTCACCATATAGATAATGATGCCAATTCTTCAAAGCAAAGACGACGACCGCAAGTTCTAAGTCATGAGTAGGGTAATTCCATTCGTGAGTTTTTAGTTGCCGCGATCCTTACACCACTACTCGCCCCAATTGAATCAAAACGCACCCGAACCCCTCTTTCGAAGCATCACAATACACGAAGTAACCCACTCCCCATTCGGGCACAATCAAAACCGGCGCGGTAGTCAACCTTCTTTTCAATTCTTCAAGGGCCATCTCACACGCATCACTCGAAACAAAATGAGTCCCTTTATGAGTCAATCTAGTCATCAGAGTCACTAGAAAAGAGAAATCAAGCACAAAACGACGATAGTAACCAGCCAAACCCAAGAAACTACGGATCTCAAATACACTCTTCAATCGTTGCCAACTCATTACGGACTCTATCTTTCCCGAATCAACGGACACTCCATCCTTCGACGCAACATGACCCAAAAACTTGACTTCGGACAACCAAAATTCACACTTGCTAAGTTTGGCATACAAACGGTGTTCTCATAAAAGTTCAAGAATGATAGAAAGGTAAGTTCGGTGTTCCTCCTCCGTAGGCGAGTAAATAAGGATATCATTCACGAAACGATCGAGATAGGGGCAAAAAATGCGGTTCATTAAGTCCATGAAGGTTGCCGGTGCGTTCGTCAATCCAAAAGGCATAACAACGAATTCGTAGTGGCCATAACAAGTACAAAAAGCAGTTTTAGGAATGTCTTCCCTCCGAACCCTCGATTGATAGTACCTTGACCTTAAATTGATCTTAGAGAAACAAGTTATGCCTCGAAGTTAATCAAACAAGTCATTGATTCTAGGCATAGGGTACTTATTCTTAATGGTGACATGGTTCAACTTACAATAATCGACACATAGACGAAGCGACTGATCTTTCTTCGGAACAAACAAAGCTGGTGCTCCCCACGGTGGCATACTCAAACGGATAAACCCCAAACCCTCCAATTCTTGCAATTGAATCTTCAACTCCTTCAACTCGGCGGGCACGAAGTGATAAGGAGGTATAGAAATAGGAGTGGTACTAGGAAGCAAATCGATAGTGAATTCAATTTCTCTCTCATGTGGTAAACTGGATAACTCTTTCAAAAACACGTCCGGAAAGTCAAAAACGACAAGAGGTAACTCCCCATGCTTAGATACGTCCTTATCTAAGGCCAAACTTGCCAATAAGGCATACATCGACTCCTGCTCCTGAGACCAACACAAATACGGTTCTAACGGTTCTCGATGCTCCCTGAAGAACTCAAAACAAGCACCCCTAGGTGGACAAATACGGACTCAACGCAAGACGCAATCAATGGTATCGTGAAACGTGGACAACCAGTTCATTCCCAAAATAAAATCAAACCCCAACAAATTCAACACGATGAAGTCAAAGGTAAAGTGACGATCTCGAATGATAAGCTCCCAATCCTGGCAAATACGATCTAATGGTGATCTACCCCCTAAGGGTGTCTCAATGAACAATGGTGGATTGATACTTTCAGTTTCCAATTCCAAAGCACAAGCAAAAGATGCAGAAATGAACGAATGCGATGCTCCAAAATCAAAGAGTACTCTAGTAATGGAGATGAACAAAAGAAATGTACCCCTCATAACCGAAGCTTCCAGAGTCTGAGAGATGATAGGAGGTGGTGGAGGTGGAATTGCAGAAGTGATAGCAAAAGCCCTTCCCTGAGTGATCTGACTTTGAACATGTCCGCCCCTCTGACTGGAGCCCTGAGTAGGTGTGGAAGAACTCACTCCTCTCTCAACCTCAGATCCCTAAACTGAGGTGGTCTACCGGAAATGAGGTTGTTGCTACCTCTAAGTACCCCGAAACGACTGTCGACTGGAACTCCGTCCACCCCTCGACTGCTGCACTGAACTAGACTCGCCATGTGCTCCTTCTCCACACGAACAATTTCTTACAAAGTGGCTAGTCTTCCCACAAGTAAAACACGAACCCAGAAGCCGCGGACACTGAGCGCGAATGTGACCCGCTTGGCCACATTCATTACACACGATCGAAGGCCTACTAAGAACTCCTCGAGTCCCAAAGAAAGAAGGTGGCAGCCTATAGTTTGACGCTCAAACTTCCCACAGGTTGCCTCGGTTCCCAAGCTTTAGGATTTCTTGGTGACTCTCTAGGTATTTCAATGCTCCTAGCACACTCGATGACATCAGAAAATTTCCCTATGCGTTGTGCCACAACCAATTTCCTCATGGTATCATGCAACCCTTTTTCGAATTGCCTACACTTCCTCTCCTCAGTAGCCACCAACTCTGGCAAAAAATGGGACAAGGATTGGAACTTTAAAGCGTACTCCGACACGGTCATATTTCCTTACTCTAGCTTTTCAAACTCATCTCTCAGTTGGTCATGACTAGTTTTCGAAAAGTATTGCTCCTTGAAGAGCACCTCAAATTCAGCCCAAGTTAAATTCTCCACATTTGGCTCATTCGCTTGAGCCGCGGTCCTTACCACTCTCCTCGCATCCTTTCTCGATTCTAATACGGACTCCCACCACTTATTAGCCTCCCCGGTGAGTTGGACAGCCACAATGTTGACTCGCAAGTCATCCTCTGTAATCTTAAGAGCTCTAAAAAGTTTACAGATTTGAGCTAACCAATGATCGGCCACAAGAGGGTCACTACTCAACCCATCGAACATCAGCGGATTTCTACAGCTAAACTCTCTCATTGCTGACAAGGCACAGTTGTCTGCATTTTCCCTGGGAATTTGGTTTAGAAGATTTGTCACCACTAGAGATGCAATGAGATCCCTAGCAAAAGGATTTTGAGCATGGGGTGCGCATGTTCAAACCTGCGTGCCCCCACTTTTGACTAGCGTGCAGATTTAGAGTGGGGTCAGGATCCTATTTTATGCTTTATTTCTTGTCTATTCATCACTGTGAGCATGCTTAGTATCCAATTTACCGATTTTCCATGTTAAAACTGCTGGTTACCTTTTCAACACTCATTTCTGTTCATATGGAATACCCCTAGGGTCTCTCTAAACATGTCTCAGAACCCAGAAACATGTGAAACCAAGCATTGGTCAGTGGACTCAAACATGCGTGCTCCAGTGGTTTACCTGCGCATGTAGGTCCCTTTTTGACCAGTGGCTGGCCTTTGCATGTGTAACTAGGCCTTACCTCCGTTTTATCCCCACACTATTTATGGGATGTTTTATTCATTTTGTGGCTTTGTAGCCCATTAAACTATCTGTAACTGTATATTAGCTTCCATATAAACTGCTTGGTGTTTTCTGGATGTGCTCTGGTCATTTCCAGAGCCCAGAGGGTTGAAAATAAGAACTATGGGTTTGAACTTACTGGCGTGCGCATGTTCTATAGTGGCGTGCGCAGGTGGAGTCAGCATGTAATGACTTGATCAGTACATGCTGATTTCTTCCTGCATACGTCATTCCAGAACAGTGCCTTCCAGTCCGTTTAAAAATCCCACAGGAGTCTATTTTCATCCTATACTAATTGTTTCAATAAGCGAGCATGTCATATATCACATCTGGCCAACATGTTACAGTTTTAATCTCTATTAGTTGTTCCCCCGCCCTAAATGGCTAAAAAATGATTAATGAGAGAGAATCGCAAATGTTTTACAAATGCCTGAGTAGAGATCAATCTCCAGATTGGGCGAGAGGGGTGCCTTAAAACCCTTCCCCTCCCGTAACCTGGCTCCCGAACCTCAGATATCAAGGTGACGACGGACCAGTCTATGCCTTTTCAAAATCAAACAACGTAGGAAATGTTTCAAGTTCAGTTCCTTGGGTGGCATACCACAAAAATCCTAGTGGCGACACTGAATTGAGCATTTCGCCACGCTTTTCCAAAATGGCGCACCCGAAAAACTAAAATTTTTAGGGGCGTGTGCCCATAGAAAATAACGTCTCTCTTCATTCCGAACCACCAAAATTGTCTACGCAAGTCATGATTCATCTTCGTTCCCCCTGGATGGACGGCTAAAGGTGAATGGTGAAATTCTCTCAAAATTTCTTCCCGACACGAAATGGATACGAACAACTTTCCTTGGTATCGCAAGTTTTGATCGGCGTGAATCATCCACCCCTCTCGAGCATTTCCGTTAAGAAATTTGGTGCGAAACTCCCCCGCTTCTTAATCTTGTTGTTGAGCCTCAATTACTCGAGCCGACAAGGTTAACTGAACGGTCAAATTACACAAAGTAACCCCATTCCGAACTTCTTCAAAATGCAACGCATATAAGCCCAAGTCGTTCATCGTCTTCCACTCATGGATGGTTAAACTCGCAAGATGTGTCAATTTTTTACTAACGCATCCGCTACCACGTTCGCCTTACCTGGGAGATATTGCAACTCAAAACCGTTGTCTTCTAAGGGCTCCATCCAATGGCGTTATCGCAAATTAAGCTCCTTTTGAGAGAACAGATATTTTAGACTTTTATGATCGGAAAAGACTTCGAACCTCTCACCATATAGATAATGACACCAACTCTTCAAAGCAAAGATGACGGCCGTAAGTTCTAAGTCATGAGTAGGGTAATTCCGTTCGTGAGTTTTTAGTTGCCGCGATCCTTACGCCATTACTCGCCCCAATTGAATCAAAACGCACCCGAACCCCTCTTTCGAAGCATCACAATACACGAAGTAACCCACTCCCCATTCGGGCACAATCCAAACCGGTGCGGTAGTTAACCTTCTTTTCAATTCTTCAAAGGCCATCTCACACGCGTCACTCGAAACAAAATGAGTCCCTTTACGAGTCAATCTAGTCATCGGAGTCGCTAGACGAGAGAAATCAAGAACAAAACGACCATAGTAACCAGCCAAACCCAAGAAACTACGGATCTCAAATACACTCTTCAATCATTGCCAACTCATTACGGACTCTATCTTTCCCGGATCAACGGACACTCCATCCTTCGACACCACATGACCCAAAAACTTGACTTCGGACAACCAAAATTCCCACTTACTAAGTTTGGCAAACAAACGGTGTTCTCTTAAAAGTTCGAGAACGATAGAAAGGTGAGTTCAGTGTTCCTCCTCTGTAGGCGAGTAAATAAGGATATCATCCACGAAACGATCGAGATAGGCGCAAAAAACGCGGTTCATTAAGTCCATGAAGGTTGTTGTAGACACCCTATTCTGGACTGTCCAGATTGGTTTACTTATGGTTTTTGATTCCCCCAATGATGATTATGGTCAAGAACGCTCCAAGGTCATTGGTGTGTTTGAGCTGTGAGTGTCCTAAACCTCATTCAAAACTTTGTCGAGCCTTGTTCAGACCCTTTAAGCCAGAGCCAAATGGCCTCAGCAAAACCATACTTGCTTACGCCAGTACTGTGCTGGCGTGCGCCGGTCAACTGCCACGTGTTAGTCATCTACCGTTGACTCAGTTAGCACCGGCGCACGCAAGTATAATGTCGGCATACGCCAGTCAAAAGTCAGTCAAATATCACTATTCAACCATGTGCTCGAGACTTTTGTGGCCACCCTGACGTAATCTACAGTCCCCTGATGATTACCATTGTGCAGCCGGCTCCCCCTCTCTCCTACACCACTTTTCAACCCATGTCCCATGCATTTAATGCATGAGAGGCTCTCTTTTTAACCCAACCAGCCTTTAACCCAACTGATTACTGCCCTCTTTAGTCCTCCCTTGGGCTATAAATACCCCTCTTGCATTTATATGCAAGGGGTTCACAAGTATTAACCACCATTAAAGAGTTGAGGCCTTTTCTCTTTCTTGTCTCCTTTGTTTTCCTTGCTTTTTTTTCTTTCATCACTTGAAAGAGTAAGGAGGGAACCTTCCTTTCCATACCATAGTACCTAGATCATTCATCCTCCATCCATCAAGCCTCAAACTCAAGCTCAAAAACACCCCATCAACCTCAAAACCAAAGGTATATCAACTTTTTATAACCTTCCTGTTCTGACCTCTGAGGGGTGCTGGCAGGGTTAAGGCTAGTAATCAATACTAGTCATGGCCCTGAAGTTAGCAAGATCCAAAGATCGTGCCAGATGACATGTGGCGCACGCCAGTACCATTAAGCCGTACGCCAGTCATAGCTGTATTTGCACCACTAGCGTGGGGATCACCGATCATCCTTTTCTTGTTTTATTTCTTATCTTATCACCTGTACGCATGCTAAGAACCAGTTTACTACTTTCTGTATTTTAGAACTGTGTAGTTGCTTGTCTGTTATTTCTATTCTAGAAGGCCTCCGGGATCCTTCTGGTAGTGTTCCAGAGCCCAAATCATGCAAAGCCAAGCACTAACCAAGTAGTGTAACTGGCTACAGGGTCTCTGGACTGGTGTACGGCAGTTTCAATGGGTCCAGTGGCTGGCCCTTGCATGACAGTTAAGCTTGGCCTCTATTTATATTCCCCACATTGTTTATGGCGCGTTCTGTTCATTTTATGGCTCTAAAGCCATCTCTTCTGCCTGTAACTGCATTTATTCTTCTTTATTAACTGTCTCGTTTGTCCTGGGTGTGCACTAGCCCTTCCAGAGCCCAGAGGGTTGAGAAACAGAAACTGTGAGTTTAGATTTACCGGCGCACGCCGATATACCGGTGGCGCATGCAAGTAGTCCTTGTATGCAGTGGCCTAGCCAGTGCATATAGCCTCCCCTTGCGTGCCTCATTCTGGGACAGCGTGCTTCAGTTTATTTAAAATGCTCACAGGTGCTTGTTCTCAATCTATTATCATTTGTTTCAAGTAAATCATCCATCACATTTCTGCCATATAAATGCAAACTGCTACAGTTTTAATCCCCCTTTAACTGTTCCCCCGCCCTAATTGGCTAAAAAATGATTAATGAGAGAAAAATGCAAATATTTTACAAAATGCCCGAGTAGAGACCGATCTCCGGATTGGGCGAGAGGGGTGCCATAAAACCCTTCTCCTCTCGTAACCTGGCTCCCGAACCTCAGATATCGAAGGTGACGACGGACCAGTCTATGCCTTTTCAAAATCATACAACGTAGCAAGCGTTTCAAGTTTGGTTCCTTGGGTGCATACCACAAAATCCGAGTGGCGACTCTAAATTGTAAGCGTTCCGCTGAGCTTCCCAAGAAGGGCGCACCCGATTTTTAAAACAAAAAATGAAATTTTCGGGGCGTGTGCCCACGGTGGCAACTCAGCTGGGGACACTCATTGCACTAATCAAAATTTGGTGATTAATACATAAATGAACAATCTTTCAAAAGACTGTCAAAACAGTACGCTCCGCGCTACTGAAGAACGGAATGGTAACGTAACAGGATCTCATATTCGACCAATTCAAACTGGGGCTTTTACTATTGTTCACTTGTGTAGTTTTCTCCAAATATTGGTTAGTAAAAGTGAGCCAAGCTTTAAAGGGCATTTTTCAAAACATTGTGTTTCTCTTTCCTTCAATCATTCTTCGGCATTCTTCCATTCGCATCGATGTTGGTCAGCCCCGTTGAGGTGTTTTGGGTAACCGGCACAATTTATTGGAGCCCGGGGTCCTCGAACGCCCAACAACCTTGGACGATGATGAGTCGTACTATCGTTCGACCATTGCTTCGCTCCACGCATTACAATGGGAGGTATATCGCGGCTCTAGTCAGAGGAACCCCCTAAACCAAAGCCGGCCTCTACATGCGTACAAAGCGTTAGAACCTTTCAACATAGGGCAGGAACCTGCAGGGTAGGATTATTTGCATCTAACCCCCATGAACTGTTTATGTGTTATTGCTTTCCCTATCGCATGCCTGTACATACATTCATGCCGTTTTGCTTAGGAGCATGCTAGGGCGGCTTTTAGGATGTCTCTTGTCGAGTTTGTCTTATGCTCGTTCGACGTTGCCTTGGCCCGATGACAAGTCATGCATCCCGATGTTGCATGTTATCAATTTTCAAAGTCCTTGGATCAGCGAAACTGTGGGAAATCAATACTTTCTGGGTCCTTGTCTAAAACCCGATCGAAGTTTCAAACAGAAAAAACTAGGAACAACGAAAAGCATGACGTGGTACTCACACCATCCAGGTTAAAAGTGCTAATCATTTACACCGCTCAGGCTCTGGCACAGTGCTACTTACACCGCATCGGTTAAAAGTATCACGTCATCTATACCGAGCTGTTCCAATTCCAAAAATTGAAACTTCGAGAGCAGAATAGTTAAAGGCTTAGTCTATTTGATATCTCTTAGCATGAGTCAATTCAAATAAGGGTACATTGTCGAAAAGATTATCCGAGGATGCTTGGCAACATTCGAATGTCATAAGATGGACTCTCCTTAGTTATAGAGTCTAGGAGGACACCGACGACGTTGATATGTGCATTTCCCATCCTATCAATTCTTTTAAAATAAATTGCTGCAGGCTATCACTGAGCTCTTATACTTTGCTGTCTAGCCATGCCACTGTCAAAGCAAGGGTCCGAAATCAAGAGCCAAACCTACTTGGGATCGTCCACTCAGTCCGTTTGAAGATTTGGTTTCGGTTTCGCGTCTTAGTCAGTCACAATGGAAACTCTGGCCTGCACTTTGTCAAGGGAGGATTCGCCACCGACTACTCTGAATGAGTCCCTTCCATCTTCTTCGTCTTCGCCTACATCGCCGAAACTTGTTAAGACAGAAGCTCTAGCCATGGCAGATGTTCCACCGCTGAATCTTGCTACTGTTTTGGCAGATCTCCAGCACAACCTGGCCATCATGCAGCAAAGGGCTGACCAGGCTGATGCCTCTATGGCTAATTTTCGCACCTTAATCGAAGAGCAACTTCCTCTTGCAGCAGGAGGGGGGGTGGTGAAGGCCGCGAACAGGAAATCGCGGCCGAAGAAGTCTCTCTGGTCGAAAACCTTGCTCCGAACCCAGAAATGGCTGAGCTGATAGCCAAAATGGCAAAACTGGAAGAAGCAGTCTCTAAGTCCGAAAAGAAAGGAGTAAGTCCGAAAAGAAAGGAGTAGGAGGGCTAGACATGGATCGCCTTTATCCATTCCCGAATGCACGGCTGCCCAAACGATTCAAGATGCCTGACTTTGTGAAATTCGACGGGACCGGAGATCCAAAAACTCATCTTCTGGCTTACCACGGTGCGATGAAATTACACGGGGTCGAGGAAGACGCAATGGCTCAATTGTTTCCACAAACCCTCACCAGTCCCGCTTTCCAGTGGTTCTTGTCACTCGACATTGCCAAAAGAAGAACGTGGGAAGATATTGGCACTGCCTTCAATGCTCAGCTCAAAATGACCACGTGGGAATTAGAATCAGCTAAGATGAGTGCAAAGAGTCTTTTGCGGACTTTATCCAGAGGTGGAGGGCCAAGCCAGCTCTCATGATCGATCACCCGAGCGAAAAGGACCAAATCCGCATCATCTCCCGCAACCTGCAGCCAGACTTTGCTAAGAACCTTGTATTAGTTCAGGGCACGAACTTCGAGACTTTCTATGATTCCGGCCTAGCCATCAAAGAAGCTCTCTAAACGGGTGTTCTACCCATAAGTGACACCTCCTCCTCTACCTCAGCTTCAAAATCAAAATCCTGTGCGTAAACTGGGAACAACACTGCTCTGTTTGGCGGAAACAATTACGCCAACGCAACTTCTGCCAATAACAACGCCTCTGCCCAAAGCTCCAATCACATCGCCGATGTCAACAAAGTTTAAACCCCTCAAAGACCCCAAAACTGCAACTAACCCCGTAACTTTGCCAATTTTGAGGCACCATTTTCCTCGGTATTAGAGAAGTTAGTCAAAACCGGTCATCTTAGGCCTCTAACCCTGACTCCACTTCCTCAAAATCCACCCCCCAGCCATAACCCTAATGCTTTCTGTGCTTACCACCAGATGCCCGGCCATTACACTGATTCTTGCTATCGTCTTCGACATGCGATACAAGATTTGGTGGATAATAGTACCCTTCTAACCCCACCTACTAAACCCAATGTCATTACCAATTCCTTGCCCAAACACGACTCTAACCCTCAAGTGAACCAGATAACTCTCAGTTCCACCATATTCAACCCCACCGACCATATTACCCCAGCCAACAACCATAGACCAGTCGTACCCTTTCCCTCTGAGTCCAGTATAAACATGATGGCAGCCGGATGGGCCATGGAGGACAAAGCTAAGGAATGGGAGGAGCTTTGTACCGATTGGATTGAGCAATACAACATGGGGTTTCCTGCACACCCTCAGGTCAATCAGATGTAGTTAAACCAATGGGAAGGTGAATGGAATGCAGCACAGGCTGACCCTCTGGATGATCTCTCTTTATTCGTGCTCTTCTACCAGCCTGAACTAGACCAAGTCGAGCCAGAAACTGAAGAACACGTATGGGATCCACAGCCTGATGCATGGCAAATAGGTCAAGGTCTCAAGGCTGATTCGGATCAGAGTGATATCAGCGAAGAGTACTAGGGCTACTATCAAGAAGGAGAAGTTGTGCCCGACGTCCGTCGCCCACTCGGTGCCATGCTACCTCTGGTGAATTCAATTGCAGGCACGGTCGATTGCCGTACCCATGAGTTCGACCCTACCCTCAACATCGTATCTGTGGAACAACCTCGCCCTATCGTTTCTGCTCTTGGGTATGATTGCTCGATCATGGTCTTGGATGCACCTCTTGGAGATCTTTGGGATGTAAATGAGATCGTCAAAACTCCACCGCCTGCCGACATTTGGGATGTGGACAACATTGTCGATTTGAACATGGGAAGCGAAGTGTGGACTGTTAACACCGCTCTGGTCGATGGAGGATTTTGGGATGTTCCGTTTGTCACTAATCCAGGAACATCCTTTGAAGAGGACGCTGCGCAGGATCCAGCTTTCTGGGAGGGATTAGTGATGGAAGACTTGGAGTGGAACTCAACTCTGGGACCCGGCTCGCCCGCAACAGTTGCATCGATTGACAAAGGAAATCGCAAGTTGGAGGATGTGCCAGTTGATCTATGGGATTTTGTTGATTCGTCTTCCTGGTGGGATGTTACCAACGTCGTGAGGAGTGGCCGAGTATTCCAGCCATCTAATCTACAGGCCGGAAGCTCGTCCAACCCACTTGTTCAGAAGACCATTGCTTCTGCTGCTCAAAGGAATGATCCGGTTGTTCCAAGTGGGGTTCCCGAAGAAGATGTTATTCTGAAACAGCTCGAACGGATCCCTGCCGCTGTGTCTATCTGGGGTTTGATATCATCGTCAAAGGAGCATCGCGAAAAGTTGTCCTCAGCATTGGCCCGGCTCACGATACCAACCGACATTACCCCCGAAGCCATGATCACTCTTGTACTACCATTTCTTTCCAAACACTACATCACATTTACTGAGAAGGACCTACCCGTCGAAGGAACCGCTCATACTGCACATCACCGTCAAGTGCCGGGGACATTGGGTGCCGACTGTGCTAATTGACAATGGTTCTGCCATTAATGTTTGCCCAATGAGGGTTGCCTACCGCTTGGGACTTACAAAGAGCGATTTGACGCCTTCTAATCTAGCCGTCACAGCATATGACAGCACTCGCCATGTGGTGGAAGGGACTCTGATTCTCAAACTCGATGCTGAGGGCTTTAAAATGAATGTAGAATTCCACGTGGTCGATGTCCCCGCTACCTTTAATCTGCTGCTGGGCAGGCCATGGCTTCATAGGGCCGACATCATGGCGGTACCTTCGACTCTGCATCAAAAGGTTATGCTGGGACTCCCTACCGGAACTTTGACAATTTGTGGGGATTCTGGGATCAGCCAGCTCACGGATGATGGAACACCTGTTTTGGGGATCATGCACGGGAAAGAAGACTCAGACTTTGGAGGCTTCTTTTTTGACACGTCGGGCTCAGTCCTCGCCATTGCCATGGATAATGATTTTATTATAAGTTCAACTACTCTCGAAATGATGAGAAAAATGTCATTCATGCCTGGCTTAGGACTCGGGATCAACCAACAAGGGATCGCTGAGTTCCCTGTCTTTCCTTTCACCGAAGGCCGCTTTGGCTTGGGTTACACTCCACGAGCCAAAGGCGCCAAAAAGAGGAAAGATACGGGAAAACCTCGAACCCTTTTTGGTAATCCTGACAGCTATTTTGTTCGGGAAGGAGGAGGCTTTGCTTACTCGGGGACAGATAGAGCCGTTTTGGGATCCAGAAACTTGCACTTGGCTACCAGGTTTCGAAATCTTTGCTGCAGATACCTGGTTTGATGATGAAGAAGAGATGGCCAAAGAGGAGCTCGCTAAGGGGGAGTTTAAGAAACAGCTGGCTCAGATCAAGGAAAAGGCTGACTGGCTGAAGACTTTCGATCATGGAAATTTGGAGATGCTGTTCTCCCAGGTAGGTTTGGTTGGCGAGGGCGAAGAGGCTGAGGTGCTGATGCTTGGGCCCGACTCATCGGACGTTCTCGAAGATCCTACCTCTCTCATTGTGGAGGCTAATGGTAGTATTAATAACTGCATTTTGACTCCACGCCTGACATGCATTGATGATGTATCTGAATCTGACACAGAGTCTGTCAAGTCTAGGTCTAGCTCAGGGTCGGAGTTTGTGCCTCTCGGCCCTCCACGTCGTAGCTTTTACTTCAAATTCAAGGTCGACTATACTTGGCAACCCTATTGGGCTTTATGAAATGCATGATCCTGCTTCTGATTGCTTTGCTAGCTTCTATATAAACTGTGTTGTAACGCCCCTCAATTTTCGTCAGTAAAAATTTCGTTAAATATTTGAATTTTATTTGAATTACTTATTTTCCATTGAATGGCTATATGATTCTTGTTATTTTCTGTCGTAGTTAGATTTCAGTCGTTGGTTAAACTCTCGACTAGAAACCCTACGTGACCAATTTAGTTAATTTCCTACCGACTATTTGGAGGAACCAAGCAACCGACTTACCTAGTTACTAAATGAACCTTTTGAAACTTTTGAACCTTTTGCTTTTATCTATTGGTCCATAATGGTTAGGGTATTTTTGTCCATTGGATAATAATCTTTTTATTATAAAAGTATATGTAGTCTTTCAAAATCTTATTTTAAAATAAAAGGTACTTGTACTCCTTTTATCCTTTGGTTATTAACTGCAAGGGAAACTATTATCCATTGGGTAATAACCGTTAGGGAAGTTAGTGACCCTTGGATAATAGAGTCTTTTGACCAAATAAAGTACCGATGTGACTAGGGAACCTTCCAATAAAGTTGATTTGACTTGTACTTTATTATTATTTTAATGGGGAGAATCCTAGCCTTTTTATTTAATTGGGGTACTTGGTACCACACCTATATTTAATATAGGGCTTTTGTCACATGCTTAAAAGTACTCCTTGATTATTTTACTATAAAAGTTCCTTAGTTATTATTGTCCATTGGATAATAAAAGTTAGGGTATTTATTATCCATTGGGTAATAGAGTTATTCTTTCATCAAGTACATGGGCTCATTAAACTAATATTTTCTTAAACCCCATGTGATGAAAGTACACATTAATTTATTATTAAAGTACTTAGTAGCCCTAGTAGCCTTTAAGGCCTAATATTCTCCTAAGTACCCTTTTTATTATTTTGTATTGGGGTTTTGTACCCAATTGGATTTATTTATTGGGGAGTTGATCTTTCTAGATTACAAAGTACTCTAGTTTATTTATTTAATCAAACATGTGCCTTATTGGATTTCTTTAATAGGATTTTTATTTGGAAAATCTTGTACTTGGTACTTTGTATTTATTCTTTCTTGGTTATAGTACATAAGTGTATATATATATATATATATATATATATATATATATATATGTGTGTGTACCTTTGCGAGAGAGAGAGAGAGAGAGAGAGAGAGAGAGAGGAGAGAGAGGCCGAGAAAGGGAAAGAGGAGAGAGAGGCCGAGAGAGAGGGAGAGGAGAGAGAGAGCCGAGAGAGAGATAGGAGAGAGAGAGGGAGAGATTTTGTTGTACTTTCTTGACCTTCCATGATCCTTCCTTGATCTTTCTCCATCCTTGGAGAATCTTTTCCCTAACCAAACTTAACTCCCCATTTGTACTTTCATATTTGTTTTATGACCAAATCTTGTACCATTGTCTCCTTCTTTCCAAACTAATCTCCCAAAGATCAATCCTTGGTACAATCTAGCCATGCAAGCCTACCATTTAGCCTAACCTAGCCATGCAAACCTAGGGTTTAGCCTTTGATCTTCCATAAGTGCATGCCATGTGTCAAAATTTGAGGTAGAGAGAGAGAGGGAGGGGCCGGCCATGAGAGGGAGGGAGAGCCCAAGAGTTTTGCCTATAAATAGCAAGCCATCCCATGCCATTGAACTCACACCTTCACCTAGCAACTTCTCTCTCTAGAAAAATTATGTTCTTCTTTGTTCTTTCTTTTGTTCTTCTTGTTCTTGAGTTGTTCTTGAGTTCTTTAAGAAACTCATCCTAAACCGCCACTCGACCACCCCTCGATCCAAAAGTAGTAGTAGTAATAGTCAAGTAGAAGTTTCGAGAGAAACCTTTCTCTTTCGAAGCTACCGGAGACCACCGTAGGAAGTTACTCCGCCCGACCACCGACGTACTTTCCGTAGCTGACTAACCTTCCGTAGCCGACTACCGCCTAGAAGAACTGTAAGGAAATCCTTACTTACTTCCCATTTACTTACTTCCTATTTAATTACTCAAGTATAAAGTAGGTTATCTTTATTTACGTACTTATCGTTTGTTTAGAAATATTGTATTTTGATCTTTAAGATGATTATGAGTATGTATATATAAGTTGCTTGTATTACTTGTGGTGTGATAAAGCATAAGTGATTGCACTCCAAAGGCGTCCGTACATGTGGCGTTGTGCTTTGAATAAAGCATAAGTGATACACTCCAAAGGCGTCCGTACATGTGGCGTTATGCTATAAGTAGTGATTGAGCGTGAGAGTAATATAGAATTGGATGATCTTGTTAGGATGATTCTTGCTTACGTTTGTCCTACCGCGGAGTCTTTGTATGTAAACGAGACACGAGAACCGAGAAAGTAGAAACATGACACCTAGGGTGTGGTTAATGAAAGGAAATATTTTTCTAGGAAGAAAATATTTTGAAAGTACATAATGACCGGTTTTGGGTGGCATTATGTTAGTTGTGTGCGTGTGTAAAAGAAACATTTGAAAAGGGTGATGTGTTTTGAAACCGCAATGGGGCCGGACTTGGTAGCCCATTGTGTGTATGGAAACCCACGATGTGGCCGGACGTGGTAGCCCATCGTGTGGATTGTGAAAACCGCAACGTGGCCGGACTTGGTAGCCCATTGTGTGTATGAAAACTCGTAATGTGGCCGGACTTGGTAGCCCATTGCGTGGGTTGTGAAAACCACAATGTGGCCGGACTTGGTAGCCCATTGTGAAGATTGCCAATGCGGCCGGACGTGGTAGCCTCATTGGTAATATGGCTTGGTTATCCGCGGAGAGGAGCCAATGCAAGTTTTGTGTGCCAATGGGAACCCGGCGCGGTGGAACCAAGGTTAGGTGTGTAGCTTGGTTATCCGCGGTACAGAGCCAATGCAAATAGTTTTGTGTGCCAATGGGAACCCGGCGCGGCGGAACCATTGTGAGGATACTTGGGAACCCGGCGCGGCGGAACCAAGGTTGGGTGTGTAGCTTGGTTATCCGCGGTACGGAGCCAATGCAAATGATTTTGAAAGTGTGTGGCTTGGTTATCCGCGGTACGGAGCCAATGCAAATGATTTTTTGAAAGGTTGTTTTGTAAAAGAAATTGTTGACACAGTCTACGATGAGTCGCGTAGGAGAAACCTGAAAATCTTGGACACCAACGATAGTTGATTAACGAATATGGATGTGTCATTGATTAGCTGCGTATATATGTATCTTGTGGAAATCGATGTGTTATTATTTCCTGTTGTTTTAAGTTATGGGTTAGCGGGTATAGGATTACTCTGCTGAGCTTTGTAGCTCACGGTGTTGCCTTTTGGTGACCCTGACATATTATATTGGTGGCGACGCTGGTATAATGTGTCAGACCTTGTAGATGATCAAGATGAACAGTACGCCTTGGAGGCTTTTGGAGCAGAGGAGCTGGCTAGGATGGAGAAGAAGGAGGAGCTGTAGTTAGTAACCTTAGAACCCCCTTCATTTGTGTAAAATATTGAACTCTTGTGAGAGTATTTGTTGTAATAAGAGCCAGACTCCATTTGATGTTATCAATAAAATGTCCTTTTAACGTACCCAAAATTCGGGGCATTACATGTGTTGACCCTGACGATGAAGGAACAGACTTTAATGGGAACATCCCGGCTGAGTTGCGTTCCCTCATCGAAAGAGAAGACAAAAGTCATGCTCAGCCTCTAAAAGAAGAAGTAATTTTTGTAAACTTGAAAGACGAGGATGACCCCCGCATGATGCAAATTGGTGCAAATCTGTACCCGGAGAATCACGCTGGAACAATCGAGCTGCTCAAAGAATTTCCTGAGGTCTTCGCATGGTCTCACAAGGATATGCCAGGCATTGATCCCAAAATAGTACAGCATCGAATTCCGCTAGAGCCCGGGGCTATTCCTATCAAACAGAAGCTCTGCAGAATGAGGCCGGATTGGGTTCAGAAAATCAAAGAGGAGGTTACCAAGCAGATTGATGCAGGATTCTTGAGGGTCGCAGAGTATCCCAAGTGGGTCGCCAACATCGTGCTCGTTCCTAAGAAGGATGGAAGGATCCGAGTCTGCGTCGACTTCAGGGACTTGAACAAGGCAAGCCCTAAAGACAATTTTCCCTTGCCACACATCGACATGCTCGTGGACAACACGACGGGGCATGCCTTGCTCTCTTTTGTCGACGGATTCTCAGGATACAACCAGATCTCTGTGGCACCCGAGGACCAAGAGAAAATGACGTTTGTTACAGAATGGGGCACTTATTGCTATGTGAAGATGCCATTTGGACTGAAGAATGCCGGATGCACTTTTCAAAGGGCCCAAACGACCTTGTTTCATGACTTTATCCATAAGACCGTTGAGATCTATGTTGACAACATGATTGGGAAGGCAAAGGAGGAAAAGGATTATCTTCCTTCACTCAGGCAATTTCTTGACAGGCTTTGCAAATACAACGTACGTTTGAACCCGCGCAAAAGTGCACATTTGGGGTCACAGTAGGCAAAATGTTGGGGTTTCTGATCACTGCGAGAGGAATCGAAATAGATCCTTCTAAAATCAAGGCAATTCTCGAGATGGAACCACCGAAGTCCGAGAAAGGCGTGCAAAGTTTTCTAGGAAAGGTACAGTTTATCAGCAGGTTTATCGCCAAGCTAACCCTGACTTGTGAGCCGCTTTTCTGTTTACTCAAAAAGGGTGTCCCGTTCGAGTGGATAGATAAGTGCCAAGCTGCTTTCGAGTCTATTCAAAGATACTTGTAGAATCCACCTGTACTAATGCTGCCTACACCTGGTCTACCGTTGATTCTTTACCTGTCAGTCACTCCAACGGGCATGGGATGTCAACTGGCGCAAGAAGGGAATAATGGGGTTGAGAAAGCTGTTAACTATCTGAGCAAGAAGATGGTGGGGTCTGAGGAGTGCTATACCCCTCTGGAAAAGACATGTTGGGCGCTAGTTTGGGCTACCAAAAAGCTTAGACACTACATGCTAGCCTATTCGGTGAGACTGATTTCTCGGATGGATCCTATCAAGTATCTGTTCAAGAAACCCGTGCTCACCCATAAGCTAGCACGTTGGTTGCTTCTACTGGCTCAGTTCAATCTTCGATATGTCACGAGGAAGTTTGTGAAAGGCCGTGCTGTGGCAAAATTCTTGGCTGATCACTCGATCGACGGCCCGAAAGACGTGGACTTCACCTTCCCTGATGAGGATGTACAAACTGTAGTCGAGGAAGTTTGGAAGCTCTATTTTGATGGGGCTGCTAATCAAAAATGGTTCGGGATTGGAGTGTTGCTAATCACACCCGCCAGTGCTCATATTCCACTTGCCTTCAAGTTAAACTTCGATGTTACCAATAATCAAGTTGAGTATGAGGCCTGCATTGTCGCAATGGAAGCTGCTATTGCTTTAGGGGTCGAGAAGCTCGAAGTAATCGGAGATTCAAACCTAGTGGTCTCTCAAGCCAATGGTGATTGGAAGGTTCGTGAGGACAAACTGAAGCCTTATCACCAAGATTTGGAAGAACTGATTCCTCGCTTCAATAATGTGAATTTCACCCATGTTCCACGCTTGAAGAATCAGTTCCCCAATGGTTTGGCGACTTTGGCTTCAATGATCGAACTTCCGATAGGTGTTAGGCTGCGGCCGATTGTGATTGAGCAGAGGGATTTGCCTGCCTATGAGTACGTCAACGCCATTGATGATGTCGATGATGGCCTGCCCTGGTACCATGACATTTGGAACTTTGTGGAACGCGGGGAGTTTCCTGCCGAGACCACGAAAAAAGATCAGATCACTTTGCAAAGATTGGCTTCTCAGTACATTATCTGTGGAGGGAAACTGTATCGAAGGTCTCACTGTGGAATGCGTAAGCTCTGCGTCAACGGTGCCGAAGCAACGAGAATAATGGAAGAAATTCACGAAGGAGTCTGCGGACCTCACATGAGTGGTGTCATGCTCGCTATGAAAATCCTCAGGCAAGGTTATTACTGGTCTATGATGGAGTCGCAGTGCATCGATTACATGCGGCGCTGTTACAAATGTCAAATCCATGCAAATCTGCAGCATGTTCCTATGTCTGAATTGTACGGCATGACCTCACCATAGCCTTTCTCTATTTGGGGCATCAATGTTATCGGCATGATCATGCCGTCCGATTCAAATGGCCATCAGTTCATACTGGTGGCGATAGACTATTTTACCAAGTGGGTCGAGGCTGAATCCTACAAAACCCTGACAACGATTCAAGTTGCTCAATTCATTCGAAAGAACATCATCTATTGGTACGGCGTTCCTCAAGCATTTGTATCGGATAATGGAAGTCATTTCAAAGGAAGGGTTCTAGAGCTCTTTGAGGAATTCGGTATCGAAATCCATCATTCAATGACCTATCGTCCACAAACAAATGGAGCAGTCGAGGCCGCAAACAAGAATGTCGAGATGATCATCAAGAAAATTGCCGAGTCTGTAAGGGATTGGCACGAGTAGCTACCTCTAGCCCTTTGGGGGTACCGAACGTCGATCCGCACTTCAACTAGTGTAACTCCCTTTTCCTTGGTCTACAGGATGGAAGCAGTGCTTCCTATCGAGCTTGAAGTTCCGTCGCTGAGAATCATGGCTGAAAGCGGTCTCAAGGAATCTGAATGGTTAAGCGGAAGGTTTGTCGAACTGATGTTGTTTGATGAGAGAAGGCTCCGATCTTTATATCACGTTCAAGAGTATCAACGTCGAATTGCTCGTGCGTTCAATAAAAGGGTGAAGTCCAGGGGCTTGGTCGAAGGGGACATGGTTACAAAGGAAATCCGTGCCCCAGTGTTTGATCCTCGTGGGAAGTTCAAACCGAAGCGATCTGGGCCTTACATCATCAAGACCATCCTATCCGAGGGTGCTGCTAAGCTCATCGACCTCGACGGCAATGAATTCAACACCCTAGTCAACCTGGATCAACTCAAGCGTTACTATCCCTGAGAGATGCTCGTTGAGTCGAAAACCACAAGGGTGGGCGATTCCAAGCAGAAGTTAGAGCAGCCTGCTAGACCGAAAACCTAAGGAGGCGGTTTAGGCAAAAATAAATGGGCAAGAATCGAAAACTCGCTAGACCGAAAACCTGAAAAGGCGGTTCTAGGCAAAAGTTAGAGCGTAAAAGGGGAGGTAAAATACACGAGTGAACTTTTGCTTGAACTACGTTCTGACCTGATTCCTTGAAAAGGGATACGTAGGCAATCTCACTTTGAGATTCGGTCATATTCTATCAAACTTGATCCAGGGTTGGCATTTTTGGGTCCACATCACAAGTTGGGGAGGTCGAGCACAAGTCAAAGCTGCAGTGAAGGAAATCAGAAAAGGGGAAACCCATCGTCTTTCGATTTTATTACAAATTACTACTTCTGATACATAAGCTGAGCATAAAAGCCTTAAAACAGTTAAAGCATGAAAAATAGAATGAAATGTTTTAGAAGCCTAACGGCTCATAGCTTATTCTAATCATAGCAAAGTGATCCGAAGTCAATCAATATTTTCTCTTCAATTTACATCCGCTCTTAACCACTGTCTGTAGCGATTCCTCAGCCCAGTGGTGAAATCTGGCATTTCTGCCTGAAGGGCCCTGAGGCCCCAGCACCCCTGATAACCATTAAGTGTTTGAGCATTGAAATTGGGGACACGGAAGTTCCCAGTACTAATACGGTGATTCTCCTGAGAGACGCCCAGTTGACGAAGGATGTGACCAGGGATATAGAAAGTGAAACTTGTCAGTCCTGCAACTACCATCCTATCAAATCCATTGGAATGAATAGCCATGTCCGGGAGGTCCAGCCAGGAACACCTCCAGACGATCTCGTCAGGCTGCATTTGCTGCATGAATTCATACCAGCCTTCTATATCCATGTTAGGGTACCGCATCTCCCTTTGGTGAATCCTTTTTGGAAAAAGATTCCAACCTTCTACCAGTGGGTGCAACAACCCAAGCTTGTCCGATAGCCACAACTGCATGAGCGAAAAGACAAGTAAGAAACCAGAGATAACCTGAGCGGAAAAACGAGCAAGAGCTAGGGAGTAACCTAAGCCGAGCGTCGAGGTAAAATGAGAAAGTGTGGAAAGCCGAAAAAAGGCGAGCTGAGTGAGTTTACCTGGAGCAGAAGCAGACTCCCACTAAAGGTGTTCGTCTGACCCGTGTACACCAAGTCTAAGCCTAGGAGCGTCTCCGCTAAGACAAGGGGCACCACGTTCCTCCGTGCCCCCATTTGAGCAGCAACGCTCACCAACGAGGGACACACTTGTCCATCGGCAGGAATGAGCAAGTAAGCGGCTAGCAAGCAGATTACCAAGGCAAACCGGCGTCGAGCCTGCACAGCATCGTCGTCCAAATCACCATCTGGACTGTATCGCTCGATCAAGTGCATGATGTTGATTTGGCCACCTTCGAGCAAAGTATTGGCCAAACCCCTGGAAATGTTGAGCGAGGACGCCAATAGGCCTGGCATGCTAACCTGATAAGAAGGAACGACGAGTGTCGAGGACGCGAATGTTCAGAGATACGCCTGAAACTCCTCGACGGTCGGACATATCTCATCATTGCCAAAGCAGAAGACATGGACGTCAGGATCCCAAAACCGGAGAGCAGCTCTTAAAAGTGTTGGCCGAAGCGGCACGTGACGAAGATACCGGAACGAGGCAAGGCCGTGGTATTGGAAGTTTAACCAATCAATGCTCAAAAATTGTGCTAGCCAAGGCCTGAGCAAGGTTGGGAGTGGGTTTTCCATTTGGAAATACAGTGGGTTGCAGAATATTGAAAGGGAGGTGATGTATGGATGGAGCAATACGTGCATCACCTCTTTATTGGCCAATGAATCATCTTGTTTCCTGTGTCACATTCAAAGCCAACCACTAAAAGACCAAACATCCTTACAAGCAAGGACTTTGCCTCCTGGAAGCCCAGAAATCGTGTTCAAAACATGTGAAAATGAAGACAAGGGGCTCCCAGAAAAAGGACAGTTGGTTAGACAAGTGGATCTGCATTAGACCTGACCGGCACATGCCAGTTATCTACTAGCATATGTGTGTCCCTCAACTTTGGCGTACGCCATCTAAATAGTGGCGCACGCCAGTTAGAATACCAGAAACAGGTTCTACAGCAGCTACTGTCGTCGAGTGTCTGTTTTTGATCCTGCGGCCTATTTTATAGGTTTGATGGTTTACACAAGTCATGAATAGTATATAGGACTATATCAAAGCACCGAATACCAAACGTCGCGCTTAACGAAGATTTCGGACGTTCGGTGGCTCGTTTCAAGTTCAAATCAAGGTTTCGGGAGGTCGAAATCCGTTCCAGGGACTTTTGCCAAGTTTTGACATACTGTGCACGTCATATGAGCCTAATGTGACTGTACGGGGGTGTCGGTTTCAGTCCGGGACTAAATTAAGTCATCCTTTGAGTCTTTTGTCCGTTTTTGTGATATTTTTAGCATTTTTCGGTGTATCTCTCGCCTCGGAGCATCTTTGCCGATTTTGTCGATTCGTACAAGTCATTGAACATATATAGGGTCTTATTGAATTGTCAGTCACCCTTGTTCAGGAGAATTTCAAATTTTGGCTCATTAATGCCCAAAATTTCATTATTTTTCGTGTGTCTTGGGGTACGTATCGTATCCTAGGGCTCTCCTATCCTTTTTCTTTCGAGCTAGGTTGGTCGTGTACATATGCGAGCGCTTGTTTGTCAATTTAGATCATTCATCAATGCATGTTAGACATTAGTTGATGGTTTACTCTTTTCCTTTGTCAAATGCTCATCAAAAGGAGATCAAAAAATGAAAAACGCAATTATTATATGCCAGCTAGTCGATATCTATAAAGCAAAAGATGGAAATGTACTGAAATGGCACAACGGCCTAAGCAGGACTAGTATGTACTAGGCACATCTGCCCAAAAGGTCAAAAGGCACGCGGGCCCATACCCAAAAATAAAGTATCAAGTTTCAAAGACAAAAGACAACAAAATGGCTGAAACTCGGTGATAGCCCTCAGTCGTCAAAAAGGTCCTCGTCGTCGTCCTCGTCGCCGTCGTCCTCTCTCTCCCTCGGGTCTCTCTTGTACCCAGGATCGTCGGCGGAGTCGGCGGAGCCGCTGCTGAAGTGCGAGCGCACCTCCTCCTCCTCTTCTTCCTCATCTTATCTTCTCCTCTTCTGTGACGGCCCCTCAGTTGGCCTTTTCTCTGCAGTCCTTTTCCTCAACTCTGCGGAACTGTGGCTCGTCGCTTCCAGAGGCGATCACATATCCTCTAGTTCCTGGGCGTGTAGAGCTGGCCTGCCTCTGAGTAGTGGCCGGAGTGAAAGAGGAAACAGCTGGCTTCTTCTGTGGAGGAGGCCGCACGCTTTTTATCCTAGGAGTTGCCCTAGCCTGTCCCTGCATGGTCATAGTCGTTAAACATTTAGCATACATTGTACATATTGTATATATTGAAATGCTGAAAGTAGGAAATATCAAAAGCAGTTCTATCAAGCATGTGGCCTATCTAAGTATCGAAAGCAAAATAGAGCAGAATTTGGGATATACCTGGGGCTGTACAACAGGAGCCGGATCCACCGGTGGGTAGTGCAACTGCAGAGAAGCGCCGCCCACTATCTTGTGGAATTCCTTCTCCATGGCCAGTGTCAAGCGGATAGCCTCTCACACCCATTCCATTGGCGTCTGTGTTCCATTTTGGGATCAAGATCAAGTCAGTTTCAAAAGCAGCTCAAGCATAGTGTAAGGATAACAAGCATAACAGAAAGCAAATCATACCGGTCCTATGATAGCCGCTGGCTCTGTCCTGGCAGGCTCAAACTGAACTATGGCAGCCTCCCCCTCCGCGTCCCGCACTGCTAAGGTCCAGGAAAGCCAAGGCAGCCCAGTCGCTGTGGCATAGTCACTCCTCTCCCTTGAGCGAGCTCCCCTAGCTCTGCCTCTCCTCGCCAGCCTCCAGCACCTCGCTCTGCACGGCTATGTGCTCCAACACCCCAAGTGGCCTCGCCAAGTGCTGCCTCCGATAAATGGCGTAGTCATGCTCAGGCCTCAAGAAAGCGGCAAGGCCAGCCGGAACAGTGAAGTGTCGCAGCTCAGCCAGAGTGTACGTATCTGTATGTGAAGCGTGAGGCGTGAGGCGAAAGTGGCCCAGGAACCTGGTACTCAAGAAAGCGAAGTGACTGTCGCGTCACCCAGTCACCTTAGTACCACTGCCACCCGAAAGCCGACTCCAACAGCACTCGGCTCGCGGTCACCACCCCTGCTCCGTGCTAAGTACTCAGGCTCAAGCTCTGCATTCCTCCATGGGTCCCACTCCACCTACGAAACAATCAACGGTTCAAAATCAGATAGACATCACCGATAGCATTAAAGCAATTCAAAAGGCAAAATGATTGATTGAAGTATTGCTTACCTAAACACCTGATAGCTCGTCGAGGTACGACCTGAAAGCTAGGAGGCTCCCTCTCAACTTCTTCTTTCCTCTGTGCAAAGGCCCCCAAATCATGGCACGTGGGCGCATCCGCAAGTCTGGGCACTTATTCTCTGACGGGTATATCTTCAGCACTTCGTAGGCCCACAGCTGCAAGTGTTTAGACAATCAAAGCATCAGAATACGGTTCATATGAAAATCGGAAATAAGTGCAGAAAGAAATGGGAAGTGAATTACAAATTTTATTTCTTACCTCCCACACCCTCCAGTAGCCGGCGGTCGCCTTCTTCCCTCGCGAGAACTCCCCCATAAAGTCGTAGCACGTCCCCAGAGCTGCTCCTCCCCAGTCTGTAACGACCTTGAATTTTGGTCAGTAAAAATTTCGTTAAATATTTGAATTTTATTGAATTACTTATTTTCTCTTGAGTGGCTATGTGATTTCTTGTTAATTTTCGTCGTAGTTAAAATTTTCGTCTCGACTAGAAACCCTATGTGACCAATTTAGTTAGTTTCCAACCAACTAATTGGAGGAACCGAGCAACCAACTTACCTAGTTACTAGATAAACCTTTTGGACCTTTTGAAACTCTTGAACCTTTGTCTTTACCCATTGGTCCATAATGGTTAGGGTAATCTTTATCCATTGGACAATAGGCTTCCTATTAAAATATTTTGGTAAGTACAAGATATAGTATTTTAATGGTTTATAAAAACATGTGCTAGTACTTATATGCATTGTTTATTGGGGATTCTCCCACCCCTCCATTATCCATTGGTTAATAACCACAAGGGTAATTTTTGTCCATTGGATAATAAACTTTTTATTATAAAAGTACATGTAGTCTTTTTAAAATCTTATTTTAAAATAAAAAGTACTTGTACTCTTTTGTCCATTGGTTATTAACCGCAAGGGGAATTATTATCCATTGGGTAATAACCGCTAGGGAAGTTAGTAACCCTTGGGTAATATAGTCTTTTGACCAAATAAAGTACCGATGTGACAAGGGAACCTTCCAATAAAGTTGATTTGACTTGTACTTTATTATTATTTTAATGGGGAGAATCCTAGCCTTTTTATTTAATTGGGGTACTTGGTACCACACCTATATTTAATATAGGGCTTTTGTCACTTGCTTAAAAGTACTCCTTGATTATTTTACTATAAAAGTTCCCTAGTTATTATTGTCCATTGGATAATAAAAGTTAGGGTATTTATTATCCATTGGGTAAAAGAGTTATTCTTTTAACTAGTCATTTTTCCTTATTGCCCATGTGATGAAGTACCCATATTTTAATTTAAAAGTACTTAGTAGCCTTGTAACCTTTAAGGCCTAATATTCTCCTAAGTACCTTTTTATTATTTTGTATTGGGGTTTTATACCCAATTGGATTAAATTATTGGGGAGTTGATCTTCCTAGATTACAAGTACCCTAGTTTATTTATTTAAAGGGGCATGTGCCTAATTGGATTTCTTTAATAGGTATTTGATTTTGTGAATCTTTGTACTTTGTACTTTCTTATTCTTTCTTGTTATGTATATATATATGTGTGTGTGTGTGTGTGTGTGTGTACTAGGGAGAGAGAGAGAGAGAGAGAGAGAGAGAGAGAGAGATTGCCGAGAGAGAGAGGGAGAGAGACCCGAGAGAGAGAGAGAGAGAGAGAGAGAGGAAGATGGGTTGTACCTTGACTTGACTTTCCTACATCTTTCAAATCCTTGGTGATATCTTTCTACTAACAAAACTTAACTCCCCATTTGTACCTCCTTGCTTTGTTTAAAACCAAATCTTGTACTCTTGTCTCCTTTCCTTGCATCAAATCTTCCATAAATCCCATCCAAAGACAAATCTTAGCCATGCAAGCCTACCATTTAGCCTAACCTAGCCATGCAAACCAAGGGTTTAGCCTTTGATCTTCCATAAGTGCATGCCATGTGTCAAAATTTGAGGTAGAGAGAGAGAAAGGGGGGGCTGGCCATGAGAGGGAGGGAGAGCCCAAGAGTTTTGCCTATAAATAGCAAGCCATCCCATGCCATTGAACTCACACCTTCACCTAGCAACTTCTCTCTCTCGAAAATTAGTGTTCTTTCTTTGTTCTTGCTTTTGTTCTTCTTGTTCTTGAGTTGTTCTTGAGTTCTTCAAGAAACTCAACCTAAGCCGCCACTAGACCGCCACTCGACCACCCCCTAGATCCATAAAGTAGAGTAGTGTTAGTCAAGTAGAAGTTTCGAGAGAAACCATTCTCTTTCGAAGCTACCGGAGACCACCGTAGGAAGTTACTCCGCCCGACCACCGACGTACTTTCCGTAGCCGACTACCGCCAAGAAGTAAGGTAGAGTCCCGTGTCCTTTAACTCAAGTATAACGTTGTTATTTTGAACCGCAAATTATATGAAGTGTATCTTTACCTATTTACTTTAAGTATTCGTATTTTGATCTTTAGGATGGTTATGAATATGCGTATATGGGTTGCTTGTATTACTTGTGGTATGTGATAAAGCATAAGTGATTTCACTCCAAAGACGTCCGTACATGTGGCGTTGTGCTTTGAATAAAGCATAAGTGATACACTCCAAAGGCGTCCGTATATGTGGCGTTATGCTATAAGTAGTGATTGAGCGTGTTAAGTAAATATAGAATTAGATGATCTTGTTAGGATGATTCTTGCTTACGTTTGTCCTACCGCGGAGTCTTTACATGTAAACGAGACACGAGAACGGAGAAAGTAGAAACATGACATCTAGGGTGTGATTAAAGGAAATATTTTTCGAGGAAGAAAATATTTTTGAAACTACATAATGACCAGTTTTAGGTGGCATTATGTGTGTGTGTGTGTGCCAATGGGAGACCGGGATGGCGGAACCATTGTGAGGATACTCAGGAGTCCGGAACGGCGGAACCGAGGTTGGGTGTGTAGCTTGGTTATCCGTGGTACGGAGCCAATGCAAATATTTTTGTGTGCCAATGGGAACCCGGGACGGCGGAACCATTGTGAGGATACTCGGGAGTCTGGAACGGCGGAACCGAGGTTGGGTGTGTAGCTTGGTTATCCGCGGTACGGAGCCAATGCAAATATTTTTTGTGTGCCAATGGGAACCCGGGACGGCGGAACCATTGTAAGGATACTCGGGAGTTCGGAACGGCGGAACCGAGGTCGGGTGTGTTAAAAATGATTTTTGAAAAGGGTGATATATTTTGAAAACCACAATGTGGCCGGACATGGTAGCCCATTGTGTGGTGTGTGTTTTTGTGTGTGTTCCAATGGAAATCCGGGAAAAACGGAACCATTGTGAGGTTGTATGCGTTCCCATGGGAATCTGGAGCGGCGGAACCATGGTGAGGTATGGCTTGGTTATCCGCGGTACGGAGCCAATGCAAATATTTTTTGTGTGCCAATGGGAACCCGAGACGGCGGAACCATTGTGAGGATACTCGGGAGTCCGGAACGGCGGAACCGAGGTTGGGTGTGTAGCTTGGTTATCCGCGGTACGGAGCCAATGCAAATATTTTTGTGTGCCAATGGGAACCCGGGACGGCGGAACCATTGTGAGGATACTCGGGAGACCGGAACGGCGGAACCGAGGTTGGGTGTGTAGCGTGGTTATCCGCGGTACGGAGCCAATGCAAATGTTTTGTGTTAAACAAATGGTTTTTGAAAGATTGTTTTGTAAATGAAAATGTTGACACGGTCTACGATGAGTCGCGTAGGAGAAACACGAGACTCTTGGACACCAACGATAGTTGCTTAACGAATGTGGATGTGTCATTGTTAAACTGCGTATATATGTATCATGTGGAAATCGATGTGTTATTTCCTGTTGTTTGTAAGTATGGGTTAGCGGGTATGGGATTACTCTGCTGAGCTTTGTAGCTCACGGTGTTGCCTTTTTGGTGACCCTGACATATTATATCGGTGGTGACGCTGGTATAATGTGTCAGATTTTGTAGATAATCAGGATAAGCAATTCACTGTGGAGGCTTTTGGAGCTGAGGAGCTGGCAAGAATGGAGGAGCTGAGGAGCTGTAGTTAGGAACCCTAGAATCCCCCTCCATTTGTGTAAATATTGAACTCTTGTGAGAGTATTTGTTGTAATAAGAGCCAGACTCCATTTGATGTTATCAATAAAATGTCCTTTTAACGTACCCAAAATTCGGGGCATTACACAGTCAAAGCGTGAAGCTGTGCGTAGGTCGCGGAGAGCCGGCAAGTAGGACAAGTGTACTGTAGCTCGCTTGTTCGGGTACAGCGTAGCCCCAAACAAGTACAGCAAGTAGGCCCTCGCCATCTGCTCCACCTCCTGCTCCGAGTCCAGTACCCTCCCCTATAAGTACCTTTTGAACTCGTCGTAATGGACGGTCTCTGTTTCACCTACCGGCGCCTGCCCCAAGAACAACTCTAGTGCCCCGGTATCCCTGTAAATCTCTGAGTCAAAAGGGATAGGCTCTCCTCCTACCCTCAAACCAGTAAGAGCTACAAAGTCTGACGGAGTCACCATCATCTCCCCGATCAGAAAGTGGAAGGTATTTGAGGAATCCCACCACCTCTCAGCCAGTGCAGTAAGCAGGGCATGGTCACTCTTCACTGCCGTCAAAGTGAGGATGAACGGTCAGAACCCTGCAGCGTCCACCAAGGCTCTAACCCACTCAGGTAACCCTCTGTACAGCTCAAGCGAGCTTGCTGGACCGCCATGACCCCGAGTGCTGGCTGCTCCTCTCTGCATACAACAACAAACAACATGAGAAGAGGTTTATCAGTAAATGCAGTTCAAAGTTCAACATACAGTCAAATCTAGAATCTCAAATCAACACAACGGTCGAGACATGCATTATAGGAGTCGATCAAACTACCAGGTGTTCGTTCACATGGCCATTATATCCAATTCTACAGTTAGCCAAATCAAGTCAAAGACACTTCTCAGTCGAGTTCCAAACTACAAGGCATTTTGCTAGTTGATTTCAATCAAGGCATAATTGTTGGTCGATTCTATCAAGATACACTTTTCAGTTGATTTCAAGGGCATTCCGCTCATCGGCCAGTTGGTTCAGGCCATTGGACACTTTAGTCCAACATCCATTACATCGTGGCACTCAACCTAGTCGGATCCAAGTTCAAAAGGCTATGTCATCAGTCGAGGTAGCCTACAGTTGGTCCAAGCTTGGCCTTAGCAATTTTCGTCGAAGTTATTGGTGCTCTACGCTTCAATTCAGCTATGTCGAGTGTTTTATCAATCGAATCAAGTTCCAAGGTCGAGGTATATTATCGAATTCTGTTTACTACATCGAGCCACAGTTCAGGGCACTAACCTACATACATTGCAAGCTATGCTATGCCAATTCAAGCTACGTACAGTTAGAATGATACAACATGAATATTGAGGCAAGTCTGAAAGTATACATGTGCCCAGGCCACGGATAGGTGTCTCTCAGGGTCCCTCAGTATGAGCTCTGTGTCATAGCTATCTCGCAGAGGCGTGTAGCTCTCAACCCCGGACGGTATGAACAAGTGCGGCTCTGGTAAGGCATATGTATTTGCAACAAACCTGGCACGGGGTGCCTACCGTAAGGACTCAGCAAGTGTCACTGCGCACTCGTACGACCATATCTCCTCCCCCTGAGCCTCCTCGGCTGA
Organism: Rhododendron vialii; assembly: GCF_030253575.1. Taxonomy (NCBI): domain Eukaryota; kingdom Viridiplantae; phylum Streptophyta; class Magnoliopsida; order Ericales; family Ericaceae; genus Rhododendron; species Rhododendron vialii. The sequence goes on along the minus strand of NC_080567.1, from coordinate 14,858,179 downwards.
CTCGGTCTCTCACACAAAGGCCTCCTCCTCGACCCTAGCTCTCTCGGTCTCCGCTCTCAAACGCTCATCCTCCTAAGCTCTCTCAATCTCCTTTTGCCGATCCTCTCGCGCTGCTGTCACTGCAGCCACCACCATCGGATTATCTCGGAGCAATCAGCCAAGCTCCTCCTCTGTCACAAACTCCGCGAAGTCTTCGCGCGTAATAGGAACGTGCGCCGAAGACCCCGCTGTTGGCTAAACTCAACCTCCTCTGTGGGTACCCCCTGGGCAGTCTCCTCCATAACCATTGGGTCTTTACCCCTCGCAGCTGTCAAGGATTTGGACTTCTGGGACACACTATTGGTAAAAGACTTGGCTGAAGATTTGGGTTTAGACTTGGAAGTGCCTATGATAGCACCAGCAACCGACAAAGGGAAGCGCAAACTGGGTGAGGTCCCTGCTGACCTCTGGGATATTTATCAAGACCCTCAGGTCGTGCCCTCTTTGGGAAACGTTCACAATGTTACGAGGCGTGGACGAATTTTTCAGCCTGCTAATCTGTAGGCTGGAAGTTCGTCCAACCCTTCTAATCAAAGGAACGAGCCCTCTACCTTCCCAAGGTCTGCACCACTTGAGGTACCTACTGGCACCCTAGATACGGACATGATTCAGAAACAACTTGAGCGGATTCCCGCTGCTATATCGATTTGGGGACTGATTTGTTCCTCCCGTGAGCATCGTAAGAAACTTTGCCACACTCTCTCCCACCTTGGGGTTCGGGCTAATATCACTCCTGAAGCAATGATATCTCTCATCCTTCCACCTACTTCTAAGCATACCGTGATTTTCACCGATAAAGACCATCCGGTTGAAGGGGTCGACCACAATCGCCCCTTGCACATTACTGTCAAATGTCGAGGACTCTAGGCTCCAACTGTCCTCATCGACAATGGTTCAGCAATCAATGTTTTGTTTGCCCTTTAAGGGTGGCTTACCGTCTAGGTTTAACTAAGAAGGACTTTGCACCTTCTAATCTCGCTGTTAAGGCATACGACAGCACTCGTCGAGTAGTTGAGGGTATGCTGATGCTCAAACTTGATGCTAAGGGTTTTGAGATGGATGTCGAATTCCATGTTATCGACATCCCAGCTACTTTCAATCTTCTGCTTGGCAGGCCATGGCTCCATAGATCTGATATTATGGCTGTTCCATCTACTCTTCACCAAAAAGTCATGCTGGGACTTCTAACTGGCACGTTAACTATCTGTGGATTCCAGGATCCGCCCGTTCAAGGAAGATGGTACTCCCGTTCTAGGAATCATGCATGGCGAGGAGGATGTTATCTAGGAGGCTTTTCTTTTGATACGTCAGGCTCTGTTTTGGCTATCAATGTGGACGAAGATTTCATCATAAGCTCTATTGCTTTGGATATTATGAGGAGGATGTCCTATCTACCTAGGCTGGGCTTAGGGATTCACCAACAAGGGATCTCAGAATTCCCTACCTTTCCTTCCTACGAGGGCCACTTTGGTTTGGGGTACATCACCTCAGCCAATGATGCCAAAAGAAGGAAATGTATGGGAAACCTCGAACTCTCTACGGTGATCCTGACAGTTACTTTGTCTGTGAGAAAGGAAACATTGTTTACACAGGGCATGCTGAGCCCTTTATCGATTCAGAGACCGAGGAGCTGCTACCGGGTTTTGAGATTTTCGCTAACGACACCTGGTCGAACAGCAATGAGGAGCCAGCAAGGATGGAATTCAAGAAGAAGCTCAGTCAGCCGAAGGTCAGGACTGACTTGCTAGGATCTTTCAATTAGGGAAGCTTAGAGCAACTAATTCATGAGTTCTCCCAAGTGGGTTTGACCGAGGAAGCTGAAGAAGCCGAAGTGCTCATGCTCGGGCCCAATGCCCTCGAGGATCCCACCTCTCCTATTACAGAAGCCAAGGGTAGCTTTAAAAATTGCATTTTCAAACCGCGCTTAACTTGCATTGATGACGTGTTTGAGTCTGAGTCTGACACGAAGTCTTTTAAGTCTTTTGAGTCTAGCTCTGAGTCAAAGTTTGAGCCTCTTGGCCCTCCACGTCATAGCTTTTATTTTGAGTTTGACTTTGCTGTACTTGGTAGCCCCGAAGGGCCTTTTGGAATGAAAGAATCCACTTTTGACTACTTCGATGATTTATACATAAACTGTGTCAACCCTGACGATGAAGGGATAGATTTCGATGGGGATATTCCCAAGGAAGTCCGTGCCTTCGTCGAAAGGGAAGATCAAAGGCATGCTCAGCCATTAAAAGAAGAAGTAGTTTCTTTAAACTTGAAAGATGAGAGCGATCCCCGAATGGTTCAAGTGGGCTCCATTTTGTCCCCAGAGGAATATCAGGATTTCAAAGAACTGCTCACGGAGTTTGGCGATATTTTTGCATGGTCTCATCAAGACATGCTCGGCATTGACCCAAAAATAGTGGAGCATCGAATTCCTCTACTGCCAAATGCTAAACCTGTGAAACAAAAATTAAGACGGATGAGGCCGGATTGGGTGCAGAAGATCAATGATGAGGTCACTAAGCAGATTGACGCCGGTTTTCTTATGGTTTCTCAATATCCTACTTGGGTTGCTAATATTGTTCATGTTCCCAAGAAGAATGGACAAATCCGAGTATGTGTCGATTTCAGGGAATTAAACCAAGCAAGTCCTAAAGATGATTTTCCCTTGCCACATATCGATGAGCTTGTTGATAATACAGCAGGGCATGCCATGCTTTCGTTCATGGATGGTTTCTCAAGTTACAATCAGATTCTCATGGCACCAGAGGACCGGGAAAAAACGACATTTATCACTGAATGGGGGACTTACTGCTATTTGGTCATGCCGTTTGGTTTGAAGAATGCCGGTCCTACTTATTAGCGTGCTGCTATGACCATTTTGCACGACATGATGCACAAAGAAGTTGAGGTCTATGTAGATGACATGATTGCCAAGTCAAAAACTAATGAGGGACATATCCCTGTTCTTCGAAAGTTCTTCGAGCGACTCCGTAAGTATAGAATGCGTCTCAATCCGCAGAAGTGTACTTTTGGAGTCACAACAAGTAAAATGCTTGGCTTTCTAATCATTACTCGTGGGATTGAGGTTGACTCGTCGAAGATTGAGGCTGCACTTGAAATGAAGCCACCAGAGTTTGAAAAGGGAGTGCGGAGCTTTTTGGGGAAGGTTCAGTTCATCAGCAGATTCATCGCCAAGTTAACTTTGACTTGCGAGCCGATGTTTCGTCTTCTAAAGAAGAACACTCCGTTTGTATGGACAGACAAGTATCAAGCGGCTTTCACGTCCATTCAGAATTACTTGCAGAATCCTCCGGTCCTCATGCCGCCGGTTCCTGGGAATCCTTTGATACTTTATTTGTCTGTGAATCCTTCGTCTATGGGGTGTTTACTAGCTCAAGAAAGAGATAAGGGTGTCAAAAAGCCATTTATTACTTGCGCAAGAAGATGGTTGTATGTGAAGAACGCTACATAGCTCTGGAAAAGACATGTTGGGCTCTTGTTTGGGCTTCAAAGAAGTTGAGACACTACACGTTGGCTTATCCAGTGAAGTTAATTTCTTGAATGGATCCTCTCAAGTATCTGTTTGAGAAACCAACACTTACTGGTAAGTTAGCACGTTGGTTACTCTTATTGGTAGAGTTCGATCTCGAGTACGTTACAAGGAAATCCGTCAAAGGGCGAGCAGTTGCGAATTTTTTGGCTGATCACCCTATCGATGGACCAGAGGACTCAGATTTTGTGTTCCTAGATGAGGAAGTGCTAACAATTGTCGAAGACTTGTGGACACTCTACTTTCAGGGAGCTGCCAACCAAAAGGGATATGGGATCGGAGTACTGTTGATTACATCTGATGGCTCTCACATTCCGCTTGCATTCAAACTCAATTTCAATGTCACAAACAACCAAGCTGAGTATGAGGCCTGTATTGTGGGTATGGACGCCGCTCTCACCCTCGGCATGGAAAAACTCGAGGTTATTGGTGATTCTAATCTTGTTGTATCTCAAGCCAACAGGGACTGGAAAGTTCGTGAAGAGAAATTGAAACTTTATCATGAAGACTTGGAAGATCTTATTCCTCGTTTTAATAAGCTTACTTTTACTCACATTCCCCGCTTGAAGAATCAATTCGCCGATGCCTTGGCAACCTTGGCTTCCATGGTTGAACTTCCTTTGGGTGTCAAACGCCACCCTATTCTAATCGAACAGCAAGACTATCCTGCCTATTCTAGACACCCCAATCCGGTTTCCCAATTGTTTTACTTCGTTTTTCGGTTTCTTGTTTCCCCAATGATGAATCAGATCGAAAACAGTCTTGAGAGTGAAATGGTTTGAGCTTGGAGCGAGTGGAGCCCATCTTAAACCCAAAAACCCTAAAATAAAACCCTGACCTCAGGTTTGACCATCACGCGATCCATTGGATCCCTCGCGTGATGCTTTACTTGCCAGGTGTTGGTCAAAGTCAAAGCCTTAACTGTTGACCATCGCGTGGGTTGGTAACACCCTCGCGCGATGTACCCAGTCCCTCGCACGATGGTCAATACCTGTCGTTTTCACCTTTTTCCAGCTGGATTTTGTGATGATTAGGGAGCTACTGACCTGGGAACCCCGTTTTCGTCGACTGAACAGCGTTTGCAGGTGCATGGGTTGCACCACCCTCACAACCACTCCCCTCACCTTGTTGGCCACTTTTTCCACCAAGGAGGGTTGGCCAGTCACTAGGCCAAGCCCTTCACCCACCTCACACCTTCTCTTGTCCTATAAATACCCCCCATTGATCATCTGGCAAAGGGTTACAAAAAAATCAAGCAAATAGAAGGCATACAAACCCCAAACACACTTGATATCTCTCCATTCTAATCACATCTATACACTCATTTTCCAAGCTACACCACCTTGTTCAATCCATTTTCGAGACACTCAAGCAAAGGTATAATTCTTGTTGTTTACTGTTTTGATCCCTGAGAGGGACTGGCAGAGCCAAGGCTGATAATCAATATCAGTCCTGGTTCTAAAGTCAGCAAGGCTACAAGAGTTGTGTAACAAGCAAACCCACGCGCGACGGACTCACTATATCGCACGACTGTTTCAGTCAGCACGGGACGGTCATCGTGGGGATGGGATGCTGGTTATTTTCTGTTTTATAGTATTTTAAATCACTGTGAAGCATGTTTAAAACTAGACCCATTGTCTTGCATGCTAAAATTTGTAGTTTAACTTAGAACTCTTAGTCATTTAGCTTGGGAATGCCCCTGGGTTGCTTCTGAACATGTCTCAGAGCCAAGGCATGCAAAGCAATTCCTGGAAGTCCAGTCATGGCCCTCATGCGACGATCTGACTCCATCGCGCGATGGTCAGCCTATTGCCAGCAATTGCCCTTGCATGGGCAACAAGGTCTAAAGGCCTTTGTTTTGGTACCCCCACTGTTTTGGGGTTGTATTTTATTCATGTTATCCCCGTTTGTAATAATTATTTACTTTCAGTACATATAAACTGCTTGGTTTGAATCCTGGGTGTGCACTGGTCCTTCCAGAGCCCAGAAGGAGATAAAATTGAACCTGTTGGAGGGATATAACCATCGCGCGATGGTATGAGTTGGTCGCGCGACAGTTAACTTGCATGCTGGCAGAGCCATGCATGCAAGTTGGCTGCTGCCTGTATCACTTTCATATCAACGCACTGTTTTGATGCCCAGTAACAGTGTTGGGTTTTATCTCGTTTATTTTTCAAGCATGCCATCCATCCATATTATCTTTGATCACATGTTGCAAGATGTTACAGTTTAGAATCCCCGATTAACTGTTCCCCCGCCCTAATTGGCTAAAAATTGGTTAATAAAAGAAGAATCGCAAACTTTTTCACAAAATGCTTAAGTAGAGACCGATCTCCGGGTTGGGCGAGTGGGGTGCCTTAAAACCATTCCCTTCTCGTAACCTGGCTCCCGAACCCAAATATGGTTATGACGGACTGGTTCCTTAACTTTTTCAAATCAAATAGCGCGGCAGGTGCTTCGAAATATGGTTCCTTGGGTGTCGGACCTTTAAAACCGAAGTGGCGACTCTGTATTTTGTGAGCGCTTGTCGTCCAGCTAAGCGCTCCCTCGAACCGGCATTTTGAAAGGAACGGAATCCTTTTGGAAGGGCACGCTGCCCACAGTGGCGACTCTGCTGGGGATCAAACCAATATTAATTCATACTTAAAAGTTTAATACACTTATGAACAATCCTTTAAAAGTTTGTCAAAATGGTGAGCTTCGCACTACCGAAGGTCGAAATGGTGATTTAACAGGACCTCGTGTCCGGCCAATCCAATTTGGGACTTTTTCGATTGATCATTTGTGTATTTTCCTTTTAAAATGGACTAAATAAAGTGAGCCAAATTTGAAAAAGCATTTTGCGATATTGTGATTGTTCTTTTCTTAAATCAATTTTTAGCATTCTTCACTTGCATCGATGTGGGATAAAGCCTCGTTGGATTGTTTTGGCAATTCGACACGATTTATCGGAGCACGGGGACCCCGAATGACCAACAACCTCCGACGATGATGAGTCATTCTACCGTTTAACTGTTGCTCTGCGGTTACACGGGCAGTGGGAGGTATATCTTGGCTTTAGTCCGAGGAACCCGTTATAAGCCAAAACTAGCCTTTGCATATACAAAGCACTAGCACTTTTCAAACTAGGATAAGAACCCACAGGGTAAGATTTACTTGCATCTAACCCCCATATACTATCTTCGTGTTACTGCTTTCCCTATCGCATGCACTGTTCATACATACCGCTTGCGTAGGAGCATGTTTAGGGCGGCTTCTAGGTTCTCAAGTCTTCGAGTCTGTCTTAAGTTGTAAGGACACTGCTTCAGACCTGATGAAGAGTCGTGCATCTTGATGGTGCATGTTATCAGTTTTCAAAGTCCTTAGATCAGCGAGGCTTTGGGATATCAAACCTTTCTAAATCATTGTCTAAAACCCAATCGAAGTTTCAAATAGAAGACAAGGAACAATGGAGAAAATGCCGTGATGCTTACACCACCTTTGTTATCGTGCGAAGCACGTACACCATTTAGGCTATGGCGCTGTGCCGCCTACGCTGCTCCGGTTCCGGTATCACGTCATCTACACCAAGATGTTCCAAGTTCAAAGTTGAAACTTCGGGAATGGAATAGTCAAAGGCTTAGGTTAGTTTGACATCTTTTAGTGTTAGTCGATTCAAATAAGGATACACCGTTGAAAAGATTTCCAAGGATTCTGGCAATGTCTGAATGTTTTTGAGACTGACTTCTCTTCTAGATCTAGAGTCTAGGACGACACTGACGACGGTGATTGCGCTTTCGCTTTAGTCTTTTATTTAGATTAAAGTTTTTGCAGGACCCCTATTAAGCCTTTTCTTACTTACTCCAAGCAAAGTTCTGAACCATTGCACCACCACGGAAAGTATAGAAGCAGAAAGGCAAACCCATTTGGGAACATCTGCACCAGAATCTGGTTTAAAGGTTAGTCAGGTTACAATCCCAGTCAGTCACGACGGAAGACTCTCCGCATTCTCTGTTGGCTACCCTTCAGTCAGGCTCGCCTCCAGTTCTCCAGGAAGTTAAACCTCCGACATCTCCAACCTCTTCATCTTCATCAAGTTCCTTTGAAACACCAGTCATGGCAGATCAACCTCAACCGCTCACTATGGAAGCAAGGTTCACAAGTCTTCAGAATAGTATTGCTACCATGCAACAGAGGGATGCTCAGACAGATGCCAATGTTACCCGTTTGAATGACCTCTTCAACACTCGTCTTCCACCAGTAGCAGAAGTGGGAGGTGAGGTCGATGAGGATGTTCATGCAGAGCCCGTCTTTGTCGAGGACCCAAATCATGCAGGCCGGCTCATAGTTCAGCCCAATCCAAGAGAAGCTCGTCCAATAGCCGCAAACCTTGACCCTGCTGTTGTTAGGCCTACTCAAAATCCTGACTTGGCTATTCTTATGGCCAAAATCACCAAGCTGGAGGAATCTGTTTATAAATCTGAAAGGTTCAATGCTGAGGAAATTGACTTGGACCGCCTCTGTTTGTATCCCAACGCCAAGCTTCCCGACAAATTCAAAATGCCAGATCTAGCCAAGTTCGATGGCAGTGGTGACCCTAAGACTCATCTGTATAGTTATCACGCTGCTATGAAGCTCTTGTCAGTCGAGCCCGAAGCCATGTCACAGATGTTCCCTCAGACTCTCTCTAGTCTGGCTTTTCATTGGTTCTTGTCCCTCGACATTGCCAAGAGAAGGACTTGGGGGCATATTGCTACTGCGTTTATTTCGCAGTACAATTATAATTCCTTGCTGAAAGTGACGACTCGGGAGCTTGAATCTACCAAGATGGAAGCCAAAGAGTCCTTCGCGGACTTTGTCAAGAGGTGGAGGGCTAAGGCTGCCCTAATGACCGATCGTCCGAGTGAGAGGGATCAACTCCGCATCATTTCCCGCAATCTTCAGCCAGATTATGCTAAGCATTTGGTTCTTGTTCAAGCATCGGCAAACTTTGAAACTTCTTCGACTCTGACCTGGCCATCGAGGATGCGCTGCAAAGTGGTATTTTGTCAAAAGAAGAATCTTCTAACCCTCCGAAATCAAAACCTCGAGCATACTCTAGCAACACCAATGCACTATTTGGGGGTGGGACTTTCTCCAATGCAGCAACCAGTGGCACCAATGCCTCCTCCTCCAACACTGCCAATCACATTACCGATGTCAATCAAGTGCGGACTCCATAGAACAACCGTCCTCGTAACCAACCCCGTAGTTTCTCCGCATTTGAAGCTCCGTTGTCCTCTGTTATGGAAAAGTTAATCAAATCGGGACATCTGAAGCCCCTTGATCCAACTCCTCTACCCAAAAATCCTTCACCCAGTTTCAAAGCCAATCTCTATTGCGCCTATCACCAAGCGGCTGGTCATCTTACAGATTCCTGCTTCTGCCTCCATCATGCGATTCAAGATCTTATAGATGAAGGGACCCTTCAGGCTCCACCTCCTCCATCTCAAAAACCAAACATCCTTTCTAATTCCATGCCAAAGCACAATGCTGCTCCCCATATCAACCACATATCCTCCAGCTCCACCCAAATCGACCCTTACTCCACCATGTTCAACCCCACTGACCATATAATCCCAGTGAACAAACCTAAACCGGTCATAATTATACCTTTGGAGTCAGAAGCAGAACTCATGTACATTGGAGAACCTTCTCGTTCTAATCCAAGCCTTCAACTTCTCCAGACAGGCTTCGATCTCTTCAACGAAATCATGGGTGATCTCCATGACAACCCTATTCAGCCTGTACGACTTGGTCCCACCTCGACTCGTCGTGATCCTATCCCGGTCATAACGGATCCTAGTTCTTCTCAGAATTTTGAAAGCCAGTTCTAGGCTGCACTACCCTCATACTTTGAGCGAGAGCCTGAGCTCAGCATGCAGGCCATGGGTTGGTCCATAGCCGACTATGATGATTACGCCGCTCCTATAATCCAAGAATGGAACCAGCTCGAGCTAGAAGGTTTCCCGTTACACCCCGAGTATCTCTCGCTCCCTCAGCATGACCAGGCTTGGGACGAAGAATGGCAGGTCGGACACAACCAGGCGATGCTCGATCCTTTGGATGGTATTTCCTTATATATGTTATTTCAGCAACCCGAACCTTTGCTTCCCGAAGAGGAATATTATTGGGATCCCGAACCCACTTGGCAATTTCTGTTGGATTTCGATACTAATCCTCTTCAAGGCTATGCTTTACCAGATTACATGACTCACTTTGTGGAGGATGATTTCGTTCAAGAAGAACCTCGTGTCTTGGGGGAATGTTTCCGCCCTTCTACCCTCAATAGGCTCAGCAGTTTGATATCTGACATCGAGCATGACCCCACTTTCTACATTGTCGACGAAGGATTGCCACATCCTATAGTTCCTTCTCCGGCTAGGGAAGATTGCAGTATCATGGTGACGGACCTTATCCCGCCAGCCGATCTTTGAGATGTCGATGATATAGTTAATGTTCAAGTTAGGGCAGAGGTTTGGATGGTCAATCGCTCTTTAGCCGATGGTGGACTTTGGGATGTTCCCTTCATCACCAATGGAGGACCTATTGCAGAGGTTTCAGCAGTCAAAGATTTGGACATTTGGGACACGCTTTTAGTGAAGGACTTGGCTGAAGATTTGGGTTTAGACTTGGAAGTTCCTATGATTGCAATAGCGGCCGACAAAGGGAAGCGGAAGCTAGGTGAAGTCCCTGCTGATCTCTGGGATATTGATCAAGACCCTCAGGTCGTGCCCTCTTTGGGAAGCGTTCACAACGTTACGAGGAGTGGACGGATTTTTCAGCCGGCTAATCTGCAGGCTGGAAGCTCATCCAACCCTTCTAACCAAAAGAACGAGCCCTCTATCTTCCTAAGGTCTGCACCACTCAAGGTACCTACTGGCACCTTTGATGCAGACATGATTCAAAAATAACTTGAGCGAATTCCCGCTGCTATGTCAATCTGGGCACTGATTTGTTCTTCTCGTGAGCACCGACAGAAGCTTTGCCACGCTCTTGCCCGTCTTGAGATTCCAGCTGATATCACTCCCGAGGCAATGATATCTCTCATCTTCCCACCTACCTCCAACCACACCGTGATCTTCACTGATAAGGACCTGCTAGTTGAAGGAGTCGACCACAACCGCCCCTTGCACATCACTGTCAAAAGCCGAGTGCTCTGGGTTTCGACCGTCCTCATCGACAATGGTTCAGCGATCAATGTTTTCCCTTTGAGGGTGGCTTACCGTCTGGGTTTAACCAAAAAGGATTTTGCGCCTTCCAATCTGGCTGTTAAGGCATACGACAGTACTCGTTGTGTGGTCGAAGGCACGCTGATGATCAAGCTCGATGCTAAGGGCTTTGAAATGGATGTTGAATTCCATGTTGTTGACATCCTTGCCACTTTCAACCTTCTCCTTGGTAGGCCGTGGTTCCACAGATCTGATATCATGGTTGTGCCATCAACTCTCCACCAAAAGGTCATGCTAGGACTTCCTACTGGCACGTTAAGAATTTGCGGGGACTCAGACATTCACCCGCTCAAGGAGGATGGTACCCCGGTTTTGGGAATTATGCATGGCGAAGAAGATGTGGATCTCGGAGGTTTCTCTTTCGATACATCTGGCTCTGTTTTGGCCATCAATGTGGATGGGGACTTTATCATAAGCTCTGTTGCATTGGACATTATGAGGAGCATGTCCTATCTGCCTGGTTTGGGCTTAGGGATTCACCAGCAAGGGATCCCGGAGTTCCCTACCTTTCCTTCCTACGAGGGCCGCTTCGGTTTGGGGTACATCGCCTCAGCCAATGATGCCAAAAGAAGGAAATGTGCGGGAAAACCCCGAACCCTCTATGGCGATCTCGACGGCTACTTTGTCTGCGAGAAGGGAAACATTGTTTACACAGGGCAGGCTAAGCCCTTTATTGACTCAAAGACTGGGGAGCTGCTATCGGGTTTTGAGATCTTCGCTAACGACACCTGGTTGGATAGTGATGAGGAGCCAGCAAGGATGGAATTCAAGAAGAAGCTCAACCAGCCGAAGGTCAAGACTGACTGGCTGGGATCTTTCAATCAGGGAAGCTTGGAGCAATTGTTTTATGAGTTCTGCCAAGTGGGTTTGGCCGAGGAAGCTGAAGAAGCCGAAGTGCTCATGCTCGAGCTGAATACCCTTGATGATCCCATCTCTCTTATTACAGAAGCCAAGGGTAGCCTTAAAAATTGCATTTTCAAACCACGCTTAACTTGCATTGATGATGTGTCTGAGTATGAGTCTGACACGGAGTCTTTTGAGTCTAGCTTTGAGTCGGAGTTTGTGCCTCTTGGCCCTCTACGTCATAGCTTTTATTTTGAGTTTGATTCTGATGTACTTGGTTACCCCGAAGGGTCCACTACGCCAAATTTTAGTATTAGCGGCATGAGAAGACTGCCGTTAATAGTCCCAAAACCGCCGGTAATACTCAAAACCGCCGGTAATAGTTCAAAAACCGCCGGAAATAAACCGCCGGGAAAACAATTGTCGGAAAAACAAAAGCGGCATTAGAAAACCGCCGGTAATACTAAAAACGGCAGTAAAGAACCGCCGGTAATAATACCGCCGGCAATAAAATCGGTGGTTAATTTTTTTTTGCTTTCCCAGGAATCGAACCCGGAACCTCCGGATCCTATAGCGCGCGTGCTACCAACTGGGCTTACTCGCATATTGCGTCATGTAGGATAAATAATAATATTTATATTATACGGGTCGGTATTATTATAAACGGCGGTAATAAACCGCCGGTATTAAAAAAACCGTATATTCTATTATTTCCGGCGGTATTTTAAAAAACCGCCGGTAAAAGTTTGTAAAAACGGCATTTTTAAAAAAACCGCCGTTTTAGGTAGTTATTCCCAGCGGTTTTACTAATGCCGGTAAAAATAGCTTTTAACGGCAGTTTTTTTACCGCCGGTAATAATACCGTCGGTAAAAGCGATATTTGGCGTAGTGGTCCTTTGGAATGAAAGAATCCACTTCTGACTACTTTGATGATTTTTACATAAACTGTGTCGACCCTGATGATGAAGGGATAGATTTCGATGGGGATATTTCAAAGTCCGTGCCTTCATCGAAAGGGAAGATCAAAGGCATGCTCAGTCGTTAAAAGAAGAAGTAGTTTCTCTAAATTTGAAAGATGAAAACGATCCCCGAATGGTTCAGGTGGGCTCCACTTTGTCTCTAGTGGAATATCAGGATTTCAAAGAACTGCTCACGGAGTTTAGTGATATTTTCACATGGTCTCATCAAGACATGCCCGGCATTGACCCAGAGATAGTGGAGCATCAAATTCCTCTACTGCCGAATGCCAAACCTGTAAAACAGAAACTAAGACGAATGAGGTCGGATTGGGTACAGAAGATCAAGGATGAGGTCACTAAACAAATCGACGCTGGCTTTCTTATGGTTTCTCAATACCCCACCTGGTTGCCAACATTGTGCCAGTCCCTAAGAAGAATGGACAAATCCGAGCATGCGTCGATTTCAGGGATTTGAACAAAGCGAGCCCTAAGGACGATTTTCCCCTGCCGCATATTGATGTACTTGTTGACAATACGGTGGGCCATGCCATGCTCTCATTTATGGATGGTTTTTTGGGTTATAATCGGATTCTCATGGCACCGAAAGATCGTGAGAAGACAACATTCATCACTGAATGGGGGACTTACTGCTATTTGGTCATGCCGTTTGGGTTGAAGAATGCCGGTCCTACTTATCAGCACGCTGTTACGACCATTCTGCACGACATCATACACAAAGAAGTTGAGGTCTACGTGGATGACATGATTGCCAAGTCGAAAAATCGTGAGGGGCATGTCCCTGTTCTTCGAAAGTTCTTCGAACGACTATGTAAGTACAGAATGCGTCTCAATCCGCAGAAGTGCACTTTTGGGGTCACGACAAGTAAAATGCTTGGTTTTCTGATCACTACTCGTGAAATTGAAGTTGACCCATCAAAGATTGAGGGAGTACTTGAAATGAAGCCACCAGAATCTGAAAAGGGAGTGCGGAGCTTTTTGGGGAAGGTTTAGTTCATCAGCAGATTCATCGCCATGTTAACTTTGACTTGCGAGCTGATGTTTCGTCTTTTAAAGAAGAATACCCCATTTGTATGGACAGACAGGTGCCAAGCGGCTTTCACGTCCATTCAGAAATACTTGCAGAATCCTCCGGTCCTTATGCCGCCGATCCCCGGAAAGCCTTTGATTCTTTATTTGTCTATGAATCCTTCGTCTATGGGGCGTTTACTAGCTCAAAAAGGAGATAAGGGTGTCGAGAAGGCCATTTATTACTTAAGTAAGAAGATGGTAGGGTGTGAAGAACGCTACACAGCTCTGGAAAAGACGTGTTGGGCTCTTGTTTGGGTCTTTAAAAAGTTGAGACACTACATGTTGGCTTATCCAGTGAAGTTGATTTCTCGAATGGATCCTCTTAAGTATCTGTTTGAGAAGCCAGCACTTACTGGTAAGTTAGCACGTTGGTTGCTCTTGTTGGTAGAGTTCGATCTTGAGTACGTTACAAGAAAATCTGTCAAGGGATGAACAGTTGCGAAATTCTTAGCCGATCATCCTGTTGTTGGACCGGAGGACTCAGATTTCGTGTTCCTAGATGAGGAAGTGCTAACAGTTGTCGAAGACATGTGGACACTTTACTTTGATGGAGCAGCCAACCAGAAGGGATATGGGATCGGAGTACTGTTGATTACACCTGATGGTTCTCACATTCCGCTTGCGTTCAAACTCAATTTCGATGTCACAAACAACCAAGCTGAATATGAGGCCTGTATTGTTGGCATGGAGGCCGCTCTTACCCTCGGTGTGGAAAAACTTGAGGTCATTGGTGATTCTAACCTTGTCGTATCTCAAGCCAACGGGGATTGGAAAGTTCGCGAAGAAAAGTTGAAACTGTATCATCGGGACTTGGAAGATCTCATTCCTCGTTTCAATAAGGTTTCTTTCACTCATGTTCCCCGCTTGAAGAATCAATTTACGGATGCCTTGGCAACCTTGGCTTCCATGGTCGAACTTCCTTTAGGTGTTAAACTCCGCCCTATTCTGATCGAACAGCGGGACTGTCCTGCCTATCAATATGTCAACGTCATCGATGATGTAGATAATGGCCTACCCTGGTAGCACGACATATGGAATTTTGTTAAAAGTGAGGAGTATCCGGCAGAAGCTTCTAAGAAGGATCAACTCGCATTACGAAGAATAGTGGCCCAGTATATCCTTTGTGGAGGAAAGTTATACAAGAGATCCCATTGTGGGATGCACAAGCTCTATGTCAATGGCTCTGAGGCCACAAGGATTATGGAGGAGGTTCATGAGGGAGTCTGTGGTCCTCATATGAGTGGTGTCATGCTTGCTAGGAAAATCCTACGACAGGGTTACTTCTGGTCCACAATGGAGTCTCAGTGTGTAGATTACATACGGCGTTGTCATAAATGCCAAATCCATGCCAACCTAATGCATGTTCCCCCTTCTAACCTTTTTGGCATGACTTCTCCTTGGCCTTTCTCTGTGTGGGGCATTGATGTCATTGGCATGATCAGACCGTCTACTTCAAATGGTCACAAGTTCATTTTGGTGGCGATAGATTACTTCACCAAGTGGGTGGAAGCCGAATCTTACAAAACCCTAACTGCAGTTCAGGTTGCCCATTTCATTAGAAAGAACATCATCTATCGATACGGTGTACCTCAAGCGTTTGTGTCAGATAATGGGACTCATTTCAAAGGCAAGGCTTTGGAGTTGTTCGAAGAGTTCGGGATCCAAGTCCATCATTCAACTGTTTATCGCCTTCAAACGAATGGAGCTATTGAAGTGGCAAACAAGAATATCGAGACGATTATCAAAAAGTCTGCTGAGTCCGCCCGGGACTGGCATGAGCTACCTCTAGCACTTTGGGGGTACCAGACATCAATTCGAACATTGACAGGAGCGACACCCTATTCTTTAGTTTACGGGATGGAGGCGGTACTCCCTATCGAGTTTAAGGTGCCGTCATTGAGAATCACAGCAGAGTGCGAGCTCACGGAATCCGAATGGGTCAGCGGGAGGTTTGTTGAACTCATGCTTTTCGATGAAAGGAGACTCCGTGCCTTATACCATGTTCAGGGTTATCAACGAAGAATCGCATGGGCTTTCAATAAGAAAGTGAAATCTAGGGACTTGGTTGAAGGAGACATGGTAACAAAGGAGATTCGAGCACCTGTATTCGATCCCCGTGGCAAGTTCTGTCCGAAGTGTTCAGGGCCTTACATCATCAAGACCATCCTTTCTGGGGGAGCAGCTCAGCTTATAGATCTCGACGGCAGCGAGTTCTCCACCTTGGTAAACCTGGATCAACTCAAGCGTTACTACCCCTGAGAGAAGCTCATTGGGTCGAAAACCACAAGGGTGAGCGGCTCTAAGCAAAAATTAGAGCAAGCCTGCTGGATTGAAAACCTGTGAAGGCGATTCAAGCAAAAATAAATAGGCAATACTCAAAAGCTCGCTAGGCCGAAAACCCGAATGGGCGGTTCTGGGCAAAAGTTAGAGTGCAAAAGGAGAGGTAAAATACTCGAGCGAACCTTAGCTTGAACTACGTTCTGACCTGATTCCTTGAAAGAGGATATGTAGGCAATCTCTTCGTGAGATTCGGTCACATTCCATCAATTTGATCCATGGTCTACCATTTTGGGATTTCTCTTCAACATTCAAAGCGACGTGGTGTTCAACACTCAAGACAGAAGGAGAAAGTTTTAAATCTTTCGACTTTATTCAAACTACTACTTCTATTACACAGTTGAGCAAAGCCTTTAAAACAGTTAAGCATAAAAACAGAATAAAATGCTAAAGGCCTTAACAGGCTCACAGTTTATTCTAGATCATTAGAGTCTATTAGGAGTTAGTCATCGCTTTGTCTTCTTGCAATTTCCCTTCTTAGCCAAGTTTTGTATCGATGCATGAGCTCTGTGCTGAAGTCTGGTTCTGCTCCGCCAAGTTGCCGCGGGCCCCAATTGCGCTCGTATCTAGCCAAGTTCTGTGCAGTGAATGCAGGGATATTGAAAGTTTCGATTCCGGCTCGGTGCAATCCTTGACTTATTCCTAGCTGACGAAGAATCCAACTGGGAATGTAGAATGTGAAAGCGGTCAGCCCGGCTATCACCATCCTCTCGAAACTTGCAGAATTAAGGGCCATGTCTGGGATGTCCTTGGCCTCATGCCTCTAGATAATCTCATGCAGGTGCATTTCATTCATGAATGTGTACCACTGGTTCATGGACATCTCCGGATAGATCATCCCGCGCTGATGCATCTGACCGGGCAGGTGAGGCCAGTTTGCCTCCGGTGCAGTGAGCAATCCCAATTTGTCAGATAGCCATACCTGTAGGTGAGGGTAAAAGACAAGTAAGGAGCTATATAAGACTTGAGTGAGAAAACAAGTGAGGAGCCCCGATATGGCCTAAATCGAGAGATGAGGTAAAAGGTAAGTGTGCGAAAACTCGAAAAAGGTGAGTTGAGTGAGAATTTACCTGCAGTAGGAATGGACTATTGCTGAATAAGTTTGTTTGGCCAGTAGAAACCAAATCCAAACCCATGAGTGTCTCTGCTAAAACCAACGCCACCACATTCCTTCGAGTACCCATTTTAGCGGCAACGCTCACCAGCGAAGGGTTGACTTGCCCATTCGGAGATACTAGCAAGTAAGCGGCCAGTACGCTGATCGTCAGGGCAAATCGACGTCGGGCCTGCAAGGCGATGTCTTCTGTGTTTCCTTCAGGGCCATACCACTCCATCAGACGCATGATTTTGATTTGCCCCTCAGTTAACAGACTTTCGGCTGCTCCTCTCGAAATGTCGAGACATGATTGCAAAAGCTTTGGCATGCTCTTCCTATAAGGTGGTACGGCAATCACGCTCAAACCGAACCCCTAGAGATATGCTTGGAATTCTTCTACGGTTGGGCACAACTCGTTGTCCCCGAATCTGAAAACATGAACCTCTGGGTCCCAGAATTGTAGCGCTGCCATCAGAATTTCAGGCCGGACCCTCACGTTGCAAAGAAAATGAAAAGCGGCCAGCCCGTGAAAGCGAAAGGATAGCCAATCTCCAGCTACAAAAGCCGTCAGCCATGGGCTGATCAAGACTGGAAGGTTATTTGCCATTATAGGGGAGTTGGAAGTGCTTGTTCTGGGGGGGGGGTATGCCTCTCATTTCCAGGGACAGACTCTTTTATAGCCAAGGCATGATGAAATATCTCCTTTTATCAAGACAAATTTCCAAGCAAGGTGACATTGCCCCATTCAATGCAAGGGCACACCTGTGAACTACCCCAGGTGTATTTTGGACGGCCAATGACAGTGACAAGGCATCCAACGTCTCAAATTCAAGATTGGTCAAACAAAGGTGGCTTAGCGGGGACTTTCCATCGCGCGATTGTCTCACTCCATCGCGCGATGGTTCCTCCATCGCGCGATCTTATCAGTCCATCGCGCGATGGTTCAGTCTGCAATTTGACAGTTTATAGCAACTACTTACCAACTTTGGTCATTTTTCGTTTCGGGGGTTGTTTTGCAGTTTTGATGGTTCCAGTAGGTCACTACCGTTATATGTGATTGTGTCCAAGTGTTGGATTCGGAATATCGCGTTTAACAGAGATTTTGGACCCTCGGTGGCCCATTTCAAGTGCAAATTAGGATTTTCGGGTGGCCAAAATGTGTTTTACAGGTTTTTCACCCCATTCGCTCATGCTGTACAGGTCATATGGACCTAATATGACTGTACGGAGGTGTCGGTTTCAGTCTGGGACATAATCGAGTCATGTTTTGCATTTCGTGTCCGTTTTTGTGTCTTTTTAGCACTTTTTGGTCTAAACTTTGCTCCGGAATGTATTTTTCAGATCCGTTGATTCGTACGGGTCGTGTGGTGCGTGTTTGACCTCACGGGAGCATCGACTTCATCAAAATTCAAGTATTTGGAGTTTTGGTTCGCTGTTGCCCAAAATTTCATTTTATTTCCTATATCCTCGTATCCTGGTCGTGTCCTAAGTCATATCCTCGATTTCTCTTCTGAGTTGGTCACGTTTATGCATATATGTGTGTCTGTAAGCAGTCTCAGCAAGTCATCAATGCAAGTTTGGTATTAGTGGTGAGTTTTATTTACTCTAATCCACTGCAAGAATAAATAAACCGTGAAAATGCAAATTTTATAGCTAAACTATGCTCTATCCATGTCAAAATGAAGAAAACTACTACATGTTTGGCACTTCGGCCAATCAGAATCATCATATCTACTTGGGCACATTCGCCCAAGAATCAAAGGCACGCAGGCCTCAAAACAGCAATCAGATGTCAGCTGGGGCCTATTCACCCATCATCTACCTATCTACTTGGGCACGCAGGCCGAAAAGCAAAAATCAAAAGTGTAGGAAGTAAATGAAGCTTCGCAGTTGTAGGGAGGTATTCCCGAGCATATACATTTAGTCGCCGAACACGTGATGTTTGGGAGCACGTGGTGAATACGACTGGACTTATCGCCGGGCAGTATGAAGAACAGCGATATGGACTAATGATATGGGAAGTCCTTGGTCCATGCAATCTGTTCGGCTAAATAAAGGCCAATGACATGACAAGTCACTGGTGTAAACTATCTGTTCGGCAGATAAAAGACATTCTGATTACGTTTGGACCAAGTTACATGTGAAGTCCTTGGTCCAGGTAGTCTGTTCGGCAACGAGATCGCCGAACAAGGAAAGAACTCCAATCAATTGTTGGAGCATGGGGAACATTCTTGAAGAATCTAGAAACAATGGTATTCCGTTAAGGAATAAGATCCCAGGAATATAGGATCTGGGAAAGATACCCAATGAGAATGGGATGTCTGGCCAGTAAAGGAAAAAGAATCCTAAAAGAACTCCTTTCTATTAAACTGATAAAGGAAACAAGAATCCTTGATATCCTGGGTTTCCTATACGAGTTGGGAATCCTATGGCAATAGGGATGTTTGGGCGCCAAGCATCCGAATGTCTATATAAACAGAGTAAGCCTAGAGGTAAAAGGTACGCAATACACTGTATTCTTATTGCTTTCCTACTGATAATTAGGGTTTGATTTCTAGTACGTGATACTAACAAAGGCATCGGAGGGCCTTTGCCACGAGAGGCAAAGGTGCACTCACCCCCTGTCTATTTTGCAGATTAGGGTTCAGACGACGAGTTAGGGTTCCGGTGAAGAGGCACGAATAAGCCGTTGCAATCCAGTTGATCCGAAGTACCAATTGTTTTCATCCCCCTACAATTGGCGCCGTCTGTGGGAAACGAACCAATTTTTCTGAAAAAATAAATATGATGGAAGAAGATCCAATCACTCCATTCAGTCCGAAGGACCAGTTGGGTGGGGGAAGAGATAAATCCCCACCAGGAGCTCCGAGAAAGCCCACTGGTAGACATGATCGAGATAACTCCAAAGAAAAAGGAGATAAAACTGCTACGGGCTCCACGAGAAGGAGTAGGTCTCATCGAAGAGATGAATCAGTTACCCATTCGAGAAATATTCACAGTGATAACGATGTTCTCGATAAAAAGAGAAGGGAAATAGAGAAGTATGCTCGTTTGATTAAAAAACGAGAGTACGAGATACAAGAGTTGCAGCGGATACGAGACCATCCAGAAGATTCTGGACTTTCTCGAAGGAATTCCCAGAGCGACGGACGGGCTCTGGTGGTTCATAAGCAGACCCATTCACGCATAAGAGGGAGCAGAAGTCCTGTTATAGGGCGTCATGAGGATTCTCCACGAAAAAGGGGAAGAAGAAGTAGAAGCCGAACACCCGAGAAAAGGGCTTCTTCATGAAAAAGGAGGAGCAGAGACCGAAGTTCTACCCCCGAGGAAGAGGAAACAAGAAAACATCATCGAGATAGGTACGAGAGACCTGATGCTGATTGGGTCAAGGCCTCGGCCCACAAGACAAAGGAGCTAGAAGAGGGGACAGCGACTGCAAGAGAAGCAGCACGCAAGGCCTTGAGTAATATTGCAGCCTCCCCTTTTACAAAAAGGCTGCAAGAGGCTAGGTTGCCGAGCAGGGTGAAGCACGGTGCGTTCGTACTTTACGAGACAAATACGGACCCCGTGGCTCACATACAGCATTATCAACAGGCTATGTTTATGCATGAAGGGGATGATTCCATCTTATGCAAGATGTTCCCCTCCAGTCTTGGCAAGGTGGCTTTATCCTGGTTTCATAAACTGGCCCCACGATCCATATGAGGATGGAGGCAGTTGGCCGAGGAATTCACTGCTCGGTTCTTGACAAGCAGAAAAGCCCCAAAGACCTTTGAAAGTCTTTCCACCATGAAACAGGAGGAGAATGAGCAGATCAGAGATTACGCAAAAAGATTACGCAAAGAAGTACTGGGAAACTGTAGGGAGGTATTCCCGAACAGGTACAAGAAGAGCCCGAGCACGGTGAAGTAAAAAGTCAACGCACTGTGAACCAGCGATATGAGAAGTCAATGATCCAGAGAGGTTGTACGATTCTCGGTACAGTAACACGAGACGTTATTGGACCAAATACAAGGAAAGTGACATGTGATGCCACTGTTCAGATATCTTGTTCGGCAAAGAGAGCCGAACAGGAGGAGAGCTCCTTAGAAAGGAACTGGTCCAAATCATTTCTAAAGGACCAGTTACATGTGAAGTAACTGGTCCAGGCCATCTGTTCGGCCATGAGATGGCCGAACAAAGAAAGAAGTCCTATTGAAGGGAACATTCTAGAAGGGTCCAGAATCACTGGTATTCCGTTAAAAGATGAGATCCCTAGAATATAGGATCTAAAGAAGATATCCAACGAGTATGGGATGATCGGCCAGTAATGGAAAAGAATCCTAAAAGGACTCTTTTCTAATAAGCTGATAAAGGAAACGAGAATCCTTGATATCCTGGGTTTCCTATACGAGTTAGGAATCCTAGGGCAACACGGATGCTTGGCCAGCAAGCATATGCAAATCTATAAATATGAGGTAAACCTAGAGGCAAAAGGTACGCAATACATTGCATTATTCGATATTTACCTACTGATAATTAGGGTTCCATTGGTACGAAATACTAACAAAGGCATCGGAGGGCCTTTGCCACGAGAGGCAAATGTGCACTCACTCCTTGTCTGTTTTGCAGAACAAGGGTTTCATTGACAAATTAAGGTTCCGTTCAAGAGGCACGTGAAGCCGTTGCATTCCAGTACTATTCAGAGCACTACTTGAATTTATCAACCTACAATTGGTGCCGTCTGTGGGAAACGACAGAGTTCCCTTTGAAATACGACCATGGTGGAAGTAGATCCAGCAACACCACACGATCCGAAGGACGTGTTAATTGGAGGAGGGGATAAATCTCCACCCGGGGCTCCGAGAAAGCCCGAAGGAGGACACAAGAGGACCACGAGTAAGGGCCACCCCTTTACCATCCACGGCAACCACGGCAACTCCAAAAATAGAGATGGAGAGACGGCATCGAAGTCCACGAGAAGGACCAAATCCCATCGAGGGGATGAATCGATTTCACACTCCAGGGGTGTATACCGTAGCGAAGACGTTCTTGATAAGAAGAGATAAGAGATTGAGGAGTATGCTCGTTTGATCAAAAAACGAGAACATGAGATCAGAGAACTAGAGAGGATCAGGGAACATCCGGAGGATTCCGGACTATCTCGAAGAAATTCTAGAGGCAGTGAATATGCTTTGGTACAGTACAAAAAGGCTCCTTCACGAGGAAGAAGGAGCAGAAGCAGAAGTCTGACCCCAAGGCGACATAAAGCTTCTCCACGAAAAGGAAGGAGCAAGATCCGAACACCCGAGCGAAGGAGGGTATCTCTGACAAAGAGGAGAAGCAGAGGTCGAAGCTCTACCCCCGAGGAGGAAGGGAGTAGGAAACATCATAGGGACAGGTACGAGAGACCTGATTCCGATTGGGAAAGAACTAGATCCAAGAAAGGACCAGAGGATGAAACCATGACTGCACGAGAAGCAGCACGGAAAGCACTTCAGAATATAGCATCCTCCCCTTTTACAAAAAAGTTACAGGAGGCTAGGCTGCCGACCAGGGTAAAACACGGAACGTTCATCCTCTACGAGACAGATGCTGATCCCGTGGCACATATACAGCATTACCAGCAGGCAATGTTTATGCATGAAGGAGATGATGCAATCATGTGCAAGATGTTCCCGTCGAGTTTAGGGAAGGTTGCTTTGTCTTGGTTTCACAGATTGGGTTCACGCTCCATCCGAACATGGGTGCAATTGGCCGAGGAATTCACTGCATGGTTTTTGACGAGCAGGAAAGCTCCCAAAACCTTTAAGAGTCTTTCCTTTATGAAGCAAGGAGAGGACGAGCCGATCAGGACATATGCAAAAAAGTACTGGGAAACCTTCAATGAGATCGAAGGTTGTAGCGAGGAATACGCAATAGCCACGTTCAAGACAGGCTTACCTGTTCGGGGGGAACTGCGTAAGTCCCTAAATATGAGTCCCGTGCAGACATTGGCAAAACTGATGGAGCGAATTGAGCAGCACGCCAGGAACGAGGATGACATTCTACGGGAGGATGGTAAGCTGGCCGCCGAGCAAGTAAAGGGGCCTATAAAGAAAGCAGACAAGCCAGAGCCCAAAACTTATCGTGAAAGAAAAGATTATGGGCAGGCGAAGAAAGAGCAGTACAGGGACAAACAAGCCCCAGACCCCAAGTCATTCTTTTCAATAAACACGGTTTGGAAAGAGCCCGTCTACAGGATTCTTTATCGAATAAAGAATCAACCTTATTTCAAATGGCCCCCAACTCTTGGTGGGAATAAAGATGCAAAACGTGCTACGAATCAGCACTGCAGTTACCATAAGGATTGGGGCCATATGACTGAGGACTGTGAGATGTTTAAACGGCATCTTGATGATTTGGTTTCGCGAGGTTATCTCAAAGAATTTATCCAAGAAGATCCTAAGGATAAAGACAAAGCAATGGAGTTGGATTACGAACAAAATCCAAAAGGGGTAATCCATATGATACATGGATTAGCCGAACCTTATACGAGAAATGAGGTGAGATTGCTTCAGAGACAAGTGAAACATGACCAACATGTGATGAAGTTGGGGAAGAAAAGAGGGCGCAACGAAGGGGCAGGCAACAAGGGCATAGTCTTTACGGATGAAGATCTGGGAGGAGTCCAGGTACCTCACAATGATGCTTTGGTCATAACCCTACGAGTTGGGGAATATGACATGGAAAGAATCCTGGTGGATTCAGGGAGTTGCACCGAAGTGCTATACTACGATGCATTCAAGAAACTGGGGCTCACTCAAGAAGATTTGGTACAATCAGTAACTCCTTTGGTCGGATTTGGGGCAGGAGCAGTTTGGCCGTTAGGCAAGGTAACTCTGCCTGTTCGGACTGGGACAGTGGTGCTACGAACCGACTTCCTAGTGGTGGATGTACCGTCTTCCTATAACGTGATTATAGGGAGAACATGGTTGCACAAGATGAGGGCAGTCTCTTCAACTTTCCATCAGATGGTAAAATTCCCAGGGTCTAATGGGATTGAGCACATCAAAGGTAACCAAAAGGTAACTCAACAATGTTTAGTATCCATCGTAAAATGCATCCAAAATGCCCACCATATCAATTCAGTAGAAATCCCCGATTAGCCAACCATCGAGGATATCGGAAGGGACCCAGCCGAGAGGGTAGTTGAGGGTTTAAAGAAAATACAGATCAACGAGATTGATCCTGACAGGTATTTTTTAATTGGGGAATCATTGCCAGCAGACGAAGAGGCTGAATTGATAAGTTTCCTAAAGACTTATGTCGACATATTTGCCTGGACACCAGAAGAAATGCCTGGGGTAAGTGCAGACGTAATTTGCCACCATTTAAACGTTGATCCTGAGCATAAGCCAGTCGTTCACAAAAAACGGAGGGCAGCCGTGCAGCATGTGGATGCAGTTATCGAGGAAGTCGATCGTTTGTTGGAGGCCAAAGCAATACGAGAAGTCTACTACCCAGAATGGTTATCCAACACTGTTGTAGTACCGTGCAGCATGTGGATGCAGTTATCGAGGAAGTCGATCGTTTGTTGGAGGCCAAAGCAATACGAGAAGTCTACTACCCAGAATGGTTATCCAACATTGTTGTAGTAAAGAAAAAGAATGGAAAGTGGCGAGTCTGCGTAGATTTCACAGACCTGAACAAAGCCTGCCCAAAGGATAGCTTTCCACTTCCAAGGATAGACCAACTCGTAGATGCCACTGCTGGATATGAGCGAATGAGTTTTCTCGATGCATATCGAGGATATCATCAAATTGCCATGTTTGGGCCAGATCAGGAGAAAACTTCTTTTATTACACCACGAGGGTTGTACTGCTACAATGTCATGCCCTTAGGATTAAAGAATGCAGGGGCAACATATCAGAGATTGGCAACCATCATCTTCAGAAAATTGCTCGGCAAAACTATGGAGGTTTACATAGATGACATGGTGGTGAAAAGTAAAACTGGGCAAGCCCATATTGCAGATTTGAGAGAGGCTTTTGAAATTTTGAGGAAATACAAGTTGAAACTCAACGCCTAGAAGTGTGCGTTTGGAGTCGGCTCTGGAAAGTTTTTGGGCCACCTTGTAACCTTGAGGGGGATAGAGGCGAATCCCGACCAGATAAAGGCTTTACAAAATCTGCAGAGTCCTCGGACAACGAAAGAGGTCCAACGGTTGACTGGGATGGCAGCGGCTCTTAATCGATTTATTAGCCGATCAAGTGACAAGTGTAGACCTTTCTTTCAACTGTTAAAGAAAAGAGAGGGGTTCGAGTGGGGAGCAGAATGTGAACGAGCCTTCCAGGATCTGAAGGGATATTTGGCCTCTCCTCCCCTTCTTTCGACTCCAGAACCAGGTGAGTCTCTAGTTTTATACTTAGCTGTTTCTGAGCATGCTGTGAGTGCAATACTTTTGAGAAATAAGGGATCCGAGCAAATCCCAGTTTATTATGTGAGCAAAACTTTGTTAGATGCCGAAACAAGGTATTTGCCCCTCGAGAAATTAGTCCTGGCATTAAGGACAGCAACCAGAAAATTGCCACATTATTTCCAGAGTCATAAAGTTGTGGTTTACACTGAGTTCCCGTTAAAATCACTGCTACGAAAGGCAGACTTCTCGGGAAGGATCTCAACTTGGTCCATAGAGTTATGCCAATACGACATTGATTATCAGCCGCGCACAGCAATCAAAGGTCAAGTGTTGGCTGATTTTGTGGCAGAATTCTCACCCACAGTAGCACCTTTGCCTCCTACGAGAAAGGAGCATGAAGCAACGCCACCTGTAACGAAGAAACAAGAATCAGCCGAACAAGATCCCTTGGAATGGAAGCTGTTTGTTGATGGGTCAGCTTGCAACATCAGTTCAGGAATTGGAGTTGTGCTTTTACCCCCTGAAGGATCAATGTTGGAACTATCTGTTCGGCTAGGGTTCAGTGCATCAAATAACGTGGCAGAGTACGAGGCACTCTTAGCTGGTTTGAGAAGTGCAAAAACCCTAAAAGCTGAACGTGTTAGGGTGTATTCTGATTCACAACTCGTAGTCCATCAACTGTCCGGGCAATATGAAACCCGGAGCGAGAAGATGGCGGCCTATGTACAAGTAACCAGAGATCTGCTCGATACCTTCGAAAGGGTGTATATTGAGCAGATAAGTTCTAGAAAGAATGCTCATGCAGATTCATTGGCATGGTTAGCCGCAGCTGTACCATCTGAGTTTAAAAGAAAAATAGTCGTGGAGTATCTGACCGAGCCGAGTATTGGGAGAAGCGTGGAGATGGT
This sequence comes from Rhododendron vialii, assembly GCF_030253575.1. NCBI lineage: Eukaryota > Viridiplantae > Streptophyta > Magnoliopsida > Ericales > Ericaceae > Rhododendron > Rhododendron vialii. The sequence continues at coordinate 14,831,737 of NC_080567.1, read as the reverse complement.
CTTGGACGTGAACCAAAGACCAAGTTGGATGGACCCAATAGTGGAGTTTTTACGAGATGAAACACTTCCTTTGGACAAAAAGGAGGCTCATAAAATCAGGACCAAATCTGCTCGGTTCTGGTTATCCCCAGAGGGAAAATTGTATAGAAAATCTTTTACAGGGCCCTACTTGCTTTGTGTGCATCCTGAAATGGTGCGAAAATTCCTCCACGAAATTCATGAGGGAACTTGTGGAAGCCATGCTGAGGGCCGGTCCATCGCCCACCGAGCAACCACCTAAGGATACTGGTGGCCGTACATGCAAGAAGACGCTAAGGTATACGTTAAAATTTGTGAGAAGTGTCAGAAGTTTTCACCAATGATTCGAACACCAGCCGAGGATCTGGTGCCTTTGACGAGTCCTTGGCCGTTTGCTTAATGGGGAATGGACATAGTGGGTCCATTGCACAAAGCAACTGGGAACCGAAAATTCCTGCTAGTTGCAACAGACTATTTCACTAAGTGGATTGAGGCAGAACCATTGGCCAAGATCACTGAACCTATGATAGAAAGGTTCGTGTGGAAGAGCATCATTACTCGTTTTGGGGTCCCATACTCATTGATTACAGACAATGGATCCCAGTTTCAGAAGAAGTTCAAAACTTTCTGTGCCCAGTATGGGATAAGAAATTACTACTCAACTCCGGCCTACCCTCAAAGTAATGGACAGGCAGAAGCTTCTAACAAAACAATTCTTGATGGAATTAAGAAGAGGTTGGATAAAGCAAAGGGGAAATGGCCTGATGAATTGCCATTGGTACTCTGGGCATACCGAACAACGCCTAGGAGGTCTACGGGAGAGACCCCCTATTCATTAGCATATGGAACAGAGGCTGTTATTCCATTGGAAATAGGTCTGCCGACCAACAAGACCACTTTGGTTGAAAGTGGAGGAAATGATAGAGCATTGGAGATTGAATTAGACCTTGCCGAGGAATGACGAGAGCGGGCCCTGGTGCACTTGGCCTCATACCAAGAGCAGCTCATCAAAAGTTACAACAAGAATGTACACCCACGAGAGTTTGGTGTTGGAGACCTTGTGCTTCGAAAGGTGCTCGGCAATACTAAAGTGGCTAATGAAGGAAAGTTAGGGGCAAATTGGGAAGGCCCATATCGAGTTACAAAAATCGCGGGCATTGGGGCTTATCGATTGGCAGACTTGGACGGGAACCCAATACCAAGACCTTGGAATGTCCATAATCTGAGAAAATATTTTTCTTTATGCACATCGTGATTGTGTGAGAGTTACGAATAAAACTCTCTTGTGTTCTAAAGTTTTGTTATTCTAGTTGCAAGGGGTACGAGTAACGCCCTCTTGAGTTTTACAGTTTATGAATGAAGTTACTTTTTTTTAGTATAACTGTTGTGTTCTAGGTATTTGTTTTAAATACGAACTACGAGATTAGTTTCCCTCATTCGTATTGGGGAGCAGGGTATACATTTAAAGTACGTGAAACTTAAAATCACTGCTTATGAACTTGTGTGATTTTGAAACTTTTAAGTACGTGAACTTAAACGCAAGTACGAAACACTTGTGAGAACGCAAGTACGAAACACTTGTGTGATGTTCTAAGTACGTGAAACTTAACAAATACGAGTATGAAAACACTTGTATGGAATTTAAGTACGAGAAACTTGGACAGACATGCATAAACTTTAACGAGTATATGTTAGCCACGAAATATTCAAGTACGAGAAACTTAAACCCTTGTGATGCATACGAATACATGCATAGAGCATACGAGAATATGCACAAACTTGGAAGCATAAGAATATATGCATAAGTACGTGAAACTTCAAACGATTAAGTACGAGAAACTTACAAATCAAAGACAAGTACGAAATACTAAAAGAGTTTTCAACACAGTATTCTGACATCACAAAACCACAATTCGAACAGGTGGCAAAACAGATTGTCAAATACATGACGATTGAATTTATTCGTCTTCTGTGAGATCTTGAACAGTTGCAGGAGTAGTTGTAGGAGCTGCTGGTGCAGTCAACTCTTCAGTGGTATTCTCATCTTCAAGTGGACCACCACTGACTTCCTTTTGGCCAGGGTTGGTCATATCATTCTGTGGCTCAACTTCAGTAACAGGTGGCTCAGACGTCTGCACATCTTGTTCTTCATCTCCCTCCTCAGTAATGTCCTCCTGCTCACCAGCAGCTGCGCTTGGTAGTTCAATGTTGGTCCAGAGCGGAGATGACTCAGGTATCTCAGCCTTTGCAAGGCAAGCTGTCCAGGATGCCACCCAAACTTGGTCTTGAATCCCAGGCATCTGGTTCGTGTAGCTATCTGTAGCTACTTTGATTCCCTCATTGTATCCCTTTTCAAATGCAGCTTAATTTGGCTTCAGTCTGGCTTGTTTCAAGTTCTTTCAAAGTTTGTGCGAGACTGTCCTCAGCCCCCTTCAGTTGTCCCTTCAAGCCATTTGCTACCCCCAGGGCCTGGTTTCTTTCTCTCTTAAGCCTGATGATGGTACGTTGAAGCTTGGTGTTCTCACTGACAAGTTTGGCACGTTGGGGCTCGGATTGGCTGAGTTTTTGAGCCATGACCACCATTTTTTGCATCACCTGGAACGTTCAAAAACAGCTGTGATAAACATAAATATCAAACGCTATATACGCTATGGTTACAAAAAGAAACTTTACCTTGGCGTTATGGGACATGAAAGAGCTGAGGAGGTTGTCAGGAGACATTGCAACTTCTTTTTGCATATCCCCAAGCAACAGAAAGGCCTGGGACAATGCAAGTGCAGTCCCTTAAGTCTCAACAGTGTCCCGAGCAGTGATAGCTCGGTTCCCATGAGAGAAAGAGGGAGCCCATGCTGGAGCAGGAGATGAGGAGGATGGTGGGGGTCTTTCTTGGGATTCTTCCACCCGTTGACGTTTATCTCTGTGGAGGGCTTCAATTTCTTCTGGAGAAAATCCAGGAGGAGCATCAGTCTGAGTCTGGATACGACGGCCACGACCCTGACCTTGTCCCCGAACAGTACCACGACCTCGACCAGGAATAGTGAGTAGGCTTCCTAAATCGATTTGCCGGTTCATTTCTGGAGGTGAGGGGGTATAGCCACTGGAAGAAGAGCTTGATGTGGGACTGGAAGCTTCCTCAGCAAGAGGGATCGGTTCGTCAGAAATAGGAGGTGTCTGAGAACGCCTCTCTTCTTGTTCGGGGACTGGTCTTGAAGGACCAGCAACAACGGGATTATCAGCTGCTCGGGTTCGCCGATCAATAAACCCACCGTACGAAGCTTTGTAGCTGAGAAGTACTTGAGCTGCTCTTGCTCGGCCTGCAAGGTATGTCCCTTCGCCGTTGAATGCAAGTGCTCGTCTGATATCAGCTACGTGAACTTGTGGGGTTATGATGTTATAACCACGATTGATGTTTGATGCTGAAATATGACAAAGCATAAACAATAAGGAGCATGAAAAAGCTTTTTGTTTGAGAAAGATAAACATATGAATTAGGAGGAAAGAACTAACATGGGCTCCCGAAAATGTGAGGAGCATGAAAACCAATCACTTGGCCGTCCTCATCCCTGGGTTCAAAGTTGCCCGTAACGATCAGAAAATCGTCGTCATCCCCACGAGCAGAGTCAGGGAGTTCGAGAACAAGCTTCTTTCTAGAATCCCTACTTTTTAAATAATAAGTAAGGGCGTCCCCAGTTCTGGAAATACAGTATAGGTGGTGAATATCGTACAAGCCTAGAGAGGTCCCTAACATTTGATTTAGGGCATTTATACCCATAACTACTCGGAAGAAATTAGCAAAAACCTGCATTGGGGAAAGCCTATAGTATATATGCTGGACTTGGCGAAGCAGAGGGGCCAAGGGAAACCTAACCCCGCCCTCAACGATAGCTACCACTGGAATGTGAAGAGTGTCGAAATCAAAACTTTCACGAATGGCATCCTCAGGAGCCAGAACAGTGGCTACATTGTCAGGAATCTCATAACGAGATCTGAAACTTATGGTTTGAGGAGTATTACAGTGTCTCCGAAATCTCCCATTACCAAAAAGGTTTTTGGGGTTCTTTGAAGTATGAAAGAAAAGGGGGCGATGAAACCCTAACAAGAGATTGTAAACAATCCACCAAGAGAAATGGAGCAGTAAGGAGAGGAATGGTGACTTACGAAAATAGTTGATTGAATCCCTAAGAGCAGAAAGGAGGAAGTCTTGAAATGATGAACAGAGCTTCAATGGCGGGTAAAACTTGAAATCGTCTTTTTCTGCAGAAGGAGTCTAAGAGAGAGATTGGGGTTTTTGAAAATGGGACGAAAACCCAAAAATACCCTAAAAGTTGGTGGCATACGTGAAACGTCACCCCAGACGCCGTTTGAGCGTTCCGTTTCCCAAAACACGTCTGTCCGTATTAAATGTGAGCAATACAATGATCGACACGTGTAAAGATTAGGGCTAAAAAGCTTGTGACGCCCAAACCAAAAGAAGTTTTCGCCTTGGCAAAATGACGAACAAATGCACCAATTTTTGAAATAGAGTGCAAAGACAAAATAAATATGCTCGGTAAAAGAGCTTTACCCGTCATCTGAGTACAATATAAACGAGTAAAGCTGGGGAGCAATTGTAGGGAGGTATTCCCGAACAGGTACAAGAAGAGCCCGAGCACGGTGAAGTAAAAAGTCAACGCACTGTAAACCAGCGATATGAGAAGTCAATGGTCCAGAGAGGTTGTACGATTCTCGGTACAGTAACACGAGACGTTATTGGACCAAATACAAGGAAAGTGACATGTGATGCCACTGTTCAGATATCTTGTTCGGCAAAGAGAGCCGAACAAGAGGAGAGCTCCTTAGAAAGGAACTGGTCCAAATCATTTCTAAAGGACCAGTTACATGTGAAGTAACTGGTCCAGGCCATCTGTTCGGCCATGAGATGGCCGAACAAAGAAAGAAGTCCTATTGAAGGGAACATTCTAGAAGGGTCCAGAATCACTGGTATTCCGTTAAAAGATGAGATCCCTAGAATATAGGATCTAAAGAAGATATCCAACGAGTATGGGATGATCGGCCAGTAATGGAAAAGAATCCTAAAAGGACTCTTTTCTAATAAACTGATAAAGGAAACGAGAATCCTTGATATCCTGGGTTTCCTATACGAGTTAGGAATCCTAGGGCAACACGGATGCTTGGCCAGCAAGCATATGCAAATCTATAAATATGAGGTAAACCTAGAGGCAAAAGGTACGCAATACATTGCATTATTCGATATTTACCTACTGATAATTAGGGTTCCATTGGTACGAAATAATAACAAAGGCATCGGAGGGTCTTTGCCACGAGAGGCAAAGGTGCACTCACTCCTTGTCTGTTTTGCAGAACAAGGGTTTCATTGACAAATTAGGGTTCCGTTCAAGAGGCACGTGAAGCCGTTGCATTCCAGTACTATTCAGAGCACTACTTGAATTTATCAACCTACAGAAACCTTCAACGAGATTGAAAGCTGCAGTGAAGAGTACGCAATTGCAACCTTTAAAACTGGTTTGCCTGTTCGGGGAAAGCTGCGCCGTTCGTTGAATAAACATTTGGTAGCCACCTTGGCTAAATTGATGGAACGGATAGAGCAACACGCCAGAATGGAGGATGACATACTCCGTGAGGATGGCAGGACGGTTACCGAACAGCTGAAGGCACCTCCCAAAAAAGTGGATAAGCCAGAGCCCAAGACTTATAGAGAGAGAAGGGAGTACGGGCAGGCTAAGAAAGAGCCGTACAAGGATAAGCAAGCTCCTGACCCTAAATCCTTCTTTTCTATCACTACAGTTTGGAAGGAGCCAATTTACAGGATTCTTTATCGAATAAAGAATCAGCCATATTTTAAATGGCCACCAAGTCTAGGCGGAGACAAAGATGCGAAACGTGCCACGAATCAGCACTGCAGTTATCACAAAGATTGGGGCCATATGACCGAGGATTGTGAGATGTACAAGAGGCACCTTGATGATTTAGTCTCTCGGGGCTATCTCAAGGAATTTATCCAAGAGGATCCAAACGAAAAAGGGAAAGCTATGGAGCTGGGTTACGAACAAAACCCTAAAGGTGTGATCCATATGATACATGGGTTGGCTACACCTTATACGAGGAATGAGGTGAAGCTGTTGCAAAGGCAAGTCAGACACGATCAGCATGTGATGCGTTTGGGAAATAAGAGAGGACGAAAGAATGATGTGTGCAACGAGAGCATAGCATTCACTGACGATGACTTGGGGGAGGTCCAAATACCCCACAACGATGCATTGGTCGTAACCCTACGAGTTGAAGAATATGACATCGAGAGAATTCTAGTGGACTCGGGGAGTTGTACAGAGGTATTGTACTATGATGCATTCAAGAAGCTGGGGCTGGCCCAAACAGACTTAGAACAGTCTACAACACCTCTCATTGGGTTCGGTGCAGGAGCAGTCTGGCCCCTAGGAAAGGTAACGTTACCTGTTCGGGCTGGATCAGTGGTGTTGAGAACAGATTTCCTAGTGGCCGATGTCCCTTCTTCCTATAACGCAATTATAGGAAGGACATGGTTGCACAAGATGAGAGCAGTTTCCTCGACTTATCACCAGATGGTGAAATTCCCAGGATCAAATGGGATTGAGGTACTTAAAGGCAACCAGAAGGTGGCACAACAGTGTTTGATTTCCATTATCAAAACTGCCCCAAAGGTCCACCATGTTCATACACTAGAAATACCTGATCAACCAACTATCGAGGATGTTGGAAGAAGTCCAGCTGAAAAAGTGGTTGAAGGATTGGAGAAGATTCAGATCAACGAGACTGATCCTGAAAGATATTTTTTAATTGGAGAATCACTACCGGCAGACGAAAAGGCTGAATCGATAAGATTTCTGAAAGAGTATATTGATGTTTTTGCATGGGTGCTAGAGGAAATGCCCGGGGTGGAAGCAGATGTGATCTGTCACCATTTAAACATTGACCCTCAGCACAAGCCGATCATTCAAAAAAAATGAAGGGCAGCCATGCAGCATATAGATGCAGTGATTGAGGAGGTCGATCGTTTCCTGGAGGCCAAAGCAATACGTGAAGTCTATTACCCAGAATAGTTATCCAACACCATTGTGGTGAAGAAAAAGAATGGGAAGTGGCGTGTCTGTGTGGACTTCACAGACCTAAACAAAGCGTGCCCTAAGGATAGTTTTCCTTTGCCCAGGATTGACCAATTGGTTGATGCAACCTCTGGATACGAGCGAATGAGTTTTCTCGATGCATATCGAGGATATCATCAGATTGCTATGTTTGAACCTGATCAAGAGAAGACTTCATTTATCACACCTCGAGGGTTGTATTGCTACAATGTTATGCCGTTTGGGCTGAAGAATGCTGGGGCAACATACCAAAGACTTGCAACCATCATGTTCAAGAAGCTCATGGGAAAAACTTTGGAAGTTTACATAGATGATATGGTGGTAAAGAGTCGAGAAAAAGGAGGGCATATTACTGACTTAAAAGAAGTGTTTGAAATCTTAAGGAAGTATAAACTAAAACTCAATGCCTCGAAGTGTGCGTTTGGAGTTGGTTCAGGAAAGTTCCTTGGCCATTTGGTAACCATGAGAGGGATAGAGGCAAACCCCGATCAGATTGATGCCCTACAGAGACTACAGAGTTCCAAAACTACCAAAGAAGTCTAGAGGCTGACTGGAATGGCAGCAGCACTTAATAGATTCATCAGCAGGTCAAGTGATAAGTGCAGACCCTTTTTTCAGTTACTAAAAAAGAGAGAGGGATTCGAATGGGGAGCAGAATGTGAGCTAGCCTTCCAGGACCTAAAGAAGTACCTAGCAGAACCCCCACTTTTGTCAACTCCACAGTCAGGTGAGTCTTTAATTCTGTACTTAGCTGTTTCCGAGCATGCAATAAGTGCAATCCTGTTAAGGGATTTGGGGATCGAACAAATCCCTATTTATTATGTTAGCAAGACATTGTTGGATGCAGAGAGGAGATATCTGCCTTTAGAAAAACTTGTCCTGGCACTTAGGACAGCCACAAGAAAATTGCCACACTACTTCCAAAGCCATAAGGTTGTGGTTTATACTGAGTTTCCATTAAAATCGTTGCTACGAAAGGCAGACTTTTCGGGAAGGATCTCGACATGGTCCGTGGAGTTAAGCCAGTACGATCTCGAATATCAGCCACGCACAGCAATCAAAGGCCAAGTGTTGGCTGATTTTGTGGCAGAATTTTCACCCACTATGGCTCCCGTACCTCCTACGAGAAAGGAACAGGTGACTGAGACATCATCCATGAAGGATCAACCTTCAGCCGAACAGGATCCCACGGAGTGGAAGCTATTCGTTGACGGATCAGCATGTAATACTGGTTCTGGAATTGGGGTAGTCCTGTTTCCTCCTCGAGGAGTTCTGATTGAACTATCTGTTCGGCTTGGATTCAATGCAACGAATAATGTAGCTGAATATGAGGCACTCCTGGCTGGATTGAGGAGTGCAAAAACCCTTAAAGCAGAACGGGTTAGGGTGTATTGTGATTCCCAGCTTGTGGTGAATCAGCTGTCCGGCGAGTATGAAACTCAAAATGAAAAGATGTTGGCTTACGTGCAGGTAGCCAAGGACTTGCTTGATACCTTCGAGAGGGTATATATTGAGCAAATTAGTTCTGGATAGAATGCTCATGCAGATTCTTTAGCTTGGTTGGCTGCAGTTGTACCAACCGAGTTCAAAAGAAAGGTGTCAGTCGAATATCTGAATAAGCCGAGCATTGGGAGGAGTGAAGACTTAGTCTTGGATGTGAACCAAGGACCAAGTTGGATGGACCCAATCATGGAGTTCTTACGAGACGAGATACTCCCTTCTGACAAAAAGGAGGCCTACAAGATAAGGGTCAAATCTGCCAGGTTTTGGCTGGAGGGTAAGTTATACAGGAAATCCTTTACAGGCCCATATTTACTATGTGTACATCCCGAGATGGTGCAAAAGTTTCTTCATGAAATCCATGAGGGAACATGTGGGAGCCATGCTGGAGGGAGATCCATTGCCCACCGAGCAATTACTCAAGGCTACTGGTGGCCACACATGCATGAAGATGCAAAGGTGTATGTGAAGATTTGTGAGAAGTGTCAAAAATTCTCACCAATGATTCGAACACCCGCCGAGGATCTGGTGCCTTTGACAAGTCCCTGGCCTTTTGCTCAATGGGGGATGGATATCGTGGGACCATTGCACAAAGCAACTGGGAATCGAAAATTCCTGCTTGTAGCAACTGACTATTTTACAAAGTGGATTGAGGCAGAACCACTGGCCAAAATCACTGAACCTATGATAGAAAGGTTTGTGTGGAAAAGCATCATCACTCGCTTTGGGGTCCCTTATTCATTGATCACAGACAATGGATCCCAATTTCAGAAGAAATTCAAGGCTTTTTGTGCCCAGTATGGAATAAGAAATTATTATTCCACCCCAGCCTACCCTCAGAGTAATGGGCAAGCAGAGGCGTCTAATAAAACTATCCTTGATGGAATCAAGAAAAGACTGGACAAAGCTAAGGGAAAATGGCCTGACGAGTTACCATTAGTGCTGTGGGCTCACCGAACAACGCCTAGGAGGTCTACGGGAGAGACCCCCTATTCATTGGCCTATGGAACAGAGGCTGTCATACCTCTGGAACTGGGTCTGCCGACCAACAGGACCGTTTTGGTTGAAAGTGGAGGCAATGACAGGGCCCTTCAAATCGAGCTTGATCTCGCCGAGGAGAGGAGAGAAAAGGCCTTGGTACATCTTGCTTCTTACGAAGAACAGCTGATGAAAGGCTATAACAAGCATGTTCATCCTCGAGAACTTGGTGTTGGGGACCTCGTGCTACGAAAAGTGCTCGGCAACACCAAGGTGGCCAACGAAGGCAAGCTGGGGGCCAACTGGGAAGGCCCGTATAGAGTAACTGAAATTGTAGGCATAGGAGCCTATAGATTGGCAGATTTGGATGGTGATCCAATCCCAAGGCCTTGGAATGTTCATAATCTACGAAAGTTCTTTGTTTAGAAGTATTAAAATCTGTCTTAGATTTGCACTACGTGATTGTGTGGGAATTACGAATATAATTCCCTTGTTCTAGTTTTGATTATTTTAGTTGCAAGGGGTACGAATAACGCCCTCTTGAGTTTTGCAAATTATGAATCAAATCATTTTTTAGTATACATACTGTGTTCTTGGTATTTGTTTAAAAATACGAACTATGAGATTAGTTTCCCTCATTCGTATTGGGGAGCAGGGTATATATTTACGAACATGAAACTTAAACTTGTATGCCTTGTTTAAGTACGTATGCCTTGTTTAAGTATGTGAAACTTAAACGTGTACGTATGCCTTGTTTAAAAGTACGTATGCCTTGTTTAAGTACGTGAAACTTAAACGTGTACGTATGCCTTGTTTAAAGTACGTATGCCTTGTTTAAGTACGTGAAACTTAAACGCAAGTATGATCCTTTAAGTACGTGAAACTTAAACGAATACTTGTATGAACACATTTGTATGAAATTTACAGTACGAGACACTTGTAAAAGTTTATTTGTGTGGCTTAAAGCATAACGAAATTATGTTAAGCCACACTAATTCAAGTACGTGAAACTTAAATTTGGTTGAGTACGTGAAACTTCACACATGTATGATTGTTTGTAAACAGTCTGTTGCAACAATTTTAAATACGTAACGCTTAACATATTTTCAAGTACGAAACACTTAAAACAGTATGTGATACTTGACGGTTAAAATACAAATATGAAATAAACTTGTATACAGTAAGAGACACTGAGAACCAAATGATTTTAAGTACGAGAAACTTAGAATCAATACAAGCAATTATGTTTGTAACGTTTGCTAAGAAGTACGAAACACTTATGCAAACAAATGATGATCAAAATACGAAATATTTAGATTGCATCCAAACAGATACTCCAAAACGAGGGGAGCCGAGCAAATATCTAAAGTTATGCCACAGAGGGCCACATACCTGTTTTAAAATAAAGTATTGATAGTTCTGGTGCCTCACAGGGCCAAAAGGAGCTTACAGTCACGCAGGACCAGCCAGATAGTTTAAATCGAAAAAGGAACACAAAGCCCTACCTGTTTGCTATCTCAATCCAGGTTCTGAACTTCTGGAGGGACGTCAGCCTCAGCTAAAACAGCAGCAGCCGTATTTTCCTCTGGGGGGACAATCTCAGTGGTCACTTCCTGAACAAAAGATTGCTCAACATCATTTTGAGATTCTACCTGTATTTCTTCATCAACGTCTGCAAAGTCATCGATTTGCTAGTCAACATCATCGGTTGGGGCTGCCACTTGGCGGCTTGGTAGCTCGTTCTCCACCCATAGGGGGGAATCCTCGGCAACCCCCACCTTCGTCAAACACGTCTCCCAGCAAGATGCCCAGATCTGGTCTTGAATGGCTGGCATTTGCTCCACATAGTTGGCCGTCGTAGCATCGAAACCTTTTTGGTAGCCATCTTCGAAAGCAGCTTTTTTGGTTTGCTCTATCTCAACCAAAGCATGGTTGAGGCTCTCTTCAGCAGCTCCAAGCTTGTCTTTTGCCTCTACAAAGTCTACTTTGGCTTTGTCTCTTTCCCTCTCTAGTCTAGTGATCGTACGGAGTAGCCTGGTGTTGTTGTTCAGCAACGTGATTCTCTTATTATCAGCATCTTCAAACTTCTGGCCCAGAGTGACCATTTTTTGAATGAACTGGCAAAACACCGAACAGTAAGTAATGGGTATATCCATACATGAAAAGTGGTATACGAAATATACATAATAACTTCTATGGAAAGCTCAAAATCACATTACCTTGATACCACTGACGAGTCCGGTGGAGACAAGCCGATCAGATGTGGCCTTAGACTCTTTTTGCATATCAACCGGAAGCAGTAAACCTTGTGCAAAGGTGAGTGCTGTCTCCGAAGAGCTGGCGTTATCCCCAATATGAACAGGCTGATCACCCCTAATGAGATTGGGGGCCCAGCTTTAAGGAAGCACCTGAATGTTTGGTGAAGAAGGCTGCTGGACCGAAGCAGTGGCGTCTCCAGTTTTTTCACTCCTGGGACGTTTATCCCGGTGAGCATCGACAGCCTTAAGGGAACTATCGTGTTCCCGAGGAGAAGATGAGGATCGTGTTGATCCCCCCTATTACGACGAGATCGTGGGGGGGGGGGGGGGGGGGGGCAGGTGGTGCCACCCTATTGGTAGCACCACGCCCTCGTGTGGAGACGGTTAGAAGAGTACTAAGATCAATTGGTTATAGAGTCATTGTACCTGATGTTGGGGGAGATTGAGAGTAGCCAGAGGAGGATGATTGACTGGTAATGCAAAGAGGAACGGGCTGTTGTTCGGGGACAACTGGCCTGCGTTCAGATCTTCTGAGTACCACCCGTGTTTGAGGAATGCCTTCAGGAATAGCAAACTCACCCGGCTGTCCAGCAAGGGTAACACCTGCTTGCAGTCTTGAATTACGTGTTCGGGGAGCAGTGGAGGTGGAAACGGTACTGGTGCTGAGGTGAGCGAGCCGTCTGTCGATAACCCCTCTATACGAAGGATCGTATCCCAGAAGCACTTCTGTGTGACGACCCCGACCAGCTGTAGAAGTACCAGGTTCGCCTTTATATTTAAGGATTTTGTTGATGTCCTTTGTTCGGATGTAGCTAGGCTCTCGTCTAGGACGTTTGTTGACGTTTTCAGCTGCAAGATCGGAGTTATAAAATCAAAATTAGACACATAGAAAGCTACGAGAAAGCAGTAAACGAACAACTTGCAAAGATCAAAAAATAAGGAACATACGTGGGTATCCCCATATATGGGGGCAGTGGAGACCCACCACCTGACCATCCTCTCCTAGTGGCTCAAAGGCTCCAGTGACGTAAAGGAAATCGATCTCATGATCCCGAGCAGAGTCTGGCAGGTTTAGCACGAGACGCTTGTCGGCCCTTCTAACTTTGAAGTAATAAGTGTTATATTCAGGGTTTAGTACAATACTGTACCACCACTGAATATCCCAAATTCCTAACTGGGTTCCCAGAATCCTATTCAAAGCTATTACACCCATTATCAACCTAAAGACGTTTGTTGATACTTGCATGGGGGTAAGACGATACCAGTTTAGGATCTGGCGGAGTAATGGGTGAAGGGGAAATCGGACTCCGCCTTCGACGATGGCCACAATAGGAATACACATTCTATCCCATGAGCCACCGTCCCTATCTGCCCCTAGAGGGGCGAGTTCGAGTCCTACGTTATCAGGAATGCTATACTCAGACCTAAATGCCGCCATGGCAGTTGGGGTTTCACAAAGTTTCCTAAATTTACTGGCTCTAGGAGGATTTTCATTAACATCCGCCATGGATATATTCGAAGAAAAAGTTAAAACCGGGAATGGGTGCAAATTGAAACCCTAGAAACGCCCCACGAATCTGAGAATGGAAACCTCAGATGGAAACCTAAGCAGAAGAAATGGAGTAAGAACGAGGATCTTACAAGGATATTGTGACGATTTCTTGAAAAGCAATCGAAATTTGTAGATGACGGCGATGGCAGATGGCGGGATGTTTTTACCTGGTTTCTAGAGAGAGAAGGAACGAGTTTGAAGTTTTGGGTGAGAAACCCAAAATGAGCCTTTTTCTGGGGTTTAAGGGTGAGAAACGGAGACGAAGTGTCTCCTCTTACGCCGTTACAGGAAAAAGTAACGGAAAGCAGAGTTCGTTCTGACGCCGTTTCATAGAACGTCAGTTCGAAATTAATGATAGGCATACGATACGTGCCACGTGGAGTCATTACCCCGAAATGGTATAATGACAGAGGCGCCAAAAGGCATCAATAACATATTGAAATTATGACTGCACGGGATCAGAAGAGTCTGGTCTAAATAAAATTCTGTTTCTAAGCATCATATATTGCCCCCGAACAGTGGTAAATAGATGAAGCTGGGGAGCAATTGTAGGGAGGTATTCCCGAGCATATACATTTAGTCGCCGAACACGTGATGTTTGGGAGCACGTGGTGAATACGACTGGACTTATCGCCGGGCAGTATGAAGAACAACGATATGGACCAATGATATGGGAAGTCCTTGGTCCATGCAATCTGTTCGGCTAAATAAAGGCCAATGACATGACAAGTCACTGGTGTAAACTATCTGTTCGGCAAATAAGAGACATTCTGATTACGTTTGGACCAAGTTACATGTGAAGTCCTTGGTCCAGGTAGTCTGTTCGGCAACGAGATCGCCGAACAAGGAAAGAACTCCAATCAATTGTTGGAGCATGGGGAACATTCTGGAAGAATCTAGAAACAATGGTATTCCGTTAAGGAATAAGATCCCAGGAATATAAGATCTGGGAAAGATACCTAATGAGAATGGGATGTCCGGCCAGTAAAGGAAAAAGAATCCTAAAAGAACTCCTTTCTATTAAACTGATAAAGGAAACGAGAATCCTTGATATCCTGGGTTTCCTATACGAGTTGGGAATCCTATGGCAATAGGGATGTTTGGGCGCCAAGCATCCAAATGTCTATATAAACAGAGTAAGCCTAGAGGTAAAGGTACGCAATACACTGTATTCTTATTGCTTTCCTACTGATAATTAGGGTTTGGTTTCTAGTACGTGATACTAACAAAGGCATCGGAGGGCCTTTGCCACGAGAGACAAAGGTGCACTCACCCCCTATCTATTTTGCAGATTAGGGTTCAGACGACGAGTTAGGGTTCCGGTGAAGAGGCACGAATAAGCCGTTGCAATCCAGTTGATCCGAAGTACCAATTGTTTTCATCCCCCTACAGCAGTAGCCCTCAATCCTCTCCTAGCCAATCACTGTTGCCGTCGTCATCGTCCATCTCCCTGGGATCTTGCTTGTATCCGGGATCGTTCGTGGTGTCATCAGAACCACTGTCGTCGAACGACCCCTCTTCCTCCTCTTCACCCTCTCCTTCTTCCTCTCCTTCTTCGTCCTCCTCCTCGGAGACCTCAGGCAGGATAAGTCATTTCTTGCGGGCCGGCTCATCTTGCGAGGGCCTCGGGCGCATCTTGATTTGGTATCGCTCCTCTGCGCGCGCCACAGCCTCTCGGGTTGCCCCCTCACTCGTAGCGGTCAGCTGTGGGCCTCTTGTCTGTCGTCTAGCAGCGACCGGAGGAGGTGGAGCCCTTTCTGCCAATTTCTTCTGTGGAGGGTCTCTAGCGCTCTTCCTCCTAGGAGCTGTCTGTCTTTGTGCCTGCATTGTAATTATTCATGCATTAGTATATATATTGCATATTGTATGTTTGAAAGCAGGTATAATCAATTTCAAATCAATGGCTATCAAAAGCATAATATGTGTCAAGCAGGGATGCATACATCAAGTATCGAAAGCAGGCATGTATTGTTTTCTCGAGGTTATACCTGAGATCTCTAAGCCGCCAATGATGGAGTTGGCACTGGGTAGCGCAAGTCCAATGGCAAACCACTTGCCGCTCTTCTTACTACGTTCTCCAGGGCAAGCATGCGACGAACAGCTTCGTTCGCCCACTCTGTTGGCACCTGCAATAGTGAATGGGGAATTGTCAGACATTTCAGCAAAGATTCTATTCTAGTGACATGCAATGAAAGGAAACAACAATGTCTTACTAGAACGGTGATTGGCGTAGGCTCAACTCTGGCAAGGGCTAGGTATAGCTCAGCTAGATTGCCCTGAGAGTCTACCACTGCTATCTTCCACGGCAATTCTGGCGGCCCACCTCTCACTGGTCCACTCAGGCCTCGTCTCTCACGGCCTTCGCCACCGCTCTGTCTTTCTCCTGCAGCTCTCCTCTCCTCTCCTCAGCAGCTCCATGAGCTTGACTCCGGACCTCTCTGAACTCTCGGACTCTCAGTGGCCTTGCCAAACGCTCCCTCTGGTATGTCGCGTATGTAGGGAGGTATTCCCGAGAAACATACATCTAGTTGCCGAACACGTGACATTTGGGAGCACGTGGTGAATACGACTGGACTTATCGCCGGGCAGTATGAAGAACAGCGATATGGAACAATGACATGAGAAGTCCTTGGTCCATGCAATCTGTTCGGCTGAATAAAGACCAATGACATGACAAGTCACTGGTGTAAACTATCTGTTCGGCAGATAAGAGACATTCTGATTATGTTTGGACCAAGTTACATGTGAAGTAGATGGTCCAAGCCGACTGTTCGGTTATGATACAGCCGAACAGATGATGTAAAGAACCAAGCTTGTGATACGAGTAATCACGGGTTTAAGGCAATGCAATCGATATCCGAATAAATGGTACGTGGGACCATAGTTTGAATATAGACAGGACAGTCCTCGTCCTAAACAAATGTTCGGCAATATGGACCAGTGACATGAGAAGTCAATGGTCCAGAAAGGTTGTACAAGCTTAAGGACCAGTTACAAGTGAAGTGATTGGTCCAGACAGTATGTTCGGCGATGAGAATGCCGAACAGATAAAGAAATCCAATCAGATGTTGGAATAAAAAGAACACTCTGGAAGGATCCAGAAACAGTGGTATTCTGTTAAAGGATGAGATCCCGAGAATATAGGATCTGAGAAAGATACCCAACGAGTATGGGATGTTCGGCTCTTAATGGAAAAGAATCCTAAAAGGACTCTTTTCCATAAACTGATAAAGGAAACGAGATTCCTTGATATCCTGGGTTTCCTATACGAGTTAGGAATCCTATGGATGCTTGGGTAACAAGCATACGAAAATATATAAATATGAGGTAAACCTAGAAGAAAAAGGTACGGAATACACTGCATTCTTATTGCTTTCCTACTGATAATTAGGGTTCGATTTCTAGTATGTGATACTAACAAAAGCATCGGAGGGCCTTTGCCACGAGAGGCAAAGGTGCACTCACCCCCTGTCTATTTTGCAGATTAGGGTTCAGACAACGAGTTAGGGTTCCGGTGAAGAGGCACGAATAAGCCGTTGCGATCCAGTTGATTCGAAGTACCAATTGTTTTCATCCCCCTACAATTGGCGCCGTCTGTGGGAAACGAAAGAATTCCCTTTTGAAATACGACCATGGTGGAAGTAACTCCAGCAACACCGCATGAACCAAAAGATGTGTTAGATGGAGGAAGGGACAAATCACCACCTGGGGCTCCGAGAAAGCCCCAGGGTGGGCACAGGAGGAACACGAGTAAGGACCGCCCCCTTACCGAGCATCATAACTCCAAAAATAGAGGAGATGGAGAGACGGCTTCGAGATCCACGAGAAGGAGTAAATCTCATCAAAGGGATGAATCGATCGCGCACTCCAGGAGTGTGCACCATAGCGACGACGTTCTTGATAGGAAGAGGCAAGAAGTCAAGGAGTATGCTCGTCTGATTAAAAAACAAGAGCATGAGATCAGAGAATTGGAAAGAATTAGGGAGCATCCGGAGGATTCTGGACTGTCTCGAAGAAATTCTAGAGGCAGTAGGTATGCTGTGGTACAATACAGAAAAGCTCCTTCACGAGGAAGAAGGAGCAGAAGCAGGAGCAGAAGTCCTGTTATAGGGCGTCATGAGGCTTCTCCACGAAAAAGGGGAAGAAAAAGTAGAAGCCGAACACCAGAGAGAAGGACTTCTTCACGAAAAAGGAGGAGCAGAGACCAAAGTTCTACCCCCGAGGAAGAGGACACAAGAAAGCATCATCGAGACAGGTACGAGAGACCTGATGCTGATTGGGTCAAGGCTTCGGCCCACAAGTCAAAGGAGCAAGAGGATGGGACAGTAACTGCACGAGAAGCAGCGCGCAAGGCCCTGAGTAATATTGCAGCCTCCCCCTTTACAAAAAGGCTACAAGAAGCAAGATTGCCGAGCAGAGTGAAGCACGAAGCGTTCGTACTTTATGAGACAAATACGGATCCCGTGGCTCACATACAGCATTATCAACAGGCCATGTTTATGCATGAAGGGGATGATTCCATCTTGTGCAAGATGTTTCCCTCCAGTCTTGGCAAGGCGGCTTTATCCTGGTTTCATAAGTTGGCCCCACGATCCATACGAGGATGGAGGCAGTTGGCAGAGGAATTCACTGCTCGGTTCTTAACGAGCAGAAAGGCCCCAAAGACTTTTGAGAGTCTTTCCACCATGAAGCAGGAGGAGAACGAGCAGATCAGGGATTATGCAAAGAAGTACTGGGAAACTTTCAACGAGATTGAAAGTTGCAGTGAAGAGTATGCAATTGCCACGTTCAAGACTGGTTTGCCTGTTCAGGGAGAGCTACGCCGTTCATTGAATAAACATCCGGTAGCCACATTGGCTAAATTGATGGAACGGATAGAGCAACACGCCAGAATGGAGGATGACATACTCCGTGAGGATGGCAGGACGGTTGCCGAACAGTCGAAGGCACCTGCCAAAAAAGTGGATAAGCCAGAGCCCAAGACATACAAAGACAGAAGGGAGTACGGGCAGGCTAAGAAAGAGCCATACAAGGACAAGCAAGCTCCTGACCCCAAGTCCTTCTTTTCTATCACTACGGTTTGGAAGGAGCCAATTTACAGGATTCTTTATCGAATAAAGAATCAGCCATATTTTAAATGGCCCCCAAGTCTAGGCGGAGACAAAGATGCAAAACGTGCTACGAATCAGCACTGCAGTTATCACAAAGATTGTGGCCATATGACCGAGGACTGTGAGATATTCAAGAGGCACCTTGATGATTTGGTCTCTCGGGGCTATCTCACGGAGTTTATCCAGGAGGACCCTAGAGAGAAAGGGAAGGCTATGGAGCTGGGTTACGAGCAAATCCCTAAAGGCGTGATCCATATGATACATGGGTTGGCTGCACCTTATACGAGGAGTGAGGTGAGGCTGTTGCAAAGATAGGTCAAACACGATCAGCACATGATGCGATTGGGAAACAAGAGAGGGCGAGAGACTGATGTATGCAATGAGAGCTTGGCATTCAGTGATGATGACTTGGGGGAGGTCCAAATACCCCACAATGATGCATTGGTCGTAACCCTACGAGTTGGGGAATATGACATCGAAAGAATTCTAGTGGACTCGGGGAGTTGTACAGAGGTATTGTACTATGATGCATTCAAAAAGCTGGGCCTGGCCCAATCAGACTTAGAACAATCAACAACACCTCTAATTGGGTTCGGTGCAGGAGCAGTCTGGCCCCTAGGAAAGGTAACGTTACCTGTTCGGGCTGGATCAGTGGTGTTAAGAACAGACTTTCTGGTGGTCGATGTCCCATCTTCCTATAACGCGATTATAGGGAGGACGTGGTTGCACAAGATGAGAGCAGTCTCCTCGACTTATCACCAAATGGTGAAATTCCCAGGTTCAAATGGGATTGAAGTTCTTAAAGGCAATCAGAAAGTGGATCAACAGTGTTTAATCTCCATCATCAAAACAGCCCCAAAGGTCCATCATGTTCATACGTTGGAAGCACCAGATCAACCAACTATCGAGGATGTTGGAAGAAGCCCGGCTGAAAAAGTGGTTGAAGGATTGGAGAAGATTCAGATCAATGAGACTGATCCTGAAAGATATTTTTTAATTGGGGAATCACTACCAGCAAACGAAAAGGCTGAGTCGATAAGATTTCTAAACGAGTATATTGATGTTTTTGCATGGGTGCTAGAGGAAATGCCCGGGGTGGATGCAGATGTGATCTGTCACCATTTAAACATTGACCTTCAACACAAGCCGATCATTCAGAAAAAACGAAGGGCAGCCGTGCAGCATGTAGATGCAGTGATTGAGGAGGTCGATCGTCTACTGGAGGCCAAGGCAATACGTGAAGTCTATTACCCAGAGTGGTTATCCAACACTGTTGTGGTAAAGAAGAAGAATGGAAAGTGGCGTGTCTGCGTGGACTTCACAGACCTGAACAAAGCATGTCCTAAAGACCGTTTTCCTTTACCCAGGATTGACCAATTGGTTGATGCAACCTCTAGTTACGAGCGAATGAGTTTTCTCGATGCATATCGAGGATATCATCAGATTGCTATGTTTGAACCTGATCAAGAGAAGACTTCGTTCATCACACCACGAGGGTTATACTGTTACAGTGTCATGCCGTTTGGGCTGAGGAATGCTGGGGCTACATACCAAAGACTTGCAACCATTATGTTCAAGAAGCTCATTGGGAAGACTTTGGAAGTTTACATAGATGATATGGTGGTAAAGAGTCAAGAAAAAGGAGGGCATATTTCTGATCTAAAGGAAGTGTTCGAAATCCTGAGGAAGTATAAACTAAAACTCAACGCCTCGAAGTGTGCGTTTGGAGTTGGTTCAAGAAAATTCCTGGGCCATTTGGTAACTATGAGAGGGATAAAGGCAAATCCCGATCAGATTGATGCCTTACAGAGACTACAGAGTCCCAAAACTACCAAGGAAGTCCAGAGGCTGACTGGAATGGCAGCGGCACTTAACAGATTCATCAGCAGGTCAAGCGACAAATGCAGACCCTTTTTCAGCTATTGAAAAAGAGGGAGGGTTTTGAATGGGGAGCAGAATGTGAGCAAGCTTTCCAGGACCTGAAGAAGTACCTGGCCGAGCCCCCACTGTTGTCAACTCCACAGCCTGGTGAGTCTTTAATTCTGTACTTAGCTGTTTCCGAGCATGCAGTAAGTGCAGTTCTGTTGAGGGATTTGGGGATCGAGCAAATCCCTATTTATTATGTTAGCAAGACATTGTTGGATGCAGAGACGAGATATCTGCCTTTAGAAAAACTTGTCCTGGCACTTAGGACAGCCACAAGGAAATTGCCACATTACTTCCAAAGCCATAAAGTTGTAGTATATACTGAGTATCCATTAAAATCACTGCTTCGAAAGGCAAACTTTTCAGGAAGGATCTCGACATGGTCCGTGGAGTTAAGCCAGTATGATCTCGAATATCAGCCACGCACAGCAATCAAGGGCCAAGTGTTGGCAGATTTTGTGGCAGAATTTTCACCCACTGTGGCTCCCCTACCTCCTACGAGAAAGGAACAGGTGACAGAGACATCATCCATGAAGGATCAACCTGCAGCCGAACAGGATCCCACGGAGTGGAAGCTATTCGTTGACGGATCAGCATGTAATACTGGTTCTGGAATTGGGGTTGTCCTTTTTCCTCCCCAAGGAGTTCTGATTGAACTATCTGTTCGGCTTGGATTCAGTGCATCGAATAATGTGGCTGAATATGAGGCACTCTTGGCTGGATTAAGAAGTGCAAAGACCCTTAAAGCAGAACGGGTCAGGGTGTATTGTGATTCCCAGCTTGTTGTGAATCAGCTGTCCGGCGAGTACGAGACTCGAAGTGAAAAGATGGTGGCCTACGTGCAGGCAGCCAAGGACTTGCTTGATACCTTCGAGAGGGTATATATTGAGCAAATAAGTTCAGGACAGAATGCTCATGCGGATTCCTTAGCTTGGTTGGCTGCAGCTGTACCAACTGAGTTCAAAAGAAGGGTGGCAGTAGAATACCTAAATGAGCCGAGCATTGGGAAGAGTATAGACTTGGTCTTGGACGTGAACCAAGGACCAAGTTGGATGGACCCAATCATGGAGTTCTTACGAGACGAGATACTCCTTTCTGACAAAAAGGAGGCCCACAAGATAAGGGTCAAATCTACTAGGTTTTGGCTGTCCCTAGAGGGAAAATTGTACAGGAAATCCTTTATAGGCCCATACTTACTATGTGTACATCCTGAGATGGTACAAAAGTTCCTTCATGAAATCCACGAGGGAACATGTGGGAGCCATGCTGGAGGCCGATCTATTGCCCACCGAGCAATTACTCAAGGCTATTGGTGGCCACACATGCAAGAAGATGCAAAGGTGTATGTAAAGATTTGTGAGAGGTGTCAAAAGTTCTCACCAATGATTCGAACACCCGCCGAAGATCTGGTGCCTTTGACAAGTCCCTGGCCATTTGCTCAATGGGGGATGGATATCGTGGGTCCATTGCACAAAGCAACTGGGAATCGAAAATTCCTGCTTGTAGCAACTGATTACTTTACAAAGTGAATTGAGGCAGAACCACTGGCCAAAATCACTGAGCCTATGATAGAAAGGTTCGTGTGGAAAAGCATCATCACTCGCTTTGGGGTCCCTTATTCATTGATCACAGACAATGGATCCCAATTCCAGAAGAAATTCAAGGCTTTTTGTGCCCAATATGGAATAAGAAATTATTATTCCACCCCAGCCTACCCTCAGAGTAATGGGCAAGCAGAGGCGTCTAATAAAACTATCCTTGATGGAATCAAGAAAAGACTGGACAAAGCTAAGGGAAAGTGGCCTGACGAGTTGCCATTGGTTCTGTGGGCTCATCGAACAACGCCCAGGAGGTCTACGGGAGAGACCCCCTATTCATTGGCCTATGGAACAGAGGCTGTCATACCTCTGAAGGTGGGACTGCCGACCAACAGGACCGTTTTGGTTGAAAGTGGAGGCAATGACAGGGCCCTTCAAATCGAGCTTGACCTAGCCGAGGAGAGGAGAGAAAAAGCCTTGGTACATCTTGCTTCTTACCAAGAACAGCTGATGAAAAGCTACAACAAGCATGTTCACCCTCGAGAATTTGGTGTTGGGGACCTCGTGCTACGAAAAGTGCTCGGCAACACCAAGGTGGCTAACGAAGGCAAGTTGGGGGCAAATTGGGAAGGTCCGTATCGAGTGACTGAGATTGTAGGCATAGGGGCCTATAAATTGGTAGATTTGGATGGTAATCCAATTCCGAGGCCTTGGAATGTTCATAATCTACGAAAGTTCTTTGTTTAAAAGAAGCATTCAGTTCTGTTTTAGATTTGAACTACGTGATTGTGTGGGAATTACGAATATAATTCCCTTGTTCTATATTTTAGTTGCAAGGGGTACGAATAAACGCCCTCTTGAATTTTACCGATTATGAATAAAATCACTTTTTTAGTATAATTGTTATGTTCTAATCTAGAATATTGGTATTTGTTTTAAATACGAACTACGAGATTAGTTTCCCTCATTCGTATTGGGGAGCAGGGTATACAGTTCAGTACGTGAAACTGAAACACAAGTATGAAACACTTGTAAGATTTTCAGTACGTGAAACTGAAAATCAAGTATGAAACACTTGTAAGATTTTCAAAACTTTAAGTACGTGATACTTAGGCGTTTTTGCGTGAATACATTCAATACACAAGTAGTTCTAAGTACGTAATACTTAGAAGTTGTGGTGTGAGTACGTGAAACTCAACGAATGCAAGTACGAGACTCTTGTAAACGTTTATTGGCATGGCTTGAAAACATAACGAGTATATGTTAGCCACATTTGTTCAAGTACGAGAAACTTAAAAACATTAAGTACGTGACACTTAAAACACAAGTATGAAACACTTGTGTGATTTTCAAACAGTTAAGTACGTGACACTTAAACACAAGTATGAAACACTTGTGTGATTAAGTATGAGCACACTTATATGCCTTAAAAACCATTCAAGGTAGAACGCTTTTAAGTACGTGAAACTTAAAATTCAGAACAGGAAATCATGTGTGAAAGATTTGCTAAAAGTACGAAATACTTATGCAAACAAATGATGCTTAAACAGTACGAAATACTTAGATTGAAAATTGCATACGAACAGATGCAGCAAACATGGAAGCCGAGCAAAACATAAAAGTTATGCCACGAAGGGCCGAATACCTGTTTTAAAATAAAGTATTGATAGTATTGGTACCACGCAGGGTAAAGAAGGCTATGGTCATGCAAGACCAGCCGGATGATTCTTAAAACTACCTGTTTACTATCTTAATCCAGGTTCTGAACCTCAGGAGGGACATCAGCCTCATTAACAGCAGTAGTAGTTTGTACCTCTGGGATAACAATCTCAGTGGTCACTTCCAGAACAGATGATTGCACAACGTCATTTTGTGCTTCAACTTGTATTTCTTCATCAACATCTGCAAAATCGTCAATCTGTTGATCAACATCGTCTGCTGGAGCTGCAACTTGGCGACTTGGTAGATCATTCTCAACGCATAGGGGAGAATCCTCAGCAACTCCTGCCTTTGTAAGGCACGCCTCCCAGCAAGCAACCCAGATTTGGTCTTGAATATCAGGCATCTGCTTGACATAACTTGATGTTGTGGCGTCAAAACCCTTCTGATAACCATCTTCGAAGGATGCCTTTTTGGTGCTGTCCATCTCGGCCAAAACTTGATGCAGACTCTCCTCCGTGGTCACAAGCTTGCCCTTTGTCTCAGACAAATCAGCTTTAGCTTTATCTCTCTCTCTCTCTAATCTCGTGACTGTTCGGATCAGCCTGGTGTTGTCATTTAAAAGCCTGATCCTCTCGGCTTCAGCTTCCTGGATCTTTTGGCCCAGTACGACCATTTTTTGGATAAACTATAGCAAATACCAAAACGTGAGTAACTTTTTTCTTAAAACTTACAAAGATGAAGCTTTAAAAAAGAGAAGTTTTTATTACCTTGATTCCACTGACGAGACCAGTGGACACAAGCCGATCAGGGGGAGACAAAGACTCTTTCTGTAAGTCAACAGGGAGTAGCAACCCTTGGGCCAGAGCAAGTGCTGTCTCCGACGAACTAGCACTATCCCCGACGTGAACGGGACGGCCTCCTCTAGTGAATAGAGGAGTCCATGTTTGAGGAAGTACTTGGGTAGTTGGTGAAACGGGGTGATGTGTTTCGGTGTCTGCTTGAGAAGCAGTACCAGTAGGGTCTTCTGATCTAGGCCGTTTGTCTCTGTGAGCATCACTGGCCTCTATGGTAGTCTCCACTTCACGAGATGAAGTGGAGCGGTTCGAACCTCCTCTGTTACGACGGGGTGCAGGAGGGGCGTTCCCTGTGGAAGCTACCCGACCAGATCCCCGTCCCCGAGAAGAGACGGTGAGGAGAGAGCTGAGGTTTAAAGGCTGACGTGTCATGGTGCTAGAGTTAGGAGAAAATTGAGAGTAACCTGAAGAGGATGATTGACTGGTGTCAAGATTCACTACTGGCTGTTCGGGTTGAAGAGAAATGACCTGTCTGGATCTTCGAACTCTAACTCGAGGTAACAGAACTCCTTCGGAAATAGGGATTTCACCCAATTGACCAGCTACAGTTACTCCTGCGTTGGCTCTTGTGCTCCTAGGCTGAGGAGCAGTTGATGTGGAGGCAGCACTGGTGCTGGGGTGAGCAAGCCTCCTGTCGATAACACCTCTGTACGCAGGATCGTATCCCAGAAGCACGTCAGCGTCACGACCCCGACCAGCTGTTCGGGTACCAGGCACGCCTTTATATTTTAGGACTTTGTTAATATCCTCTGTTCGGATGTTGCTTGGTGTACGTCTGGGACGATGATTAACGTTTTCAGCTGCAAAATTCAAATCGAAAAACCAAATTTAGTACATGGAAAGGCTACGAGAAAGCAGTAAATGAAGAATTGTAAAAGGGTAAAATCAAGAGCATACGTGGATAGCCTCATATGTGGGGGCAATGGAGCCCCAGCACTTGGCCATCTTCCCCTAAAGGCTCGAATGCTCCAGTCACATAGAGGAAGTCGATCTCGTGGTCACGAGCAGAATCTGGCAGATTGAGCACGAAGCGCTTCTCTGCTCTCCTAACTTTGAAGTAGTAAGTATTGTACTCAGGGTTTAGTACTATACTATACCACCACTGGATGTCCCAGATTCCTAAATTGGTCTCTAGAATCCCATTTACGGCTATAGTCCCCATTATCAATCTGAAAACGTTCGTAGAAACTTGCATGGGTGTAAGACGGTACCAGCTTAAAATCTGGCGAAGTAATGGATGAAGGGGGAAACGGACCCCGCCTTCGACAATGGACACAATTGGGATACACATTCTATCCCACGATCCAGCGTCCCTATCCGCTCTTAATGGGGCGAGTTCAAGCCCTACGTTTTCAGGAATATTGTATTTTTCTCTAAATGCCGCCATGGCAGCAGGGGTATCACAAAGCTTCCTAAACTTACTGGGTCTAGGAGGGTTGTCATCCGCCATGAGTATATTCAGAAAAGAAGAAAAGATGGAAATGGGTACGAATTGAAACCCTAAAAACGACCCACAAAATCTGAGAATGAGATCTCAGATGGAAACCTAAGAAGAAGAAAGGGAATGAGAGCGAGAATCTTACGAGAATATTGTGACGATTCCCTGGAGTGCAATCGAGTTTGCAGACGGCGGCAATGGCGGAAAGCTTTAAAGAGAAAAACTGAAAGTTTGAATGTTTTGGATGAAAAACCAAAAAGAGCCCTTTCAGGGGTTTAAAGGTAAGAGACGGAGACGAAACGTCTCCTCTCACGCCGTTGCAGATTAAAGTAACGGAAAGCAAAAACCGTTCTGACACCGTTTCATAGAACGTCGGTTCGAAATTAGTGCTAGGCATACGAAAACGTGCCACGTGGAGTCATTTACCCTGAAATGGTATAATGACGGAGGTGTCAAAAGACATCAATGAGATATTGAAAATATGACTGCACGGGATCAGAAGAGTCTGGTCTAATTTAAATCCTGTTTCTAAGCATCATATTTTTCCCCCGAACAGTGGTAAATAGATGAGGCTGGGGAGCAATTGTAGGGAGGTATCTAGTTGCCGAACACGTGACGTTTGGGAGCACGTGGTGAATACGACTGGACTTATCGCCGGGCAGTATGAAGAACAGCGTTATGGAACAATGACATGAGAAGTCCTTGGTCCATGCAATCTGTTCGGCTGAATAAAGACCAATGACATGACAAGTCACTGGTGTAAACTATCTGTTCGGCAGATAAGAGACATTCTGATTATGTTTGGACCAAGTTACATGTGAAGTAGATGGTCCAAGCCGACTGTTCGGTTATGATACAGCCGAACAGATGATGTAAAGAACCAAGCTTGTGATACAAGTAATCACGGGTTTAAGGCAATGCAATCGATATCCGAATAAATGGTACGTGGGATCATAGTTTGAATATAGACAGGACAGTCCTCGTCCTAAACAAATGTTCGGCAATATGGACCAGTGACATGAGAAGTCAATGGTCCAGGAAGGTTGTACAAGCTTAAGGACCAGTTACAAGTGAAATGATTGGTCCAGACAGTATGTTCGGCGATGAGAATGCCGAACAGATAAAGAAATCCAATCAGATGTTGGAATAAAAAGAACACTCTGGAAGGATCCAGAAACAGTGGTATTCCGTTAAAGGATGAGATCCCGAGAATATAGGATCTGAGAAAGATACCCAACGAGTATGGGATGTTCGGCTCTTAATGGAAAAGAATCCTAAAAGGACTCTTTTCCATAAACTGATAAAGGAAACGAGATTCCTTGATATCCTGGGTTTCCTATACGAGTTAGGAATCCTATGGATGCTTGGGTAACAAGCATACGAAAATATATAAATATGAGGTAAACCTAGAAGAAAAAGGTACGGAATACACCGCATTCTTATTGCTTTCCTACTGATAATTAGGGTTCGATTTCTAGTACGTGATACTAACAAAAGCATCGGAGGGCCTTTGCCACGAGAGGCAAAGGTGCACTCACCCCCTGTCTATTTTGCAGATTAGGGTTCAAACGACGAGTTAGGGTTCCGGTGAAGAGGCACGAATAAGCCGTTGCGATCCAGTTGATTCGAAGTACCAATTGTTTTCATCCCCCTACAACGTAGTCCATGTCAGGATGCAAGTGGCGTGTCAGGTCGGTGTCAGGCTGCGTGAACGTCACCAGCTCGGCCAGTGTGTACTCTCCTGTGTGTGAGGCCCGTGGTGGAAGTGACCCAGGCACCTGGAACTCAGCAAGGCCAAGCGACTGGCGTGTCACCCGATCTCCTAAGTACCATTGCCAACCAAAGGTAGACTCCAGCAACACTTTGCTCGCTGTCACAGCCTTGCTCCTAGCCAAGTACTCGGGCTTAGGCCCTGCCACCTTCCAAGGATCCCATTTGACCTGTACACGTGATAGGGAAGCAATGCAAGTATTGATCAGCGACAGCATTAAAGCAATGCAAAGGGTTATGTACTTTGTTCGATCAAAGTTTCATGTCATACCTGTGAGGATCGGAGCTCGTCGAGGTATATCCGGAAGTCGTTCAGATCACCCCTTCCTTTCTTTTCCCCCATGTTCTTCTTGCTCCAAATGTGCACACGTGGGAGAATCCCCAAGTCCAAGCTTTTGGACGCTGGGCGGCACATGTTCAACACCTCGTAGGCCCAGAGCTGCATGGTTCACAAGCAAAGCAAGTCATCAGTGCATGTAATAATACAATCAAGCAGGCCATGCAATCAAATGGATACAAGTATAATATGAAATTGTGCTTTACTTTATCGAAATCATACCTCCCAGATCCTCCAATATCCGACCGTGCTCATCTCTGTTCTTGATGAGTAGCCCAAGAAACCATAGGCCGCACTCAATGCCGCTCCACCCCAGTCGAAGCGCGAGGCTGTCCTCAAGTCCCTTAGCGCGGGCAAGTATGACAGATGAACCTTACTGCGCCTATTTGGGTACAGGGTTGTGCCAAAAAGGTACAACAGATACGCCCAGGCCATCTGCTCTGCTTCCTGCTCAGTGGTCACCTTTATCTTGAGGTATCTAGTGAACTACCTCTACCGTGCCATCCCTTCCTCAATCTTGGGCGCCTCTCCTAAGAACCACTCCAGAGCCACCGAGTCTTCTTGAATGCCCCAGTCAAACGAGATAGGCTCGCCCCCGACTCTCAGGCCGGTGATCGCTGCAAAGTCAGCCAGTGTCACTGTCATCTCCCCTATGTGTAAATGGAAGGTGTTGGTAGTATCCCTCCACCTCTCTGCAAGTACCACTAAAACGGCATGGTCATTTATGGCCGGGGTAAGCGTCTGAATGAACTCGCCAAAGCCCGCCTCATCCATTAACTGCCTCACCCTGGCAAGCAAACCCTGGTACAATGCCAAAGAGCTACATGCACCTCCAAAGCCATGGATGTCCCTCTGCCTCGCTCTCTCCTGTGGCAGACACCAAACGAAAACAAGCAGCAAGAGGATAAGTCAGTGTGCGAAACTTTCATTCTCAAGTTCTAGGTAATCAATATAGCTTGGCAATGGATGGTTGGTTCAACTTATTATATTGCATGCATGGCATTCGATGGCAAGGTCATGTTATTGCAATTTGGTCTTTTCTTTCAAGAATTACCATATACGTTTGACATTCAAGCACAAGCAGGCAAATTCAAATTTGAAACTACAAAGGGGGATTTTGGAAGGTTACCTCTGTCCAGTTGCTTGAAATATGAGTCTCGGGGTCTCTCAAGACAAGCTCGGAGTCGTACTCCGTCTGCCGTGGCCTATACGCTGCAAAACCCGACGGTACAAACAAGTGTGGTGTGGGTGGCACATACCCCTCTGCAATAAAAAGGAGCCCGGGTCAGTCCCTCTGCCTCTGTCACTGCCATCACTCTGGGCCCGTAAACCCTAGCTCCGGTCTTCTCCTCGGCCTCCATGCCTCTCAGGACCTCCTCCTCCTCGGCTCTCTCTCTCTCAGCCCTCGCTGCAGCCTCTGAAGCTGCTATCACTCTCTCATGCTCCTCCTGGGCCTCCAAAACAGTAGCCCCTTTCGCGGGGTTATCTTCCAAAAGTTGGGCTAGTTGATCATCGCTCAGGAGCTCTGCGACATCCTGTTTCATGATCAGCCTATGGCCCTATGATGTAGCTGCCGGCCGAAGGAGTACATCCTCCTCTCTGTACACAAATGGAACCCCCGTGGTTTCTACCTCCTCGGTTGCCACACCCTTGCCTCTCGCCAGATCTCTCAGCGGAGACCCACTCGACCCAACACCATCACCCCCAGCACCACTATCCCCGGCGCCTCCAGCGCCACCACCAATCACCATCGAGCCTTCCATTGCCATGCTCGGGTCCAATGGCCGAACGACAAACCCCGTGGTCTCAGCCTCTTCCGTCGCGCGACTATTTGGCTTTGTCGCGCGACGCTTCATCATCACCACCAACCTCTTGCTCGTGGCCTTGATCTCCATCACCGCTACCTGTCGCGACTGCACCAGTACCCTCGGCAGACTACGCCGGCTGTTGGTCTCTTGTGTCGACCTCCATTGGCCCTCCCTTGTCCTCCGGATGATCAACAACCTCTCCTCCACTGCCTCCATTGCCGTGATCCGCCATGGGTGTATGTTTGAGCGTGGGCTTATCGATTTTCGTGAAGAAATCAAGGGTTTGGAATGAAAGCTTAGGGTTTGAGTTGGGGGTTTGAGGGAGAAAAGAATTAGAGAGAGTTTGAAACTATTGTGAGCGGTTTCAGAACATCCCCGTCGATTGTATGGAAGAAAACAGGCGTGGGCCGGGTCTGGGCTCTATTCAGACCCAGGCCCTAATAGGAAACCCTCGCGCGACGAAGTGGCTCTGTCGCGCGATAGTTTGATTGGGCCTCCAGGCCCAGCTTCTGGACAAGCCCGATCATGTTTACCTCCCTTACAAAGGCCCATTGTCTCTGGGTACGGCACTGCGGCAATTTTTGATGGTCGCCATGAATTACATGATTTTCAAATCCGGATCACCTTTTGCATCCCCAGCGGTAGTCTGCCTACCCACACACCGATTATTAAATCAGCGACGATCTATCCGTCCGATTATCAATCAGCGACGATCTATCCGTCCGATTATCAATCGACGATCTATCCGTCTGATTATCAATCAGCGATGATCTATCCGTCCATTTTCAAAATCAGCGACGATCCATCCGTCCAATTTTAAATCAGGGACGATCTATTCGTCCAATTTAAAATCAGCGACGATCCATCCGTCCAATTTCAAATCAGCGAAGATCTATCCGTCCATTTTCAAAATCAGCAACGATCCATCGGTCCAATTTCAAATCAGCGACGATCGATCCGTCCAATTTCAAATTAGCGACGATCCATCTGTTCATTTTCAAAATCAGCGACGATCCATCCGTCAAATTTCAAATCAGTTACGATCCATCCGTCTATTTTCAAATCAGCGACGATCCATCCGTCCAATTTCAAATCAGCGACGATCTATCCGTCCAATTTCAAAATCAGCGACAATCTATCCGTCCTATTATCAATCAGCGACGATCCATCCGTCCGATTATCAATCAGTGACGATCCATCCATCCATTTTTATTCCCCCTGGAGAGTTTATTCAGCGTTTGATCAGCTCTCTGATCCATCAGTGCACGGTATTTTTATATGCTTGTTCGCATTTTCTATTTTATTGACTTTTGGGTAAATTGGATGGGTGTCTAGAAATCTTTGACGTTTCCCGTACCAGTCAATGGTGCTTCGCGTGCCATCAAAAAGGGACTACTATAGACACTCCAATCCGATTTCCCAATTGTTTTACTTCGTTTTTCGGTTTCTTGTTTCCCCAATGATGAATCAGATCGAAAACAGTCTTGAGAGTGAAATGGTTCGAGCTTGGAGCGAATGGAGCCCATCTTAAACCCAAAAACCCTAAAATAAAACCCTGACCTCAGGTTTGACCATCGCGCGATCCATTATATCCCTCGCGCGATGCTTTACTTGCCAGGTGTTGGTCAAAGTCAAAGCCTTGATTGTTGACCATCGCGTGGGTTGGTAACACCCTCGCGCGATGTACCGAGTCCCTCGCGCGATGGTCAACACATGTCGTTTTCACCTTTTTCTAGCTGGATTTTGTGATGATCAGGGGGCTACTGACCTGAGAACCCCATTTTTGTTGACAGAACAGCGTTTGCAAGTGCATGGGTTACACCACCCTCATAACCACTCCCCTCACCTTGTTGGCCACTTTCTCCACCAAGGAGGGCTGGCCAGCCTTGTTGGCTGGTCACTAGGCCAAGCCCTTCACCCACCTCATACCTTCTCTTGTCCTATAAATACCCCCCATTCATCATCTTGCAAAGGGTTACAAAAAAAATCAAGCAAATAGAAGGCATACAAACCCCAAACACACTTGATATCTCTCCATTCTAATCACATCTATACACTCATTTTCCAAGCTACACCACCTTGTTCAATCCATTTTCGAGACACTCAAGCAAAGGTATAGTTCCTGTTGTTTACTATTTTGGTCCCTGAGGGGGGCTGGTAGAGCCAAGGCTGATAATCAATATCAGTCCTGGTTCTAAAGTCAGCAAGGCTATAAGAGCCGTGTAACAAGCAAAACCACGCGCGACGGACTCACTATATTGCACGACTATTTCAATCAGCACGTGACGGTCCTCGTGGGGATGGGATGCTGGTTATTTTCTATTTTATAGTATTTTAAATCACTGTGAAGCATGTTTAAAACCAGACCCACTGTCTTGCATGCTAAAATTTGTAGTTTAACTTAGAACTCTTAGTCATTTAGCTTGGGAATGCCCCTGGGTTGCTTCTGAACATGTCTCAGAGCCCAGGCATGCAAAGCAATTCCTGGAAGTCCAGTCATGGCCCTCGCGCGACGATCTAACTCCATCACGCGATGGTCAGCCTATTGCCAGCAATTGCACTTGCATGGGCAACAAGGTTTAAAGGCCTCTGTTTTGGTACCCCCACTGTTTTGGGGTTGCACTTTATTCCTGTTATCCCCGTTTGTAATAATTATTTTTTTTCAGTACATATAAACTACTTGGTTTGCATCCTAGGTGTGGACTGGTCCTTCCAAAGCCCAGAAGGAGATAAAATTGAACCTGTTGGAGGGATATAACCATCGCGCGATGGTATGAGTTGGTTGCACGACAGTTAACTTGCATGCTGGCAGAGCCATGCATGCAAGTTGGTTGCTGCCTGTATCACATTCATATCAACGCACTGTTTTGATGCCCGGTAATAGTGTTGGGTTTTATCTCGTTTATTTTTCAAGCTTGCCATCCATCCATATTATCTTTGATCACATGTTGCAAGATGTTATAGTTTAGAATCCCTGATTAACTGTTCCCCCGCCCTAATTGGCTAAAAATTGGTTAATAAAAGAAGAATCGCAAACTTTTTCACAAAATGCTTAAGTAGAGACCGATCTCCGGATTTGACGAGAGGGGTGCCTTAAAACCCTTCCCCTCTCGTAACCTGGCTCCCGAACCCAGATATGGTTATGACGGACTGGTTCCTTAACTTTTTCAAATCAAATAGCGCGGCAAGTGCTTCGTAATACTGTTCCTTGGGTGTCGGACCTTCAAAACCCAAGTGGCGACTCTGTATTTTGCGAGCGCTTGTCGTCCAGCTAAGCGCTCCCTCGAACCAACATTTTGAAAGGAACGGAATCCTTTTGGAAGGGCACGCTGCCCACACCTATCAGTATCTCAACGCCATCGATGATGTAGATGATGGCCTACCCTGGTACCACGACATATGGAATTTTGTTGAAAGTGGGGAGTATTCGGCTGAAACTTCTAAAAGGGATCAACTTGCGTTACGAAGGATGGCTGCCATTATATCCTTTGTGGAGGGAAGTTATACAAGAGATCCCATTGTGGGATGCACAAACTCTGTGTCAATGGTTCTGAAGCCACAAGGATTATGGAAGAAGTTCATGAAGGAGTCTACGGTCCTCATATGAGCGGTGTCATGCTTGCTAGGAAAATCCTACGGTAGGGTTAGTTCTAGTCCACAATGGAGTCTCAGTGTGTGGATCATGTACGGCATTATCATAAGTGCCAGATCCATGCCAATCTAATGCATGTTCCCCCTTCTAACCTCTTTGGCATGACTTTTCCTTGGCCTTTCTCTGTGTGGGGCATTGTTGTCATTGCCATGATCAGACCGTCTGCTTCGAACGGTCACAGGTTCATTTTGGTAGCGATAGATTACTTTACCAACTGGGTGGAGGCTGAATCCTACGAAACCCTAACTGCAAATCAGGTTGCCCATTTTATTAGGAAGAACATCATCTATCGATACGGTGTACCTCAAACGTTTGTGTCAGATAATGGGACTCACTTCAAAGGTAGGGTTTTGGAACTGTTTGAAGAGTTCAAAATCCAGATCCATCATTCGACAGTCTATCGTCCTCAAACAAATGGAGCTGTCAAAGCGGCAAACAAGAATATTAAGACGATTATCAAAAAGTCTGCTTAGTCTGCCCGGGACTAGCATGAACAACTACCTCTAGCACTTTGGGGGTATCAGACGTCAATTCAAACGTCGACAGGAGCGACACCCTATTCTTTAGTTTACGGGATGGAAGCAGTACTCCCTATCGAGCTCGAGGTACCATCATTGAGAATTATGGTAGAATGCGGACTCACGGAATCTGAATGGCTCAACGGGAGGTTTGTGGAACTCATGCTATTCGATGAGAGGAGACTCTGTGCCTTATACCATGTTCAGGGGTATCAACGAAAGATCGCACGGGCATTCAACAAGAAGGTGAAGTCTAGGGACTTGGTTAAAGGAGACATGGTTACGAAGGAGATTCGGGTGCCTGTGTTCGATCCCCGCGGCAAGTTCCGGCCAAAGCGCTCCGGACCTTACGTAATCAAGACTATCCTTTCTGGGGGAGCAGCTCAACTCATTAACCTCGACAGCAACGAATTCAGTACCTTGGTCAACCTGGATCAACTCAAGCGTTACTATCCCTAAGAGAAGCTCATTGCACCGAAAATCACAAAGGTGAGCGGTTCCAAGCAAAAATTAGAGTAAGCCTGCTAGACTGAAAACCTAAAGAGGCAGTCTAGGCAAAAATAAATAGGCGTCAATCAAAGCTCGCTAGGCCGAAAATCCGAAGTGGCGGCACTAGGCAAAAATTAGAGCATAAAAGGAGAGCAAAAATACTCGAGCGAACCTAGGCTTGAACTACGTTTTGACCTGATTCCTTGAAAAAGGATACATAGGCAGTCTCTTCGTGAGATTCGGTCACATTCCATCAACTTGATCCATGGTTTGCCATTTTGGAATTTTCTTCAACGTTCAAAGCGACGTGGTGCTCAACATTTGGATAAAAAGGAGAAAGTTTTAAATCTTTCAATTTTATTCCAACTACTACTTCTATTACATAGCTGAGCAAAGTCTTTAAAATAGTTAAGCATAAAAACAGAATAAAATGCTAGAGGCCTTAACAGGCTCACAGTTTATTCTAGATCATATTAGAGTATGTCGGGAGTCAATTGTCACTTTGTCTTCTTGCGACTTCCCTTCTTAGCCACGCTTTGTATCGATGCATGAGCTTTGTGCTAAAATCTGGTTCTGCTTCGCCAAGTTGCCTCAGGCCCCAATTGTGCTCATATCCGGCCAAGTTCTGCGCAGTGAATGCAGGAATATGGAAAGGTTCGACCCCGGCTTTGTGTAGCCCTTGACTTATCCCTAGTTGACGAAGAATACGCCCTGGGACATAGAACGTGAAACTGGACAGCCCAGCTATCACCATCCTCTCGAAACCTGCAGAATTCAGGGCCATGTCTGGAATGTTCAGGGCCTCTTGCCTCCAGATGATTTCATTCGGCAACATTTCCTTCATGAACGTATACCACTGGTTCATGGACATCTCCGGATAATTCATCCTGCGCTGATGCATTCGACCAGGCAGATGAGGCCAGTTCGCCTCTGGTGCTGTGAGCAGTCCCAATTTGTCTGATAGCCATAACTGTATGAGTGGGTGAAAAGACAAG
The DNA here is from genome assembly GCF_030253575.1 of Rhododendron vialii. Taxonomy (NCBI): domain Eukaryota; kingdom Viridiplantae; phylum Streptophyta; class Magnoliopsida; order Ericales; family Ericaceae; genus Rhododendron; species Rhododendron vialii. The sequence goes on along the minus strand of NC_080567.1, from coordinate 14,796,194 downwards.
TAAGGAGCCATATAAAACTTGAGCGAGAAAACAAGTGAGAAGCCCCGATATAGCCTAAGCTGAGAGATGAGGTAAAAGGTAAATGTGCGAAAACTGGAAAAGGGTGAGCTGAGTGAGAGTTTACCTGCAGCAGGAATGGACTACCGCCGAATATGTTTGTTTGGCTAGTAGAAACCAAATCCAAGCCCATGAGCATTTCTGCCAGAACCAGCGGCACCACATTCCTTCGAGCACCCATTTGAGTGGCAACGCTCACCAGTGAGGGGTTGACTTGCCCATTCGGAGATAATAGTAAGTAAGCGGCCAGTACACTGATTGTCAGGGCAAATCGGCGTCGAGCCTGCTAGGCGGTGTCCTCTGTGTTCCCTTCAGGCCCGTACCACTCCAACAGGCGCATGATGTTGATTTGCCCCTCAATTAACAAACTTTCAGCTGCTCCCCTCGATATGTCGAGACATGACTACAAAAGTTTTGGCATGCTCTTCCTGTAAGGTGGTACGACAATCACGCTCGAAGCAAACCCCTGGAGATATGCTTGGAATTGCTCCATGGTTAGGCACAGCTCGTTGTCCCCGAACCTAAAAACATGAACCTCTGGGTCCCAGAACTGTAGAGGTGCCATCAAAATTTCGGGACGGACCCTCACACTTCGGAGGAAACGAAACGCGGCCAACCCGTGGAATCGAAATGAAAGCCAATCTCCAGCAACAAAGGCTGTTAACCATGGACTGATTAGCACTGGGAGATTGTTTGCCATTATAGGAGTTGTGGAGACTTTAACTTTGAAAGGGGTTGCCTTACATCTGCAGGAGAACAACTCTTTTATAGCCAAACACATGAAAATATCTCCCTTTTCCAAGGCAAATATCTAGGCAAGGTGGCATTGCCCCCTTTAATGTAAGGGCACATCTATAGACTGGCCCAGGGATATCCTGGACGGCAAGGACAATGACAAGGCTTGCAATATTTCAGATTCAATGTGGGTCAAAACTGGCAACTAAAGCAGCGTTCCTCTATCGTGCGATGGTGTGAAACATTGCGCGATGAGCAGTCTGTCGCGCGTTACTGTCACTCCATTGCGGGATGGAATCAATTTTCACCATCAGAAAAAGTAGGCTACTGCCTTCGGGACTGGATTTTTAACTTTTTATCCTAGGCCAGGTTTTGAGCTCTTAATGCTTCCCACAGATCATTATGAGAATGTATGACTGTGTCGAAGCATCGGTTTTGTTTTCGGGTGTGCAATGAAGAATTTGAGCCTCCAGGGGGAATTTCAGGTCACGGGTGAGGTTCATAGCCTTCATGGTTACGCAAGTGTTCCTTTATTAAAGCCAGGCGTAAATGCCATGCTGCAGTTCAAGACGACGAAAATGAAGCAAAATAAAAATGCTCGAGCAACCCAACGGTTTTCAGCTTATTCTAGTACACTGAGATGGTTCTATTCAGAAGTAGCCTCCATGTTTTGCTTTCACTTCTTCGTGAAGCCAGTCCACGTATTCGCTCTCGAGCCACGTGACGAAATTTGGAAAGGGTCCTTCAAGAACCCTGTTGTTCCAATTACGCCGGTAGTTACGCAAGTTCTAGAGACTAAAGGCTGGAGATTCGAAGTTCTCAGTCCCAGCTTTGTGCAAGTCTTGATTTGTGCCTAGTTGACGGAGTATATGGCCCGGAATATAGAAGGTAAAACTAGCCAAGCCAGCAATTATCATTCTCTCGTATCCAACAGAGGTAACCGCCGTCTCAGGTATATCCAGCAAGGGGCATCTCCAGACAATGTCATCAGAGTCCATGTCATGCAGGAAAACATACCACTCCATTGTTCCTCTCTCAGGATACAGCATCGACCTCTCCAGCAAACGCCTAGGAAAGTGGTTCCAGCTTGCCTGTGGTGCTTCGAGCAAGCCAACCTTGTCTGATAACCATATCTGAATGAGTGAAAGAACAAGTAAGAAGCTAGATAAGGCCTGAGCAAAAAAAAAAAAAAAAAACAAGTCAGGTTTCAGAAGGAGCCTTGCCCGAGCATTGAGGTAAAATCAGAATGTGTGAAAGGCCAGAAAAAGGTGAGCTGAGTGAGAACCTACCTGGAGCAAGCGCAGGCTTCCGCTGAATACATTTGTTTGGTCGCTTTTGAACAAGTCCAAGCCCATTAAGGTTTCCGCCAAGACTGTGGGAAATATGTTTTTGCGAGACCTCATCTGTGCAGCAATGCTCACCGAGCTAGGGTTAACCTTCCCATCGACAGGAACCAGCATGTACACTGCCAATGCACAGAGTAAAAGAGCGAATTGTGTATTAGCCTCCTCGGCGTAACTCTCCAAGATTCCATCTGGACCGTAAAGTCCTATAAGAGTGCAACGTCGAGTTCGCCATCATGGATTATGGTTGTGACCAGCTCTTCGGGAATATTAAGTGTTGTTTGTAGCAAGCGATGCATATTCTCTTGGATTGAGGGAACAGCAAGTGTGTGGGAGTTAGCAGAACCTTGGAGGTACGTTTGGAATTCCTCGACAGTTGGGCATAGCTCGTCTTCGTAAAATCGGAACACGTGCACAACAGGATCCCAGAATGTGAGTGCAGCTCTAAGGAGTTCGGGGCGTGGCCCCACGTATCGAAGATCTTGGATTTGAGGCTAGGCCTCGGGATAGGGTATTTGATCGATCGATGACTTCGGATCTAGATAGCCAGGCATCAACAAGGGCCGGTAAAGGGCTTTCCATCTCAGGTGATAGGGGAGTTTTTGATGATTGGAAGGAGTGGAGTGTGATTGCTTATGGCTAGCACCCTTCTTTTATAAGCAAAATTTCAAAAATATCGGTCTCGGTTCTTGTGCTAAGGGATAAGTGTAGGGGGATGAAAACAATTGACGCTTCGGATCAACTGGATTGCAACGGCTTATTCGTGCCTCTTCACCGGAACCCTAGCTCGACGTCTGAACCCTAATCTGCAAAATAGACAGGGGGTGAGTGCACCTTTGCCTCTCGTGGCAAAGGCCCTCCGATGCTTTTGTTAGTATCACGTACTAGAAAACTCAGCCCTAATTATCAGTAGGAAAGCAATAATAATGCAATATTGCGTACCTCTCACCTCTAGGTTTTCCTCATATTTATAGATTTATGGATGCTTGCTGTCCAAGCATCCTTATTGCCATAGGATTCCTAACTCGTATAGGAAACCCAGGATATCAAGGAGTCTCGTTTCCTTTATCAGTTTATGGAAAAGAGTCCTTTTAGGATTCTTTTTCCTTTAAGAGCCGAACATCCCATACTTGTTGGGTATCTTTCTCAGATCCTATATTCTTGGGATCTTTATCCCTATATGAGACATGACTATTCTGGAATCTTCCAGAGTATTCTCTCTGCTCCTACTCTCGATTGGAGTTCCATCTTTGTTCGGCCGTCTTATAGCCGAACAGACGTCTTGGACCAGTTAACTCACATGTAACTGGTCCTTGAGCCCGTACAACCTTCCTGGACCATTGACTTCTCATGTCACTGGTCCATATTGCCGAACACTTGTTTAGCATGATGACTGTCCTGTCTATATTCAAACTATGGTCCCACGTACCATTTATTCGGATATCGATTGCATTGCTTTCAACCCGTGATCACTCGTATCACGTGCTAGGTTCTTTACATCATCTGTTCGGCTGTATCATAACCGAACAGTCTATTTATAGCCATGACTTCTCATATCACTGGTCCATATCGCTGTTCACCGAACTACTCGGCGGTAAGTCTAGTCGTATTTACCACGTGTTCCTAGACATCACGTGTTCGATAACTAAATGTACCTGCTCGGGAATACCTCCCTACAATTGCTCCCCAGCTTCATATATTTACCACTGTTCGGGGGCAATATATGATGCTTAGAAACAGAATTCTATCTAGACCAAACTCTTTTGATCCCGTGCAGTAATAATTTCGATATCTTATTGATGCCTTTTGGCGCCTATGTCATTATACCATTTCGGGGTAAACGACTCCACGTGGCACGTTTCATATGCCTAGCATTAACTTCGAACTGACGTTCTATGAAACGGCGTCAGAACGGTTTCTGCTTTCCGTTACTTTTTCCTGTAACGGCGTGAGAGGAGACGTTTCGTCTCCGTCTCTTACCCTTAAACCCCTGAAAGGGCTCTCTTTGGTTTTTCATCCAAAACATTCAAACTTTCAGTTTTTCTCCGTAAAGCTTTCCGCCATTGCCGCCGCCTGCAAACTCGATCGGATTCCAGGGAATCGTCACAATATTCTCGTAAGATTCTTGCTCTCATTCCCCTTCTTCTTCTTAGGTTTCTATCTGAGATCTCATTCTCAGATTTGGTGGGTCGTTTCTAGGGTTTCAATTCGTACCCATTTCCATCTTTTCTTCTTTTCTGAATATACTCATGGCGGATGACAACCCTCCTAGACCCAGTAAGTTTAGGAAGCTTTGTGATACCCCTGCTGCCATGGCGGCATTTAGAGAAAAATACAATATCCCTGAAAACGTAGGGCTTGAACTCGCTCCATTAGGAGCGGATAAGGATGCTGGATCGTGGGATAGAATGTGTATCCCAATCGTGTCCATTGTCGAAGGCGGGGTCCGTTTCCCCCTTCATCCACTCCTCCGCCAGATTTTAAGCTGGTACCGTCTTACACCCATGCAAGTTTCTACGAACGTTTTTAGACTGATAATGGGGACTATAGCCCTAAATGGGATTCTAGAAACCAATTTAGGAATCTGGGACATCCAGTGGTGGTATAGTATAGTACTAAACCCTGAGTACAATACTTACTACTTCAAAGTTAGGAGGGCAGAGAAGCGCTTCGTGCTCAATCTGCCAGATTCTGCTCGTGACCATGAGATCGACTTCCTCTATGTAACTGGAGCATTCGAGCCTTTAGGGGAAGATGGCCAAGTGCTGGGGCTCCATTGCCCCCACATATGGGGCTATCCACGTATGCTCTTGATTTTCCTCTTTTACAATTCTTCATTTACTGCTTTCTCGTAGCTTTTCTCATGGGCTAAATTTGGTTTTTCAATTTGAATTTTGCAGCTGAAAACGTTAATCATCGTCCCAGACGTACACCAAGCAACATCCGAACAGAGGACATTAACAAAGTTCTGAAATATAAAGGCGTGCCTGGTACCCGAACAGCTGGTCGGGGTCGTGACGCTGACGTGCTTCTGGGATACGATCCTGCGTACAGAGGTGTCATCGACAGGAGGCTCGCTCATCCTAGCACCAGCGCTGCCTCTACATCGACTGCTCCTCAGCCTAGGAGCACAAGAGCTAACGCAGGAGTAACTGTAGCTGGTCAATTGGGTGAAATCCCTATTTCCGAAGGTGTTCCATTACCTCGAGTTAGAGTTCGAAGATCCAGACAGGTCATTCCTCTTCAACCCGAACAGCCAGTATTGAATCTTGACACCAGTCAATCATCCTCTTCAGGTTATTCTCAATTTTCTCCTAACTCAAGCACCATGACACGTCAGCCTTTAAACCTCAGCTCCCTCCTCACCGTCTCTTCTCGGGGACGGGGATCTGGTCGGGTAGCTTCCACAGGGAACGCCCCCCCTGCACCCCGTCGCAACAGAGGAGGTTCGAACCGCTCCACTTCATCTCGTGAAGTGGAGACTACCATAGAGGCCAGTGATGCTCACAGAGACAAACGGCCTAGATCAGAAGACCCAACTGGTACTGCGTCTCAAGCAGATACCGAAACACATCACCCCGTTTCACCAACTACCCAAGTACTTCCTCAAACATGGACTCCTCTATTCACTAGAGGAGACCGTCCCGTTCACGTCGGGGACAGTGCTAGTTCGTCGGAAACAGCACTTGCTCTGGCCCAAGGATTGTTACTCCCTGTTGACTTACAGAAAGAGTCTTCGTCTCCCCCTGATCGGCTTGTGTCCACTGGTCTCGTCAGTGGAATCAAGGTAACATAAACTTCTCTTTTTAAAAGCTCCAATGTTGTAATATTTAAGAGAAAAGTTACTTACGTTTTGTTATTTGCTTTAGTTTATCCAAAAAATGGTCGTACTGGGCCAAAAATTCCAGGAAGCTGAAGCCGAGAGGATCAGGCTTTTAAATGACAACACCAGGCTAATCCGAACAGTTACGAGATTAGAGAGGGAGAGAGATAAAGCTAAAGCTGATTTGTCTGAAACAAAGGGCAAGCTTGAGACCACAGAGGAGAGCCTTCATCATGTTTTGGCCGAGATGGACAGCACCAAAAAGGCATCCTTTGAAGATGGTTATCAGAAGGGTTTCGACGCCACAACATCAAGTTACGTCGAGCAGATGCCTGATATTCAAGATCAAATCTGGGTTGCCTGCTGGGAGGCATGCCTTACAAAGGCAGGAGTTGCTGAGGACTCTCCCCTATGGGTTGAGAATGATCTACCAAGTCGCCAAGTTGCAGCTCAAGCAGATGATGTTGATCAACAGATTGACAATTTTGCAGATGTTGATGAAGATATACAAGTTGAATCACAAAATGACGTGCAACCATCTGTTCAGGAAATGACCACTGAGATAGTTATCCCAGAGGTACAAACTGCTGCTGCTGTTGCTGAGGCTGCCGTCCCTCCTGAGGTTCAGAACCTAGATTAAGATAAATCATCCGGCTGGTCTTGCATGACCATAGCCTTCTTTACCCTGCGTGGTAGCAGTACTATCAATACTTTATTTTAAAACAGGTATTCGGCCCTTCGTGGCATAACTTTTTTTGCTCGGCTTCCATGTTTGCTGCATCTGTTCGTATGCAATTTCAATCTAAGTATTTCGTACTGTTTAAGCATCGTTTATGTGCATAAGTATTCGTACTTTAAGCAAATCCTACAAACATGCTTATTTTGTATTGAGTTTAAGTTTCACGTACTTAAAAACATTTGTTTCCCAGTGTCTCGTACTGTTTTAAGTTTAGTACTTTACAAGTGTATTCATACTTGTTAAGTATCACGTACTCACACAAAATCGCCTAAGTATCACGTATTTAGAACATCACACAAGTGTTTCGTACTTGTGTTTAAGTTTCACGTACTTAACTAAATGTGGCTTACATTTAAGTCAAGCCAATATAAGTTCTTAAGTATCACGTACTTAAAACACCATATAAGTATCTCGTACTTTGAACGTCCATACAAGTATTTCGTACTTGTATTTGTTAAAAGAAAACACACAAGTATTTTCATACTTGCTAAGTATCACGTACTTTAAGAAAATACATACAAGTGTGTTCATACTTGCATTCAAATGTATACCCAGGTTTCACATACTTGGGATTCTATACAAGTGTTTCGTACTTGTATTTGTTAAGTGCCACGTACTTAAAAATGTATAAAACTTTTAAGTTTCACATACTCAAAAGGTATACCCTGCTCCCCAATACGAATAAGGAGAACCAAACTCGTAGTTCGTATTTAAATACCACAACAGTTATTCGAAAGAAGTGATTTTATTCATAATCTGTAAAACGCAAAAGGGCGTTACTCGTACCCTTGTTTTAAAAAATAATCAAAACTAGAACAAAGGAATTATATTCGTAATTCCCACACAATCACGTAGTGTAAATCCAAAACAGGATTTAATACTTCTAAACAAAGAACTTTCGTAAATTATGAACATTCCAAGGCCTTGGAATTGGATCACCATCCAAATCCGCCAATCGATAGGCTCCTATGCCTATAATCTCAGTTACTCTATATGGGCCCTCCCAGTTGGCCCCCAGCTTGCCTTCGTTAGCCACCTTGGTGTTGCCGAGCACTTTTCGTAGCACAAGGTCCCCAACACCAAATTCTCGAGGGTGAACATGCTTGTTGTAGCTTTTCATCAGCTGTTCTTGGTAAGAAGCAAGATGTACCAAGGCTTTTTCTCTCCTCTCCTCGGCAAGGTCAAGCTCGATTTGAAGGGCCCTGTCATTGCCTCCACTCTCAACCAAAGCTGTCCTGTTGGTCGGCAGACCCACTTCCAGAGGTATAACAGCCTCTGTTCCAAATACCAACGAATAGGGGGTCTCTCCCGTAGACCTCCTAGGCGTTGTTCGGTGAGCCCACAAAACTAACGGTAACTCATCAGGCCATTTTCCCTTTGCTTTGTCCAACCTCTTCTTTATCCCATCTAGGATAGTTTTATTGGATGCCTCTGCTTGCCCATTACTCTGAGGGTAGGCTGGGGTGGAATAAAAATTTCTTATTCCATATTGGGCACAAAAAGTCTTGAATTTCTTCTGAAATTGGGATCCATTGTCTGTAATCAATGAATAAGGAACCCCAAAACGAGTGATGATGCTTTTCCACACGAACCTTTCTATCATAGGCTCAGTGATTTTGGCCAGTGGTTCTGCCTCAATCCACTTTGTAAAATAGTCAGTTGCAACAAGCAGGAATTTTCGATTCCCAGTTGCTTTGTGCAATGGACCCACGATATCCATCCCCCATTGAGCAAAAGGCCAGGGACTTGTTAATGGCACCAGATCTTCGGCGGGTGTTCGAATCATTGGTGAGAACTTTTGACATTTCTCACAAATCTTTACATACACCTTTGCATCTTCTTGCATGTGTGGCCACCAGTAGCCTTGAGTAATTGCTCGGTGGGCAATAGATCTGCCTCCAGCATGGCTCCCACATGTTCCCTCGTGGATTTCATGAAGGAACTTCTGTACCATCTCAGGATGTACGCATAGCAAATAGGGACCCGTAAAGGATTTCCTATACAACTTACCCTCTGGGGACAGCCAAAACCTAGCAGATTTGACTCTTATCTTGTGGGCCTCCTTTTTATCAGAAGGGAGTATCTCGTCTCGTAAGAACTCCATTATTGGGTCAATCCAACTTGGTCCTTGGTTCACGTCCAAGACCAAGTCTACACTCCTCCCAATGCTCGGCTCATTGAGGTATTCTACTGCCACCCTTCTTTTAAACTCTGTTGGTACTGCTGCAGCCAACCAAGCTAAAGAGTCTGCATGAGCATTCTGTCCAGAACTTATTTGCTCAATATATACCCTCTCGAAGGTATCAAGCAAGTCTTTTGCTGCCTGCACGTAGGCTACCATCTTTTCATTCCGAGTCTCGTACTCTCCGGACGGTTGATTCACAACAAGCTGGGAATCACAATACACCCTGACCCGTTCTGCTTTAAGGGTCTTCGCACTTCTTAACCCAGCCAAGAGTGCTTCATATTCAGCCACATTATTCGATGCACTGAATCCAAGCCGAACAGAGAGTTCAATGAGAACTCCTTGAGGAGGAAAGAGGACAACTCCAATTCCAGAACCAGTATTGCACGCTGATCCATCAACGAATAACTTCCATTCTTTGGGATCCTGTTCGGCTACGGGTTGATCCTTCAAGGATGATGTCTTAGCTGCCTGTTCCTTTCTCGTAGGAGGCAAAGGAGCAACAGTGGGGGAAAACTCTGCCACAAAATCAGCCAATACCTGGCCTTTAATTGCTGTACGTGGCTGATACTCGAGATCATACTGACTTAACTCTACGGACCATGTCGAGATCCGTCCCGAGAAATCTGCCTTTCGAAGCAGTGATTTTAATGGATACTCAGTATAAACCACAACCTTATGGCTTTGGAAGTAGTGTGGCAATTTCCTAGTTGCTGTCCTAAGTGCCAGGACAAGTTTTTCTAATGGCAGATATCTCGTCTCTGCATCCAATAATGTCTTGCTAACATAATAAATGGGGATTTGCTCGATCCCCAAATCCCTCAATAAGACTGCACTAACTGCGTGCTCGGAAACAGCTAAATACAGAATTAAGGACTCACCTGGCTGTGGAGTTGACAATAATGGGGGTTCGGCCAAGTACTTTTTCAGGTCTTGGAAGGCCTGCTCACATTCAGCTCCCCATTCAAATCCCTCCCTCTTTTTCAGTAACTGAAAAAAGGGTCTGCACTTGTCACTTGACCTGCTGATGAATCTGTTCAATGCTGCTGCCATTCCTGTCAGCCTCTGGACTTCCTTGGTAGTTTTGGGACTCTGTAATCTCTGCAAAGCATCAATTTGTTCGGGATTTGCCTCTATCCCCCTTATGGTTACCAAATGGCCCAAGAACTTTCCTGAACCAACTCCGAACGCACACTTCGAGGCGTTGAGTTTCAACTTGTATTTCCTCAAAATGTCAAAGACTTCTCTTAAATCAGTGATATGCCCTCCTTTTTCTCGACTTTTCACCACCATATCGTCAATGTAAACTTCTAAAGTTTTCCCAATGAGATTTTTGAACATGATGGTTGCAAGTCTTTGGTATGTAGCCCCAGCATTCTTCAGTCCAAACGGCATGACACTGTAGCAGTATAATCCTCGAGGTGTGATGAAGGAAGTCTTCTCTTGATCAGGTTCAAACATAGCAATCTGATGATATCCTCGATATGCATCGAGAAAACTCATTCGCTCGTAACCAGAGGTTGCATCAACCAACTGGTCAATCCTGGGCAAAGGAAAACTATCCTTAGGACACGCTTTGTTTAGGTCTGTGAAGTCCACACAGACACGCCACTTTCCATTCTTCTTCTTTACTACAACAGTGTTGGATAACCACTCGGGGTAATAGACTTCTCGTATTGCTTTGGCTTCCAACAAACGATCTACCTCCTCAATCACTGCATCTACATGCTGCACGGCTGCCCTTCGTTTCTTCTGAATGATCGGCTTGTGCTGTGGGTCGATGTTTAGATGGTGACAGATCACATCTGCATCCACCCCAGGCATTTCCTCAGGCACCCATGCAAAAACATCAATATGCTCTTTCAAGAATTTTACCGATTCGGCCTTTTCATCTATTGGTAGTGATTCCCCAACCAAAAAATATCTTTCAGGATCAATCTCGTTGATCTGAATCTTCTCCAAGCCCTCTACCACTTTTTCAGCCGGGCTTCTTCCAACATCTTCGATGGTTGGTTGATCTGGTACTTCCAGTGTATGAATATGGTGGACTTTTGGGGCTGCTTTGATGATGGAAATTAAGCATTGTTGCGCCACCTTCTGGTTGCCTTTAAGAACTTCAATCCCATTTGATCCTGGGAATTTTACCATCTGGTGATAAGTCGAGGAGACTGCTCTCATCTTATGCAACCATGTCCTCCCTATAATCGCGTTATAGGAAGAAGGGACATCGACCACTAAAAAGTCCGTTCTTAGCACCACTGATCCGGCCCGAACAGGTAATGTCACTTTTCCAAGGGGCCAAACTGCTCCTGCACCGAACCCAATAAGAGGCGTTGTAGACTGTTCTAAGTCTGATTGTGCCAGCCCCATCTTCTTGAATGCATCGTAGTACAATACCTCTGTACAGCTCCCCGAGTCCACTAGAATTCTTTCGATGTCGTATTCCCCAACTCGTAGGGTTACGACCAATGCATCATTGTGGGGTATTTGGACCTCCCCCAAATCCTCATCACTGAATGCCATGCTCTCTTTGCATACATCAGTCTCTCGCCCCCTCTTGTTTCCCAACCGCATCACATGCTGATCATGCTTGACTTGCCTCTGAAATAGCCTAACCTCACTTCTCGTGTAAGGTGTGGCCAATCCATGTATCATATGGATGACGCCTTTAGGGTTTTGTTCGTAACCCAACTCCATGGCTTTCCCTTTCTCTTTAGGGTCCTCCTGGATAAATTCCTTAAGATAGCCCCGAGAGACTAAATCATCAAGGTGCCTTTTATATGTCTCACAATCTTCTGTCATATGGCCCCAATCCTTATGATAACTGCAGTGCTGATTCGTAGCACGTTTTGCATCTTTGTCTCCTCCTAGACTTGGAGGCCATTTGAAATATGGTTGATTCTTTATTCGATAAAGAATCCTGTAAATTGGCTCCTTCCAAACTGTAGTGATAGAAAAGAAGGATTTAGGGTCTGGAGCTTGCTTTTCTTTGTATGACTCCTTCTTATTCTGCCCGTATTCCTTTCTATCTCTGTAAGTCTTGGGTTCTGGCTTCTCCACCTTTTTAGCAGGTGCCTTTGGCTGTTCAGCAATTATTCTGCCGTCCTCACGGAGTATATCATCCTCCATTCTGGCATGTTGTTCTATCCGTTCCATCAATTTAGCCAGGGTGGCTACCGGATGTTTATTCAATGAACGGCGCAGCTCTCCCCGAACAGGTAAACCAGTTTTGAATGTTGCAATTGCGTACTCCTCACTACAACTTTCAATCTCGTTAAAAGTCTCCCAGTACTTCTTTGCATAATCCCTGATCTGTTCGTTCTCCTCCTGCTTCATGGTGGAAAGACTTTCAAAAGTCTTCGGGGCTTTTCTGCTTGTCAAGAACCGAGCAGTGAATTCCTCTGCCAACTGCCTCCATCCTCGTATGGATCGTGGGGCCAGTTTATGAAACCAGGACAAAGCCACTTTGCCAAGACTAGAGGGAAACATCTTGCACAAGATGGAATCATCCCCCTCATGCATAAACATGGCCTGTTGATAATGCTGTATGTGAGCCACGGGATCCGTATTTGTCTCGTAAAGTACGAACGCCCCGTGCTTCACTCTGCTCGGCAATCTCGCTTCTTGTAGCCTCCTTGTAAATGGGGAGGCCGCAATATTACTCAGGGCCTTGCGTGCTGCTTCTCGTGCAGTCATTGTCCCATCCTCTTTTTCCTTCAAATTGTGGGCTGAAGCTTCGGCCCAATCAGCATCAGGTCTCTCGTACCTGTCTCGATGATGCTTTCTTGTGTCCTCTTCCTCGGGGGTAGAACTCCGGTCTCTGCTCTTCCTTTTTCGTGAAGAAGTCCTTCTCTCCGGTGTTCGGCTTCTACTTTTTCTTCCCCTTTTTCGTGGAGAAACTTCATGACGCCCTCTAACAGGACTTCTGCTCCCGCTTCTGCTCCTTCTTCCTCGTGAAGGAGCTTTTCTGTATGGTACCACAGCATACCTATTGCCTCTAGAATTTCTTCGAGACAGGCCAGAATCCTCATGATGATCCCTAATTCTTTCAAATTCTCTGATCTCATGCTCTCGTTTTTTAATCAGACGAGCATACTCCTCGACTTCTTGCCTCTTCCTATCAAGAACGTCGTCACTATGGTGCACACTCCTGGAGTGCGCGATCGATTCATCCCTTTGATGGGATTTACTCCTTCTCGTGGATCTCGAAGCCGTCTCTCCATCTCCTCTATTTTTGGAGTTATGATGCACGGTAAGGGGGCGGTCCTTACTCGTGTTCCTTCTGTGCCCACCCTGGGGCTTTCTCGGAGCCCCAGGTGGTGATTTGTCCCTTCCCTCATCTAACACATCTTTTGGTTCATGCGGCGTTGCTGGAGTTACTTCCACCATGGTCGTATTTCAAAAGGGAATTCTTTCGTTTCCCACAGACGGCGCCAATTGTAGGGGGATGAAAACAATTGACGCTTCGGATCAACTGGATTGCAACGGCTTATTCGTGCCTCTTCACCGGAACCCTAGCTCGACGTCTGAACCCTAATCTGCAAAATAGACAGGGGGTGAGTGCACCTTTGCCTCTCGTGGCAAAGGCCCTCCGATGCTTTTGTTAGTATCACGTACTAGAAAACTCAGCCCTAATTATCAGTAGGAAAGCAATAATAATGCAATATTGCGTACCTCTCACCTCTAGGTTTTCCTCATATTTATAGATTTATGGATGCTTGCTGTCCAAGCATCCTTATTGCCATAGGATTCCTAACTCGTATAGGAAACCCAGGATATCAAGGAGTCTCGTTTCCTTTATCAGTTTATGGAAAAGAGTCCTTTTAGGATTCTTTTTCCTTTAAGAGCCGAACATCCCATACTTGTTGGGTATCTTTCTCAGATCCTATATTCTTGGGATCTTTATCCCTATATGAGACATGACTATTCTGGAATCTTCCAGAGTATTCTCTCTGCTCCTACTCTCGATTGGAGTTCCATCTTTGTTCGGCCGTCTTATAGCCGAACAGACGTCTTGGACCAGTTAACTCACATGTAACTGGTCCTTGAGCCCGTACAACCTTCCTGGACCATTGACTTCTCATGTCACTGGTCCATATTGCCGAACACTTGTTTAGCATGATGACTGTCCTGTCTATATTCAAACTATGGTCCCACGTACCATTTATTCGGATATCGATTGCATTGCTTTCAACCCGTGATCACTCGTATCACGTGCTAGGTTCTTTACATCATCTGTTCGGCTGTATCATAACCGAACAGTCTATTTATAGCCATGACTTCTCATATCACTGGTCCATATCGCTGTTCACCGAACTACTCGGCGGTAAGTCTAGTCGTATTTACCACGTGTTCCTAGACATCACGTGTTCGATAACTAAATGTACCTGCTCGGGAATACCTCCCTACAATAAGCACCAAGCAAGATATTCTAACACCTTCCAAATGCAAGGACTCTTTCTCCTGCAGTTTCAAAGCAATCTACAGCACGGTTGGGGGATGACAAGGCTTTTTGTGCCTTAAAAGAGCTGAGTTGGTCAATAGGGGTGGCTTAGCAGGGATAGATCAGCGCACGATTGTCTCGCTTCATCGCGCAATAGTACTAAAATCTCGCAATTAACCCACTTCGTCGCGCGATGATTCAGTCTGCAATTTGACAGATTTTCAGTAACTACTGTCCAATTTTTGTCGTTTTTCGTTACAAAGGCTCTTTTGCATTTTTGATGGTTCCAGCAAGTCATCATAAGCATTTGTGACTATGTCCAAGCATCAGATACAGAATATTGCATTCCGCGGAGATTTTGGACCCTCGGTGGCCCGTTTCAAGCTTTGGTTGAGGGTTTGAATGGTCAAATTTCGTTTTAAGGGTTTTTGCCAGGTGCGATTATGCTGTACAGGTCATATGGATGTTGTGTGACTGTACGGAGGTGTCGGTTTTAGTCCAGGACATAATCGAGTCATGTTTTGTGTTGAATGCTCATTTTTGCGATATTTTTAGCATTTTCTCGGTATAAGTCCTATTCCGGGATGTTTTTCTTAGTTCTTTTGGTTTGTATAAGTCATGTTGTACGTTGCAAATCTCAACAAAGTGTTGGTTTGGTCAAGTTTGAAGTATTTTGGGTTTTGGTTTGTTAATGCTCAAAATTCCATTATATTCCTCGTGTCTTGCTCATATCCTAGGACACATTTTCCCTTTTCTTTTGAGCTAATAGTGTCTATGCGCGTGCACATGACTGTGTGCAGTCTCAAGCATGTCATCAATGCAAGTTTGGTATTAGTGGTGAGTTTTATCTGCTCTAATCTATTGCAAGAGTAAATAAACCTTGAAAATGCAAATTTTATAGCTAAACCATGATCTATCCATGTCAAGATGAAGAAAACTACTGCATGTTCGGCACTTCAGCCAATCAAAATCATCATGTCTACTTGGGCACATCTGCCCGCGAATCAAAAAGGCACGCAGGCCTCAAAACAGCTATCAAATGTCAGCTGGGGCCTATTCGCCAGCTATCTACCTATCTACTTCGGCACACAGGCCCGAGAGCAAAAGTCAAAAGTGCTGAAAGTAAGATGAGGCTCCATAGTAGCCCTCAATCCTCTCCAAGCCAATCTCCGTCGCTGCCGTCGTCGTCTCTCTTTCTAGGATCTTGCTTGTATCCGGGATCATCTGCGGTGTCGTCAAAACCGCTGCCGTCGGACAACCCCTCTTCCCCTTCTACCTTTTCTTCTTCTTCTTCCTCCTCTTCGTTCTCCTCCTTAGAGACCTCAGGCAGGATTAGTCGCTTCTTCCGGATTGGCTCGTCTTGTGAGGGCTTCTGACGCATCTTGATTTGGTATCGCTCCTCTGCGCGTGCCACGGCTTCTCTGGCTGCTTCCTCACTTGCGACTGCCGGCTGAGAGCCTCTCGTCTGTTGCCTGGAAGTAACCGGAGGAGTAGGAGCCCTCTCAGCCAACTTCCTCTGTGGAGGGTCTCTAGCGCTTTTTCTCCTAGGGGCTGCCTATCTTTGTGCCTGCATTGTGAAATTTTAAGCTTCAGTATATATGTTGTGCATACTATATATCAAATGTTTGAAGGCAGGTATGATCAGTTTCAAGTCAAGTGCTATCAAAGCATTTTATGTATTGAAAGAAGGTGCATACGTCAAGTATCGAAAATAGGAATGTATCACTTTCTGAAAGGTATACCTGAGATCTCTGGACCACCGATGGTGAAGTTGGTGCTGGATAGCGCAAGTCCAATGGCAAGCCTTGCCGCCCTTCTTACTACATTCTCCATTGCAAGCATGCGACAAACAGCTTCGTTCACCCACTCAATCGGCACCTGCGAAAGTGATTAGGAGTTATCAAAGCAGTTCAGCGATTATTCAATTCCGTTGAAATAAAATAATGGAGGCTACAATGTCTTACTGGAACAGTAACTGGTGCAGGCTCAGTCCTGGCAGGGGCTAGATGTAGCTCTGTAACGCCCCTGAATTTTGGTCAATAAAAATTTCGTTAAATATTTGAATTTTATTTGAATTACTTATTTTCTCTTGAGTGGCTATATGATTTCTTGTTTTCGTCGTAGTTAGATTTTTGGTCATTGGTTGACTCTCGACTAGAAACCCTACTTGACCAATTTAGTTAGTTTCTAACCGACTACTTGGAGGAACCGAGCAACCAACTCACCTAGTTACTAGATGAACCTTTTGGACCTTTTGAACCTTTTCCATTACCCATTGGTCCATAATGGTTAGGGTAATCTTTTTCCATTGGACAATAAGCTTTTCATTATTATATTTGACTAAAAGTACATGTAGTCTTTTCAAAATTTTATTTTAATAAAAGATACTTGTACTCCTTTTATCCATTGGATATGAACCGCAAGGGGGAACTATTATCCATTGGATAATAGAAACCCAATTCTTTATATTAAAAGGGTTTAATGAAATATTTGAACAAAGTACTATTGTAGACTTTTATAAAATTACTTTAAAGTACTTTTTGATTATATTACTATAAAAGTTTCCTAGTAGCTATTGTCCATTGGACAATAAATGTTAGGGGATTTATTATCCATTGGGTAAAAGGATTGTTCTTTCAAGCAAGTACATGGGTTCATTAAATTAATATTTTTCTTAAATCCCATGTGATAAAGTACATATTATTTTATTATAAAAGTACTTGTAGCTTTTAAAGCCTAAGATTCACCTAAGTACTCTTTTATTATTTTATATTGGGGTTTTGTACCCAATTGGATTAATTTATTGGGGAGTTAATCTTCCTAGAGTACATTAGTACACTAGTTTATTTCTTTAAATGGGACATGTGCCTAATTGTAATTCTTTATTGGGTATTTGATTTTGTAAATCTTGTACTTTGTACCTTTCTTATTCTTTCTTGTAATATATATATATATATATATATATATATGTATATATATATGTATATATATATATGTGTGTGTGTGTGTGTGTATATATGTATATATATATATGTATGTAGTGTACTAGAGAGAGAGAGGGAGAGAGAGAGAGAGATTGCCGAGAGAGAGAGGAGAGAGAGGCCGAGAGAGAGAGAGAGAGATGGGCCGAGAGAGAGAGAGAGGGAGAGATTTTGTTGTACTTCCATAATCTTTCTCATCTTTTCAAATCCTTGGTAATATCTTTCTTCCTAGCCTAAATCTATCTCCCATTGTACTTATGATTTGTTTAGTACACAAAATCTTGTACCCCTTGTCTCCTGTCCTTCCAACAAATCTCCCATAGTCCAATCCAAGGACTAACCTAGCCTTGCAAGCTACCTTATTAGGCCTAAGTCTATTTTGCCTAATGACAACCTATGATGGACCTTTATGACACAATCCTAGCCTTTATTAGCCTAAGATTTTGACTACAAGCTAAGACCAGGGTTGTAATTACCTAGATTCACCTAAAAAGCCTAAGATCTTACTTGATTCTATAGCCTTACACCTAGGTTATGACTTGGACAAGGCATGGCTTGACATGTGAGGTGATTTGATGACTTAATGAAGCAAATCCATGGGAGATATAGAGAGACAGAGGGGCCGGCCATAGAGAGAGAGGATGAGCCAAGAATTTTGCCTATAAATAGCACCTCATGTTTCTCATTCAACTCACACCTTCACCTAGCAACTTCTCTCTCTAGAAATTCTTGTTTTTTCTTTTTGTTTTTTCTTTTTGTTCTTCCTTTGTTCTTGAGTTCTTCTTGTGTTCTTCAAGAAACTCATCCAAAGCCGCCACTAAACCGCCACTCGACCACCCTTCGATCCATAAAGTAGAGTAGTATTAGTCAAGAAGAAGTTTCAAGAGAAACCATTCTCTTTCGAAGCTCCCGAAGGCATACCGTAGGAAGTTACTCCGTCCGACCGCCGACTGACCTTCCGTAGCCGACTACTGCCAAGAAGTAAGGTAGTTATCCTTATCTTCCACCCCAAGTATAAAGTAAGAAAATCCTTACTTACTTCCTATTTGCTTACTCAAGTATAACGTTGTTTTTTTGAACCGCTAAGAAAGAATGGTAGATTCTCAATTATATGAAGTGTATCTTTACCTATTTACTTTAAGTATTCGTATTTTGATCTTTAAGATGGTTATGAGTATGCGTATATGAGTTGCTTGTATTACTTGTGGTATGTGATAAAGCATAAGTGATTTCACTCCAAAGACGTCCGTACATGTGGCGTTGTGCTTTGAATAAAGCATAAGTGATACACTCCAAGGGCGTCAGTACATGTGGCGTTATGCTATAAGTGATGATTGAGTATGATAAGTAATATAGAATTGGATGATCTTGTTAGAATGATTCCTGCTTACTTTTGTCCTACCGCGGAGTCTTTGCATGTAACGAGAATCGAGAAAGTAGAAACATGACACCTAGGGTGTGCTTTATGAAAGGAAATGTTTTCCGAGGAAGGAAATATTTTGAAACAACATAATGACCGGTTTTGGGTGGCATTATGTGAGTTGTGTGCGTGTGTAAAAGTAAGATTTGTGAAAAACCCAATGAGAACCCGGAGCGGCGGAATCATTGTGGGGATACTCGGGAACCCAGAGCGGCGGAACCGAGGATTTAGTTTTTCGAAAACCCCAATGAGAACCCGGAGCGGCGGAATCATTGTGGGAATACTCGGGAACCCAGAGCGGTGGAACCGAGGGTTTTGAAATGTGTGCATTCCCATGGGAACCCGGAGCGGCGGAACCATGGTGAGGTATGGCTTGGTTATCCGCGGTACGGAGCCAATGCAAATGTTTTTGTGTGCCAATGGGAACCCGGCGTGGCGGAACCATTGTGAGGATACTCGGGAGACCGGCGCGGCGGAACCGAGGTTGGGTGTGTAGCTCGGTTATCCGCGGTACGGAGCCAATGCAAATATTTTTGTGTGCCAATGGGAACCCGGCGCGGCGGAACCATTGTGAGGATACTCGGGAGACCGGCGCGGCGGAACCGAGGTTGGGTGTGTAGCTTGGTTATCCGCGGTACGGAGCCAATGCAAATATTTTTGTGTGCCAATGGGAACCCGGCGCGGCGGAACCATTGTGAGGATTCTCGGGAACCCGGCGCGGCAGAACCGAGGTTGGGTGTGTGGCTTGGTTATCCGCGGTACGGAGCCAATGCAAATTGTGTCAGTTAAATAAATGATTTTTGAAAGGTTGATTTGTATATGAAAATGTTGACACGGTCTACGATGAGTCGCGTAGGTGAAACCCGGAGAATCTTGGACACCAACGATAGATGATTAATGAATGTGGATGTGTCATTGTTAGCTGTGTATATATGTATCATGTGGAAATCGATGTTTTATTATAACCTCTTGTTTGTAAGTTATGGGTTAGCGGGTAAGGATTTTTCTATTGAGCTTTCGCAGCTCACGGTGTTGCCTTTTTGGTGACCCTGGCATATTATATCGGTGGCGATGCTGGTATAATGTGTCAGACTCTGTAGATGAACAGGGTGAACTTTACACCTTGGAGGCTTTTGGACTTGAGGAGCTGGCTAGGATGGAGGAGCAGGAGGAGCTGTAGTTAGGAACTCTAGAACCCCCTTTATTTGTGTAAATATTGAACTCTTGTGGGAGTTTGTTGTAATAAGAGCCAGACTCTATTTTGAGGTTTTCAATAAATTGTCTTTTTAACGTACCCAAAATTCGGGACGTTACAAGCTCAGCTAGATTGCCCTGGGAGTCTACCACTGCTATCTTCCACAACAGCTCCAGTGGTCCACCTCTCACTGGTCCACTCAAGCTCCGTCTCACACGACCCTCCGCACTACTCCGTCTTTCTATATCGGCTCTCCTCTCCTCAGCAGCTCCACGAGCCTGACTTCGGACCTCTCTGAATTCTCGAACTTTCAGCGGCCCCGCCAAACGCCCTCTCTGGTATGCAGATAATCCATGTCAGGATGCAAGTGGCATATCAGGTTTGTGTCAGGCTACGTGAACCTCTCCAGCTCAGCCAGTGTGTACTCCCCTGTGTGTGAGGCCCGTGGTGGAAGTGGCCCGGGCACTTGGAACTCAGTGTAGCCAAGCGATTGATGTGTCACCCGGTCACCCAAGTACCACTGCCAACCAAAGGCTGACTCCAGTAACACCCTGCTAGCCGTCACAACCCTGCTCCTAGCCAGGTGCTCAAGCTCTGGCCCTGCCACTCTCCAAGGATCCCACTCGATCTTCACGCACGATAGGCAAACAATGCAAGTATTGATCAGCGACAACATTAAAGCAATAGAAAGGGATGTGTAATTTGTTCGGTCAAGTTTCATGATTATACCTGCGAGGGGCGGAGCTCGTCTAAGTATATCCAAAAGCCATTCAGATTACCCCTTCCTTTCTTCTCCCCCATGTTCTTCTTGCTCCAAATATGAGCACGCGGGAGAATTTGCAAATCCAAACTCTTGGATGCTGGGCGGCACATGTTCAAAACTTCGTAGGCCCAGAGCTGCATGGTTCACAAACAAAGCAAATCATCAGTGCATACAATAATACAATCAAGCAGGCTATGCAATCAAATGGATATAAGTGTGTAGACACCCCAATCTGGGTTTCCGGATTAGTTTACTTACGGTTTTTGATCCCCCGATGATGAAATGGATTAAGAACATCCCGGGAATGATAGCGTGTTTGAGCTTTGAGTGTTTGCAAAACCCTTGAACCTAACCTAGCCTAAGCCACTTCAAAAACCAAAAACCCTACTGATGCGCGCCAGGGCGCAACCATCCCGCGCCAGGGCGCACCATCGCGCGCCCGACTCACTCCATCGCGCGATTGTGCGCCAGGGCGCACCATCGCACGACAAACTCACTCTGTCGCGCGACAGACCAATCTACCACCAACCTTTCTGAAGGAGGACAGTTGGCCACCAATGCAACCTCAGCCAGGCCTCGTGGACTGGCTGAACTCCTCTGTTTCCAACCAGATTCACCCCCTCTCCCTATTTATACCCCCATGGGTCTTTCATTCAAGGGGTTCCAAAAAATGAAAGGTTAAGCACAAGCTCTAGTGCTTTTCTTCCAAATTCACATTCCTCAAAATACTCAAACCACTCAATCAAGCCTCAAACATCAAAGCTCAAGCCCTTTCAAACTCAATTTAGGTATAGCTTACCTACTGTTTTCTGTTCTGATCCCTGAGGGGGGCTAGCAGGGCCAAGGCTGGTAATCAATACCAGTTCTGGTCCTAAAGCTAGCAATGTTTCAAAACCCGTCATGGTAGGAACCAGCGCGTGATGGTCCCACTCTCTCGCGCGACACTCCGGTGCTGCATGCGATGGACCACGTGGGGATTGGTGTCCTACTGTTTCATGCTTTATTTTGTATATAGATCACTGTTAAGCATGTTAAAAACCAGTTTACTGCCTTCCTTTGTTAGAAATTGCTAGCCGTAGTTCAATTTGCATGTCTTCTGTTTTGGAGTACCCCTGGGATCATTCTGGACCTGTCCCAGAACCCAGAAATGTGTAAACCAAGCACTGGTTTGGTTGTGCCAGGGCGCGGCCATCTCGCGCCAGGGCGCACCATCGCGCGCCAGACTGGCTCCATCGCGCGACAGAGCGCCAGGGCGCACCATTGCGCGCCAGACTGCCTCCATCGCACGACAGAGCGCCAGGGCACATCCTCGCGCGCCAGACTGGCTTCGTCGCGCGATAGTATGCCTCTGACCAGTGAGTGGCCTTGCACGGGCAGCTTAGTTTTAGGTCATTATTTTGTCCCCACACTATTTATGGGGTGTTTTATTAATTTGTAGGGCTTTGCAGCCTTTAAACTGTATATTATGCTGCTTATAACTGCGTGGTTTGTCCTGGGTGTGCACTGGTCCTTCCAGAGCCCAGAGGGTTTGAGAATAAGAGCTGTGGGTTTGAGCTTACCGGCGCGCGCTTGTCTTGGAATTGTGTGCGCGCATGAGTAAGCAGCATGCAGTGACTTGTTCAGTGCATGCTGGTTTCTTCCTGCGCACGTCATTCCAAAACAGGGGCATCCCAGTTTGTTTAAACTCCCATAGCAGT
Organism: Rhododendron vialii; assembly: GCF_030253575.1. Classification (NCBI taxonomy): domain Eukaryota; kingdom Viridiplantae; phylum Streptophyta; class Magnoliopsida; order Ericales; family Ericaceae; genus Rhododendron; species Rhododendron vialii. Next base: position 14,773,813 of record NC_080567.1, on the reverse strand, counting down.
CTGTTCTCATCCTATTCTAACTGCTCATCCATGCTATCTATCACATCTTGCAAACTGTTACAGTTTTAATCCCCTTAAACTGTTCCCCCGCCCTAATTGGCTAAAGAATTGATTAATAAAAAATAATCGCAAACAAACATCTTTCGCAAATGCCTAAGTAGAGAACGATCTTCGGATCGGGCGAGAGGGGTGCCATAAAACCCTTCCCCTCTCATAACCTGGCTCCCGAACCCAGATATGGTTATGACGGACTGGTTCCTTAACTTTTTCAAAATAAACAGCGCGGCAAGTGCTTCGAAATACGGTTCCTTGGGTGTCGGACCTTCAAACCCGAGTGGCGACTCTATATTTTGCGAGCGCTTGCTTCCCCGTTCGCGCTCCCTCGATCTGGGCCCTCGCATTTTGGAATCCGAAAATTCCAAGGGCACGCTGCCCACAAAGTGTAATCTGAAATTCTGCTTTACTCTATTGAAATCATACCTCTCAGATCCTCCAATACCTAGCAGTACTCATCTCCATCCTCGACGAGTCCCCTAAGAAATAGTAGGCCGCGCCCAATGCCGCTCCACCCCAGTTGAAGCGCGAAGCTGTCCTTAGGTCCCTCAGTGCAGGCAGGTATGACAAATGGACCTTACTATGCATGTTCGGGTACAACGATGCGCCAAAGAGATACAGTAGGTACGCCCGAGCCATTTGCTCCGCTTCCTTTCCATTTGTCACCTTGAGGTATTTGGTGAACTGTTCGTACCTCGCCATCCCCTTCTCGATTTTGGGCACCTCTCCCAAGAACCACTCTAGAGCCACCAGATCCTCGTGAATACCCAAGTCAAATGGGATAGGCTCGCCCCCGACTCTCATGCCGGTGATCACCGCGAAGTCAACATGTGTCACTGTCATCTCCCTTGGAGGTAGGTGAAAGGTGTTGGTAGTGTCCCTCCACCTCTCTGCAAGTGCTACTAGGACGGCACGGTCATTTCTGACTGGAGTAAGGGTTTGGATGAACTCACTAAAGCCCGCTTCATCTACTAACTGCCTCACCCTTGCAGGCAAACCCTAGTACAACACCAAGGAACCACATGCGCCTCCGAAACCATGGATATCCCTCTGCCTCGCTCTCGCCTGTTTCAGACACAAAAACAGGCAACAATAGGGCATGTTAGCATGTAAGGTTTACATTCTCAAGTTCTAGGTAATCAATGCAGCCTGGCAACGGATGGTTGGTTCAAGTTATTATGTTACATGCATGGCATTCGATATGAAGATCATGGTATCACTATTCGGTCTTTTCTTTTAAGAATTACCGTGTGTGTTTAGACATTCAAGTACAAGTAGGCAAATTCAAATTTGAAACTACAAAGGGGGGGTTTTCTAGGAATTTACCTTTGTCCAGCTGTTCGAAATATGGGTCTCGGGATCTCTCAGGACGAGCTCAGAGTCGTACTCCGTCCGCCGTGGCCTATATGCTGCAAAGCCCGATGGCACAAACAAGTGTGGTATGGGTGGCACGTACCCCTCTGCTGTAAAAGCGATACGGGTCAGGCCCTCGGCCTCTATCACCGCCATCAACCTAGGCCCGTACACCCTAGCTTCATCCCTCTCCTCGGCCTCCATGCCCCTCAGAGCCTCCTCCTCCCCGGCTCTCTTCCTCTCGGCCCTCGCCGCAGCCTCTGAAGCGGCTATCTCTCTTTCACACTCCTCTCGAGCCTCCAAAACAGTAGCCCCTATTGCGGGATTCTCCTCGAGGAGTTGGGCTAGCCTCTCATCGGTCAAAAACTCTGCGACATCCTACTTGGTGATCAGCCTGTGGCTCGATGATGTCGCCGCTGGCCGGAAGAGTACATCCTCCTCTCTATACACAAAAGGAGTCCCCGTGGTCTCTTCCTCTCGGCCGCTACACCCTTGCCTTTCGCCGGGTCCCTTGGCAGAAACCCACTCGGCCCAGCGCCATCACCATCGGCACCACTGCCTCTGGCACCTCCAGAATCGCCACCAATCACCACCGAGCCTTACACTGTTACGCTCGGGTCCAATGGCCGAACAACGGGCCACGTGGCCCCAGCTTCCTCCGTCGCGCGATGCCCTGGCTCCATCGCGCGATGGTTGCCTTCATCATCAACCTCCTGTACGCGGCTTTGATCGCCATCGCCACAGCCTGTGGCCATTGCACCAGCACCTACGGCTTCCGCTGTCACTGTTTGATCCGCTGCTTCGATCTCCATGGGCCCTCCCTCGTCCTCTGGATGATCAACTACCTTTTCTCCACCGCCACCATTGCCGTGTTCCGCCATGGGTGTTGGTTCGTGCGTGGGATTGTTGGTTTTGGGCAGAAATCCTAAGGTTTAAGTTGGGATTTGGAGAGTTTGAGAGTTGAGAGGAGTTTTGAAACTTCAAAACCGCTGGGAACTGGTTTCTGTCATGCGATGAAGAAAACAGGTGTGGGCCGGGTCTGGGCTCTTTCCAGTCCAAAGCCCTAACAAGCTTCCCTCGCGCGACAAAGTGGCTCTGTCGCGCGATGGTCCAATTGGGCCTTTAGGCCCAATGTAGCTTCTGGACAGGCCCAATCATGTTTATCCTCCTTACGGAGGCTCATGGTTTCGCGTTATGGCACCACAGCAATTTTGATGGTCGCCAAGAATTAAATGATTTTCAAATCCGGAGCACTTTTGTATCCCCAGCATTGGTCTGCCCTCGCACACTCCAAATTTCAACTCAGCGACGATCCATCCGTCCAAATTTCAACTCAGCGACGATCCATCCGTCCAATTTCAACTCAGCGATGATCCATCCGTCCAATTTTTAAGTCAGCGACGATCCATTCGTCCAATTTTCAACTCAACGACGATCCATCCTTCCAATTTTCAAATCAGCGATGATCCATCCATCCAATTTCAACTCAGTGACGATCCATCTGTCCGATGATCCATCCGTCCAAATTTCAATCAACGACGATCCATTCGTCCAATTTCCAATCAGCGACGATCCATCTGTCCAATTTTCAATCAATGAAGATCCATCCGTCCCTCCTCAACTCAGCGATGATCTATCCGTCCATCTTATTTATTCCCCAGGAGAGTTTCTTCAATGATTGATCCGCTCTTCGATCCATTAGTGCACGGTATTTGTATATACTTGTTTGCATTTTCTATTTTATCGGCTTTTGGGTAAATTGGATGGGTGTCTAGAAATCTTTGACGTTACCCATAACAGTCAATGGTGCTCCGCGTGCCATCAAAGAGGGACTACTGTAGACACCCCAATCTGGTTTCCCAATTATTTTACTTTGTTTTTCGATTTCTTGTTTCCCCGATGATGAATCAGATCAAAAACAGTCTTGAGAGTGAAATGGTATGAGCTTGGAGTAAATGGAACCTATCCTAAACCCCAAAACCCTAAGTCAAAACCCTCACCTAAGGTTTGACCATCACGCGACCCATTAGATCTCTCGCACGATGATCCATCTGCCAGGTGTTGGTCAAAGTCAAAGCCTTGATTGTTGACTATCGCGTGGGTTGGTACAACCATCGCGCGATGAAGTCACTCCCTCGCGCGATGGTCAACACCTGTCACTTTCACCTTTTTCTAGCTTGATTTCATAATGATCAGGGGGCTACTGACCTGTGGAACCCCGTTTTCGTCGACTAAACAGCGTTTTGCAGGTGCATGGGTTGCACCACCCTCACAACCACTCCCATCACCTTGTTGGCCTATTTCACCACTAAGGGAACCTAGCCAGCCTTGTTGGCTGGTTGCTAGGCCAAGTTCACTACCAACCATACACCTCCTCTTGCCTTATATATACCCCATTGGTCTTCCAAGATCAAGGTTACCAAAAAAGGCCACACAAACCCTTATACACTTAATATTCCCTCACTCAAGCCATCTTCATAAACTCATTCCCTGTAACAACCCTGATTTTAATTATTCATAATACGTGACTACTTGGCATGCTTAAAGTTAATCTTGTGGTTAAATAGTGTAGTTACCTTAGTTGTACGGGACGAAACACATATATATGCTTAGGATATCATTAATTGGCCAAAACTTGATAGGTGAGACACAAAGACAAGAGTACATAGAATAATTTTTCCCTAGGAAGACAAAAATAAAACATACGTGTATTTTTTCTCTTGAAACTTCACCGCTTCGTCCGCCTGGGAACAAACGAGAGAGAGTCAGCAAGAGGAAAAAGAAGAAGAAAAGAGGGAGAGAGTCGAGAGAGAACGGTGGAAGAGAGAAAAGAAGAAGGAAAGAGGAAGAAAGGGGAAAAAGGAGAGAAACCTAGGGCTTGTTCTATTTGAGTTGAATTGGAGTGCTAATCTGGTAATTCAACCCTCTCTTATACTTAATTTCATGTTTCTTATGTTAAATTCTATGTTCTAATTGCTGAATATATGCTTTAGATAATTGGGTTCAAGTAGGATTTGGGTTATGGGTTGAAAATTGCAGGAGGAACAGGCTGGGTTTTCTGGAAAAAAATCTGCAGAATTGAATCTGCCTTGTTCTTGAGGAATTTTTCTCACCATCTTCCCGACCTTAATATTTTTTGATATTTTTACTGAAGATGCCTGTATGTGTCTACTTTACTGTGTAAAATTTTCAGAACCTAATTCACAATGTGGAAGAAGTTAAAATTCGTTAACCGACCTGCTGTTGTGGTTTCTGCTGTGCTGACAGCATCGTCGCACTTTACGGGAACGGCTATAATTTTGGGCTCGAGCGATGAAATTGCGATCCGATTTCTGATTTTGAAACTAGACTCATAGACCTAAAAAAATGCAGGAAGATTGTGTCTTATTTATTCTTGTGCTAAGTCAGATTTTAGGTTAAAGGTTATGACCCTGCAGATTCTGTGATTAATTTTTAAGGCTAGTTATCTAATTTCATGTTCTTACCATAGGACCTTATGTTCATTTAAAATAGGCTTGCTTGACATCCTCTAATCATGTTTTTTTTGCCTAATTGTCTTAGGAGGTTCGGGTGACACGTGGATACGAGGTGAGTGATTAATACCCAAAACACATGGGTTGTTATAAGCTTTACGTTTCAATGATGTTTTATAATTTGAGATATGAACTCCATGGAATATCAATGGAAGGTGGACATGTTTTATATCTATTAATGACATCCTCCCACGTCCCAGCTTGCTAGGGGACACGTGCTAAAAGGCTAGCAAGGCATGGCTATTAAATCGGATAACGAGAGACGTCTTAACTTATCCACTACCGGGGACGCCTGGTAGACATGAAATGAATAGAGGATGTGCATTACTATGCTATGTTGCTATGAGAAATGATTCGTTTTTTTTTAAATGGTTTTATCATTGTCCATGGAAAGCATGTGAATTGCGTATTAATCATTCATACGAGCTTTGGCTTATGAATTTTTCCACCTTTCAGGCAACGGGACGTAGAGTGGTGGCGTGCAACTCTTCTTTTGGTCACACTAAGTAGATGTTGGCTTGTAAATAGGGAGTTGTTTTTGGTGAGCATTTTTGTATGTAAATATGCACAGCTCTGGGTGGTTTGCAATGTAGAGATCCTTGTAAAGACTTTTGGTTTGGCATATGTAATAAAATAGAATTTACTTCCGCTTGTCGTTAATTAAGTCCCTTTAGTCATTTGCTAATGAGGTGTTTAACTTTAATATGGCCTTAGTGATGTGATCACTGGCGCCTTGTTGTGACTAGAGCCTTTGGGGGCGGGCTAGGGTCGTGACATTCCCTAAGCTCTACCACCTTGTTCAATCCATTTCTAGATTACTCAAGAAAAGGTATAAATTTACTACCTGTTTACTGTTTTGAACCCTGAGGGGGGCTGGCCGGGCCAAGGCTGGTAATCAATACCAGTTCTGGTCCTAAAGTCAGCAAAGTTACAAGACCTGTCTACTGGCTCTCCTACGCGCGATGAACCCATTCACTCGCGCGACGCGTCTTGTCTACGCAAGACGGTCCTCGTGGGGAGAGGATGCTGGTCATTTCCTATTTTATAGTATCTTAAATCACTATGAAGCATGATTAATCTTAAACCACTACCTTGCAAGTTAAAAATTTGTAGGTCAGCTTAGATTATTTACTTGTTCACTTTGGAATGCCCCTGGGTTACTTCTGAATAAGTCTCGGAGCTCAGGCATGCAAAGCAATTCTTGGAAGTCCAGTCATGACAATCGCGCGATATTCTGACTCTGTCGTGCGATGGTCGGCCGGTTTCCAATAATTGCCCTTGTATGGGCAACTTGGTCTGTGGCCTTTGTTTTGGTACCCCCTCTGTTTAGGGGTCGCATCTTATTCCTGTTATCCCTGTTTGTAATAATTATTTACTTTCAGTACATATAAACTGCTTGGTTTGATTCTGGGTGTGCACTGGTCCTTCTAGAGCCCAGAGGGAAGCAAAACTTAACCTGTTGGGAGGATATGGACTCTCGTGCGATGGTCTGCTTGCATGCTGGCAGATCCATGCATGCAAGTTGGCCACTATTTGTGTCAGATTCATATCCAAAGCATTGTTTGATATCCAGTCACAGTGTTAAGTTTTATCTCATTTACTTTCTAGTACATCATTCATCCATGCTATTTTAATCTCACCTTGCAAATTGTTACAGTTTTAATCCCCGATTAACTGTTCCCTGTCCTAATTGGCTAAAAATTGGTTAAATAAAAGAAGAATCGCAAATATTTTCACAAAATGCCTAAGTAGAGACCGATCTCCGGATTGGGCGAGAGGTGTGCCTTAAAACCCTTCCCCTCTTGTAACCTGGCTCCCAAACCCAGATATGGTTATGACGGACTAGTGCCTTCACGTTTTCAAATCAAATAGCACGGCAAGTGCTTCGAAATGTGGTTTCTTGGGTGTCGGACCTTCAAAACCCGAGTGGCAACTCTGTATTTGCGAGCACTTGCCATCTGCGCTCGCGCTCCCTCGATTCTGAGCCCTCACGTTTGGAAATTCGGAAATTTTCAAAGGGCATGCTGCCCACAATACACAAGTATGTATTTTAGACATTCATATCTGATACTTATCTAGTACTATTATAAAGGGAGCAACTCTTTATGGTGTGAATAATTTTTTGCACATGAAGATTCATTTCTTACTTACTCTTGTTTCTTTTTCTGTAATTCCTTATGTGATTCATGAAGTAAGACTACTGCATTTGGATGTAAAGCGGTCCAGTGTTTTGTAGTGTTGTAATTGCTCATTTCAATTTTTCGGTTCTCTTAATCCATTTAGGGGTTTTTTGTGTTGTGATATTATCTCTTAGGGTTGTTATGTTGGTGCTTCTTATGCTTATGGTGTAGTTTATAGGTTTCTTTTCCTATTGATTCTATTTGTAATCTAGAGCTCTATAAAGAATTTTGGGGGATAATTTCTAAGATTTTTGTTGGCATCCTTCGCAGTTATTGTTCCAAGACGAGTGGACTTACCCTATGTTATAGGAGGAGATATTTCATCTTCTCCACATGACTTATTATGTTGATCAGTACCTCTTAGTATATGTGCAATTAATGATATAACTCTATGTGTTACTGATTCAATATATTACATGTATGATTGTATGATATCCGGAAACAAGCTTGGACAAAGATTGGGTATGTAGGATCCATTCCATTTATGACCATTTGTAGATGCACTGACGAGTATATGAACGCAGCATTGAACTTTGTGGAGATGGCTAATCAAAATGCAAGATATTTACGAAAGATTCTATGCCCTTGCAAACAAGGTCGGAATTTGAGTCACCATTGTGTTGATGATGTTTATGAACACTTGGTCATAAATGGAATGGATCCTACATACATAACTTGGTTTCATCATGGGGTGGAACCAAATACTGCACAAAAACCTAAAGAAGTGGAAATGTCAGATGCGCATAACTTATACAGTGCGACTTATGCACGAGATGCAGACCATCTTGAACCACTTGACGAAGCTAGAGATGAGGTCTTTGCAAAAGCATTAGGGGATGCAGAAACTCCATTATACCCTGGTTGTGAAAAATATACGAAGTTGTCAGCAATTGTTACTTCGTACAAGATCAAAGCTGAAAATGAATGGACAGATGAGAGTTTCACTATTCTTCTAGGGAAGCTTCAGGATATGTTCCCCATGGATGATACAATGCTATGCTCTATTCATGCAGTTAGAAAGTTCCAGAAAACATTTGAATTAGGTTACGAGAAAATTCATGCTTATGTGAAGGATTGTTGCTTATTCAGGAAAAAGAACACGGAATTAGAGAACTGTCCAAAATGTGGTCGTTCAAGATGGAAGGTAGACGTACACACAAAGGAAAAAAAAAAAGGGGTTCCTGCCAAAGTGTTGAGATATTTTCCTATATTCCAAGATTTCGGAACATGTATAGGTCATTCAAAGTAGCTAAAGATTTGACATGGCACTCTACTCATAGAAGCAGTGATGCCAAGATGCGACACCCGGTAGATTCACCAACTTGGAAAACAATCGATGATAAGTGGCCATCTTTCTCAGTAGACCCACGGAATCTAAGACTTGGTCTTGCTACCGATGGTTTCAATCCATTCCAAAATTTGAGTTCGACGTATAGTTGTTGGCCCGTTATGTTGGTTATGTACAACTTGCCACCTTGGTTATGGATGAAAGAGTAAAATATTTTGTTGACGCTATTAATCCCAGGACCTAAGCAACCGAGAATGATATTGATGTATATCTACGACCTCTTATCGAAGACCTACAGATATTGTGGACCAATGGAGCACCTGTTTATGATAGGTTCACTAACTTTGCATTCAATCTGAGGGCAATTCTGATGTGGACAATGCATGATTTTCCAGCATATGGAAATGTTGCCGGGTGTAAGACTTAGGGTAAATTTGCATGTCCTATATGTGGTGAAAATACACATTTTCTATGGTTGAAATTCAGTAGGAAAACTGTATATTTGTGCCATAGGTGCTTTCTTCCACCATCTCACCCCTGTCGGAAGAAAAAATCATGGTTTGATGGAAAGGAAGAAAAGGGAAGAAAAAAAACCTAAAATCATGATTGGCAAACAAATTTTGGATACTTTAAAAGATATGAAGAATGACTGGGGGAAAGGTGGAGAAGGAAATAAAAATTGAAAGCGGGACAATGAAGATAAACAAAGGTGGAAAAAGAGGTCAATCTTATTTGATTTATCATATTGGGAGGTCAGTTTTATCAATCATCATTTTGATCAATCTATATCTTATACTTACATATATATATTGATCTTAGTATAGTTTATGATTGTTTCTCTACTATTCTATGTAGGAATTGCTAGTACATAATAACTTAGATGTCATGCATATTATTGAGATCCTTATTGGCACGCTGTTGGATATTAACTGAAAATCCAAGGACGGTTTAAATGCTCGCAAGTATGTGCAAGATTTGGAAATAAAGCACGACTTGCATCCAAAAGATTGAGGGTCTAGGACATATCTTCCTCCAGCTTCCTATACACTTTCCAAGGATGAGAAGCGAATATTTTGCAAGAAGTTGTTTGACTTAAAATTACCTGATGGGTATAGTTTAAATATTGGGAATTGCATATCAATGGATGAATTGAAGGTCACGGGTCTCAAATCTCATGATTGCCATGTGCTAATGCTTCAGTTGTTGCCCATAGCCTTAAAAGGGTTACTACCAACTGGACAGAGAAATGCGATACTTCACCTTTGCACATTCTTCAATAGATTGTGTCAAAGAGTTATTGATCAAGAAGAAATGGCATATCCCTTGAGGATGAGGTGGTTGAAAAGTTATGCATGTTTGAGAGGTTCTTTCCACCTTCGTTCTTTGATATCATGATGCATTTAACAATTCACTTATGACGAGAAGCACGACTTTGCGAGCTAGTCCAATCTCGTTGGATGTACCTTTTTGAGAGGTGAACCCTTTTAGTTTTTTTTTTTTATGAATAATCATCTATGGTTCTATCCATCATCTATGGTTGTATAATATCAATGTACTTTTCTTCATGATTAGACATATGAAGATATACAAATGATGCACGACCTGAAGGTTGTATAGCAGAACGCTACCTCGTCGTAGAGTGTATAACATTTTGCAGCTGACACATGAAATCTGTGGAAACAACCAATAGGGAACCTCGCAATCAAGATTTTGAGAACGATGTAATTCTCGAAGGTCGTCCAATATCAGCTGCCACATCCATCACATTAACTGATGAAGTTTTAGAAAATGCCCATCATTACATGTTATTCAATATAGCCATAGTGGAACTTTATTTGGAGTAAGTTTGATGAAATTGTGCTTGCATAATTCATAAATTCTCATACACATGTGAATCACTTACTCATTCTTTCTTTTTCTATTAGGATGCATATAGAGGAGTTAAAGAACTCAGATGCCAATCTTGGTCTTCAAAAAAATGAAAGTTTACTTTTGAAAAGGCACGCTAACAACTTTTCAAAATGGTTGAGAGAAAAGGTTACCACTTATTTTGCTTGAGGTTTATCAATTGTAATGTCACGCCTTTAATTTTTAACATAAATAATAATAATTTACGATAAATAGAATCTCTATAGAAGTACCGATAATACCCAAATGACATTTCTTTCCATGTTTACAAACTTAAATTTAAAAGATACAAGCTTGGCTCGAAGACCCAAGTTATCAATACCAAAATAATATTACAGTTTTACATTTGTCATTCTTCCAAATACTACTTTCAAAACAAGTGACAATTGCCGCTTCTTTAATACCTTTGAAATCCATGATCGACAAGCACGCAATGCACACCATGCCAACTTCCTTGTTTTCAACCTGAAAATGATAAGGGGAGCTACACTAACTCAGTAGGAAATTTTATACTCAAGCTATATGTAAATGTGATGAAACATGCAACAAGAATAATTGATTTGGAATAAACGGACAAGAGATACAAAGAGGCATCACATTAAACTGAAGGACTACAATTACAGGATTCTATACGTCCTAAGGCTGTTCCTGACTAGTTCATACATCAAGCTAGAAGCAACATTTAAACTCCTATCGATCTAATAAACTACAACACCTGTTCAACCATCTAATAACTTTTCGAACGAACGCTATATCAAGTTCCTCAACTCATATCATTCACCATGGAACCTCATTTCATAAAACTTTCTTTTCTTTTTTATTTCCAAAACAATTTTAGGGAAAACTCAAGACCACTTCGAATCAAACTCCGTTGATTCGAACTTGAATGCCGGAGTCCATTGATTTGTGCCCAAATATCGGATCCATTGATTTGCTCCAAAATACTGGAGAATTTTTGATAAAAATCTTCTTTCAAAACCGAATTTCTTTCTGTAATAAAACCTTCCATTCTCTTTTTTTTAACAACCACAATCCCAAGCAACAAACACTCCAAACATTAACATAGACTTCTCAAGTTCATCAAAATTCTCTTCATCATGCGAGACATTCAACTGTGTTACCACCCCTTGCGTCACATTGAATTCTCTCCACCTGGATTTCCGCATTACCACACGTTGCATTGCGGGCCCTTTAGAATCTCCGCATTACCACACCTTACGTTGCAGGACCCTCAATTTAGAATTCACAACTCAGGTAAACATAAACACATTATCAATCCGTATATAAGCAGACATCATTTTCCAAGTTCATATTCATTCATACATCATCAACAACGTATTACAAACTCATAAGCATACCCCGCTATTCCTCTAAATCTATCACATCGCCCTATGCCAAGTACCGGACCCATAACGATTCCACGACACATCACCGGCTAGGTTCTAAACGAGAATCTTATAAAACGAGTACCAAAGGAACCTAGGGAACTCAACAAGACAAGGCACGAGGATACGAGTCTCATTAAGACACAAGTAATCATACTCGAGAGTGACTTAAACATGTTCTAATCATATAGGGAGTCATAACACGGAACGAATACAACTTAGGAATAGCCAGCAGACATTGGCAGACCGACACACCTCCACACAAATGATTAGAATTTTCTGTGTACTAAGACTTTTAAGGTCATTCTGGTGGCAATAGAAAGCTGACTTCAAGACCTTCGATTCGATATAAAGTTTGCATGAAACGGACATCGGACGAGAAAGTTATGACCGTTCGAAATTGGGTGCAAACCCAGATAACGAGACAGATTCATGACCAGATTCTAAAATCCACCATTAATTCAATTCTCAACGGTTTTAGGCGATTCTAGTGGCATTAGAACGGGCTCAAAGTCTACTCTATTTCATATGAAGGAACCAAAATTTATTTCCGAGTTTAAGATGACGAAAAACTCCCATAAACAGTGACCGATTCTGCAGAATTTCGAAAATGAAAGGAACAACCTCAAATAACGAAGCAAGGCACGATCTAGCTACACAAACACCGCATAAACGCATAACAATAGTAAGAAATCCCTACCACAATGGGTTTTGAGCAAAACCCTAAGTGACCCAAGCTTGAAACCACCAAAAACGAGCTCCACCCAAAACCTAGATACAAGATCTAGAGTGAATACAACCCAAAAACAAGATAAATAAACAACGATCAACAATTAATTGAGAGGAGAGAGAGAAAAATGTGGGTGGGAACCCAAAGATGAGAGCAATAACACAAAACTCACCCCTCATTCTCCAAATGCAAGATTTAAGTGATTTTGAGGTTGGAAACCCTTGGATCTTAAAGATTTGAGGTTGAAATCATGAGTTTTGGGTGAGATTGGAGTTGGGTAGGTGAGCGGGGGTGTTTCCAAGTCTGGTTCGTGGTATTTGGGTGTGAAAAATGGTAAATGGGGGTATTTATAGTGGTCCAAAAAGCGTGCTGAATTTTCTGAAAAATGACAGTGGGTACCGGTACTAGAAAATGCACTACCTATACTGGAACCTTCAAAAGTCAAATTGTCCCAGCTCTGAACATTGGGTACCTGTACTGGAAAAATGCAGTATCTGTACTGGCTGGGCATAAAAATGAAAATTTTCCAATAGTCACCAAGTCAAACCCCAATCGTTACTAATACTTCCAAACATCATTACAACCTCAAAATACGATATTCCACACATTTTAAACGATTAAAGAAAATAGAAAAATTTACAAGTCTCTATATCTTATCCTCCTTAAAGAAATTTCGAGCCAAGTCACACATCGCACAACTATGCAAAACCAATAGCACCAAACATCATGCTACAATTCCATAATCACAAAACTTCAAACCGAAAACTCACATCAATCAAGCCAAAACAAATGCTGATAATCCCTTCTAACTTTGCCCCCTCTTTTTCCCACGAAATTCTCACATACAGTCATCTATCTCAACGCAGAAAGCTTACCTCTAAATGCAACCCGATAGTCCACTTGACTTTCCGAGACTTCCATCAAGAAGGAGCGGTGATCAAGCGCCTCTTCTAGCTGGATTTCATCGGTTGTCGCTTAGGTATCCGAAAGACACACAGGATACCCGACACTCAACCCATCTTTCTAGCGGTGAACATTTCCCTTTCTACCCAAAATGAGACAAACTCCAAAACGATGAAGCTCTATGGACACACAATTTTCCCCTTTTTAATTACCATGGGTGACGATGATAGCTGGCGTAATCCTTTGGTTGGCCTCGCACGGTTAGCAATCTTTGACATTTTTACCTTTCTCTGTTCGATCATTCTCTCTCGAGCTTCCAAAAGTCGTTGGCAAATAGATTTCATCATACTCCTCAATACTAAACCTAGCGGATCCAGAACAGAAGCCAATTCCTCAAAAAGTTGCACCAAATTCTCGCACCAGGCTAGATCACTCTAGATTATGAAAAAGATTCGATTATTATCTCCAATGAAACGAGCAAGCTCCATGACCCAAACAACTCCAATCAAGAATTTAAAGAGGGGTAGCAAGGCACCCGGAATTTGAAGAATACAGGGAATCTTTTAAGTTGTTAGGCAACAAACTCAAGCACCAAGTCATGATAATCTGAGAAATCTTGAAATGATCGGTCATAACCTTCCTATTGCTCCTCAAGTCAATGGAGATAGTGGATAACCTCTTGACAAATGAAAGATTTCGATACCGAGGACAAGCATGAAGTGATGAGATAGATCCTTGGTAGACTAACTGATACAAGATCAAACTTTGTCCAACACCAGTATTTAACAAACTTCTAACAAGTTGAGGTTCAGCATTACAGAACGAATCATATGCCTCCAGGATTGAGGAACCACAACAAAGTTGAACACCACCGAGAGTAACTACAACTAGTGAATTCAAATTGAATGCTTGACGATTTCCTAGTCCTAAATTAATGGGTTGCCCCAAGCATAGGGCGAAGACCGACGTAGCACAATATCCAATAAATCCGGAGTCGAATCCACAAAGACGGTGATGTGTGCTGACTTAAAAACTCAGGTTGTTATAATTTAAATGAGCTCTTAGGTAGCAGCCACCCCTTGTAATTTGATGCTGAAATTAACTAAAACTTAAGAAAACAACTGTTCTTTTCAAATAATTAAAAGGAGGTATAGTCGTAGGGTTCATAGCACTCGTAATCAGTCTGGATTAACCTACTCCATTCGATATTCTTAAAAACGTTCAATTTTACATTGAAAAAGATAGCCCGCAGGATGCGAAACCTTAGGATTGTCGTTTACCCATGCACAGCGGAGAATGAGTTTTGGACCCCCATTCACATGAGCTCCGACAATGCCCGGGTTCGTCTATGGGAAGTATTTTTTCAATCTAAAATCATTTTTTTTATTATTTGAAAAGAGAAGCAGTGTCCGAACTGGCCACGGTGTGCTAATCACCCCCACAACCCTACCTATGCAACTACTCACTAATCATTATGCATGAAAAAGAATAAATCCTAATTTGAATCATACTTCTATTATGCGAGATGAAAAATAAACAAAAGATCTAAGTTAAATAAGAACCAACGAATAACTTTTATAAAGAACAGAAATTAAAATGAGTTACCAAAAATACGAATAATTGAACAAAACTTCATATAACTTGAATGAAATAAAACTCGGAGAAAAACTGTACGAATGAAAATCTTGCAGCTCCCGTCCGAAAGCTGTTCCACGGCAGCAGCCTTTTTCTTCCTTTTTCACGCCAGAAAACCTCTGAAGCCAGTAGGTAAATTGTTTATATAGGGATAAGTGACTTTAATCACACAATGGCCCTTTGGACTTCATGAAATAATATATGATCCATTTAATTTTGAATTATTTCGCATATAACCCCAAACTTCTTTAAAATCTTCTTTTTATTCAAAGTCTCAGACAACGGGCTTGAGCAACCTATAAACATAAAAACACATAATAAAAATCAGTTAACAAATATAAAAGACTAATAAATGTATATTGGAGGGCCAAAATATATATATTTTGACACTTATCATTGAACGGCACCAACCAATGGATATCGACAATTATGCCACCGCGAGGTTTGGCTCAAGTTTCGTCATAAGAATTTTGGGTAGGGTGATACTTTCCAATGTATAAACTGGTAGCTGCAACAAGGAAACTCAAACCAACTAAGTAGGTCCAGGCTAACAAACAAATACAAGGCGGGTACGGGCAATAATAGTAACAAGTCCGAATTTATCGATACCAAAGAATTTGTATATCATAACATATGTGATCACTGATTAGGTTTTAATAAGTCGAAGTTGCAACATAAGAACTTGTGTAGAATAACAGTTATAAGAGGACGACAAAACTGGTGGTCATAACAGGAGGATCTAAATTGACCACGAAAACTTTATCTCAAGCCAAGTAATGTCAACAATAAGACTTCGAATGGAAAATGAAGGGCATTTGTCATCATCAATAACTAAGGAGTCACAAGATACTTTGCAACAAGAATTTGATTGTTCCCAAGTAATGCTAAGAACGACTTTTTTGATAATTGACTCAAATGTCAAGAACTACAACAGGTCAACAGTACGACATACTTACAGAACATTGATTGTGATACAATCCCAATGAGATTTCAGCTAGGCCAACGAAAGAAGACAAACAAGGAAGCAATTCTTACGATTCACATTCAGAACATCATCTATTGCTATGGTTACCATAAATCCCTTTCCAAATCACATCAATCCTCACTATACGTAAACTACAGAGGCCCAAGATAACATATTTATACGAGGTGTCTAACGAATAAGTCAAATGCCAAAGGAAAGAAGATACCTCAGACGTTAACGTCTTTTGAGAACTAAAGAGTAGGAGGAGGTGGCAGCTTAACGACGGAACTGCATCTGCTGTCGGTTAGGTGTACGATTATACAGTTGCATTAAATTCAACTCACCATGCACTCCAGATCCCCGAGGACAATTTTTCGCAAAGTGACCCGGCTTGCGGCAGACATAACAAAGTCTATCAAGCAGTAGGTCTCCCTAATTCCCGAACAAAGTAGGGGGTCCAAGAATAATTTGGTTTTGCGAAGGTCGATTTGGTTCCCTTTGCCTTTTCCTCTCCTGACTTCGAAGATTCCCTAGCGACGTACTCACTCTAACGGTCGGTTCCCTTCATATATTCGGGGGTTGCGGCTGGCTGACAATCTGTGGACAGTTTCTCGTGAATGAAAAACCCAAGAACAAAAATGTTGCACAAAAGATTGTAAAGGCCATGACTCATTCTTTATTTGTGTGTTTTATTTGTTATATATGTTTGACAGTCTCATTAGTCATTTGCATTGTTTTTTTATTATGCCATTTTTAGGAAGATATGGAAAAAATTGAACGGAATGGACAGAATTCAACTAATCTGAAAGAAGATGTTGTTTCTAAAGTGCTTGGTGCTGAGAGGAATGGCTATGTAAGAACATTTGGAAAAGGAGTCACACTAACAAGATTAACTATATTATCACAAATGAATGGTCAGTTTGTTGAATTACGTGAAGAAAATGCTCAGATGAAGTCTCAAATGTCAGATATGTGAAATACAGTTGACGAGTTAAAGAAAAGCCAAGTAAGTCGGTTTATCATTTTCTTCGTTGGTGGTCATTTCAGACTAGTTTGATTAATGACTTTTTATTTGTTTTCCATTGTTGAACTTTCTAGGTTCAGAATCTAGCAACAACAGAAGCAACACCAACTACACCCCTTGTTTCTCCCTCAGTAAAAAGTCATCCACAGAGTAACATTACCAAGTGCAAGTTGCTAGATTGGATGGGGACGGGAGACATAGTTGCGGAGGGGCGTTGGACTTCAAGTGATCCACATTCCAGTGCTCATTGTGTTCCGATTGGACCTAATGCAATGAAAGTTTGGGTGGATGTAGCAAAGAAACCTGAAGAGTTTTTGTGGAGGGTTCCAAGTGATATGACCAATATCGTAGATGCTGTGGGAAGTACCATCGCATGGCCTGCTGACTTTGTTATTCTGGACTCTTCTTCCCCAGGGTATTATACTTTTACTCTCCTCCGTATCGAAGTATTCTCTCGGATGTTGGAGGGTAGATTGCTATACCATAATTTATGCATACCTAGTTTTAGTATTGTCCATTTTTGGCTAGGAAATATCAGTTAATTGTTTGGGAGGACGTTAGTAGGCATAACATGACGAGAATGCAGAAACTTTACGATAAGGTCATTTTTAGGAGAAAACTGTTAATATCTTTGAAAGGAACATTGAGTATGAAGGTGTTTGATCAAAGTAATGCATTCTTTTTATAAGAAATCACAATCTTTTCCTTATGCCACTATTGTTGATACATAAGAATAATTAGTAGGAACATTGAGTATGAAGGTGTTTGATCAAAGTAATGCATGCTTTTTACAAGAAATCATGATCTTTTCCATATGCCACTATTGTTGATACATGAGAATAATTATTAGGGAATTTCTATCTGGAACAGAACATTATAAAAGACACAACCAAGTCATGATTGGGAATCTGGTATTTTGTTGTACTGTTTGGAGGTTTTGAGTGGATCCCTTTGTGTTTTTTGCCTAAGAGAAGACAATGCTGAGGTGTTGGGGTTGAAGAAGTGTGGCGTGATTGAATCGTGGCTTAGATTGTTTGTCATTCCTTATGACACAGGGAGTGTTTAGTTTAAGAGGTTGATGCCTCTGTGTTCTGCAAAGGATGGTGAAGTGATGATGGAGATAGATAGAAATAGATTTGTGGTGTGAAGAAAAAAACACATAGGTTGCCGTCCCATCTTCCTCAGGAGGACAAAGATGATTGTCGGGAGACACTGCGAAGTAAGTGGGGTTTAAGGTTGAATGGAAGTGGGTTCAAAGTGGTGGTGTATGTCAAGAGTCTAGCCTCCCCTAATAGCACCTCGACCTAAGTTAATCGTGACTCTTTGGTCAACGGGTAAGTGAAAGCATGTTATGTCATTTCCTCCTTCTTTTCAGTCATTTGTCGATGTATATGCTAGGTTTTTTGGGCTTAACTGATGCATTTTGTTGGTTTTACTTCCATGTGTGGTGGAATCAAAAATATTTTATGGCTCTATCTAGGTACACAAGTACAATACTTGGAGGAAACACCGTCGGTTTCACGATATGTGCATTGGCTCTCTCTTTCCTGTTATGTATCCCTTATGAAGGAGAACATTTCTGATACGTAGTATCGCTGTGAGTCCATAAATGTTTGATTAGATGGACTAATAAGAGAACAGCTTCCATGTTTGGTGTAGCAAAGCATTTACTTCCTTTTTTGGTTGCAAGTGGAAAAAAAGGTTGTTGGTATGAACATTGTACTCGGCTTGTTGAATTAAAGGCGAGGGATATCATGTTTCTTCATTTCAGAAATAAGACTTTATTTTGGATGGTCTGATTGGAAAGATCGTATTCCCTACCAATTACCCTCTTGTACCCACAAGTACCATGGACTAAGTGAATTGAAGTTTGGTAGTTGCCTGGGAGGGCTATGATTAGAGAAGTTTTATTGCGGGTTGCGATGTGTGTGTGTGTGTGTGTGTGTTGTTTTCTCTGTTTGTTTTTCCGTTTCTTTGTCATGTGTTCAAGTGTTATCCAGCACATTGTGAATCATCAAACCCATCCAAAATAGATTCCCTACATGACACGAAGGCCAAAATAGAGTATCCATACTTTAGAGGCAGCTTGAGCATTAAATTCAGACTCATTCGTTATTTGTGTGTTCTACTTATTATATATGTTTACAGTCTCATTGGTCATTTACAATGGTTTTTTATTATACAATTTTTAGGATGATATGGAAAAACTGAACATGATACACCAAGCTCACCTTCGAATAATCTGAAAGAAGATGGTCTTTCTAATTGAAATATTTAGTAGAAATTGTTATGACTCTATCAAATTGAAATGTTTGCTTCCACCATATATAGGTTTATGGGTTGATAAAGAAGTGATGTTGTGACTTTTTGCTGAAGGTATAGGTATGATCTTGCTAGTGTGTTGGTTGTCATGATCGCTTGGTTGATTGAAGCCTTTTTGTTAATACTTATGGGATGGATAGATTTTGGAAGGACTATTTTGGTTGAAGCCTTTTTTTTAATATTTTGGTGCCAAGGTTTGAACTCCACTTTTGGGATACATAAATGTTTTGGAAGGCCTTTTTATTTATTTTTATTTTTTTTGCTCGGCAAACGAAACTTTTATGACACTCAAAAGGATACTTCGAGTAGGCTCGAACACAGTAAGATTACACACTTACTTGTTCAAACAAGAAAAGGAACAACTAAAACAAAAACCCTCCAACAGAGAGTTGGATGGCAAACAACTCACCACCCAATCAAATTATAGTTTCAACAACCTGACTCCATCTAGAAAAATCCCAAAGTCCTCCACCGAATACACCTTTATGTTGAATTTTGCCTTTACCCACATTACAACTCTAGTTTTAATCAATTCCTCAACTTCCCCAGCACTTGTAGTTGCATTGTTGAACACATAAGCATTTCTTACCAGCCACAAAGACCACAAGGTTGTGAAGAACGTCGCTTCCCACAAATGCTTCTCCCACTTCCTGAATCGGTTGTCATCCCACCAAATAAAATGGTCTTCCAAAGATATAGGGCACACCCATCTCACATGCCACCAATCAATAATACGCGACCAAACATCCTAAGAAAATTGACAATGTAAGAATAGGTGCTGAGAAGTTTCCAAGTGCAGCAAGCAGAATGGATAGAGTATAGTTTGTCCCTCGGGAATCAAGTTTCTACCCAATAACTCAGCTCTAGTGGCCACCTTGGATTGAATAGCCATCCAAGCGAAAATTTCCACCTTCGGGGGACACAGATTTTTCCAGAGATTTTCCAACACCGGGCTTCTTGAGAACCCGTCAATCTCCCACTGATTATACACTGATTTTACTGAGAATTGGTTGTCTAAAGACCATCTCCAACGAACAGAATCTCACCTAGCCGAATCCAGAGTTACGGAATGCAATCTCTGTTTTAATTCCTCCACTTGCAAATTTTCCCAATCCCGTAAATTTCTATTAAACATCAGTTTGCAACTTTCCTCATTAGCCCCACCCCTCAACACATTGATCACTGCTTCTTTTTGAGTTGAAATTAAGTATAAACGAGGGTACTCCTCTCTAAGAGTTGTATCCCCGAGCCATACATGATTCCAAAACGAAATCTCCATGCCAGAGCGGATCTATAATCGAAAACCCTCTTGAATGATATTACCGATGCAAGAAGATACATCCCCAAGTACACAAATATCCTTCCAGATTTTTGTAGCCCTTCAGGAGGACAGCATACAAGGAAACCAACATCCGTGTTCCAAGTTCTATTTTCCCCGAATGACCCGCACCCAAAGAGAGTCACTGTCCTTATGAAACCGCCACCACCATTTGGCCAAAAGGGCTAGATTTTGGACCCTCAAATTCTTCCCGCCTAACCCTCCGTACTCCTTCTTCCTACATATCACCTCCCATTTGACTAAGTGGATTTTTTTCTTATCGATTGTGTTGCCCCAAAAAAATTTCCGTTGAATTTTCTCTATCACCTTTGCCACAGTCGAAGGCATTTTGAAGATTGACAGAAAATAAATTGGTTGGTTGGCAAGAGAAGAGTTGATTAGAGTAAGTTTACCTCCAAAAGTGTTGTATCTTCTACACCACACACTTAACCTCTTTTCCATCTTCTCCACTACAGGATCCCAAGTTTTAATCCTATTGGGGTTAGCACCCAAAGGCAAACCCAAATACTTAATAGGCAACTAATCCACTTTCCCCCCAAAACTTGCGCCAATGACTACACATCCTATTCAGGGACTTTAACCCCACATATGGAACTTTTGGAGAAGTTGATCTTCAGTCCTGACATGAGTTGAAAGCATCTAAGGATTCTTTTGATACTAATCATCTCCTCCATGTCATTGTTACAAAAAAGAAGCGTATCATCCACAAATTGAAGGTGGGACACAACAACCCCATTTGCCCATATTCTTACTCCTTTAATGATATTCCGATCACAAGCTTTTTCTAATAAAATGTTAAGACCTTCAACCACAACATTAAATAGAAAGGGGGATAACGGGTCGCCTTGTCTGATGCCTTTCTGAGTCTTGAATTCCTTTGAGGCCGAACCATTAATCAACACAGACATTGACACCGAGGACGCGCACTCATTTACCCAACTACACAATTTTTCACCAAAACCCATTTTTGCAAGAAGATCTAGCAAAAATCCCCAATTGACGCAATCATAAGCCCTTTCAAAGTCAATTTTAAGAAGTAGACCCCATGAGAGCTATTTTTCCAGCTATGTATAACCTCGTTTGCTATAAGAACCCCATCCAAAATTTATTTTCCCCTTATAAATGCAGCCTGAGATTCTCCAATAACTGCTGGTAGATAAACTTTAATTCTGTTGGATAGCACTTTGGAAAGCACCTTATACACCCATCCAACCATGCTAATAGGCCTATATTCTTTTAAGGTCACAGGACAATCCTCCTTAGGAATTAAAGCAACAAAAGTTGAGTTAATACCCTTTATGAGTTTGCCATTGGAATGAAACTCAGAAAAAAATTGCCTAATCAATCCCTTCATAAAACCCCACCCATGTTTCACAAATGAGAAATTAAAGCCATCCGGGCCCGGAGCCTTGAGACTACTACACTCCTTTTGAGCAACTAGGACCTCCCACTCTTCAAATACTCTACCAATCTGGGCTGAAATTTCAGGAGGTAGCCTCCTATGAAATACTCCCCCCAAAACTGGCCTATCTGCTCTGTCCTCTTTAAATTGTTACTGAAGTGTAAAACTGTTGCTTCTTTAATATCCTCCGGGTCTTCTAACAATCTCCCATTTGCCTTAATTGACCCCACCAAATTCCTCTGAAACCTATTATTAGCTATAGCCTGAAAGTATCTTGTATTTTGTCCCCCAATTTCATCCAATTTAGTCTAGATTTCTGTCGCCAAAGAGATTCCGATAGGCGAGATAGTCGCCAAAACTCTGCTTTAGCTTTACATCTCGATGCTTTTTCCTCTATACTGAGCTATCTTTCCTCAGCTAACATATCGAATTGATGAAGTTCAGTTTTCGTCACTAACAACGCTGATTTTACATCCCCAAACTCCTCTTTGTTCCACACCTTTAGATTATCTTTAATGGCCCTCAATTTTTGCAGGATTCGGAAGCCAGCCCATCCAGTCACCAAAGTGTTCTCCCACGTCTCCATTGCAATTGCCATACACCTCAGGTTTGAAAGCCAGATATCCATTAACCTAAACGGTTTAGGACCCCAATCTCTTTCATCATCAGTAAGCACGATTGGGCAATGATCAGAAATCGGTCTATGTATTCCTCATTGGACCAACTTGAATTTTTCAAGCCACTGTTGAGCTATTAAAAATCTGTCCAATCGACTATGGATCACATGATCTTGAAAGTTAATCCACGTAAATTTCCTACCCAACATCGGAAGGTCGATAAGTTCCATATTATTGCTGAAGTCTAGAAAATCCTTCATTCCTCTTTCCATTCTCTGGCAGCCGACCCTTTCACTGATCACTTTAATCTCATTAAAGTCTCCCCCAATACACCACGGAACTAGATACACTGCTTTCAAAGCTCCCAATTCCTCCCATACTTCTCTCCTATTTACCACATCATTTGGAGCATATATATTCACCATAGTGCACGGAAACTCATCATAAATCGCCCCTTGCATTAAAATAAAAGATCTGTGGCAAATAATGTTGTCAGGTTTGAAAAACACTTTTTTTCAAATCACCAATAATCCCCCTGAAGCCTCTAAAGCACTAAAGCATGCAAAATCAAAATCACCATTTCCCCATATTCTTTGAACCGAAATAACATCTATAGTTTCCAATTTTGTTTCCTGTATCAACACCATGTCAGGCTTCCTTTTCTTTATTAACTTAGACAAAAATCGTTTCTTAACTGAACTCCCCAAGCCTCTAATATTCCAATATAAAATCTGCATTAAAACATAAACCCAAACAGCATACTCCACAAACCAGACGGACAGAGATCTATCCACCAGATATTCTCTCACAATCATGAGAGAATTCCTTAGACTCAATTTTAATCATTTTTCGAAGGATCAAATCATCATTAGGGCGAAAAGAAATTCCCAACTTACCTCCCATGGCCATGGTTGCAAGAACTTCTCTAGCAACATCTGGATTGGTCTGAAGCACCTCCTCCAATTTGGTTGAGTAACTATTTGCCACCATGTCCGGATTCCGATCAACTTCCTCACTGATGGTTGCCAAGTTGGATAGTTGTCTTCGTCTCCGTTATCTACATCCAACATCTTTGAGGTCCACCACCAAACTGATGCTTGGAAGTTGAGGGCACCTCACAGAGACCCTTGGACTATCTGGGTCAGCATCGCGCCCAACTCCCTCTGCTAGAACTTTCGCCTCCCTTTAAGAAAAGGTTTGACCTCCCATACATCCCTCCCCCAGAATATCGTGACTAGGAGAATTCAGCCCACAAGGTAAATGGCCAGGAGCCCTCTTAACAAGACAAGGTTCATACGGCCCACTCCCCCCTTCTAATTCTTTGGAAACCTCCTGGGCTAAGTGGTCCGCTTGATCCAATAACCTGCTATGGGCCGAAAGGCCCAAAAAAGTCCCAGACCCCTCCCCTTGCTCCACCGAGTCTTCAACACGAGATTCAAATTTCTCTGACCCAGTAGGAGAGTTGGTGTTGACAAGCATTAAATGCATAGCTGCATTTTCATGCTTTGAGCCCCCTGCCCCTATCACTTCTTTTTTTGCCGAATTGTCCCATCCCCCATCTACCACCTTCTTCCAATTGGCTTCACCTCCTGGGTCCCTCCCCACGTCACCATCTTCTTCCCTTTCCACCTAGGGTTCAATCTCCATAACAGCTTCTACTGAAGATTTATTCACCCCTTTTTTTGCCATGACTGGAGATGCTAAAGCGTCCACATCATCAGGGTTGATACAAGAAGATATCTCAGATACCTTGACATCATAAAATAACCCTGCTATCTCAACCTGAATCGATGTATCTATTGGACTAAGCTCCTCCGTTGCTATCAAGACTCTCCCATCATCAAAGGAAAAATCCTTGATAGTTTGCTCGGCCACCTTAATACAACATCCCCACATCTCAGCAATCATTCTAAACGTACGTGCATTCCACGCATTTAATGGAACTCCTTTGCAGCTTAGCCACACGAATCTCTCGAGGCTTGCCGGTTCACCCCTCCATGGATTCACCTTCTCGAACCATAGCTTTATCCACTGCCCCGCAATGATAGTATCTCTAATCTCTTGATTTTGGAAAGTGATCAAAACATGTCTCCCTCCCAAAGAACGAAATTGAGCCACCCAGTTTGACTAAATGCTAAAACTCATACTTAATGTCTTCATGGACACCACTCTGTGCATCACGGCCACTGCACTCCTATAAAGCCAACCATTGCCACTGGGTTTAACTCGCAGAATGGTCTTTTGAACAATCCCCATTTTCGACGATTCTCCTTTCAATACCTGGACAAAAGACCTTCCATGAGCTTCACCCCTTTCCGTTTCCACCATCCCCTATTTGCCAGACCTTTGGCCCGGATTTGTCCCCTGCTTGTGTAGCAACTTTCTTTCTGAACCTAATTGAAACCTGGGTAGCTTCCTCCTGAGATTCTCGTCATTGATCCCAAAGCATGCGTCTTTGACAAAGAGCCTCACATTTTCCACCCATACCCCATTCATTCGAGAGACAGCTAAATCTGCCTCCACCTGACATCCGTATCTAACAAACCCAAACTGGTTACCTGTACGCTTACTCTGTTTACGCAGAATAAATGCGTCCCTAACCACCCCAAACTTATTGAAGATCCTCTGCAGCCATTAATGGTCCTTATTCTCAGGAATATTATCCACATACAAGGTGAAAGTCTCATTGCTCCCTGCCTGTTTCCTTGACTGCACCCTGTGGTTTCTGAGCACAGGAATCCATCCCCCATCCTATCCTCCATTGCGCCCACCTGCATTCCTTCTCTCTCTCTCTCTCCTCTCTCCTCTCTCCCCTTTCCCCTCCATTACACGCCCAGATGTCTTGTAGTTATTAAAGAAAACGTTATTTCTCAGTATAGGCCTTTTTATTGATATTTGGTGACAAGGCCTGTACTCCACTTTTAGGATAGATAGAAATGTTAGAAGGCCTTTTTGTTGATATTTGCTGACAAGGCTTGTACTTCACTTAGTATATTGAATTTCTTTTATGTAATGGAAATCGCTTTGATGTTTGGAGACACTTTGTTGGTTTTGTATGCAATATTGTGAAATATATTGCCAGGGAAGTCATTGGAGCCACCATCTTCTTCTTTTTTAAGCATTGTATGAACTTGCTATGTGGAATGCTCAGGTTGGATTGTAGGTTGTATAAAGTAAAGAAACCTGCTAAAAATCAATTGGAATAGCAGGCTGAAAATGCTGTAAAAAATTTACAATGGACAGCGGGCCGAAAATTTATGGTGAATAATAGAAACCTTCAATTTATAGCGTTCTTCGAACGTTGTGGAAACTTTTCAATTTATCGCGTTTCTCAAACGCTGTTGAAACTTTTCCATTTCCTGTGGGAAATTTACAATCTATAGCATTCTTAAAAAGCTATAGAAACTTTACGTTCAATAGCGTTCTTAAAAAGCTATAGCAACTTTACATTATATAGCATTCTTAAAACGCTGTAGAAACTTTACATTCTATAGCATTTTAAGAACCTTGTAGAAACTTCATATTCTATAGCGTTCTTAAAACGCTATCTAAAGTCTAAGACTTTTAACAATATCGGCTAGCACAGCGTTCGAAAAAACGTTGTCTATATCATTTAATAGCGTTTTTCAAACGCTGTAAAATGTGATTTTTCTTGCAGTGAATCATAACCAAAAGAAATGAAAAGTAAAATATACCACGAGGTAATTGAGTAAGTTGACACATAAAGGTGTCCTTTTACTTTATCATTCTTTGGATTAATCATGATTAATTGTAGAACTTTCGGGGCTAAATTTTAATTTATTAAACTCTTGGGTTAAATTTGTAATTTTATTAAATAATTAGGATTGTTGACCTGTAATTTATTAATCTTTAGCGGTTGATTAATTTGTAATTTAAACATCCTAAGGATTTCACATGCTTTTAACAAAAAGAGATATATTAAGTATTTAGGGTGCATCTTTTAGCTAAAAACTTTTTTTTATCTACATGTGGATGTTAATAGTCGTGAGGGTAAAATAGTAATTTCATAACTGCACTTTAGTCAACTTTATAATTAAGGATTTTAATATCCAATATTACATGGCTCAATCTTATTTGAAGTTTATAAGTACATTGTAGAATACATTTGGTTTATAAACAGCAAATACAACAAGTTTAGGGGCTTAAACTGTAACGCCTCGAATTTTGGGAACGTTAAATAGGAAATTTCATTGAAAAATAAATGGAGTCTGGCTCAATATTACATCATAAACCTTACAAAAGTACTTTTATTCAAATAAGGGAGGGAACTAGGGTTCCTATCTACTGCTCTGCTTCTTCCTCCATCCTGGCTAGCTCTTCGGCTCCAAAGGCTTCCAAGGTGTAGAGTTCACCCTGTTCGTCTATAAGATCTAACACATTATAGCGGCGTCGCCACTAATATAATATGTCATGGTCACCAAAGATAACACCGTGAGCTACAAAATCTCAATAGAACGACCCATACCCACTAACCCTTAGTCTTACCAATAAACGATCATAAATTCAATGATTTCCACATAGTTCATACATAATTGACGAAATGGTTAACAATGACACATCCACATTCATTATCCAAACTAACGTTAGTGTCCATTATATTCCGAGTTTTTTCCTACGCAACTCCTCGTAGACCATGTCGCCATTTTCCATATTTCATAACCATATCAACATTTCCAAAATCATTTTTAACACACTCAACCTCAGTTCCGCCGCGCCGGTCTCCCGAGTATCCTCACAATGGTTCCACCACGCCGGGTTCCCATTGGCACACAAAAACATGGAATTTGGCATTGGCTCCTCTCCACGGATAACCAATCCACAATTCAAAACCCTCGGTTCCACCGCTCCGGGTTCCCGAGTATTTTCACAATGGTTCCGCCGCTCCGAGTTCCCATTTGGGTTTTCGAAAATCACAATTCATCCCTCGGTTCCGCCACTCCGGGTTTCCAAGTATACCACAATGGTTCTGCCGCTCCGGGTTCCTATTTGGGTTTTCGAAAATCACAATTCATCTCTCGGTTCCGCCGCTCTGGGTTCCCGAGTATACCACAATGGTTCCGCTGCTCCGGGTTCCCATTGGGTTTTCAAAATCATTCCTTTACACACACATACCACACAATGGGCAAGTCCGGCCACATTGGGGTTTCAAATCCACACCTTGCCTTTAACATACCCTAGGTGTCATATCTCTAACTTTCTCGATTTTCGTGTCACGTTTTCATGCTTAGACTCCGCGGTCGGACTTTTCACATATGACATCATAAATCATTTATTGTAATCATGAAACTAAACTAGCAAGATCATCCAACTCTATATTATTCTATCATGCTCATATCACAACTTAAAGCATAACGCCACATGTACTGATGCCTTTGGAGTGAAAATCACTTATGCTTTACAACAAGACAAGTAATACAAACAATTCATAACACATGCTCATAACCATCTAAAGATCAAAATACGAATACTTCTATCAACGATAAAGTCTTATCTTTTGAAAAAACCATTCTTTCTTCCTTTGTGGAAAATTCAAAACGACACATGTTTATTAGAGTAAAAGTCGATTATTCCAACATGTTCATACTTAGAGATAGCGTATATGGGACTCTACCTTTCTTCTTGGCGGTAGTGACGACTACGGAAAGTAAGTTGACGATCGGGCAGGGTAACTTCCTACGGTATGCTTCCGGTAGCTTCGAAAGAGAAAGGTTTCTCTCGGAACTAGTTTGTGACTAAAACTACTAAACTTTATGGATCGAAAGGGTGGTTTAGGATGAGTTTCTTGAAGAACTTAGGAAGAACTCCAAGAACACTCAAGAACAAGGAAGAACAAAGAACAAATGCAAGAATTCCAGAGAGAGAAGTTGGAGGATGAAGGTGTAGGTTGAAATGGCAAGTGAGGGGTTCTATTTATAGCAAAATTCTTGGCTCCTCCTCTCTCCTCTTGGCCAGCCATATCTCTCTCTCTTTCTCCCATGGATTTGCTCCATGGTCATGTCAAATCATGCTTGAAAGCCTTCCATGACTTGTCTTGTCCAATCCTTTTAGGCTTAAGGCTATAAACTAACTAGGATCTTAGGCTTTCTAGGTGAATCTATGTGATTATAGCCTAGGTCTTACAAGTCTAGGGTATGGTTTGATTAGGCTAAAGAGTAGTCTTCCATGTTTAGTCATTCATAGGTCTAGGTTGTAGTCATAGGTCTAGGTTGTAGTCAATTTCTAGGATGATTAAAGGCTAGTTTGGAAGCAAATCTAGGATGACTAAGGCTAGGATTCTATACTTGAAAAAGACTAGAATGAGTTGTCAAGTCAATTGGACTAAGGCTAAAATAGGGCTAAAGAGGTAGCTTGTGCAAGTGTACAAACCTTAAAGCACACACATGCACCTTTCTCTCTCCTCTCCTCCCTCTCTCGGCCTCTCTCTCCTCTCTCGGCCTCTTTCTCTCCTTCTTTCTCTCTCTCCTTTCTCCTACGTGCCTTATATATATATATATATATATATATATATATATATATATATATATATATATACATATATATATATATATATATATATATATATGTATATGTATGTATGTATGTGTAAGACTATGGAGGTTCAGGTCTAAGTAGGCTTTACAAGGTTAGGAAGGCGTAATGATGGTAGTCAAGGCTCTTAAGTGTTAGCCAATATCCAATGGACAATACTTCCCCTAGCAATCATACATATCTATACATATATATACTAGGTATACTTAGGTCCAAGTAGCCCTAATAGGTCTTAAGGAAGGTAATGATTAGGGTTAGGCTTCCAAAGGTAATCCTATGGACCAATGGTTAACCATTTCCTAGACAGTAAGTCT
Organism: Rhododendron vialii; assembly: GCF_030253575.1. Classification (NCBI taxonomy): domain Eukaryota; kingdom Viridiplantae; phylum Streptophyta; class Magnoliopsida; order Ericales; family Ericaceae; genus Rhododendron; species Rhododendron vialii. The sequence continues at coordinate 14,744,313 of NC_080567.1, read as the reverse complement.
ATGGTCAAGTAGTCATGATTAAAGTAGGTTATGAGTGCTACTTTCGGTAGTATCATGATTACTATCTTTGTCCAATGATTTTTAAATGCTAGAGAAAGGTGACTAAGTTAATTGGTACTTAGGTTTGCCTAACTAAATGATTGGAAACAAAACGTATTACCCACAGGATAAGAATTTTCCTAACAACTATCGTTCAATGGGTAAAGAGAAAAGATACACTATGAAGATGTAATGATGAGGAATAAAGTCAAGAATTGACTAGTCATGAAGTGCAATGATTACTTCTTAGGTCTAAAAGGTTCATAAGGTTCAAAGAGGGTTGAAAATGTTCATTTAGGGTTAGGAGAATGTAACTAGGCGAAGTGATAGTTAGGCTTCTCTAACTAATCGGTTGGAAGCTAATTCTACTTGCCAAGTAGGATTTCTAGCCAAGAAATACAATTTAAAGATTTTATTACACTCACAAGAAAAATATATAAGTGCTTCTACAAGCATACTTGTCTTTAGAAAATGACTAGATTGTCTGGTGCGAAAGATTAAATTTTTAGAAGCCTTAAATCTAATTATAACGGATTATTAGATATTAAAAAGAAATTTTTGAAGCAATCCAAGTAATTAAAAATAAAATTCAAATATTTAACGAAATTTTTATTTACCAAAAACCAGGGTCGTTACATAACTGGAACAAAACAACTCCTTTTTTTACGTTCGGCAACAAAACAAGTCATTTTGAAAATCCAAAACAATAAATGTTCTGAAATAATTATGATCAATTTCAATTTAGTGTACTATTTATTCACTTTCAAAATAATTATGATCTGAAATAATAAATCAACATAAGTTTGGCACAATTTATTAATGTTCTCAACGAGCTCTAAACAATAAATATTCCGATCATTCAGTAAGCTCTAGCTAGAGGAGCCCAAAATGGGTCAAACACCAAGGTAGAGTCCCTTATTGGTAGTCACTTTCTTCAAACATTCCTTAAACGTAATCATTCTTATTGAATTAATATGGCAAATATTTGGTCAAGTATTGACGTATACGCGGGTGATCAAATCACGTGCTTGACTTAACTAGTCACAGAATGTGAACATATGATTTTTTATTTTTTATTTTTTTCCAATCGGTAGAATATATTACTAAGGTTTAATGAAAACAATAGATCAATCAATTTAGTACAATATTTAACCAAAAAAAAGTTAATCAGTCATTACCAACATATTCAAGATGTCGCTGTCTTCACTCTTCACGCCATTATTGGCCATTGATTAACTTAACTCACTATGAGGAACATGAAACAAAGATTTTGAAATAATCTTATTTTTACACTAGTCTCTTACTCCATCAAACTATTTATATTCAACTCTGAAATAAACGCACGGGGAAAAACACATTCCCAATTTCTTTATTCACTTTACGAAAATTTTAATTTTCTCAAAAACAATTTTCCTACATTCAAATTCTTAACAAGTGAATTGAGCCTAAGTTTGAACCACAAAATTTCAAGTGAATTGAACTATATATGGATCCCCAGGAGTTTGATTAAGTGTTGTAACTGTTGATAGAAGACAACTACGTACAAATGTCAGACTAGACCGAGAATGAGAGAGAGAATAAGAGATGATAGTGGAAAAGGACCTTTTATATATATAAATAATAACATCCTTAATCAGGTCGCATGCAACTCATATCACCGTTTTCGTTCTCGGTTTTATAAATGGAAGGGGACATATCGTATATATCGTAAGTTGACCTAATTAAAGTGTAAAGGGCTGAAATGTTTGAATTGGAAGTGAAAGGTGCATAGTAACGTACACTTGGTATAAAATCCATGGGTGCAAAGTGTATTTACCTCATTATATATCCTTAAACATACATGAATATGTACAATAATATTAATTAATGGAGGAGTTAAAACACCGATTACATCCCGTTGTTCTGCAGTTGTCCAGCTGTGATTCCCTGAATTGGAGATGGTCCTCAGATAATCATTTCTCGGTCAAATCGGTATACAATCAATGGGAAAGCAGCGGGCAGACAGGAAGTCCGGGGTTGGAAGTCCTCTGGAAGAACATTTGCCCTCCTAAGGTGGAAATTTTCGCTTGGATGGCAATTCAATCCAAGGTGGCTACGAGGTCGGTGCTTGTGGGCAGAAATATGATCTTAGAGGGACAGTCCTCTTCTTGCCCCCTATGTTCATTGCTCATGGAAACTCCTCAACACCTGTTTTTGCACTGTCAATTTTCATGGGCTGTTTGGTCTCAAATTTTAGAATGGTGGCATGTTCAATGGGTTTGTCCCGATTCTCTAGATGCCCATCTAAGGTGGTGGATGGACTCTAAATTCCGAAATTTGGAGAAAAGCCTCTGGGAAACTTCCTTCTTTGCAACGTTGTGGTCATTATGGTTGGTGCGAAATGAGCATGTGTTTAACAATACTATGGTGACAGCTGAGGTTGTGGTTGACAAGGTAAAGACTAGAGTTGCTATGTGGGTAAAGGCCAAATTCGATATTAAGGTGTATACGGTGGAGGAATTTAAGGTTTTTTTGGATGGAATTAGGTTGTTAAAACTGTGAAGAGTGCTTTGTGTTTAGGTGAGGTTCTTGTCCTTCAATGTTCTGTTGGAGGCCGAAGTCATTTGTTCTCTTTTTTTCCTGTTTTCTGCTTATCGCGTAAGTTTGTTTACTTACTGTGATTGAGCCCTCGATGTACCCCTTCGAGTTTGCAATAAAATTTCGTTTGCTGAGCAAAAAAAAAAAAACAGTTGGTCAGGTACTTAACTTCAACATCAGAGGTTGTGAGTGTATGCACATCAAATAGTGGGCCTAAAGTTAATACTAATATTAATTCCATCTCAAATTTTCCTTGATGCTATACCTAACAGAGGCCAACTTTACTAAGGTCCAATGCCTAAACAAACACGATGCCCAAAACGGGAGCGCGAACTGGACCAAACCATTATAGGGGTCAGCCCGTGGCGTAGGTGGTAAAAGAATTGACCTAAAGGAGCGAACAGCACGTCCATCTGATGTCTATTGAGAAGATACGTATTTGAATACACCAACACGTTAATGTATCAATTGGCATATCCAAATTCATATCTCTCGGCCCAAACCGCATCATCTACTCCACTCTCTGGCTACACCACGCGCGACCCCATGTTTGTCCAACCTTGGTCACCAATTATACGTTGGATAAAACATGTCAAAAAAGAGTAAGTTAGATCCAGATCAAGGGATCGAGGCTTGGAAGATGAGCTGCTACTTTTACGTTTTATCCTGTGATTTTGTGAAGGACATACCCTAGCTATGGCCTTGTGTACATGTGTACAGTACAATAAACTATATATAGGAGTATTTCGTTGCGTCAAAAGAAATCCAACACGTGCATATGTATTTTATTTATCTTCTGATGATTGATGATGAAGAAGAAGATAACAACGGTGATGGTTAGCTAGACATAATTCATTGTACGATCGATGACTTTTCGAAATTTCTACGTCTTTTTTTTCTTCTTTTTGATCACCACCTCCTAGGTTTGTAGGGAGGTAGATTAGTTTCTTTGAATCAATTACTTTCGACAACGTAATTAGATAATTTATTTAAAAACTCATGGTGATTAGTTGAAAATGATATGCTACTAGTACTATATTCTATGGTTTGGGAATTATCATGAACACTAGATATCTCAAGTATATATTAATATAGGAGTATATGCCATGTACTCAATATTTTGTGGGATCGGTTTCTTGATGTCAAACATCGAAAACACGATTTGCAAGATTTGTGGAACAAGCTATACTGTATTCCGCTAATCAAATCACGAAAAAAAATGTGATCAATGACGTTATGACAAGATGGGTGAGTGTAAAATTTGGCCTGACAACAATACATAACCACTACAACATTCCCATTTGGCAAAACAAAACACATAGTCAATATGTGAGAAAGGGATCTCATTTAAGGGGCATAATTTTCAATTAGTATATGTTTGACAAGTCTCGGCCTAACTCAAATGTTTTGAATCATAATTATTTCCAAGAGTAAGTAATTAGTCAATTTTAAAAAAGAGTAATTAATTAAGAAAGTCAAATTTTGGACGTACATATGATCCTTTGTCTATTCTCTCTGATTTAGACACTTCGTTTTTCCTTTCTCATTTCCAGCTATAGAGCTATAGCACTTTGTGGATTTTGTAAATTAAAGCTCCATGTAGTTTGTGACTTCTCTGCTCAAAATCTGACAGTATTAAAGAACGTTACTCCAACTTTTAATCGGGATCTACGCAAGTGGGCGGTGAAATTAATCTCTATGCGGTGATGTTCACTCTTACTAAACCTCACTTTCTAAATATCTTGATTACTTGACTTGAGTTTGATTTGCTAGCTCTCTTCTCTCTCTACCAGTCACTACACAGGTAACAAACGGTTAATGTCTACCAGCCAAAGGTAACTAGCGGGTACTCCGATGACTAAGGGGTTGTTCAGACAAAAGATTAAGCCAGCTTTCCCGCCAACTAAAAAAGCCACACTCCTTCGGCTAAAAAAGCCAACCTCAAAAAGCCACACTGACACTCCTGGCAGAGCATCCTACGAAGGCCCCTGCATATGACAAAATTACCAAAATACCCTCGCACAATATAGGTGGGTTTCCCTTTCTATTGCAATTATTGTGTAAGGATATTATAGTAATTTCGTAGGTATGAGAAGAGTCAAAACTATTAACCTGTCAACATCATTTCCCTCCCTGCTTCTTCCGACCTTGGCTTTTTGTAGATTAAGCCAATAAGCCATGCTTAATCTTTTGTCTGAACAACTCCGAAGTCAGTTTCAATTCAAGAAGAGAAAAACTAAACTTAGTAGCTAGGAGGGAAGAGAACATACCTGTTAGGGTTTATACGTGGTATTTATAATAGAGAAGTGCTTGCTTTGAGAGCTAAGTTAGAGGGGAGCACGCTCCACCCTTGCCGAGTAACGTCACCAAACACCAACCCCCCTCTAAACACAAAGCCAGATTAGAGTTCAGCCTTGAGCTTGTCGATGGGGGCATTGTCGAGCTACGTGGACGTACCGGGTTGGTACCGTACGCCCATACCGCGCAACGACCACCAAAAGTCTTATCCTTGCTCAGTCGGGAACTGCGCCATTGTTTACACCATAATTTAGTAATTTAGTCTAATGTAATCGATTGGGTCAAACTATTACACGTGTCAGCACGTTTAGACTGATTAATGTAAATGCAATGTGAAGCCTGTTAAGGAAAATCAAGTGGACTGATCGACGGTTAGTATTCAAACTCCAGAACACGTTTCAGAACGTGCATTACGTGTAGATCGTGGGCAAGACAGCTAATGCAAGCAGGCAGTTGAAGCAATTACAACATTGGGAACATGTGAGATCATGGAGAAGTAACCGCCTCGTGCAGATAGTGGAGCAAGAATAGGGAGCATGGAACCACTTAATTCAAATCGAAGGAGGGAATTCCATCCGATTTGAATTTCAAGTCGAAAACAGCCTATAAATACAGGAAAAGAGGATATTTAGAACCCCCCAATCAATCGCCCAAAGGCTTCTACTTTTATCTGTACTTTACATTTCTTGCTCTAGGAGTAGCTTGTAATGTAACTGTCTGTTCGATTGTGTTCTCATAGTCGATTGACTTCTATCTCGAGGAATAATAAAGTCCATTTTGTTGTTCTTCTTTCATCTCCATTCACTTCATTAAGTTTGCTTCCAGAGAAGTCCTGAAATACGGCAAGGAACCAAACTCCATCACCACAAACACCCACATTTCCAGCATGCTCAACAACTCTTAGTCGATTCGTCGACTGCAAGTAAAAATAGACAAACAATTTTGGCGCTAGAAGGAGGGCCTCTTACTAATTTGGAAGTAATGGCACCAGCAACAAGAAAGCAAGGCAACCGACCGACAGAGCCTCAGAATGAAGGCTTGGAAACCCAAAACGATGTGGTACATCCTGAACAAAGGATGCCAGAAAATAGCCAAGGGAATGGCTTGAGTGCACCAACGGATATACAGAGCCTTTCCAGGCAGTTGGCACAGGTTTTGTCTAACCCAGAAGACAAAGCGGCACAGGAATTGATTACCCTAATGAGAAGGGTAGTTACGCCCCCATCCACCATAGATGTTGATGCGCATGGTGTAGTCCATGAACAGTTGGAATCTGGAGATTTGCCTAGACAGGCCCCTCAACAGGTATATTCAAACCCAGCATTTGACTCAAATATGAATGTGCATAGTCGATCATTTGTAGGTCCAACTACTCTACGATCCACAATAAAGCCAACCAGTTTTTATCAGAATGTTCCATCTATATATGAAGTTGGAAACAGTAGTGGAAATGATCTAAATAATGGTCTAAATCCTAGCCAGAATCCTCAAAATCGTTTCACAGGAGTCCATGTTATGAACAATGGTCAGCACATATACAGCACTGCACAAACTTTGCCAAATCATGGCAGTTATACGTACCATACTATGCCAGTAGGGTCAAATAATGGAAATAATGGTCAGTACGTTCACAATATGCCAAATATTGGCAATGGTAACGGTCAGAATGTCCCTCTTGCGCAACCGCACGTACCAAATGTTCTTAGAGCCCCAGATCCCATGAACATTAACAGGGCACAAATATTGGAAGTCATCCAAGATGTGTACAGACCAGGGCTACGCAGGGTAGAAAAACCTATGTTTAGAAAACCTTACCCACATTGGGTTGACAATGTCCCTCTGCCGAGAGGGTACAAATTACCTGAGTTATCACTTTTTAGTGGTACAGAGAATCAGTCAACAATCGAACATGTAGGCCGATTTTGCCTGCAATTAGGCGAATTGGGTTCTGATGATGTTTTTAAATTGAAATTATTTTCGCATTCATTAACTAAGACAGCATTCACGTGGTTCATAAGCTTACCTGCAAATTCTATCCATACGTGGCAGGATATGGAAGAACAATTTCATGCTCAATATTTCAGGCACGAACCAGAGGTTTCAATTGCTGACTTGGCTAAGTTGAAACAAAAGCCAAATGAAACAGCAGAACAGTTCTTAACTAGGTTTAAGAGATTAAGAAACCAATGTCACTGTAATGTGCCAGAGACCGAGATAGTTCGAATAGCTCAAGATGGTCTCGAGTTTAACTTTAAAAAGCAATTTAATGGATCTAATTTTAAAGATCTATTTGAGCTTTCTATGAGAGCGTCTCAATTTGAAGCTATTCTACAGGAAGAAGAGCAATTGAGGAATACGTCTCTGGGAACATATTACCAAGATGTGGAAGGGGATATTGAAATCGATGTAGCACAAGTTGTTGGAAAGACCCCCATAATTTGTGACACTCTGGTTAAAGCAGAAAAGCCAATGAATATGCCTTCATCCCAACCCAATAGGCATGGGGGGCAAGCAAATTATAGACAGTATTCGTTTGACTTAGCACAAGCTGACCAAATATTTGATGAACTGTTGAAACAAAAGTTTATCACTTTAAGTCCTGGGCATATTATTCCTTCTGATAAAGATAGAAAAGGAAAAGAATACTGTAAATGGCACAATTCATTTAGGCATAATACTAACAACTGTGTTACATTTCGGAATTGTGTGCAGGATTTGATACAGAAGGGGTTGCTGCAATATGCTAAAGGTGACAAGGACCCGATGGGTATCGAATCCAACCCGTTTCCAAAGATTGAAGTGAACATGGTGACGGCCAGCCTAGCTAAAAGGCTGGGTTCCAATATTATAAAACAAAAGCAAGGGGATGAAGACCAAATGCAGACTGAAGAAGAGTCAGCAAAGTCTCTTACCTCCAGGTTCCCAAACGATTACCTCTGTATCAGGTGTGGACATGAAGTCCAGTATGGAGAAGCAATTATAGTAGAAAAGTGCATTCTCCAAGTCCGGATTGAGGTTCAACACAATGGGGGGAAATGATCTTCAGATATATGTTGGGGCCAAACTGATTTATGAGGGAATAGACCCAGGGCTCTTCAACAGGATAGAGTCAGAACATTGTTATGGGCCAGATGATGGACCATTTCTATTCAGAGGACACCCAGTGGTGCCTGCAAGGCCCGGGGTACCTTCTTGCCAAGACCTTGAAGCAGTGGGGTACCAATTTCCCAATCGAGGGAGATACCCTAACCAAAGGGGTGTTGGCTTCAGAAGAGGTGTTGGACCACGAGGTGGAGGACCTTATGGACGTGGGTGGCACCAACCTAGGATGGTAATGCTGCCTAATCATGATCATGAGGATTGGAGCACACTTAGTCACCCAAAATTCCCAGCAGAGGGTTGGTATACCAAAGTATCCAATTCACAGAAGAGAAGGCTTCAAAGGAAATTTGCAGCCAGGGCTTATGGTGACCCATGGGATCATGTTTTCGAACCACGAGAAAGAATGGAACCATCAAAGGTTTCAAACATGGTGTGGACCCGAGAGCAAGGAGAAGCCAATGGTCCGAAAAAGCCAACTCTCAAGCATGGGGGGTAAGAAAGTAATGCTGAAGCTTCTCCCCAATCGACTGCCCAACCAAAGGGTAAGAAAGAGTTGAAGCAGAGCTTGAAGAAGAAGATGGAGGAATTCCAGAAACTCATGGAAGCAAACGACGATGATCTCTTTGACGAAGGTTCAGAACAGGAAGACCTGATCAAAGATGCTTCCCCATCTCCACAGAGGTCTGCAACATTTGGCGAAAGTCTGGCCGCAATCCAATTCGGGTCAGTACCTATAAACTATCAGTGTAATATGATTTTAGTTCTGCCAAAGCAGTTCAAGGCAAAACCAAATCAGCCTATGAACTTGGCAGGTGATGTTGAAGATATTACCCAATCGATTGTAAAAATAATGGATAAAGAGAAGCATTTTCAGTCACAGCCCATTAACGTCGAGACAGATGAACACGAAAACAGTATCGTGGTTCTTAGAACACCTGACGATGCCTCAATAAGGCATTTGAGACCACTATATATTAAACTGCATATGAATGGCCAGCCTGTCTCAAAAGTGTTGGTCGACAATGGAGCAGTGGTCAATATTTTACCTTCTAGAATGTTGAAAGTCCTGAACAAAACCAATGACGATTTGATCCCAACAGAAGTTACACTCGGCAATTTCGCTGGGGGATGTTCTCCTGCTAAGGGGGTCATATCTTTGCAACTGCAAATTGGGACTAGGAGGATGAATGCAACGTTTTTTGTAATCGATTCTTCATCTAATTACAATGCCTTACTAGGCAGGGATTGGATCCATATAAATAGTTGTGTGCCATCTTCTTTGCATCAGGCTTTGATCTTTCTGAAGCAGGAGGAAGCAGCAGGAATGAAGGTCTTTTGGGCAGACCGACATCCATTCAAAGCAGAGACCAACAATATCGAAGCAGATCTCTACAACGAACATTTGTGGCCAACAAGGATAGAAGACTCAGAAATCAGATCTAATCAAGTTGGGGTAACTGAAAGTCAATTCCTCACATACATTAAGGAAGGATTCCAGGAACTGAGCAAGGATTTCACCAAGCCTAACATTATATCAAGGCCTGTCAAAATTGATCAACAAGTTTTTAATGTTTAGAAACCTATTAGACACAGGAAGTGAAGAGTTGGCTACTGTTAAAGCCACTTTTAAGAGGTTGTTTTCTTTTCTTGTTGACAAAAAGTTGCAGGCAGATGAGCCTATTTCTTGTAATTGGGCTGAGTGTGTTTTTGATGATAGCCCACTGAACATGAAAGAGTTAGGTTTAGCAAACTTGAAACCAGCACCGGCTAAGCTAGACGACGATAGGGCCCAGGTGAAGGATCCCACAGAAGAGGTAAACTTGGGAACTCCAGAAGATCCTAAGATCACATATGTCAATGCTACTTTGCCTGATGAAATAAAGAAAAAGTTTAAGTATTTGTTGCGTAAATTTAAAGATTGTTTTGCTTGGAGTTATGATGAAATGCCAGGTTTAGATAGATCTTTAGTCGAGCACAAAATACATATAAAAGAGAATTATGTACCTTTTAAACAGGCACCTAGGAGAATGAAGGATGACGTCCTTCCTCAAGTCAAGAAAGAAATGGAACGTTTATTTGAGGCAAAGTTCATTCGACCGGTCAAATATGCTGAATGGGTCTCAAATGTTGTCCCAGTATTAAAGAAGAATGGGAAAGTTAGAGTTTGCGTCGATTTCAGAGATCTTAATACCGCATCACCAAAGGATGAATATCCAATGCATGTTGCTGACTTGCTAGTCGATGCAACGGTAGGTTATCAAATGCTGTCCTTCATGGACGGTAATGCTAGTTACAACCAAGTATATATAGCTGAAGAAGATACACATAAAATAGCATTTAGATGTCCTGGATACATAGGAACATTCGAATGGGTGGTTATGGCTTTCGGATTGAAAAACGCAGGAGCAACCTATCAAAGAGTTATGAATTTGATATTTCATGATTTTCTACATAAATTCTTGGAAGTTTATATAGATGACGTTGTTGTGAAGTCGAATTTAGTTGATGAGCACTTACATCATCTTGAACAGACTCTGGAAAGGATGAGGCGTTACAATTTAAAAATGAATCCCTTAAAATGTGCGTTTGGTGTTACAGCAGGAAACTTTTTGGGATTCTTGGTGCATCAAAAAGGGATCGAGATTGATAAAACTAAGGCTGATGCTATTTTGAAAGCACAAGCCCCGACCAATAAGGAAGAGCTCCAACAGTTCTTGGGAAAGATTAATTTCCTTCGAAGGTTCATTGCCAATCTATCTGGAAAAACAATGGCATTCTCCCCGTTGTTGAAATTGAAGTTAGAACAGGATTTCAGATGGGAACAAGAGCATCAGAAAGCTTTTGATATTTTAAAACAATCATTGGTAACGCCTCCCGTTCTGATGCCTCCAATAAATGGAAAACCATTGAAGCTATACATATCAGCAACACACTATTCAATTGCCAGTTTGTTAGCTCAGGATAATGAACAAGGCCGAGAACAATCGATTTACTACCTAAGTAGAAGGTTAAATGATTGTGAAAGTAGATATTCATGTGTTGAGAAGATTTGTCTGGCATTATATTTTTCAGCGATTAAGTTGAGGCATTACCTTTTGCCAGCTAGGGTAAAGATCATTTCTAAAACAGATATAATAAAGTACATCTTGTCTAGGCCCATTTTAAGGGGAAGACAAGGGAAATGGATATTAGCCTTAAGCGAGTATGACTTTGAATACGTGCCTCAAAAGGCAGTAAAAGGACAAGCCTTGGCAGATTTCCTATCTGAGCATCCAAATTTACCCCTGGAAGAAGATACCTTTGAAGTGCATTTTTTGGAGCTTAGACCTTGGAAATTGTCTTTTGATGGTTCAAAAATAGACAATGGAGTTGGGGCAGGTGTTGTCTTGACATCTCCAAAAGGAGAAATGCTGCAGTTCTCCTTCCAACTCGATGAAAGTAGAGTTCTGACAAATAATCAAGCGGAATATGAGGCCTTAATCATAGGCTTGGAAATAGCAAAAGATTTGAATATACGATATTTGAAAGTCTCTGGGGATTCACAATTGATCATTCGACAAGTTACAGGGCATTATAAGTGCAATCACCCCTTATTGAGTTTACAGCTTGAGAAAGTTCGGTGTCTTGCTCAAAACTTTGATGAGATGTGTTTTCAGCATATCTTGAGACTTCAAAATAGTGAGGCCAATCAAATGGCTCAAGCAGCTTCAGGAGTTAAAATTCCTGAAGGGGACACGGAAAGAGTGATCAGAATCCAAAAAAGGTTTTTACCCTTCTCAGTGGAGAGGGAAAAGGATCGATTGGATGTATTGGTAATCGACATTTCTGATGATTGGATGGTTCCAATAAAGAATTATCTTCTGAATCCTAATGAGAAAGTAGAAAGGATTGTCAAATGCAGATCCATCAATTATGTTCTGTTAGGACAGGATTTGTATAGAAGAACTTCTGATGGTCTACTACTGTTGTGTGTTAGCAAAGACCAATCGATGAGGATCATGGGAGAGGTCCATGAAGGAACCTGTGGTGCCCATCAAGCTGGTGATAAAATGAGATGGTTAATTAAGAGACACGGGTATTATTGGCCAAACACCCGAGCTGATTGCATTCAGTATGCTAAAGGTTGCCAACAATGTCAAAAGCATGGACCTATCCAAAGGATACCTGCCCATCAAGTGCAATCGATTATCAAACCTTGGCCGTTTAGAGGTTGGGCAATAGATATGATAGGAGAAATCCACCCAGCATCTTCATTACAGCACCAATTTGTTGTAGTGACAATTGATTATTTCACAAAATGGATAGAGGCAATACCGTTGAAAGGTGTTTCACAGAAACAAGTGATTGATTTTATTGAGGAATATCTTTTATGTAGATTTGGGATTCCTGAAACCATTACTGTTGACCATGCGTCTATATTCAATGGTAGAGAAGTTGTCCAATATGCACAAAAATATGGAATACAGATGTTGAATTCTACTTCGTACTATGCCCAAGCTAATGGGCAAGTCGAATCGACTAACAAAATTATAAAGAATACCTTGGCAAAGGTAATCGATGACAACCCAAGAGAATGGCATGATCTGTTGCCCAGAGTGTTGTGGGCATATAGAACATCACAAAGAGAGAGTACTAGGGTAACTCCGTTCGAATTAGTTTACGGGCACGCAGCGGTGTTGCCAGTCGAAATTAATGTTCAATCTTTAAGGGTGGCACGTCATTATGATCCAGACTTGCAATATGAAGAAGCAATGTTTTTGGACATCGACGGGTTAGAAGAAAAAAGGTTGCATGTCCTAAACCAAATTCAAGCTCAAAAGAAAAGAGTAGAAAGGGCTTACAACAAAAGAGTGAAACAAAAATCTTTTGCAGTTGGAGACTTAGTGTGGAAAACAATTCTCCCAATCGATTCAAAAAGAAAGAAGGGAAAATTTGGGAAATGGTCTCCAAATTGGGAAGGTCCTTTCCATATTGCTCAAATCTTACAAGGAGGTGCATATCATTTAGCATCAATCGAAGGGGTTGTTCACGAAAGAACCATTAATGGTAAGTATTTGAAGCATTATTTTCCTTCTATGTGGGAAAACATGAGTTAAAACAAAATATTTCATTTCATGATCAGAAGCTGCCCATGAGTAGGGCAGCATTACAAGAGGCAGTCCAAAGTAGTCCAAACAAAAACAAAAGATCCCAAGAAGGATCTAACAAAAAAAAAAGGGGAACCCAAAAAGAAAAGACCCCTATGGGGACCAACCTACAAAAGGGAAAAGATCTCAAGTGAGATCTAACAAAGAAACAACACCAGGACTTCCCCACAAAAGAAGGCCTATTCTTTAGGCCATTCTTTCCACTGACCAGAGGTGCCAGCCATGGAGGACCTGATGTCTGCAGGATCGATCGAAGGAGGCTTGTAGTCGATGGTGTCCCAGTTTGCCACCACAAGTTTGATGGCAGACTCCATCTTTTCCATGCGAAGTGCCATGCCCTCCACTCGATCGTGGATAGCCTGAATCCTTCGTTTGCACTCGTTGTGGTCTTCCATGAGTGCCCACGAGAGTTCGGTGGCCAATTGCTTAATGTGAGCAAGAGTGATTTGTGTAGAAAGAGGAGAAGAGGAGATGTTGTTAGCCATAGCGTAGAAACACAAGTGCTTGAGCTTATACTCAGTGTTGGTATTTATAGACCAAGGAAGACCTAAAGACGTGGGTCGTGGGCAGTTACCCTGAGGAAAAATTAAGAGACGTGACAACTGATAGGGTTAGTGGGCTCTCAATTGTAGTTTCCCAAAGTAAGGCGGCTGAATTACTGCAGCACGGCATCATTTGCTGTACTTAACCGTCATTTATTACTGTGCATGTTCCCTAAAAGTAGAAGGGAAACATCACCATGAATCATGACGTGGTGTTGCCATGATTGTAGACACCCACGATCCGGATATATAGGGATCAAGGGTTTTGATCGTGTGGTTTGTTCACATCGCATTTGTAAGTAAAGGAATACGAACCAATTATGTGGGGTTTATTCCTCAATTTGAATACTTATGTGGGGTTTATTCCTAAATTTGAATATTTATGTGAGTTTAGTCCTTAATTCAAACATGTGAGTATTCCTCGATCCAAACATTTACAAAGTTTTGTTAAAAAGAAGTCATTCCAAACAAGAAATACGAAAAGGGCCATGGAAGGCCTAACACTCGTTCCAATTGCCATTCATAAGTTTTTGGCATGCCACCTGCTAAGAGGTAATAAACAAACAGTACTTATAGTTCTGTACTAATAAAACTAGTCGATTGACTGAACAACTAAAGTCACTCATGAAGAAAAGAGGACTTAAAAGCCTCCCATTTAATAACAAGTTCATCACATTTAATCTTGTTCCTCTGCAAATCCTCACGGGCAGCAGAGACATGAACTGAAACTCCTTTGCCTTCCTCTGCTAAGTGCTTGAAGTCTTTGTCAAGTTGGCTTGCTGTTACCAGAAGGTGTTCTTTCTCAGTTTGTAGTTGACCCAATCGATGTAACAATTCCTGTTCCTCCTGATCAATGGCCACAAGTCTCGACTTCAAAGTCGAAGCATCAGTGTGCATAGTCGATAACTTCACTGTTAGGTTGGAAAGGTTACCAATCAACTCCTGCTTTTGGCTTATTTCTTGCTGGTAATATCGAAAAAGACTAATGTTGTCACCCAGTGAAGATGCATAGTTTTCCAAGATGATTTGTTCCCTGAGGGGGAAGACATGCCTTTGAGATAGGGATTCGACGCAAGCACTAAATTCTGCAGACTTCGCTGTCATTAGTGCCTCGAAAGGAAGTTTTAGGAAGTCAAAGAAAACTTGAATTTCTTTTTGAGTTTCTGCACTGAATTGGAAGAAAAAGAAAGAGTTGCTGGATTCAAAGACCTCAGTTAGAGATTGAAAGGCTTGGGAAGTTGACTCTATCTCTTCCATCAGATGGTCCAGTGAATCACTTGAAGACTTAACCTGAGTCGAGTCCTCCATGCCTACAGGGTTTACTGCAGCCTTGTTCACTGAACGGGGAGATGTGTTCAAAGCAAGGACCCTTGGAATACTTGCAAGGATCATACCTGCTGGAGATAGGACTTGATTCCCAGAAGGATTACCAGAAGGACTAGAGGCCACATCCTCTGCACCTTGTCCACTTCCTTTGTTAGGACTGGTTTGGACAATCTGGGCAGGACCCTCTGTTGGTCCTTTCTTTTCCAATTCCTTTTCATTTGGTGCTAGTGGAGCCTCTAGAGCAGGCACATCTGCCATCCGAGGAGAAGCCAGTTCCTCCCTACTATCACCCTGTTGATTCAGATCAATATTCTGAGTTCGTTGAGGAGTTGGGGCAACAATGACGTTCCTCCCTGGTTCAGCATTGGCTGAATCTGATGCAAGTTGGTTTGTTGTGACAATGAATTGTTAAGTGAGTTGTTGAGTGGAATGTACACCAAGCTCAGCACCATCTGGCATCAGAACCGAGCCCTCACCAACTTGCAGAAAAGAACTGTCATCCTGCAGCAAAGGATTTTCTTGGTGTAGCAGTTGTTCTTGTAACTCTGGCAACCAATCAGCTTGACCCAAAGGGTCTGATATTGCTGTATCAAACGACTCATATTGATCAATTGCCAATTCAGTGTCAACTGTCTCTCCTACTGAAAAAGAAGACTTCTGAATTTGTGAGGATTTTGAAGAATTGTCATCTTCCTCCATTTCTTCAAAGGCATCTACAATTTTGGTCCCTTTGCCTTTCTGTAAAAGGAAGAAAAAATGAGAATACAAAGACTTATGAAAAGTATGAATCAATAGGGGAAAGAAGAAGGTGAAAGTGTACCCTTGAAGTCAATCTTTTGTCACTCGAACTCTGTTTCTTGATGTGCTTTCTTGTTGATTGCTTCGTGGGGGTAGGTGCTTCATCAACCTGTCTTTTGGATCTACCAGTGGAAGGACTTTTAGAAACTTTCTGGCTCACACCTGACGTGATTTTGAGAGTCTGCGTTCGTGGCCTAGTTTCGGAGTCCTTGATCGATTCAGCTTTTCTTTTTCTGGTATTCCTACTTGGCACAGATGATATGGGAACTGCTCCTGCATGAGGCACAACGGCCTTGGAAGGTTCATCAGGTAGTCGAGCTGTTATCTCTGTCAAGGAAACGATGTCACAATGATTAGTAGAAGCATAACTAATCGAATAAAAAAAACCAAAGAATAGCTATGCTTACCAGCTTTGTCCTGAAGATATTTGTATTCTGGGTCAAGCCTGTATAGGCAATCTGAAAGTGGAGCACTGAAATAAAGGGCTCTCATGGTTGACCACCATTCGTCAAAAGCAGGCAGGGTTACACCATTGGTCTTAAAATCAATGAACTGAAAGGCTTTCACACGACGATGAAAATTACCAACCATCAAGGATATCATTTGTGAGTCCTTGGCCTTAATCGTTGGCCTACTTGAAGCCATCTCAGCAATGTTTGGGTGAACGAAAGGCATTGGAATGCCTTGTGCAAGGCCAAATTGTCTAGCACATTGACAAGGAGAATAATTTTCGAAACCACAATTCCCAAAAGGAGTGTTATTTAGGGCAAAGCCAACTGGGATAAGTCTTGGGAGAAGGATGCTGGCCCAGAATAACCGTTTGGACTGAGTCATTTTCTCTACAAGTTGAGGAGAAGCTGGTGGAATGTCCTCGAAACATGGCCTTAATCTTTCAGATGCAAATTCAAATTTATCGAATGGACAGAAAACAGGCCAATTCTTTTTGTTACCTTCATAGAAGAAGGTGAAATACCTTTGGAAAGAGGATTCCTCTGTCTGAGTCAGAAAACCTAAGAGATGTTCAGCATAGCTACGACATGTTTGCAAGGTCTCATCTGATCGAAGAGGATTATTCAGCTTAGGTTTTAGTTGAGGAAAGTATGCATACAACCAAGCTTGAAAAATCCAAAAAAGACCACAAGAATCTGCTATCTTTTTGTCAACAAAGGTAAATAGGCCCTTATACAAGGAGCCTAGAACAAAGGGGGCAAGGGCCAACCTTTTTACTTGGGCCATACAGACTGCCAAGTTGAGATATTCTTTGGTAACCCTAAGCCCGGGAACTGCTATAAGAAATCGACAAATCCAAAACAGATAAAATGCAACTTTCTCATGAAAGCACGGTCCAGATGCTTTGGCTTTGAAGTGAATCTTAAGCCATTTCGAGTAACTAACCCCAGACGATGGAACAATGAATGGGGGATCATATGGATTAGGGGAAAGTAGGGCATTTACCTCACGGCCTAGGGAAGGAAGGCCAGTCAAATGAGAGATATCCAAGACTGTCGGAGACAGTAAACCACAATGCAAAACTAGGGTATTGGATGATTTGGACCAGAAACAAGCTGCAGCAGCTAAGAGTTCAGAGTTCATGTCTAAGGGGAATTGTGAGAGTTCGATTGTCTCACGGATTCCCATTGTCTTCCAATCCTAGAAAAGAAACTTCATCATGCGCCTTACCCAGTCTACCCATCCCATTTCGACGGTATAAGGCCAGGAACGAAGGCAGGTGTTCTTATCCCAGCCTGACCATTCCAGCGACGGAAGCTGTAAGAGGAGTGGATCACGTTCCCCCATTGGGTAAACCTCTGGAAAGCCATCCGGAAGAGCTGACGAAAAAACTGGACCCAATATACAGTGAGAACTGACGTTATCATCGGGAATCAGGACTTGGGTGTTCTGGTTAACCCCATTCCGGTACGACTCGGGGAATCGGAAGGAATCCTCCGTCCCCGACTCAGTAGCCCGATCTTCAACTGGATCACTGGTAATCTGTAATTTAGATTTCAGTGCCATTTGGGTTGCAGAATTGTTTCAAGGTTTGAGAGCTGTTTCAGGGTTGTGGTGTGAGGAGAAATTCGAATTCGTGCCCTAGAATTTGAAGTACTCTGCTTTATATAGGCAGTAAGTTACTGAGGGATTATTTACCCAAGTTAATTTTTAACTCAGGTAAATAAGGGGGCATTGTTTACACCATAATTTAGTAATTTAGTCTAATGTAATCGATTGGGTCAAAATATTACACGTGTCAGCACGTTTAGACTGATTAATGTAAATGCAATGTGAAGCCTGTTAAGGAAAATCAAGTGGACTGATCGACAGTTAGTATTCAAACTCCAAAACACGTTTCAGAACATGCATTACGTGTAGATCGTGGGCAAGACAGTTAATGCAAGCAGGCAGTTGAAGCAATTACAACATTGGGAACATGTGAGATCATAGAGAAGTAACCGTCTCGTGCAGATAGTGGAGCAAGAATAGGGAGCATGGAACCACTTAATTCAAATCGAAGGAGGGAATTCCATCCGATTTGAATTTCAAGTCGAAGACAGCCTATAAATACAGGAAAAGAGGATATTTAGAACCCCCCAATCAATCGCCCAAAGGCTTCTACTTTTATCTGTACTTTACATTTCTTGCTCTAGGAGTAGCTTGTAACGTAACTGTCTGTTCGATTGTGTTCTCATAGTCGATTGACTTCTACCTCGAGGAATAATAAAGTCCATTTTGTTGTTCTTCTTTCATCTACATTCACTTCATTAAGTTTGCTTCCAGAGAAGTCCTGAAATACGGCAAGGAACCAAACTCCATCACCACAAACACCCACATTTCCA
This sequence comes from Rhododendron vialii, assembly GCF_030253575.1. NCBI lineage: Eukaryota > Viridiplantae > Streptophyta > Magnoliopsida > Ericales > Ericaceae > Rhododendron > Rhododendron vialii. The sequence continues at coordinate 14,725,650 of NC_080567.1, read as the reverse complement.
GCACGCTCAACAACTCTTAGTCGATTCGTCGACTGCAAGTAAAAATAGACAAACAGCCATGTGGCGGCGTTGAGTGACGACACATGGCCGAACCCTCCATGCACTGCAGTGAGTCCGTCATTTGTCGTTTGTCCATGCCACATGGCCGGACCGATTCATTCCATACTGGAGCACTTGTGGTTTATTGCAGTCCCTAGACACAACCCAGTCCAAGGCTCTAACCCGACTGTCCCTTAGTGGATGGGGAAGCCCTATACTATTTATCCTTATCTTGAACAGGTGGGTTGTCATGGGCCTATTGGGCCCATGGGATTATGATCAATATTTCGGCCCACTACAATCTTCAAAATTTGTAAAGATGCGCATAAATTGACCTGGATGCTTGAGTTATCAAAAATATTCCAACCACAGCATGGTCGTTCTTTTTTTTCTCAAGGAAAAGCCGGAAACTTAATTAGTGATACAAAAAGAAAGAAAAAGGAAACTTATATATTAATGTTTATTAGTGGGTTAACGAGTTGAGCTCTTAACATAAACGAACTTTAGCCAAACATACAATCAATTGAGTCACTTTGTAAATTCAATATGTTTTCTTGATTAGGAGAAAATTAATAAGGTTTAATTTCTATCTCTGGAACTCTATATATATATACAGTATATAGGCACTTCTAATGCGGGCGCCCGCATTCAAGCAAGTTGCGGACTTTGCCTTTTCTGATTGAATTTTGATGATTCGAGCCGCTCAATATGTTTAGAACATGATTTTAAGTAGGGGTGGGCACGGGTCGGACAGGTCGGGTTCGGCCCAAACCCGACCCGACCAGTCGGGTATCACTTTTTTGGAACCCGAACTCGAACCGAAGGAGGGGGGATACCCGCCCGTGTAACCGATTTTTTTGGTCGGTTCGGGTTATGGTCTTGGTCGGGTCCGACCAAAACCAAAGTAAACTATATGAATTCCTTTGCTTTTTGGTCGGGCCGGGCCGGGTCGGTTTTGGTCGGGCCGGGTAAAAAAAAAAAAAAAAAACAGCACCCCGAGCTCCGAACCGAAAATTGATTTTTTTAGAAAATTGTACCCGTACCTGACCGAACCACATGTTCGGCCCCGCCCGAAACCCTTCGGGTCGGGTCGGATCTCGGTTTTTTTCACACCCCTAATTTTAAGGGTACTCGCGAGAAATCAGCAAAACAAAAGACCGGGAAGGGCTTCATCCGAGCTGCTTTTGTTTATTTTTTATTGAATGGTTCAAATAAAAACTGCTCAAATCAAGCCCTTCCCGGTCATTTTTTTTCCGATTTCTCACGGGTACCCTTAAAATCATGTTCTGAACACATTGAACGGCTCGGATCATCAAAATTCAATCCGGAAAAGGGAGAAATGGTGTGGTCCGCAACTTGCTTGAATGAGGGCGCCCGCATTAAAAGTGGCTTGATATATATATGTGCGCGCGCGCTTAATTAAGATGAGAATCGGCCACCGTTAATCTTATAGATATACAACTCGAGTTCAAAAAAAAATTCTTGTACCACGCACTCAAAATAGTTGGGACTTTCTATAAAGACTGGTTTTACTGAGTCCTGACTGCATTCCTCTATAGTTCTCATGCAATTTTGACAGAACGAAACTACGGCCTGTTTTGGCTTAATTAATAAATATTAAACTTTAGGATAATTATTTTTTCTCTATTTAAAATTTTCTCTTTTTGTTAGTTTTGCATCAACTTTTTGTGAATTGTTAGTTTTTTTTTTTTTTCTAAGCAAAAGAATTTATTAATTTTTATAAAAGATTACAAAGATTAAAAGGATCAAAGGCACATCAGCAAAAGCCACCCGAGACCTAAAAGAAGGCAAGACGCTAACTGAAACCCAAACAAAAAGCAACCAAAGACCCAAACAAGCCTCACACCCAAAACCTAAATCCCCACCAACAACAACAAAAACACAGAAAAAGCCAAAGCCAAAACCAAATGGCCACCAAGCAAAACCAAAAAAGAAGCAAGACACCTCAAACCCGCCCAAACTCGAGATCAAAAAGCCATAGAGAGGGATGCATCCTCCACAAAATTAACATCGTCTTCCAAAATATCCTCTTCCTCAAAATCATCTAAAGCATGTATCCTTTCTTTTAATTCTTCCTCTTGCATTTCAGCAAATCTCCTCAGGTTATAATTCCTCCCTCCTTAAATTTCAATACCCAAAGTTTTACCAATGTCCAACATCTTGCGAGGTTCCTTAAAGAACATTGAGGAATAAGGGTGTTTCTTATTTCTATGATTCACTCTATCGAATTTAGCCTCAATCTTTGCGAGATGCTTTTTCTTTTTATTTTCCTCTCCGATCTTCTCACTCCTGTTAGTTCATCCGACAAGAAGAATCTAAAAAGTATAAAATTATTATCAAAATTATAAAATAAAATAAAAAGTTCAATAGGAATCCAGAACATAAAAACTTTTTTAATTATTTTTTTCTTCAATAAAAAAATTAGTTTGGTTCATGCTTCTTTTTATTTTTCTAATTTCTATTGTCGAGACGAACCAATAATTAATCGAAAAAAATTGACCGTTGGATTTGAATTTTTGCCAACCCATTTTGATTAGACCATTACGGATTGAGTTTAGGGTTTCTAACTTTAGCCATGCACTAAATGAATAACCAAAAACTGATGTTGCAACTTTTGATTATCCAATTTTGGTTAGTCCGTTGCAGATAAAGTTTGCCTAGTTGCTACTTCTACCTTTATTTTAAAAAAAAAAATCATCAATATATTCGATTACATATATCTTTAAATACCTCAGAAAATGGGAATGATGCAAAGTGGCTGTTTCCCCAACACTCAATTACATTTATACTTGCAAGAAACTTGACCACCCTTAGAAAAAGCAAAAAAATTCCCAATCATTTTGGCATATGGAGTATAAAACATCTCCGGCCCTTATCCTTTTTATATATGCAATCATTTTGGCATATATAAAACATTTCCGATAACCATCTCCAGTCCTTACCCCTTTTTAACTAAAATTTGAGCCAAACTCTCTTAATCTCACTTCAGCCCTCGACTCAAATTCATTTCAAATTTTGTTTTACTCATAATTTTAATCAAATCAAGAGAGATTCAAATTCTTACTCAGACTTTTTAATGTCATTTTCTCCCTCTCAAAATTACAACTGTGCCACTAATAAATATTTTATTCAAATTTATGCGTAAATTTGAACTTACCCATTTGAATGTTTCATACGAGATGAAGATTTTATGCAAATTTACCCATTTGAATGTTTCATACGAGATGAAGATTTTATGCAAATTTTTACTCAATTTAATTTGGATAAAAAAAATTGAGTAAGATCAGGCTGGAGATGCTCTAAGGGCATCTTTTTTTTTTCCTATCCCAAGTCATTGCTAATAGGTATAGGATCCTATTCTGTGAGCAATGAAAAAAAACTAGAAAAAGTTGAAACATATTGAATCTTTTCAAAGACTTTTGAAGAAGGGAAGTTCATATTAAGTGGCCTACAAATCTAGTGAATCCAGTGATTGAAAGAAATATGCAGATTTTGACAAGAACCCATTAACATTTTTCTTGATTTCTTAATTTTCTTCATCCCTTTACTTAACCTTGTTTCATTCTCGTTCAGTATAACATTAACTTGTGTCACTTTCTTATGTTCCACAGTTCTATTCTCTTCAATTAAAGGTGGAAAGGACAGCATTAGAAAGCAGGCCCCACCAAAAGCTTGTGATGCACTAGTAAGGGCCAATTAGATTGAACTATAGTGCTCCTATCTTGGAAGTTAAGGAACAGAAGAATGTTTTGTGGACTTATTTGCAAACATCAAAGGATTGGAGCACTTTTAAGTTTTAACATATTGTGGCTGGTCTTTGAAAAATGATATACACACAATGTTATTGTGAAAAAAAAATTCTTTCCAAAATGATGTGTCAGTGACATTTTTCAAAATAATTGAGCAGGCTTTAAGATGTTTAGTTGAAGTGAAATGACCAGAAAGACCATTCATTCTCTAGGCAATGATAGATATGTATGTCATAACCTTGTTTGTGAAATATATCTGTTGTAAAGAAGTAAGGAACTAGTATTTGCTCAGCTGTGATGCATTATAACCACGCTCAAAACAATTATGCTACTTACACTTTTACTAATTAATCATTCTTCGATCACTCTTCTCTCACACATATATCGGCCCCACACATATGTGAGAGAAGTAATCAGGGAGTGGCCGGTAGGCTTGTCCGTAGCATTATTGCACTCAAAATACCACACGCAAGTGACTTGTGTAATTGGGTGTGGTTCAAACATTTTTGTGCTCAGCTTGTTGGATTTACAGTTGCATTGAGTGGGCTTTGACTGGAACTTGGGTTGGACAACCCTGTGGCACTCAACTCAAAAACCTGGCCACGACAAAAGATTGAGATTTTGGATTTGGGTTTAAACAGCACAGCCCAAACATCTTTATGTCCTCTTATTATTCAAGACTAAAGAGGTTTGGCTCGCCCGTACTCCTACATATCACATCAACTCTTGAATATTTTTCTTTCTTGTTTGCAGACATTCTTGAGATATGTTTTCCTATTTCTAGCAGTTATCGCCGAAGCAAATCTGGCAATTGTCCCTATCCACATTAGCGTAGCCTAAACGCTCGGGTCGGATATTTCTTCCTCTTTTCATTTTCACGATTCAAATACAGAAATAAAGGGATGGAACTGTCAAACAAATCCGATTGTACAGATTCAACGGCTCAATTCCATCCTCAAGAAAGAGAACCCTAGGGATTGCTTCGTTAAACCTGCTATTACTGTACTACACCAGGACCTAGTTGCAAAAAATCTAGTCATCCCATTCGCCTGTCGTTCTGTACCCAAAATTTCAAGCAATTGATGAACCAATTCGATTACCTGTCTATTCACCAAACTGTATACAGCCCAAAGCGAACATGATCCTTGCATTTCAGCAATTTAAACATACTCCAAACCAACGAAAGCGCAATGGAAAAACATATGCAATATAGCTCAGATACCGTAGCAGAAAACAATGGATAAGTAACTGTACAAAAGAAAGAAACCAAAATAAGAATTTCTGCATTTATTCAAGTAGTCCAAGGCACAAATGACCCAATGCTACAAAAGAATGACGAACCCTAGCAAAGGGAGGCAGCAGACTAAGAAAAAAAATAAAGAGGACAACAGGAATAACCCACTTTCCTCACAAAAACTATTTTGGTTGTTAGAACAAAAAACAAATTTACACCAGAGGTCACTTACCCAAAAGCTACTACTTTCTGCTAGCTTTAAGGTTCTCCTGCCAAAAGACAAAAATATCCTGGCCCAAGAACCCCCAAGAATCATCATCCTGCGAATCTACCCCAATTTGAGGCCTGCACAAAGAATAATAATTTCTTTTGGTCATCTAAATAATGGTTAATTTTCTGCAGCTGCTCCCCGTATCAATGTTCAGTTTTCTCCTTTTGTTAGAACCCCATTAGAGGAAAGAACGTTAGCGGAATCAGGACCTAGAAGATGGACCTCGAACTTTAAGTCTATTTGGCCCACTCTCTTTAGAGGGCTGTTCTCTCATCGTCCTTCCTAAATTAATGTCAAATTCATCATGTTTGTGGTGTTCTCTGAATTTACTCACTGCTTCCTCATGTACACTTCTCTTAAACTTGATTGAGATCGGAATAGTGGTTCGTCTTGCGACCGCGTCTTTCAAAGCACCATCCTTACAATGACTCGTGCTGGAAGAGACAACCTGGTTTAAATCACCAGAAATCGAATACTCTGCTGGTACTAATTGACTTCTTCCCTTCGGTTGGAGTTTCTTTAGTCGCTTAAGCCCCTGAAGAAACAAGCACGTCAAATTACCAGAACTCAGTACCGAAGCAAAACACTACATGGACTATCTGGACAGGAGGTAATATTGTTGAAGTATATGGAGGAGAATAGGATCGCATAAGCAAGAAATAGTAGATCCACATGCCGGCCGACATGCGGATAACAAAATGTTCCCCACGTGGTAAGTAAACTGTTTCCAAATGGTACCCTCATGTGTTGATGCAAATTGGTTTTTGTACCACAATTCACTATAACAATGGTGGCCCAAACATAGCTTGGGATGGTGGTTCATTGCTCTATGAAACATTTTAGCACAGCTGTGAAGATGGAGTACCTTATTATACAAGAGAGAAAATAGTACACAGAAATTATTGAAATGCATCATTACCTGACCAAAGCTGATATTTTGATAGTTGTTTTTTGGAGTGAACTCAGTCAGACAAATAATACAAACTTCTTACAGTTGTTTTTGCATATGTTGAGAATTTACAGTTCTAAATTGTTTCCTCATTTTACAAGTACTATTTTTTGGGTCGTTAAAATAAATCCTTTCTACATAGTGATGGTAAGTATGTCCTTGTGACAGAGGTAGATGTAACTTCAGAAGATTTCTCAAAGCTAGTAAGGTAACAAGCTTAACATAGGCTTTAGAAGTTAAACTCGTTAATTGGTTCCCCTCAAAACTTCTAAGACCTCTACGTTGGATAGGTTGAAGGCCAACCCCAAGCCATGAAACCACTTTGCCTAGAGGCCAATGTAAAATAAGCATCTCAGCAAAAGCATGGTAGCCTACAACCAGCTTGGTGCATTTCAGAAATAACTAGGTCAATGCACACTCATGCTCCCAATATTTTGGATATAGAAACAGACAGCCATGTCAGGGAACTACGGTTGACAAAAAATGAAACTATATGGAGAAATACAATATGGAGTAGCTCCAACGCTTGAGAATTCATAGTTAACATGTAACAGATAAAATATAAACTATGCAGAGGCAAACTGCAACACCAAAGAATAACATGCTAAAGATGAGGAAATATAACAGCCACCTGATGTTGAATATTAGGAGAGATGGCATGACACATATTTCTTTGTCCAGGTTTGAAAGAAGAACGACGTTTAACCCTGAATATCTCTGAATCAGACTCATCGCTGTCCTGACGAATACCTTGTTGTGTACCCAAACATGCATCACTCAACGAAGATTGTGAAAATTCATAGAGATCATGAGGCGTGTCTTTACGAGACTTTTTGGTTACAAGATCCCCTAAACTAAAATTAGAATGACCCTGTACCTGCGGGAATAAATGGATGAGATATATTTGAGCATAACTCAAGATTTTCGAATAGCCATGCCATGAAGGATAGCTGTCAGCATACAACATGCTGACAAACATAAGACTACGTATGGATAAAGGAGCCAAAACTTACATTGATCAAAATGGAATCGCTTTCAACTGACTCCAAAAAAGAACAAAGTGTTGATGCAGCAGAAGCAAGAGAAGCATCTGATGCTTCAGTTCCAATATTTTCATCACCATTGCTCACAAAAGGCTCTCTGTGAGAATTATACTCTAGGTGTTGGATCAGATCCTGAGTTTTGGCAGTTTCTTGGTTTAGATTTAAGTTTATCTTGCAATAAGGAGTGTATCCATCCTGTTCAGACGTTGGCAAATTATTTAATAGAAGAAAGAAATCATCGCCATTTGCATATTGTTGTTCAGCCTTGCACAACATATCATCTTCCTGCTCAAACTTCTTGGCTGCATCTTCCATATCATAAATGTCTTCTCTTAAACACAGAGTACGGTTGTGTCCACAAGGAAAGTCGAGTGACTTAATCTCTGCATTTTAACACCATTCTATGTATTCAGTATTAAAACAAATGGCCACAATTTCGAAAATAAATCAAAATTGGAAAGGTCAACATACCATGCCGAAAACATACGGGATGCAAGTGACAGTTGCAATTAAGGTATGCTACATAGCAGTCACGTTTGCATAAGCTGCAGAGAATAGTTCCATGGGAAATAGGAGAAACGCCACTGTATGCCCTTGCTTTCATTAGACACCACCGAGCGCAGTGCTGAAACAGCATCAAATTAACAAAAGAATTCTTGACACTGCGGTGACAGATCAACTCAGCAGATGAATAATCAGAAAGTTGCAAACTAGTATGAAGCAGCATTGCTTCTTTGCAAAGGAGTTCCTCATGAGGAAGGAGAGGCATCCGATTAAGAAGTGCATAACGTCGGCTTGCAATTGAACCCAAAGGGAACCAATCACCGATGGCAAAGTTTACAGCTTCACCACAGTTAAAACCTGAAATGTTGTGAAAATAAGCAGTATAGTAAATTTCAACAAAAAAAATAAAGGAGAAAAATGTGAAGAGGAAAAAAGAAGGTAGGAAGGAAAGGAGGTAGAAGAAAAGTAAAAATACTGAATACAGAACAAGAACGAAAGACTTTTTTTTTTTTTTTGATCCGCAAGAACGAAAGACTTAATCAATGTCATACCATGACTAAATCCTGCATGATATGCTCTAGGGAAAGTTATTATAAACTCCCCAGGCTTTTGCACAGCTTTGTAGACTGGGACACCATGCTCTAGCAAAACATTTGGAGGAAATAAAGTTGTTTTCCCCAAAAGCACATCAAACGCCCCATCCTCTCCATCAGTTGATAGTATATCATGAGTATAAACATGCTCCCGAACAACTTTTTCAAAATCTAAAGCTGCATGACCAGGAATGCCATACCAAGTTTTTGCCTCCCCGCAGTGATGATAGTTTATACTGCAAGTATGAACCATATAAAAGTAAACATATAGTTCAGTAGTTCACTATCAGCATGAAAAAAAGTCTTTGGAGAAGAACCGTTTATTTAAGTGTATACCTATACAAGTAATGATCCTCCACATGCCATGCAAACATACTAAATAGCATCCCAATATAAAGCATGGGTTCAGTAACTCCCTGAAAAGTGAGCACAACACTCCTGAGAAACAGAAGCAAACATGTAGATAAGGAAGAAAATCAAGGGAACAGTGTCTCACCGGAATTGTATTTTCTAGAAGGCGCAATGTAGACTTGGGCAGGCGAGAGAGTTTCTGAAACATGATAGTATAAAGTATACAACACATGAGAACAAGTCAACATAAATGGTAAACACATAGGAATGAATCACATTTAAAAAATATAGTAATGCAGGCAAGAGAAAATATAACATCTAAAGAGAGGAGGAAGGAGGGCAAAGAGAAAATATACAGTAAATGAAGACAAAAGAAGGGAATAACAAATTTTTTTACAGGAAAACATGGAAGGAAAATCATAAAGAATATACTGCGAAGCCAAAAACAAAAAAATGAAGAAGTAAATGACTGCCATATTGAAGACCCTTTTTGGTTTGTCCCAAAATGATGGCCATCTTGAAAAGTAAAGCACTTAAATCATACTCCCTCTGTCCCACTTTGTTGTGTCTGTTTCCTATTTTGGGCGTCTCAAAAAATTGTCTATATCTCTTAATCTATAATATTTTATATATTTAATATGGATCTTGTTTGATAGAACTCAATTAATTCTTTTAAACAAAATTTTGAAATCATAAAAAATATTATAGATTGTGAGATATAGACAATTTTTTTTGAGGTGCCAAAAAGGAAACATGCACAACAAAGTGTGACGGAGGGATTATGATTTTACAATAGTATCCTTTTAAAATGAGTATGAAAGCATCGAATATCAAAGGGTAAATGCAAAATTCTGAAACATTATTACCTATTAGTTGGTTGGGAGCACCATAAAATTCATCTGCAATAAGAGTTGGATGTTTATGCCTAGTTATTGTAATTTGTAAGGCCAAAGTAGAAGGTTGAAGGGCCATGTTTGATACTAATAAACAACCTCAAAGGAACAAGCAACACTGAGATAAACAAAAAATACCCAATATATGTTGGAAAAGCACGGTGAAAGTGAAAGCATTTTAAGTAGTGAACATGACAAAACACAATATGAAGAAAAGCCATAGTACACAGAAGATTTCTTCAATCGAAAAAATGCAAACATAGCGAAAGGGGTCATGTTTGTTAACAAAATTTCTGTAAAAGCAGGGAAGAAACCATGGACACAATAGAAACTGAGACAACGCAAAAAGAGGTAGAAGCGTAGATAGTATAGAAAAGCTTAGCCTGGTTATGGAAACAAAAAAAAAAATGCAAAAGGCATACTCCCACTTCAGTTGAAGTGTAGAGAAGGATGACGAGCTAATTAAACAAGTCAACTACCATGAAGTTTCCTTTAAGCTCAGTAAAAAAACCATCTCTAGGGAGACAAAAACAATAAAATAACAAAATAAAAGATCAATGGTTCAACACCTTCAGATTCCATTTGCTTTTTCCGAGCTGATCATTGGGAGAAGATGAAAACGCACTACCATCAACATCACAAGCATACTCAACACTTTCTGTTGTTCCACGAGCTATTTCGTGCCAAAATTCTTTTTCCAAGTATGAGGCAGGAAGACTTCCAGCGCTACTGTATCTACGAGCAAAAATCTTGTTCGCCATTTTCTCAAATTCACGAAAAGTGTAATTTCTGAAATGCCACAAAAATCATAATCAAAACTTGAATACATCCAGTGAAAGTTTCATATAACCACTTAGTGTCAGAACTCACCTTCCACTCATGAAAAAAGTGACCTTGTCATCAGTATCCCACTCAGCAAGACGGAGGGGTTGCACTCGAGTTGTGAACTTAAAACCTGCTTTCTCCTTCATCAACACCATACCAGCAGGAACACAAGGACTGAATGGAGAAACAATCTTGCATATGCCTGTCAACCACAAAAATTGATTGGATAAGACATAGCGATTATCTACATCCATGGCGTTGCATTTTATGCTATGGGTTAGCCCTGCAGGCCGCATGTCTAACTGTGTGCATTAGATTTGCGATGTTCAACTTAAATTTTTGTTCTATCACAACAATGCATGCAAAATTACACTATCACTGTGATGCGTGTGAAATAAATCACCATTACTACAATCCATACAAGCCCACAAGTAGTGACTGCTTAGGAATGTGCCCACACAAGCCTTATGCCTTGTGACTTTTAGGCATGTTGACTACAAAATGCACGTGCTGTATGATTTTATGAGAAGATATATACAAGTACGCACAGAATAGATATATACACATATATGGGGGCCACAGTTGTCATAGTTGGTTGGGTACCAAATCACTGAACCCATAACCCAACCGGATCCTTCATTGTAGCAGAACCTCAGGCCGGGATGGTTCAGTTTGTAGGCCATACAGCTCAAGTGTTTTTGTGCAGCTTGACCCAAGCTCTGCAAAGACAACAAAAACTTTCTGGATAACGGAGGCTATTGTTGTTTTGCAACCTTTTTATTCTCTGGATCTTCAGACAATACAACACTCTTATAACGCAACCACACAAAAGTGCATCAAGGGTCCAATCAAGTAAATATTAACAAAGAATAGTACTCAGAGTCGGCGTAACCTCAAAAGAGACCTTACCATATCTTGAAGCCTCTGGTGCTACCTTTTGCAGATAAACCAAAGGGTCCTCAAACTCCTCTTTACTGGGACAGTAAACAGGACACATGGGGATTTTTTCAGTCCATTCAAGATCGTGCAAGTCAAACTTAGCAACCTTGCGTTTTGAACGAGTTTCCTTCTCAGTTGAAGCAACACCAAATCCTGAAATTATCTCTGCATTACCATGTAATCTTGTACCACATGAAGCTGAAGCTCTTAAAGCATCTCCTCCACTTCTAGCCATCATGTTAGCGACATCTGGAGTACTAGTCAAAGTTTCGGTCTTGATACGCTGAAGCCTTTTACGCTTCAAAAATTCTAATTTATCCTTTCGGGACATACAAACCCTTCCTTCCACCTGACACAAATGACATGCATAGAATTAACATCTGATAAGTGGATGTAAAAAACATATACCAGTATAATATCTGGTTCAACATGCTTCTTTTAACACCTGCCAAATGACAGATTAACCTAACCGAGTATATCCAAAGAAGAAAATGAAGTAACTTGAGATTGGTTTCGCATACTAACCAGAAGCAGGTACCACATGCATATAATAACATAGCGACAATAAAGCTATTAATATAGTCGTTGGATGTGGGGAATAACAGGATCGGGGAATATAATAACACGATCACTGTAGTTTTACTGGAAAAAATCTTAAGAGAAATCCCCACCAGTCTTCCAACTGGTGAACAAATATAAATGGCAATAACTGTAAATCACTAGGGCATAATATTCAGAAGTCTGGTTTTGCAAAAGTCAACCATATAATACCCTTGCTCAAACCAATGTTTTGTTTCTAAGAGGAAAACTGATTGTCCCACATCTTTATAACAAAACTTTATTATTGTATTCTTCTTTTCTCGTTACATCAGAATACATCTTTCTTCACGACATCATTGCCATCACATCTGGACTCTTTTGTTCATGTTATTCCCTGGCAGCAGCAACTGGAAATCGAGACCTATTGTTGTCAACAAAGTTTTGGCAAGAAGTGTGGGTCAAAAGTGGCAAGAAGAATGCTGAATGCATCAGAGTAGTCAAAACTTTCCATTTAACTAAGACAGCTCTACTTACCCCAAGGACTTGATATATTATGCTAACATAAACAGAAAATGACATGAATACATCATTGGGGACTGAAAAAGTCCCTCAGAATTTCCTTAAAACCACCCTCACGTTCAACCACTCTCTAGTTCTCCGGATCTAAAATACATAGAATAATGAACACTATTCCTCAACATTTCAACTGCCCGCGTTGCAGCATTGCTTTATCCTTAGTATAATGCAATATCAAAGACAAGGAAAAAGTCAGTACGTAGCAGCAAAAACTTGAAGAACCACATGAATCTTGAACTGCAATCAAAATGTAAAGCATAAGATGCATCACCGATTCTATTCCAAAGTAGATTTCCAATACATTTCGCACAAGTTATAAATTATAAAAGTGAATCGTGAATCATAAGATCCTGACAACTATACTCACCATTCACAACATAACCTCGACAGTTCATAGCAGGCTTTCAATTCTTACAAGAGAGAATCCATCTTATTATTTTGTATGGTTTATAATGCAAGCATCCCAAGTAACTTTGAGACCGTTAAGTCTTTAAAGCTCGGGAGTTAGCAATCTCCAAAGTTACCCAATATTAGTTTCATAGACTGTTTCAAAATTTGGTCGAAAGAGGAAATTCACTGGCATTGCGAAAGAAAAGGATAACTTCAAAGAGTTGAGCAAGAATTTAAAGAAATATCACAAGTGAGAGAAAATTAGTACAGCAAACCTGCTCATGTATCTTATAGTCTGTCAGTCCTCCATGGTCCCGAGAGAATGTCTCCCCTGGGCAACCTGAACAAGGGAGGCATTCTCTTGGTATATCAGGGCTCGCATGCCCTCCTGACTCTAGTGGAGGTCCCACAGGGGGTCATGTCCCGCCGCGGGCGCCACGTTAGCTCCTCGCATGGCACAGGTCTCATTTCACTTTTACTGTTATGACACGTGTCGCAACCCCTGGGTGCCAGTTGTCACGTGATGAGGGTACCATGTGTCAGGTTTGGATTGGGGGATCAACTGGTCAACAAAGTCAATCCTTCTTGGACTCTGACCTTCCTCACACTTTATATTTACATAGGTTAACTATTATATCGTACTTATTCCCAACATTAACAGATGTCAGGATTCAAAATACATCTTGGTTTTACAATTCCAAACATAGTGAACGAATATACTGCATACGATCAATTCTCAATCCTCATCATAGTAAAATAAAACTTTCTAAAACTCTTAACATATTCATGAATGATCCTTTCACCAAATTTATTATAAATGTTGTAGCTGAACAATTAAACTTTGTATAACCAGAGAGCGGGACACTGAAAGGAACGACTACACTGAAAGGATGAACCGGGTAAAAGAGAAAATATATGATTTAATGAGAAAAGATGATTAGCTTTATTTAATCTGAAAGAATAGACGATATGTAATCAATCGTGTTATCCTAGCTTTGATGTCTGGTGGTCAAGCTTTCAAGTCTTGTTATCCACACTATCCCTTCCACTTAAGACCTTTGTATGTCTATGGTCGTTCACCTACACGCCTACGTGAGATGAGTCGCAAGCAAGTGATAGCCTTAGCTTGATATTCATTGTTGAGGACCCATTTTCTTACTCCTTAAGTTTGGGACACTTGGTAACTTATCACTCTCAGGTCATGGAATAAGGAGAAAGGGAAAAAAACACTAAACCCATGAATATTTCTTTGACCCAAATAATAGGACAAAAAGGTAAAAGTCCCATGAAGTCTTCTCGTTTCCTTAGAATTTCCAACCAAATCAAGGTGTATTTGATTGTCTTTTATAACATCTTTGAAGGTCGGATGGGATTTAGTGCACTCCTTACGAGTAATGAATTTCACCTCCTACCAATCAAATGATGGGTTCTCGATCCCCTCCCATTTCAAAACTCCTTTCCTTCCTCACAATCTTCCCACCATTTGAAGCATGCTGAGGCACTGACTGAACTATACTCTATTAAATATTCACCAGTTAACTAGGAATTCCCAATCCACCTAATCAAATTTTAACAATAGCAGGTAAGAGGTGAGTCAGGTGACAAAGAAATGACACTTTCAAAAAAATCTCCACATTTCTATAAGAAAATCAACCACACATTGCCATGTCAGAAACCATCATATGCAAAAAGAAACGTCATACGAATGAGTATTACATTATAATACACGACCGCTTAGAATCATAGTTGATTCTTGAGAGAAGAAAGACTTCATTAGCAGTTCAATTCATAGTTGCCAATGTGGGAACGGGACTATGTAAAGCACTCCAACTACAATTTGGTAAAAAGAGAACGGATACTTATACAACAGTTTAAGGACATTAAAAAGAGCAAAATAAAGTATCAGAATATAAAGAGCAACATCAGTATTTTTTTTTTTTGCTCAGCAATATCAGTATTACACAGTATTCGTGGGTAATCATAATAATTCAACAGCACAGGAGCACAAAAAATGGAAAGAAAGCCTTTTAGGGAGTTTTAACAATCTTTTACATCAATTTTTGACAAGTTTGTTCAATTGTGCTGGAGTTTTTTAAAAATCTTACAAACCACTTTGCTGAAAATTCCCTTAAATTTAATAAGTAGCTATGCGTCAAAAACTTTTGCTCCAGTATAAAAAACATATGGGTCCTACTCACACGCTTACCGTACAAGAAGATAAAAAAAAAAAAACCATATAATCCATATAAGACCAACAATGATTTACGAGACATAATGTTGGCCTATTAAGAAACAATAGGTGAGCAAGGTGAATGTAGCGGAAATGAGAATGTTGAGGTGGATGGGTGATAAGACAAGACGAGACATGATTAGAAATGAAACGGTGCGTGAGATGGTAGGTGTAGCACCTATAGAGGAGAAGCTGAGGGAAACTAGGCGAAGGTGGTTTGGGCATGTCTACCGTAGACCAGTTAAGAGAGCGGATAGGATAGCTTTTGGTAGCAATGTTATGGGGAGGGATAGACCTAAATTGACATTAGATGCTGTTGTGCGCAAAGATATGAGTATAATGGGTTTGTGTGAACAAGTGGCTCTTGATAGAGCTCAATGGAAGAAAATGATTCATATAGCCGATTCCAAATAATTGGGACATAAGGCTCGGTTTGATTTGGTTTGGTATAAATCATTATTCAAAGCTGCCAATTCATCTTATTTTGATCGATTTCTGTATTTGAGGAAGGTAAAACGAGGTTCTTACAAGCAACGAAAACCAAATTAATTTACAAAGAAAAAAATACAACGTGGTAAAAGTGATGATCAATGCCCTGGTGAAGTGTTTTGACCATTTGGATATCTGTCACATCCACCCCGCAAACCATGTACCAATTAGGCGATCATAGTTAAGCGAAGACCATCCATTATCAAAACCACAAATTTATTCCCTAAACTAAAAAGTAAAAACCTTGTAAAATACTAGTACATAATAACCAAGTACAATCAGGTTTTAACATAACAAAAGAAAACTGTTTCATCACTTGCAAGTCCTGCAATAACAAGCAAAACAAAATGCCAACTACGCGTCCGATGCGTGGGACCCATGTGCATTCGGACACTTATCTGAGTCCGAAGGAAAATTAAGGAAAATTGACAACGAGAACAAATCACAAGGGATTGGTAAGGCTTGGTCTCATGTTCCATATCAACTCCTTTGGGCGGTCCATGTCTATTGGGTTGGGACCCCGCAAGTGAAATTAATGTGCACATAAGCTGGCCTGAGTCATTAAAAAAAAAAAAAACAATTCCAAAACTATGACAAGGAAAATTGACAAAAAAAACTTATACGAAAAATCCCGCAACTATATGTCTTTTTCCTAAATTCGATACCTAAAAATAGCTTTAAAATAATTAATTAATAAATTATTGTCAATGTAATTGCAGACATTTTTCGGAACCAAAAACTGTGAAATCAGATCAAAGAACCATATAACAGATTGCAAATCAAAACAACAAACATACATATACCCGTACATATATATACACATAAATCATTTAATTTATACAATGCATCAACTACCGGCTGAATGACTTACCATCGCATTCCGAAGCCGTTCCACGGAGGCCTCCGTCTTCTACTATAACTTAGCCGAACAAAGAAACAAACTACGTCGAAAGTAAAGCCCTAGGCGACAATCTCGGCCACGAACGATCTCGAAAAGTCCCTTACGCCAACCACATTCTCGCGAGCGACCGGGAACAGAGTCAAACTCGGAGATCGGGCCGATTCCAACAACCGAGTCACCACCTCCACGCGCTACAAAGTACAGCGCGGGAGAGAGAATGGTGAAGGTTAGACAGGCGAGATTTGAAGGGTTGGTCGCCGGCGAACGAGCGGTTTACCGACGAAGAGGAGAAGTTTTCCGGCGGAAGGAAGTTAGGAATCCGTAGAGAGAGAGCGAGAGAGAGAGGGAGGGAGGGGAACAGTAAAGGAAATTAAACAAGTAGTAGTAGTAGGAGGCAGGAGCAGTGCTTTGGGAAACCGAAAAAGAGGAGAGAGAGGATAAATTTATAGTAGTTTTTAAAAGCAACTCACATCGCGATTATTTTTCCAATTTAATAATACTAATAATTTTTTTTAATTGGAATTAGTAGAATTTAATATGGAAAAGCGAGCGAAGTGTGAGCTGTGAAGGAAAGTGGTGGTGGTTAGGTTTGTTCAACTAGGACAAAGGTGTTCTTTTTTCATTCCGGAAGTACCCTCGTCTGAGATGTTAATTAAATACTAGGAGTAGTACTACTCGTTGTACTTAACCCTCCGTTATTTCTAACCTTTTTTTCTAAAACTTTTTTTTCGATAATTTTTATTTTTCATAATTTTTTGTTTAGTTTTTTCTCGTAATGTTTGGAGTTAGGCCTCGTTCCTGAACGCCAAATAAGTACTTATTTTTTAAGAAAGTAATTTCAAGCTCAAAAATGATGAACTTATTAAAATCTAAAAATATTCAATATGAATCTTATTTGAAATACGATGTAAAAAAAATTAAAAAATTATTTTTCATTTAAATTATTTTTGAATTTAAAAATGTTAAATAAGTACTTATTTTTTAAAAATGTGTTCTGGAACGGGTTCTTAATTATTCGTCTCATAACCAAAAAAGTATAATAATATGGACTAATGTCAGAAAAAAATTGACATAAAATGATACTTTAAACAAAAACGACAGCTATTTTGTATTTTATGGGAAAAAAATTTGCTTTCAATCATAAATTTTTACTTTTTCAACTCTTTTCATCGATACGGTGGGTTACTCCAATTTAACTAGAATTTTAAAAAACGAATAAAACACATCAAACGAAGAAGGAAAAAAAAATAGTTAAAGATGTAATGGTGCTTCAGGAGTTGGTTTAGTGGGTAATTCGGGTAAAAGTAAGGTTGTCTTGGTCAATTGGTTGGACGGCGATGCCGAAGACGAGGTCGAGGTTTCTGTTTGGGTCAGAATTTAGGAAAGCGGCAAGAAAAAGGGCGGGAGTGATCACGTGCATAAATGAACAGTTGAGCGGTTTGTGGGTCTCGCGAATCGGGCCGTTGATCGGTTTTGTACTTTTTCTGTTTGGACGGTCAGCGGGAATCGAACGCGGCTCAGATTGGGTAATGTAGACCGCAAAGTGCATTAATTGCGAGGATCTGACCCTAAACTCCCGTCATTTTTGCCGAAAAGTCAAAAGACCGTTCTGGCCCTTGTTTTGGTTGCCGGGTTTGGATACGGGTCGGTAGCTCGCCGTCCCGGACCTCTCTTCAAGGATTTGCGAGTCGGGATTGATTGGAAGATGGGTGACAAGGAGTGGAAATTTAGGACACGACCAAGGCCAACTTCAAGGATAGCGGTTGAGAAAGCACCCAATTGTGGCCCCTCGATTTTGGCTCAGACCTCTTTAAAATTTTCTCCAACAATGTACGAAGGGTTCTATATTAGGAATTCGTTTTGAGTCTCCAACGGTATAGAGTTGGTACTGAACACAACACAAAGTTAAAGAATTCGGGTTGAGTACTTTTTGACACGAACACAACTGTGACATGATCGGACAAATACGAGTTATTCTCGCGCAACTTTATAAGCATACGGATAACCATTAATTTTTCTTATCGACTCAAATATATCACAACATGATGCACCGATGTCAACCCACAGCGAGTGCTTGTGCTTTCATAAATATTGGTTTTGATTCTCTTGAATTTCCCAAATAGAATATTCGGTTTTGCTAACCTCTGCCCACTTGGCAAAGGATAATATACACATAATTTCAAATAAGTTCGACTATTAATACACTTTCACAAATATCAATACATTTTTCTTAGATATCAATGCACATTTTACTATTATTCTATACCCTTTGAACAAATATTAGAATAATCCTAGAATATTTGATCTTCCAAAAATCAAGCTTGAATCAACTTATTTAGAAAAACATCACTGTACATTTTTAAAGTCTTGTTGTGGCTAACGGAATTTTTCAGTGTCATTATTTGGTTTTGGTGGCTATTTTGTGTTTGCTTTTATAGTTCCTGTGTTTATGATGGTATTGGAGATGTACTCATTTTGTTATTGAATTAATTAAACAAGTTATTCATGCGTAACACTGAGGTGCATAATTTTATGTACAATATTGAAAAAGTAACTAATGGTATTAACAATATGAACCAGAATATGATACGATTTGAAGCAGGTCGAATTAGTAAGGTAAGCCCATAAAATTGCCTGGGTTCAATTTTTTAGGCTTGATTAAACAATCTGGATGCTGAAATTTTTTTAGAGTTTTGGGAGGGATGTTTGCATTTTGATGTCGAGCTTTTTGAAAAGATGTGGTACTTTTCTCAGGCAGCTTTGATTAAGTTATTAGGGCTATGCCTGATTACCTTTTAACTAACATTGCGAATATAAACAACGCAAGCACCGGAAAAAAAAAAAAAAAAAATACTCCTATACTATAAACAAACGCATCTTTAGTGCTAATTTTTTGAATATAATTATATCTTTTTCTCTAGTCAAATGAAGCCTAACTAGGATCAAATAAAAAAAAATAAAAATAAAAATGAAGCCTAACTTGAACTGGTTAAAGTGTTGTCTTCCGATTTTGATCAGCTCCGGCCACCAAATTATTTATAGAAATCAAATATGTAATTCGTATCATTTTTTTAAACACCAAATAATCCGTATTATGATATACGTAGTTTCCCTATCAGGAAAAATTACTAAATTCCCTAATGACTAAACAAAAAGAAGATATTTCTACGTTCAATAACTCAAACTAGCAAAGGCCCGTGCTATGCACGGTTTCGAAGATGATATATAACTAACTTCAAAGTTATAAAATTTCATTACAAAATGGATAGAAACAAAGTAAAACCTGTGATATGCGCAAGACACATCAAGGTGCACTCATTTAATGTAAATTCATATCGAACAAAATATTCAAACAGGCCAAAATTTACCGAAATCCATAAATTATTTTTTTAACACATACTAAAAATCAAATTAAATTAATATTTGTAAAACTTAACCTAACAAATAAATGTCATTATGAAATGTCCAATGCCTTAACAAAGTTGTTATCACGACGACCATATTGTTCCTTTGCCAATCCTCGACATTATTAAATAAATAAGATCAAGAATTATTAAATTCATCACAAAATATAAATTGGTTTATATAGAATCTAGGGTGATAATGAAAGAAAAATTACAACTTATTACCACCTATTATGTTGTAATCGTTTATTACCTTTGCAAATGTGTAAACAATCTTCTGACCAATCAACATTTAACACGAACGTCACAATAGAGTAACAATGTTCAAGACACACCAGGTTTTGGAGCAGGAATAATAAATACGTATGCACATTCATAATATTGAGATATATAGTCTCTAAGCATCTATGTAGCAGGCCGAGCAGTATGGTTCGTGCCACTTCCGAACGTGATCCAGTGTCTCAATCGATTTCGAGTCGTTTTACCCTCGGCATTCAGAACGCCGAAGGCCTCCGAAGCCGAGGGTCCTGTTAATTACGATTCGATTAATCGCCTCGATCTCCAACACCTATACGAACAAGAAGTACGTTCGGTTGAAGATCCTGTGATGATTGTGCAACACGCTCGGTGCCGAATGAGCATAGCCGACATTCTATCTCACCTGTATGGGAACAGCAGCCTTGGTCGTGGTGACGTTCGTGACGTCATCCGAGCAGTTATCGGGATAAGGATAGGAGCGGCACGTGAAGGTTCCAGCTCATCCTACAAACGGTTACAAAACCCTAAACGTGACGCAAGAGTGACGTTAGCCGACGCGTGTCGAGCGTTGGTGCAATCTTGGAGATCAAGCTAAGAGGTTCCTTATAAATATCTCATTATGCCTACTTGGAAGAGATATGCATAGAAAAAACCCTAGCTCCTGATTCCTAATTTCTCTCTGCAAGTAAACTGACTCTTGCACCGGAGGGTCATCCCGGAGGACCTCCGGTGTGGTCTTTAGCCGTGCTTCGTTTTGTAGGGCGGAGGAAGGAACTAGGAGCGGATCTCGAGCCCACATTCAGAAAGTATGAACTATTCGGAGCGGAGCCCCACAATCTACATTCCATTATCCTTGCAAAACATTACAAATAAAAGTAGGCAAATGCTAACCATTGAGAAACCAAAGTTTGTCAAGTTGGTTGTCTCATTTCTCTCTCCAGTGATAACCTAAGTTCGAGTCCCATGGGAAGCAGATTTGAGATTCAAGGCTATGAATAGCCTCTAAATTCCCTCTTGACTTATATATTAACATCTCCCTAACCCCCTCTAATATATACCATATGACAACAAAAATTGCTAACCGATGCCTCCGGAGCACAAGTTAAGATATAAAGAGTAATATATATGGAATATTTCTCAATATTAAAATCTATAGATATTGGGATAAAACTTTTCAAAAAAATAGAAAAACATTTTTAAACTAGTTTTTTTCTTTAATGAATTCTTCTTTTTAAATTTCTCTGTCCACAAGTGACGGCCTGATTTAAAAGATTTTACTCCCAGTGCTTATGGATTTGATAAGTGTGGTTAATTCGTTTTAACTTGCACTACACTAACTATCCGGGGATCAAATTGGCGAATGTTTAACAGTAATTACAGGAATTGATAATGTAAATCATTAGGTTGTATATACTTGCTATACGCAGCAACCAATACAACCTTGTGCACTTCTCGTTCGGTACATAGTGAAATCTAGTTCGTGTGACTTGTGGATATACTCATCTATACAATCCGGAAAGATAATTGATTTTTACACTTCTTTTTTATCATAACATTCAAGAACAATATTGTAAATTCACATCGTAAGAGGATAAAAAATAAAGTGTGGTTATAAAATAAGAGAAGTGTGAAAATCACTATCCTTTGGAAATCACATAAGTCATTGCGTCTTTTCTATTTATATTCTTTTCTTGATAGATTTTCGCCGTGTGGGGGGTGATTTTGTCAATTTCTCAACGAATATAAACTAGATAAATAAAAAACAATTCCTTTAATTAGAATTCATTCATAGTACATTTTCAGACTCAACTATCGCAGTAGCTGGTGTGCCCCTTTTTCAGTGGTCTTAGGTGGCTTATGTCGGTGTGCCTTTATTCCGTTTAATCTTTGTAATCGTTTATAAAAATTAATAAAATCTTTTTGCTTAGAAAAATAAAAAACTATCGCAGTAGCTGACCTAGCGAGGCCGGCCTTAATTTATATTTTGGGTGCCTAAGCTGAATTTCAAAGGAAGGGGCCCAATTTTTTTTACTTGCTCATATCCTGTGTACCAAAATATTTTATAATTAAGCTTATATATTGGATACTACTAAAAAATAGCCGGGGCCCTAATTTTTATACTTTTCAAGGCGATTATTTCTTGTGCTTTAATTGAGGGCCGGCTCTGCGATCTACTAGAATATTTTTAAGTATATCAGTGCATAATTTAAAAAGACATCCTTTTGTTGAAGTTGTACACCGTAAAATAATCTCTAGATTTATCGGCCTATCCAGTATCAAAAAACGTGAAGGAGAATGATACACCCACCGCAACCCTTCCACCGAACCATTCACCGTACCACCCACTGCCCGACACGTGGCAGTGGGCCCATTGTGCAAAAAAACAAAAACAAAACAGAAGAAAAACAAATCCAATTACTATGCCCGTTCTTCTGGTTCCAAGAGAGAGAGAGGGGACAACCACACCTCCGACGCCGACGACCCCCATCACGACCACGTCACCACCTCCGACCACCACGTCATCGCTCGACCTTTGGCGACCACCACCATCTCGCGAGAATAGCGAAAACCAGACACCCATTGTTAAATCGGGACAGGATGCACTCCACCGCCAACCAAGGTCTCTCTCTCTCTCTCTCTCTCTCTCTCTCTCTCTCTCTCTCTCACCCTCTATCTCTCTGAACTTGCCGATTTTGCCCTAAAATCTCCATCTTCAAACCCCCAAAAATTAGGGTTTTAAAAATTGGGGAAATTGCAAATTTTTTTTGCTACCCATGATCTATCATTTGTTGTTGCCAATGCCTCACCTGTGTTTGTCCTGCTCCCTCAAACAAAGGGCTTGTAGGCTTCGCCATTGATTTTCTTATGGGTGGAGTTTCCGTTGCTGTGGCTAAAATTGTTGTTGCTGTCTTTTTTTCCCCCTTTTTTTCACGACTAGATATTGCTTATTTATGTTTGAAGCCAAAGTATAACATGCATATGTAGAGTTTTACTAACCTGTATTGCATTCTCATTATGGAATTCTTCCGGAGAAGATCCCATAGTGAAAACTTGTGTTTTGTGTGCACGAATTACCTCTATGTATGCCTTTATAGCTGATTACCTCTTTGAATTGAATTCACTTTCACTTGCAAAGAATGTTAGCTGATTACTTGTTTGATGTGCTGCTGTGTATAGGATCGTATTAACAGTTTTTCCTTGTCTTTGCAAATTGAATTTGCAGAGTCACCAATACCTTTTGATGAGGCAGAATGATTCAAATATTTTGGACTGTTTGTGGCTGGAATGGTGGCTGTTTTTGATAAGCACACAAGATTGCACAATCTTGGTGCTCAAATCCTCCGAATTGTCATGTTTCTATGTTTAATTGTTCGTTTAAGTCCAATATTGCACGTAAGGTGTTTTGTTGAGTTTTGTAGGTAAAACATGCAAATTAAAGCGGTTTTGAAGGCCAATAGACGTTACGGGATGTGGCCAAGCATCCAAGTGCCATTCGGTGCTATCTTCATGTCACCAGGACTTAACAACATCTTGAGGAACACCAAAGGTCTTCTGGTGGTCTGGCCTGCAAGAATCGCGCCATTGCATGGCAAGCAAGCCAAACTCATCGGGAATGACCCTTGAGGGTATCCAAGTGCTCGAGGCCTCTATATGCAGTAGTACCAAGTCCCTCGAGTCACTTGGCGATGTCCCGGAAGAGATTGGGAGGTGCCATGGTAGAGTTTCTGAAGGGAAGCTTGAAGTCTGCAAATTCTGCAGAATGTTATCGATAACAAAGTGACATTTATCGATAACGTTTTCCTAGATTTGGTCCACCAGTGTAAAGGGACCCTATGTTATCGATTACATTGAGTAAGTAATCGACACCTTTGCACTATCTTGGTTTAGAATTTGTCCAGAGGCAAGGGGAGCGATAACAGAGGGTCCATGGTATCGATAACCTGGTGTTACGGGGGAGCCATTAGTGAGATGTTATCGATAACACAAAGGGGGTTATCGATACCTTTTGTTCCCAGCAGATATTTTTCTTGTTTTTTCAGACTTTTCACTTATGTAAACTTTCTTTTAATAGGTAGCTTTTTGAGATATTTTCTGGCATTTGCAGAGAGAGAGGCCCTCTTATGTATAAATAGGGGCTTTCTTTTACTTGGTTGTATCTAGTTCATTACAACTTTTAGCATTTTTCTCCATTAATGCTTTTAAGCTCTTTTCAAGTGTAATTTCTCAAGAACACGATAAGGTAATTACGTTATGTTAATTTCTCGAGTATTAAAGTTGTTCGTAGGTGTTGGATCTTTTACAATATCAAGTTTATTTTCGTTTTCTTCGGTTAGACATGTTCTCAATAATTAGCAAGCTTTCTAGTCTCTTCATTATGTTTGAGTAGTCGATTAGGCTTGGCTACGGGGTGACTAACACCTCGTGACTTATGTTTATCTTGCCTTTCTCAACTAAAAACTTGAAGTTTGGTTTGTAAATGTGTGTGGTTCGCCTTTTATGTAACAAAACTTGTCGATGTTAATCTCCGGTGATCATGTGCTCGCTCATGTGGTTCCGTGAGCTATGTCTCGCCTTGTGTTTGCCAAAAGAACGAAAGAGCTCACTTGTTTACCAAACTACACTTCTAGTCTTTAATGGTTACCTAGCTAAATCTTTCAGTTGATAGCCTATGTCGTGCGATTCAACCGTGTTTTCGTTGACAATGGTTTGATGGCTAAAGTTACGGGCATTAGTTACCCCAACACCTTGCCGCTTGTTAAATTAAGTTTAAACTCATTTTCTAGTCGTTTTCATAAGTGTTTATCACCATTCAAAGCAAAACCAAAAGTTGGCCGTCTAAACGCTACAAACCCTTACATCTACAAATCCTAGCAAGCCATAAAGAATTTTCTCTGTGGGAACGATACCGGACTTTCGGATATTATTCTGACAGTGACCTAGCCGTACGCTCGGGGTAAATCAACCTATTTCAACGGTTAGGTTGGGACGAAGCAGTTTTTAGGGTTGGAATGAGCTTATTTTAGTGCAGTTTCTGGGCTAGTTTTGGACCTGTTTCAAGATAATTTTGTGAAAGAGTTTTGGGGATCAAACGGTCTGATTTTTGGGAGTTGAAATGCATCAAGTTTTGGGGAAAATGATCAAGTTTTAGATTAGGCCGTCTTCACAAAGCAACATGCCAAGTTCACTTCATAGTCAAGTTTGGAGAGGACAATCGGATACTCAAGTTTGGGGAGCAGGACAATCAAGTTTTTTGGGGCAGGGTTGGGGAGGAGGACAATTAAGTAATCACCAAAGTCAAGAACAAGGTTGGGAAGGAGGACAACGTATAAGTTATTTGGAAATGATGAATGTAGGAGATAATGGTGAACAATATAAATTTTTTTGATGAGTATGAACATGTCTCTCTTTTTTGTGGGCAGAGTTTTCAAGTTGATGTTTTTTACTTTTGTTGGACTGCAAGTATTGTTCCAATTTCATCTGCTGCTACTGCAATTTGTATAAAAAGTCTTAGTTCCAATTGCTCTAGCAATTGCTCCAAGTAAATTTGAGTTGTCATCTTTCCTTGTGTCCATATCATGGCGTGTCCATATTAATAAGCAAGCCAAAGTAGAACTTTACTTGTTTGAAATTGTGTCTGTATCGTGTTGGTTCCGTAATCACTTTTGTATAGTCCTTGAAATTTTTTTGACATAGTTCCGTTGCTTTATGGCCTAATCCGACGTCTCGTGTCTCAAACTAACAACAACAGCGACAATCAACTCAAACTGAAAACAACATTGTATATAAATATTCACAATCCAATAAATTTAAAACCCACGATGGGCCGTTCTCATCATAGTTATCAATTACATACAAAGTTAGGTTTCACAAAACTAAAACTTGATCATACAACTCGATATTTCAACAAATTTCAACTTGATATTCCAAATACAACAAATTGATTATTTTTCTTGGTCTTTGACTCAATTGAATAGCTTCAATCTCTTCACCGCATTTTCAAGTGATAACTCCTAATAGCCCTAGCCCTCATTTTCCCTAAAACTTTATCATTTTCCCCAAAACTTGATGCATTTCAACCTCTAATTATCAATCCGTTTGATCCCCAAAACTCTGTCACAAAACTATCCTGAAACAAGTCCAAAACCAGCCCAGAAACTGCACTAAAATAAGCTCATTCCAGCCCCAAAAACAGCCACCGTTCCAGCCGCAAACAGTCCTGAAAACAGTCCAAAATATTTGAATCCTTTTGCCTCATCAAAAGGTATTGGTGACTCTGCATATTCAATTCGCAAAGACAAGGAAAAACTGTTAATACGATCCTATGCACAGCAGCACATCAAACAAGTAATCAGCTAACATTCTTTGCAAGTGAAAGTGAATTCAATTCAAAGAGGTAATCAACTATAAAGGCATACGTAGAGGTAATTCGTGCACACAAAACACAAGTTTTCACTATGGGATCTTCTCCGGAAGAATTCCGCAATGAGAATGCAATACAGGTCAGTAAAACTCTACATATGCATGTTATACTTTGGCTTCAAACATAAATATGCAAATCCAGTCGTGAAAAAAATGGGGAAAAAAAAGACAGCAACAACAATTTTAGACACGGCAGCGGAAACTCCACCCATAAGAAAATCAATGGCGAAGCCTGCAAGCTCTTTCTCTAAGGGAGCATGAAAAACACAGGTGAGACATTGGCAGCAACAAATGATAGATCATGGGTAGCAAAAAAAATCCGCAATTTTCCCAATTTTTAAAACCCTTATTTTTGGGGGTTTGAAGATGAAGATTTTAGGGCAAAATTAGCAGGTTCAGAGAGAGAGAGAGAGAGAGAGAAGAGTAGAGACCTTGGCTGGCAGTGGAGTGCGTCCCGTCCCGATTTAACAATGGGTGTCCAGTTTTCACGATTCTCTCGAGATGGTGGCGGTCGCTAGAGGTCGAGCGCTGACGTGGTGGTCGGAGGTGGTGACGTGGTGGTTGGAGGTGGTGATGAGGGTCGTTGGCATCGGAGGTGTGGCTGTCCCCTCTCTCTCTCTTAGAACTAGAAGAACGGGCATAGTAATTGGAGTTGTTTTTCTTCAGTTTTGTTTTTGTTTATTTGCACAATGGGCCCATTGCCACGTGTCGGGCAGTGGGTGGTACAGTGAATGGTTCGGTGGAAGGGATGCAGTGGGTGTATCGTTCTCCAAACGGGAAAGGAACGGGAATGAGGTCAACGTCTAACGGCAGTGGATTGTACATCTTTCTTTTCTTTCTTTTTTTCGCAGTTGATCATTGGGGGATTGTAGCCAACGGACATGTAGCTCAGTGAGCTTTTCTCACCCTTTCACATGTAGAAGTTGAGAATTCGATTCTCGAAAAAAGTGTGAATGCTTGATATGGTGGTTTATGTCTTTTGAACTTACCCTCCGTATGCTGCTTAGCAGTATCCCTTTTTTAGTTCTTTAGAAGTAGGTTAGACATCTTTTGAGTGAAAAAAAATATTATTGGGGAATTGTACATTTCCAACTACATAATAGTACTCCCTCCGTCCCCTTTTTAATGTCCAGTATTCCATTTTAGATTGTCCCTTAATAAGTGTCCAATTTTGTAAAATTAGTAGGTAAAAGTGGGTACATTTTTCATTTTGCCCTTAAAAACATATTCCATTTTGAAAAGTTACTGAGTAAAAGTGTAATGATGATGTCTCCATAGATGGTAAGTAGGAAAAGTTGAGGTAAAAGTTGATGTGAAATGTGTAATGATGATATTTTCTTAATAAGTTGGAGTTACGAAACGGGACACTTAAAAAGGGACGGAGGGAGTGTAAAAGAAGTTAAGGCCTGTTCCAGTTCTTATTAAGCCTTCTTTTTAAAAGAAAATAATTTCAAGCTCAAAAATTATGTATTTACGCAAATAATTTTTCTATTAATATGGGTCTTGTTTATAATCATTAAGATCTTTTAAACAGTGCAAAAAAATCAAAAGAAATATTATTCATTTTTATTATATTTGAATTTGAAATAATCTTATTTTGAAAAAGAAATTTTAGAAAGAAACTGGAAGACCACCTAAACCCAACCAGTTTGGTAGTATGACTTTATGAGGTCACATGTAGTCCAACTAATAATTTAGGATGGATATAGTCCAAATTATAACGGCTGTCATTTTGGGAAAAAATTCAATGCCGAATGGGTACATGCGGTGTCCGCTCAACGCATTTGAGCCGATCATTACGTTTTTTAACGATTTGAATTTGGATTGACAAAAAGGAGAGAGAAATATCTTGTTTGTTTTGAGGGAGGTTTTTAAGAGTAACGAGTGGAGAGAAATAGATAGAAAAAATTTATTGAAGACTCGCAAGAATTTTAAAATATAGAAAACGAACAAGCCCAAAGTGTTGGTGTGAGAGTAGAGAGATGATTTCAATTCGAGCTGTCCAAAAGTTTATTAGACGGCACATATGTGTTGAACGAGTACCACGTGGGGATATACCCACCCGGCACCAAAAAATTTCTCATCATTTTGTTTGTTTTTATTTCGATATTTTTTGAAACAAACACCATAAACATGTTTGTGTTAAGTTTTTTGTTTACATAATCAATTCCAGTAGTTTATAAAAATTTTAGAAACACAAAAATTCCATTTTCATTTGTTTTGATAACTCTTTCAACAGCCCAAAAAATAAATAAACAAAAACTCATTTCTTGTTTTTCATAAACAAAAAATTGACAACTTTATCAAACAGAGCCTAAATGTTTCAAAATTTTATATTTATATTTTTTTAATCGAGAAGCATACTTAATCCCAAATATTCTTACGAATAACTAGCGAAAAAAATCCAAACACCAAGAATACTCTGTCTTTAAGAATAACTAAATCTTAAATCTAACATCGCAATTGGATGCCGAGATTTTTGAACACTACTTCAACTTGTGATTGATAAGTGCATGTGTTGGGTAACCGTGGCCACTGCCAAATAATTAAATTTTCCTTGAGGTAAAGCTGCTCGCTCTCCAATAAACACTCCACCACCCATACTACCGTACGTAGTACTAACAAAAGCGTGGTGGCAGGTGAGTATAATCAGCTCACAGGAAAAAGCTCAAACAGCCTTTGTATATATGGGTTTAACCAAACGGACCAAGTACAAAAGTAAACCCCATTGTCCAGCAATAGGACAAACCCAAATCAAGGGCAGGTGAGAATAATGGTTCTAATGAATGCAAGTAGGTCATCCAATCCTTGGAGAGCCGGATGGACAAGCCCCAGTACAAAAATTTGTGGAAATGTCTCAACGAGTCAAACAAGTTTGATCTAAAATAGGTTGCGTATACTATAAAGGAAGCTCTCAATCTTTGCTATACAAGTTGTCATATAGGAGTATTACTAGAGTACTTTTGTCATATTTAACTAGCTAGGACTACTACTAAAAAAAGGTGAACCGTAAAATCTGTCCGAACCGAATCAATCTGTATGTTTTGAATTGGGACCGTGAAGTAATGGTTCGGACATTGATTCAAAAATTAGAAAATCATGGATTGGAGCTAAACTGTACGTTTTGTCATATAGTATATTCCCTCCGTTCCAAAATGGCTGTCTCATTCGGTCTCCAATGCAAATTTTAAATTGTTAATATTTTTTAATCTATAATGAATTTTATGTGCAATATAGATTTTATATGATATATCTCAATTAGTTCTATTATACAAAAATTTTAAAATCTTTAAAAACATTGTAGATTGAAAGATATTAACAATTTAAAATTTGCATTGGAGACCGAACAAGACACTCATTTTGGAATGGAGAGAGTATTTTTTTGCGGTTGAAATGGGCTCCGCTCGGATATCATATAAAAATAAATATTCTCAAGCAATATGGTTCATGTATAAATTACCCAAAAAAAAAAAAAAATGGTTCATTTATTGACACTTTCATACACATTTATATATTTTAAGAGTGTAAATTCCATCCACCTATGGTGGAAAACTTGGGTTTTCCCCCACTATCAATTGGGGGCCTTACCGTGCATATTTTATAGTAATCTGAACCGTTCATCTTGTAGGGCTCACAAAGTAGTACATCTTCACAAAAAATCAACTTTATCAGACATGGATAGGTATATAAAAATTTGAAGTTTGGTTTAAAAAATCGACGGTAAATAAGATTAAAGTTAAACTATCCATAGTCTTCTATTTTATAAACTAAGATTTAATTTTTTATATACCTATGCATGTCTAATAAAGCTAATTTTTTGTGAATATGTACTATTTTATGAGCCCTACAAAATAAACGGTTTAGATTATTGAAAAAAATACACGGCGGAACCCGCAATGCATGGTGGAAACCATGGAGTTTCCACCTAAGGTGGAAGAGTTTCCACCTAAGGTGGAAATAATTTTTTCTCATATTTTAAACATTTCAATACAAGTGGTATGGAGTGCAGTTTCTGTCTTCCTTATACTCTTATCCATATGGGTAAGGTTCGATTCCTGTAAGTACTTATTCCCCTCTTCAAATCCCCTAAGATAGAATAGATTAGGTTTAACGAATGAAAAAAAATATCAATACCATTTTTCGACTATACACTTTTATATATGTTAAACATTTCAATACACTTTTTCGGCATCACATTTTTACATATTTTAAACATTTCAATACACTTTCTTCGACCTTAACGGTTGTTGATAGCATTTTCCTAATACCAAATTAAAACGAAAGAATTGTTTATGGGTGATAGATAGTTTTTTTTACAATCGAAAAGAGATTTTATTACTCCCTCCGTCCTTTATTTATAGTCTGGTATTTTATTTTGGGCTGCCCCTTAATAAGTGTCCATTTTATAAAGTTAGTGGGTAAAAGTTGATGAATTGTCTATTTTGTCCCTAAAAGTAGATTCCATTTTAAAAAGTAAATGAGTAAAAGTATAATGATGATGGGTAAGTAGAGAAAGTAGAGGAAAAAGTTGATGTGAAAGGTATAATGATGATGTCTTTTTAATAAGTTGAAATTACGAAGTAGGACACTTAAAAAGAGACGGAGGGAGTATCACGACATAGAAGATGAGCCAGAGGCTCTAACATCATCAAGGGCTAGCTAGGGTCAAGAGCCATTGGGGAAAAAGGGTGATAGATAGTTAGATACTATCAATTAAGGAAAGTGATTTTCGCACTCCGCAAATTATTAATAGCACTTTCAAGGAGAGTGCGAAAATTAACTCATTGATTTTCACACTTCCCGAAATTAACACTCGCTAAAAGTTAATAATTTAAAGAGTGCAAAAATTAACTCATATTAATTTTGATACTCACTAAAAGTTACTATCTCTGTCCCATTTTATTTGTCCACTTTTTAACTTTTCATTGTTCCAAATTGTTTGTCCAATTTTAAATGACCAACGGAGAAATCCTATAAAAATACTCTTTTATCCTTCTCTCTTCCTTAAATTGATGTGATAAGTACATTTTGAATTGAAGGGTATTTGTGAAAAATTTAGTTTTCAAAGTGTAATGATTATATTCCCTTAATAAGTTGAATTTTTCAAATTGAACAAACAAATCAAAATAGAGAGAATAACAATTTGAAGAATACGAAAATTAAAAAAAAAATCAACACATATAGATTTTTGTACTTTTTTAAGAATGCAATTAAAAATTTGGGGAGTCAGAAAATCCCATCCCATCAATCAAATGAGTCATGAGTTGGATTGAAGATGGCAAGAAATAGGTAGCCAATAGCTGATTTTCCATGACAGGAGTAGTTGACTTGATTGGAGAATTAGGGATGGAAGGATAGTGATGTTTCAGAGGGGGAGGAGCGGACCATTGACTTCAACCAGCATAATTGATTGCTTTAGGAAAAAAACCAAGCATATACTTATGATTGTCTCAATCAATCAAAGTAAGAAAGAAAAAACCTTGAATTAACTTTGGCTTGTATGTTTGTATATATAAACCAAAAAGAACCAATGGTTTGTCTGAGAGGAAGGAAGAACCTTTGGATGACATGTTGTACGTACCTTTTCAAGTCTTATACGGAGTATTTTTTTGAATTGCTGTCAATGATCTCTAGCCATCAGATGGACTAACCGACCCATCCCTTGTGGGGAAAATGTTACTCTGCTCCACGTCTCTGTCCCGGTCTAATATGGTTTAGGAATAGAGATGTGGATAAGGATTGGATAATTAAGCATTTATCATGGTTTCCAAATCTTAATCACCTCTTCATTAACTTATTTTTTTCGGATTACTTTATAAAAATAAACTTTCAGAATTAGGGATGTTGGTTTGGCGTCAATATCACATGCATAATCATAAAATAAAGTACGAAAATTATACATACATTTCTTGTACTTTAAATTATTTTTAATAACATCCATCAACGATAAAAGTTGACACATGCACCCCTGAACTATCAAGTAAATTTACTGTTATTAGGGATGTTAGTTTGGCTTCAATATCACATGCATAATCATAAAATAGAGTACGAAAATCATACATACATTTCTTGTACTTTAAATTATTTTTAATAACATCCATCAATGATAAAAGTAGACACATGCACCCCTGAACTATCAAGTAAATTTACTGTTAGTTATAGCAGAAATGTATATCTCTTTTTCATCTGTTTTCTCACTTAAAATGTGTTTTAAATACTACAAAGAAAATTGAATTTGTACATATACATGGCAATGTAAGAGCCTTGAAAGGTATATATTACACATTTAGAATATGTTATGCATGGTAAACAATTTTTATTCTATTCTTGTCAATTTTAAGAACGTTGATTAGTTTTACCTTTATGATTATTTTTTTTGTGAACATCTTTCTTGTGTAGTTGTTAAGGATATTAATTTACTTAGGTTACCGACAGGCGACAGGCTTCTAGAATTTTATAGTCGAGGGAATGTCATTAAAAACTTGCTTAAGTACACTGAGTGTGAGTATGATTTGCCTAATAAGTAAAGTAGCATTTGCATGGGAAAATGTAAAAAAGCTACCCGCGGGAGTCAAGTAGTAAAAAAAGAGCTTTTAAACATGCGATTGAATTTGGGTTGTCTACTTTGTAATCC
Organism: Rhododendron vialii; assembly: GCF_030253575.1. NCBI lineage: Eukaryota > Viridiplantae > Streptophyta > Magnoliopsida > Ericales > Ericaceae > Rhododendron > Rhododendron vialii. The sequence goes on along the minus strand of NC_080567.1, from coordinate 14,692,397 downwards.
AACACCTAAAAGGAGTTTCTGTACTAGCTAGTCAAGCTTCAACAAATATAATTCTCCTATAAAATGACCTTGAATGAGTTGGGTACGAGTTAAACTCGATTAACTTACTCCGTATTTATTTTGTGGTTACATTGAATTAAACAAGGCCCACATGGGTTTGGGGAATAATTTAGTACCCATTTGACAAAGTTTGGAAAAGGATTTTTTTATTTTTTATTTTTTAAAGAATAGCAGGTAAAGCAAGCAAACTCGGAATCTCTATAACTTAATTAAGTACTATAGTTGCTGATGGGCTGAACCTTTTTTCCTTTATTTTAAGCAGAATATAGAATTGCAGCAACAAGAGGTCATTATTCTATGCCCTGTCAATATGTCACCCTAATCATTGAGTGAGTTTGCTTCGTTAGCCCATACTATTCCCGAAAGAACGCCTATGGTTAAAAGGCTATACAAACCCTATACCGAAATAACATTTAGCGAAAATTTAAGTATTTTAAAAAATGTTGCTATGTCATTCACGCAATGGATTTCGTGGAAGGAAATCGACTCATCTACTAAACGATTGCTTCTTTTGTCCTCCGAGCATGTGAGAAGGCCATCTTGGGCTTTTTGATCCTTAAGATTGGGCACAGAATATATACTTACTTATGTGGTTAGTTTGCTGCTTAAAATGTGATAATGGGCCCACTGGGCAACGCAGTTAGTTGTGGTCGTTGTGGGCTATGCAACTGCTTTTAATTTTGTCTTGGGATCCTTCAAGATCGATAAAATTGATTTTTATTTATTTTCAACCAAAAATACCTGTGTCGTGTGGTGGATGGTGCGGTAGAATTATGCGGTAAGGGTAGGGTACCATTGTTGTGGGATTAGAGCTAGCCTTCAAGATAAAATTGATTTTTATTTTTTCGACCGAAAATACCTGTCTTTTCCGGAGAACAAAATTTTCAGTTCAAGTAGAGTTTGGATCCAACATAATTGGCACCATAGAGTCCAAGCCTTGCAATTGGAATTTGGAGACATTGTAAGTCAAATTTTCACTAAGATAACCTGAAATTCATAACCAAAACTTCAAATATAAATCTTCCAAACAAATTTTAACTCGGGTAAAAATATTTCCAATTGCCATATTTTCCGTAGTTGAATATTTTCTACAATAAAATATACTCCCATGGATGTTCTAAAACTGTCACCGATAAGGATTCCTACAATAATGGTTTTGGCATCAGGAAGTAAAAACAAATAGAGTGTCAACCAAGCGATAGGTGCTTTATACTCCTTGCACCAGCTCATAGTTCAAATCCCAGAAGATATATTCACGTCCCCGTAGATTAGATTAGTAGTAGTAGAATAAGTTTGCCTTGTTCACAAATAGGGGAAAAAAAATAGAAGTGAATAAGTTGTGAGAAAAAATTCGTAACATGCAATTAAGTTGTTCGGTGTTTCCGGCAGTGAATTGCTGAGAAATATCAAGTTATTTTCGGTAGTGAATAAATTGTAGATGAGTTTGTGAATGAAATTACTAAAAACTTGTTGATTTGTTTGAATGACATAGTAAAAATGCTTACGTTTTTTCCGCAAATTACTGCCGGAAACATGGCCTAACCAAAATATTAAGAACAAAATTGGTTCATTTGAAACTAAAAAAAAACACAAGCATGAATGAGCAAAAAGTAAAAAGACTTCATGAAAGTCAACGTCCAGAAATTCATGAGAACAAAGGAAAGACCAACAAATAAAAGCAGAAGTCAATTCCCGAACCACCACCCTTGCTACTGACTGGTTTCGAATCTAACACGTGCACCCAGCGCATATTAGCTTCCACCCAGGCATGCAGAGCAAGGATCACGTCTGGTGCGCTCTTGACTTCCCCACACAATTTCCCTCTCTCTCATCTACCAAAAGCAATTAACCAGACCAACCACCTACTTCACCTTCATTACATTAATGTCCCTTCTCTTTATTTTCCAAAAAAAAAAACTACTACCATTACCCGAATTTACCATGCTAACCTCACAGTTTTCTCCCCTTACATAGTTACCCAAAACACCCCAATCTCTTTCCACCAAAAAAAAAAAGGACAGCAAAAACATGAAGGGACAGGGACATATACCCTTGTGATAGGGTCAAAATGCAAAGGTGTTGCTAAATACACCCTCAAAATTCCTTTCCACACCCACCTTGATTATAGCTTTACACGAGTGGGTGTGTAGGGAATTTTGAAGGGTGTATTTAGCAACACCTTACTGGGGGGAAAACTAATGGCATGTGAGCGGATGACCAAAATACCCTTGGTTGAGGACAAGGAAAGAGAAGGTGGAGCTTTTGGGTAACTATGATGTGAATACCTAATCTGTTTGATCAGGTGGTGCAGCGGCTGCCGGCTCCTCTGGTGAGCCGGCAATGCCTCCATCATCAGGACGACCACCACTGCCACTGTCGCCGCCGCCACTACCACCACCCCCAATAAGGGCGTCGTTGATTTGGTGCACGGTGTTGCAAAGAAGATTGTTAATGGCAGTAACGCTGGAAAGGTTGAGCTTCGCGGTCGGAATTGTGCTGGCAAGAACTTGGAGTCCGACAGTGACCAGGCAGCCGGAGTGGGGCAAGTTCCCGTTGTCGTCGCAAGAAGCAGGGATAGGGTTAACTTCGTCGTTGTTGTTAGCCGCGGTGGGGGGTGGGGGAAGGGGAGTAATGACGAAACCCAAGGGAAGGAGAGGGATGGAGGAAGGGTCGTCGGTGTTCATGGCTAGTTGAATGGCGTCGACGTTGACGGTGGCGTACACCACGATGCTACCGGACTGGTCGGTGCAGCTCTCTTGTAACATCAGTTCTACGTTCTGGGATGAGTTGCTTGCCACCTGCGCATTCATTCATGCAAATTGAGTGATGGTAAGATAAATATCGGCCATCACGTATCGTATCGCATCGCATCGTTCAAAATGTACTTACATTAATGCGAAGAAGAGAAATGCAGTTCCCTGGATGAGAACCATTTGCAATATGTGCCACTTCATGCAATGAATTTCCATTCGAAAGCACATCAAGCTGCCATGCACAAATTAAACACATCAACAAAGAAAACCAAATAATTGATGACTTAGAACTACTTATTAACAACGTTTGATGGAGTATATAAATGAAGAGATCGAAATTGGTAAACCTGAGCTCTGCGGCGTTCATCCCTCAAGAGATCAAAAACCTGGTAGTGAGGGTGGGGGAGCCAAGTGGTGGACACAGCACTGAGGATGAGCCCACTCGGCTGGCCGGGCTCCGTGATCTTTCTGGTGGTGATTCGGACAGTGTCGTCGGCCGAATCCGAAAGTGCGGTCCATGACTGGCCGCAGGAAGTGCTTATGCTCAAGCTGAAACTCCTTATCATCCTCTGAGCAAGATTCATCAAGTTCTTCCTCGCTTCCGGTGACGGTATCACTGTCAGTAAAATCATGCGTTAAGGATGCAGCCTGCCCTTGCCCTAAATTCTTTTATACGGAGTATCGATTATATTTGGTTTTTCAAGACTTGTCAGGTTCCCCTTCAAATGTATGTGGATTAAGTATTTATCTTGATGAGAGGAATATAGCAAAAAGTAAAAAGTTATGATCAAACAACTACAAAAGAATGGTTTCGGTTACGAGAAATAAGGAAAAATGAGAACCTCCAAGATCAGATATGTTTCTGGCCATGAGGCTTGCAAGCCTCTCGCATTGTCTCTGCAATACTGCCAGCCAGCGTTGAGCTCCAAACGCCATTCCACTTTCCACAAATTGATCGAATATCTGATGAACTGTTTTATCCTCCACCTCTGCATTTTCTACCCACGTTACCTGCATCAATTTTTATTGATGTCAGTACTACAGTATGACTGTGAGAGTAAGTCCACCCGTTTGGTTTCCAAGTGACTTTGACAAAGTTATTTTCGACTTATTACAGTGTCAAAATGTCAAAAATCAACAATGTTGTCGTACGGGTTTGACATCTTATTTACATAACTTAAAATTCAAACAATTGGATTAAATGAATATCATTTTCCTACGTAAGTTTGGTTGGCTTGCGTGATGTGACAGATTTGACAGAATTAAAATTGCTGCAAAAAAAAATTGACATTAAAGATAGATTTCCCATTTTAACAAGGGCCCAGGCATGCAGATATCTCACCATCCTTTTGAATATTTCAAGGAGAGGGCCATTATATATATAGTTTTATTGAAGAACAAATAGTAGAAGGCAAAATAAAGCATTGAATAATGAGGTTGAATAAAGCATTGAATAATTAATGAGGTTGAATATATGGAAGGAAGAGCGAGTCAAAACCCTTGAGTAGCCATTGGGCATGTCTTGGATGATGCAACCAGAGGGCCTTCTCTTATATCTTGGGAATGAAGTTCCTTCAAAATGCTCATTCAAGCTTTCTAATGGAAAATCAACAATTGCCCAACTACCCTCCTCTACGTTCTGTTGGCAGTACCGAAAGAAATGAGCCTCTCTCGTCGGCACCAACGGAGAAAGAGTCTGCAATTCTGCATACATCTTCCAGAAAAAGAAAAAAAAAAATAGAGAAAAGAATATTTAACATATATAGTATATAAGAGTATAAGACTGGAAATTATTTCGAATTTTTTTGAGATTTTCTAGCTATGAACATGATGAAATACTCACTAGATGGAGGGAGCCACTCGCATGTCCAGAGACCCCAGATGTTATTATTTGAAGAGTTTTGGCTCTTGAGATTATGGAAGGGAACAGCTCTACCCATTTGTTCTGAAATAACATACAAAAGTCGATCCATTGATGAGTAAAAGACATTGAAAAACTATTGTCAACACTCACAAGAAGTTCTTTTTTGGGGTGATAGAGTGAGGTACCGTGGCTCGAGCCCTTGAAACAAGAAGTTCTTCAAGTTATATATATATATATATATATATATATATATATATATATATATATAGAACATAAGTTGTAAAAAAGGAGGGACTTACTGCATCTAGGAAAGCATCAACAAGAGTAATACTGTTCATAATCACAACAGCAGCGTCGCGGGAGGCTTCCAACCGGAACTCACTGGCCGTGTTCGGCTTAACGTTCATGGACCATTGAAAAATCCTCGCGTGCTCTTCAAAGTTAAGCACTTGTTTTCCATTACTCTGCATCCAAAGCGGCTCGTCTGTCTGGCACAGCTTCACTATCTCGTCCATGGACGACATGGCAAGATCCAATGCCAGCGGTTTCTCTTCTTCCATGATCAGGTCGCCACTGCTGGGGAAGTGGGAGTTTTCCGGCATGAAAGGAAGGGGAATCAATTCATTGCAACTGGGCATGGAGTCGTCATCGAAATGCCTTGGGTAGACGCTCATGTCCAAGTCCAGGGAAGGTGGGAGAAGCGGGGGAGCTTCTCCCATTGCTTGGATTGGACGTCCACTGTATCTCGAAGCGAGACAACATACTCGTTCGAACTACGAGAACGATTCATCAGTAATAGAAATTGAAAGTGATTACTGGATACTCTCATTTTGTGCGACATGCTTATTATAGAGTATAGATAGATAGGAAAAATTTAGATTCATCGTCAACAACTATACAAAATCATGGTTCACAACATAAAAATGCTACAATACATGTCCCACATTCGGTCTTATATAGTATGCACCTCATAAATTGTACAAAAAAATTATGACATTTGAACATAAAATTAATTGGTATGCTATTAGTTTTTGTGTTGATGTTACAAATGTATAACGAAGTTCTAAATATAGATATAAAAATTTTCTGAGACATTTACAATATGTTTATCGTTGCATCTAAATAAAAATGTAATACTGTAGCACTTCCCGATCGAACGACATGATACCTGCCCAAAATGTAATGTCTCACTTGCCTTTGTGAAATTTAGTAGCGAACTCAACATCATTATATATATATATATATATATATATATATATATATATATATATATTAACGACATGATACCTGCCCAAAATGTAATGTCTCACTTGCCTTTGTGAAATTTAGTAGCGAACTCAACATCATTATATGTATGGTAACCGAGGAACAACTCTGCAGTCGAGCCACTATTAGATCCGATTGGGCAATCCAAATCTCGGGAGAAACTAGCACAGTAACCCACCATTATGCCCCCCCCCCCCCACTTAAATTATGGTTTGCCTCCAAGGGGAATCGAACCCGGCTATGTTGCAAGTGCATGTTCGCCCTTACCATGTTGACAACTCATAGGTGGGTTATTTACTTATATATTGTGCCAAAACATTAAGAGTACCTCGTCTTTGAGCCTAGCATTTTCGAGACGGAGTTGCTGCTCATCATAAGCCATGTCCCCCAACATCGCCGGACCACCACAGTTAGGGCACATTATACTCCGAAGCGCCGCTTGCAGCCGGTAATTCTCAGTCTTCAGATTATCATTCTCCTGCCTAAGTACCACGTTATCTTGCCTGTCTTGCTGTGCCTGTAGTCACAGACGGTTTGAACCAAGTTAATTCTCCTCCTAAATAAAGACAGTGAACACTCTCTGTGTCAAAATTTTGAAATTGATTAGTCATGTTCTTTTTCTTTTCTTTTTTTCTCTTTTCTACGCTCAACAAAAAAAGATTTTATTAATCAATGGATGAAGGGAGGCATACAAAAATTAAAAAATGTTATGGAAAGACGGCATCATAACCAAGAGTATAATAATCACTAGCTAAGAGGTTGGCATGAATATTTATTAGTCCATTTCATTTCTCACCAAAAATAGATAGATTTGGTGAAGAAACTTAATATCTCGATCCAACAATCATATGCCAAACCATAAACCCAAAATAGAGGCCAGGGTTGGCTTCTACCATAGGAAAAAAAGTCAATCCGACCATTGATTAGTTGTGTTGACAACAGGAATTAAAAGCTATAGACAAAATTATAATTTTTCAATCTTTAGTCTGTTTTTTTTTTTTTTATAGCTTTTGCACACAATTTTTTCCTTTTTTTTAGCTTTTGCACACAATTTTTTTCTTTTCATATTCCTTTCGCCAAGAAAAATAATTAATTAAAAAATTATAATAGACAAAAAATAGTTGGTTTAATTTAAGACAAACCTACCCTAATTATCATCATATAATACAAAACAAAAATAACAGATAAAGGGATCCCTCTAAGAGATTGTATATTCAAATCCCATGGAAGCCAAATATTTCAAATTTTAGGACTCTGAAGTCTTTTTCAAATGGTTAACTTTTCAAAATTAATCGAAATGCGTGCAAACTAACTTCAACATCAGGTTATTAAGAAACAAAAGAACAAAGGGTCAGGGCTCCATTGTAGTCCAATTGTTTGGACCGGACAAGACAATCCAGATTGGTAGATTCAATAGTTCGGATTTCCTCATACACTTTTACCAGTAAGAATATCAGTAATTTCAGGTTATCAAAGTGTAAAAATAAATCCAAACCGTTAATTGTAGCAGATGATTAGTCTCGATCACTGTACTCCTCCGGTCCGAAACTTGAACAGGTAAGGATCCATTTTCTAAAGGGTCTAGTCTTATCCAGCGTACCGCCACGGCGCATTATATCCTGAGCCACCGCTGGGTGACAGAGAGGACATAGACACCTGTGTGGATGAAGCTTTAACTTCTTCATAAGTCCATTACTCATCAAAGTGTAAATATGGGGAATGCATTAAAGACACGCGATACCCTACGCACTCCTAGTGGGGAGGGAGGGAAGCTGCTGCTGGCTGCTCATGGCGGTGTAGTGGGTTGACTGCGCACTCCACCTGCGTATATTTATGGCTTTACAGACTGTGAAAGCAACCCCCACAGGCCACACTTAATGAGATTCTCCCACATAATCCTACAATGCGCCTTGCCTTCACCTCCCAGTTTTTGGAATAAAAAAACACCAACGCAAGTGACACCCAGTTTTATTTTTCCGATGAGAAATGATTTTCACAATATTTTTTCCTATCCTTTAGCAAAAATAATATACATACTTTCAACACTAAAAAAACAAAAAAAAAGGAGCGTAAATATCAAAAAGAGAAGTGTGAAAATCAATGCCCTAAAAAAAAACCTACTAAAGACAAAATAAGGCTGCGTTCTAATTTAGCGTGTTTTAAGATAAACAAATACAACAAACATGTTTTTCTTTTAAAACAATGTTTGTTCTATTTGTTTATCTTTCATGATATTTGTTTATTTTTCTAATTTATTTCGATGATACTGGTGAAAAAATTTTAGGCAAAAACACACAAACGACAAAAAAAAAAACGAAAAGAAAAACAAGTTACCCTTGGAAAAATCCTCCTACCTTATAAAAAGAGAAAGGAACATAGCCCTACATACCTGATTTTATTTGCGTAACTTATAATAATTTAAGCCAACTGACCGTGCAAATATGATAACGCAAGGAAAATGTGACACACTATGACACTATATAGTAAAATATTGAAAAGATTAGATTGTAAGCAAATGAATGACGGAAAATGGTTTTATGCATTTCACATTTTTATGAATGCACTCTCTTTTTAAATGAATTGAATGAATGCATTCTCAATTTTTCTATGTGATACGATTTGAAAATATTATGTGTTTTCTGTAATTTTAACCACTAACGGTCCAATTATACCACTAATAGTTGCTTTGGATGATGGATATTCGGGAAAAAAAGAAATAAAATGAAGAGGGAGAGCTTTCTCTCCCTGTTTGGATGGTTAAAGAGGTGAGAGAGGGTGAGGATAAATAAACCCCTCATGGAGCCATTTTTGTTTCTCACCAAAAAGTGGTGAGATTTGGTGAGAAGAGTAAGTGGACTTCGTCTACCAAATAAGATGATAAGGAAACATACTCCTTATATATATTTTTTCTCATCATTAAGAGCAACTACACACCTTTCCTTTCATTTCTCACCAAGTAGCCAAAGGGGTGGAAAAAGATGGAGCAATTTTATACTTCATTTACAAGAAAAATTATGGTGCGAAAATCATTTCTAAACCACAAATACTTGATTTCACATTGGGGTACCAAATTTTGAGTACTATGCGATGTGTCAAGAAAATATTGGTGAAATGTGCCTCATATGTTGTGGAGTGAAGCACATTATACTAATGCAGTGATGACACATCACATGGTACCTAACATGGTCGTGATAGCATTGCTCAACATAATGCAGCACATTATGCTTGTTTGTTTGCGCGTTCCACAGCTGGCATACTTTAGGGTTAGGGTGAAAATTAATGGAATTTGAGAGAGAGAGAGAGAGAGAGAGAGAGAGAGAGAGAGAGAGAGAGAGAGAGAGAGTTAATTGCATGCGCACCTTCATCTGGGTACGGCGGTTTTGGAACCAGAACTTGACTTGGCGGGGCTTGAGGCCAAGATCTTGGCTCAGTTTCATCCTCTGCTTGTCATCCGGGTGTGGACATTCCTTAAACATCCTGTTGTTAATTAAAAACCAAATTTAAGCCACTAATCAATTAGGTGCATGATTACTGATGAGGTTACAAATGTAATTACAGGTGAATACACGCAGCACAGCACTGGCCGCGTAACCAGCAGTACTTGAAGACGTAGAGATAGAGATGTATTAACTGCAAGCTTTAATACTCCATTGATGATGAGATATACTATTGTTAAAAATGGACAAGATTTGTAATCAACAACTTCGTTGGCACTGAGAGTGAGATGATATAGACTTATACAAACAGACATGCTTCATTAAAGAGAGTTTGTTGGATAAAGTAACCCAATTAAAAAGATTCATTCTAGTCATGAAATTTTCTGTACTAGGTCAATAGAGCTGTACATGTAGAGAGAGAGAGAGAGAGAGAGAGAGAGAGAGAGAGAGATATGTCTGCCTCATATTAGTGTTTTTGATTAACAAAAAGGGTCATTGTTTTCGAACTAAATTTACCTACTACGAAGGGTTAATTCTTCTGAAAACCGTCAACGCATAAGCAAAAACTTTGTTAATCTTGTAGAGAGAGAGAGAGAGAGAGAGAGAGAGAGAGAGATACGGACGCTTCCATTTCTTGGATCTGGCGAGCAGTGTGCCTATGGTAGCGTTTCTTCTTAGTAGGTGGCTGCTGCTGCTGCTGATCGGTCTCTTGTTCGTTACCAGATAGCCCTTCCATGTGTTCACTCCCCGATCCAGTACTCATCTGATCCATCTCCTCTTTCCCACCTCTCATCATTGTCATCCCATTCCCCCCTCCTTCTTCTTTCTACATTCACAATTTTATAATTAAAAAAAAAGAACACACCAACAAAAAATAAGTCAAAAAATCATCATTCAACAATGATCAACATACATTTTCAACAGAGAAATTAGAGATATGTTTTTTTTGGTTATGAAAAATGTCCTGATGGACTAATCTCATTAGCCCCTCTCACAGTCTTTTTCACGCATTTGCCTGCGGTGAGATGACCCAAATTAAAGGACGAATCGTTGTGGAGAAGAATCGACCCTGCGACCTTGATTAACCACCAAGGTCGCATCGCCACAACCCATGGCCAGGGTTTGGGGAGAGATATGTTACTGTATTTGATTTTACAAGGGGGAGAAAAGAAATTGATTGATTACCGGAATGAGGGGAGAAAAAGTGTGGTAAGGGATATTTGGCATGAAGTTGAAACTAGGGTTTTGGATCGGCGACGAAAACATGGAGTCTGTTGACACTCCTACTCCTCCATTCCCCACTCCCATGGATGACAGTACTTGGCAATCTCCATACATCTTTTTGCCTAGCTTAGCTGCTTCCCCCTTCAAATATATTTATTCATTTGCAACAAATAAGAAAAACATTAAATGAAAATAAGATCACAAAATCTAAAGGCGCATGCAGTTGATTTAAACCCATTAAAATTTTCTAAAGGTAAACCTGGCCAGGCATAGAGAAAAAAAGGGGGAAAAGGTAGGAGTAGAAATTAAGAGAGATGTACCCAACTGAAAACAAAGAAAAACATTCAACGAGTGTTGAGTCCCAAAGTAGTCATGCTAGTTGAAAAGGATTGGAAAAAGAAAACAAAGAGAGGAGCTCCAAAACGGAATCACAAACCACAAAGAGAGAGTAAATACCTCAGTGTCGGTGTGTATCGGAAATGTTGAGAGAGAGAGAGAGAGAGAGAGAGAGGGAGAGAGAGTTATAAAAGTCCTTTTAGCTCTCTGCTCTTTGCTTTGCTGTGGTTGAACAGACCGACCCCATTCCTCTCTCTCTCTCTCTCTCTCTCTCTCTCTCTCTCTACGGTAATAGAATACGTTTCTTTTTCTTCTTCTTCTTCTCTCTCTCTTTCTCTCCTTGCCGGATGGTGTAAATGTGGGGAGGGGGACTTTAACTGCGGTGGGGAGGAAACCGATCAAACGCCTCTGAAGCCGTCGGCTGTTATGGGCCACGTGTCGCCCTTTCACGGAGGAAAATTAAGTGAGAGAGCGTTTCACTCCAAACAGCCACAAAGAAAAGTCAAACTTCTTTGTCAAACGCTTCCCCCACTCCCATTCTAAGGCGCGTGTTTCGTAACGTTTCCAAATGGAGGGTTTGTCCGACAAACTACATAGACGTCCCCCAAGTTCCTGGCAATGCCAGATGGGGTACCTAACCATATTATGGTGCCCAACATTTTTGACAATCACCTCAATTACGTAGGACCTAGAGTTAAGCGTATGGGATCATAATCAAATCAGATGAGCTCATGGCGGTTAAGCGGATCAATGAGGGTATTTCGGTTAACCATCGCTAGTGGAAAATGATCAAGGAAGCTCATGCCATTTTGCACAGAACTAATTCTACGCTCCAACACATTTTTCAGGAAGCGAACCAATGTGTTGATCACCTAGCAATAATTGGTTCTGAACATGGTGAGGATCTGGTTGTTACGGCAGCTCAACTACTTTCATTTAGAGAATTCTGGATTAGGGATCGCCTTAACATAAGGCAGATTCTTGACTAGTGAGTCATTCTGTTTAGTTCTGGGTCTGTATTATCTACCTATGTCTACACTACTGTTGCATAACTCTCTGTTCGACTAGCTTTATAATATTTTGAAGTACAAAAAAAAATTAAAAAATAGTTAAGTGTATGGACCATAACATGATTATATGAGTATTAAGAGGGTTAAGCTTGGAACAATGTCTCGAGACCACTTGTGCACGCAAAGAGTGCAAACTATATTATCCATTAACAAGTGTTTGTCCGTGCCTACGGCACTACGCACCCCGGTTAAAATTGTCCGTGTCTATAGCACTACCCATCCGATTGGAATTACCTTTTGAATTTTAGTAGCTCAAACACTAAATCGATTCACAAAAGAAATTACTTGAGAGAGATAATTTGATCAATCATAGCTAGAACTAAGCCAACTTCTCCGCTAATTCATAGACCCCCTTGCATGTGCATCAAAAACCTTTCAAAAAGATTTCCGAAAAACCCACAAAAAAAAAAAAACATACGAATAAAATAGAAGAAATGACATCACACAAACATACATGAGAGAGAGAGAGAGAGAGAGAGAGAGAGAGAGAGAGAGAGAGAGAGAGGCGCTGTTCTGCTTAGATTTTTGGATTTTTTGAGCCTAACTTTTGTGGAATCAAAAAAGTATAAGATTTTGACTTGTACTCAAATTTTTTTTTTTAAATATCCAAGTTAAAGCGGACTTAGGGCTTTATCTTGTAATATTTTTTCGATTCCTCTCGTCGAGACGAATCAATAATCTAAAAAAAAAACAAAAACCCAAAAGCCCAAAAATTCCTTAGCAGAATCTACCCAAAATAGTTTTGATTTTTGAACGCATGGAAGTGATAAAAAAAAAAAAAAAAGAACGCACGGTAGGGATGTGTAAGTGAGATGGATTGTGGGGGAACTTCATTTTCTTTAATGGCAGTGTTGTAATAAATGTGAGGATGTAGGCACTTTAATTAAATGAGAAGAATACCTCTCCACCATTAATTTCAATCATTCTTTTAACTTGTGTTTGTGTGCTCCTATACCCTTGTGTTTTATTAGGTAGATTTTCATCCATTAGATTAGAAAAAGAAGAATAATTTGAGTCGTTCATTTATTTCGTAACTAATAACAAAAAAATAACTAGGGTCCTAAGAGCATCCACAGTGGTATAATCAAAATCAAAAGGCTGCTAAGGTTAGCAAATTTTGCTCAAAAAAGAGTTCACATAGGAATAACCAAACTTAGCAACCTTTTAGCAACTCATCAAAAATTTTTTTTTTTGATCCTTGGATAATCTAAGCTAATAACCTTTTGCAAATAATCAAATTTAGTTATCCTCACATTTCATCAATCAAGCACATCATCATTAAACAAAAATCTTTTCTCTCTTTCATTTCAACATGTTTCTAAAAAAAATACTTTTAAAAACAGTTCTCATTTTTTCCCAGAAATTGTTTTTGTCAAAACTGTTTTTTTTATTAAAACTATTTTTCCCAAAACTGTTTTTTTTGCAAAAAAAACTGTTTATTTCAAAACAGTTTATTTATTAAAATTGTTTTTCAAAAACTGTTCTTTTGCAAAAATAACGTTTTTTTCAAAAACTTTTTTATTCAAAAACTGTTTTTTTTTAAAATCCCAAAACCTATTTTTTAAATCAAAGTTTTTAAAAAACTATTTTCTTTTTTTTTCTAATAATATGTTTTTATTAGTTTGAAAACTATTTTAAAAATAATTATTTTCTATGTCAAATTTTTTAGATTTTTATAAGTTGAAAAGATGATGTGGCAAGTTTTGGTTATTTAATTTTGATTGTACCATTATGGACCTCTACGTTACTAACCTTAGCAACCATTTAAATGAATAACCAAAACATGATGTGACAACTTTTGATTATTCCACTATGGATGCTCTAAGTATTATTGCAACCATAACTACAATGTAGCAAACACCATTGCGATTCATAACAAAATTAATAAACTTTATTATTCAGTTATTCTTTATAACATTTTTATCTTATATGAACTTTTGTCAATATCACATAAAATTATGTTGGATTTCACCTCATGAGTGAAATTTAAAAACTCAAAATTTTAACTAAAGACAAAAATAATTCAAAACAAGTAAATTATTTGAATTATTTTGTCTTTTATGAACTTTTTATTCTATACTTTTTTTAATCCTCTTGTCGAGATAAATTACTGATATGAAATATTGTGAAGCAAAACACAAACATATTGTTGCAAAACAATTCACCAGGACTAAAATATTGCGGTCATTATCAGACATACCACCTTACACATAAAAATTAGATAGTCAAAGTGATGGATCTATAATGTATCTTAAGTTTGAGAATTGGCATGTCTATAGTCCCCTTTGGAGACTGTACCTCACTTGGGGTATTTGTGGGTCCTTTTCCCAAGAATAAAAAATTGGTGAGAATTGTTTATTTTTTAAGCCATGTCCACACTTTTAATCATGTCAAAAACCTTATTGATTGGAATTGAATAGATATGATTTTGGCATGTTTTTTTTTAGACAAAATAGGGTTCGGATCCAGAATATCAATATTGTTTCATAGGATAATTGCAAGACAAAATCACACTTACTAATGAACATGATTTTTGACATGGCTCACGGTCTCAATAAGAATATTTAAAAAGTTTGCGATTTCGATCAATTTTTTGAATTGAAAGGACCCACAAATTGCCAAAACCTGAATGAGGACGGCAGGCAAGCTTTACTCCTTAATAATTAAGTTTGGTAGTCTGGATATTGTGAGTGCAAAAGATGTGATGCTTTAGTGGCACTAACAACATATGGTACATTTCAACAACCAACTGGTCCATAATTTTTCTTCTTGTTTTATTTACCCAAAAAAATACATATCTTGTTTCACATCTTACATATACAGATCATGGCAAGACTGTAATTAAGATTCACCCTTATTTAATGTTCGCATATGGGCCTGCACCAAAACAAGCTAGGATGATAGTGATCTTTCTAAATATGCAGGCAATTGCTTGAATTTTTTGACCGCAAAATGTTGATGAAAGGAGAACGTACACAAATATGAGCTGAATTTGTGATGCTTTATAATTCAAAAGGATTTGCCTAGTGGTCTAGGCCTGTTACTTATGAGATTACTTCCTCCAATAAGGTTTTATGTTCAAAACCTTCCAAGTGCAATCGACTCCTTTGGGATATCATTAGACGTTAATTTGTCCAGTTGTTAAAGTCAAGACCTTTGAGATCGATTAGCCAAGTTGCGCGCAAGGTGCCCTTGACATTTGGTCGTAGAAAAAAAGAAGTTGTTTCTTAATAAACTAACCCGAAGGAAAAAAAATTTAAACTTTTAAGCTAAAGAAGTCCGTCTCTTCTTGGCTACGCTAATTTTTTTGGTGATTAATTTGTGACAAATCCGCAAATTGTTCACACTAATCAACAAGTTTAGCTTGTTGTTCATACTAAGCAACAAACTATTAGTTAATATGAATAATTTGACATTTTCACACAACTCTCTCTCACAAAATAACGCGATTTTTCAACAACTTATAAGTTAGCGTGAACAACTTGTCTTTTTCAATAAATAAGTTGTGGTGCACAACTTATTCATTAACGTGAACGCCCAAGCAATCAATTTAGCCCACCCTTCTATTCAGAGGACAAAGGAAAATGTCATTATACGAACAACATGTTTATGAAAGTGGAGTGTAGTGCAGTTGATGTCTTCTTCATACTCTCATGCATATGGGTATAGTTCAATTTCTGTAAGCACCCATCCCTCCCCCCAATCCCTAGAATAGAATAGATTAGGTTTAACGAATGAGGGCAACAACAACCCAAAAAAAACCTATTTGTGGGTCAAAAGGATCCGACCCATATATTTAGCAGGTGGGCCCCCACAATAATCCAATGCGTTGTCTCCCACAAGACACAGAGCTGGAAACTACCACGATTATGAAAGGGCCTTTAATGCCCTTTGGACTTGCACTCTGAGTCTTCTCTCCCAATCGATCTGCCAATGCATGCCCTCCCACAATTGTACGAGTATTAGAGTATGTGGTGTCAACTTCATGAGGGACCCCTACTTTCTTTGTTCAACCAAAATTCAAACCAAGATCTTGATGCAATTTAGGGCATCCGACTTTGATTATAAAATTCCATAGGATGGTGTCATCAGTTGGGTTGAATCTATTAGCAATTAATAGTCATATAACATGGGCAACTACCTTCAAAAGTATAATTAAAACATAAGTGACAAGTTGTAACGATCTGCACCAGCTGATCTGCTAATTCTTAATTCTTAACCTAATCACGTGACTCAAAAGATTAACAATAGATTATACAGTTCCTGGTCATAATCATTCGTAACAATCTACTACTACTTTAAAAAGACGTAAGGAACCAAAATATTTTCCTTACTTTTCTTTCCAAAAATGCCCTTCTTGAGCATACGAAATCACAAAAAGTACCCAACATCTAAACTCGTCGTTAAATCCATGGAAATGCTTTCAGAAGCGGCGCGTATTCTGACCGCGTCGTTCCGTGTCAAAAATATATTTATAAAATTTAGAATTAACTACTACTCCGTAGAATAGTGGTCAAGTCCGTGTATCGTTCCAACGGAGACAGTATGGCTGAGTTACGACAAATTCGATTAATTTTTAGATTAATTCGGGCAAAGGAAGTTTGGTTGTTTGAATTTGGAGAATTTATTAAATCTAAGAGAATAAATTAAATGAAAAGTTTGTAACGATTGGAGAGAAAATCTAGGGTTCAAATCCACCTCGACCGTGTAACTCCAACATGCATAGGCAAGATTAATTATTCGAATCACAAGGGATTATTACTAGGGCTTGCAAACCCTAGCAATAATCATCTAGAAAATAATTGAGTTGTTAAAAGGTATAGATTATCCCATAGCACGGACCGTCTCAAAAGTACGGTCTGGCCGCCTAACGGCACGACCCGTCTTACGAGTATAATCTATCTCAGAACTCCAACTACAATCGATGAAAACCATTGCAAAACTAGGTATTTGAAATCCGGAATACAAATACTCAATAGATAAGAAAAAGTAAAATCATTCCATTCAATTGAAACGGAAAGGATTCTTAGTCTCACAATCGATCCGAATAATAAACCTAAAATCCATACATAAAATAGAGTTACTTGGTGTGAAGTTTCATCTTCCCCCTAGAAAAGGGGTTTAGCCGGCCATGGAAAAGAAAGATCCGCTTGAAGTTGAAGAACGAATGAAGAACATAGAGAAAATCTCCTTCAACGTTTGTATTCTTGCCGTGGATCTCTCCCAATAGCTGCTTAGGAAAAGAATATAATGTAACCTAATAATAAACTCTAAGTCTCCTTTTATAGTTGGCCCAAAACAATAAGACTTAAAGACGTAAAAGCTGATTTCCGTTTGCAGCGTCTGTTGTCCGCTGGTCCGGACCAGCGGTTACATTGGCCGGACCAGAAAAACAGCTTGTTCATATCGTGCTCTAGTTTTGGTCGTCCGGACCAGCATAACCTTGGTCCGGACCAGATTTTCCAACTTTCATCTTTTCGCTCCTCTTCTCTCCGTGGATCCTTCCGGAACATCCTTAACTCATGATTTTTACTCCAAATCCTTCCCGAACGCTCCGTAAGTCCTGAAACAACATAAACCAATTAAAGCTCGTTAAATAACATTAGATAGGACCGACAAAACATAAGTTAATGGGAATAAACGGGTGCTTTTCAGCACCTATCACGCCCCCCAACTTACACTTTGCTAGTCCCTAGCAAAGAAGAGAACTAAACAACTAAAGAAAGCAATGAAAGATAGGACATTTGAACCCCCGGGTGCTCCGGTAGGACGAGTTTAGTCTCGTAAAAGTGCGAGGGTTATCAGCAGTGAACACCCACAAACACAGGGAACCTTTCAACACAAAACTACAGTTTATCGTGCCACTCATCAGTGTATTATATGCAGAGGACACAAAGCTACCACAAAGATATAACAAGGCAAATGTTATTCCAAGCGCTAACAATTCAAGAATAAACTATGGCACTTAAGCTTAGCGTGTGTGAATACGGGCCCCAATCACATATGAACAATAACCAACTGCTCTCTCCGGACCGAGCTTTGACTTCAATTCTCACTATGTCATGCACTCACAATTGAAATCACTCGAAACAAGGTGCATTATGAACTCTCGAGTGTGCGGTTTGGAGGTTACGTAAATGGAAAGCAAAAAACTCCGCACACTATGACACGAAAAGACGCTTTATATAGTTGACACACAATCTCATGAACAAAATGCCAAGCATTGGAACTCTCCACCATCAATCCTCATCCTAACACCCCTAAGATCAAACAGGACTTTATTCAAGGACATAGCATTAGGGATGGGATAATGTATCAAGGCTAGGGTAAAAATAGATTCAAATGTGAGAGAATAGGCGAGTATTTCAACTAAACGGGGAAAATATGCAATGTGCACCCCGCTAACATTAATTCAACTCCACCTTCCTCTCCTTCCAACCTTTCAACATTTTTCAATTACAAAGCAACCATTCCTCTTTTTTTTAACTTATCGGTGCCCCTTTTTCTCTTTTTTTTTATTGGATTTTGTCGTGTTTCTTTTTTTTAAAGGGACACCACCAATACTCCACAAAATTCAACAATCTACCCAAAAATTAACTTTTACATTCTCGCCTTTCTCCAAACACAATATGGAAGGTGGAGCTAACCAAGAAAAGGCTAAATCTGTAAGGCTCAATGTGGCTCGCAAGGGATAAATGTGAACACAAAGGAACGAACTAGCCCAAATATCACGAAAGTGCCTATAATCCTCTCCCAGGGGTGTAACATCCATGTGACAAACCAAAACCAAGAGATAATGTTATGCATTCAAGTTCCAACACTCGGCGACCAAAGATGATAAGATTGACAACAAATGTGTTTCTTTCCATGACAAACAAAGAGTTTATTCGACACCACTCCAACGAAAAGCTAAGGCATGAAAGCTTACTCGGGCATAAGTCTCCACTAATCATAGCCTTTAAGACAGTCAAATCACAGCTCACAAGCAATCAAGCCCGACGTGCAATGTGCAAAAATGCTAAGACAAAAGTGCCAGCAGTCTAGCAAGTGAAACTACTCTGCCAAAGAGATATCGAAACGGTAGCAGCATGCTTATGCTCAAGTAATCAACAAGTGAGCACAACAAACAACAATCTCATGCAGAAAGGCTCCCATTTTTTTAATTTTCAGTTTTCTCAATTTTTTTTGTTCTTTTTTTTTTTCAAGACTCTAAACAAACTACTAAAGAAAGCACCCGAAGTATTCTCCGCCCCCCAACTTAAACTAGTCACTGCCCTCAGTGATTGCAAAGGCACTAAAAGAAACAAGGCAATGGAAAGAAAGAGGGAGGAAGGATATCACCTTGAGTGGAGATCTAAGCAGAAAAGATATGGCGGCCGAGAGGCCCTCCAACTTCAACGAAACATCCTGCAATTTTAGTCCTCACAAGAAACAGAAAAAAATAAAACAAAACAAAAAGAAAACAAACTAACAAAAATAATTACAGAAAAATGCGTGACAAAAACTAAAAACAAAAAATTAAAATCCACCGCTTTCTTCACGCGAAAGACACGGGTACTACTTTTCTCCCTTGCCAAAGACTGTGGTTCCCTACTTGTTGAAAGAGCAATATGCGTAGGATTCAACGATATCTTGAGAAGTGGTGCCATCATCTAATAGGCTGTCACTCCCTCTGGGGCTGTCAGATTCCTTACCCACCACTCGGCTTATGAAGCAATCTCCGCCAAGCTGGACACTAAAGTTGGATGGTTCAGACAGATTTCTCGCTGCTAACTACGCGCCTGCCGCCAGACCCAACCTCCTAAGTACTGCATACATAGCTTTGACAAGGTGGCTATACCAGACCGTTGGAAGCCGTTCGAGCACGGCAAACACTGGAGGTATTTCACCCTCCAAAAATTTAAAGTTCCCTAGACCTCTATCGAAAATACGAGACCAAAAGAACCTTGGGTTGCCTCCCAAGAAGCGCTAAGTTTTATGTCTTCAGCCAGACATCAATCACTCCAAAAACCATCATTCAACAGAGCATTACAATCCAACTTTGCAGGTGAACACGCTGCTGAGACCAAAGGAGGTCTCCATGCTAATTCCGGTGAGTGCGCACTACACGGACCTAATGGTGTGATAGAAAGCAAATGAGGTGGCAACTTTAAATCATTTTTTGAAGGAGGGCTAGTCATAAGTGGAACATCATCAAACAAAATTGGAACCTTGGAGTCAACCTCACTCACCTTAGACACATCATTAACAGTGAGAGGTGGATGTACCTCATCATTGGAGTGGTGTTTTGCAGTGTTGTACACATTCAACTTAAGGGTCATATTCCTAAAGGTCACCTCCATCTCCCCACTCCTCACGTGAATATTTGCATTAGCCTTCGCCAAGAAGGGACGACCAAGAATAACTGGAGTTTGTTTAAGGGTTTGCACTGGTTCTGTGTCAAGGACTATAAAATCAGCCGGAAAGTAAAAATCATTAACCTGAACAAGAACGTCCTCAACTACTCCACGTGGCACCTTAATGGATCTATCAGCTAATTGTAAGGTAACCGACGTGGGCTTCAACTCCCCAAGTCCCAATTGTTCGTACACCGAGTAAGGTATCAAATTGACACTAGCCCCTAAGTCTAGCAATGCTCGCTCAATGACATGGTTCCCTATTCCTATGGAAATAGTAGGGGTGCCTGGATCTTGTAACTTAGGGGGAGCAATTGATTGGAACACTGAGCTCACTTGCTCAGTGAGAAGGACCTTTTTTGATACATTGGTTTTACATTTCCTCTTTTGAGTACAAAGGTCCTTCAAAAACTTAGCATAAGTGGGGACTTGTTTGATCACGTCTAGGAGAGGAATGTTTACTTTCACTTGCTTAAAAACCTCAAGAATATCCTCCATGGCCGCACCCTTCTTGGGGAAAGGAGATGGGGCATTGAGACATTGTGGGAATGGGGCTTTAGGCATATAGGGTGGTACCTTAGAGCCCGCTGACACGGAAGTGGGTGATGCAGGTGTGACTGGAGGGGTTCCCTCTTTACTCTGTGAACTCTCCTTCCCAAAGTCATCGGGGTCGGAGGGAGCCAAATGCTCCTTCGGTTTCACTTTCTCTGGTCGGGTTTCGACCTCTCTCTTATTGCGCAAAGTCATAATTACCTTAGCATCAGCAGGAGGCGAGTTATGAACCACAAACTGTCCTCCATGGGGTTGGACAGGCTGACTGGGCAACCTACCTTCTTCTCTACGATTGAGTGCATTGGCTATTTGACCCACTTGGGTCTCTAACCTTACGATGGACTGTGTGTTGGTGCGCACCTGCTGTTGGGTGTCATTTAGTCTACCAAGCGCTTGTAGCACCTTTTCCTCAAAGGATGGATCCCGCGAGGATTGGGGATGTGCTTGCTGCTGATTCTGTGAGAGATAGGCCACAGGGTTAAACTGCGTGTTGAATGGCCTAGGCTGCTGGGCTAAACTATTACCCTGGTGTTCCATCTTCCATGAGAAATTGGGATGTTTGCTCCATCCCTGGTTATAAGTAGTGGAAAAAGGATCATTACCCGGTTTGGAGAAACCTTGCGCATTGGCATACCCTTGTGCAGCATTAACCTGTTCTTGCATAAACAAAGGGAATTGTGGTGCTGTAGGACAGTCAACAATATAATGGGCCGGACTAGCACATAAAGAACATGCCTCCTGATAAGGTGGAGGCTGTGAGGTGGCCAATTCCTTGGTGAGAAGCTGTTCAACTTTCTCAGTCAGTGCATCTACTTTAGATTGGAGGTCATGAGATGGTTTAATCTCATACATACCTCGTGGCTTATCAGAACCAGTAATGACTGGCTTAGTTCTCCTCTCAAAAGAAACATTTTGCAGGGACCCTTCGCTCATAGTTTCAAATAACTGCCAGGCATCCTCTTCATTCTTAACCATCACAGAGCCTCCACATGAGGCATCAACCATCACACAATGCTGCAGATGCAGCCCGGAATAAAAACTCTGTACTAATTGCCACTTAGGTATGTCATGGTGCGGACACTTACGAATGAGATCCCCATATCTCTCCCAAGCCTCATAGAACTGTTCATTCTCAGCTTGTTGGAAAGTGGTAATCTCTTGCCGAAGTCTGAGTGTTTTTCCTATGGGGAAGAATTTCTTAAGGAATGCCGCACTCATTTGCGCCCAAGATGTTATAGAATTAGCTGGCAAAGTACTACGCCAATGTTTGGCATTCCCTATTAAAGTGAGGGCTTCAAATTCAGTGATGTGTTGATATGGATCCTCTTGAGATTGCCCTTGAAACTTAGGGAGCATTTGGAGTGTACCAGGCTTAATCTCATAGTTGTTAGCCGTGATTGCGGGTAATCGTACACATGATGGTGTAGTGTAAGCCGTGGGGGCGAAGTGTGAGTTGAGAGGGAGGGGGTCAGGTATCACAACCCTCCTCTCTCCATTAGGTTTATCATCTGCCATTGTGACTAAGTTGGTCTGTTTGTTAACCCTATGTCTCCTATCTAAATCCAAATTAAGAGGTAAGAGTTCGGTTTCCAAAGACCGACGACCAAGCATGCAAGTTCAATACCCCTCAGGTGTAAAAACAGGGTACTCCAGACACAGGCACTAATTTGCCAAAAAGAAGAACAAACTCACAGTGGGTCAACGAAATCGCTTTTATATCACGGCACCGCTTCTCCACAGTGATCTTTGCTCGTTTTGCCGCCTCGTAACCTATAGCTAAAAGTACCAAAACTAACAAACAAAATAAAAATAAATAACAATGAACTAAACTAAAAACTAATTAAATTAACGCAACCGTGCAAACTGTCCCCGGCAACGGCGCCAAAATTTGACCGCGTCGTTCCGTGTCAAAAATATATTTATAAAATTTAGAATTAACTACTACTCCGTAGAATAGTGGTCAAGTCCGAGTATCGTTCCAACGAAGACAGTATGGCTGAGTTACGACAAATTCGATTAATTTTTAGATTAATTCGGGCAAAGGAAGTTTGGTTGTTTGAATTTGGAGAATTTATTAAATCTAAGAGAATAAATTAAATGAAAAGTTTGTAACGATTGGAGAGAAAATCTAGGCTTCAAATCCACCTCGACCGTGTAACTCCAACATGCATAGGCAAAATTAATTATTCGAATCAGAAGGGATTATTACTAGGGCTTGCAAACCCTAGCAATAATCATCTAGAAAATAATTGAGTTGTTAAAAGGTATAGATTATCCCATAGCACGGACCGTCTCAAAAGTACGGTCTGGCCGCCTAACGGCACGACCTGTCTTACGAGTATAATCTATCTCAGAACTCCAACTACAATCGATGAAAACCATTGCAAAACTAGGTATTTGAAATCCGGAATACAAATACTCAATAGATAAGAAAAAGTAAAATCATTCCATTCAATTGAAACGGAAAGGATTCTTAGTCTCACAATCGATCCGAATAATAAACCTAAAACCCATACATAAAATAGAGTTACTTGGTGTGAAGTTTCATCTTCCCCCTAGAAAAGGGGTTTAGCCGGCCATGGAGAAGAAAGATCCGCTTGAAGTTGAAGAACGAATGAAGAACATAGAGAAAATCTCCTTCAACGTTTGTATTCTTGCCGTGGATCTCTCCCAATAGCTGCTTAGGAAAAGAATATAACGTAACCTAATAATAAACTCTAAGTCTCCTTTTATAGTTGGCCCAAAACAATAAGACTTAAAGACGTAAAAGCTGATTTCCGTTTGCAGCGTCTGCTGTCCGCTGGTCCGGACCAGCGGTTACATTGGCTGGACCAGAAAAATAGCTTGTTCATATCGTGCTCTAGTTTTGGTCGTCCGGACCAGCATAACCTTGGTCCAGACCAGATTTTCCAACTTTCATCTTTTCGCTCCTCTTCTCTCCGTGGATCCTTCCGGAACATCCTTAACTCATGATTTTTACTCCAAATCCTTCCCGAACGCTCCGTAAGTCCTGAAACAACATAAACCAATTAAAGCTCGTTAAATAACATTAGATAGGACCGACAAAACATAAGTTAATGGGAATAAACGGGTGCTTTTCAGCACCTATCATATTCCAACTGACGCAACTCTCAAAAAATGTTATTTACTTGCCCCACCTGACATGAACCGTTTTCTATCCTTAACATCATAACTCCCCGATACCATTTGAAGACTGAGTTAGCCTCTCTACTGTCTTTCTTCCTCAAAGCTCTCCGACAATGGAGTTCTCAAGAAACAAAAAAGAAAGCTCAATTATTCCGTGTTCTATCCTTAACATCACAACTCTCCAATACCATTTGAAGACTGAGTTAGCCTCTCTATTGTCTTTCTTCCTCAAAGCTCTCTGACAACGGAGCTCCCAAGAATATATTAGCCAAGAAACATAAAAGAAAGCTCAATCACCATTAGAATGTGCGATGAGAAGAATGGAAGTATAACCCCTATCTTTATTGGACAAAGCTATGATACACATAGTATACCGTATGTCTAAATTATGACAATTTGTGATTTTCATTATGACGATTTTTGGTTTTCTAATGCACATTTTTTATGCTAGTTACGACTTGTACTTTAAAATTTACTTGTTGAACAGGTCATTAGCAGGTTACCCATAGTTAAAAAATATTGTTGTTATGTAACCATAATTATTCGTACCAGAAACCATAATACTTGCACCCTAACCAAATATATGTGTACAATATCACAAATTAAATAATGCTACCCACAAATGTTATGACAACACTATAAATTGGCATTATCTTACCACAATGAGTCATACCAAAAATTCTTTGACACGTATAATATTCCGTAACAAAATCAAAATATGTCGTACCAGAATCAACAATTGTTATATCCAAACAAAATACATGTGTAAAATACCACAAATTTAGTAAAATAACCAAATTTGTCATGACAACACCTAAAATTGACATTTTCTTACCATAACGTGTCATATCAAAAGAAAATATATTTAAATACTATAGATTATCTAACAAACCATAATTGTTATGACAATACCATAATTTGGCATTTTCATGCCCACAACTGTCATAGAAAAGGAAATTGATTAAAATATTCCGTAACAAGACCAAAATACCATAAATTAAGTAATATAATCAAATTTGTTATGACAACACCATAAATTAACGTATTCATACCCACAACATATCATATAAAAAAAAATTCCATCGGAATATTTAGTTAACGATAGTTATAATTAGCAAAATACCAAATCACAAATTCAGTAATATAACCAAATTTGTTATGACAACATCATAAATTGACGTTTTCATACCCACAACGTGTCGTATGAAAGAAATTCAATCAGAATGTTCCGTTAACGATAATTATAATCGACAAAATACCAAATCATAAATTCAGTATTATAACGAAATTTGTTATGACAACACCATAAATTAACGTTTTCATACCCACAACCTGTCGTATAAAAAAATTCAATCAGAATATTCAATTAACGATAGTTATAATCGGCAAAATACCATACCATAACTAAACGTCGTTAGCTATATTTTTAGAATGATCGATTATAACTGTTAGAATATCAAGTCATACGATATTCAGCATTGTCACCAAATTAGATATCGACAATTGCGTAATCGAAAAAATTTAATGTATCCAAATACAAGAATGAAGTTGATCGCTTATCATTAGACCCTTAATCAGACAAAAAAAAATCTTTTTACTATTGAATTCAGATGCCGATGAAAGGGCTTTCTAAACCCTATCGAGACAAAAATTACGTGGATTATTTAATCAACAAATATAACGAAATCAATGGTTTTGATCGTCATTATTGTGTCGCGGTTGCAAGTCAACCGTACATTTAGTTACAACAGAGAAATTGGTTTTATATCAAGTATATTGAATGCACAATTCTAAATGTTTTTTTGGTACAACACATTGTGGTAAAAAAATGTCAATTTTTTGTATTGTCATAACAATTATGGTTATGTTATATAATTTGCAGTATTTTACAAATGAGGGAGAGGGAGAGAGAGTCAAGGAAGAGATAATAACCTATTACCTGCAAAGCCATTTTTTCATTTTATTAATTGATTTAATAAATAGGTGGTCCGGATTATTCACTTATAAATCCAATGGTTTAAAATCATGGTGCGTATGGTACACCCCCTAATAAGGGGTGTGTACTATAGGACTACCCATCTTTATTTTGTATAACCCATAACTTTGCTATTACGCAAAACTCTATTTGTTTTCTATTATACATTTATGCAAGCAGGGATGACAATGCATGTCATCCAAACCGATCCTCCTTGATTGAGACAGTTTTTATCCAATTTTTCAATTTTTTTTACAGCGCATTTGGTTTTTATTTTCACTTACAGAAAAACTTCAGTTTTCAGTTTGGGTTTGAATCTTTACAAATATCCGCACTAAAATTTGAACCGAACCCGAACGATAATATAAAATGACATAATTGCCCTCATATATACACACATCACATACGTACCTATATACCTACATATATATTATTTGCATAAATGCCCTCATATGTGTATACATGCATAGAGAAGTCAACTAGGGTACCGACCAAGGCATACTAATAGTAGTGTACTAATGGGTGTGTGGGGCCCACTCCGACGTCCTACACAAATTATCTCAGTCGCTCATTAAGTTTAAAACAATTTTTCAAGTTGCTCAAATAAGTCGGCCTCTCTTGCTTTCTTAGTTGGTGATTCTTAGGATTCGAAGATGTTTTTTCGGCTTGGATTTGTCACTATATTTGCTTGTGATGCACTTATATGTGTAGTAGACTTTAGTAGGGCCTTTAAGTCGTTTCCTTGTAATGCTATTTTTCATGTATCTCTGATCTGTTTGGATTTCTTAATGAACTTTCAAAAAAAGTTGCTCAGAAAAAAAAAATTAACTCAATCAAATAATTGTAAGTACTTGATTCAATCTCTTATTCAAGATCGCTACCAGATCCAACCAGATAATTGGGAGGAGGTGGAGCAAGGGGCGGCAGCCCTACCCCTCCTAAAAACCCTAATTGATGTAGTAGAGAGATAGACGAAATGAGTCACCCGCAATCAACTCTCGATCACTAATCGAATGACGGATTTCATGCATATATCTGAATTCGGGAAAAATTGAACCAAATCGATACTCAGTCAGGTACTTATACGATCTAGGTGATAGAAAACCTTTCAGGTTTTGCTTCGGGGGTTTGGTAATTAAAAGTGAAAAAAGTCAAACTCTTTGGCATCCCTCAATGTATGCAGTGGCTGAGGGGACTTGGGCTTGCACGGCCCAACTGGATTTTTATTTGAGCTTCTTACCGGCCGATCCTATGTAGGTAGACAATGTCCCAATAGATCCTGTTCACTAATTTCAAAAGAAGCTCATAGCCGACTAAGTCCTGTTCATTAATTTCTTTCAAAAATACCCTTTGGCCCATACAAGTTAGGGCTATAAATAAACTGAGCTGTTCGTGAACTGTTCGAGACTCGACTCGGTAAAGACTTGTTCGAGTTCAATTCGTCTACTAAATGAACCGAATCTGAACCTCAATTTTAGGCTTGTTTTATAAATGAGCCGAACATGAACGCAACAATATTCGGCTCGATTAGGCTCACGAACGTGGAGTATATGTGTATCATGGGGATTTTATATAGTTATATAGTGAAAATTTTAAAACTTGTACAAGTCTAAACGTTTACAATTACTAAAAATTTACTTATGTATATGTTTTTATCATTTTATATGTATATGAACATATTTATGTAAATGATGAAAAATTTATTTGCAGTTTTAGACCTGTATGAAAGCATAAAAATATGATATTATTGGATCGTTAAGGCTCATGAACAAGCTCGAGTTCGACCCAAACCAGGGCAAGCTCAGTTCGAGTTTGGCTCGTCTTAATTTTCATTGAGTTCGGCTTGAGCTCGAGTTCGCTAAAAAACTTAATGAACAAATCTGAACATTCTAATATTCGGCTCGATTTGGCAGCCCTACATACAACCTCCTACACCACCACCACCACCACCACCATTGCCACAACTCTACCACCACCACGCCGCCACCATCACCACCACTGCCACGCCGCCACCACCACCACTGCCACGATTAACAATGTTAAATTTTGTCTAAATTTATAATTAACAGTGTTAAATTCTATCTAAATTTACAATTAACAATGTTAATTGCAAAAAGAAGAAGACGAAATCGTGTTAATAGTGTTAATTCCCATCTACTCCTAGATTTGAACCAAAAAAAGAACAACAACTCACGGATCTTGGTGTCCCAATCACTGCCCCCACCTGACTACTCTCCGCCAACAACCTATACAGCACCCCACCCCTAGCTTCTCCGCCACTCTTCCGCTTTTAGCCTCCACCGACTTAAACACCTCGGTGCTTTTGGGGAGAACAAGTACGGATCCGCCATGGAGGAAGCGTTAAATCTCTGATGAGATTTCATCGTTTCCGGCGAACTGATCTCCGTCGTCGCTAGCGATGGGATCATGGAGAAGTGCAGAGGCATGAGCTTCCTATAGAGACCTGGATAATTATTAATTATTAAAATGCTTATTAATTGTCTAATTGAGAAATTATGGCTTATTTGGTGGTTAATTAGACTGAGGAGTAAAGTGAAAGAATTGAGAATAAAGGGGGTGAAAGTGTGATATACTTATATGTGAGTATATATAGTGGTGTATGTGTTGTAGGAGATATTTTCATCTTCCACTCTCTCTACCGTCCCCCTCTCTCTCTCTCATCCTCTCTTTCTCTCTCATCGATCCTTTCTCTCTCTCTCTCTCCCAAAACTCTATCTTATACCACCAAAACTTTAAAGATCAACCTACATCTGACCTTCCAATCGCATTCTCGAGTTTGGAATTTCTTGGGCCAAGCTCGGAGGAAAGCATTTCGTTGATTTCACAGAGTTCGGAGCTAGGGCTCGTTCGAATCTCTTGGATTTCGCTCCTTGACTCGAGGTAGGGACTTCTTTACCATTTTTATGTGTCTATATGTTGATTTGGTGTAGAATCAAGCCTCGGATCGTTGGATTTTTGTTGTTGTGTTTGCCCTTGAAATTCTGCAGAATCGCTGCTCGAAACTCTGCTCTATCGATACGACTTAAGTGTTGTATCGATACTACAAAGTTATCTTTTAGGACAGTTAATCTTGTATCGATACGACTTTGGTGCATATCAATACCAGAAGCTTAAGTCCAGTTTTGCTCCTGCTGCTTCTTCGTCGATTGTTTTGACTCCCGACCACTTCTAAACCCTTTTGGACACCTCCTAACCTACCTCAAGCATGTCTAATTGACTTCCTTTGATTATTTGATGTTGTCCTTGTTCTGTTGGTCTTCCGTTAGTGAGGAACGAATAAGAAATTACTTAGTTAAAACGTTGTTTAAGTGCATACTATTGATTGTTGGTATTTGTGATAGTTCATGGCGCATTTGTGATAATGTTGGCATATTATATGATGTTTCATCTATGAATGTAATAATGGGGGAGCCTCAATTTGCATATTGTATGAGAAAATAGTTGGTTGGGTCGGAAGTTGGTTTAGGGAGTCTCGTAACACAAGGGGTGGTAATACGGAGACTTAGATGGGTTTCGTAACGCAAGGGGTGGTAATACGGTAACCTGAGTTGTTAGGGATCACCGTGACGCAAGGGGTGGCAACACGGTAATCCTAGTGGTGCTATACGGTAACGCAAGGGGTGGAAATACCGAAGATGGAAATTTAGGTTAGCGAGCCGAGTTGAGATTGTAGAGTGCATAAATCTTGTGAAATGTGCAACTATTTGTGATAATGGTATATGTTTGGATGATTGAAATGAATGTCAATATACCAATGAGTCAATTGCTATCTCCTGCTTGAACTTCGTCTCATTATCCTCTCATTTTGCACTTGTCATCATATTTACATGTAAGATTGGTAAAGATTTTTCTACTGGGCTAGTGTAGCTCAACCTAATCTTTCTTTTCAGGACAAAATGCCGAACAATAGAATGCATGCAATCGTGTGCTTGGACATGAAAACTTTTTGGGAGCTAACTTCATTTTGGTTACTTAAACATCTTGTAATGACTTTCTTTTTGATAAACATGGGTTTGTAACTATTCATTCAAGAATTTCCTTTTTACTAATCTGTTTGTAATTTAACAACTAGTTCGTATTTGTACTTAAGCTTAGTTGGGGCCGAAATGCTAAAGTTGTATATCTTTTGACTTGGGGACTCGTTTGTAAAGTTGAACAAGTGGAAAACTCTTTTGGGTATTATTAATATTATGCGAGGATCTTTTATTAAAAGGATTATTTATTTATGTATCGAGGGCATGACACATTGGTATCTGGGGGATCGAGTGACTCAACAGTCACTCAGTCTTCCGGCGTTCATAGTACCTAGACCACTCCCTCCCAGAGTGCAAAGGACAGATACTTACAAGCGTGCAGAGCTTGAACAGTTTACAGTGCCTAATACCCATTTGGAGGGGCTTCTGAGGCAAACAATGGATTACGATGCCTACGAAGAAAGCTATTTGGCTATGAGCTTGGGAGTGGAGCAAGAGCTCCAAAGACGCGTGGCTTAAATTGAGGCTAGAAGAGCCGCTTCCGAAGCCAGAGCTGAGGCCAGAGGAGAAGGTGACAGTGGTGGTTGCTCTTAAAGAGCCAGAGGATGAGATCGAGATGCCAGTTCTCGAGGTCGAGGGAGAGGTAGCGTGGAGGCCACAACAAGGAGCGAGGACACTCTAAAGGCAACAGGGATATCTGATTTGAAATGGGACATAAGTGTCCGAGATCGGAGCGACGCTCGGGCGATTGTGGACATCCCACGCCTTCCTCGCCCAAATAAGAGTCTTCCAAATCCAGTAAAACAATTGATTTAATAACATGCAATTCGACTTTTGATGCTTTGACATATGCTTTAATTTGTACGTAATTTTCAAGTATCGCGGGAATGGGCTGAGTCAACCATTATGAGAATGTTGGGAATGCGTAAGCTTTTGCGTGATTGCGCCAGAGGGAAGACATTACAGACCCGTCCTGCCCCTGAGCCAGCCATTACTCCTGTTGCGGAGCCACCACAGGTATGACACCCATAACTTGTATTTTATTTTGAGAATTCGACTATTATTGATGCATTTATGACATGCAGGTACAGGTGCAACTGCAAACTCTCTATACGACTAGAGCACAATCCTAGGCAGCCATCGAGTCTGCCATGCCTAGGGTTACACAAGTTAAGGATCGCCGGTTTGAGCTACAGGCACGACTGAAGGTCCAGAGGCAGCCTGAGCCTTAAGAGCCAGGAGAGTTAGGCAAGACAAAGGAATCAGAAGAGTCATTGGGGGCTTCTGATACGGATACTGACTCTGGCTTGCCTGATCCTCCTGATGGTGACAGCGATGATGACAATGATGATGATGGTTCTGAGGCAGAGGATCCGCCACAAAAGAAATCGCGACATGTCTGAGTTGCTTTTTACTTTGCTAGATTTTATGTGAGCCTGAGCAGTTGAAAGTTCCACGTCTATATGCTTTGGTTTTTGCTTTGGGCCTACGTGCCCCTGTAGATAGCTTTTGAATAGGGATACCCCTCTTTTGATTATTGTACATGCTGCTTTTGGTTAATGAAAATCGTACTTTCATCCTTTAGACTCTTGCATAGCATATTGAGAATGCATCGAATTCCATCATCGACTAGCTTGAAAAGGAATTAAAGGATACGCGAATTTATACCGATATCCTGAAGACAAATGACGACTGTGATAATGCGACAAAATCGACGCTCAAATACGGATTTTGTAGTATTGAGGTGGAAAGAACAAAGGATTTTATGGTTTAAAAGGCAAAAATCACAATTAAGCCTTTTCATTCAGCACTGATTACACTATACAAACCCTTTTACCCATTATGACTTGTGGGATTCAACCAAATTACCAAAATGGCCCTGGAACAAAATTTGACATATCCCGATGAGTGAAAATTTCAAGAAATAAGGAGATTTAGGACAAAAACTTAAATTTGAATGGAAACCGAGCATGGAAACTGTTGTATCCCTTTATGCATAGATTGAGATTGACTTTGATCATTGAAGCCATACAAATGACACATTCTAGCAACTTAAACTGTCCAAAATAGTCTGTCAGAAAACAGCAGCATTCCCGAGCGCTCGGGTCCTCACTCCTGAGCGCTCAGCAATGCTGCTGCCTGCAGTTCTGAGCTAACTTCCAAAGGAACTTTTGGCTCCTTGTACCTTGTTTTCTTCTGCATGCATTACATCTTAGACGTGCATTGGCTCTATCTGCATCTAGATCACAGATTTAATAACTCTCTCAAACAAAACTTATGTCTTTTCATGCATTCTTTATACTTTTTCATAACTTGCATGCATGAGATGATTTGCATGTGGCATTACATAACCATGAAAACTCCATCAGAACCTCTAGAACCTCTACAAATACTCAGTACAACCTTTCAACAAGACTATTCATACTCATTTACTCATATTACGCCACTTTCTTCTTTTCAAACTCCATTCCTCATGGCTATGCTTAACCAAACCCTACTCCGTCCATGGCTGGATAGTCTTGAAGTCATTGATTTGCTAAATTTCCGAGGGCATCGCCTTCACGCGCTGAAATATCTCCAAGACATCCGCATTCATCCCGACCTTCTGCACGCAGTGGTACGTTTTTGGGATCCAGAGGTGCATGTCTTCAGGTTTGGTATTCAAGAACTTTGCCCGACCACGGAGGGGATTCATGCATACCTCGAGAGTCATGACTCCGAAGAACTAATTGTCCCGATGATCCGAGAGAGCATGAAAAAACTCCTAAAGACCAAACTGGGGGTTAGTAGCGGGGCTGTCGATTTTCTTATCCAGGATGGCGCTGTTAAAATCTTGCGTTTGTTTGAAATGTTCAGCCCGCCTAAAGACTTGACAGACTTCAAATATCAAGGTCACCGCATGACGGCCTGTTGTATCTATCTCTTAGCCGCCTTCTTGTTGGTACCTTCTGTTGGAGAGCCAAGTTCCTTGCTGGTGGGGGTTGCGACTCAAATTGAGGCACAAAAGGATGTGGCGCCGCTAGTTCTTGCTGAAACTTTGATGGGACTCAACGCGGTTCATGCTGGCCGAACACAATCTTTTGGGGGGAGCCCACTTTTGCTGCAGGCAAAGGACCTCACTCAGCTCTTCTTTTTCTATTTCTCACATTCATTTTACCTCAACGCTCGGTTTAAGCTTTATCTGGTTTCTCACTTGTTTTCTTTCTTTTTGTTTTAGCAGATGTGGCTCTGTGACCAGCTGAATTTGATGATGCCTCCTCCTGAGAATTGGTTGTATCGACCTAATGATTGCAACCGCTCTTTTGGAGTGACAGAGGACTGGGATGATTTCTTCGCGTCAATTGGTGAAGAGGATATTACCTGGCATTGCCCTTGGTTAAGGTTGCCATCCATGACTGTGAATAACATGGGTTCTCAAGAAGTATTCCTAGTCGGGTTAACAGGCTTCACTTTCTATCTGCCGCTCCGTATCCTTCGCCAATTTGGAATCAGTCAAGTCATACCTCCCCCAAGCTTCGATGCGCTTCGTCTCCCTCCGTTCATAGTTTCTGGTCTTCGTAGTTATGTCCGAACATGGGAAGACCGCAAGACCGAGCCAAATGATCCAGATTTTGCTACTACCTTATCTGGGCGATACAGGAAATGGCTAATGAGGGATGTGAAAGCACAAATGGGTTGATCACCTACTTTGCCGCTTTTTTAAATAAAAATGTGTTTTGCATTTTCTTTTTCTTTCGTGCTCAGCATGTAACGAAGAAATGTTCAAAATAAAAATTGAATGATAAGGGTTTCCCTCTTTTCGGTTCAACTAATAAAGCGCCTTTGTTTCGACCAAAAGATTGGTCAATTTGGAATTTGATGATAATTTATGACCGAACCTCGGAGTGAGGCTGCCTACGTATCTCTTGCAAAAGAGAATCAGGCCAATACGTAGTTTGGGCTAGGGTTCCCTCGGGTATTGACGCTTTCCTTTTGCGCTCTAATTTATGCCTAGAACCGCCCTTTCGGGTTTTCGGTCTAGCGAGCTCTTTTGACTTTTTGCCTTAATTTTTGCCTAGGCCTCCCTTTTGGGTTTTCGTCCTAGCAGGCTTGCTCTAATTTTTGCCTGGTACCGCCCGCCCTTGCCGTTTTCGGCCCAACGAGCTCTCTCAGAGGTAATAGTGCTTGAGTTGGTCCAAATTGACAAGGCTGGAAAATTCGTTGCCATCGAGATCAATTATTGATGCTGCACCTCCAGAAAGAATTGTCTTGATGATGTGCGGTCTAGCCCATGTTGGTCGAAACTTGCCCCGCAGATCAAAAACTGGCGCACGAATCTCTTTGACTACCATATCCTCCCCTCTTGCAGGTCCCTCGACTTTACCCTTTTATTGAACACTTGGGCGATTCTTCGCTGATAGCCTTAGATGTGGTACAATGCTCGCAATCTTCTTTCATCAAATAGAATAAGCTCTTCGAACCTTCCATTGATCCATTCAGCTTCATTCATCCGGCACTCGGCCATGACTCTTAGTGATGGTACTTCTAGCTCGATGGGGAGAATAGCCTCCATACCGTAAACTAGAGAATGGTGTGTTGCCTCTGTTGGTGTACGGATAGACGTCCGATATCCCCATAAAGCTAGAGGCAACTGCTCATGCCAATTCTTAGCTTACTGAGTAGTTCTTTCGAGGATGGTTTTGATTGTCTTGTTTGCTGCTTCGACTACCCCATTCATTTGTGGTCGGTAGGTCATTGAATAGTGAATCTGGATTTTGAATTCTTCAAACAGTTCCAAAACTTTCCCTTTGAAATGCGATCCATTATCCGATACAAAAGCTTGTGGGACCCCATACCGGTAAATGATGTTTTGCCTAATGAAATACGCCACTTGAACTGTTGTCAGTGTCTTGTAAGAAGCGGCTTCGACCCACTTGGTGAAGTAATCGACAGCTACGAGGATGAACTTATAACCATTGGAAGCTGCTGGAGTGATTTTCCCGATGACATCGATACCCCAAGCTGAGAACGGCCAAGGCGTCGCCATTGGATGTAACTCCGATGGTGGAATGATAGGCGCGTGATATCATAGATATGAGCGCCTAAGTAGGGCGAATTAGTGCATTAGAGGCGCGTTTTATTCCATTTTCCACTTGATGCTGTGCTTTTCTTTGTTTTGTGTTTTTGTTATTTTCGTAGGAAATAAGACGGTTTTGTCACCAAGTTTGGTTGGCGAGGTGTGGGAATCATTGGACGTGCGTGCATGGCAAGAGGATTCAGTCGAGGCGAACATGAAAGGGCTTGGATTCCCACGAAAAGAACGCTTATCAATACTAGGAATGTTAGTATTGATACGGATGAGCTTAAAATTGGTCTAGAACAAGTCAGAGGAATTGGTATCGATGCAATACTTGGGAGTATCGATGCTTCTGTTAGCATATGCGTATTGATACAAAGTTTGTTAGTATCAATACGTGTTCATTAACTTCAGAATTTCTTTTATCTGTTCTTATTTTGGAATTGCTTTGTTTTTAGGAAAGATTAGTATAAATACTTTGAAATTTTAGTTTAGTAGGGTTCGCACTTTTAATTAGCAGCTTTTACTTACGTTCTTTTCTTTCCAGAGCTCTTTCCTTTGAAGTTTTCAAGTTTTATTCAAGAATACATCTTCTGGTAACTTATTTTACGTTTCGTTCTTAATTAAAGTTGCTCGTGGATCTGATTTTAGTTTCAATCTTTTGTTTAATTTTCATTCCAAGCATGATGCAAGTTAGGGTTTCTTTTGCTTCTTGTTTAATAATGAGTGAGTAGTCATTCAGGTAGGGTCGCGAGGTGATTAGTACACTGTGGCCAATTCGGGCATTGCTCCAATTTTAAAACATTGGAAAAACAATTTTTGATTGGAAAAATACTTTCCGCGGACGAACCCGGGCATTGTCGGAGCCCATGTGAACGGGGGAATGAGGGTCCAAAACTCATTCTCCGCTGTGCGTGGGTATACGGCGACCATAGGATCTCGCATCTTGTGGGGGTATCTTTTTCAAACTAAAGTTGAACGTTTTTTAGAACACTAAATAGAGCAGGTTAATCCAGACTGGCTATGAGTGCTATGAACCCTACGACCGTACCTCTTTTTTAATTATTAGAAAAATCAAACAATTTCTTAGTTTTAGTTAATCTCTCATTCAAAACAACAAGGGGTGGCTACCTAAGAGCCCGTTTTAATCAGTAACAACCCGAGTTTTTAGTTAGCACACATTACTGTCTCTGTGGATTCGATTCCGGACTTACCGAATATTGTGCTACGTAAGTCTCCACCCTACGCTTGGGGCAACCCATTATTTTAGGACTAGGAAATCGTCAAGCATTTTTGGCGCCGTTGCCGAGGACGGGAACGTGTGATAAGAATTCGGGTAGTTATTTTATTTTATTTTGTTTTGTTTTTAGTTTCGGTAGTTGTTTCGAGTCAACATAGGTAGAGGTAAGCAATCCTCTATCGTAGGAAAGCAATCACCTCTAAAGCCTAAGTATTATCGAGACAATACCAGGCGTCTTGTAGCTATTGAGAGAGTTTCGAGAGTAATTGTGGAGGACGAGTTCTTTAGCAGCGAGTCGTTTGATATCGGTGGTTTGTTCGTTGATTTATTAATTGAGCCACCGATGGTAGAGCCACCGATGTCGATGCGTGCACACATGCATCCTGAGAGGACCACTCCTCTCAGTTCAATAGTTTTGCCAACCGAGACGGTAGAAGCACGTAATGCTTTCACCATTAAGCCCGGTACGCACAACGCCCTTCCCCTATTTTATGGGAAGGAGAATAGGGATCCGTATGAGCATGTCTGTTATTTCGAGGGGTCGGTGCTCACCCTTGCCACCACTCCTCAGTGGGAGAATGCTTGCCTTAAGCTTTTCCCAGCCTCGCTCAAGGACAATGTGGATAAGTGGTTGTGGATGTAGAAGCCACAGTCTCTCAGGACGTGGGCTGCTGTCCGAGATTTATTTTACAAGAAATATTTCTCGAAAAGTAAATCGAAGTACC
The DNA here is from genome assembly GCF_030253575.1 of Rhododendron vialii. Classification (NCBI taxonomy): domain Eukaryota; kingdom Viridiplantae; phylum Streptophyta; class Magnoliopsida; order Ericales; family Ericaceae; genus Rhododendron; species Rhododendron vialii. Next base: position 14,655,301 of record NC_080567.1, on the reverse strand, counting down.
TGACTCGCCAAATCCAATCATATAAGCAGAAAGAGGGCGAGTCGTTTTTAAGGTGCTGGGAGAGATTCAAGGACTTGTTTTTGTCCTTGCCACACCACGGGTTTGTCAAACCCCAATTGGTGTCTTTTTTCTACTTGGGTCTAAATGTTGCGACGACCCAACAACTTGAGTACCTCTGTAAGGACGAGGACTTCCTAGACAAGTCCCCAGATGATGCGTGGGACTTTCTCGATGAATTGGCCGAGAAACACCGAAGTTGGGAACCTTCCGACCTCAGTGATAGGGCAATGGCTGCACAGAGACCCAGTGGGTCTGGCATTTTTCCTTCTAATGTGAGAGAGCACAATATCCAGTCTCAGCTAGACAAGATGGCTAAACAATTAGAGGACTTGAAGCTGAAGCAAGTCCATCAGGCGAATGAGGTAAGAGTCGAGGAGGTGTGCGCATTATGTGAGTGTCCGGGGCATCTTGTTACCGCTTGCCCCGCTTTTCCCATTGTTAAAGACGCATACCATAGTAATCAGGCTGAGGTGAACGTGCTTAACCAGCGTTGGGATCCGTATTCAAATACCTACAATTCTGGGTGGGCCCAAAACCCACTTCTGGGTTGGACGGATCAAAAAGCCCCAATGCATACACAGGCACCACCTCAGCAGTCAGTTCAGCAGTTCCGGCCTCCTCAAGGCCAAATGACTCAATTCTGCTACCCACCTCAGCATCAGCAAAGGTTCGGTCCTTTATCTTTTGGACCACCCCCAAGCATTAACCATCCCTCGCGGGATAAATAGACTGATGAAATGTTGAAGGCTCTCATGCAATCTCAAATAAGCTTCACTAAGCAAACCAAATAGGCAATTAGTGACATTAGGACCCAGTTGACCCAGTTAACGGCGGCAGTTGGACAAGTCCAGCAGGAGAGGGGAAGGTTTCCCTCTAAACCTCAAGTCAATGCCGCCGGTACTCATTATGTGGGCGATTCTTCTGGCTCGAGCAATTCGAATCTCAGTCTGGAAGAGGCTAAGGCGATCACCACTCTCAGAAGTGGGAATGTGATCGATAAGGACTTACCTCCAAAGCAAAAATCGGTTCCACCCCCGGTGCCGGTGGTTGCACCAGCAGTCATTCCAGACTTGGGAAGTGTCCCTGAGGTAGAGAAAGAGGCGGAGTCACCTGAAGTGGTGGTGCCTGCCCATGAGGCCCCCATGACTCCAACACTACCCGTTGCTCCATATCCAAATCGCTTAGTGGCGAAACCTAAGGTCAATGTGAACTTTCAAATGCTTGAATTGTTCAAGAAAGTTCAGTTTCCTATCTCTTTGATGGAAGCCATTGACGCAATTCCTCAGTTTGCAAAGGTCTTGAAGGATCTGTGCACGTCAAAGCGAAGAACTAAGAGTCAGGACAAAGTGCTTCTGATGGAGCAAGTGAGCTCCATTCTACAGGCTGAGATTCCCACCAAGTGTAAGGACCCTGGTTGTCCCACCATCCCTATAGCTATCGCGGGCCAAAAATTCGATAAGGCTTTGTTGGATTTAGGAGCAAGTGTCAACTTGCTCCCCTATTCGGTATACTTGAAGCTTGGCCTAGGCGATCTGAGAGCCACACCGGTCATGCTACAATTGGTCGACCGGAGTGTGAGAGTTCCAAAGGGGGTGGTGGAAGATGTTTTAATTCAGGTGGGCGAGTTCCTTTTTCCAGTCGACTTCATTGTCTTGGATACATGCCCGATACCGGAGGTCTTTGAAAAGACTCCTATCATCCTTGGCCGTCCATTTCTAGCCACCTCCAGTGCTGTCATGAATTGCAAAACTGGACAAGTCCAATTGTCGTTTGGGGACTTGAAAATGGAGGTGAAAGTGTTCAATGCGAATAGTCGAGTCAAGGTTGATGCGGAACTGTATGAGGTGAGTTTGATCGACACGCTGGTGCAGGAGCATGTCGATAATATTTTGTATAAGGATCTTCTGGAGATAGCCAAATAGGCATCATTCTTAGATTCTCCAGAATTAGGGAGTTTGATGATGGTGTTGGTCGATCCTGGATGAAGTAGGTGAATAGGTTGAGGTGTTGGTCGATCCTGTTTATTCCGATGACCCTGTTGTTTAGCCTTTGGGCTACGTTCTGACAGGTAGCTTTTGCGTACCACTCTCTTCATTGAGAAGTGGGCCTGGCCCCTAGCAATAGGGGTACCCATCATTGACTTGGGTTTGTAGCTTTGCACGCCGCTATTAAAATAAGGATCGTGTGCCCAGCTCCGGTTAGTAAAGGCAATTTTGTGTCGGTGATATTGGATTTTATTAAGTTCTTTTGCTTTTGGCACAATCTATGTATATTTGTCTTTTATTTCTTGTCTTCTATTTAGTTGTTCTTGCTTTTCTCAAAAGAAAAAAAGAAAAAAATTAGAAATTGTAAAGTGAAAAATATTCGCATCATGGTCTTGTATAGCCACCAGTTTCTTACCCACCGGCGAGGGATGGGGAGAAAAGTATGACACGTTGATCACGTGACGATTTGGTGGAGTATTTTCTTTTTCTTTTTGTTTTGGGAGCCCGGATACCACGAACTGGGTAGTACTAATGTCTTTTGCAGGGTACGGTGATTGGCCCAGAGGCCGGGTGACAGGAAATTCCTCGAACATCGGCCGAGGTCATGGTGGTTGACTGCCACCCGTCGGTCCATTTCTTTTCCCTGGTATTTTTCTTTTAATATGTCTCCATGCTTTGGGGACATAGCATGTTTTTAGTTGGGGGGAGGGTGTACCTTGTTCATGTTTTTGTTGCGTTGCTAGGGTAACTTTATGGTAAATTTTAATTTGTTTACGGTAATTTTTAATTTGTTTAGGGATACGTTTGTTATGCTTGATTGTATTGTTAGGCGAGCATGTTAGTTGGGCTGAATTATTATGCCTGTTTAATTCAAATTCACTCATATATTTGGCGCCCTTTGTGAACATGTTTGTGCCGTAGATGACGTTGAGTATGTGTCCCCACATAGTTAATAGTGCATCCTGATAAACATTCCCATATTCCTTGTTTTCTTTTTCTCTCATTTGCGAAAAATAGTAGGCTTTTGTTTCACAAGTGAGTAGTGAGATGTTTTTCATGCATTTGTGAGAGTTGGTAACGTGCATAAGAAATGAGACAAGGCATTTTTGCATGATTAGACCACATATGAGTTCCATTGACCAATATTAAACCAATCCGAGTCAGTTCCTGAGTCTAGCCTAGGAAACCAGCATATGGGTTGGATTGCAGTTGGGGGGTCTAGCTTTGTGCATCATGGGTGTCTTGTTGCATTGGATTTGGAGCATCATTGTCGTCGGAAGTGAAAGAGAAGAAGTCTTGATGGGTGTCATATTTTGGAATCAAACCCAACTTGTAAGCCATAAAGCTAAGTCAAAAAAAAAATAGGAAAAAAGAAAAGAAAAGAAAAAACAGAAAACACATAATAGAAGGGAGTTAAGGCAAGTTGGGAGGAATCAACACCTTCTGGCACATCAGAATAAGTGATTGTATGATCATGTTATAGGGCAGTCCTCGGCTCCGTATCAGCGCCCTAGTTCCCGGACTTAGAGGTCTGCGACGACTTTGCCAAGAGAGATTCGAATTGAGCTTGGACTCCTATGATGCATGAGGCTAGGGTGGATGTTGTTTTGTTTTATCGTTTGAATATAGTTTGGTTGGCACAAATGAGTGCATGTCAGTAGCTAAGGGTAAGGCGGCGGCCAGTCTGGGTAGTTGACCTTGTGCTACTATAGGCCGCCGCCTAATTTTGCAGTTTCCTTTTCATTTGGAACCATGGTCATTATAAGCCTAATTAAGTCCTTAGTGGATCTTGTGCACGTTGTTAAACTCTCGTTCATGCATGTTTTATATTAATGTTGCTCATTTTGTGGAATCATGACTGTATATATATTGTGTTTTTATTCTTTGTCAGCGTTGTCTTTGATTGGCGTGTGGTGGCCTTTGTTTCGGTCCCACGTAGTTCGCCAAGCACTTTTTGTATGGGATGTTTGAATGTTCCGGTGAGCGAGTGTAGCATCGTTGCCTTTGTGGGGGCATTTATCTCTGCATGTGTTTCGGCACTAATTTTGTTCATCTTTTTGCTAGGGCATGCATGTTTTTGAGTTGCAGGTGAGTGAGGAGGCGAAAATCTTTCAGCCCGCCTATTTTTCTTGAGTAAGCGGAATATTGGTTCACAGGTTGAAGTCAATTTAGCAATGAACCAGCTGATAAACTGGATCTTACCCAAGAAACCACGTACCTCCTTTTCAGATCATGGCGGCTCCATTTCGAGAATAGCTTTGATCTTGGATGGGTCTACCTCAATTCCACGGGCTGTGATCATAAACCCCAGCATCTTCCCTGCCGTGACACCAAATGTGCACTTTAATGGATTCAGGCGCATCCTATACTTCCGTATCCTTTCAAAGAACTTCCTCAACACAGAAAGATGATCTTCTCGCTTCTTTGCCTTAACAATCATGTCATCTACGTACACTTCGACCTCCTTGTGAATCATGTCATGCAACAGAGTCATAGCGGCCCTCTGATATGTTGGCCCTGCGTTTTTCAACCCAAAAGGCATGACGCGGTAACAGTAGGTTCCCCATTCAGTGATGAAAGTGGTCTTTTCCCTGTCCTCCGAAGCTAGAAGAATCTGATTGTATACAGAGAAACCGTCCAAGAAAGACAATAACTCATGTCCTGCAGTATTATCGACGAGTACGTCTATGTGTGGCAATGAAAAATCATCTTTAGGAATCGCCTTGTTTAGATCTCTAAAATCAACACAGACTCTAATCCTTCCATCTTTCTTAGGAACTGGCACAATGTTTGCGATCCATGTCGGGTATTCAGTTACCATTAGAAAACCGGAGTCAATTTGTTTTGTGAGTTCCTCTTTTATTTTTAAAACCCAATAGGGGCGCATCTTTCTCAATTTTTGCTTAACAGGCTTTGCATCTGAGAAAAGAGGAATCCTGTGCTCAACGATTTCAGGATTGATTCCGGGCATGTCCGCATGAGACCAAGCTAAAACATCTTTGAATTCTTTGAGTAAATCTGAGAGCCCTTGAAGCTCATCTGGTGTTAGCCCAGAACCGATTTGAACCATCCGAGGATTCCTCTCATCACCCAAATTTATTGAGATCGTTTCTTCTTTTAGAGGCTGAGCACGCCTTTCATTTTCCCGCTCGATGAGGGAACGGATTTCTGTAGGGATGTCCCCGTCGAAATCTATTCCTTCATCGTCAAGTTCTACACAGTTTATTTTAAAATGCGGCAAGTAAGCGAAAGCATCATTCATTTCCTCAAAGGGCTCCTCAACAGGAGGGAATACAGCAGTTGACTCGAATTCAAAATAAAAGCTCTGATGGGGAGGGCCGATAGGCACAAAATTTGGACTCACAGCTAGACGCAAGATCAGTATCCGATTCAAACTCAAACCCAGCAGCGTGAGCGTGCTTTACAAGAGGGATAAAGACACAATTTTCATAACGGCCAGTAGCATCCACAATGAGTGCGGAAGGGTCTTCACAAGCGTCCTCTTCTCCAAGCATCATCACCATTGTGTCCTTGTCTATACCCTCTGGATTATTGTCCCCGAACATTGATCGGAGACTGCCCTAATCAAAAGCCTCGTCCCAATCAGCAGGCAATGCCCTGACAAGCTTCTCCCTTTTTTCAGCTTCATCTTCGTTGTCCTAAGTATCCTCAGCGAAGATTTCGAATCCGGGGTACTCCTTCTTTGTTTCCACATCAAGGTATGGCTCTGGCTGCCCTTGGTACGAAACTTTCTCTTTTTCTGAAACAAAATCGATCGTCGACTTTACATTGGCACCTCGGGCGCGAGCATGGCTATGCCACCTTTTCATAGGATCATTCTTCTTTGGCACGAATCCCAAGCCATATCGCTCATTGCTTCCAGGGAAATGAGGGAATTCGGAGATCCCCTGCTGGTCACGGCCCAGGCCCATGCCTGGCATGTAGTTCATCCTTTGCATCATTTCTAGTGCTGCAGAGCTCACAAGGAAACCATCATCTGCCCGAATGGTACAAACCCTTCTTGTAACCACGGTAAAGCCACCCATAGCTACATCCTCTTCCCCATGCATGATCTCTAATAGTGGTGAGTTGTCTTCAGAATGGGGGCGGATCCCAGAATCGCCATGAATGATAAGTGTCCCTTAGTCCAGACCTAGTATAAGCTTCGAGTGAAGGGTGGAGGCCACTCCCATGACATCAGGGCGGTGAAGCCATGGCCTTCCTAGTAAGAGGTTGAATGAAGCCGGGATCTCAAGGACGCAGAATTCCACAACTATCTTGAACTGTCCCTTCACCAACTCTAGGTTGACTATTCCTATGACGTCACGTTGCGTGTTGTCATAGGCACGGACACCCAGAGTCAATGGCGTGAAGTCCTTATTTTTCAGACCTAAGCAGTAAGCGATTCGGAGAGGACATACATTGATAGCAGAACCATTGTCAATTAGGATGCCTGGAACCCATTTCCCAAGACACTTCATGGTTATGTGCAATGGTTTATTGTGATCTGCACCCTCTGGTGGGAGATCTTTCTCAGTAAAGGCTAAAGTATGCTTGGTGAAATTAGGAGTAATAAGTACGACCATGGCCTTCGGGGTTATGTCAGGGGTAACCTTGAATTTGGTAAGAGTATTGATGAGCCGACGATGGAGTTCATGAGAGATGCCAATACTCCCCACATCGACATGGGAGCTGGGGTTCTGTCAAGCTATTTATGATAGGGTCGGTATCAGGAACTGGGTTTTGGTGTTGGATAGTTTTTGAATTGGCGGATGCATTCTGGTTAGTGGAGCTTGAGGGGTTATTTTGGGGAATGGATGTAAAAGGGTTATTTGGGTTAGTGGATTGGTTTAGAGTGGGCGGTATAGTGGAGTTGGAGGATTAGGCTGCATCATTCTGAGGTGGTGGAGGTGCTCAAGATGAACTCCCCTTTTGCAAGTTGGTAGGTTGGTAAATTCGGTTGCTTTTGGTGAGGTTACTGATGATCTTGGGAGATGGTTCCGCCTAGAAATCTGGCAAATCATCCCACAGGTTTGAGACATCAGTATTGCTTTCCTCTTTCCTTTATCCTACCTCATCTTCTCCAATGTTTCATTGAGTAGTTCCATTTCAAGAGTGTTCCACAAGTTTTCTTCCTCTAGGGAATCCCAAAAATTATCACTTTTAATTAAGCCCTCATCAACCATAGCTTTATTGACAGTTAGTTCTTCCCCATTAACCCAGACAGTGACTAAGTCAGCCTTCCCCCAGAGGTCTTCAGAATTAAGGACAGCAACATGAGGTTCATCTAGATCATCTGGGATCTGCTCAACAGGCTACAGAAGTGTCTCATCAATCATGTAGTACTGAGGATAATCAATATTCCGTTCAACCGACCTAGTCATGTATTCAGAGTAATCATCCAAACCTTCCGTCATAGTGTCAAGGGTTTCATCACAGAACTGCATGAAAAGAATTCGCGGATTGAGCAGGACGGATTCTTGTCATCCCCATGGAAAAGTAGAGGTAAGGTCATAACATCAAGAGGGTCTTCTTCTTCTATTCGATGCCACATGACAAGCTCAGCTTCCCATTCCCAGTCATCTTCTTCATCACTAGCTAACTCCAATTCTGAGAACAGGGCGTAGAGCGAGTATCCATCAAACAGATCTGCCTGTCTTTCTTCCCATTCCTCCCTCCATGCCCATTTTCTAATTCTTGGACATCTTCAAGCTCCAGGGCTGGCCACACACCGTCAATTAAAGCTCGAGTCTCAATGTCTGGAAAACATCAATTGTGGATTGACATCTCAGCTCAAACTCCCAATCCAATGTTTAAATTACACAAACGGTGTCTCCTATTGGTATCACGACAATGGGCTTTGGCTGGGCTTCAGGTATGATGTATTGGCTTGGGTCAAAGGGTGGTTTGAGATCAATGTTATTAGTCTGGGGGTTGGAGTGCTTTGATAATGGGTTTAAGACAGTGTTGGGCTTTTGTGGTGGAATTGGGATGGTTTTGTTGTCGATCAGGTCTTGGATAGCATGTCGGAGTCGAAAGCAATTGTTGGTGGGATGGCCTACATTTTGGTGATAGACACAATAGGCATTAGGGTTATGCGAGGCTAGAAGTTTTTGAGGGAGTGGAGTTGGGTTGAGAGGCTTAAGGATGTCGCTTTCTACCAATTTCTCTAGCACCGCTGAGAGAGGTGCGGAGAACTGGGAGAAAACGTGGGGTTAAGATCATGGTTGGTTATTTTGGGTGACGATTTGGTTAACAGGTTCGATTTGGGTGGCGTTTGCGGAGGTATTAGGAAGATTGGTGAAGTTGGAGTTACCAAATAGCATGTTGTTGTTGCCAGAATAAACCTTTTTGGGCTTGACATGAGCTAGTTCTAGTTTGTCGAGGATGCCGAGTTGGATTGCTTCTTCGACAGCTAAGCCTGTGTCGAAGAATGTTTTGAAATCTAAGCATGCCGGAGTCATAACCATGTGTTTTACAAGAGTTGGTTGAAGGTTTCGCACTATCATCCGAATCTAATCTTTGTCTGATGGCCTATCCTTCATTTGTGCTGCCTTTGACCTCCAACTCTTTACAAAATCAGCGAAGGATTCCTTAGCCTCCATCTTAGTAGACTCTAGCTCACGAGTAGTCACCTCCAATTGGATGTTATAATCATACTGTGCTATGAATGCTACACAGATATCTTCCCAAGATCGTTTCTTCCTCTCATCCAACGACATAAACCAGTGAAGAGCATGACCTACCAGCTTTTAGGAGAATATCTGGGCCATTGCATCCCCTATGTATCCTGTCAAATGGGCCTTTTGGGTCCCCTGTTCGGTCAAATTTGGTAAAGTCAATTGGCTTGAATTTCTCGGGGAGCTTAGCGTTGGGGAAAAGGCAGAGCTTGTTGATGTCAAAGCCACTGGTGGCAATCTTCTCACTTCTGGCAATAGATTGTTCCAGGTGGGCTATTTTGGCTAGGATGGTTGCCATTTCTGGGTTTTGAGGGTTTTCAATTTCATGTGACAGCTTTTCTGGATTTGGAGTTGGATGGGGATTGGGATTCGGGTTAGGGTTTGGGAGTCGTCGTGCAACTCCGGTTATCATAAGCATGAGCTGGGCAATCTAGTTGTCGGTGCGTTCTCCTAACCTTTGGATGGCTTCCCGGATCTATCCTCCATCGTTCAACTCTTCTAGATTCGGATTATCTCCTCCCACTCCATTCAAGTTCTCAGGATTCAAGTTCCCATTATTCAGATTCGGATTTCCTTCCGGCTGTTCCATTTCTACCAAGAGATCAAAGACGTTGATAGTGTCGGGCTGAGATTCGAGCTGAATCAACCTTTGTCCGAGGGGTCTTGTCCAAGAGGGTATGGTCTTCTTCTTCGGCGCAATTGCTTTAGCCCTTCAAGCAAAGTAAAGACGGAGCTCAGACACGATTCCTGCTTTAAAATGCATTTATTAAATTGAAAACATGCTTTATCATCATAATCGCTAACACCTTGGGACTCTGAATTGTGATAAGCCAAAGGTTGCTATGTTTCTTTGAAAATTCGACGATCTTTAAGGCTCGACTTATAAAAGTCTTTCAGAGCGGGTAACATGATGCCTTTAACTGGAAGGGTGTAAGTGACATGGCACTATGACCCAAATGGCGTCGGTATCATGAGATCTGCTCCGAGCATTGATTTATTTGAAAGGTTGAGATGAAAAATAATTGAATCCTTAGCCAAGGATTTAATATTTCATTGGATCTTGGCAACCTTAGCGGGTCGCGCGAGTGAACACCTTAATAAGACATGGATGCAATGCAAGATGCACTGCAGCATTTAGACAAGATATACCACATAGCCCTAGCCTGTAGGTTCCTGTCCTAGCTTGGAAGGTTCTACGGCTTGCTAAACATGGAGAAGGCTAGGTTTTGGCTTAAGGGTTCCCCAGACTAGAGTCAAGGTATGTCTCCCGACTATTGAGCGTACACCTAATAACGGTACAAACGACAAGTATGACTCATCATCGTCGAGGGCTGCCGAGCGTTCTGGGATTCCCTATCACCGGCAAGCCGGGCAGGATTGCCAAAATGCAACAACGGGGTTGAGCAGGATATACATGCATAAAAAGATAGATAATGCAACAAAATGTTTTTTTGAAAATCCCGTGAACGTTTTTCAAGCCTGGCTCACTGGTTTAATTAATACTTAATGAGAGTAAGTACGCGGACAAGTAGTCACGAAGTCCCAAGTTGGAATGGCCGGATAGAGATCCAGTTAGAATTTCCATTTCCTTCCTTCGGCAAGCACGGAGCGTTGCCGTTTTTTGACAGACTTTCGAATGACCATTTTACCAACGCACCAACTTTTCTCAAGTATTAGTTAAACTTTGCTCCCTAGCAGAGTCGCCACTGTGGGCTACCACAGCCTTGGGTGGATCGGGGCGGCCCGAAAAATAAAGTTTTGATTTGAAAAATTGAAGAGTCGCCACCCGGATTTATGGTTTGCCATCCGAGAAACCGTTTTAATTGAAAATGATTGTTTGAATTTGAAAACCAGAGATTGTTTTGGGTTCGGAAGCCATGTTACGAGAAAGGAAGGGTTTTACGACACCCCTCTCGCTCGATTTAAAATCGGTCTCCACTAAACGTTTGCGGGATTTTTGAAAAATACTTTTAAAACGCTTTTTGTTGTAGTGTCTATCTTTTATTGAGCAATTAGCACATACTGAAAAGTAAACAGTGTATACATGTGCTGGTGTACAATGTATATTATTGAAGTGATGCAAAATATGAGATAATGCATGAGAAATGGGGTTCGGCTCCTGAGGTCGCTCGGGAATGCGCTCCTGAGCGCTTAGGAGTACTGCTGTTACATCTTGCAAATCTTTGTTAGGAAAAAATACAACAATATATGGCACTAATGAAATACAAACTAATTTCCAGCAAAGAGTTCAAACAGCCAAGAACTGGTCCTGGCCATCCAGACTCCGCATCATTGCATCTTGAAATTAAAACTAAATTAACTTTGCATATTCTCGACTACTTTTGAAGTTAACAAGAGCATTAAGAGTAGAATTTTCAAGGGAACTATGGTTTTCTATGCAGATCTAGATGCATTGCTTTCATTTTGTTCAATGGAAAAGAAAGAGCTTCTGGAAATAACCGTAGAACTAAATTACTTTCAGAAATGTGAAAAAAATACCATAAATCTATGAAATTCCCATTTTCCCTTGAGCATTCAACTGAAAAATGCAAAATATAACCAAAATCATTCCGGAACGCTCAGGAGCACTCCTGAGCACTCGGGAGTACTATGGAGTGTGTTTTAAAAAAAATATTGCTCATGATCATTTGGCTTTTGCTCTATATTAAGGTCATTCAGCCATACATCCTTTATGAAAAAAAACTAGAGTAGGCTGAATAGTCTCCTCAGAAGGATAACAACTTGTTTGATTAGAAGGAGAAAGGGATTTCTACCTTTTCAAGGGAACTTGCTCCTTGACTGGATTTTGAAGATGGAGAAAAATGAGAAAGCACCAGAGGCCAAGATTGAAGGTGATGCTCAGGCTTTCAGAATTTTCCTAGAAGCAATTGAACCCATTTTGATATTTTTTTTGACAAGACTAGAGATGGTGATTTTCTTTGCAAAGTGAATTTTTCTTTGAGAATGAGTATGAGAGCACAAAATTTCGTGGTAACCACAGGTCCCCCCCAAATGCAGCATGAGAGCCACTATTTATAGACCAAGAGAAATTAAATTTGAAATTTGAAATTTAATTATAAAATAATATAAAAATAATTTTAAAGGGAGATGATTTGATCTCTCTAAATAATTCAGGTCAATACTACTGTAGCAATGACCAACGTGATGGAAAACATAGCCATGTGATGGCTGAAAAAGCTGAGAAATTCAAAGTACCATGGAAAGTTTGTTGACCTGAGCGCTCAGGAGTGGATCCGAGCGCTCGGGAGTGAAGCTTCTGAGCGCTTAGAAATGAGCCAAGATCTGGAGTTTTTGAAGGCAAGTCCTGAGCGCTTTGAAATGGTTCTGAGCGCTTAGGACTGATTTTGACAAATTGATTTTGAAAATCCAAGGAGCAAGATTCAATTGTAACCAAGGCTTGTATTTATCCTAATTCATCATCGGGGGGCCAAATAGCCACAAATCAAGGGTTTTTAATAGGCTTAAATTTGGGTGTCTACACCCAACATTTTCACTTTTTATTTAACTTTTTCAAGTACTTTTATTTATAAAAAAAATTATACGATTACATACCAGGAGATAATGGTAACAATTGAAATAGATAGTTTATTCATTTCTTTTTTTCCCCAAACGATAGGATGTTTTAGGGGTTAGTTGTTACGACGGGAGTCGAACACCTTTCTCTATGAGAACTCAAACTCATAACCAACCACACCAAGTGATGTTCATTAACAGTTTATTCCTTTCAACATTACTTTTAGAAAAATGATTCCCGCACCCCATTTTTCACCCCTAGCACTCCACATTTTGTCTTTTCATGTGTGGATGGACAAAATAGTCCATGCATTTTGTCAAAAGTTAGTTCATTAAGGGGTAGTTAAGTAAATTAATGGGCTAAAAAATAAAAAGAAAGTGTCATTGGTAAAAATGGGAGTGTGAAAATCAGTTTGATTGGTTGTTTAGTTTAGTTTTGGTAGTAGGTAAAGAGAGAAATAGGATAATGATTGGAGAGAGGAATAATGATTGGAGAGAGATAGAGAGATAAATGAAATTAATAATTAGAGATATAGGGTAATGATTGGAGAAAGATATAGAGTAATGATTAAAAAACAAAACTGAAACTAAAGATAAATGGCAACCGAACACAACGATTGCCTATAACTTTATCCGTGGTATCTGTTGCTATTGAGAATCTTGAGATGGCATCATAATGTTGCTCATTTTTTTGAATGAGCCATAACATTGCTCTTTTGGATCATCCATCCATCCCACATGTATTAGTACAATCGAATATTTTTCTATATATTTGCAATCATGTTATCTTTTAATCATCCCAACAATGCAAGGTAAATATTAAAGGAGAAAGCTATGGTACACAGAGTATATCGTATGTCTAAATTATGACAATTTGTTATTTCATTATGCCGATTTTTCGTTTTCTAATGCATATTTATGATGCTAGTTACGGCTTGTACTTTAAAATTTACCTGTTAAACAGGTCATTCGCAGGTTTTTCATAATTAAAATATATTATTATTATGTAACCATAATTATTTTTACCAGAATTCATAATATTTGTACCCCAACCAAATATATGCGTACAATATCAAAAATTTTATAATGCTACCTACAAATGTTATAACAACACCATAGATTGGCATTATCTTATCACAATGAGTCGTATCAAAAATTCTTTTGACTCGTATGATATTCCGTAACAAAATCAAAATATGTCGTACCAGAATCAACAATTGTTATACCAAAGCCAAAAATATTTGTAAAATACCACAAATTTTATAAAATAACCACAATTGTTATAACAACACCTTGTCATTTTCTTACCACAACGTGTTGTATCAAAAGAAAACATATGTAAATACAACAAATTATATAACAAACCGCAATTATTATGACAATACCATAAATTGACATTTTCTTACCATGACATGTCATACCAAAGAAAATCGATTAAAATATTCGGTAATAAGACCAAAATATGTCGTACCCAAATCAATAATAATTATATCCAAGCAAAATACATGTCTAAAAAAGCACAAATTCAATAACAATACCATACATTATCGTTACCTTAGCCCAATGTGTTTTTTGAAATTTAAACTAAAATTATTTTTAATTTCCGCCACATTATTTTTTAAATTTTTAAAAATTTTGCCATATTATCTTAATTTTAAATTCCATCCATTTTTTTTTTTGAAATTTTAATTTTTCCCTATATAATACCTCAAAATTTTAAAATAAAAATGAAATTCTCGCTCAAAATTTTCATCCAAGAAATTCACCAAAAAATAAGTACTATACCCAAATTTTTTAATACAATTGCAATTTCCTCTCAAAATATTTCTCCAAACCAAATTCTCTCTCTAAAAAAATTAATCCAAAAAATCAAAATCCCTCCAATTTTTCGTGGATAAATGTGTAACAACTCAAAAAATACACTATTTTTATTGGAATGAGATAATTATATTGATATTTTAAGTGAGAAAATAGAGTTAAAATTGAAAACTAGTAGTGCATGTGTGCTGCAACGTGTAGGCTAGAAAGGGTTTGATAAGCAAAATGTGGACCTAGTCATCTTTGGTTGTACACATGGTAGTCTAAAAAGACTAGTTCACTGGACTTTGGTTTAAATAGGGTTATTTGTATGAATAATCCATAATGCATGCTTTGGAGAAATTCGAAAACGTGAGGGGCAGTAGGTTTTGTAGCATGGCAAGTTCTTCATAGTAGCTTTTGTGAGAAATTCCACGGCGAGGTGATATTCAGGCATAATTTGAGGTACCGGGTAGTGTGCAATACATTTCTAGCTAAATCTCTTTGCAAAGAGTATTCTTTGATTCTCTCATATTTGTACTCATTTGATGTCTAAGCTTGTTGATTCAGTTATTGTCACTTCTTGTTTTGTGACACAGAAAATATTTGGCTAAAAGCCATGGAACAAATTGATACATGTTTAAGCCCACCGGGTCATAGAGTTATGAAAGATGTACGATGGACTGCCCCACGGGGAGTCCAGTATGTTTATGGGGCCCATGTGCCCAATACAGAGTTTTGACCTAGGTGGTGCTTGGCATGTTATCGAAATGAGCCGGGTATGAGGCTACAAATGAAAAGCGTTCAGAATGATCCTACTTGATTTGTTATCCTCGTTTATTGAGCATATTCTTATTGCTAGCCATGTTATTGCCCTCGTATTGCATATATTATCCGGACGTTTTATATTTTTCAGGTGCAGAGAAAAGTTAGTGGGGACCTGAGTTGGAGTATTTGAAGGATTAAGCTCTATAGAGACTTTTAGAAAATCTGTATAATTTTTGTAGGTTTTTAGGCCCACCATGTATATTTATATTGAGGACTTGTAATTATTGGAGATGTATTTGTTTTAAGGCAATGTAAAAAAATTCGGGTCATCACAAAATGAGAGTTCACTAAAAAATTAATTATTCAACTGTCTCAAGACAATGATTTGGGTTCGACCTTTCAGGTGAAATGGATTGAGTATGACTATCAAAAGTATGACCAATTTTAACTTAAGTTTTTTAATTTTTTTATTAGGATATATGATCGATCTAAACCGTTAGGATATCAAGTCTTACGATATTCAACATTGTTACTAAAATCAAAGATTATCGGATATTAGCAATTACGTATCAGAAGACATTATTATTTAATAATGTCATGTTGATCAAATTGGACTAAAAAATTGATCATATCGAACAGTCTAACTTTATTGGTTTATTAAATTAGTTTTAAATTATTTTATTATTTTCATAATTTTAAATTTAATAGTTTAGAAAGTAAAAAAAAAAATTCCTAAAAACCCCAATTTCTAGTCCACCCAAATTGATATTGGACCGCATTTGAAAGCCCATTAAAGATAGAAGAGAAATAAACTCAACAATAGAGTAAGTGATGATCGATTAGACAGGTTGCCCTTTTCTAATTAAAAAATTGAACGGTTAAAATTAGATTATCTCAAATCCAAGGGAATATATAGATGATGCGTTTGGTACATACTTATTAAGAGGTGTGTACCATAGGTCTCCCCAATATTAAAAACTCATAAAAGGATTTATTTGAAACTTATCCAATTAGTGATCTAATTATTATGACTATGATTTTTGTTCCTTGCAAAGCCCATTTAATTCCACCGCGTGTATACTTGAATTCGTATTGAATCACATGTGATGTACAAACATTTAATCATGTGTACTTAAATTTGTCTCGTGCTATGCTTTATGCTAGTAAAAGGATTTATTTGAAACTTATCCAATCAGTATTCAAACCAATTTGTTCCAAAAATTCGAGAATCCAAATTTGGTTATCAGGTTGTGCTTAGAGCATCCACAGTGGACTAATCAAAATTGGATAATCAAAAGTTGTCACATCACCTTTTGATTATTCATTTAAAGGGTTGCTAAGGTTAGTAATGTAGATATCCACAGTGGCATAATCGAACATTGAATAATCAAAACTTGCCGCATCACCATTTCAACCTATAAAAATCTAAAATTTGTCACCATATAAAATATTTTTTTTCAAATAGTTTTCAAACTAATAAAATCATGTTATTAGAAATAGAAAATATTTTTTTTGAAAAACACTTTTCCAAAAAAGTTTTTGAAAAAAAGACAGTTTTTCTTTTTAAAATAACAGTTTTTGAAAAATGGATTAACTATTTTTGAAAAAAAAAAACTTCTTTTAAAAATATTTTTCTTAGAAACATTGTTGAGAGATTGTGTGTGTGTGTGTGTGTGTGTGAGAGAGAGAGAGAGAGAGAGAGAGAGAAGGTTTTAGTTATTGGCAAAAAGTTGCAAGTTTTGATTATTCAAAGCTAAAATTTGATGAATTGCTAAGATGTTGTTAAGTTTGGTTATGCTACTGTGAGCACTTTTTTGAGGGAACATTGCTAACTTTAACAACCTTATGATTTTGGTTATTCCACAATGGATGCTCTTAGAGATCACTGTAGAATAAGCAAATGTGAATAATCAAAACATGCCACATCAGATTTTGATTATCCATTTAGAGGTCGCTAAAGTTAATAATATCAATTTCCACATTTGTTAGTTTTTGCCCATATTCAAAACCAACACTTTTTTTCTTCATTTCATGCATACTTTTTGAAAAAAACAGTTTATTAAATAGTTTTTGAAGAAAAACAAAACAATTGTATTAAAAAAAATTCAAAAACAAAATGCAGTTGTTGTGTAAAAAACATTCGAAACAAAAAATAATTTTTCAAAAAACACACTTTGTTCACTTAAAAAACTGTAAATGCAATTTTGAGAAATTTTGAAAGAAATGTAGTTACGCAATCAGTTTTGAAAATTTAAAAAATATAAATACAATTTTTTAAAAAGAATTTTTTGTAAAAAATAGTATTTTAAAAAGAATTTGGTGTAAAAGAGTTTTGAAATTTCAAAAACAGTTTTTTAAAAACACACTTTATTTACTTATACTTTTTAAAAATTTTGAAAAAAAAAAGTTTTTTGTAAAAAAAGTTTCTGAAAAAAACAGAAAAAATATCTGAAAAAGGCAGTTTTTTAAAATTAGTTTTTGAAAACATTGTTGAGAAAGAGAAAAAAGAGAAGAAAGTGAAAGTTTTTGTATAATGACGGTGTACTTGATTGAGAAGGAGAAAATTTGGTTATTGATAAAAGGTGGTTAGTTTTAATTATTCAAAAGCCAAAATTTGATAAATTGCTGAGAGGTTATTAGGTTTGGTTATTGCAATGTGAGTACTCTTTTGAGTAAACATTGCTAAGTGCTAACCTTAATAACATTTTGGTTTTGATTATTTCACTCTGAATGCTCTTATAAGCTATAAATATTAATGAGCAGGAATCATAGAGGTATTTGTGTGAACAAAGAAAGAAACAAAAAAAAGAAAGATAAGAAACGTTTTTGGGGGAATTGCATTTCAGTGGAGAGAGGGGCAAAAAATGCCCAACTCATGGATCACTTTTTTGGAATTGCTCAGTCATGAGAAGGAAAACAATAATTCCCAAGACATGGAATTGAAAACCTAAAATACCCCTCCCTCCTGTCATGAATCAGGAGCAACTTAGGTTCATACACGGGGCAATTTAGATTCATACACGGGGCAACTTAGAGGGCAACTTGGGTTCATACACGGAGCAACTTGGGTTCATACACGGGGCAACTTGGGTAGCAACTTAGGTTCATACATGGGGCAATTTAGATTCATACACGGGGCAACTTAGAGGGCAACTTAGGCTCATACACGGGACAACTTAGAGGGCAATTTAGGCTCATATACAGGGCAACTTAGGCTTATACACGGGGCAACTTAGAGGGCAATTTAGATTCATACATGGGGCAACTTAGAGGGCAACTTAGGTTCATACATGAGGCAATTTAGATTCATACACGAGGCAACTTAGAGGGCAACTTAGGTTCATACACGGGGCAAGTTAGATTCATACATGGGGCAATTTAAATTAACACAGCTTGATAATTTCTTTCTTTATTTAATTACTTTTATTTTAGTTATTTAATTTCTATAAATACACCACATCTATATTAAAAAATATAATTCAAGAATTAAGTGTTTCAATTTTCAATTCAGTTGAACCGGGGCGAAAATCGTATTTTTTTGATCATTTTATTCTAAATGGTCATAATGGATTTTTTTGTTGTAAGACCTTTCAACAAACACCCTAAGACTCATTATTTAGTTTTAAGGCTCTCTTAGGATGTTCATTGAAAGGCATTGGAGCCAAAAAATTTATTACGACCATTTAGAATGAAATGATCAGAAAAATAATATCTTTGCATTGGTTCAAACGGATTGAAAATTGAAACACTTATTTTTTTAACTATATTTTTTAATATGTATATGGGAAAAAAAACAGTCGGATTCATTAGAGACAATACTTACACCCCATGCTTAGAGTGTTGATTCGTGTGCCAAAAATGTTATTTCTGAAGGCTATAAAAAGAGGATTTTGTATTTCAACTATATTTTTTAGCTAAAAATTTGAAATACATAATTTTTAACTGTATTTTTTAATATATAAATAATGTAAAAAAATAAGTGTTTCAAATTTTAATCCGTTTGAACCGGTACAAAGATGTTATTTTTATGATCATTTCATCCTAAATGGTTGTAGTAAATTTTTGGCTCTAAAGTTTCAACGAGTACCCTAAAATTTCTTATTTAGTTTTATAGTTCTCTTAAGATGTACATTGAAAGGCCTTAGAACGAAAAATTTATTACGATAATTTATGATGAAATGATCAAAAAAGTAATATCTTTGCACAGGTTCAAATGGATTGAAAATTGAAACACTTATTTTTGTAACTATATTTTTTAATCTATAAATGACAAAAAAAAAAAGAAAAGAAAACAGTCGGATAGAAAGAGAGAAAATGAAATAAAGAGAAAAAAAAACAAAAAGAAGAAGAAGATTCAAACTGGAAAGAAAGAAAATGAAATAAAGAGAAAAAAAACCCAGGTAAACTAGAAAGAAACGGGTATAAGCCTAAGTTGTCCCATATATGAGCCTAAGTTGTCCTTTAAGTTGTCCCATGTATGAGCCTAAGTTGTCCTCTAAGTTGCCCCGTGTATGAATCTAAATTGCCACATGTATGAATCTAAGTTGCCCTCTAAGTTGCCCCGTGTATGAACCTAAGTTGCCCTCTAAATTGTCCCGTGTATGAATCAAAATTGCCCCGTGTATGAATCTAAGTTGCCCTTGATTCATGACAGGAGGGAAGGGTATTTTTGACTTTCAATTTCATGTCTTGGGAATTATTGTTTTTCTTCCCATAATTGAGCAATTTCAAAAAAATGGTTCATGAGTTGGGCATTTTTTGCCCCTCCCTCCACTGAAATGCAATTCCCCCAAGGTTTTTACTCCATCCTTTGTTTGGATCTTTATCTCAAATCAAAATAAGACCAAAACAATGAAAGACATGAATCTCTCCTTTTCATCTTTTTATCTGAACCACATAAAAAGTACTCCTAAGTATATTTTTTTTAGGATCCGGCTAATCTCTATTTATTAAGTGGAGGATAATAAATATATTGATAAACATATTTGGATATCTACTTTCACGATTATCAATATATTATTTTTTAGCTAAAAAAAAAATAAAGAAAAGTGAAATTGAAATTCACTGATTTTGATTTTAAAGCGTTTGTATCAATTTTCATAGTGTCAATATCATTTTTTTACTTTCTACGCTATCATTCACGTAACGCTCTCTCTCTCTCTCTCTCTATATCTGACTCCTAATTATACTTGTATCACACAATTTCCCCTCACAGCCGGCAGCCCTGAGACCGTCTCCACCTCCAGAGTATGGCTCTGCTCCTCACTTCACCTCCTTCTCTCCCCTTCAAAAACCCTAACCCTAACCCTAACCCTAACCCTAACCCAACTCACTCCTCCCTCCTCCGCACCCCCAACCCCCATTCCCTCTCTTTCTCTCTCCTCCCCAAAACCACCACCACCTGCTCTAACCCCAGATTTCCCTCTTTCCGCTTCTACGCCACCGGAGAATCAACGGGATTTGTAGACGAGTGGGGCGAGAAGTCCGAGCCGGATACCGAGCCCCCAACAAAGTTATCGGACGCTGACCCTCCAAAAGACGAGGATGAGTGGGGAGGGGTCGGAAGTGGTGGTTCCGATGGCTACGTTTTATCCGGTAACGGCAGTGCGCCAGCTTCGGCTGTCGAGGGTGAAGACGATAAGCTGGTGGAGCTGAAGAGGTGTCTGGCGGATACGGTTTACGGGACGGATTTAGGGTTTGGGGCTTCGCCGGAGGTGAGGGCGGAGGTGTCGGAGTTGGTTAATCAGCTGGAGGCGGCGAATCCCACCCCTGCCCCGATGGAGGCCGTGGAGGTTCTTGACGGGAATTGGGTCTTGTTGTAAGTTTGTCGTTACTGTGTTGTTTTATTATATTTGTTGTCTGTGTTGGTTAATGCTTGGTGGTTGTGTTGATGGGAATGCACATGGTACCAGAGTGGGGGCTGTTTTACCCCACTTTTTAACAAATTTACAATCATCCCACGATGACAACATTATGTTAAGTTAAGTGATCACCCATTCTACTCCCAGGCAATATGGGATTATATTTCCTTAACAGGCAACGTAGTTGAAAGATAAGGTAGTGTTTGTTTCGCGAGAATGATTATGGGAAGATAAAAAATGATCATTTCTTGCCCGTTCACCTGAATTGGATGGCTACATTTCTAATGTATGGTTCCCTGCAACGAAACAAAACTCTCTCCGTCCCATTTTGTTTGTCCACTTTTCGACTATTTCACGTCCCAAATTGTATGTCCACTTTAGAAATTCAAAGTGCAAATTTGAAATTTGCATGAGTTTCCTCTTTCGCCCTTCTTTCAAAGAGCTGAACATGTCTAATTTGAATGGAAGGACATTTTTTGCAAAGTTCAAAACTTTGAAGTTAAGTGATTGTGTTCCCTTTTAAGTTGGATGGTCTAAAGCAAACAAATAAAATGGGACGGAGGCAGTATTAGATTTGTCATTCCTTGAAAAGCTCATTCAGCTTAATTCCAGGGAACCTAGAAAAATTGCTTGGTATATTGGGTGAATCTGTTGTGTTCAGTCAAAGGCTACCTTTGAAGAACTTATCACAATTAAGTCATCTAGGTTAGTAGCAGAGATGTTTCGAGCTTATTGGAAATTAGCACCTAAAGACTTTAGATAGTAGACAATTTGGAAACTTCCATTGGCCATTATTGAGGGAGTTTTAGTTGGTGGTAGTTCTATATGAAACAATAAGACTGGTAAAACCTGAGGGCTTGCGAGGTAAGAGGCACACTGATGACATGATTGATTTGACAAAATGTGAAGAAACAGGACATACTTATGGGTCAGTTTACGAAGGTCAGTTTGCATGTTTGTGCATCCTCTGATGTATAAGTGTTGGATTCATTGTCACAAATTGAAGCCAGTGTTGAATGTCTTGGTTCTTAGAATCAATGTTCTCAGAAGCTAAGTTTGAGTCTTGCAACGATGCTCACATCAAGGCTTGGCTTCCAAATAGCGCCTCAAGGCTTTCGATTTTATTCTTTAACCTCCAAAGGCATACACCAGTCTGCGGGATAATTATGCAAGGTGTGTGGTTTGCGCTTTTTTACGCATTTCATGTGAGGCTTATGCTTCTTTGGGACAAATGGCCAATGGATCTTTATACTTTCTCCCTCTCTCAACCTATCAATCTGTACTCGAAATGAGAGGGAGTTCCTATTTGGTTACTTATATAGATTATGCTAGAGAGAGTGAGAGAGAGGGTAACTAAGGCCATCCACGCACATTGATAGAAATATCATTTAACATGTAGTATGGATATGCCTGTTTTTTGTTGGAAAAAAATAGTTTATGAAATAGAGGTTACATAGAGACATAGCTTTTGGGTTGTTAAGAGAAAATGAGCTTTGCTCATATAGTGATATTCTCATGTATACATCTAGGTTTATTAAAGCTTTGATAATTCTAATTAAGGGTTGTTATTATTGTCTCTGTTTTTGTATAGTTTTTAGTTAATTTTACGTTCTTATTGATTTTAAAATTAAGATTTTAAATGCTTACAGTACAACCTCTAGGCCTAGATGCCGTAAAAGTGCATAAATCCAATAACTAAGTAAATCAAGCGGTTACAAGAGACACTGCTACAGACCACCTGTAAATCCACACTCCACAGACTTGAGCTTTTCTCGCCGAAGTAATGTACACCGCAACTTGTGTTCCAGTGTTAATCAGCCTTGGAGATTTTTAATTCATCTCGATGGCCGACAGATCTATGGTAGCTCTTGAAGCATACAAATGATTGTTTCTCTAACTTCTATCTTGCTTGAAGCTTAAGTCCATGGGAGTGACACAAAATAAGCCAAATGAACCTACGTAGACAGTTCTACTTATAGGATATTGAGTACAACTCAAGTGTGTGAAATGACTTTTCCAACTGTGTAGCAGGAATCTATGTCCTAACGTGTTTTCTGATCATGGATGTTAAAGTTGGGAAAGAAGGTTTTTCATGGGCAGAGTCATGAATATGAACCCAGTGTTCTGTGGCGACCTCAAGAAGTTTGAAATGAACTAAACAATACAAGTTTGCAAACTACGTAAATGTTGTACTTTGTAGTGTTAATGCATGAACTTGCCGAAAAATTTATAGTTAGCGTATGAATTTTTACGGATATTGAGCATTGGATGCTGTTTTAAAAAGTTAAGGTAATGGTAACATCTCTATAAAAGGTTGACGAGACACTTATAATCATCTATACATGTGGATGCCAATTTGTAGTTGAATCAGAGAGAAGTTGCAGCAATCAATTGATACCTTTTTCTGTTGCGTGAAGCAAAGTGTAGCTACAAAGATGTTTGGTGGAATAGGACACACTCTAGTAAGCATTGAAACAGATCCCTAGACAGACCAATTCTCAAAATCTGTTTTGATGAAAACACGTGTAGCGGTCTTTTGACTAAACGTCCTTGCTAAGGCTCGTGATAATTAGGATTATCTACTGAAGGATACAGACAATTTTTAGGTGAAATGGCACTACTTGGCTATCATCTCTGCATGTGGAGCTGGGTCAACTGCAGTGCAGACATCAGAAATGAGAAAACTAGAGTAGTGAGCTGTCTAATATGTATTATTAATAAGATGCCTTCTGCCACCGGCATGGACCACAGGGAGTATTTGGTATCAGTCGGGGGATTGAGTTTCATTAAAAAGTCATCATATGTGACATTGTGACGAAGTGATGTTTGTATGATTGGCAAATGTTAATTGATCCTGGATGGTGTGCGATGAATGTGCAGCAGAAACTTGATGATACTATCTTTGAAATATCTCTTATATGTTAATTTAGTTGAGCTTGTCCTTATATTATATTCTGATCATCAGGTACACAGCATCTTCTGAGTTGTTGCCCCTTTTGGCAGTAGGCACCACACCTTTCTTGAAGGTTGAAAGGATTTGCCAAACAATTAACACTAGCATTGGTTCCATAGAGAATGCTGTCACATTTTCCAGCCCTTTTGCCACTTTCTCCTTCAGTGCCTCTGCCAGCTTTGAAGTTCGGACTCCTTCAAGAATACAGGTACTCCTCAATCCTTGTTACAAGAATGATGGTATGTTTTTTCTTCCCTCATGTTTGAATTATCAAAGGCAGCTCCCCAGATGATCTATAAGAAAAGGGAGAAACAATTAGTGTCTAGTTCTTTCCCAAAAAAAAGGGTAAGACTTACCCCCCCCAAAAAAAAAAAAAATAAAATAAAATTACAGACTCTAGTTGGGAAACCTGGAAGATCATTTTGGGGTGCTTATGTTATTGATGAGAAGTGACAAGTTTGGATGAAAAGTAACAATTGGAATTTGACACAAAAAAAAAAAAAAAAACAGATTGCTCTGGAAAATCTTGAACAAAATGGGTGAAGTGGAACGAATATTTAAGTTGTTTCTAGCATGTTGTTATTGTGAATTATTGTGGAATTCTCCAATTCATTTAGAAATAGGATCTCCCTTAAGAGAATAATTTTTAACTGATAAAAAAGCTTTTTATCTTACAAATCATTGGGAACTAGAAATCAATTCATGATTTTTTATTGGATGGCAATGAATGAAGAAATCACATCAAATCAGTAGGTTAAGTTTTCAGCAAAATTTTGCAGGTTGAATTTAAGGAAGGGACACTTCAGCCTCCAGTGATCAAGTCAAGCATCGATCTGCCAGAGAATGTCGATATATTTGGGCAGAGTATCAATTTGTCTCCTCTGCAACAGTCTCTTAGTCCTCTGCAAGATGCTGTGGTAGGTGTCGTTCGTGCTATTTCTGGTCAGCCTCCTTTGAAGGTTCCCATTCCGGGTGAGCGAACAAAATCGTGGCTTCTTACAACATACCTTGACAAGGATCTTCGGATTTCAAGAGGGGATGGTGGCCTTTTTGTGCTTGCTAAAGAAGGGAGTCATCTTATAGAAAAGTAACCCAGGTAGTTACATTGACGTTCTTTTCTAAAGATTAAAATTGATCTGTTGTATAACCTGTTTGTATTATTGTAGTCTCGTATATCCTCTGGTTTTGTACCTTGTTTATTTTTTCGGATCGGAAAGAGAGATTCAACTTTTAGTGTCGTTATTCATGATGTTCTATCTTCAGATACCGAGTTGTCAAAAAAATATTCCTTTTCTGGTTGTGATACAATTGAGTGAAAGTTGAATTAGGGATTGTAATTGTGAAACAATAAATCCAATATATGTCAATTGTGGAATTCCTTTTCTCTCTCCCTTTCCTAGGGCAATATATGGTGCGTAATGCACACTGCATTTTGTCTTTCCTTTTTCCGAATTTTCATTAGAGTTAAAGTTGAAAAATGATGCTCCATTTTTAGTCTTGTAGACACCCCTTTTCATCAATTGTTTCTCTTAAGTTTTCAGCAATTCACTTCTTCGCTTGTCTTTGCTAGTACATTGTAAAAATCCTCATCTGTCTAACCCTTAAAGCCTCCCTACCGCTGGCAGAAGATGGCCTACTCGTTTCTGACCAGCGGTCTCTGTTCTAAATGGCGGCCGCCTAGGCGCTTGGAGGTACCCTGCCGCCACGCCAATACCCCTTGGCGTTTGATTTGGAGCCCAAGGAGGTTTGGCGGTGTTTGGCGGCCGCCTAGGCGGCCATGGTGGTCTCGGCGATTTGGCGCCCAGGGAGGTTTGGCGGCCGCCTTGGCGGCATCATCGACGTCTTTGGAGGCTTTTGGCGGCCTAAAATGTATAGAATTAAACTCATGTAGATCAAGTTTTGGAAGGGTATGGAGGAGAAGAGTTAAAGAAAGGAGATGAACTTTTAACTTGGCATTAGGGATCTCCGATCTCGTTTATTTCTACTTATTGTCTTATTCAACTTATTTGCTAGTTGCTACTACTTAATTTCATTTGGGTTTGTACATTAAACTTTGCATTATGGTTATGTAGAACTTTGAACTTGTATTATGGATACATAGAATATAATTTGATTGGATAATGGTTTGTTAAAAAAAAAAAAAAAACGCCGAATTGCTTGGCGGCGCCTAGGCAGCCGCCTAGGCGGCTTGGCGCTTGGAGGTGGGTCTCCGCCCTACTAGCGCCATTTAGAACATTGCCAGCGGTGCCTGCTTGCGTTGGATTGTGGCACTAATAACCGAAACTAGCATCATTTTTATTTATGCTTTCTGCAGCTCGCCCTTGTCGTCTAGATCTTGCTGAAAATATTTGCTCGCAGCTTGCCTTTTGTTACGCAATCACACTAAGAATTTGAAGCAATCCGGCAGAACTTTTTTACGATACCTTAGCACGCCGCATATGGGGATCTTTCCATTGATGGATGAGGCGGGCCCCCCTGCCCAAACGGAAGAGGTGTAATTTGTAGGTTCTTTTAAACGGAAGACAGGACGTCAAAGCAGACTCCATAGCGGGAAGTGCAGGCAAAGGCCACCTGTATGAATCCCACACAACCCGAAGCAGCCACTCCACATGAGTCTCGGCGAAATCTGAGCCGAGTTACACTAGGTTATTTACTGATGCTGAACAGAGTTGCATGAAGTTCCTAATGATTGGTGTCCATTACCGATGATGTGATACAAAATTTGACTAGAATTCCTTGTTGCGCAAGGAGGACTCGCACGAATGGTGTAACATTGTGGTTGGAAGGACCGCGAAGTGATGCATTTGTAATTACCTGAATTACCCTTTCCTTGAAGTTGACGACGTTACTGGAACAGTGAGGAGGGGCGGCAGGCGGCTCATGGTGGGAATGGCTCGTGGTGAGTATAGAGAAAAGTAGACTCAACTGTCTTGCATACGAGGGTACTTTGTGATTAACTTTAATTTTATATTCCATCAATCTCAAAATGTTTGTCTGATCTGTAAAACGAGGACTTTACAATAATTCAAATTTTTCAAGAAAATTCAACAATGTATTATGTACTAGTTATCAATGAGTTATTTTAATTTATGAAAAAAAAGTGAATTTTATCTTCCAAAAAATGTGTTATTTTGGAGTCTTCGTTTTGTGGATTGGACAAACATTTTGGGGATGAGGGGAGTAACTTATTAGTGTGAAGCTTGTGCTTAGAGAGTGTTTTTTTAGTTGAAATAGAATCACATAAAAGTTCTAGAGTAATAGATACTGAAATATTTAGCCTTG
Organism: Rhododendron vialii; assembly: GCF_030253575.1. Lineage (NCBI taxonomy): Eukaryota > Viridiplantae > Streptophyta > Magnoliopsida > Ericales > Ericaceae > Rhododendron > Rhododendron vialii. The sequence goes on along the minus strand of NC_080567.1, from coordinate 14,628,381 downwards.
GTCAAAATTTGAAAGTCAAGATTTGTAAGCACAATTATATATAGGCGAGTTTGGTTGAACTTCAAATATACTTGTCAAAGGAAAAAAAAAACTTCAAATACAGTAGGCAATTAATTTTTAAGTAATTAATAGTTCGCCTTCTCAGTAAAAATTCTTCCAATTAATTTGTAGTATTGATTGAAGAAAAAAATTGATTATGCTAGTATAATTACTAATTTAGCTGCTAAAAATTGCAAGAATGGTGATATTTAAGTGATACTTTTAAGTTCTTGCATTATTTTTAATTATTTTATTTCCTTGAGTATATGATATTTTAATTTTCAAAATTAAATTTTCTATTAATTTTTTGGCTTGTAAAAATACGCAAACGGTTCCAACTTTGAACTTTGAAGACAACCTGTTTGTTAAACATACCTTGTACATCCTTATTTTTCATAGATAAAAATAAAAAATAAAAAAAATAAACTATAAGCACATGATATGAACCCCTCTGTCCCAATTTAAATATTGCATATGGGAGACCGTATAATTTTGATCTAAAAAATAAAGTATGTTTGGAATAAATTTTTAATTTTTTTTTGCACCGTTCAAAGGATCTTAGTGAGTACTTTCCAATGATGCAAAAAAGTCTAAAAATATATTACAAAAGATTCAACTTTTTGAGGTCAAAGTTACACGGTCTCACATAGAGTGCATTTAGATTGGAACGGAGTGAATACTATACTCATCCTACGATGAAGTTGCCTCAGTGGTGGACGTGGCAATGCACATTTCGTTTTGTGAAAGTTCAAATCCCAACCGCCACCCCTTTTTCCCAAGAATAATAAAGCATAAGATTTTCTTCAATAAATATAAAAAAATTTATGATAACCCTTATCAACTCTCAAACTTCTTATCCCCGGGGATTGAATTGTCCACCAATCATAAATATATTTCACTTTCGGTCCACAGCCCATATATCCTATGTCTTCGGAAATTGTTAATGCCGGCACGACGACACCGTTCTCCTCAACCTACCTCTAGACTTCTCTGCGAAACCCTCTTTTAACTACTTCCTGCACCCTCCAATCTACAGCCAACCATTCCACACCGTCACTTTTCTCCACGTCAACCGTACCATGACGTGGCAACGAATCATTAATGGAAACAATCCAGTTGTAACACCGTAAATAAGACTCGATCATAGAGGATACTACCCACTTCTCCCAAAATTTAAATGACGGTTGACAAAGTCTTATAGCAGCGGTGATAGACCCACGAGATTGGCGCCACTTTTGACTCGGTATTTTTGCCCTTTCGAAATTTTTCTCAAGAAATATTTGGACTTGAAAAAAAATATTTTAGTGTGTGGGTTCTTAATAGGCCTGTAAACGAATCAAAAATTTGAGCTCGAGCTCGATACGAGTCTTAACGAGCTGAATTTAGTCAATTACTAAACGAGCCTTTTAAATCGAGTCGAGCCTCCATTAACAAGCTGAACTTTTGTCGAACGAGCCGAAAACTCGAACTCAAGCTCGAGTCCTTTATTAAACTAGTCGAGCCGAATTCGCGAGCTGCGTGATTCGTTTACGGTTCTAATTCTAATACTCCTATAAGAAAAATAATTCAGTTTGTATCAACTCATTGTTGTTGATGTAATGGTGTCGGTGTTGACTACGCAAACAAATGCCCAACCGTAGGAGTAGTAGTACTATTAATTTGTCTGAAGCTCCCAACTGAATTGATCAGAGTAGAAAAAGACGCATCAAATTGCTGTGCCCGATCCGAGTAGTTAGTAGATTTGTTCAAATTCCACTCTCAAATCGGATCTGGTGAGGAGAAATAATTACTAAGAGCAATCTCAAAAACACAGAGAGAGAGAGAGAGAGAGAGAGAGAGAGAGAGAGAGAGAGAGAGAGAGAGAGAATTGGAATGAATGTTGGGCGATCAACGGATCCAATTGGGGAAAAGAAAGGAAAATATTACGAATTTCTTGGATCGGCTCCCCGAACGAGAAAGCAGAGCTAAACTTGCATATTTTCCCTCATATTCGTGCAAAAGTCAACATTGTTAGAATTTGTTGTTATAGTCTCGATCTTGCATTGAATAACTCGATATAACTACCATTACATATTTGCTGCCGTAATATTTTTTATAGGCGAAAGCCAGTATTATTAGAATAGCTAGATTTATTGTTGTACTTTGGATTTTGCATTCAAATCGACTTTTAAAACCCGATATAATTAGATTTCATATATACTGAGGGAGGGGTATATAGAGGTAGCTGTTTAGAATGAGCAAGGAACCTGTGAAACTAGACGACGAGCAGCTGGCAGAGTTGCGAGAAATCTTCCGGTCGTTCGACCGGAACAACGATGGTAGCCTAACTCAGCTCGAACTCGGATCCCTACTCAGATCACTGGGTCTGAAACCGAGTCCCGACCAGCTCGAAACCCTGATACAGAAAGCGGACACCAACAGCAACGGCCTGGTGGAGTTCTCGGAGTTCGTGTCGCTGGTGGCGCCAGAGCTCCTCCCGGCCAAGTCCCCCTACACGGAGGAGCAACTGGTGCAGCTGTTTCGGATGTTCGACCGCGACGGGAACGGGTACATCACCGCGGCGGAGCTGGCTCACTCGATGGCGAAGCTGGGGCACGCTTTGAATGCGGAGGAGCTGACGGGGATGATCAGAGAGGCGGATACGGATGGGGATGGTCGGATTAGCTTTCAGGAGTTTTCTCAGGCGATTACTTCTGCTGCTTTTGATAATTCTTGGGCTTGAACTACTATTGGAATCCTCAGGTACCTTTATTAGCTTTCACATGGACCAATTTTCTGTGTTTTCTGGAGTAGTAGTATCTTTTATCAGTCGAGTCGTTCTGAATTGAACTACTCCATATATTAGGAGTAGTTCACAAGACAAGTTCCAATTGTTTTAAAATTATTGAACAGCTCGGATTATTCGTGTGGGACCCAGAGTGGACCTCGCATGCCGGTATGTGCACAATCGGTCCTCATTTTGATCGGTGTTTATAGCTTTTTTGTTGAAAATTTTATGAGATTTAATTAAAATGCTTTAACCTTTGTCTGTTTAGTTAACGAGCCTATATCAAATAAGCTTTTGTATGCATATTGTAGAGCTCTTATTGGTAGGTATAAATTTAGGTACATTATTACATGCATATCATTTCTCTTGGGTCCGGGAGCCAATTGTTATTTGGAATTTTCTTTTATACAGTATTTGTGTTGTGACATACTCTTGGCAAAGGTACTGGGTGTACAATTTGATTGTATCGTTTAGAAGGGTATTGGGGTGGGTACTGGGCGGGTGAAATTGAATATGTTCATACAAAACAAAACCTTTCTAAGAGTGTTTCTTGGTCTCTTTGTCAATATTCTGTGTGTTTCTAGTGTGATCTGTATTCTGTCTGGTTGGTTAACCTGCTTCTAAACTTTTAAGAGTTTTGCAATATTCCTGTTGTTATAGTTTGACAAATTAATTAATAAACCTAATCCGGGGAAAAAGAAAAAAAAAAAAATTGCTTTGCTGCTTCTCTTTTGAATTAAAATACCAACTCCTTTGGGGCCAGTCCATATCAAGCATTTGCTCCGGTTTCAAGTGGTGCTCCTGCTAGGAGACGGTAAGTTTATGGTCCCCATGATTACTCGATGTGCGCGTAAGTTAGCCACCTGTTATCAAAAAGTACCAATGCTAAAAACGTTGAACGGCAATTCTGAGAAAGTTGAAGTTTTCCAGGTGTAATGACTAGTGAATATCCCCTTGAAAAGTTGAATTCTTTCTGATAAATTTGAATAAATGGAGTGCTTATTAGTGCTGATGTCAAGGTTTAAAATATCTCTAATACTATGCGATATAGCAGCAGGCTATACAAACGTGGTATAATGATAAGTTAGTCGTAAAATACTAGATATATCGTCGATATAATCAGTGTATATATGGGGGTTAGGTTAGTTCAAATGTATCAATGAGTACATCAATCGCAAATTTTGTACTAGCACTAAATATCATAGTAGTAGTTTTTTTTAGTACTTCTGTGTCCTCACCAAATTAACCAAACTCCATGGATACAAATTTTACATCGATGAACGACCTACTTGTGAGAGGGGTATGTCCAAACTTGCATTTGCAAGGCGTGGTTCTTTTTGCCCCCTGTATTCCACAGCATTCAGAAGAGTGGAGGTGGAAGAAGGCGTAGTAGGAAAGTATGATAGATTCGCATATTTACGTTGTACAAACTTGCATTTCGGGTCTTTCGATTTCTTTGCACAGCAAGGACATCCTGGCAAATAAACTTCTAATTGATCCTGACATTAATATTGTGATTGTGAATTGAGAATTCCGTAAACGACTCAGTGGTGAAACAAATTCCTGACTTGATGTTTATTTGTTCTTTTACAGGTTAGACCATATCATGGTCCCAAGTCTGTTGGCCGGTATATATATCGTTCAAGCACATAAAAATGCATAAAGTCTTGACATTGTTAGTGCTCATTCTACTCAAAGCCACAAACCCAATTTTGCATCTTAGAAATTGCAAGAGCTAAACGTTCATGGGGATACTGTTCTTGTTCTCCTCGGTGTGAGATTTGAGGGTTTTTTTTTTTTTTTTTTTCCCTTCATGGTAGTTCAATTTTCTTATAAGAGCATCAGTGTACTTGATCTCTTCAGTGATTTGAATGTCTCAGCCACCATTTCATAGAAACACACTGCTGCTCCTTTGGTTGGTTGATGATTTTCTTGACGACAAACCTATTTTGATATTTTGGCAGGGCATATTTGATATTTGGTTTGGTATCCAGTGAAGCCATGTTTACTCGATAACTTAATTTGAGTGGAGTCTCACCTCTACAAGCTGCCATCTGATCTTCGCCAGCTACTGATCTCCTCTTACTGATTTCTTAGGGGGGGAAATTAAAACAAACAAAAAAACTCAGCGTTTTCAAGGCAAGGACTTTGATCTACAATAATGATCAATAAATCTAAGCTAATCCCCCAAAAACAAGGAAGAGATATAAGAGCCCTATGAAGAATGTGATCAGAACTCCAAATGCGGGATCAAGTTGAATGAAAAAAAAAGTTGGAGTTAATGGTATTGTTATGTGATAAAGATGTAAACGGTAGAGCTCAAATTTGTGAGTTAAGTTGTGGCTAGTGTAATCATGTAGTTGTGCTTCATGTTGTAATTAGTGTTGTGTAATCTTGATGTGCAAAGTCATCCAAAAGTGGGATGAAGATTTTGGAATAGATGATGACTCTCTTCCGCTAAGAAAAATAAGTAAAAATGAGTACTTATTCTTTGAATTAAAAGTGATGTATATATTGTGAGAGAATGACATATCTCGTAAAATAGAAAATAAGTACTTAAAATATAAGAACCTTAGCGGAACGGCTCTAGCAAAGCATGAACAATAGAAGTAGAGCAACAGGCGCAGCGTATGTGAAGTCGAAAAACCCACAACAGTGATGATTTAAATTTGCATGCTTTTTTTTTGCCAAAATGGTATGAGTTGTATTATATCAGAAAACCGCCGAATACATCGAAGTTGGGTTTCGTCCCAAGGGGAGTAAATAACCAAACAAGAGGCCTAGCTACCCAAAATCACCCACAAGAGCCTCGCAACGGCTTTGCCAGCTAATCGGCCATGACCGACTTCTAAACAAAGAGAGCAACACAGACCTTCGACTATGACAAAGATAGTCAAAAGAACACCAGAAACCCCACACGGGGGAAGAAAACTCCCATTAGCACACAGTTGACCCAACACCTCTTCTGACAAACATTAGCAAGTTAACTGCACGCTACTGGAAACAGAACAAAATAGGGGAGTTAATTAATTAGCAGGCCTAATTTCTGAACTATGGGCTTGTGTAACTACTGGATATGGGCTCTTTAACTTATGACTCTTGAGTCTTAACCAACCCACAAATCTGCTTGTGAGCATCCCCACGCACTCTTCTTACTTTTACACCAAACATAGTTTTTGTTGACCTATGCTGCAATTTGATTTTTTTTTTTGTAATTGTTTTTAAAGTTGTGACTCAACCCATTCTTCAAACTTTATTAATTTATTAGGTTTTTTTAAAACCTTTTTGCTACGGTACCCTTGAATGGATCAAGCCTAAAAAATGTGAAGTTTAAAATCATGAACCATACACGTACAATCACTTATCTACTAGGAAATTTTCAAACACCGTTATGATTATTTAAGTCTAAAATCATCTACAGAATATGCGTAGCTATATTCAATCACTTATTCATTCAAATCTCGAAAAAAAGTGATTACATTGAAACTACTAAAATATGAAGAAGAGATATATGTTGTTTTCCATCACTTATCGAAGATGGTGGTTGCAACTGCTTCACAAGAAGACCAATATGATAATTGATTAAAAAATAAATTATTAATTATACTTAATGGAGGGACCTACTAATTGATGAGTGTGTTCAATCACCATATTCGAAGCACGACAAAGGCTCATCAAATTTGGTGCTCTCATTTGGTGTGTCTGTGAGGGTTAGAGCATCATATCCTTTCTAAACATTGTTCTTAAAAAAAAAAAACTTGAAAATTATGAACTTAACTTAAATATGAAAATTTTGCCCTTATTTGAATTTTTTTCGCATTTGTTAGTTTTGCATCAAACTTTTGTGAGTTATTTATTCATCTCGACAAAAAGAATTGGAAAAGTATTTTTTTTTTACTTTTACCCAAGTATTTTGAGAAATAACCACGTTTTAAAAGAAAAAAATAAAAAAGTAGTTATTTCTCAAAATACTTGGGTAAAAGTAAAAAAAAAAATTACTTTTTCGATTCCTCTTGTCGAGACGAGTCAATAACTCTTAAAAGTTTGGCGCAAAACTAACAAATGCGATAAAAATTTAAATAAGAACAAAATTTTCAGATTTAAGTTAAGTTCATCCGCATAGTTTAATGATTGAAAACTCTATTGACACAGATAACTTATGCACAGGTTGTGCACAGATTTTTGTGGAGCCCACTTTGACGTCCCACAAAAATAATTCCACTCGTTCATTAATTTACAAATATTTTTTCGAGTGACCCTAAAAAAAATAGGTCAATGGGATAACTTTAAGTGTTTGATCCACTCTTACGACTTTTCATTCATAATATTGGTTCATTTAAAATATCAGTTCCGGTTTTAAATTGGATGTTCCAAAGTGTATGATGGTTGTTTGGTCAAGATTAGAGTTGCGGGAACCCGTTTTCTGTCCGTTAGTTGAAGACGGGACTTTTCTTGTTCAGAGATGGCATGTCTCATGGCTAGGCTATGCACATGCAGATATTTTAGGATACTTATCTGTGACGCCCCTATTTTCGGAAATAAAATCGGAGACAAAATATTAATTTTTGAAAATTAGTTAAATTAAATTCAAAATTCAAAACGGATAATTCATCATAAAGATTCATCTATTACAAACCATAGTAGAAATACTGAAATTAGTCTTTGTAGTAATAAACTAAACAAAATAATCGAGCCGTCTTCTAGGTTTGATACGGATCCCAAGCATATTCTGGCTCGACTCCCACCTCTGGATTCTCCTCTGCATAGAATTGCTCACTTTCGGCATTCTGTGTCTCTTCCTGATTTTCTGCAAAATCTGGCACGGAAGCCAGGCAATCCGTACCTGAGTGAAAGAGTTCACCCCGTAGTATAATCCAACCCAACTACCCCTCTTACTTTATAGTTAGCAAGCAGCAGGATAATAGTAATGCGAAAAAGTAAAACAGAGTTTATTCCACATAAACAGTTTATTACTATCCATTAACTTGACGTGTAATTTAAGATCTCCTCCGCGGGATCTTTCCTCCCCAACCGCTAGCTATGCCCTGTCCCATGAGCTCACTTTCTTTTGCTGTCGCGGATTGCACCTAAGTTATGTACCCAGTGTGTATCCCTCTCATTACAACAAAAGAAAGCTTATCATGCCCGAATAATAATTAGGGTTCGCCTATCTTATTGCATCACATCACAATCATCATATTCATCACTGGGCTTACTTTGCCAGTATCAATTCATCACTGGGCTTACTTTGCCAGTTTCAAACCATCACATCCAACTCATCACATCTCAAAATCCCGCTTGCAGACATTCTAAAGAAAATAAAACTTTCCAATTCATCCATTACCTAGCATCGTCTAAGTGAACTCTATTCGCATACCACCCCATGTCTCTAGGGTCCATTCTAACATTCAAATCAAGTGTCGGTGCAATATACAATTAAATCAAATAATAATTAAAATAATTAACGAGCAATGCAATCACACAACTTTTTATGAATGGGTCGTTACCCTTATTCTTGTATGGTACAATGTCAATAATGAAGTGGAATTTTTATAAAAAAATTAATAAAATATTTTCTAGGCTCACATTAATTATTTCTAAGTAATTAGATTTATTAAAAACTAATTAAATACATTAATTAAATAAAAATATTAGAATAATTAACATGACCTTAATAAGAGTCTTAAAGGTCCTATGCAACCAGTTGCGTGTAAAAAAGTTGGGTTCGGAGAGTCGTGGAATTAATTTAAATGAAAGCGTTAAATAAAGTGACCGAAAGTGAAGTAAATAGATAATAAATAATTTACTATTAAAAATATGCTGAGATTAACAAAGTTTCATCTTCAGGATGTATGGAGTCTAAATAAAATTACTCGGGCGTTAATAATAAGGTTTATAAGGTCGTAAAGTAATTTCGATTGGAAATACTATAAAAATAACAATAAATAATAAATTAAAAAAATTATTAAATTAACAAATTATCATCTTTGAGATGCAGGGAGTCTAGAAAAAAATAGTTTGGGTGTTAATGCCTTGTTTGGAAGGTCGTAACTATTTTTCGTTTGTAAACTTTGAAAGATAACTAATAAATAATTTAATAAATAGATAATTAAATAAAAAAAATATGACCTTAACAAGTTATGATCTTTGAGATATAAAAAGTCTAGAAAAAATAGTTTGGGGGTCAAAAATAGTATTCGGAAGGTCGCAAAATCGATTCGAACCAAAACAACAGTTGCCGCAAGGTCTGACCGAGTCAACCTTGCGGCTAAGCATCTAACCGCAAACTCAGGCCTGGTTCTTGCGGCCCGAAGGTTGCGGCCGCAAGGTCGCGTCCAGATTTCATTTTTTCGTCATGGTTTCGATGCATGGGTCCATTCGGGGCATAGGGTTAAGCATAAAAATACTTAATATACTTAGAGGAGAGGTTGGAATGGATTATAATACCTAGTGTAGGGAGGTATTCCCGAACAGATACATCTAGTTGCCGAACACGTGATATTTGGGATCACGCGGTAAGTATGACAGGACTTATCACCGGGCAGTGTGGTGAACGGCGATATGAACCAATGATATGGAAAGTCATTGATCCATGCAGTCTTTTCAGCTGATAAAGACAGAAGACATGTGAGGTCATTTGTCCAAAACACAACGATAAAAACCAGTTGCATGTGAAGTGACTGGTCTATACAGTCTGTTCGGCGATGAGACAGCCGAACAGGGAAAGAAATCCAATCAGATGTTGGAGAAAAGGAAACACTCTGGAAGGGTCCAGAAACGGTGGTATTCCGTTAAGGAATAAGATCCCGAGAGAGTAGGATTTAGAAAAGATACTCAACGGGAATGGGATGTTCGGCCCGTTATGGAAAAGAGTCCTACAAGGATTAAAGTAATGAACTGGTTAAGGAACGAGAGTCCTTGATATCCAGGGTTTCCTATACGAAATAGGAATCCTAGGGCAACAGGAAAGCTTCGACAGCAAGCATCCATGAATCTATAAATATAAGGTAAACCTAAATGTGAAAGGTACGCAATACGTTACATTATTTGATATTTCCTACTGATAATTAGGGTTTATTGAAAAATACGTGATACTAACTTTGCCATTGAAGGGCCTTTGCCACGAGAGGCAGAGGTGCACTCACCCCCCATCTATTTTGCAGATTAGGGTTCTGACGACGAATTAGGGTTCCGGTGAAAAGGCACGAATAAGCCGTTGCAATCCAAGGTGATCCGAAACATCAATTGTTTTCATCCCCCTACAATTGGCGCCGTCTGTGGGAAACGAACCAATTTTTTTAAAAATAATCATGATGGAAGAAGATTCAGTTACTCCGTTTAGTCCAAAGGACCAGTTGGATGGGGGAAGAGATAAATCCCCACCAAGTGCTCCGAGAAAGCCCACTGGTAGACATGGCAGAGATAACTCCAAAGAAAAAGGAGACAAAACTGCTACTGACTCCACGAGAAGGAGTAAATCTCATCGAAGAGAAGAGTCAGTCACCCATTCAAGAAGTATACACAATGATAATGATGTCCTTGATAAAAAGAGAAGGAAAATCGAGGAGTACGCTCGTTTGATTAGAAAACGAGAGTACGAGATACAGGAATTGCAACGGGTACGAGAGCACCCAGAAGACTCCGGACTTTCTCGAAGGAATTCCCAAAAGGACAGACGGACTTTGGTAGTCCATAAGCAGGCTCATTCACGAGGGAGAAGGAGCAGGAGTCCTATCATTGGGCAATACGAAGCTTCTCCACGAAAAAGGAGAAGCAGAAGTAAAAGCCGAACACCGGAAAGAAGGGCTTCTTCACAAAAAAGGAGGAGCAGAAACCAAAGTTCCACCCCAGAAGAGGAGGAAACAAGGAAGCATCATCGGGACAGGTACGAGAGGCCAAATGCTGATTGGGTCAAGACTACGGTTCACAAGTCAAAGGAGCTCGAGGATGGGACAGTAACTGCACGAGAAGCAGCGCGGAAGGCCCTAAGTAATATTGCAGCCTCCCTCTTTGCAAGGAGGCTACAGGAGGCTAGGTTGCCGAGCAGAGTGAAGCACGGTGCGTTCGTACTTTACGAGACAAATACGGATCCCGTAGCTCACATACAGCACTATCAACAGGCTATGTTCATGCATGAGGGGGATGATGCCATCTTATGCAAGATGTTCCCCTTCAGTCTTGGCAAGGTGGCATTAGCTTGGTTTCATAAACTGGCCCCACGATCCATACGAGGATGGAGGCAATTGGCTGAGGAATTCACTGCTCGGTTCTTGACTAGCAGAAAAGCCCCAAAGACTTTTGAAAGTCTTTCCACCATGAAGCAGGAGGAAAATGAGCAGATCAGGGATTATGCAAAGAAGTACTGGGAAACTTTCAACGAGATTGAAAGCTGCAGTGAGGAGTATGCAATTGCCACCTTCAAGACTGGTTTGCCAGTTCGGGGAGAGCTGCGTCGCTCATTGAATAAACATCCAGTAGCTACGTTGGCTAAACTGATGGAACGCATAGAGCAATACGCCAGAATGGAGGATGACATACTCCGTGAGGATGGCAGGACTGTTGCCGAACAGTCGAAGGCACCTGTCAAAAAATTGGATAAGCCAGAGCCCAAAACTTATAGAGAGAGAAGGGAGTATGGGCAGGCTAAGAAAGAGCCGTACAAGGATAAGCAAGCTCCTGACCCCAAATCTTTCTTTTCTATCACTACGGCTTGGAAGGAACCAATTTATAGGATTCTTTATCGAATAAAGAATCAGCCATATTTTAAATGGCCCCCGAGTTTAGACGGAGACAAGGATGCAAAACGTGCTACGAATCAGCACTGCAGTTACCATAAAGATTGGGGCCATATGACTGAGGATTGTGAGATGTACAAGAGACACCTTGATGATTTGGTCTCTCGGGGCTATCTCAAGGAATTTATCCAGGAGGATCCAAAGGAGAAAAGGAAAGCCATGGAACTGGGTTACGAGCAAAATCCTAAAGGAGTAATCCACATGATACATGGGTTGGCCACACCTTATACGAGAAATGAAGTTAGGCTGTTACAAAGGCAAGTCAAGCACGACCAGCATGTAATGCGACTGGGAAACAAGAGAGGGCGAGAGAATGATGTGTGCAATGATAGCATAGCATTCACAGATGATGACCTGGGAGAAGTCCAAATACCCCACAATGATGCTTTGGTCATAACCCTGCGAGTTGGGGAATATGACATTGAGAGGATTCTAGTGGACTCAGGAAGTTGTACAGAGGTGATGTACTACGATGCGTTCAAAAAGCTGGGGCTGACCCAAACAGACTTAGAGCAATCTACGACACCTTTGATTGGGTTCGGTGCAGGAGCAGTCTGGCCTCTTGGAAAGGTAACACTACCTGTTCGGGCTGGATCAGTGGTATTAAGGACAAATTTTTTAGTTATCGATGTTCCTTCTTCCTATAACGCGATTATAGGGAGGACATGGTTGCACAAGATGAGAGCAGTCTCCTTGACTTATCACCAGATGGTTAAATTTCTAGGATCGAATGGGGTTGAGGTACTTAGAGGCAATCAGAAAGTGGCCCAACAATGTTTAATTTCCATCATTAAAGAGCCCCAAAGGCCCACCACATTCATACATTAGAAATACCAGATCAACCAACTATCGAGGATGTTGGAAGAAGTCCGGCTGAAAAGGTGGTTGAAGGCTTGGAGAAAATTCAGATCAACGAGACTGATCCTGAAAGATATTTCTTAATCAGAGAATCATTACCAGCGGACGAAAAGGCTGAATCAATAAGATTTCTGAAAGAATATGTTGATGTATTTGCATGGGTACCAGAGGAAATGCCCGGAGTAGATGCAGGTGTGATTTGTCATCATTTAAACATTGATCCTCAGCATAAGCCGATCATTCAGAAAAAATGGAGGGCAGCCGTGCAGCATTTGGATGCAGTAATTGAAGAGGTCGATCGTTTACTGGAGGCCAAAGCAATACGTGAAGTCTACTACCTAGAGTGGTTATCCAACATCGTTGTGGTGAAGAAAAAGAATGGGAAGTGGCGTGTCTGCGTAGACTTCACAGACCTAAACAAGGCATGTACAAAAGATAGTTTTCCTCTTCCAAGGATTGACCAGTTGGTTGACTCAACCGCTGGTTATGAGCGAATGAGTTTTCTCAATGCATATCGAGGATATCATCAGATTGCTATGTTTGGGCCTGATCAAGAGAAGACTTCATTTATCACACCACGAGGGTTGTACTGCTATAGTATTATGCCGTTTGGGCTAAAGAATGCTGGGGCAACATACCAAAGACTTGCAACCATTATGTTCAAAAGGCTTCTTGGAAAGACTATGGAAGTTTACATAGATGATATGGTGGTGAAAAGTCAAGATAAACGGGGGCATATAGCTGATTTAAAAGAAGCTTTTGAAATTCTGAGGGAGTACAAACTGAAACTCAACGCCTCGAAATGTGCGTTTGGAGTCGGTTCTGGAAAGTTCCTGGGCCATTTGGTGACCATGAGAGGGATTGAGGCTAACGCTGATCAAATTGCAGCCCTACAAAGGCTACAAAGTCCCAAAGCCACTAAGGAAGTCCAGAGGTTGACTGGAATGGCTGCAACACTTAATAGATTTATCAGCAGGTCAAGTGACAAGTGCATACCCTTCTTTCAATTATTAAAAAAGAGGGAGGGATTCGAATGGGGAGCAGAGTGTGAACATGCCTTCCAGGACCTAAAAAAGTATTTGGCCGAGCCCCCACTTTTGTCAACTCCACAGCCAGGTGAGTCTTTAATTTTGTACTTAGCTGTTTCTGAGCATGCAGTAAGTGCAGTCCTGTTGAGGGATTTGGGAATCGAACAAATCCCTATTTATTATGTTAGCAAGACGCTACTGGATGCAGAGACGAGATATCTGCCCTTAGAAAAACTTGTCCTGGCACTTAGAACAGCCACAAGGAAACTGCCACACTACTTCCAAAGCCACAAGGTTGTGGTTTATACTGAGTTTCCATTGAAATCACTACTACGAAAAGCAGACTTTTCGGGAAGGATCTCGACGTGGTCCGTCGAGTTAAGTCAGTACGATCTCGATTACCAGCCACGCACAGCAATCAAAGGCCAAGTATTGGCAGATTTTGTGGCAGAGTTTTCTCCTACGGTGGCTCCCCTACCTCCTACGAGAAAGGAACAGGCGACTAAGACATCACCCATGAAGATTCAACCCTCAGCCGAACAGGACCCTATGGAATGGAAGTTATTTGTTGATGGATCAGCATATAATACTGGTTCAGGAATTGGGGTTGTCCTTTTTCCTCCTGAAGGAGTACTGATCGAACTATCTGTTCGACTCGATTTTAGTGCATCAAACAATGTGGCGGAGTACGAGGCACTTTTAGCTGGCTTGAGGAGTGCAAAAACCCTAAAAGCAGAACGGGTTAGGGTGTATTGTGATTCACAACTTGTGGTTAATCAGCTGTCCGGGGAATATGAAACCCGAAGTGAAAAGATGGAAGCCTACGTACAGGCAGCCAAAGACCTGCTTGATACCTTCGAAAGGGCATACATTGAACAGATAAGTTCCGGACAAAATGCTCAAGCAGATTCGTTAGCTTGGTTGGCTACAGCTGTACCAACTGAGTTCAAAAGGAAGGTGGCAGTAGAATATTTGAGTGAGTCGAGCATTGGGAGAAGTGTGGACTTGGTCTTGGATGTGAACCAAGGACCAAGTTGGATGGACCCAATCATAGAGTTCTTACGAGACGAGATACTCCCTTCTGACAAAAAGGAGGCTCATAAGATAAAGATCAAATCTGCTAGGTTTTGGCTGTCCCCAGAGGGTAAGTTATACAGAAAATCCTTTACAGGCCCGTATTTGCTATGCGTACATCCTGAGATGGTGCAGAAATTTCTTCATGAAATCCACGAGGGAACATGTGGGAGCCATGCTGGAGGCAGATCCATTGCCCACCAAGCAATTACCCAAGGCTACTGGTGGCCATACATGCAGGAAGATGCAAAGGTGTATGTGAAAATTTGTGAAAAATGTCAAAAATTCTCACCAATGATTCGAACACCAGCCGAGGATCTGGTGCCTTTGACAAGTCCTTGGCCATTTGCTCAATGGGGAATGGACATCGTGGGTCCCCTACACAAAGCAACTGGGAATCAAAAATTCCTGCTAGTTGCAACAGACTATTTCACTAAGTGGATTGAGGCAGAACCATTGGCCAAAATCACTAAACCTATGATAGAAAGGTTCGTGTGGAAGAGCATCATCACTCGCTTTGGGGTCCCTTACTCATTAATTACAGACAATGGATCCCAATTTCAGAAGAAATTTAAGGCTTTTTGTGTCCAGTACGGAATACGAAATTATTATTCAACCCCAACTTGCCCTCAGAGTAATGGGCAGACAGAGGCGTCTAATAAAACTATCCTTGACGGGATCAAGAAGAGGCTGGACAAAGCCAAAGGGAAGTGGCCTGACGAGTTACCATTAGTACTATGGGCTCACCGAACAACGCCTAGAAGGTCTACGGGAGAGACCCCCTATTCATTGGCATATGGAACAGAGGCTGTCATACCTCTGGAAGTTGGTCTTCTGACCAATAGGACCGCATTAGTCGCAAGCGGGGCAATGATAAGGCCCTTGAAATTGAGCTTGACCTCGCCGAGGAGAGGAGGGAAAGTGCCTTGGTCCATCTGGCGTCCTACTAGGAACAGTTGATGAAGAGCTATAATAAGCACGTTCATCCTCGAGAATTTGGTGTTGGAGACCTAGTACTACGAAAGATGCTCGGCAACACCAAGGTGGCCAACGAAGGCAAGTTGGGGGCAAACTGGGAAGGCCCATATCGAGTAACCGAGATTGTAGGCATAGGGGCCTATAAATTGGCAGATTTGGATGGTAATCCAATTCCGAGGCCTTGGAATGTCCATAATCTACGAAAATTCTTTATTTAGAAGCATTAAGTTCTGTTTTAGATCGCACTACGTGCTTATGTGGGAGTTACGAATATAATTCCCTTGTTCTAGTTTTGTTATTTTAGTTGCAAGGGGTACGAATAACGCCCTCTTGAGTTTGGCAGATTATGAATAAAATCACTTTTTAAATATTGCGTTCTTGGTTTTTGTCTAAAAAATACGAACTACGGGCTTGGTTTCCCTCATTCGTATTGGGGAGCAGGGAACAGACAACTCCGTTCAAAAGAAGTACGAGAAACTTAGAAAGATTTTAAGTACGTAAAACTTACAATCAGTTCAAAAGTACGTGACATTCAGAAAGTTTTTAAGTACAAGAAACTTAGAACTTTTTTAAGTACGTGCAACTTAAATTCAGTTCAAACAAACACCTATACATTTAAGTACGTGAAACTTAAATGGTGTACGAATACAAGTATGAAAAACTTGTATGATTTTTAAGTACGTGAAACTTAACGAGTACAAGTATGAAAACTTGTATGATTTTTAAGTACGTGCAACTTAAAAAGTTAAACACATACAAGTATACAACACTTGTATGGTTTTTAAGTACGTGAAACTTGAAAGTACAAGAGACTTAGAAAAGCATTTAAGTACGAGAAACTTAGAAAGAACAAAAAGTGGAATGATGTTCACAATATTTGCTAAATACTGAATGCTTATATGCAAGCAAACATGTGATTACACGGATCCAAGTACGAAATACTTAGATAAAACTATTTGCATCCGAACAGATGCAAAAACGAGGGGAACCGAGCAAATGATATAGTTATGCCACAAGGGGCCGAATACCTGTGTCATGCAAAGTATCAAATAGTATTGATGCCACGCAGGGCTCGAATATCATGGTCACGTAGGACCAGCCAACATTGTTTAAAGTTCTTTATGCAGACTTACCAAGTCAATCTAAATTTTGGATTTCTGAACGAGTTACATTTGGAACCTCTCCACTGGCTCCCGCAGTTGTATCACCTTCAGTTGCATTCTCCTCCAAATTAATGGGTTCAAGGGTTGATTCCCGAGCAGGTGATTGTATGGGATGAATGTCAGTTGGCGTATCCTCCCTCGCATTAACAAAATCTTCAATCTCCTGCTCAACATCAACCTCTGGGGACTCCTTTTATTCCTGAGAAGCTGCTGCAGAATGTCTACTCGGCAGATCATTTTCCACCCAGAGAGGAGAGTCTTCAGCGATACCAACTTTTGTCAGACAAGCCTTCCAGCTGGCAACCCAGATCTGGTCCTGTATGGCTGGCATCTGTTCGACATAACTTGCTGTTATGGCGTCGAAGCCCTTCTGGTATCCATCTTCATAGGCCGCCTTTTTGGTACTATCAATTTCGGACAGTGCTTGGCTGAGACTCTCCTCAGCAGTTTCAAGCTTTTCCTTAGTACCTGCTGCTTCCAGTTTTGCCTTGTCTCTCTCTCTCTCCAGTCTTGTCATTGTTTGAAGCTGCCTTGTGTTATCTTTCAAAAGCCTATTGCGCTCTTGCTCGATCTCTTAAAGTTTTTGTCCCAATACGACCATTTTTTGAATGAACAATGGAATACCAAAAGAGTTAATGATCAAGTATAACACAAGGGTTGAAACTTGTTTAAGGAAAAGTTTTTGTTATTACCTTAATACCACTGACGAGACCAGTGGCTACAAGGCGATCAGGTGGGGATCCGAATTCTTTCTGCATATCAACTGGGAGTAACAACCCTTGAGCCAGGGCAAGTGCTGTTTCTGACGAACTAGCACTGTCTCCAACGTGAACGGGACGGTCTCCCCTACTGAATGGAGGAGTCCATGTCTGGGGAAGTAATTGAGTAGTTGGCGACGTGGGGTGATGGGTTTCTATATCTGCTTGAGAAGCAGTACTAGCTGGGTCTTCGGATCTAGGCCTTTTATCTCGATGAGCGTCACCAGCATCGAGAGCAGAATCCGCTCCTTGGGTAGATGAAGGGGAGCAGGTAGAACCTCCTCTGTTGCGACGGGGTACGGGAGGAGCGTTCCCAGTAGAAGCTACCCGACCAGATCCACGTCCCCGAGAAGAGACGGTGAGAAAGGAGCTGAGGTTTAAGGGCTGACGTGTCATAGTGCTTGAGTGTGGAGGAGATGGAGAATAACCTGAAGAGGAGGATTGGCTGGTCACGCGGCTGGGAGCTGACTGTTCGGGCTGTGGTTGATAGGCAGCCTGTCTCAGCAAGGGTCTTCGAACTCTTACCCGAGGTAGCGGAACGCCTTCTGAAATAGGGACTTCACCCAACTGCCCGGCGATTGTCACTCCACCACTAGATCTTAGACTCCTCGGCTGTGGAATGGTCGAAGTTGAGGCAGCACTGGTACTTGGGTTTGCAAGTCTTATATCGATAACACCTCTGTAATAGGGATCGTATCCCAAAAGCACGTCAGCGTTCCGACCCCGACCAGCTGTTGAGGTGCTGGGTTCACCTGAATACTTCAAAACCCTGTTAATCTCAGCTGTTCGGATGTAGCTTGGTTCACGTCTTGGACGCCTATTAGCATTCTCCGCTGTAGGTCAAGGCATAAACAGAGGTTAAAATAAGCAGAAGTACAATAACAAGGGAAAATGCAAAATGCATAAATGAAAAATGAGAAGCATACGTGGGTATCCCCATATGTGGGGGCAATAGAGGCCCATCACCTGACCATCCTCTCCTAGTGGCTCAAAGCCTCCAGTGACGTAGAGGAAATCGATTTCATGATCCCGAGCAGAGTCTGGCAGGTTTAGCACGAGACGTTTTTCTGCCCTTCTAACTTTGAAGTAGTAAGTATTGTATTCAGGGTTTAGTACAATGCTGTACCACCACTGAATGTCCCAAATTCCTAGCTGGGTCCCCAGAATCCTATTCAAAGCTACTACTCCCATTATCAGCCTAAAAACGTTTGTTGATACTTGCATGGGGGTGAGACGGTACCAGTTTAGGATCTGGCGGAGTAATGGGTGAAGAGGAAATCGGACTCCACCTTCAACAATGGCCACAATAGGGATACACATTCTATCCCATAAGCCACCATCCCTATCTGCTCCTAGAGGGGCAAGTTCGAGCCCCACATTATCAAGAATGCTATACTCAGTCCTAAATGCCGCCATGGCAGTTGGGGTTTCACAGAGTTTCCTAAACTTACTGGGTTTTGGAAGATTTTCATCCGCCATGGATACGAAAGAAATGAGCAGGATAGAATCGGAAACTAGGTGCAATCGAAACCCTAAAAAACCAAAAATTTGGATCGAATCTCAGAATAAGACACAAGAAGGAGCAAGAATAAGAAGTCTTACGAAACTATTGCAGTGGTTCCCTGGAACGCAATCGAATTTGCAGACGACGGCGATGGCGGATGTGAGGCGGGATATATTCGCCTGGTTTTAGAGAGAGAAAGAGAAGGCTCAAGCTTTGGAGAAAAATCCAAAAAACATCCTCTTTGGGATTTAAGTGAAAGAGACGGAGACGAAACCATCTCGTTTCACGCCGTTACAAGTAAAAGTAACGGAAAGCAAATGTCGTTCTGACGCCGTTCGAAAGAACGTCAGTTCGAAATTAATGTTAGGCATACAAAACGTGCCACGTGGAGTCATTACCCCGAAATGGTATAATGACAGAGGCGCCAAAAGCATCAATGAAGTATTAAATACAATGACTGCACGGGATCAGAAGACTTTGGTCTAAACATTCGTTTCTAAGCTTCATATATTGCCCCCGAACAGTGGCAGATAAATGAAGCTAGGGAGCAATTGTAGGGAGGTATTCCCGAACAGATACATCTAGTTGCCGAACACGTGATATTTGGGATCACACGGTAAGTATGACAGGACTTATCACCGGGCAATGTGGTGAACGGCGATATGAACCAATGATATGGGAAGTCATTGATCCATGCAGTCTATTCGGCTGATAAAGACAGAAGACATGTGAGGTCATTTGTCCAAAACACAACGATAAAAACCAGTTGCATGTGAAGTGACTGGTCTATACAGTCTGTTTGGCGATGAGACAGCCGAACAGGGAAAGAAATCCAATCAGATGTTGGAGTAAAGGAAACACTCTGGAAGGGTCCAGAAACGGTGGTATTCCGTTAAGGAATAAGATCCCGAGAGAGTAGGATCTAGAAAAGATACCCAACGGGAATGGGATGTTCGGCCCGTTATGGAAAAGAGTCCTACAAGGATTAAAGTAATGAACTAGTTAAGGAACGAGAGTCCTTGATATCCAGGGTTTCCTATACGAAATAGGAATCCTAGGGCAACAGGAAAAATTGGGCAGCAAGCATCCATGAATCTATAAATATAAGGTAAACCTAAAGGTGAAAGGTACGCAATACGTTGCATTATTTGATATTTCCTACTGATAATTAGGGTTTATTGACAAGTACGTGATACTAACTTTGCCATTGGAAGGCCTTTGCCACAAGAGGCAGAGGTGCATTCACCCCCCGTCTATTTTGCAGATTAGGGTTCCGACGACGAATTAGGGTTCCGATGAAAAGGCACGAATAAGCCGTTGCAATCCAAGGTGATCCGAAGCATCAATTGTTTTCATCCCCCTACACCTAGAATTGGATCAGATTGAATTAAAAACGAATCTTGAATTTTGGGGAAGAAGACTTCGGGTTCTTTGATCGGGGGACCTTAGGATTGAATTGGACGATGCTTGGTGATGCTACGGGTTGTAGGAAGAGATTGGAACGGTCGAATCGAGTTTCGGTTGGGTCTTGGTACAGAATCCACTTTTCTCTCTCTCACTTTCTCTCTCAAAACTCCATGGATTGGAGTTTCATTCTCTCCGATTTTTCTCTCCTTTCTGGACTAGTGGGGCGTGGGGAATATTGTGGTATGAACTAGGGTCGGATTAATGAGGTATATATAGGAGAATTTTAAAGAAGTTGTGGCGGTAGTGCTAGGCGGTACGCCACTTCTCCAATTTTCTCGAGGATCTCAAAAGGGCCAATGTATCGTGGTGACAGTTTTCATTTCTTTCTGAATCGGATAACTCCTTTTTGTGGTCTGATCTTCAAGAGCACATGTTCTCCAACCTGAAAGGTCAATGGTCTGGTCCTCTTGTCAGCGTAGCTCTTTTGTCGACTTTGCGCGGTTAGGAGCCGTTGGCAAATGGTTTGGATCTTTTCTGTCGTCTCTCGGACTAACTCTGGTCCTAGTAAGCTTGCTTCTCCCAATTCAGCCCAACAAACTGGCGAGCGACAAGGTCGCCCATACAGAGCTTCGTATGGTGCCATGTCTATGCTGGATTGATAGCTGTTGTTATAGGCGAACTCAACTAGGGGTAGGTGTCGTTCCCAACTTCCTTTAAAGTCCAAAACACAAGCGCGGAGCATGTCTTCTAAGATTTGGATTGTTCTTTCGGATTGTCCGTCCGTCTGTGGGTGAAATGCGGTGCTGAGACGAAGGTCGGTTCCTAAAGCTTTCTGCAGGCTACCCCAAAAGGTCGACGTGAATCGTGAATCTCGATCACTCACGATGGATACGAGTACACCGTGTAATCGCATGATTTCTCGTATGTAGAGCGTGCTGAGGGAATCCATCGAATCCGTCATCTTCATGGGTAAAAAGTGGGCGGATTTGGTTAAACGGTCAATTATCACCCAAATGGCGGTGTTTGATTGTGGAGACCTTGGCAATCCTGCCACAAAATCCATGGCAATATGTTCCCACTTCCATCCAGGTATAGGTAATGGTTGTAGGGTCCCACCGGGTTTCTGATGTTCCGCTTTTACTTGCTAGCAAGTGAGGCATTATGAGACGTATTTGGCCACATCCCTCTTGATTCCAACTCACCAGTACTGTCGGTGGAGGTCTTGGTACATCTTGGTGCTCCCTAGGTGGACGGCGAAGTTGGAATGGTGGAATTCCTTAAGTACTGCTTCCCGGAGGGTACCGATGTCTGGTACAAAGATTCTTCCCCGGAAGCGGAGGCTCTTATCAGCGTGGATCTCCCACCCGGCTGCTGATGTTCCAATTGAGAGTTGATGCCGGATGAAGTCGCATTCTTGTTCAAAGGTTTGAGCTAAAAGAAGTTCTCGGTGCAAGGCTGGAGTTGTGACTATGGCGAAGAGACACGCGTCAGTGCCTTCTGCGGTTGGTTGCAGTTTGAAGCTGTTAAGGTCCTCCATCATTTTCCACTCTCTTATGGCTAAACTAGCCACTTGTCCTCGGTTCTTGCGACTCAGCACATCAACGACTACGTTTGCCTTTCCAGGATGATAAGATATTGTGAAGTTGAAATCCTCCAAGTATTCCACCCATCTCATTTGTCTCATGTTTAGCTCTTTCTGGGTAAATAAGTATTTCAAAGTTTTGTGGTCCGTAAATACCTCGAACTGCTCTCCGTATAGATAGTGTCGCCAAGACTTTAGGGCGAATACTGCTGCTGCCAGTTCCATATCGTGAGTTGGATAGTTCTTTTCATGCGGCCTCAACTGTCGGGATCCGTAAGCAACTATTTTTCCATTTTGCATGAGTACAGCTCCCAATCCATCTCTAGATGCATCGCAGCACACGGTATACCCTGCGCCTCGTTCAGGTATGATCAATATAGGAGCGCTAGTCAGCCTCTTCTTAAGTTCTTGGAAGGATCTCTCACATGCTTTGTTCCATTCAAACTTAACCCCTTTTTGGGTCAATCGCGTCAATGGTTTTCCCAAGATGGAGAAATCCTGTATGAATCTTCTGTAGTAGCCGGCTAATCCCAAGAAACTTCTAATCTCGAACACCGTAGAAGGTCTTTTCCAGTCCATGACTGCTTCTACTTTGTTGTCGTCGACTAAGATTCCTTTCTCTGACACCACGTGTCCTAGGAATTTGACTTCTTTCATCCAGAATTCGCACTTGCTGGCCTTCGCATACAAATGGTTATCTCGAAGTACTTGGAGGACAATTCTCAAGTGGTTTTCGTGTTCTTTCTCCGTTGGAGAGTATACAAGGATGTCATCGATGAACACTACCACAAATTTGTCCAAGTACAGCGTGAAAATTTGGTTCATCAGGCACATGAAAATAGCAGGAGCATTGGTTAGACCGAACGGCATGACTATGAACTCGTAGTGTCCGTAACGCATGCGGAATGCCATCTTAAGTATGTCACAATCCCGAATTCGCAATTGGTGATATCCAGATCTTAGATCAATCTTCGAGAAACAAGTTGACCCTTTCAGTTGGTCGAACAAGTTGTCTATTCTCGGTAGAGGATATCTGTTCTTGATGGTGACCTTGTTGAGTTGGCGGTAGTCGATACAAAGTCAGAGTGTTCCTTCTTTTTTTTTGACAAATAGCGCTGGAGCTCCCCATGGTGAGGTACTAGGTCAGATAAAACCCTTTTCTAGGAGTTCCTGTAGCTGTGTCTTCAACTCTCGTAGCTCTGCTAGAGCCATTCGATACGAGGCCATCGATATTGGAGCCGTGCTGGGTTGCAACTCGATGGTGAAATCCAATTCCCTTGGTGGCGGTAATCCTGGTAATTCCTCTGGAAATACGTCCTCGTACTCGCAGACGACGTGAGGGAGGCCCAACTCCATTTGGTCTGTTTCCTCCAATTTGAGACTCGCTAACCATCCAACGAGCTTCCTATGCCACTTTGTTTCGTGCGCATGGGGTGCAGATGGGTCTTGTCTATCCCCCTTAAACTTGAAACACGTTCCATCTGGCGAATAGGCTGTCACCATCTTTCGATGGCAGTCTATGACAGCTCGGTGTGCAGTCAACCAGTCCATCCCGAGTATGACGTCAAAGTCCGTCATTTCGATTACTCGTAAGTCGCATGTTAACCGCAAGTTCGATACTTCTAGTTCGCACCCTTTACAGATTAGTACTACCGGAATCTTACCCCCTAGTGGTGAGGTCACATGCATAGTTGTCTTTAGAGGTTCAGTTTCTAATCCAAGTATAGATACACATGTGGCAGATATGAATGAGTGCGAAGCTCCAGAATCAAATAGTGCTTGAACGCATGTAGTAAAAAGAGTAAGGGTACCTTGGATTACTGCATGGTCCATCTCCTCTTCCGTCCCTTGCAGCGCAAACACCCTTCCAGCATTGGGCTGGATTGGCCCGTTCGATCCTCTGTTCTGAGTTGGCGGTTGGTTCCACCCACCGCGAGGCTAGTTCTGTTCTCCGGGTTGGTTACTATTCCAAGTTGGTCTAGCTTGATTCTGATTCCCAATTCCTGCAGCCCTGACTTGATTTTGTGACGGCTGTCCCCCCTGGCTTCCAACTCCGATCAACTTGGGACAGTTGATCTGGATTTGTCCTTCTTCATGGCAGAAATAACAGCGACGGACTGGGTATTGGTTCTGGGGAAAGAGGTTGCGGTTTGGTCCAGGATTAGGGTTTGGACCTCGGTTTATTACTTGGATCTAGTTTGGATTAGGGTTAGGGTTTCGATTGAACCCTGGGTTGGGGTTCCTCCAAGCTGGGTTGGATTGTGATGGTTGCGGGCGAGGGTAGTTTTGGTGGTAGGGTTGGGAGGTTGGGGCACTCCTTTTGTTAGGGTTGGTGCGGATAGGTCCTCCAACTGCAGGTATTGCCTTCTTTTGCTCACGCCTTGTCTTGAAATCCACGTTTTCTCTCTCTATCTTAAGTGCGCATTGCACCACTTGTGAGTAGGTGGGAAGTGTCTGCGCCATCACTGCTCGGCGTGTCTCATTGAGTCCCCACTCAAATTTTCTTGCCTTGTCGTCATCAGTAGGTATGATTGTTGTGCCATAACGGGACAGTTCTTCAAATCGTGATGCGTACTGGGTCACGGTCATTGTGCCATGCTCGAGGTTCATGAATTCCAAGGCCAGTGCTTGTTTGACGGGTGTTGGAAAGTACTTGTCAAGGAAGATTTTCTCGAACCTCTCCCAAGTCATTGTTCCCACATCATTGGTGTTCTTCATCAGGTTCCACCAATGCTGAGCTTCACCTTGCATCTGATAGGTGGCTAGAGCAATTCGATTGCTGGCTTCTTGAATATCTAGGGTTTCAAGAATTTTCTTGATTTCTTCCAACCAAGCTTCCGCAGCTGTGGGGTTAGGTTCTCCTTGAAAGTAGGGAGGGCAACGCTTGCAGAATTCATTTAGTGCCTGACTTCTGGTCATTGGTCCTCGAGGTGTGTGCGGGGCTCCACGCTGATTCTGGTTATTTGCAGTCCCAGCGGTAATGAATGCTTGCATGAGTTGGACTAGTTCGGTAGTCCCAATTTGGTTGTTGAGTTGAGGGGCTCCATTTTGTCAATTGTTTTGCTCGTTATTCAGGTTGTCTCTCGTTTCCTCCATCTAGATATCGTTATGTTATAATTTAGTAAGGGGGGGTTTATTATGAGAACATATATATTTGTATAAATTTATTAAATACATGAAAACAGAACATCATCAGAAACTTTTCTTTTATTAACAAAACGAATCAAACACATCAATCATGTTAAAATATACTACTCAGATGTGTAGCTACTAAAAGTCAAGATAATTCCCACTACCACAATTGTTCTCTTAGGAAGAAACAAAACATAAAATAAAATAAATAAATAAAAATGCTGCGCATAAATAACTAGTAGGTGCTAAAGAAATCGATCAATCGAAAAGCATTAGAAAATGCTCTCTTAGAAGACTCTGCTTTTCGATGGTGTCCTCTGTGAGCCCGTAGCAACGCCATGTTACTCGCCATAGTGGTTCCTGCTGGTTGGGGTTTGGGTAGTTATAAGGTTCTAGGCGGATGGGTATCTCTGCATAGGTGATGTGATCGGTGAAGTCGGCATTCTCTAAAATGATACGATGTTCCTGCTCGGGACGGGACCTTGCGACTCGTGAATAATGGATGTTGTCGGTGTAGTGTTCCCGAAATCCTTGAGGTACAGCGATGAGATAGTATCCATTATAACATGGGGCTTGGATCTTTACTAGCCCTAGGTAAGCTGATTGTGCCCTGATCTTAAATGGGCAAGGGTATAGCGGTTCTAGCTGTATATAGACCCAAGTGTTTGGACCATAGTCAGAATGGTGTCCTACCCATGGAATTCCTGCGGGTCAAGCCATCTTAGGACGAGGTGGAGGGTCGGCATCTATGACTTCACACTCACTGTCTGATTCTTCCATTGGTACGGGAACTGGAGAAGGTAGAGGTTCCTGCATTTCGAGCCGTTGGCTAGTCAGCCACCACTGCAGCTCGGCATCCATATCTCTTGGTGCATCTATGGGTAAGAGCCAGCCATAATCATCCATCTCCGGTTCTGCCAAAAATCCATCTTCACTGTCAGTGCTGTTTTCTGCATCTTCTTCTAATTCTGGCTCATCATTGCCCATCTCTTCATCCTGGTTTTGCCCTTCCTCTGGTGCTATTGGCTCCTCCTGCTCTGGCTGCCAGGGGCCCAAATGGTAGTCGTGGTCTAATCCTGGAAATGGAGGCTCTTCTGGGTCTTCTTCCTCCTCGGGGGGTTCTTCGGGATCCTCTTCTTGCTCAGGGGGTTCCTCAGGATCTCCCTCTTCCTCAGGGGGTTCTTCGGGATTCCCTCGCGGTCCCACTTGTACTCCGAGGATGTAGGTTAGTATGCCTCGTATCTCATGGTCTTCAACGGTGGAGCGGGTGACGGCGTCGGCGAGAGCTGAAATCCTTCGGTGAGCCTGTCTCATCCGATATAGGGTAGGGAACATTCCTGCCAAATAATCATCTCCCATTGAAAAATCTGGGGTGGCTGTCATGAATGCCTTTAGGTTTTCTACTTCCGCAGTTAGCTGGGCCATCTCATCCTCCTCCTAAATATTGGGAGGGTTATGGTTCCGGTCTGGGGTGGGAATCGGAGGCTGGTTATTCATATCCCTATAATATGAGTAATAGGGTTCGCTCTTGATATCAAAGCCTGGTATGCTTTCTAGAATATCATGGATTTCCTTCTCGAGGTTAGCCCTTCTCCATGGGCTTGGATGCTGAGCCGTGTATACTTCCCTCTGGTTTGGCGGATTCGCCATCAGCTGCTGATATTGAGCATACATAATTGGGAACTCAGTATGTACGTAAAGTCTCGAAAAGAGAAGTCGGATCCTACGGTGTTTTCCAAGAAGTCCTGCAATCTGCTCTATTCATCGGCTAGTTGGTCTGCAAACATGGGGTCCATCTATAAAAGCAAGAAAAATATATTTATCGTTAGGTTTCGGTATATTTCAAACAGTGTCATTTTAAACTTGTAGTGAAATACTTAATCTAATGTGATCTACCCAAACTACCCAAGGCCGATGGTTTGAACCTAAGGCTTTGATACCAAGTTGTGACGCCCCAATTTTTGGGAATAAAATCGAAGACAAAATATTAATTTTTGAAAATTAGTTAAATTAAATTCAAAATCCAAAACGGATAATTCATCCTAAAGATTCATCTATTACAAACCATAGTAGAAATACTGAAATTAGTCTTTGTAGTAATAAACTAAACAAAATAATCGAGTCGTCTTCTAGGTTTGATATGGATCCCAAGCATATTCTGGCTCGACTCCCATCTCTGGATTCTCCTCTGCATAGAATTGCTCACTTTCGGAATTCTGTGTCTCTTCCTGATTTTCTACAAAATCTGGCACGGAAGCCAGGCAATCCGTACCTGAGTGAAAGAGTTCACCCCGTAGTATAATCCAACCCAGCTACCCCTCTTACTTTATAGTTAGCAAGCAGCAGGATAATAGTAGTGCGAAAAAGTAAAACAGAGTTTGTTCCACATAAACAGTTTATTACTATCCATTAACTTGACGTGTAATCTAAGATCTCCTCCACGGGATCTTTCCTCCCCAACCGCTAGCTATGCCCTATCCCATGAGCTCACTTTCTTTTGCTGTCGCGGATTGCACCTAAGTTATGTACCCAGTGTGTATCCCTCTCATTACAACAAAAGAAAGCTTATCATGCCCGAATAATAATTAGGGTTCGCCTATCTTATTGCACCACATCACAATCATCATATTCATCACTGGGCTTACTTTGCCAGTATCAATTCATCACTGGGCTTACTTTGCCAGTTTCAAACCATCACATCCAACTCATCACATCTCAAAATCCCGCTTGCAGGCATTCTAAAGAAAATAAAACTTTCCAATTCATCCATTACCTAGCATCGTCTAAGTGAACTCTATTCACATACCACCCCATGTTTCTAGGGTCCATTCTAACATTCAAATCAAGTGTCGGTGCAATATACAATTAAATCAAATAATAATTAAAATAATTAACGAGCAATGCAATCACACAACTTTTTATGAATGGGTCATTGCCCTTATTCTTGTATGGTACAATGTCAATAATGAAGTGGAATTTTTATAAAAAATTAATAAAATATTTTCTAGGCTCTCATTAATTATTTATAAGTAATTAGATTTATTAAAAACTAATTAAATACATTAATTAGATAAAAATATTAGAATAATTAACATGACCTTAATAAGAGTCCTAAAGGTCCTATGCAACCAGTTGCGTGTAAAAAAGTTGGGCTCGGAGGGTCGTGGAATTAATTTAAATGAAAGCGTTAAATAAAGTGACCGAAAGTGAAGTAAATAGATACTCCCTCCGTCCCAAAATGTTTGTCCGGTCCGCAAAACGGGGTGTTAAAAATAATACAATTTTTGCAAGAAAAAATCAAAAGTTTTTTAACAACTTACTAGATATCAATGAGTATTTTTAATTTGTGTAAAAAGTTTGAATTTTTTCTTGAAAAAATTGCATTATTTTTATCACTCCGTTTTGCGGGCCGGACAATCATTTTGGGCGGAGGGAGTAATAAATAATTTACTATTAAAAATATGCTGAGATTAACAAAGTTTCATCTTCAGGATGTATGGAGTCTAAATAAAATTATTCGGGCGTTAATAATAAGGTTTATAAGGTCGTAAAGTAATTTCGATTGGAAATACTATAAAAATAACAATAAATAATAAATTAAAAAAATTATTAAATTAACAAGTTATCATCTTTGAGATGCAAGGAGTCTAGAAAAAAATAGTTTGGGTGTTAATACGTTGTTTGGAAGGTCGTAACTATTTTTCGTTTGTAAACTTTGAAAGATAACTAATAAATAATTTAATAAATAGATAATTAAATAAAAAAATGACCTTAACAAGTTATGATCTTTGAGGTATAAAAAGTCTAGGAAAAATAGTTCGGGGGTCAAAAACGGTATTCGGGAGGTTGCAAAATTGATTCGAACCAAAACAACAGCTGCCGCAAGGTCTGACCGAGTCAACCTTGCGGCTAAGCATCTAACCGCAAACTCAGGCCTGGTTCTTGCGGCCCGAAGGTTGCGGCCGCAAGGTCGCGTCCAGATTTCGTTTTTTCATCTTTTCGTCATGGTTTCGATGCATGGGTCCATTCGGGACATAGGGTTAAACATAAAAACACTTAATATATTTAGAGGAGAGGTTGGAATGGATTATAATACCTCGAATTGGATCGGGATTGAATTAAAAATGAATCTTGAATTTTGGGGAAGAAGACTTCGGGTTCCTTGATCGGGGGACCTTGGGATTGAATTGGACGATGCTTGATGATGCTAAGGGTTGTAGGAAGAGATTGGAACGGTCGAATCGAGTTTCGGTTGGGTCTTGGTACAAAATCCACTTTTCTCTCTCTCACTTTCTCTCTCTAAAACTCCATGGATTGGAGTTTCATTCTCTCCGATTTTTCTCTCCTTTCTGGACTGGTGGGGCGTGGGGAATATTGTGGTATGACCTAGGGTCGGATTAATGAGGTATATATAGGAGAATTTTAAAGAAGTTGATAAAATTGAGTTTAATAAGGACTCTAACTCTTGGGCTTTGAGATGGACGAAAATAAGGGTGAAGGTATGATCAGGGAGAGAAAGTAAAGACTGAGTAGGAGATGGAGAGATGGAAAGAGGTTGCATGCATGCATGCAATTTTTTTTAAAAATATATATAAAAGTAAGATAATTAGGATAGGATAATTATATTAGTATATATCTAATAAGGATATTAATTTTATTATTATGAATATTACTTTTTAAATGATATTATAAATGATAAAATTACGGGTCGTTACATTATCAAATCAAATGGGTTTGACTCCGTGAGAAACGCTGGTCCATTCGGCATCGTTTTATGCTTACTCGGAGATGCGCACTTCTCTTTGGTACTACTTGTAGATACTAAAATTTTGGCATAGCTTAATTGCCGTCCGATTAATTAAAAAGAACAATTAATTTTAATTAATTAAAGTCAAATGTTGGTCAAAGTCTGCAAATAAATATTGGGCTCACCAAAGTATGGGCTCAATCATTTGAAAGAAGTGGGCCAGACTAAAAATAAGATGAGCTGACTTAATTGGCCAAATGGACCATGAAATTGGGTCAACCCAAAGACATGGGCCCAGTCAAATTTTTCTTGGGTCAAGTGCTTCGTCCGTCAATATATCAATATATATGATCGCTCCAAGCGTAAGGCTAATACGTCATTTGAAACATAATAATCTGGAAGTCCGGGTATCGTACCCAAGGGAATATCATCACGGCTCGATTGGATTTGTAAAAGTAAGATTCACGGCCTTGAGACGGCCAACTTTAAGAGTAGTTTGAAACGGAGAAAATGTGCGATAAAGAACAAGTTTTAAAAACTATTTAAACTAAGCGGCTAGCTCTATGAGATTTCAAGACTCATAACTCGAATCAACCAGTTTTTCTCTTGAATTACTCGGTTTAAAATACGCATCAACAATCTTCCAAACTGGAAGATTTATCATTATGCCCATTTTATTAGAAAATGAGTCAAAACACCAAACAAGTTCTAGTATTCATCTAGCAAACACAATGGATGACATAACTCTAAGTATCATGCGTGGCAAGTAGACTCTCTCTTTGCTACGCAAAATCAAAGAGGTTAACACTGTCAAGTTTTGATAGACAAACACGAACTAGATTTCAACTAAACATGAAGATTTATTGAAAAAAACATGATCAATTCAAGTCATGGTAACCACCCCATGACCAAGTCTAATTAACTATTCACTCATGCTAGGAATTGAATCAATAAAGCTAATTATGAAAATCATAACCGAATTCAAATTAAATTAGAGATTTTTATAAATCAATAGTGCAGCTACAACTTTAATGAAGAGTTCAATAACAAACGACAACTAAGGGGGTGTTTCCGGTAGTGAAAAATTTGTAAATTTTTATTTGTGGTTTAGAAGTTATTAGGTGTTTCCGGTAGTTAATAAGTTGTTGAAAAATGTCAAATTATTTCCGATAGTGAATAAGTTGTTGATGGTTTGTGAGTAGAGTTACAATAGCAAAAACAGTTTTTGTTAACAAATTTTTTGTTACTGGAAACGAAATGTGAAAATGTTGAAAGTTTTTTGTTAGTGGAAACGAAATTAAAAAATGTGTTAAGTTCTTTGTGATTTTTGTTAGTGAAAACACCTCCTAACTAACATGGAAAAGTGCGAATTAACTAAGAACAAATGAAGAACAATAAAAGAGTAAGCAACAAGAAAAGAAATCTAATCTAGATTTAGAAAATGTAGCCTATCTATCCTCCCCATTGATATTTGTGAGATAAAGAGATATTTATACAAGCCCATTTCTCTCTCATAAAATATTTCAAAACGTCCTAAAAACTGCCACGAAACACCTCAGTATCGATACAAGGGTTTCTTGTATCGATACCAAACAGTTTTGAACAGTTTCTCTTGGCCGTCGTAACTTCTCAGTATCAATACACCAAAACGCTGTATCGCTACCCAATGGCTTCGAGCTCACTAGAATCTGCTTACAAACGGGTATCGATACAGAGGTTTCTTGTATCGATACCGAACAACTATCTCTGATTCTTCAGCTTCACAACTCCCAGCAGCTTCCACAACACCCACCAGCTTTCACAACATCTTATTTTCATTTCCTAAACTTAAGTAAAGATTACATTTTAAACATTTCTTTTATCTTTTTTTTATTTTAATTTATTTAATGAAAATAAAAAAGTATCCCCCATTTGGAAACAATGGCATTACCAGAAATTTGAGATTTATATCTAATCAAAATGTTGACCCCCAGCTTTTAGTGTAAAACAGAAAATAACACGTTTTTCTATAGAAGAAATGACTCAAAACATGACATTGCTTTTCGAATAAAACCTTGCAATTTTAAAGTTGCTCTTAGAAAAATTCAAGGATCAATTACCGCAATTTTTTATCTCGAAAATCGGTACTTTTTCGAAAAATCATTTTTCCATACTTAGATAAATTTTAAGGGCCCGACAGGGTCCTCTTTGGTTCCTCGGATACTTAAACGCACTCGGGCCATCCATGGTGTTAAAACATGCCTTATTCACGCGATTTACCTAAAAATACTAAAAGCATACCTTACGTGCAATATCAAAGAAAATACTAATTTTATAAACTTAAATATGATAAAACTAAATATTTAAGCACTAAGAATATGCATTATTGAGTGTTTATTATCACAATACACACACACACACACACACACACCAATTTTTCTATCACGTATCCCTAATTTTAAATAAAATCCGCTCCTCCCTTTGCCGATCGAATTGTGACTATCCGAGCCGTTCAATGTGTTCAGAACATGATTTTAAGGGTATTCGCGAGAAATCAACAAAAAAATGATCGGGAAGGGCTTGATTTGAGCAGTTTTTTTACTGAACCGTTTAATAAAAACTGTTTGAATAAAGTCTTTTCCGGTCATTTTTTTTCTGATTTCTCGCAAGCACCCTTAAAATCACGTTCTAATCACATTGAGCGGTTTGGATCGTCGAAATTCGATCAGAAAAAGGGAGGTGCAAATTTTAGAGGGTATGGATAGGAAAATGATATATATATACACACACACACATGACGGTTTTGGGGACACCAAAGAAACATCTCATAGTTTTCAATTAAATTTTGATGATTCGAGCCGCTCAACATGATCAGAATGTGATTTTAAGGATAACCATGAGAAATCAGCAAAAAAATGATCGAAAATGGCTTGATCTGAGTAATTTTTAGCTTAGATTTGACGAACAGTTCAATTAAAAACTGCTAAAAAAAGCACTTTCTGAAAATATTTTTTGCTAATTTTATGCTTGCACCCTTAAAATTACATTCTGCATACATTGAATGGTTCGGATCATAAAAATTTGACCGAAAACTATGAGATTGAGATTTAGAATGATTTTATTGGTGTATATATACAGAAATTTTCACATGCGGACCAATGCGGACCTCCCTTCCCCGATTAAATTTCGATAATTTGAGCCGCTCAATGTATTCTGAACGTGATTTTAAAGTATTAAAAAAATTGAAAAAAAAGACGACCAAAAAGGACTTGATTTAAAACGCAGAGGCTTGTTAAGTTGTTAGTATGTTCTTTTCTTCCGGGGGGTGCAACCAACTTGCTGTGTGCGCCATTGTTGCTTTCACTTTTAGGAAAGTAGAGGTTGCAGGGGGGAGGAAACAACTTTTTTTTATTTTCCTTTTCTTTTTGGTAATTTGATGTTCGGATTAATTTACATACATTTTGTCTACTTCTGGGGTTGTAAAAGTAATGACCGGATATAACTCTCAATGCCTCCATGATTGGAAATGTTTGGCTTCCGTAAAAATCTGTGAACTCATAAAAAAACACTTATTACTTTCTCAGAACCATTTAGCCAAACCCTTTTCGGTTGAGTAACTACTTTCTTGACATGTACGACCTTTTTAAAGCTTATTTTCGACGAAATAGGCTAACTTTTTTGACACGGTAAGTAGTCCCCACACGTCATCTGGTTAATTAGTCCCCACACGTCATCTGGTTAATGGTGCTGATGGCTTCGAGACAAGGAAAAGAAAAACACGGTGGAATACTAGGAGTCCGAATCCCTTGTTCGACCTGCCTGCTCCACCCATTTTGGTCGTTGATCTTGCAAATCAAAGGGTTGAGAAAGGCCGAATATTTTTTTTTCAAAACAACATCATTTTAGAACAAAACATGCTTGGTTCATCGCAGCCGTTGATTTACAAAATTAACGGCCGAGAGAAGTGGATAGACGGATCGAACGGGAAGAGTCGGACAGGGGATCTCAAGGCCAATACTAGTACCCATACATACTTATCTCATGTGGTTCCCCTCCACTTTTGTATTTGTCCAGTGACTCCGGTCCCGTTCCCGTTCCCGTTCACTTTGAATCCTTTTTAGTAGTAGTTCTTTTCTTTTTCATTTTTTTTTCCCGGTTATGCGTCAACTTATATGCACCTAGAGTAATTGTGAATCCTAAAATTAACGATGGAACAAATCTTTTATAACCCAAAAATTTGAAATATTTAACTTTCATGAAATTTGAACTTGTCAAACCCCTTGGGATCCAATTTTAGCTCACTTATGTCTCATAAAGGTGACTGAATCTCTGATAATAAAAAAAAGGGCAAATTTCACTGACCTCCCCTGAGGTTTCTGACACGAACAGAAACCTCCCCTGAGGTTTCTGAAATAACACTGCCCTCCTCTTTTACCTGAAAATACCAAGGGACCCCCCTCTCCGTTAATTGGACGTTAAAAACGGATGGAAAAGGTTATTTCTCTCTCCACCCACTACTAAAACTAAACTAAACTCCCAACCAAACAAAACCGATGTTATTGTACTATATTTTTTACAATACCTATACTACCCTCACCAAACTCTTTACCCCTCTTATTTATAAAATATAAAATACAAAAATCACTACACTTTGTACCGGTTTCATTTTGAGATTTTGTCCTTATTTAAAAGGATTCACATTTGTTAATCTTCTATCAAATTTTTGTGAATTATTAGTTCGTCTTGATAAGAGGAATTGAAAAAGTAAAAAATTAAGATTTTTTCCAAATATTTTGAGAAATTCAATATTTTGGGTAAAAATAATAATTTTGTACTATTTTAATTCCTCTTGTTGAGATAAGCCAATAATAATCCACAAAAATTTAACGCAAAACTTGCAAATACGAAAAAATTCAAATATGAACAAAAATCAAAAAGCCTAAAAATCCTACAAACAAACCCCGTAAAAATCAAAAAGCCTAAAAATCCCACTAACAAGCCCGTACCCTCCATTGCCAATAGTTTGTTTTTTGGTTTTTAAGGGATTTGTTTGTGAAATTTTTAGGCTTTTTAGTTTTTGTTCATATTCGAATTTTTTTCATGCGGACCTGTTTGTGGGATTTTTAGGCTTTTTTATTTTTGTCCATATTTGAATTTTTTTTGTATTTACTAGTTTTGTGTTAATTTTTGTGGATCATTGGTTTGTCTCAACGAGAGGAATCAAAAGAATATAAAATTGTTACTTTTATCCAAAATATTGAATTTCTCAAAATATTTGGTAAAAGTCTTAATTTTTTTACTTTTTCAATTCCTCTTATCGAGACGAACGAATAATTCAAAAAAGTTTGATAGAAAATTAGCAAATGTGAAACCTTTTAAATAAGGACAAAATCTCAAAGTGAAACGGGTACAAAGTGTAGTGATTTTTGTATTTTATATTTTATAAATAAGAGGGGTAAAGAGTTTGGTGAGGGTAGTATAGGTATTGTAAAAAATATAGTACAATGACATCGGTTTTGTTTGGTTGGGAGTTTAGTTTAGTTTTAGTAGTGGGTGGACAGAGAAATAATCTTTTCCATCCGTTTTTAACGTTCAATTAACGGAGAGGGGGTCCTTTGGTATTTTCAGGTAAAGGATGGGAGGGCAGTGTTATTTTAGAAACCTCAGGAGAGGTTTCTGTTCGTGTCAGAAACCTCAGGGGAGGTCAGTGAAATTTGCCCTAAAAAAAAGGTAACTGATGCTGAGGGATAGTCATGCCCCTCTCAAAAGGTCAGTACCGTGTTGTCCAGTCAAATGGGGCCCAATTCGGTCTCAATTGATCGAAAATATTTACTTTGTAAAGTTCATCACGGAGAATATGTATGCAAAAAATCAGCTCAATCGAGTATTATTACGTATTTGATCGGAACACATATAACTTGCAAATAATGGGTTACAGTGGTTTGATCTAGTACTTCAGATCTATTCTTTTCAAAATAAAAGTGTTATGATCAAGCACTTTATGATATCTGATCAAACTGATTTTTTGCATATTTATTATATGAGACAAGTTTTATGAAGTGAACATTTATCAATCAGAGTGAGACTCAAGCAAATCCCACTCGGTGGGGCAGCGGCACCATCCCTATGTCCACAGGGGACTAAGAATCAATCATATCAGCTTTCTCTAAACTACTTCAGTAAAATTCAGCTTTCTCTAAACTACTTCAGTAAAATTCAGCTTTCTCTAAACGATTTCAGCAAAATTTAGCTTTCTCCATCGATGAATCATATTTTTACAAAACACAATAAAAATGAAAGCATAAATATGATTTGAAACTTCATATGCCATTTTTCATACAAAAATGCTAGGGTGTTTGTGACATTGTGTTAACTTATTTCTTTTTGTTTTCATTTTGAATTTCAGTTTGTTTGGAGTCGATATGTTTTGGACAGGCCCAGCCCGTGGGCGGCAATACTTGAGAGGCCTACCTGGGGCCTCAAATTTTGGCCCAAAAGAGAACACGAAGAAACACCCAAACCACTAAATCAAAGTATGTTTTTTATTAAGGCTCCATTTGTTTGGGCGTAAAATATTTTTCGGTAAGATATTTTATCTATTTTTCGGTATTTGGTTATGTAAAAATGAGAAAAATATTTTACATGTAAAATATTTTTCATTAATTGGGTGAAAATGAGTTACCCTTAAATCTTTCATAAGTTATTTTTCGAAATGAATCCTCTGCTTTCTACTGCAATTCTCACTACTCAATTTCCTTGATCGTCAATCCTGACCAATGTTCAATTCCAATATTTTCAGATCTCTCCATTCTTTAAGCCTCCCCCTCTCTCTCTACACTAATTTGTTGATTTCTGAAAATATTTTTCAAGTGTCAACCAAATATTGAAAAATAAAAGTCTAAAATTTGTTTTATGAAAAAAATATTTTACATTGTAAAACATTTTACATCGAAACAAACGGAGTCTAAATTTGGTCTAATTTTTTTTATAATGAAATAATCTCTTATTATTATGTAATTGTGACAAAAATTTAAGGTGCCATTGAATGAGTTGCCTCGGGCCCCCAAATTCCTTGGGTCGGTCCTGGTTTTGGACTATTTATTCCTGTCAATTAACGAGAAAAATAAGAAAGGTAAAAAAAAAACTCAAACTTGAAAAAAGTTTTAGAAAAACTGTTCAAAAAATATGTTTGTTTTGAATTGGTATTATCTCCAGTAAATTTTTTAAAACTTTTAGTCATATTTTTTTCTTTTTTGTTCCTTGAGTCAAGAGAAATAAATAATTCAAAAATAACACCAAATAAAGAATTCTAAGAAAATAAGCTAAAACCCTCTTTTATAGGGTCATTTAACTATATCATTTTTTAATCGAGTTGATGTTTTATGTACAAGATTTTATAGCGGAATCCATAAACTACGTTTGAATAAAACTAATTGTTATAATTGTCAATGTCAATCTATTTTGTTATTTTTCTACAACTTTAGTCAGATTCTCATCTAATACTCTTACGTCTTGTTCTCCTTAGCATTTTTCTAAATCAATATCTAATACATACTTTTTCAATAGTCTCTTTTAAAAATATATTCCAACAAATTTCAGGAAATTATCAAGTATGACTATGACGATTGTCTTTTATTTAAAACTCAATTTTCTTCCCGACTCGGTTCCCATACAATTTGGGCTCCATCCAATCTGCTCCAATTTGGATCTGTTGTTGGCCAATTTCAGGTCTATGATAATGATCGAAACCGTTTTAGCTTTTTAAAGCTCATCGAGCATACAGACCCCGTCAAAAATCAAGTTAGACTAGGAAAAAAACTCACAAACGGCCTAAACTGAACTTCATCGACATACAGAGAAACAGTAAAAAACTGCCTGACGGTACTGGACAGTTTTTATAAACTGGGGGAAAGCCGAAAGCGGCTCGAAACTTCTCACACAAACACATAATAATAATACGTAATATATATAGAGCTCACTCTCCCTCAAGCCCTCTTCTTCCCCATTGGACACTTCCCATTTCTCAACCAAATCCATACCCTAGCCACACAACTGAATACAACCGAAGACTGAACTCAATACCGAACCCTAAACATCTCACACTTACCCAAAACAAAAACATCTCACACGTATACAAATCCAGTCAATTCCTCTTCAGTTTTTTTAAAAAAAAAAACAGTTCTAAGTCTAACCCATGTCCCAGCTGCCTGAGGAGGTGCTCACGGACATACTCTCCCGTTTGCCGGTGACCACCCTTCTCCAATTCAGGTGCGTTTCCGTGTCCTGGCGTGACCTGATCGACAGCTCTGATTTCTTTCACTTGCATCTCAACCGGTCAATCCAAACCAGAACCAATCGCAGCCTCATACTGAGGCAGGACAACCGCCTCTCCTCCCTGGAATTCGACTCCCTTTACGGCTCCGCGGTGATCGACGCCGTGCAGATAACCCACCACCCCTTGTGGTGTCAGGACTACGGGACCCACGTGTGGGGCTCCTGCGATGGGTTGCTGTGCATGTCCAACACGATGGATACCCTGGTCTTGTGGAACCCGTCGACGCGCAGGTCGAGGAGGTTGCCCTACGCATCGATCGAGTTCCAGAACTTGTCTAGGTACTACGAGAGTCGGGTTTATGGATTCGGGTACGATAGGGTTAGCCTTGATTACAAGGTGGTGAGGATTGTGGTGCTCAAAGGGATTGATGATGGTTGTTTCGATTTCGAGGTTAAGGTTTATAGTGTGAGATCGAATTCGTGGCATAGGGCTAAGAAGTTCCCTCAATACCCAAATTTGCAGAGGGCGGGTGGGGTGCTAGCTGGTGGTGTTTTGCACTGGGTTGTGACAACTGAACCGGAGGCCTTTAATCCTGGTTTGATTATCGGGTTTGATCTAGGTCGTGAGGAATTTAAATTAGTGCCACAGCCAGTGTATTCCGATGGGAATTTCTTTATGGATTTGCAGAGCTTGGGGGGATGTCTTTCGTTGATTTGCAATTACTACTTGGATAGGGTTGATATATGGGTGATGAAAGAGTACGGAGTGAATGAATCGTGGAGTAAGTTGATTTCGATTGTGCAACCGGGTGTGATTGGGCCTTTCCAGTATGTGATGCCCATTGCTTACTCACAGAGTGGTGAGGAAATATTATTGGAACAAGACACTAGGAGATTTCTTTGGTACACCTTAGAACGGGAGGCAATCAAGAATGTTACGATGCGTAGTTTACGAGGATTCTCGCAGGTAGAGATGTGGGTGGGAAGCCTTGTCCCTCTCACTGATGGAAGTGAAATTGATCCGAAGAAGCAGCAAGAACAAGAGGAGAAGAATATGTAAGCTAATTGACATGTTGTCTTGGTATTTTTTTTAAATTACTTTTAATCTATCTTGCTTTTGCTGCTTCAGTTGGAAATAATTTGGCTACTCTTAGTGGCACGGTGAATACGTGGTGCAAGCCATATGATATGGAAATACGGGCTTGATGAAATGTCTTCATTTGCTTCTTGGTGGGCTTTTTAGCTATGTGCACGTATTTATTTTTCTGTGTTATCAACAAGATTCGTGCATAATGGCTTGCAAGGAGTCTTTGTATGATCTGTTAATTTGCATTGCAATTGCTTTGAGTTCTCATCGTGGATTGATGGTGTATATATGGTTAGAGTTAAATATTTTAAGGCCTCTTTCTGGGTGACCCTCGTGTAGCTTTGTACCTCATATTTTGAATTTTGATCTCAGGGGTAATTTCTTGTCAAAGGGCTTCAAGCTGGTGCTATAAGCTTTCTGGAAGAGATAGCAGTGGAGCTTTGTTGGATAGGTAGGTTAATGAATGGCTTTCGTTGGGATCTCCATTTTATACGTCTTGGTTTGGTCTTATTTGGTCATAAAGCTCTTGTTTTACACTGTTCTGGTTAGAAGAATAGAGATTGGGTTATCTCATCCTATTTGATTGGAATGGCATTTGGTAGTTCTTTGAGCATGTGAAGAAGATCGTCCTGCAGCCCCTTCTCCCACCCGTTCCTTCCATTGTTCAGCATTAGTCCATTGACCAATTTAATTATTTTCACTCAGAAGTTTTCCACATAAGACGTCTTGTTTTTCTTAGGTCAATGCTGGAATGAGGCGACAGCGTTGCGTAGGAAGTTTTAGGGTGCGAGTAAAGAAATTGGATGAGATGTGCTTTTTGTTATACTTCCATTTCTTTTTTTCTTTTTTCTTTTTTGTGAAAAAGTAAATTACAACGAAGGTTAAGGGTCGGGGGTTTATGGTTTTTGGATTGTAATTGGGTAGATAAGGATTGAAAGCACAGCTGAAACCTGATATTTCATTACAAAGTATTCTGACCATTATTTAGATTTTCCAATTGCCAACACCTTGCGCTCAACAAGGAACGGTGCTTTCAAGAGAGATTATTTTAACAAGAGATAATGTGTATAATGTAACAGATTGGGATCTCCTGTTGATCAATGGAGGGAGATGGAAAACAGGTCTGGTGTAAACATTAGGGCATTGACTGATTCATGGATATTCAGACTAATGGGCTTCCACGTTCTTTTCATGTTATACCCGTAGAGTATCAAAGTAAAGATGACGTAGCTAATTTACGCGTCCCACAAACTAAGCAATAAGATCTGAGATTCAACTTGTTTCAAGTGACCTTCAACCTGAAATCTTTTCAGACTTAGTCTGGCTCATAAAATGTTGATCAGGTTATTCTCTTCTTGCAGGTACTTTCAATTTGGGTATGGGAAACTTGCTATGACAGGCCAGGAATCGTCACTAATTAGCAAACAATCAGCATTGGTCCAGGGCATGCTATAAGCTGCTTGTATTGGTAACAAACTTGTTGAGGTTACAATCTCCTACAAATCCTATGCGTTTCTCTTTTGCTCTTAGAGACAACTGCAGAACTTCTAGGACCTGTTTGGTATTTTTTTCCCATTACCCTTTTCACTTCTTTTCTTTCTGAAACTTTCAAAAACATACCTATGAAACTATACATACAGAACTTTCAAAAATAAAATTGATGAAAGCACGAGATTATGTTTTCTGTTTGTTTCATTTTCTTTTGAATTTGTAATCACTTATCAGGAACTCTCATTGTAGTATGCTGAAAATTGTGCTGTTTTTAGGAGATGTTCCAAAATACTACTTTGGCAACAGTTTCACGAAAACTTTTTGAGTTGCTTTTGTTTTATACGTTTCAAACCAAACCAAATCAAACAATGCCTAGCTCCCAATCAATTGGGGCCAGCTACATAAATCTGTTTTTTTTTTTCTCTCTCTCTCTCTATTGAGCTTTATCAAGAGCATCGAGTTCCATAATATTCAAAAAATCCTAGATCCTTTCAAATTACCACCTCCAATGTCAATTTTGGTCTTCTCTTCCCTTTAGTGTTACCCTCAATCGTACTG
The DNA here is from genome assembly GCF_030253575.1 of Rhododendron vialii. NCBI lineage: Eukaryota > Viridiplantae > Streptophyta > Magnoliopsida > Ericales > Ericaceae > Rhododendron > Rhododendron vialii. Next base: position 14,587,160 of record NC_080567.1, on the reverse strand, counting down.
ATATCGCTCTTTCTAACTACAGAATCAGTCGATCTACTACAAACACATCCAAACCACCTTAATCTATTTTCTTCGTCTATCTTCAATTGGTTCTACCCCTACCATTCCGCGAATGTTCTCGTTTCAAATTCTATCTCACAATTTTATCGGTTTTCAAGGACAATATTTTCCTGAAGCAATACCGAACAGGGACCACCGGAAGCACTGATAAAAAAAAAGAACTGGGACCGGAAGCTCTTTCCTTAACAGTTCTGCTTCAGATGGCTTCTGGGTGTACATTGGCAGAGGTGGTGCAGCTGTGACTCAGTTGACAAGTAGCTTTCTGCTAATACTGTTGATGATCCATGAGGTATTCCTTACAGCACGTACATGACTTTTCTGGAAGAGTCAGGATTTGCATCTTAAGACGGACTTCATGTACGAATGTTCTTTTTCTGGCCTCATCCCAATGTCCCAATACATGGGACCCATGGTTGTTTACATGTTATACTTGGTTTATGAACTTGTAGTAGCTGAAAAGCAGAACTGAGAATACAGACTCAATGTTGTATACTTGGTTTATGAGTATGTAGTAACTGAAAAGCAGAACCTGAGCTTAAGACTTGGCTCTCGGGGTTGTGCATTGTCTTTCCCTTTGTAATGATTTCTTGTTTAACCAGTAGGTAGGAAGAAACATTATGCTGATATTTACTTCAGCCGATATTACTTTGCAATTCTTCTTAGTTCATTACAAGTGGATTGAACTTCACTTCCAAGTTCCAACTATTTCGAGTAGAAATATGGGTTTTTTTTATTTGTTGTGCGATAAATGTGCATGATCTGCGAGTTAAGTTGCTACTGTTGTAGTAGTGCTTGAAATTGTTTCTGTTTGTTTGTTCTTGGAATTCGGCTTCGTTGCAATTAATGATGTTGGAAGGATTTATAGAGGGGAAGGTAAAAACGAAGAGGATGATGAAGTGAACAACGTTAATATTCTTCCAGTTGCCCTGTCGACGTTTTTCCCTCTACATATTTCTCACGGCCTTCAGTATAGAAACATGGAATTCATTTGTATTGACTTGCCATTCTATGTATTGACTTGCCATTCTATGGAGATATGTGTCTAGTTATCAGAAATGCATTAAGACATCTGCTTCCATACGTGCGTGATTATGGTTGATAAAAAGATTTCAGGATTTCCTAATCTGAATTTCTTTGCGACTCATTTGTGAATCTGTGATACATCTTCAATTGCTACGCTTATTCTTGCTACATGTAAAACCATCCCATGTCTAGAAAATACAACCGACTAAACAAACAGTAAAACCATCTCCTATCCAGAAACTACATGACCCAGAAAATATAAGGTTATGTCTCACTTGAGCACATAATTAACCACAAAGAAAACAAGGTTAAGCCAGCAGTTTTCTAGAGACCGTTCGCATCTTCTTTGAAATACCATCTCTTTGAAATACAGCCTTAACATGGCATAGTCTGGATATTGAGCCCAGCACTGGACAAATCCCACAGCGAAGGCAAATGGCAAATCTATCCATCTGCCTTAGTGCTGCAACATCCACTCCATTATGTCTTTCCGGATCACTCCCTCGAATCGCCCTCTTCCTTGGCGAAATCTTGAAGCTTCAGTGCCATAGAAACTCAAATACCTGTGTGTGGTGTTGGTTCCAACAGGCTTAGCTGGCCTCATCATCATTCCAATGGTGGGAAAAGGTCTCGACCATGTATTTCTTGATGAGGTAAACAGATGCCTATCAGAGTTTTTGAAGCCACTAGAAGTCTTCTGGTTGGGAGATGAATTGGATATCTGTTTTGTCATGTTTGTGCTAGAGTTACCACTTGACGGGGGTTTTGCACAAGTGGTACCACGGATCTGAGCTGATGGCTTCATCTTATCAAGACAACGGAGGATCCAGTTTCCAAGATTCCGACCCACTTCAATATCTCTTTGTTGTATGTTCTGGTGGACCTTTAGTGCCACATCAAACGCAGCACGTGTTCTTCTGCATTACACAAAGAAGAAGGGCATTGATACATGACGTTTCTAAAAGGGATGCACAAAATGTGTTAGAATTATAGCAGAACCAAACAATAGAGCAAAATATGACATGGGTGCTATCGCGGGGAATGACAGAAATAAAAGTGGCTAGTTCTAATTTGTCTGAGCATTTACGTATGGATGTGTGACAGTTGGGAGAGAAATAGAAAAGCATCAATTATATGTTAAAAAGAAATCCAGTACGGTTTTTTAGTGGTACCAACTAAAGAAAAGGAACAATATACAAGCCCTAATTTGATATGGAGCAAAAAGATTGGCAACATTTGTATCATTGGAAACCTGCGAAACAGGAAGATGCTCCATTTGAGATCCACAGAGATCCCAATGCATTTGAAGGTTTAAACGTTACAATTTTCCCAGAAATGGAAAATAGCAGACAAAAGGAACTCCTAATGAGATGAAGTGTAACTGGCAATCAAGTCAAGAAGGTGTTGGAGTGAAAGTAGTTCAAGCATTAGTTCTGCGGAGCTCCAATCCATATACAGTCAGAACCTATTCTAGAAATCTGAAGAAAAAATTAAATTCTGTGTGTAAAGAAAAGAGCCTTCCATAATTTTCTAATTTCTTCCTTTGAGCTGAGTTGCTAATATCCTGCTCCAGTATATAGGTCAGGTAACTTCATTAAATATGATCGGACACTTCAATTGATGTTAGTATAACCAATCTTCCCAATTACCAGAAAACCAACCTAATCCACCAAATATAAGATGCGACCCTTTACCAAGTTCAATGTCTGTTTGAACAACAAAGGATATGCAGCAGTAAGATAAGATAATTAAGCATAAGCAAGCAATTCTCTTATTTCAGCTGAAGTTGTAGTATATGCATTCCAATAGCAAACACTTCCCACTCATAAGCCATGAGCCTTGATGTATTTTGATTGTACAATTATAACATGCACTGACGCACATTACAAAAATTAGATGAAGAGACAGACAAACCACAGAAAACCTATCCCAATCCTATACATTTATCAACCAGAAACAAGCGACGGAAAACCCTAGTAAGGTCATCTACACTGATGCCTTCCTATCCATCACAATCTGAAGAAAAGTTTATCACTTGATTCCTTGAATAATAACCTCTATCAGTCTACCTATCTTCTCCACAATATAAATGACACTAATAGTGACCTTTTGTAAAGACCCACCCTTCACAGGCCCAATAAAGTGTTAGAGCCTAACCAAGTGGCCCAAAATGCTTCGGCCCAAGTTCTTTGGAAGTAGTGTGTGATGAGAGTACTCGTGCTTCCTGTAACCCAGCCATGAGACACAAACATGGGGTATTACACCCTCCCTCCACGTTCTACCCTAAAATCAATAATTACTGTTGAAGTCATCCTACCCCTCTGAATCATCTATGAAGACAGAGACACACATCGTAGTCGAATCCCTTGTGAATTACCAGACACTGCTCATTTCCAAGTTCTGACACTGATCAAACTCACAAGAAAAAGGCACTTTCTGAACAACAGGTAACTACAGATTTCGACATCGGTCAAACTCCCAAGCAAAACAACAAAGCGACTTTCTGAACCACACCTAATCTAAAAAAAATTCCAAATCCAAACCCTTCCTCCAAAAGGAAGACCATATCCGAATCCACCACAAGCTACTTGAATTTCTTCACCATCCCTCCCCATGGTAGTTCTCTTGCGTCTATTTTCATCTCTTTTTTCAATCGAACATGAGATGCAAAAATGCAGCAAACAAAAAATTCAACAAACCTCAAAAAATCTCCATCAAAATAGCATCCCTGGAATAGATCGTTTATCACCCACCAGTCTACCTTAGAATAAGAACCTCAATTAAAATTTTCCATTCACCTTGAAATGTAAAAGCACCTAGAAATACATGCACATTAAATTCTGTCATAACCTTAAGTCCTAATATTATTGTTAGGGCCTATCAATGCAAACTTGTTCACAATCAAACCACATGTCTTATCTTTACATTGGAGCACTATGTATCTACACTTAGTTCTTCCAATGTAATCTACATTGGTCTTTCTCTAGGAAGATAGGAAGCCGTTACAAAATCTTCCTTCCAGTGCAATATAATGTTGAGAACAAGTTTCAACTTAAACCAACGCTTGCTTTTTCTTCCTTTTTATCTTCATTACTAGACAAATGTTATCAGCCTTGAGGGTCAGATTAACCCATTATAGCATAATGTTTTCCCCGACTTCACCCTTATTTCAGATCCCTACAATTATTCTAAAGTTTCTGAATTAGTATCGGATTTTCTTTTAAGTAGAAAGAGTGAGCCAATGTATAAAGAACTCGGTACCATGATTACCACTTTGATAAGGAATACATTTGGAAATTTGGGAAGAAAGCACAATAGCTAAGGGTTGTATTCCGAGAAGGAACATGGATGTTGGCATTTAATATACTCTTGCTTTACCATAAACGTAAGTGAGGTACCCAACATTAATCTAAAGTTGCAAAGGAGGAGAATTTTAGAGAGGTACCAATGCACTTCCTGTTACGATTTGATAGAATGGAGAGCATTTTCAAAGCATATTAGGCAGCCTATCTTATATCTGATTCCGCGAACCCAAACATCCAGAGTTCCAGAACAATTCCCATTCCTATCATGATGGCCTGAAATATCAGTATTACGTAAGACTACCGGCCATCACATAATGTTATCAGTGGATGGCCAAATCCCGAAACAACCCATATGCCGGTGTCATGCAACTAAATATGTTGTTACGTAACAGTGGTAACGGGCCATTACAGCCATTACGGACAAAAACAAAAAAACAAAAAAAAACCTTGAATTCATTTATTTTCACAGAAAAGTTTGCAAAAGGACAGCAATTTACCCAAGAAGTGGATTCTCTACTTAAAATCAGTCCCCATCAACGGTCAACCTAAGAATCTCCTTACAATGTCTTTGAAATTATAATTGACACAATTGAGCATAAAACCAGTTGTCCCTTTCCTTATTTGTAATCTACAAGTTTATAGCAGTAAATAACCTTGAACTAATGCACAAGAAATTTAGGACTCATAATTTCATTAAAAAACTATTTCCAGAACGGCTTGTTAATAATAAAAAAATACAATGGTTGGAAGGAATAGAAAACAAGGAAAAGCCGCCAAGCACCATTCTAAAGCCCAATTTTTGCAATTCTGAAACAAAAAACATGGTTATCGGTTATCATTTCTATATTGGGTAAAAAGTAAGAAAAATCATGTCCACAATTATCACTAACAGTTATGCTATACACCCTGAAATTGCATCATCGTAACCACTACTGTTTTTTAAAACCAAATATGCGATCATCATACACCGATTAATGCATTTTGAGTATGTTTGAAATTTCCTTGCACTTGTGTCATAGGATATAAATCTATTACATCTCTCATTTGCCACGACATATTTTTGCTAAGACGAGAGAATAAAAGCTTTTGTGTCAACATTCATCATTGGGTTCACTGGAATGAAGCTGCAATGGAAAGGTCCTTCCCTCAGAATGCTCATTCGAACCTTTGTTTTCTCAAAATCACCATGCAACTATTTAGATAATGGCCATTCCATTTGGGCACCGATGATGAATGATCGTTCCATTTCTTTCTCAAAACCCTCCAACGCCCCACACTGCCTAAGTTCCACAATATCTTATACCTCATTACGTATCTATTCGCCTAGCCCAAATTTAGAACTCCTCAGAGCGGAGCCCTAAAACAACCAACCATTCTGGTCTAGATGAGCCTAAACTTTCTTGACTACGGGAAATCATCATAGATCTCAGGTCTTCATACACGAAAACTGATCGGTAGCAATCCTAAATTCCACTTACACAAGCATCAATTTCGAATTGAGAAAAACAAAAACCCAAAAAATGTCAATAGACTTTACCCACAAACAAAGCCCCCTTCAAGGCCGCATCATTAAAACGTGACCATTTTCATTCCGTACAGGCGTATACTATTCAGGTGCGTTTGTATCAATCACCAATAGAAAATGCAATTCCTAAACACGGCAATTCAAACGTGATCACAGTCGCTCGAAACCCATCGAAAAACAATACGAGAAATAAAAAATGAAACAACAAAAGCGAGAGATTGGCGATACGGAGGGGCATACCTCTGAAGAAATTGACGGATCTTAGGGTACTTAGGGAAAATAAGGCGACGTTGAATCTTGAGGGCAAGCCTGTAAGTCCGTTTCAAGCCCAAAAAATAAGCCGTTCCCAGTGTGATCTCCCATAGCACCATTTTCTTCCCACTCCCTCCAAAAAACTCTCTCTCTCTCTCTTCTGTATATATGTTACAGTGTTACTCTATCGTAGTACATTATAGTATGTATATTCTTCAGATATCTCTCCTCCTCTCTATTGTTTCCTCAAGTTGAGGTCTCCCTTCTTGATTCGATTTCGTTTCTGTTTACGACGTTTTCGTTTTAGCATCTCTCTCAAGTCACCAACCCATTTTCCGGGCACCCAGAATATTCCAACCTGTTCTCGATTAAATCCAGGGCAAATTTTATCGACGCCTCAAAGGTTTTCAGGCCTTGCTTGGATGAAGGAAAAAGAGGAGGGGAAATATTAGAAGGGGTATATGGAGAGGGCCCCACGCCTTTTCTTTCGTTTGGCATGCCAATTACCAGATCTTTTTATTTTCCACCCCCTCTTCGTTTTCGCGAGTTCTAGGGTTTCTCCGGTCTTACTTTTGGGCTCCTCCTGAGGTCCCCAAATTTAATCCGGCTGTGGAGGGGGTTTTGTGAACGAAGATACCCCTCGTTATCCCTTTTTCCCACCCCCAGGCCTCGTCGCTTTACCATTTGTGGTGCTGCCCTTTTCTGGTCTGTGGAGGAGAGGATTTGGTGGCGATTTGGTCGATTTCTCCTTTTGCGAACTCAGGTATGGCATAAAATTCGTTCTGTAATGTTTCTCACGCCCTCATCTTCGTCACACGATCTATGTATCGATTCTCAGATCTGTTTTTGTGTGTGTGATTGTGTGTACGAGATTTGGTTGTCAAGCCCTCATCTTCATCACGCCATTATCTCTGTTTGTGTTTGTGTGTATATTTCGTACGGGATATACGGTTTATGGTGATTTTTGTGATTAGGATTTTTGGAACAGATTTTTTTGATTACGGATTTGCAAACAGATTTTTTTGATTACGAACTGATTATTCAGATTAGGGTTGTGCAAACTGATTTTTGTGACCAGCGTTTGTCAAACAGATTTTTCTGATAAGGGTTTTGTGAACAGATTTTTTTGATTAGGGTTTTGCGAACTTGTTATTCTGATTAGGGTTTTACGAACAGATTATTCTGATTAGGGTTTTGCGAGGTGATCATTCTGATTAGGGTTTTGCGAACAGATTTGTTCTGATTAAGGTTTTGTGAACTGATATTTCTGATTAGGATTTGAGAAATGTGTTAAATTTGCAAACTGATTAGGGTTTATTGAATCATTATTTGTGCAGATTATTTGTGCATATTGTTGTAAAAGAGTAGTAAAAGTTTATTTGTGTAGATTAATTTTCTGAACCATTGTAATTAGGGTTTCTTTTTCGCGTAGTGTAAGCCCTCTTTTTGTTGTTGGCAGGTTGTGTAAGCCCACTTATATTTGTGCAAGTTGTAGATTAGGATTACTTTTTCTAGGTTCGTTGTTTTTCTTTGTCAGGTTTTTTGCGTTGTGGTAGTGCGTAACAAGTTTTGTTGCAATTATAAAACCAGTTGGCATTTCAAAACAAAGAAGCAGTGACTTTTCGATACTTGACATTTGGAGTAAATTTGAAAGCATAAAGTTCATAAATAAAGCCATTACATAACATTACAAGTTATACTTTTGGTGTATTCTAAATTGCATGAAGGCCTTTTTGAGGTTTTTTTTACGATGGCAAGATTAAACAGAACAGAAATAAGGAGAAGAGAAGAGGAAGAGGCATTTATTGCGTTAAATATGTACATTCGTGCTGCAATGGGTGTGTTTCGGATGTATTGCTTCATTGTGTCAACGGCACATTATCTCCGTCCTGAGTTGTCTCCTAATCCAAACTACTACCAGACCCAAGTAGATGCCGTCAATAGGCTTGTCAATGGTAATGAAGTAGATTGCCACGAGCAGTTAAGGGTAAATAGACATACATTTTTTAGGTTGTGCTGTCTACTTCGAGGTGTTGGGTTAGGAGACTCGCGAAATGTTTATCTTGAGGAGAGGGTAGCTATTTTTTTGTTCATCCTCGGTCACCATACAAAACAGAGGCGTACAAATTTGCACTTTTGGAGATCGACTGAAACTATAAGCAGACATTTCAATGTCATACTCCAAGGTGTGTTGCGCCTTTTCGACATGCTCCTAGTCAGGCCCGAGCCCGTACCTCCTAACTACGATGACAGTAGATGGAGTTGGTTTCAGGTAAAGTTCATTTGAATTGTTTGTAAGTCTCCTATTTGGTTTTCTCTACTCTTACCATATGGACGTAGTATTGATTTTGTCATATTAAAATGTTGTCGTAGAATTGTCTCGGGGCATTGGACGGGACGTACGTGCCAGTTAATCCCCTGGCAGTTGACAGGCCACGCTATAGGTCAAGGAAGGGTGAGATTGCCACAAATGTTTTAGGTGTTTGTAGTCGAGACCTAAAGTTTGTCTTTGTCTTGTCTGGTTGGGAAGGGTTGGCCACTGACTCTAGGATCTTGGCGAACGCCATTTCAAGACCCGATGGTTTGAGAGTCCCCCGTGGTATGTGTCAATTCCTAAGTTCACCTTCCTTTCCCTCTATTCCTAGTATGAACCATTCCTTTAATGCCATAACTTCCATTTGGAACAGGACAATACTACCTTGTGGATGCCGGATACCAAAATGCTGAGGGTTTCCTAGCACCGTACCGCGGCCAGCGATATCACATTAACATTTGGAGGCAAGGTCACATGCTTACTACGAAAGAGGAGTACTTCAACATGAAGCACTCCGCTGCTAGGAATGTGATTGAGAGAAGCTTTGGTGTGTTGAAGATGCGATTTGCAATATTGAGGTCTCACTCCTATTACCCCATTAGGACTCAAACACTTATCCTGACAGCATGTTGTCTTCTCCACAACCTCATCAAAAGAGAGATGCCCAACGATCCCATTGAGAACGAATACACGACATGGGAACGTGATCACATACACGATGTCGAGGCAGATGATCACATCACTACCATAGAAACTTCCAATCAATGGACCGGGGAGAGGGATGCGTTGGCTACAGCCATGTACAACCATTGGCTAGGAAATGGTGGGGGACAAGAGGTTTTCCCACCATGACGAAGTTTCTTTAGTGTATTTGTGTTCAAGTATTTGAAGAACTTTTTATGATGTAAACATTCTAATTGCGGTTCGAAGAACTTTTATGATGTAAACATTATAATTCAAAAACATTGTAGTAAGTTCATTGTAATTCAATTTTCGGTTTGTAGTTCATAATAGACTTGTGATATAATCATTCGTTGTCGACCTTAAAATCTATTTTCAGCAATGGATACCCAAGAAGGTGATATGCCTACAAGAAAGGCTTCAAAGACGCGTAGGGTGTGGAGGAAATCCGAAGAGGATGCCCTCATGAAATGCATGGTCACAAAAATCGGTGACAAATGGAGGGCGGAGAATGGGTTCAAACCTGGGTTCTTCACCCTACTTGAGAAAGAGATGGACAAGGTCATGCCGGAGAGCAAACTGAAGGCCTCCCCCCACATTGACTCGAAAGTGAAGTATTGGAGACAAACTTATGCCAAAATAATGGACATTCTAAAACTTAGTGGGTTTGGGTGGGACCATGTTAACAAAAGGATTGAAGTGGATGATGACGTTTGGAAAATTTACGAAGAGGTAACTTCCAATGCTTTAATTCATATGTTATGGCATGGGATGATGTACTAAGATTGTAATCTTCGTGTAGGCGTACCCTAGGAAGGCCAAAGAGGTTGGTGGGAAACGTTTCCCTTATTTTAAGGATTGGGAATTCCTATTTGGAAAGGATAGGGCCAAAGAAGAAGGGGCGGAGGTTCATTCGAAAATGGCGCGATCGCAAACAAATGAAAATGCAGCCCATAATGAAGACATTGAGGAGGATGAGGATTGCTACTATCCATACTTCGGTGAAGAATTTCATGGCACCCCCACAAGTGGACTCACGGGGATGACCAATGAAATTCCTTTGGGCTCGACACCTCCGGCCTCCACACCTCCGGTCTCTACGTCTACACACTCCACACGTCGTACGTCACTCCCGACGTCCACTCCTCGGACCTCCACACCTCCGGCTAATGCTGGAACTCAAAGGGGGAAAAAGAGGACACGAATGGGTGATGTGGGATCCCTTGCTGCTAGCATAGAGGTATGGCTCGAGAAGAGTGATAGTCATATGGAGAAAATCACCAATGCAATGGGGTATTCGAAAGACGTATCTGCTCGCCGCACGCAAGTGCCGCAGGAGCTTGAAAAGCTTGACTTGACAGATACCCAAAGATTTAAGTTAAGTGCCATCATTTGTGCAGCTGAAGACAGGTTGGACCAATTCTATGGCATTCGTGATCACTTGAAACAAGCTTGGGCTGAGGCCGTCCTAGATGGTATAGTCTTTGGTCCCGTTTAGGCATGAGGGGGAAGAAGTAGACTTGAAGTTTTTGAATTGGCCGATCTATAACTCCTAACCATATATGGCCCATTTTTTGACGTGGCCGGAAAATCACTCATATGCATGTGGTCCCTTATTTTGTAATAGTTAGAGGCTTTTGTTCATAAGCTCTTCTTCCTAATATGGTTTGTACTTATGAAACGATGGTGTACTTATATTAAACTGAACATAAACAATCGTGTATTTGAGGATGTAGTTTGATTTGTTAATGGGATGTCCAATGCAGGTATCTGGGTTATCTATGCATTCTACTTATGTTTATGGGCAATGATGAAAATAATTCGAACATTAATTAAGGTAGATACCTTGGCGGGGTAACATTAGTTGCAGCCATGAGTACCCTTATGATTGATATGTATTGTCTGAGCCCAATCCAGGCATTAGTACCCTTTCAACTGCAGGTTACCTGTGTATGTTTTGGCCTATGTTTATCAGGTTTTGGCCATTGTTGGAGCAGGTTTTGGCTTCTGTTTTTCAGTACAGAGTGTTACTTTTTGTTCTTTTTATTTGTTGCAGGTGATGTGTGTGTGTTTTATCAGGTTTTGGGTTATGGTTGTGGTTTTGGCCTCCGTTTATATGCTGCAAGTTTTGGCCTCTGTTTGTTAGTACCCTTTCAAATAGTTGGCTATGTTTTTGGCTATCATTTGGTTCTGTTCTGTGGATGAAACTGCAGGGTTTGCTTATGTTTTGTTGCTGCATTTTTGGGCTGTTTCCTGCATACAGATTCTGGTTCTTTAAAATTAGGGATTGGTTATGTTTGGTGCTTGCATTTCTGAGTTAAAACTGGGGGTTATCGTTCAGATATTTTGGTGGCTATGATGAAAGTTTTATGAGCCACGAATTGAATCAAAACTTGCATGTGTATTCTGAACGAAAATGTATCCATAAACTGAGCCAAAACCTGTAGTTTTAACCCACAAACAGAGGCCAAAACCTATAGTCCACTACCAAGTTGGTTTCTGCAGTTTTCTGTTCTGCTATATGTGTGTGTGTGTGTGTGTGCAAACTGCAGGGCATGATGTTTTCTGACCTATTTTTGAGGTAGTGTTGTGAATAGATGACTGCAAAAAATAGCATGATGTTTTCCTAGTTGGTTGGTTTCTGTTATGGAAATTTGGGAAATGCTCCAAGTGGGTTTCTGCAGTTTTCTATTAGCTTGGTTTGTTAGTGCTGTTGTTTATGCACTTAGCTTGGTTTCTGCAGGTTTTTGGCCTACGTGTATGTGTCAAAACTACAGGTTTATGGCCTCTGTTAATGTGTTAAAACTGCAGGGATTTGGTCCTGTTTTTGTGCCTCCATATGTGAGTTTATCAAGTTTTGGGTTATGCTTATGGTTCTGGCCTCTATTTATATGCTGCAAGTTGTGGCATCTTTATCAGTACATATTTTTGTTTTTTGACCTCTGTTTATCAGTTCCTTGTGCCTCTATTTGAGGGTTAAAGTTGCAGGTTTAAAAGTATAGCAGGGTGTGTGTGTGTGGCAATGGCAGCAGGTTTTGGTTAAAGTTTTGTGCCTTTATTTACGGGTTAAAGCTGCAAGTTTTGGCCACTGTAGGTGGGTTAAAACTGCTAGTTTTGGCCACTATTGGTTCATGCATGACCAATGACAGAGGGATTTCGGTGAGTACTGGTTTGTGTGTGTGTGTGTCTGTTTGGTTCAGTTTTGGCTGTGCTTGTCTGTTTGGTTCAGTTTTGGTTCAGTGTTGGCTCTGCTCATCTGTCTGCTACAGTTTTGGTTAAGTTTAGGCTGTGCTTATCTGCTTTGGTACAGTTTTGGTTAAGTTTTGGCTCTGCTCATGTGTCTGCTACAGTTTTTGTTCAATTTGAGCGGTGCTTATCTGTTTTGGTTCTGTTTTGGCTCTGCTCATCTGTCTGCTACAGTTTTGGTTAAGTTTTGGCTGTGCTTATCTGTTTTGGTACTGTTTTGGTTAAGTTTTGGCTCTGCTCATGTGTCTGCTACAGTTTTTGTTCAATTTAAGCGGTGCTGATCTGTTTTGGTTCAGTTTTGGCTCTGCTCATCTGTCTGCTACAGTTTTGGTTATCCTTATCTGTTTTGGTTCAGTTTTTGTTGAGTTTTGGTTGTGCTTATCTGTTTTGGTTCTGTTTTGGTTGGCCTTGTCTGTCTGGTACAGTTTTGGTTCAGTTTTGGCTCTCGTCATCTGTCTGCTACACTTTTGGTTCAATTTTGGTTCTGCTTGTCTGTTTGGTTTAGTTTTCGTTTAGTTTCTTCTCTTGATTATCTATTTGGTTCAGTTTTGTGGCCTATGGTTATGTTTTGCTCAACTTTCTGCCATGGTTTTGGTTCAGTTTTCTGCACACAGATTGTGGTTCAGTAAAACCTGCAGGTTTTGGTTTAGTATTGTGGTTCTATTTGTGCTTGAAAACTGCATTGGTTGGTTCTGTTATGTGCCTTTGGTTCAGTTTTGGTGAGGAGGTGTGGATTTTTATATTGTCACTCAGTTTATGGGTATATACCTGCAGGTTTGTGGCCTTCTGTGTATGTGTGAAAACTGTGGGGCTTTGGTTAAGTTTTGTGCCTACATTCCTGAGTTAAAACTGAGAGTTTTTGCTCAGATTTTTGTGTGGTTATGATGAAAGTTTTCTGAGCCACGAACTGAACTGAAACCTGCATGTATATACTCAATGAACATGCAGCCACAAACTGAGCCAAAAACCTGCAGCTTTAACCCATAAACAGAGGCCAAAACCTTTGTGTGTGTATATCTATGTATGTGGCTGTGATGAAAATTTAACAAGACACGTTGGGGACTTAGGCGGGGCAATGTTTGAGAGGGTCATTTGGCAACTCATGTTGCAGCCTAGTCCTTGCAAAAGATGTCTACATATCTGAGCTACATGTTTGCAACTATTTGACTACAAAAGTCCTCTTATATATGGTACCATTGTTACTTGTGTCGTAGTCTGTGTCCTAAATGTGTCAATTGGCGATGATGAAATTTGAGCCAAATGCGGGTTTTTTTTTCCAACTATTTATTAGTGATTAAGAGGCATTTTGGTTCATGCATTTGTGGTGACTTATAATGTTGTTTTCGAATAGATTATTCAATGACAGGTGAAGAAAAAGACTATTATTGGGTGGTTTTCGTTGGGCGTAAGCCGGGCATCTATACAACTTGGGGAGAAGCTCAACTCCAAGTTAATGGATACTCAGGAAGCATGGCGAAAAGATACAAGACATTCGATGGAGCCGAAGAAGCATTGCTCAAGTTTCACGAGAAGAGATACGAGCTCACAAAGTTGGAAGCCAAAAGTTCCACATTTGCAAGTGCGGTGGGACTTCAACATGAAATCAATGGATGCTGGTCGTTTGTTCTATGTTTTTTTTAGGTTTCGTAGGTTGTATTTTGTTGGCACTTGTTCTCCATTCCGAATGAAGTTGGACGTTCCAATATTATGTAAAATTCACATGTTATGAACGGAGACAAGTTGTAATTTATTTTAAATGAAGACGTTTTAACATTATATTCGAACATCATGAACAGAGATAACAAATGACATAACATCCATAAATAATGCTATTTATTTTTCCGCCATCTTGACATACTCCTCGTCCTCGGGCTCTTCGGGAGGAGGAATGAAGCAAACACGCCAATCTTCAAACAGTGGAAATTGAACATCTCTTGCCTCCCTAGCTTGTTTGTTAAGCTAAGTCAAAATGAAAAAATTAAGAACAAAAAATATCTTGACATTTCACAAAAATTTATAACACTTTATTAAGTCTTACTTGGACGAATGCATTCCAAACATCGTCTTCAGCCACCACCATGTTTTGACTTGCATCCCATTCAAACCCGGGACGCTCAAGTAGGTTGACAATGATGAAGCAAGTACGGCGCCACTTCTTTATCTTCGCTTCAATATGCCATTCCTCAATGCTAGCATCGGGAAAATCATTGTCCATGAAACGTTTCAAGTAGCTCGTGTAACTTGGACGAAAGTGTCCACTCCTGGTGGTCCACAATCGGGATACCACCATTGATTTCAGTACCGAAATCAACAACATCTCCTCAGCCTGGACCCAATTGTGACGAGGAGGCGGACGACCAGCCATACAACAAAAAAGAAATATGACACAAGTTTTTGTAATTGATATTATTGAATGAGTTTGAACCAAGTTTGCTTGCTATTTATAACCAAAAATTCAACAACTATTCAACTACATATCCACCATTCAATAATATATCCACCATTCACCATTCAACCAACTTTTACTTTCCATTCAATCTAAAATCATACATTCCATTCAAATCTATCCTAATTTGTCTTTTCATTAAAACAAACAAAAACAATTTCCAAAAAAAAAAAATCATACATAAATACGAACAATTTATATTAAAAACGTTTTTTAATATAAATTTTATAGAATATACCTTTTTTAATAAATTCATTTTCTAATACTTCCAATTGTGCAAAATTGCTTAAATATATTGATTTTTAAATTTATATACTGGTTTTAATACATAATCAAATATAACTCTGCACATGGGCAAAATAGTAATTTGACATTTTTTCCCATCATCCACCCCGTCTTATCCCCCCATTCTATAAACCATCCAAACGAAGTTAAATTTTATCTCCATTTTTAATACCCCATCCAAACCACGTATTATTTTATCCCCCCTTCATATACATCAAATCAATGTGGGCCAACCCATCAAAATTAATACCCCATATTATCTTATTCCCCCTTCATATTTTTTACCTCCAATTTTTTTCCCGCATCCAAACGGGCCCTCAAGATTATATAGGTCTATGTAGTAGTATTTCATTCAATTTTCAAATTACTATTACAAATTTTTGTCAAGACGTATGGTATTGGAATTGAGAAAATCTATTTTCGGAGGCTACGTGATTTAGGTGTTTACAGAGCGGATCAATCTTAGCCGTTCAAATGTGTGTTGGACGGTCCAGATTTTAAAAAAATTATTCTCGTGAATAGTTTAAACAGTTAACCTATTCGCGAAAATAGTTTCTTTAAAATCTGGATCATCCATTGACGAGATGAACTGTGAGATGGGACGGCGCGGAAGCTCTGTTTACTAAGCCTCAGTGAAAAAGGCTCTTGTATCTTTTTTTTTTCTTTTTGCTCAGTTCACTTACACCCCCAAAATGTCAGGACCGGTACTAACTCAATGCTATCATCAAATTAATTTTTACCATATGCGATGCAAAATTAACTATTAGTCAACAAAATTAACGTCTACAAAATAAGTACTACAGTAATATTAACGTCTACAAAATATCAAGTAAACTTAACTGCGCTTTTTCTTATGGAAAAATATCAAGATAAGTAAACCAAACCAAATCAAACCGAGCCTTATGTCTCAATCACTTGGGGTCAGCTATATAAATCATTTTCTTTCATTGAGCTCTATCAAAAGCCGTTATCATATTTGGATTCATGTTATAAAAATCTGATGGGCTTTTTACGTAGTGGTTGTCAGTTGCACAACTCTCCTTTATTTGGACATGAGACCGGCTAGGAAATAAAGAAAAAGTTCTAGGCACGAATCAGGCGAAGTTAAAAATAATAATAATAATAATCAAGATAAGTACTACAGTAATATTTGTTTCTTGCAGTGCGAATTTCTAAGTTCACCACCCATCTAAGCCATAAATTTTTTGGTGCAAGTGTTTACTAGTAATATTTTTCTTTTTTTATAATCGCTATTTAAAATTTGAACATATTATTATTATTAGTGGTTTTGGAAACGGGTTGGAAAATAATATTTTCTGAGTTAGTTGTAGGGGAAAATGACGGTCCAGGACGTGTTTTGATAATTAATACCCATCAAGGACATACTAAGAACAATTTTTAATACTGAAAATGTCTTTAGTGAATATTAATTATCAAAACACGTCATTGACCGTCATTTTCCCTGGTTGTAGTCATATATAGAGTAGTGCGTTTGTAACCCAATGAAGTACTGTAGCAGCCCAGAAGGCCCAACCATTTGGGCCGACATTCGGCTGCGGTGGGCTTTGGTTACCCTCTTCAAAAGCACGTACGGTACCTATTTATGTTTGGATCAAAAGGTTAGCGGTTTTGCAAATTTCCCAACTTACAGGGAATGGAAAAAAAGCGTTTATTTTTTTTCAATCACTCCTTCTACCAGCCTCCAACTTTGGTCACATTGAAGCAACCATCTTTGTCGGCCGGCCGGTGACGACCTCCAACGACTATTGATCCTCTCTTCTTGTCAACCCAGTACTCCAACCATCCCCACCTTCCGCCAACCGACTCTCTTCCAGTGGTGACCCTTTCGGCAATAGGGGAAGAAAAAACTACATGCCCTTGCCGGTACGAGAATCAAGCAACATGGATATGATCTTATGTCAAACCGCAGGTCCGATTGAAAGCGGTCCAAAAACAGACTAGTTGTCTAATTTGGTCCAAGTTTAGAAAATGAGAGATGGTGGTAATTATGGTTTGGTTTTCGAGTTTATGTTCACGATTCCGGTAGTAAATGCATGGATCCAAACGGGATTACATAACTATGCAGCATTTTATATTTGAAGTTTTGAACAGGAGAAATACAGTATGAAATTTTTTATTATATAACTTCAACCAACAACTTTGTATCTTGAGTAATGTAACATCTAAAATGAATTAATAAAAAATAACACATACATAAAAACTCAATAAACCTAATGACATTCTTTTATTTCTTTAAAGTGTGTGGGTAGAAGTAGTTCATTAGTAAAAAATATTATAATGATGCTGCATTCCTATCAGCTGTCAGCGGCGGAGCAAAAATTGTATGAATGAGGACAAATGTTAATACAATTGCAATAAAATATTTATGGTAACACACAAAAATAAGATAAATAAAAATGTTTTGAACTAAAAAAAAGAAAGAACGAATATATAATATTCATTAATAAAATTTTCTAACGCTAGATTTTTAATTTGGTCTTTGTTTTATGTATAAAATAATAAAACCGAACCACAGGTGGTCCATGCTCTCCCCTCTTTGACAACTCCATCAAATTGTTTTCAATGTACTATATATTGGTCTTGATTCCATACGTGTGCATGCATCAAACGGTAAAACATAAAAATTGACAAGCATGCCTATGCATATCATCATCTAAAGGATTATTTATGCCAGATTTATATGGCTTGATGTTTTATTGGATCAGTTTATTAGTACTATTTTTTTCCCCTTGCTCTTTGGGTTCCAGTAGAAAACAAAATTTACATAACAACTCATTAAAGTTTTCTCCAATTTTTTTAATGCTACTCAAAACTCATAACTAGGGCTGCAAATGAGCCGAGTCAAAAACTTAAGCTTGAGCTTGACTCGAGCCTTATCGAGCTGAGCTTAATTAGTCATTTACTAAACAAGCCTCTTTAATCGAGCCGAGCCTCCCTTAACGCATATATTTGGATAAGATTTTGGAACAATTTTATATTTCAAAAAATGATTAAAATGGGTTTTGATCCAGTGTTTCAATTTTATATTTTGCTACATAAAGGTGTTCCAAAATCATATCAATGATGTCTGATCAACGGATCCGGGGGCTCTGCTGCCCCTGTGGGGGCAGTATCCCCTACCCAGACCCTTAAACGGCGTCGTTTACTTTAAAAAAAAAAATTTTAACCTCCAATTTGCAATCCTATTGAGCAGAAACGTGATTATGAGAGCCCTAGAGACAAAATTTGATTATGTCTCTTTAGAATAATATGATCAGAATAATAAGATCTTCACATCCGTTCAAACGGATTAAAAATTGAAGCACTTAATTTTTTAACTATATTTTTTAATATATAAATGATCTAAAAAAAATTAAGTGCTTCAATTTTTAATCCGTTTGAATGGGTGTGAAGATCTTATTATTCTGATCATATTATTCTAAAGAGACATAATCAAATTTTGTCTCTAGGGCTCTTATAATCACGTTTCTGCTCAATAGGATTGCAAATTGGTGGTTAGAATTTTTTTTTTAAAGTAAACGACGCCGTTTAAGGGTCTGGGTAGGGGATACTGCCCCCACAGGGCAGCAGAGCCCCCGGATCCCTGATCAACTTGATGTTTAGTGTTAACAACGAGAAAAACAAAATGAACACCCTTGATCATTGAGATGGGCTCACAAATAAAAAATTCTGGCTAAAATATTTTCTATCCTGTCACGCCCCGCCCCGCGCACGGCGCCCTATGCGGGCCCAAGCCGGTGCGGCCACGTGCCCACGACAATCCCATCCATCTTTATACAATATTGTCCGCTTTAGGCGCCCAAAGACCGTAGACTTCCCAGTAGGGTCACCCATCCCTGGACTACCCCAGGATGAGCACGTTTAACTGTGAAGTCCCTACGTTCTTTGGCCCGCCCTCACGGCTTTAAAAGGCCTTGTACAAGTAGGATGGATCATTCCTTATAAATTGCCCCCCCGCCCCCCCTGCCCCCCCGCCCCCCCGACGAGTAGGCTGTCACATATCCAATCTAAGGATTGGAGAGGAGCTGGAGCCTCTGAATGATTTTATTAGTATAAAAATAAATAGGTAGTATATATATATATATATATAAGCAAAGACGTTCTAAAGGGATGCAATTTTATTATGAAAATAAGTATTTAATTTCATGGATTTGAAATTCCAAAAGATTTTGGTGATATGATCAATGGAATGAGATAGTTGACATGGGTTATTATATTTAAGATTTTAATATAACTAAGAAAATAAAAAGAAACGTTTGACTAAATGGAATTCTAAAATAACAAGTATGAAGATTTGTTGTGTATATCAATGATAAACAAGATTTGCTCGTTTAGTCGATCTCAAACGAACTTTTATCGAGCTAAAGAGGAGCTGATTTCTGTAGCTTTACTTTTTATACATCATAATTAAGCTCAATGAGCCAAGAAGTAATTGTTGGAGCTTTGGTTAATTTTAACAAGCTTCCGAGAAATGTTCAAACTTGGCTTATTTTTTGCAAGAATTATTCAGTTAATTAAACATGGAGGTTTTTGAATATGTGTACATATCAAATTGTTCTTTGGTGGTTAGACTAACACACAAAACTAGCACTAAAATAAAAAATTTGGAGTAACAGGCCCGTTCTACTTTCTCAAATAAGTACTTAAAAAATAAAGACCTATTTTCAAGTTTAAAAATAATAGGTTTACGAAAATAATTTTTCAATTTTTTTTTTTTGAAGGATTTGATAGATCTCATTGAAATCTACATTGAAATCTATTAATCAAGATCCATATTGTATATCTTTTGATTTCAGTAAGTCTATAATTTTTAAACTTGATAATTACAAATAAGTACTTATTTTTTGAGGAGCAAAATTGGAACACCACTTAATCTAAAGAGATAGTGTAAGGATTGGGTGCTTGGAAAAAAGGTGGTGCGGAAGGCCGGAGCTTGGTTGGATTAAGGTAAGCAACGAAGGAAAGAGGAAGGGGGTATGAGAGGATGGGAAAGGTGAGTGGAAGAGAAAAGAGTAGAAAGTGCATATGAAAAATAATGTAAATATTTAAGGAAGTGGACCATGGTTTTCAATAATTGTTTGCTGTTTATATTGAGTTGGTGGCGCAAATCTTTCAATTTTGTTAAGCCTTGGTACATCGTGGTGCTTCAGGATCTGAATCGTTACAAGTAGCCATAAACAGAGCTCAATGAAAAAATAGAATTCAAGTAGTCAACCCCAACTGATTGGGACACAAAATTTGATTTGATTTGGTATAGCATTTTGTTTTACTCCAATGCATCAATTGATATATGTCAGAACTTAGTTTGTATTTCATGGAGAAAAGGTTAAAACAACTGGATATTATAACTTATGTAGCACCGACAATCCTAGGGACCGACGTGTCCCTGTGTTTGTGTCCAATAAATTTAATTAATTTTTTTAAGGGAAGATGGTAAGTACACACGAGGAACACGTATGGGGAGATGACAAGAATTTATTATGCAATTTTTTGTTGCTTCATATATTTTGTAATAGATATTATGTTTTACGATGTATATATGATACTTGTTTATAAATATTTAAGCTCCAAGCTGATACACACAACTATATTTTCACTGGTATATAATAAAATTTATTTATTTATTTTTGTCGTGTCCCCTGCTGCGTACGTACACTCAATTTTTAAGACATTTGTGTCTTGTGTCCGTATCCGTATCCGTGTTCAAATCCGTATCTGTGTCCGTGGTACATAAATTATAACTGACAGACAAGCTTTGTAACCACGGGATTTAGAGCATCCGTGGTGGAGTAACCAAAAGTGGATAATCAAAAGTTGTCACACCATCTTTTGGTTATTCATTAAGGTGTTGCTAAGGTTAGCAACGTAGAGGTTTACAATAGCATAATCAAAATTGAATAATCAAAACTTGCATGCCACATCACATTTTCAAACTATAAAAATCTAAAAATTGTGAACATAAAAAAAAATTTAAATAGTTTTCAAACTAGTAGAAACAGGTTATTAGGAATACAAAATAGTTTTTTGAAAAAGTTTTAAAATCAAAACAAGTTTTGAAAAAACAGTTTTAATAAAAAATAGTTTTCGCATAAAGAAAGTTTTTGCAAATATCTTTCTTAGAAACATTATTGAAAAAGAAAGGGAGAGAGAAAATGAAAAAAAGAGAATGTTTTTGTGTAATAATTGGTATACTTGATTGAGAAAATATGAGTACCACTAAATTTGCTTATTGGCAAAAAGTTTGCTAGTTTTTGTTATCCAAATGACAAAATTTGATAAGTTGTTGAGGTTGGTAAGTTTAGTTATTTCAATGTGAGGACTTCTTTGAGCAAACATTGCTAACTTTAGCATCCATTTGGTTTTGATTATTCCACGACGTATGCCCTTAGCCCGTAGCCCGGTCGCTAGTATTATATCTAGGGTGTGAGATAACTCGTATATCTAAACGAATTTAAGTGTGCATAATTAATCTGTGCATAACAGTCTATTTATGAGCCGTGCAATCTCAGTCGTTCGTTTCGACAATCAATGGTCTGGATTTTAAAAAAACTATTCAAGCGAATAGTTTTTTTAATTAATCCGTGCATAACAGTCTATTTACGGAGCCGTGCAATCTTAGTTGTCCGTTTCGGCAATTAATGGTCCGAATTTTAAAAAAACTATTCGCGCGAATAATTTTTTTATAATCTGAACCGTCCAAAACACTTTTGGAAGGCCAAGATTGAGTTCTGTAAACATTTGTTTACAACTGCTCTGTAAACAAGATTTTCTCAAGTATGTGACCTCCACACACAAGTGATTCAGTACGCTCACACATTTATGTAAATATTTGTGAATTTGCTTTATGCAAAAGGGCTTGTGGTTGTAGAATGGTTCATGCAAATACTGTAACGACTCGCTCTTGCCCCATACAATATTATTCGTTTGAACACTAAACCCCATTAGACTTCTTAGTGAGGTCACCAATTCCAAAATTATCTAGGGCGAGCACGTTTAACTATGAAGTTCTAATGGGCTTTGATGCCTTTACGGCTTCAAAATGCCTTATACTAAATAGGATGACGATCTAGTATTATTTTATAGCACATAACTTATATTTCACTAAGCGATGTGAGACCATCCCCGACTGACCTCTCTGGTCACTGATCAGATAACTGCACAGGTTCCCACCACCCTCGGGTCGGTCGACCACTACCTAGAACTCCTAGGGGCAGGGCATCACAAATACCCTTAGGGCCTGCTTGGAAGGGGTATTGTGAAGGGGGATACCACAATCCATCCTTTTAGTACCTGGGCCCCAGTTATGGACCCGTTTGGCAACTCCATTTGGAGGGGGTTTTATCTTTGGCCCCTCTTCCATAATACTTGTTAAGACCGGCTGAGGGGGTCTTAGCGATAGACAGGATCTGACCTGTTATTGTGTAATACCCCCTAATTCCCCTCCATTTCGGACGATTGTACCATCGTAATCCCCCTTTTCAACCCCAAGTACCCATTTCATGAGCAAAAACAAAAAAAATTAAGCGTTCCAAATTTCAATTCGTTTGAATCGGTGAAAAGATTTTAGTTTTTTGATCATTTTATCCTAAATGGTCATAATTAAATTTTGACTCTAGGACTCTTATTGATTAACACTAAGAAAGTCGTACAACCAAATATCTTAGGGCTAACCAACGAGAGCCCTAGAGTCAAAATTTAATTATGACTCTTTAGAATTAAATGATCAGAAAAAGAAAATCTTCTCACCCATTCAAACAGATTGAAATTTGGAACACTTAAATTTTTCAACATGCAGTTTATATATTAAAAAATATGGTTAAAAAATTAAGTGCTCCAAATTTCAATCCGTTTGAACCGATAGAAAGATTTTAGTTTTCTGATCATTTTATCCTAAATAGTTATAATTAAATTTTGACTCTAGGACTCTCTTTGATTAGCCCTAAGAAAGTCGTACAACTAAATATCTTAGGACTGACCAACAAGAGTCATAAAGTCAAAATTTAATTATGACCCTTTAAGATTAAATGATCAGAAAAATAAAATCTTTTCACCCATTCAAACGGATTGAAATTCGGAACACTTAATTTTTTTCTGAACTTTCCCCAAAATCAAGCCTTGCACTTTTTTCTTTTTTCTGTCCCTTGAAGCTCAAAAAAGCACGTATTTATTCTAATTATAACGAAACTAACAAATTTTGTCATAAACACTGTATAAGGGCAAAAAAGTCATTTAACAATTTTTTACATCAATCCCCCTTTCTTATACCCCAAATTAATCCTCCATCCAAGCCAAGTACTATTTAATATCCCTTTCATAAACATCACATCAATGTGGGCCATCACATATTAACCAATACCCTCTACTATCTAATCTCTCATTCTTACATAATATCTCCAAATCTAATTCCGCATCCAAACGAGCCCTTAGGACCCGTTTGGATGGCTCCTTGTGAAGGGGGATAAGTTAACACCTCCTCTAAGGCTGTGAGGCCAGGCCTAATACTTGGTTTGGAATGCTAAAATGGGTAAGGTTTTAGTTTATCCCCCTTTTATGTAAGACCTGTAAAGACCCCTGCGGTAGTATTATTTATGAGTAGATTTTGGGGTGTTATTAGTTAATATCTTTAAATAAGGCCGAAATAATACCACATCCTCCTCTATTTCAACTACAAAACAACCATATCTCTTTTTATCTCACCATTTTTAATGCATCATTCAAACCAACTATTATTTAATCTTCTTTATAAATATCACATCAATGTGAATCACGCCTTATTAACCAATACCTCATATTATTTTATTTCCTTCATAAATAATACTTTCAATCTTTATCCCGTATCCAAACGAGCCCTTAATGTAATGTATTTTAGAATCTAATCCCTTCTTTTTTTTTCTTTGAAATCAGAATCCAATCCCATAAGCAACTTTAAAAAAAATGACAGGGTGACTGTACCCAACCAAACCACGCTTTTAACCATTAGCTTCTCTCTCACTCACTCACGGATCATAGTCATACCAACCGTTTCTCTCTCTACAAATCGACTCTGTATCTGTATCTATCCTCTTTCTCTCTCCCCCACATTGAACATGCAAAGACAGTCTCTGGGCTCACCAAACTCAAAGCTCCACAGTACTAATGGAGGAACATTAATGGGGGCCAAGGAAATCAATCTCGTGACCGGAGACGACCAGAGGCGGAAGGACCAACCGTCTTCGCCCGCCGCCGCCGATGGAGACAACGACAAGTCACAGAAGCCTCACAAATCGCCGCCTCCGAAACCCGAGAAATTCGTCCACGTCATTCCGATCCTCACCGTTGTTTGCTTCCTCATTCTCTACCTCTCCTCCCACGATCCGTCCCAAAAAGGTACTACAAATCATTTAGCAAAAATCAACGGCCTCGATTGAGTGTTTTAGAAAATTTAGATTAGCACATTGGAATAGGAATTGAATTCATGAGTTCCTTTGGTTTTTTTTTTTTTTTGCTCCTACCACCTAAGGGTGCACCCCGGTAATGCCGTTGAGCCAAATGCCTCTGGGCCCGGATTGAGTGTCGGTTGTTCGTAGATTTTTATTTTCTGACTGCTCTCTATGATATTTGTTTCAGATTTGGCTCAGTTCAGTGGATTCAAACGATTGTCGAAGTCTATAGGTAAAATGACTAATGCCTATTGCAATCAAAATGTGCGTGTGTGTGTGTGTGTGTGTTTATTTTTTTGAATGGTGAAAAAATTTCATTAATTGTGAAGATCAAATGATGAAATTGGTGCAATAGGAAAATAAATACATTGGGAGAGGTTCAAAGAGTGCGTGCAGAGACTCTTGTACTACTACAACTCGCAAATACTAAACTTCAGGCCACAATTGTTTTTGCTCTTGCGAATGTTTTTGGTGTTCTTGTATTGTTTCGATAAAATAAAATAAAAAATTGGAGAAATTTGATTGTAATTGAGTTTAATTGCTCTGATTTTGTGCTGTGTAGATTCAACCGAGGCCGAGGATTCTGGAGGATTTTTAGACGTTGAAAAGAGCGATGTTTTGGCGATTCGGAGTCTCAGAAATTTGCAGGAGGTCGGAAAGCACGGTCCGAAATCCCGGCTTCACCGGAAAATCGGCGATTTCTAGCTTTGCATTTTACGGTCATGTTTTATGTCCCTCTGCCTCTCTCTCTCTCTCTCTCTCTCTCTCTCCATCTTCTGCTGAGTTCATCACAAGCATGACTCCGTCGGTGTTGGTCGCACGTGGGAACTCAGTAATACTACTCTTTACCATTCTTTTCGCGCGTGCAAATGCAATTATGCATGTAAATTTTTTGTTTGGTGAACGCAACTCAATCTATAGTAATTTCATTTCACTGAATGATGTATTTTATTTTTTACAGTATTTACTGGAGTATGAATAATGTTACTCAATTGTGTTCGGAACCGCTTGACGCATGTAAACTCGTGCACATCGAACTATTCTAAACACAGTTGCACCTAAAGTTCTGTTTTAGGTATAATCATTGTGTTTTTCCTGAAAAAATTGGATTATCCAAAATTGGACAAATTAAATCGGGAACGAAATAGTACGTAAATTTGTTGCGGAGAGGGCTAACGTGCGCTGCTGCTGAGGAGGCCTACGGTAGCGTGTGGGTATAAAAGTGCGCGGATATCACTCCAGTAGGTTGGAGTACAGCTGGAAATTTCGGACCGTTACTGCACCTCGTGGTGGAGTTCGGGTTTGCCAGCTGTAGAGGTAGACTGGTACAACCATTAGTTTACTTGGGAGGAGTGAAGTTTATCTCTGTTGATAAGGATCGAGCAATGCTAAACGTCTATTTTCGGGATATTTTTCGATTCATTTTTCGAGCTACCTAGCATATGTTACACCGAGATGCTACTGAGCACCCTCATGTTGAGCGAAGTGTCGAGCAGCATTCAACCGTTTATTTCAGCACGGATGGCTCGGATTAAATTTGAACGTCTATAAATCTGAGCCGTTGATTGCTCAATAAAGATTTGAGTTATCGATTGTCAAAATAAATGGCTGGATTGGGTGCTCGGCAGCATCTCCCACGTTACTTGACATGCTCCTAATTACTGTACTAGTATTTTCAGTTCTCGAAGGCAAAAAAAACTGTTGACTATTCCATGGTAAAATTAAGTTAATTGAAATTAATGAATCTCACTAACCATACTTTTTTTTTCACTAATCATTATCCAGTTGCTAATGACGCACGATTAGATAATTTTTTTTTGGATGATTTAAAAAAATATTTGTATAAAATTCAAAAAATTTTACTTTTCCGATTTTTCTAAATAATTCACAAAATAAGGCTCAAAATTAACAAACGCGAATAATAATTTGAATACGAATAAACCAAACCAAACCGAGCATTACGTCTCAATCACTTGGGGTCGGTTACATGAATCCGTTTCCTCCATTGAGCTCTGTCAAGGGCCACTTGTTCACATAGACCCATTATACTCATATATTTGCGCACTACAGCATCTAATGTCAATTTAGGTCTACTCCTTCCCGTAACATTGCTACCTAGAGCTATCTTATCCGCTCTTTTAACTTCTACATCTTCTGGTCTACGTTAGATATGCCCAAACTACATTAGCCTATTTTCCCTCAATTTCTCCTCTATAGGTGCTCTACCTATCATCTCACGAACAGTTTCATTTCTAATCTTGTCTCGTCTAGTCTTACCACATATCCACCTCAACATTCTCATTTCCGCTACACTCATCTTGCTCAAATATTGTTTCTTAATAGGCCAACATTCTGTCCCATAAAGCATCGCTGGTCTTATGATAGTTCCATAAAATTTTTTCTTCAATTTTGTGGGTACTCTCTTGTCACATAGTACACCAGTAGCGTTTTTCCACTTGAGTCACCCCACTTGGATCCTATAGGTCACATCATCAGCAATCTCTCTATCTCTACTAATAATTGAGCCTAAATACCTAAAATAATCACTCTTTGGTATCTCCTGGTCTTGGATCATCACTCTTTCTTCATGCGCACTACTGGTACCACTAAACTTGCACACCATATACTCAGTTTTACTCCCACTTATCCGAAAATCCTTCGACTCTAATGCTTCCCTCCAAATTTCTAGTTTCGTATTAACACCTCTAGTGGTTTCATCTACGAGGACAATGTCATCTACAAACATCATACACCGTGGAATATCCTCTGGAAATTGTCTAGGCAATTCATCCATAACTAAGGCAAAGAGGTACGGGCTTAGGGCTGACTCTTGATGCAATCCTACGGTGATTGAAAATTCACTTGTTTCCCCTAATGGTGATCTAATGGTAGTGACAGCACATTCATACATGTCTCTAATCACCTCGATATATCTTTTGGTCACTCATTTTCTCTCCAAAACCCGCCATATGATGTCCCTAGGCACCTTATCATAAGCCTTTTCTAAGTCTATGAAAACCATATGGAGATCCTTCTTCTTTGCTCTGTGTTTTTCTGCCAATCTCCTTAATAGGTATCTAGCTTCAATGGTTGATCTTCCTGGCATGAACCCAAACTGTTTCTCTGACGCCGTAGTCACCATCCTCAAGCGATGCTCAATAACTCTTTCCTACAACTTCATCATATGACTCATCAATTTAATACCTCTATAGTTGTTGCAGCTTTGAATATCCTCTTTATTCTTATAGATATGTACCAAAGTGCTTCTTCTCCATTCGTCGGACATCTTCCTAGTCATAATAATCTTGTTGAACAAGATAAGAAATAAGAAAAAGCCTTAAAAATTTTAACAAAACTTAGTTTTACTCCATTGATAAATTAACTTTAGTGTTACTCCATTGATAATTTTAACAGTGACGATGAGATCTATGTGGAACCTATTAGTATTATTCAAAGTACGTTGTACAGGCACAAGGTGGAACCGCTTGTTGGAAAAGTGAGAGCATCACGAGTGTATTTGGTGTTATGAAAAATAAATAAATTGTTGGAATTTGGGGCCGGTCCGGGACCAAATCGGGTCCCCCATGCGGGTATGACCCAGTGACCCATATATTAGAGAATCCTATCTCATCTTGTAGATAAGATAGGAGAAGTTGAAGTAATTCTAATCTCTTAGGATTAGAAGACTTCTAAAGCATCTATGATGCTTTCTCTATTTATTTCCTGCAGGATTGTAGAGACCCGAAATTTTTTTAATTTTTGAAATGTGTATTAAATGCCCAATTGGAATAATATAGTTTATTAGGTGATTATTTGAATTGAGGACTAGAGTGAAAGAATAAAAACTAGAGGGAGTATGAGTGTGATATAAAAGATATAGTAGTATAAATAGGGGGTGTGTGGTGTAGAAGATGATTTCATCTCCTTGTATCTCTCTCTCCCTCACATTTTCTCTCTCTATCTACCGACCTCTCTCTCTCTCTTGCTTCCTCACACAAGACTCCACTCCATCTCTCAAATACTCCAAGAATCAACCACCCTTCGGCCTTCCGATCGTGTCCTTGAGCTCGGAAATCCTCGGGTTAAGCTTGGATCGAAGCTTTGAAGTTTGTGGAGGCTAGGGCTTGTCCAAATCGCTTTGATCTTGGTTATCGTCGCAAGGTAGGGACTTCTTTACCTCTTTTAAGTGTTTATATGTTGATTTGATGCAAGAATCGATCATTGATTGTCTCCCTTGGTTCATTCGAAAGCTGTTCGAAATCTGCAGAAATCGCTTGAAAATCGCCCAGGGATCGATCTCCAAGCATGAGGGATCGATCCCTCACTTCAAAACTGGATTTTGCCCTATGTGGATCGATCCCCATGAAAGGAGGGATCGATCCCTCCCCTCTCTGGAAATTCTGCTCACTTTCTTGGTTTCAGCCCAACTTCAAACGACCATAACTTCTTCGTTCGATGTTCGTTTCATGCAAATTTTATATCGATTCGAAGGTATTGAAGTCAGCTTTCATTTGCCGCTAGAATCATCTTAAATCTCTTAGTACACAGAAAGTTATGACCTTCTGAGTAGAGGTGTGTCAGTCTACTAATGTTTGTGGTTATTCCTAACTTCCTAAGGTTATTCTTGTTCCATGTTATGATTCCCTATATGATTAGAACATGTTTAAGTCACTCTTGAGCATGATTTCTTATGTTCTAATGACTCGTTATTTGATCTTGTCCCTTAGCACTCATTAGAGCATAATATCAATGACGTTGGTTAGGAAAATGTACCGTAAGGTCGATAGGAGTACTATGGGCTATAAGGGATAAAGTGGTGAGTGTTATGGGAAGACATGAATTTGTCTAGTGATCCGATGGGTAGTGTTGTCACTCGTGCCTCGTCTTGTTGGGCTTCCTAAGTTCCTTTGGCACTCTTTCGGTAAGATTCTCGTTTAGAACCTAGCGGATGGTGTGTCATGGAGTCATTTGTGGGTACGGTACGTGATGAAGGACATCGTGATATACTTAGAAGAATAACGTGATCTTAAGGTATTTATTAATGTACGATGTGACAACTTGACTATTGGTGTTATGTAGAACGAGGGGTGAGTCGAGATAAAGAGTTTGGAAACAAAACGAAAATACGAGTTAATATGTGAACAACCTACTTAACATCAATATCTCTCTCCTATACTTGAAATTAGACTCATGGAAATGCGTAGGATGAATGTGAAATGGATATACGGGGTCACGAGCACCCGGAACGTATTGTGGGTATATGGGGCCCTACGACCCGAAATGTGAAATGGATATACGGGGTCACGAGCACCCGGAACGTATTGTGGGTACCCCCTAAGACCCGGAAAGTTTCTTAAGTTTACTATTTGATGAGTCAATGAACAATGAGCTACTTGGACATGTGTTGGAGATCTCTGGGAGACGTACGGGGTACTCAAGACCCGGAATGTAAGTCCTTTAACACGGTAATCCTCGTAGTGTTATACGGTAACGCAAGGGATGGAGATACCGATGGTGGAGATTGGCGATCGTGAGTCATGTCGAGATTGTTAGAGTTGTCAATATCTTGTGAACTGGTTGGCATATTGTGATAATAGCAAGTCCTAAAATGATTATCCTAAATGTTTGGCTCATCCTTGAGTCGATTGTATTTCGTTGTTGAGTTATATCCCCTTATTTTCCTTCTCTTGCCCTTATCATCATATTTATACTTAGAATTGGTAAAGATTTTCCTTTTGGGCTAGTGTAGCTCAACCTAATCTTTCTTTTCAGGTTCAAATGCGAGGCAATAGATTACATGCATCGTGTGCTTGACAGTGAAAGACTTTTGGAAGCGGACATTATTAGTTATTACATCATCTTTGTAAAAATCTCATTCTGTTAAAGATGGTCTTATAATTAATTACTCTTGACTCATCTTTTGACTAAAGTTTGTAGTATTCTAAATGTGTTTGTACTTGTGTCCAAACTAATTTGGGCCGTGGTGCCAAAGTTGTAATTATCTAAACATGGGGGCTTGATTTGTAATTTAAGACAGGTGGGAACTCTTTTGGGTAATATGTAGGATATGCGAGGCTCTTCTATTAAAAATGTATTATTTAATTATGTTGAAAATCGAGGGCGTGACAAGGATGTTCATAGAGATACACACAATAATATACACAAGAGGTATACAAAAGTATAGAGTTCCGGGAAACTCTCTCTCTCTCTCTCTACCATTAAAGAGCAATCCGAGCTTTTCCACCGTGGAATAGAGGGTGATACTCGATCCTCGTAGTGCTTGCTCGACCAAAGTGTGTCCTAGTAAAGAGCGCCCCAAGCGTAGGGCTAGGTCGGTTGCAGCATAATAAACTCGAAAGTCCAAGGTCGAATCCACAGGGAGCCAATGGAGCTAGGCCGGAGGTTTGATTTACGAAGGGTTTTTAGCGTTAGGACCGCCAACCTTTAGGTTCGGCTTTGAGACGGCCAATTTTTGAGTGATTGAAATTCTCTCTACCTCCTAACTTGATTGAAAATGAAGTTTGACTAGAAATTAAAAGCGGCAAGGTCTAGGGGTTTATTCCGCCCATAACTTAGGTCGTTCAATGCTTCTCTTTGATAACTCAAGTGAGAGTCATTGTCATTTGATCTCACTCGGAAGATTTAACCATGAAAATCAAGTTTAACTCATACAACAAGGTTTGGAGATGGAAAGGAACTCATTTAGGCATTTTATCAAACACCTAGAGTGACAGAGTTTCAAGCATGCCGTGTGCCAAGGAGACTTGTTGACACGACATCAAAGAAGTTAACAATCTTAAGTTTAGACCAAAGATTAGAGTTCAACAAGTTCTTTGAGGCATTTTGGCAAACACTTAGAGTGACATAGCTCCAAGCATTATATGTGGCAAGAGATCAAGTCCTTGCTTACACATAATCAAAGAGGTTAACAACCCTAGGATTTGTTACATAAAAATGAACTTAATTCATTCACAAACCACATTAAGTACAAGAAATGAAAGAAACCATTAAACTACCCAAGTCACGAGATAGAAATCACCCCATGACTAAGCCTTTATCACTACTCAACCATAGAACAAGAATGAAGAACAAGCATAAAAAGATAAATACGATTCATGGATAAAAACGAAAATAAACTTAAGATTACGAAAGATCTCAACCGTACCTACAACATTAATGAAGACGAAATACCTCAAAACCCAACTCTTCAATCTCCTTTGAAGAGAGATGAAGAGTTTGAGAGGAGAGGGAGGTAGAGAGAGAAGTTCCTAGGGCTGAAAATGAAAGATATCCTCTCAAAATGAGATTAAAAACTATTTATAGTCCCAAACATTCGGGATACAAAAGTCTAAACTACCCCTGAAATGCCCAAAAGTCGGGCATAAAATCTGCAAAAACTTCCACGTGCTACGGGTAGGACCATTTTTGGGCTACCGGTAGTAGTCTTGTTTTGCAATTTTGACACAGCTTCTGATCACTGGCTACGGGTAGTACCATTTTGGGACTACGGGTAGCAGCTGGACAGATTTCTTTCTCATTTGTTTCTTTAGCCTTTCCATGTCCTTTAGGCTTCCGTTGTCCCGCACACCCTCCGAAGTTACTTTTCATCATTCTTGGGATTCGATGATGGAGTGCCACATGGCCTCGGGTGTACGGATACCCTTAGAGTTGATCCATGGCGTCAAAACACGCCTTATTCACGCGATTCACCTGAAAACGCCAAAAACACACCTTTCGTGCAATATCGTTTAAATCAAGCAAGTTATGCACTTGTGTGTGACAAAAATGAGAGAGATAAGCCCTATTATTTACATTATAGAGGGCTTATCATGTAGTATCACTCCATCGCAGGAATTTGTTGCTGATTTGGTACATGATCGAGAGTTCGTAATCCATCCACACCAAGGTTCGGTTTGGTTAAAGTTCGCAAGATAACCCGAACCACTCGCTTCCGCACTATGGTTATATTTTTCTAACATTGGTATCAGAGCCTTAGTTGGATGTTTTCGTGCTCTTTAGTACTTGAATAGCCATATGTATCATGTTTTAGGCATACAGATTGATTGATTTTCGTGTATGCTGGATATGGGTCCGAAAAACATGATTTTTCAAAAGTTCTCGGAAAATTGCTTCAAAATTTTACAAAACGTAGTCCATAACATGTAGATCAAATCTAGAAAGTTTTGTGTTGATTGGATAAACCGTTTGTGAGAAAAATCAAACCCTAGTTGGTTTTTCCGAAACTGTGATTGGGCAGAGCTTTTTTTGTTTTTTGATTCAGCATGCAGGACTGTGTAGCTCTTGTTTCTAGCTTTGCAACGGTATATTATAAGCATAATTTGGAGTTACGGATCAAAAATTATGGCAAACCCTAGTTTGGGCATGTTTTGGAGAAGATGAAGTGCAGATTCTGCACACTCTCACTCTCTCCCGAGAGAGAGTGAGATTCACCCCTCATTGTACTGGTGTCATATGAAAAAACCGAGAGTAACGTTGAACTCGAAATTGAATTTCCTACGTTTCTGTGTATTTATTTTATTTTTCTAAAATGAAATTAGTTTTCAAAATTTTAAATATAAGAAAAATAAAATTTTTGACTCGGTTTATGAGAGAGTGGGGGATACGTGCCTTCTCCATTGGGAACCAAATTTTTGGTGGCAGATTGTAATATTGTTTCCCATTGTTTGGTGTATGAGGTGTAATATTCCAGTAAGCATGGTTTTTTATTCTGTATTTTCTGTTTGTTGTTTATTCAGAAAAATTAGAATAAAATTCTGGAAAATTATAAATTTGCATATTTAACCTCTTGGTATCAGAACCAATTCATAGGAGAGGTTGGTGTAATTTTTCAGTGTACAGTGGTTTTTTATTCTATTTTTCCTATCCGTTGATAATTTGGAAAAATTAGAATAAAAATCTGAAAAATTATTAGTTTTTGGATTCAACCTCCTGGATTCAGTACCTATTCATTGGTGTAGGTTGTGTATTTCTCCAATACATTTTGATATTATTTGGCATTTTCTTCTTGTTATTTATTCTTGGAGAATTAGAATAAATCCTTAAAATTGACAATAATTGTAACGCCCAAAATTTGGGTACGTTAATGAGGCATTTATTACATAATAAAGAGAGTCTGGCTCATTATTACATCATAAATACATCATAAGTAAAATGTACATTTACTCAACAAGGGAGATAGCTAGGGTTCCTAACTACTGCTCCGCTTGCTCCTCCATTTTGGCAAGCTCCTCTGCTCCAAAAGCTTCCAAGGTATACATCTTACCATGTTCATCTATGAAGTCTGACACATTATACCGGCGTCGCCACCCATATAATATGTCAGGGTCACCAAAAGATAACACCGTGAGCTACAACGCTCAATAGGAAATCTTACCCACCAACCTTAAACTTACAATCAAAAGGTTAAAAAAAACATCGATTTCCACATGATACGTGTATACACAGCTACAAAAGACAATATCAATAACACATCCGCAATCGCTATATAACTATCGTTGGTGTCCAAGATTCTCCGAGTTTCTCCTACGCAACTCATCGTGGACCATGTCTCCATTTTCATATACAAATCAACATTTCCCAAAATCATTTGTTTAACACACCCAACCTCGGTTCCGCCGCGCCGGGTTCCCGAGTATCCTCACAATGGTTTCGCCGCGCCGGGTTCCCATTGGCACACAATTGCATTGGCTCCGTACCGCGGATAACCAAGCCACACACCCAACCTCGGTTCTGCCGCGCCGGTCTCCCGAGTATCCTCACAATGGTTCCGCCGCGCCGGGTTCCCATTGGCACACACACACACAACTCACATTATGCACCAAAATCGGTCATAATGTAGTTTTAAAAATATTTCCTTCCTCGGAATACATTTCCTTTCATTAACCACACCCTAGGTGCCATGTTTCTACTTTCTCGGTTCTCGTGTCTCGATTCCATGCAAAGACTCCGCGGTAGGACAAAAGTAAGCATGAATCATTCATTGTAATCTAACAAGATCATCCAACTCCATA
Source organism: Rhododendron vialii (assembly GCF_030253575.1). Taxonomy (NCBI): domain Eukaryota; kingdom Viridiplantae; phylum Streptophyta; class Magnoliopsida; order Ericales; family Ericaceae; genus Rhododendron; species Rhododendron vialii. Next base: position 14,552,552 of record NC_080567.1, on the reverse strand, counting down.
ATATACCACAAGTAATACAATCAATTCATGTATACCATTTCAAACTCCTCGAAATATCAAAATACGAATACTTCGATGCAAATAGTAAAGTTTTAACTTTCGAAAAACCGTTCTTTCTTGGAGATCAAAACAACATACGTTATACTTGAGATGGAAAGTAAATAAAGATAACCTACTTCCTACTTGAGATGGAAGATAAGGAGATCCTACCTTACTTCTTGGAGGTAGTAACGGCTTATGGACGGCAATCGGTGGTCGGACAGAGTAACTTCCTACGGTGGTCTTCCGGTAGCTTCGAAAGAAAAGGTTTCTCTCGAAACTTGATCTTGACTAAACTACTTAAACTTTTTGGATCAAAGGGTGGTCGAGTGGCGGTTTAGTGGCGGCTTTGGATGAGTTTCTTGAAGAACACAAGAAAAACTCAAGAACAAGGAAGAACTAAGCAAGAACAAGAAAGAACAAGATTTTTCTAGAGAGAGAAGTTGCTAGGTGAAGGTGTGAGTTGAATGCTTGGAATGGCTTGCTATTTATAGGCAAAACCTTGGCTCCCTCTCCTCTCACAAGGCCGGCCCTCTCTCTCTCTCTCTATCTCCCATGGATTTGCTCCATCAACTCACATCAAAGCATGCCATGCTTTGTCAAATCCAAATCTTTAGGTATAATGCTATAAAATCCAAATAAGATCTTAGGCTTGCATGGCTAGATTGTACCAAGGATTGGATTATGGAAGATTTGATGGAGGGAAAGATATATTGTACAAGATTTGGTGTTTAAACAAACATAAAAGGACAATGGAGGTTAGATTCTTGGCTAGGAAGAAAGATACACCCATGGATTTGAAAGATGTAAGAAGATCATGGTGTGGTACAACCAAATCTCCTTCCCTCTTTCCTCCTCTCTCCCTATCTCGGCTCACACTCTCTCTCTCCTCTCGGCAATCTCTCTCTCTCTCTCCCTCTCTCTCAAGTACACTTATATATATATGCATATATAAAAGTACAAAAGTACAAGATTCTTCCAAATCCAATAACCATTAAACAATCCTAATTAGACACATGTTCCCATTAAACTAATAAATAGTGTACTCTAGGAAATCTATACCCATATATAATATTGTATAAATGTACACATGCCTATATACACCTAGGTACCAAGAATATATAGCCTAAGATTTTCCCCATTAGATTATAATAAAAGTACTAGTACTAATCTATTGACTAGGGTACTAAAAATCTAGGGTTTAGATTTACCCACATATTCTAATGCTCAAAAGTACATGGGAAATCAACCCTTGAATATTAAATAGGATCTTTGTACTTAGTAGGAAGATTTGGGCTATTACCCAATGGATAATAATTTCCCTAGTGGTTAATAACCAATGGACAAAGATTACCCTAACTTCTATTGACCAATGGGTAAAGGCAAAGGTTCAAAAGGTTCAATTAGTAACTAGGTTTGTTTGGTTCCAACAACTAGTTGGTTAGAAACTAACTAAATTGGTCAAGTAGGGTTTCTAGTCGAGAGTTAACAAATGACCAAAATCTAACTATGACGAAAATAAACAAGAAATCATATAGCCACTCAAGAGAAAATAAGTAATTTGAAATAACAACGAGATTTTTATTCGATGAAAAATCGGAGTTGTTACAATAATTTCATGTGAGCAACTGGAAATGTACGAAATATTGAAAACAGTATGTTGAACATTTTGGATGATTTTACATGTTGTATGTGGCATGTTTGGATAATTTTTGGCATTGTTCAATGTTTAAATTATTCATTTTGATAGCATGAAAAATACTTTTTAATGCATAAATTGTGTTATGCACTATACCAAATTTGTTTCATGCTTGTGATGTGCCATATCTAGTGGGAGGTTATTCGGTAGAGAAAATATTTTCATATATTTTTCCCGAAAACTAAAATTTTGCGCATGAATTAAATTAAATTGTAATAATAAAATACTTAGAGGCGCAGGAGATGATTATAAGCTTTGCGAGTTTTCGATCTTGCGACTTGTATGATATTATTATTTTCTAATTTAGATTCTTGCTGCAAAATAATTCTGTGTTGTGTTATTAATAATCTCATGCGCATTTCTTTGATAGAGTTGAAATGGAAGCTAAGAAAGTTGTAGCTAATTTGACCCAGGTTGAGAAATTGAAAAGCGACAATTATAATGTTTGGCGCTATGAGATCCAATTTCTCCTCAATGAGCTATAGGTCTTGGAGACCCTCGACCATGAGATGGTTGAGCCAAAGCATAGTGACTCACCACAATATCTTTGTGATCTTGAGACCTTTGAAAAATGGTACAAGAAAGATCAGTGTGCGCGACTTACTATGGTACGCAGCATGCATAATGATTTGATATGTGAGTTTGAGTACTATGAGACTGCTCATAAGTTTTGGGAAGCTATCAAACATAAATATGATATCGACTTCTTGACTAAGATGGTCTCAAACTTAAAATGTGATGATGAACATAAATTAGAGGACATGAAGGCTAAGCGCCAAGAGGCAGCTGAGTCAAATGGTTCATGCATCATACTTGAGACTTTCCCTCGTAGGTCTGGGTACCAGCGAAGGAAGGCTAAACGTGCCCTTAAGAGAGGAGCTGCTATAGGCCTTAACCCTATTGTCGTTGGTTCTTTTAAGCGCAATAGAGGTAAGAAGAAGAGTGGTAACAAAAATAAGGCCAGAAAGGCGTGCTTTTAATGTGACAAGTTGGGACACTTTGCTCGTGAGTGCACTGAGCCTAAGAAGGTACACCATATTTTTTGTTTCTCGTGTTGACTGTTTTGGAACATGTCAAGGTTTAGTTGCTTAATCTCCTCATTCGTGGGTTGTAGACTCAGTAGCAACCAACCAATTAGCGAGGAAACAAGATAGATTTGTGGAGTATCACTGAGTTCCAGTTGGAGGCTAAAGAATTTTCATGGGAAACAAGTCTAGTGTGTTAGTGCTGGGTGTTGGCAAGCTGGACATGCGACATGAGCGCACTTTGTTTTTTCATGAAGTACTTTATGCTTCAAGAATTTGATGAAACTTGTTATTAGTCACTAGCATGATGGGTCTAGTTTTTTATTTTTGTTTGAGAGTAGCTAAGTGAGGATTGATTTGGGTACAATTTATTATGGCTTTGGATGGTTTGATAAATACTAGATGTTATTAATTTTTATTTTAATAATATTGCTAGTGATTCTATTTGCTTTGTTACATCTTCTGTTGATGTTGATTCTTTTAAATGACATTGGAGATTAGGTCACATTGGGCAAGAGGGGGATTTGTTAGTCAACCTGCCCATTTATGACCATTGCCCAACAAGAAAAGCAATTAGAAAATCATTCAGAAAACCATAAGGGCATTTGTTCCATTACAGCCTATCCGTTAGACATTTGTGGCTGAAATTGAGTCACTAGATGTGGATTTCTCGAGGAGAATTTTCCTAGCAGATGAGAAGTTAATAGAGATGTAGAACTCTATGAGATGGAGAATCCAATGAGAGGCGCACCAAATTGTCCAGTTGAGAATGAGGAAGAAATTCTCCTACCTCCTGGGGATAGTAGGAGCCACTTGCTTAATCATGGATCAAATCTAATGGACATGGATTCTCAAGATCCTCTAGGCATAGAAGCAAACATTGAATAATCCCTCGTCGTCTATTTGAGATTGAGGAGGAGTTTTTCATGATTGCTCCTGAAGATGAAGGAGAGCTCAAAACAGTGGGAGAAACTCCTTTATCGCCTGCTAGTAAGGAATGGATAGCTGCAATAAGATGAAATGGAGTTTATGAAGATAAACCTTGTCTGGGATTTGGTTGATCTTTCGCTTGGGTGCAAGATCATTGGGAACAAATGAGTTCTTAAGATCAAACGCGAAGCAGATGGTCCCATACTGAGCAATAAGACTCGTCTCGTGGCGAAGTTATTCTAGCTTTAGAACTATTTTAGATGGACATTAAGGCAATAGGCTAGGAGCGCAGAGTTTGCTAGCTCCAACGGTCTATCTATGGCCTAAAACAATTATCCAGGCTGTGGTACCTGAGATTTCATCGAGCCATTTGGATTTACGATGATCAATGAAGGTCGTTGCGTGCATATGAGACGGTCCAAAAATAGTTTCTTGATATTGTCATTCTATGTTGATGACATTTTAGTTGGCTGGAATGACTTGGAGATGATAGTCGCCACACAGTTGTGGTTATCCTTCACTTATGAGATGAAGGAATGGGCAAAGCAAGCTATGTGCTCAGAGTTGAGATCTTAAGGGATCCTTCTAAGAAGATTCTTTCTTTAAGAATGTTTTTAGAACGATTTCGGAGATAAACCTGCAAACTCATAGACACTTCTATTGTTAAAGGCGAGACTTAGAGGCTTAAAGTGGAACCTAAAACTCCTTAAGAATTGGAACTGATGGCCCACGTGCCCTATTCAAATACCATTGGCAGCTTATAAGTAGTTATTGGTCCAATCTTAGTCATGATCGTTGACAAGCAGTCAAGAGGATATTAACTTATCTCTAAGAGATTGGTGATTATATGTTTGGCTTCCAGAGTGTGTATCTATGCCTAGTTGGGTCAAAGATATTGTTGCGCAAAAAGAAATGATTATAAAACACATAACTACGAGTCGCATAGTTGTATGCCCTTTGTCTAAGTCCATTGCTAAGAGGACTTTTGAGACTAATGATAAGGCTTTAGGATTGCGTAGATGATGATAGATGTGTTTTATTTATTAATTTCATTAATCACTTCTTTCAGATTTATGGGATATTTATGCCATTTGTACACTTAATATTAGTTTATTATTATTGCAATTTGGACAATTGTTTATTGAACAACACATACAGAATTTAAAGATTGATGTTAGCAGGTTAGATTGGCTCACTCACACGAGCAATCGCCTTCGGCGCTTGAGATAGCGAGCGAAGATGAGACGGATGGGTAGTAAGATATACAGGTTGGACCTGTGATATAGTCTGATAAGAACAATCAGATATATCCACCATATGTTGCCTTGGTTGGAACCAAGATGAGGTCTATTAGCAAGAGACCAATTTCGGATAGTTCCCCCTATCTTGAGATTAGCCTGTTTTTGTTAGCCAGATGTGAGGACTTGTATAGCGCCATGATGGCAAGCTATCTGAGAACTCGGGTTGGGCGCTAGGTAGCGACTAGACTAAGGTCTGTACGGTGTTTGGGAGTATGACGTCGCTTTTTGAAAAAGTAACTCCACCGTAGCATGTATTCATACTACTTGTGCTTGGCGATCATTTATTTTAGAGACGAGTGAATGGATCCTTGTTTCCTCACTGTGTGAGTCTAAGCAGTCATTTAGATAAGCTGACTGCATATATATTAAATGTGCTCTTTGATTTTTGACTATGTCATGTAGTAGAGGCTTTGTGTTGCTACTCTAGCTTGACTACCTAAGACCACGAAATGTCAGGGTCCCATGGAGCATGTCTGGCAAAGCAGCAAGGTTAAAATAAAGTGACATGAGGGCGAAAAGAGGATCATTTTGTAGTACACCCTTGCAATATATTCACTGTCGACAACTCAGGTCGCTCTATTAGGATGCGGATCGGGTGTGAATATAGAATGCATGATGTTTGGGGGTCAAGCATGCTTTTTGGAAGCATTAAAGATGCTTGGTCTGGTGTAACTAAATGGATTCAGGGTACATGAGACACTCTTATGGATTGATGTCTCTATACTGGCTCTTAAAGAGTTTCTAGTGTAGAGCTCCCACTTGCAGGTGCTCCAGTGATCACATGTTTCATTTGCGCGTATGAGTTTGCTTCTTAGTTGGGTAGATGGAAGAGAGATTGATACAACTTGTCATGCCCATGCATGGACGAGTGGGAGATGTTGGAATTTGGGGCCGGTCAGGGACCAAATCGGGTCGCCCATGTGGGTATGACCCGGTGACCCATATATTAGAGAATCCTATCTCATCTTGTAGAGAAGATAGGAGAAGTTGAAGTAATTCTAATCTCTTAGGATTAGAAGACTTCTAAAGCATCTATGATGCTTTCTCTATTTATTTCCTGTAGGATATTCATAGAGATACACACAATAATATACACAAGAGGTATACAAAAGTATAGAGTTCTGGGAAACTCTCTCTTTCTTCGATAGTTCTCTCTCTCTTTACCATTAAAGAGCAATCCGAGCTTTTCCACCGTGGAATAGAGGGTGATACTCGATCTTCGTAGTATCATTCCATCGCAGGAATTTGTTGCTGATTTGGTACGTGATCGAGAGTTCGTAATCCATCCACACCAAGGTTCGGTTCGGTTAAAGTTCGCAAGGTAACCCGAACCACTCGCTTCCGCACTATGGTTATATTTTTCTAACATAAATAAATAGCCTACGGTTAAATTACAAGCCGTTTGAATACGGCTGGGAAAAGGGAACGTCACCTCGCATTTAATACGATAGGGGCGCGAGCCGCCATGTGGCAACAAGGGGTATCTTTCTGATTCCGTGCGTGCCGATGGGTAGAGAAGGTTAGTGAGGAGCCCATAAGAAGGAAGTACGAATACACGCCCGACCAGAGTAACGACCACGATGGAGCTCTACCCATTGCTCGCCGCCGAGCAACAACAATGAGCAAAGCTGGAGAGCAATTGTAGTGGGATTTTCCCTGAGCTAAGGGAAAAGCGCTAGAGCACGTGCGAAGCAGGGTGCCACGTAGGAGTTCACCCCAGAGGGTTGGAAGCCGACCACAAGGTAGGCGCGGGAATGCCTTGTAAGAAACTGTCGAGGTTGGATACGTGGGTCCCCGAGCTAAGGGAAAAGCTCTAGAACACGTGTGAAGCAGGGTGCCACGTAAGAGTTCACCCCAGAGGGTTGGAAGCCGACCACAAGGTAGGGGCAGGAATGCCTTGTAAGAAACTGCCGAGGTTGGATACATAGGTCCATAGCACTACAAACAGCACCACGTAGAGAAGCATAAGGCCGAGCACGACAGTAGCACGGTGGTACCACGAAAGGATACGTAAGGCCGAGCAAAGCTATTGCGCGGAGGTGACATGAAACATAAAAGACATGAATGCCGAGCAAAGGAGCAACCATGGGGATGTTGCCCAAGAATAGCCAATCAACAAGAAGGGCGGCTGGAAGCAATCCGAAACGTTCTGGATGAGTCTTTCACATGGTAGGAGGCGCGATCCGTGAATAAAAGGGCAGTATATTCTGTTTCGATAAACAAGGAAAGAGCCCTAGCATGGAACGAACTCCATATGGAAGAGAATCCCAGCGAGAATGGGATCTCGGCTTATTGGGAAAGAAGATCCCGGGAAAGCCAAGTTTCTTATACGGGATAGAAAACTTAGAGCATCGAAGGTGCTTAAAGGGCAAGTCACAACGAGTCTATAAATATAAGGTAAACCTAATGAGAAAATGTACGCTGCGATTAGCTCAAGAGTATACTTACGTGTGTTAAAAGTTTTCAGTTAGTACGTATTTCTAACTTTGGCATCGGAAGGCCTTTGCAGATGAGAGGCAAAGGCGCGCTCACCCGTGTTTGTGGATGCAGGTTCTAGGGTTCTAGCAAGGCTGTCACATGCGTTGTGGTCTCTGAGAGAGTTATCTTTCCTTAGCGTTTTTTACTTGTTACACTTGTATCTTCCCTCCATAAGGATGGATATGCCCATTCTGGTGGTGGTAGGGGTTGAGGTAGGGACTAGCGGTTCCGATGGTGGGGGGCTTCGGTGGGCGGGGGTGTGTGTTTTGAGAGTTTTGGTGGTGGCGGCGGGTTGGTTCCGGTGGGTTGTTCTTGTACTAGCTTTTGGGTCGTCGACGGTAGCACTGCTGGGTGCTTCTAATTTTGGGCTTGACGGCATTGATGATCTGGGCGTGACTCCCGCCAGTTTACACTGTTGGGTGTTTTTGTTTTCCGCTTAACAGCATTGTGGAGTCGTGCGCCGATTGGTGGGTCTCTAGGTCTATCCATCTCATCCTTTCGATGTCTCAAGTGGTCTTTGCTACTGTTGTTGGATATGTGATTTGACCAAAACCTTTCGAAGGATTCTCTTGCAGGTTTTGCTGGTGCGAAGATCGTTGCGTGACGGTGGGTTGTGTGGAGGCTGAGGTTTTTTACATGGGCTTTTTTGGTTATCATCTCCATGTACAATAGTTTGTTGTAGGGTGTTTTTCGTTTTTGTGGTTAGCTCTAAGGTAGTTAGCAGTATGTGATTAGCGGATGGGTTGAGTGTCTATTGGGATGCATTTTATTCGTTATGATATTTTATATACTTTTCATCCTATTAACCTCTGGTTAATAAAATTTTCCTTTGTTGTTAAAAAAAATGTATATACTTTTTGAACATCTCTTGAAAGAGTGTATGATGGGACGGACGCGATGCTCCACAAATATTTTTTCAACACTATATTGACAAGCTTCACTAAGAGCATGTACACCAATGGTAGTCAAAATACCTAATAAAAAAAAGTACAAAATGTATTTTATCTATCCACCATACACCAATCTCTCTCATATTCTCTCTATTCATTAAATATGATAAAATATTAACAAATGAGAGAGAACAAGAGGTATGAAAGAGAGAGTAATGCGGGACACCTGGCCCAAAAAGTAATAAACTATGTATTATTGTAAATAGTGAATCGCTAGAAATACATAGGTGTGGGAGCCGGAGCAATTCTAGCGAAGTGTTTACCGACTTTGGTGCATGCTAAACTTTCTTGTTTTCCGTAGGTAAGACAGCTTAAAGTGCATGTATATATATACCTGGCGTGGTGTATACATGCTCTAAAGTGTCACAGAGTACCGTTGGAGGGTTGCCATAATGTGCTTGCTCTTTTATGTGGGCCCAAGTATCGGTTGGTCGGGCCCATGGCACTGATTGCAGTCACGAATCTGACGACAAAGAAGCCATAAAAATTAGTACTATGAAGCGGCAACGGATCCAACCACTGTGTTACAAAATGGCTAATTGATAGATGTGGCCCACGGCGAAGATGGTCCTGTTTCTCGAATGCGATTGGCTTGTAAACTTTTTTTTTTTTTAAATAGTTATCAATTAGCTTGTAAGAACATGTACATTATACACCGGTTGTTATGTAAAACTGTTACTCTCCCTGTTCCTTTTTTAGAGTCCTGTATTTTATTTGAGGTTGTCTCTTAATAAGTGTCCATTTTGTAAAGTTAATGGGTAAAAATTGGTGCATTTTCTATTTTACCCCTAAAAGTGGATTCCATTTTGAAAAGTTGGTGAGTAAAAGTGTAATGATCATGTCTCCATAGAGGGTAAATAGAGAAAGCGGAGGTAAAAATTGATGTAAAATGTGTAATGATGATGTCTTTTTAATAAGTTAGAATTACGAAGCAAGACATTTAAAAAGGGATGGAGAGAGTAATAAACAACACACAATTTTTTTTTTTAAACTTCTCTGTCTAAGAAGAAATTCTGGCCGTTTTCTCTTTTCCTTTCCCTCCCTCCCTCCCCGTAGAGTTATCTCCACTCTAATGCGACGGCAGCGGTGTGGGCTTTATTCTTGATAGGTGTATTTTCTTTTCCATAAGTGATAGTGTCTTTTCTTGCTTTCAATAATCTCTTATGTCTACTGAGAGTTTTTTTCTCTCTCGATCTTAGATTTGAGAATTTTTTTGTGTTGTTCCTTCCTTCTCATTTATCTCAACTTCTCCTTCATCATCGAGGTGTTGCTTTGGGTTTTGACAATTGAGATAGTGATGGTCTTTCGGAGGAGATAATGGTCCGATGACAAATCAGATCTTGGATCAGCATCCCCATTTATTCATATTTTGGGTTGCAAAAGATTTTGTCGTATGGAAGTAGAAGTTGTCATCAAAGATATTGGCTGAAGATCAGTGAAGAGTTCATCGGTTAGGATTTGTGATTTTATTTTCATTCGTAGATCGGCAAAGGTAGTTTGTTCACACTTTGGCAACTTCGTGTTTGCGACGTTCTTGTATTCGTATTTGGAAAGTTAGACCCCCTGATTGATTATTGGAATATCTGTGAAACGATAATCATCCTTTTTTTAGTGTACTTTAATATTTTTTTATTAATGAAAGAATCCTACCATGTTGAAGAAAAATAACAGTCCGTAGTAAGGGGATTTACTCCACAATGTAATTAAGCCGAGTAAATACAGTACTATATTGAAAACAACCGAACACACTGTGACATCGATAACTGCTGTTTATGGCTATAATCAGGCTCCCAAATGAATTTGCTATCTCCCTCGTAGATGCTCTTACTTCGCATTAAAACGAGGACCTCCCCATTTCTTTCCTTTTCCGATCGAATTTTGATGATCCGAGCCATTTAATGTGATCAAAACATGATATTAAGGGTATCCATAAGAAATAAATAAATAAAAAAAAGACCAGGAAGGACTTGATCCGAACAGTTTTTTATTGGACGGTTCAATAAAAAATTGCTCAAATCAAGCCTTTTCCGGTTTTTTTTTTTGCCGATTTCTAGCGGGTACCCTTAAAATCACGTTCTGGACACATTGAGCGGCTCGGATCATCAAAATTCAATCGGGAAAGGGGCATCCGAATTTTAAGAGGTCCTCATTTGAAACTTTCCCATTCTTGTATAACTATTGACCAGTTATATCTTTATTTTATTCAAAAACAATAACAGTATAAAGTTTTGAAAAACAATGTTCCATAACTTTTCACTTTTTATATTTTTATTTTATTGTAGAAAATGTCGATTTAAAGTTTTTAACTAATACGACTCCTCCATTAGACAAACAAGTGTTTCCAATGTTTTACCATCAGTTTGGAGGAAATTATGGGGGCAACCGGTTCATCCTAAAGTGAAACTGTTTATGTGGAAGTGTTTCAACAATGCCGTTGCTACGAATTCAGCACTTGTGGCACGGAAAATCAGAACTGATCCGGTCTTTTTAAGATGTGGCAAAGCAGAGGAATCAATTACTCACCTGTTGTTTCGATGTGAGCCGGCCATCAAGGTGCGGACGCTCTCCCCTTTTCGGGTACGGCCTGAAGAGCTGCAAGAGTGCAGGCACATGACGGACTAGTGGGAGTGCTTGCAAGAGTGTATAGCTCAGAACCATCTACCTTCTTCTTCTATGGGTTTGGGGTTCCTTTATTGTTGGTGAATTTGGCATGCTAAGATTGATTTTACTTTCAATGGTAAAACTTGGGCAATAGAGGCTATTTGTGGAAAAATGCAAGGTGATTTTTATGAGTTCATGGATGTAAATACCAAGATCTCTTCTCCGCCAACGAGACGAGATCAACGTGAAACCTTGGCTTGGCAACGCCCTTCAGGTAATCAAATCAAGATCAATGTGGATGCAACTGTATCAAGGAACACAAAAACAATTAGAACTGGTGCTCTTGCTCATGGAGAAGACGGTAAGGTTATGGGTATATCTCTGAATATTCATCTCGGAATCACCTCGGGACATGTTGCAGAAGCTCTAGCAATTCGGGATGGGTTGAAACTAGGTATGGCTCTTAATCTTTCACGGGTGTATTGAATCGGATTCGGAAGCAATTGTAAAAAGCTGTTTGGTCTCCAACGACCCACCTAATGATATTGCGGTGCTTACTCATGATTGTTCTACGTTGAAGAAATTGTTTATTTCCTGTGATTTCACTTTCGTTAAGCGTGAGTGTAATCGGGCTGCATATAAGTGTGCCCAGAAAGCCTTTTCTAATAGTTTGTCCGGTCTGTGAACGTTCATTTTGCCCCTATGGGATTCCTGTATGTCGATGTTTAGGCTTTTGCCTACCAGATTAATAAAATTCTCTTTGTTGACACAAAAAAAAAAAGGTTATACCATTAAATTGTGTAGAATTCCTTCAAGAGAAAATCAAAGTTCATATAAAATTACCTATTTTTGTACATGGCTTTGCAAAAATGACAATTATTATTGAGGTGGAATTATAAATGCACATGTATTTAAGTTGGATTGACTGTTGATCATCAGAAATAAAATAAAATAAAAAAGAAGTCTTTAAGTTGGAATAGTGACCATTTGGTTTGATACTAGCTAAATATCCATTGATCCACATTTACATTTAGCATTCTTGAGTTTCTACACGTAAGTCATACTCCCTACATCCCAATTTGTTTCTCAACTTTTACACTTTTATATGTTCCAATTTGTTTGATCCGCTCGACAAAACTCCTTACCATTCCTCTTTCTTTGCCTGCTTTGCTAGCTCAATTTGTGCAAGATTCTAAACTTTGTGAACTTTTCACATCCCAACCTAGATTTAGCTCAGTTGGCCAGAACTCTTGCTCCCTGGGTATGGGTGTTCTTCTGTTAGAATTATTTCTTCCCCTAATGGGGGCGTGTAGTTGGGTTGAATTTAGTGGTTGAATTGTTGTTTTCTTTTATGCAGGTCAGGCAATTTCATTGCAAATACCCAAAGGCAAACAATTACATCACAATAGACAGGAACAAACCAAAACTACTAAATCTAAGACATGAGCTACTGCAAAAAGCATACCAAGCTAACAGGCTCAAGACACCCTGCCGAAGCAAACTGACACTAGGTGTCCATATGAGAGTCTCGTCCGCGACTAAGTAGTAGAAGATCCAAAGGGAACCCCAGCTCAAACCATGGACGTGATAGCACAGACGTAATCAACAATCGAAAGTATCGAAGCAAACTAACACTAGGTGTCGGTATGAGAGTCTCATCCGTGACTAAGTAGTAGAAGATCCAAAGAGAACCCCAGCTCAAACCATGGACGTGATAGCACAGACGTAATCAACAATCGAAAGTAGTGGTTGAATTGTTGAGCTTAGTTATCTCGTAAACTCTCACACAATTGATGTAGTCTCATGTGATTTGTACTTTGTAATTCATACATGATGTAATGATCTCTCCTACCAATTGAAAAAAAAAAAATACCCCTCAACCCAATCGCATTATGGTTGCGCTGCTAGACGGGGACCTTTCTTTGTTTAGTGCTGTCTACAAATATTCATCCACTTGTCTAATCCAACTCGTCTAATAATTTCCAATAATCACCACACCACCTAGTATATCTTAATGCATCCAGTCCCAGTCCCAGACCCTAAACATTTATTTCTAGCGGAAGGGGGGCCATTATGGGGGCAGTTTCTCATCATTTTAACACCTCAGTACTTTCAACAATCCAGGCTGTCTACCTAATACACTAATACTACAACATTTAACTTCAAGGGAAGGCAACCCCACAAGCTCGACAGAATTTTAAGTGCATCATTCCATCACTTCATCACAATAATGTGATACAACAAACCAATAAGAGCCACCAGTTCGAGTTCAAACTTAGTGCATTGGTCACCCTGGAACTTCTTTCCTTGTACAAGCATGTGCTTTCCCTCTCGAAAGCCTGGCCAGAACCAGATCTCCATGGATGGGGAGATCAAATTGGCAGAACACTCTCAGCCGCAACATCATTCAAATCCTATAGAGCAAAATCATCTTCTCGCAATTACGTTTTACACCAGAAACCATGTTATTGAGATACCTGATCAAGTCTCTACCACATCTTCGGCCCCAAACACCAGCAAAAGCAATATCGCATAATCTCCAACCTTGTTCCTGAAAATGATCATCCTGAAGGTTTGGGTTGGTATGGCAGCAAGGGGAGAGGGAGAGAGGGTGGGTTGTCGGTAGTTGAAGCGAGACTAAAGTGGCAGGGAGGGGGCATGTTCTGGTAAAAATTTCCAACCACTGACTCTGATTGTTTGTAGTTCACCTACGCCCAACCCCCCAAACAAAAAAACTAACTTAAAACTCCAAGACAATTCAGAACGTGCAAATTGGAAAATTCTAATACAGGTTTTAAGTGTTGATTGTGCATTGTAAAACCCTTAACCAACGCCTTTAGCATGACTGGAAAACAATAACCATTGTAGGTAAATTTGTATTGCAATGATTAATGTCACACGGATAGCTAATCGAACCGCATAATTGTGTTAGAGCAACAGCAAAAGAGTAGTTAAAATAAGCTTTTGGGTATTTTGTTGAGCCAAAAACCCGAAACAGACCTTGCAGGAGATTAGGTAAAGCCAAGTTAAGCTGGCCCGGTGAACGGTCTGTTTCAGGTTTTTGGCCCAACAAAGTACCCAAAAGCTTATTTTAACTACTCTGCTGCTGTTGCTCTTAGAGGGACCTCTTAAATTATTTGACCACGTAGCTCATTTATATTGCTTTTTTTCAAACAGCAGCTCATTTATGGTGCTTTGACCAATCTAATTGGTGTAGTACTCCCCTTAGCTTCATGATTCTTAGGTGCTGCCATTGTTGACTCATCCTATCAAGCATTGAAGCAAGGAGGGCTCAACGCTAAGCTTTTGGATGGTAATTTTCCACATTCCGGACACAAATGTAAGCATACTTGCAAACAAACCAAAGAGTGGGAAAAAAAAAAAAAACTAAGCGGTTCTGCCCATACTGGTCTACATACTCGGACAACAGATTATTCACTCTAACACAATATAGATTACAAACACGTGATCAAAAATACTGAAATCCAGACACCAATACCCGAATGTCCACCTTTTTTTTAGAGAAAATTGAGGTGTTATATATTGTCAATAAACAACAGAAAACTCGCGTTCAAGTCCCAAAATCCCCAAAGAGCTATCTTAACCTTAATACAATCAATACACAAGGGGAGAGAAATGAATTAAGACAATAAGGAAACAAAAAAAAAAGAGAAAAAAATACAAAATGGGAGAAAAACTAGAACCAGATATAATGCAGATAAAAAAACCAAAATGATAGGAGCAAGCTTTTAAAAAGGGCGGGGAAAAAAGCTAGCTTACACACTTGCAAAAGACTTGAATATCTTTAAATTTTATGGAAATACCGTCAAACGCTTTCAAGTGCCATAAAATCCAAATATAAAGGCACATAGTTCTACGTTCACCACTTCACAAAATGAAGGAGCAAGATATAAAGATCTCATAGACCACAAGTTTTGACAAAGATATCATAGAAGATAATAATTCAGAGGATCAAACCTTGTGCGGGCGCGGGCTTGGAAGATTGCTGCTCATTTGGCGGTGCAGAAGCTTTAGGTGACTCCGATAAATGAATCTGAGCATAATCATCCACAATTTTCCTCCTCTGTTCCTCTTCATTCATTCCCACTTTCTCTTTTGTCTTCTGGCCAACCTCTCCAGCAGCCTTGGCAACTTTACTGAAAGCACCTGTCACCCACGTAGCCCCTGTGAGTACATACCTGTTCTTCATTACAGCGGATCCAGCACTACTGACCGTTTGCTCAGCAGCCGAAAATGCCGATTTGGCTTTTTCTGAAACCTGAAATTTCTGGTCCACTTCGCGAACTTTCTCATTAACAACAGAGGTCCCAGCGCTTATTTTCTCACTAAGTCCAATTTTTTTGTCGAAGGAAGCAACCTTGGCTGTGGCAGTGGAAGTCAACTGGTGCTTGTCGTCGAAGGACTTGGCTTTGTCTACTGCGTCTTTGCCCAAGACAAAGCCCTTTGCTAGCATTCCACTGACTACATCCTCTGCCTTCCTAAATGCAGATTCAGATCCACCTGCAGTTTTATTTTCTGTTTTCTGCAGATTTTATATGAAAATTAGGGGGCAGACTCATTTTTCAGTTTCACATGGCAATGAAGATTAAGAGATAAGTCATTTATGCCTTACAAGAGGTGGGGCTAAAGCGGCAGGTGGAAGCTCGTAATCTGGATCTGGAGTTACAGTGACAGCTAGATCAACTATTGTTGCACCCTGAGATCAGATTAGA
Organism: Rhododendron vialii; assembly: GCF_030253575.1. Taxonomy (NCBI): domain Eukaryota; kingdom Viridiplantae; phylum Streptophyta; class Magnoliopsida; order Ericales; family Ericaceae; genus Rhododendron; species Rhododendron vialii. The sequence goes on along the minus strand of NC_080567.1, from coordinate 14,536,796 downwards.
TGTCTTAGGCAACAAAATTCTCTTCTACTCTAAGTAGTAAAATATAACTGGGGCATTGTATTTCCATTAAATGATAAGATAGAGAAAAGGTCATTTTAAATGTTCCTAATGACAACTGACAAGAATTGATCAGCTGTAAGAAATATAATGGTCAAGATTTTAAGTTGCTCTGCATCACTTGTCATTGTAGCAGGTACACATAAGGTCAAGTTGAAATGCTGTGAGCAGCTGAAATTTAAAGGTATAAAGTCACACAAACTCCAGACATGCGCTCTGTAAGGGACTATGGTTTCTATCCTGTTATGCCTTACACTGCATATCCGTTCATGATTCTTGTATCTGTGATGCTTTCCATTGGCTTTCATCACTCAAAGCTAACATATGGTTACAAAGTGCAGCTTGTAACCATCTCCCGGATTTGGTTGCAGAAGTTAAAACTCCAATAAAAAGGTAAGCACTTGAGATATGAAAACAACTCTCCATAGGATTCCCTGCTGTGTAGTGCAGTTCTACAAGATTCCTGTAAGAAACTTGGCATGTCAATGCAAATAAAAGAATCGGCCAATGATTCTTGGACAGCCCTGTGCCTCTTAATAATCCAATTAAAACCTTTAACCTTTTCTTTAGTTAAAAACAGAAGTGGAACAAGAGATCCTCCAACTCCTATAATTGCCCTACCACTTGCTAAGAAAACCTTGGCTATCTAATTAATAGAATATATGCATGCTACACTTGGAAGCCAAACCTGACTAGTTGATCTGTTAATACTGATAAAGTAAGATTTCACTGACAGAAGAAACTCATATAGACCGTGATATGGAGACTTGGCTTGAAAGGTTAAGGATACGTGTGAGCTAAACAATATTAATTAGAAAATTTGGTACCGGGAAAAACTGTCGCAAGGTTATGACCCTACTTTTTTTGCCTATCGAACAGATCATCCATTCAGGATTATAATCCAAAAGATCGGTTCTCCTATTGAGAGAACCAATAGATACAGAATCTATTGGAGGAGTTTTTATCACGTTGAATTGCTTACAAGCACACCATAAACACATCCATCAATTAGCATGGCTAGCCATCAATCAATTTCTTGACACAAAATGACAACTATATCGAATGAAATTATTGAATATGAATCCATTTCTCAGAGTGCAAAAATTTAATCAAAATTGTCTGCAATGGTCTGTCCCACCATTTAGCTAGTACCACGTGAGCCTCATCTAGGAAGCTCTCTTGCTATCCCCAGCAAGCATACACTAACAACACATCAGAGCTTCCGGTGACCGTTCATGATACTTCTCGATGTACCTTTTATAATTGTGCAACCAAACCTAGGTTGTGTCTTTTCAGGAAAACTAGACCGGGTCCTGGTGCAAGAACTTACAGTTTGGTCAATTAGCTTATATCATTCGTCACTAGGTGGAAATTTTCCGTGGTAGGTTCCTAACCATAGGAAGAACCGGCAAGGTATAAGGAGGTACAAAATCCCCCGTGCAAGAGAAATTATCTTTAGCTCTCTTTGCATGTGTAGATAACTGAGGAAAAAGTACTTAGACCCAGCCAACTCTTTCTTATCCATAGAAAACAACTCCTATGTCTTGCAAATGATACGCCAGCATCTACAAGCAGAAATAGTATGAGATACATGTGCTACAATATCCTACCCTAAATTCTGGTAATGCCCCTGTTCCTAACTGCCACAAACGGATAACAAAAGAATTGGCACAAATATCATGTATGGAAGGGACCAGGTTAGAAATGAGGGAATCCTACAAACTTATTTTGTTGATTCCTAAGCTGACAAAATGAAGATGCCGGGATAATTTACTAGAATAGACAAGAAAGGGAAAAAACAGAAGCAAGACTGACATGGTAGTAGTTAATTAAGTAAGTCGTGCTCTTTCCTATTTTTTTTCCTTTTTATATTATGACACATGCAGCTTGGTATTTTTGTAATTTTTTGTTTATGGTGCTGTAGGTAACTCACTTGGAAACCAAGCTTGTTGAGACAAAAGAGGTGTATCTTAACATATGAAACGTCATGGCTATTTTGGGCGTGATGCATCTTTCTTTTAGGTGTGTGATGCATCTTCTTCTCCTGTACTACTAAGCCTTTAAAAGCCATAACAAATCTCTGACCTCCAATCAGTATGCCTCCAAAACTTAAATTAATATGCGTAACCACCCTCCATCTAACCCTTCATTCAAATTCAAAACCTGGAAATAAAACCTGAACCAGCCAGGGTACTGATATTAGCATTCCCAGCCCCCAAAACAGACCCAAACGTCACCTTTCTTCTTTTGATTAGATCTTGAGGTCCTTACCCTTTAACTTACCTTTGCAAACCCTTGGGACCCTTTTAATTGAGTCCAGTAGGAGTTACAAAATGACTGTTAGCCCTAGTACACTGCTTTTACGAAGGTCTGCATCACCATGCTAGGTCATAAACTCGTCATTCTCCTATGCCACATAAATGTTTGATTCAGATCCTGCGTCCAGATTTTCTCGGTCAAGATCTTGTGGAGCTTTTCACCCCAGCTCGCCACCACATTGATGAATTAATCCAACAGCTCAAAACAAGCCACATCTCCAGCTTTCAAACTATATACACAGACGGCGTCATTTGAGGGACAGCCCAACAATCCAAAACTTATCAGCTGATGCCGCCGTTTAACCCCCAAATTACAGGCCCTTCCATTACCCTCCAAAGCCACAGAACTCTGAGCTCAGGGCACCGTAGCTATACGGCGATAACTGGCCACCAGATATTGTTCTTTCTTTATTATTTTTATTTATTTACTTATTATTCAAGCATTACTATGAAGCTAGGGCTTGTGTTTTCGATGCGTAACAAAGATCTGGTAGAAGGATTCAGTACATATACACATATATAATATATAGAAATATGTACATATTGAACAAAAGGATTCTCATATTGACTTCAACTTCTCCTCCTCCTCCTCGCTTAGACGGAAAAAAAACTTCTCCTCCTCCTCCTTGTTAAGAATGATGCCCCTCCTTGTTAAAATTGCAGTTATTTTGGTTTCTAATTATTCACCTTACCACCATTGAGGATTAGAGTGAAACACAGAGACCAAATTGAAGGGGAAGAAGAAGGTGGGTTTCATTCTGGGATGACATGAACGTGTTGGGCGAGAGAGATGGTTTTCAAGGGTTTTGGTTCAGAATGAAAACGGAGAAATCAAATGGACCATCAGGCGTTAGTCTACCCACTGTGCAAACAACATCGTACAACTAAGGGGGTCTTGGATTTAAACCAATGGATGTATCTATGCGTGATGTGGTGAGCTGTGGTGAAAAGCTCCACAAGATCTTGACAGAGAAAATCTGGACAGAGGATCAGAATCCATAAACATCAAGTCCTAGAGGTCAAAGCATACCAACCATTCTACACTGTTGGAATCCGAGTATGATCTCAAGGATTTTACTGGGAACTTTGAGATTGTAGCACACGACACCCAACCAACATGAAGAAGATGTTTCATATATCATGAATGATGAAGTTAAAACCAGAGCTGTATTTATTTGCTTCAATAAATTAATGAAAATAAGCCAAAGTTAAAAGTTTTATTGTCGAACATCACGTTAGCTCAATATATACTACGGTCAGCAGAGGACAATTTATCCACCTAGCCACTAATGAAACAACGAAGAATTTTTCCATCATCTTTCCAATCCGATAATGAGGCATGCAAACAAAGGTATATGGCATATGGTATCAAGTACAAGTCATAGAGAGAAAACATCATAGATTGATTATTGAACTGATGAGAAGTAAACGCACTGAAAGTAGGACTGCAGTCTCTGCTCCTTGTGAATCTTTGAAGGTGACAAATGCAATTTGGGATCGCTCTGTATCACTGCACAAACAACTAATGAAATGAAAGAGCAAATGACAAGCAGAGGAAAAGGTAACAATACTGAGTAACTACTTCAAGCACTAACCTCTGCATTTCGACATATAAAATATCTCCAGAAAAGGAAAAGAATTCCTTGACATCTTGCAAAGTTGCCCCTAGGGAAACATTGCTGACTTTGACAGTTCTTACCTGCAGCTAAAGGTACTATTATGAATTAAAATACAGGCAGACACATACTACATATCTACACAGGAAAAACTCAAAAAAAGGAACAAGTTACATGTCATTTCTCAACCGTCGGCCTTAATCAAGACAAATATTTTTTACCTGTAGAACCAAAGATAAATAACGATTAGAGTGCAGCATATGGGACTCTTAGATAGCTTGCTATACATTGTTGGGACCATTTCCTAAGAGCTTAAGTTTTTGGGAGTATGATAGGTGCGTAAATGTTCACATAAGCGCCCCCTAATTTATCATTGCTAAGTCTATTTATTTTATTACTTTGTGTTTTAATGTTTGATTTTTGTATTGTAGGTGTTTTAAAGCTGAATAGGTTAAAGCCGATTAAATCATGGATTGGGCCATATTATTTTTGCTCCTACTATTGCATGTCTCGGTGGGCCTCAAAAGGCTACCTTTTATTACCACTTGTTTTGACTGAAGTCTTGGACAAAACAAAAAGGAGGCCTTAGCCAATTCTCGGCCCACAAGGGTTTCTATTTACTCCGCTACAGGAAGACATAAAAAGAGAAAAAGAAAAGCTACGCACAAGGGGGATCACGGATTATTTCAGAAAGGATGGGGAGCTGCACACATCATCAGTACCAGTTCCGAAATTAATTTTGCAGCTTAGACTTTTCGTTGTTTTCTTCGGAGCTTTTTTTCCTCGAAGTTTTTGAAGTTTTGTTCAAGAGCATACACTTCGGTAACTCGTATTAAGTTTTGTTCTTTATTTAAGTTGTTCGTGGGTTCTTGTTTCATTCATATCTTCTGTTTATTTTCTGTCTTGATCATAGAAGCATGTTTCAACTTAGGTTTTCTTTCGTTTCTTGCTTGATAATGAATGAGTAGTCGTATAGGTAGGGTCGCGGGGTGATTAGCACACCGTGGCCAGGTCAGATACGTTCTGCTCCTATTTCAAAATAATAAAGAAAAGGCAATTTTAGGTTAGTAAAGCACTTCCGGTTGACGAACCTAGGCATTGTCGGAGCCTATGTAAACGGGGGAATGGGGGACCAAAACTCATTCTCCGCCACGCATGGGTAAACGGCGACCATAAGGTTCGCATCTTTTGAGGTATCTTTTTCTCTCTAAAATCAAACATTTTTCAGAACACGAATGGAGCAGCTAAGCCCGAAACTGGTTGCAAGTCCTATGAACCCTACGACCGTACCTCCTTTTTATTATTTGAAAAAAAAAAACCAAACAATTTCCTAGGTTTTAGTTAATCTCAGCATCAAACGACAAAGGGTGGCTACCTAAGAGCCAATTCGAATTTTAACAACTCGAGTTTTTAAGTCAGCACACATCACCGTCTCTGTGGATTTGACTCCGGTCTTACCGGATATTGTGCTATGTCAGTCACAGCCCTACGCTTGGGGCAACCCGTTATTTTAGGTCTAGGAATCCGTCAAGTAGAGTACCAAGAGCTCAAGTTGCAAGAGGTCTTGGGTTTAAAGACTCTTCTGTTTGCATTTGTTCCTCGTTGGCATTTTACTTGTCCCCTTCGTAGCTTCGCTATATCTATGAAAATTTGCATCTCCAGGTGCAAGACGGTGTTGCATGTGAGGGAGGGTGTTAGATAGCTTGATATACATTGTTGAGCCCATTTCATAACAGCTTAAGCTTTTGGAAACACTGGTAACTTAACAGGGACACTATATATAGTTAGTCGGTCCTCACATACATGGTCAAAATATGGGGTACTTTTTACTTAACTCAAGAAGAAATCCCTGAACAGCCATGCTCCATAACAAAGCCCCTTCTCACTGGTTGACACTATCAACTTAGTCATTAAACCATAAAGAATGATTTTCAGCCAAAGTAATTGATCCTTTCAGATATTACTACAGGATTTGACCACTAATTAATTTGGAGTCCTTACATTGCAAACAATAAACATACTAAAGTGGTTCCTGTCTTCCTTGTATTTAGAACCTAAACGGGCACAAACCTTGTCTGCTCAAAAACACAAATCTTATCAAAGATTGTAGCCAACTTTTATTGTATTGATACAGGCTGATATTTTAATTATGCTAGAAATATAAAAAATTTAGTTTATTATTTTTGAAATTTTATTAGGAATCTTTCTGTTTTATAGCATAAATTGCCTAGAATATTAGGTTTCATAATTAGGTTGATTCTATTTTCCTTGTTATTGTTTTCTTGTTCTCCAAGACGTAGATTTAGTTTTCCGTTATTTTAGTTTCCTTTTTAGCATTTCTAGGTTATTATAAATTGAGTTGTAAACCTTAGGGCAAGTTAGTTGTTATTTGAATTAAAGAAAAAAATTGAGAATTTTTCTCATTATTGTGTGTTTAGAGAGGGAGAACCTCTAGTTCATATGCGTGTTTGTGATTGTCCTTGTTGCGCGTTTTTCTTTCTCAACACGCTTTCCTGCATCATGTACAATGGATACAACTCCATTTAGTTCGTACATTGCACGATCTTCTTTGGTGAGTAAATGAGAATTTCATGAGCACTGCGGATGCACCTTCTGCCATCCACAATGATTAGAGAGAGAAGTCCCTTATTTAAGAAGGTGATGCTAGACCACTATGGCCTTTATCTCAATTCTCAAGCGACGTAGAAGAAGACAGATAGGATAGTCTCAGGATGCCACTCAAAGCTATAGTCGAGGATGTCTCTCCAAACAACCATGCCACATGCTTGAGCGCAGGAAGATTTGCTCTCTCCAACACTCCTAAAATTTCTAAACAATTCCCAAAAAAACCTACTTGGACTAATACATGGATAACCTTTAATCTCTGTGAATGGCAAATGTGTTTCATACATGTAACTATAAGCATGAGTTCATAAGTAACTTATATTAATTACCCTAGATACTTGAACAAGAAACTAAAATGACCTTGACAGAAAACTAAAAACAAATTTCAAAAGTAAATCTGATTCCACTTCATTTCACATATGTTGTCTAGGTGGCTACCACATGAGCACTATTATGCTCCTGCATCGTTCTCCCTTTCTTCCAAACAAATCAACCTTGAGTTCAGCTTTTCCACAACTTCTTCTAAACTTTGGATTGACAAGCACACTCTTTCATTTTATTTTATTTTTTGTGTTTCTGTTATAAAACTTCGACTTTCACCTTAAAATCCCCAATGTGACCCATTGCCTCAGCAAGTGTGTACCATGGCATCTTTCAATTAATAGTGCTACCAACTAATCCTTTGCAAAATCACAAGCTCTAGCAACTCCTTTAACATCACTCTTACGCAATTTAAGAGTTCACTTAAATTCTACACAAGCTTCCTTACAGTAATGCAAAATTTAGATCACCTTCGAAAATGACCAACTCAACATAGTACAATGAAAGCAGCACCTTGGTATAAAGAACAATAGAAGTAGAATTTCAATTGTCGTGGATGACTACGAATACTCGTCACATTTTGGAGGTAAATTTTGATCTGCCATTGGCTATAAATCCTGAAGAAATATGAACTTCAAGAACCGAAATTTTGGTGAAGAGAGATTCTTAGGGGGGCAGCGCACAGATTGCGAAGATGATTTTAGCGTTTGTTTATATCAAGGGTTGGTGCTGCTGCCCGTTCCTACTGATCGGGAGAGGGATTAACATGATCTGTGGTTCACTTGTCTCCACCATTACAACATGGGCCGTTCCAATCCCCGCAGATTAAAATCTTCCAAAACTAAGGTCAGAATGAAAACTTAGCAGGATAAAATCACAGCTCCGATACCAATCTGATGGAGGCTGAGACCTGTAAGGGTAGTATATCCCCAGGAAGCCATTTGAGTGGAAATAAGGATGCCATTCTATCGAGGGTAGCTGATGCCACTCAATGTGACCAAGACAAAAGCATGATTGTAGAAGGGATCACTCTCCAAGCAAGACTCATTCGCAGAAATTAGTCCTATTTCATTGAATGACATATATATAGGCAATAGCCGTAGCACAGAAGTGATCCTTGGAGTGCTCTTAATAATTTCTAGACAATTCCCAACAAGATATCACAAATTTTCAAACAACTATGGAAACAAACATATGAATAGCCTTTCATCTACACTCCTGAAAATTATCTACTATAATTCTGGAAAGGCTACCCTATGACCTTGAATATGGAACTAAAATGATATTGACAGTAAACTGAAAAGACAGTTATAAAATCATGCCAAATACCCAAAGTCAGCAACACTATACATTCAAAATAGTATTTCGACATCTATAAAACCATGACACAGAAGAGATCTCCTCCTATCGTCCTATGTCATTCCATGAACTCTCCTACATTACAACACTGATCAAGATAAATTTCAAAAACAAAGTTCCTAGATAAAATGTGACCAAATATCTAGGTGTGATGAAAATTGCTCTCAGGGTCCATTTGTTTGAGCGGATATGACCACTATAAGGTCCATAAAGCATTCCAAGACACAAACGAAGACCAACGCAACTCAACTCTGGCCCATTTTGGCAAAAATAAGCCAAGTGGCTTTTTGCATTTGTTAGTTTTGCGTCAAATTTTTGTGGATTATCGATTCTTCTCAACGTCAGGAATCGAAAAAGAAAAACATTATGATCCAAACTCATTTTTTTTAGAAGACAAATATAAGAAAAAAAAATCTTTCTTTTTGGCTTATTTTTTGTCTTTCAGTAGAAAAATTGTAAGTTTCAATCATAATGTTTTACATTTCCGATTCCTCCGGAGGAGACAAGTCAACAATCTACAAAAATTTGACACAAAACTAACAAATGCGGAAAAAAATTGAGTAAAGACTTATTTTGGCCAAAATGAGCCAGAACGTCAATACGAATCTGGAATTACCGGTTGAACAAACCTAGACGAGCTTGTATACTAAAAAACTTGAACGTATCTATACCAGCTCAACACGAGCACAAAATTGAATACAAAATCAAAACCACAGAAAAGTTAGTAGTATCGATCGAATATACCTCTTTAAAACAAATGTTGACCAAGTAGCATGTGTGCATACAACCAAATATCGTATATACACACGCGCGCGCACACATTATATATATGCGTGTATATGTATATGTATATATACATAGAGAGAGTCAGAGAGAAAGAGAGAGAGAGAGAGATAGAGACGCATCGTAGCACTCACCGACATAGCTCCTGTTTGGTCCCTCGCAGCCAACAATCCCAATTGGAAATGGAAGATATATGTACGTAGATAGAAATTCGTAGAGGGGCGGATGTATGAGAGAGAATTTTGCAATGGAGAGAGAGAGAGAAAGAGAGAGAGAGAGAGAGAGATGTAGGTTTTGGGCTGGAAGGAGATTTTAGACGGCTGCGGTGCGGAGGGAGGGTGATGAGGAGGAATGGCGTTGACGTGCGTACATCTTCAAATATGCACTCCGTCGTCCAGACACGCGGTTCTGACTTCTAGGGTGGGACCCGCATCTTCCAATTGTCCCCAGGCTACTCAAAGGTAAGTACAGTGTATATTTTTGTTTTGCTCCCTGGGCTTCCAAGACTTTCATTATAGTACCACAATCATCTTACAGTAATGTAATTTAAGAAGTACCACTAGATGGACTAAGAGCCGCGTCTGATCCCTTTGGATATTAGGGAAATAAGTGAAATAGATAGATAAAGTAATTACAAATGAAATTGTATGATGTGTAAGAATAATTATTTTGTGCTTAGCAGTCTAAGGCCCATTTAGGCTAAATTAACTTCTTCTTCTTTCTTTCTTTGTTTTTCTATCTATTGGCCAAGAATGGGCTAAATTAAATTCGGTATTTTTGTCTTCCATAAACTGCAATAGTTAATGGCGTTTTTTCAAAATTTTAGTGGATTTGTGCAATTATTCATTTTATTGTAAAATGAAATAAACACCATTTAGCCAAGTAATTTAGCCCAAAAGATTTGTATTCAACATAAAGACAAAGCTAAATAAATAATCAAGAATACCATAGGGATTTTTTGGTGTACTGTTTTTCAGATTCTTTGACCAATCAAGACTAAGAACTTTACCAGTGATAGTTGAGGGTATACAAGTAAGTCTTCTTGCATAACAACTACGGATATTGTCGGATAAGAAAAAATTACGGATATTGTCGTAGTTTCTATTGTTAAAGCCAAACGAGAAGACATTTTCTTGATGCAGAAGAAGGAAACGGGAGCAGAAGTTACCCAACAAAATTACGGGTACTTTTGGTTCGAGCCAGAGGTGGAGGTTATAAATTTATTAAAGTAGATTCAATTATTATGGTAATACCCATAATGGATTTACCATATTATTACTATATTTATGATAAATTCTTTTAGAATAGTAAATTTATTTTACTTATTATTATAAGTTTATTTTATTACAACATATCAGTTACTATGATTATTTATCACAATTATTGTACAATCGAATTTCCCATAATTTAAGGTGTTTTATCATTAGTTTAGTATGGAAATTTTAATTTTGGTATGTTGTTGGTAGATTTATTATTTTGGAAATTTTATTTTCTTAAAAGTTTAGTTTGAGATTTTAGGGGAGAGAATATTGGAGAAATACTTAGGGAAGAGACAATTTTGAAAGTAGGAAATTAGAGGCCGATCCTCCTTTTTAGGTTTGGCTTCAATCCAACCCTAAATAAAGTTTCCAAATCTGAGTAGACTCGGTTATGTTGTTTGATGACGTTTTTACCCTTTCGTGGACTATGTGATTTGTTCCCACTCGCTTCTCTTTGCCTCAAACCAAACCCACATCTCTGAAACTCCTTCAAATTACATCTCTCTTTATGTTCACATCTCGCCTGCGTCACTGGTTAACAAGAGGAAGAAATCAACGGGGACAATTCCGAGCTCCTCCGTAGCCGCCACCGGAATTATTCGAATCTACAACAACTTCATGAAGGCCCACGGCATCTTATTGATAGCCTCAGAAGTACCTTCGTCGTTGCATTGCCAACTGTTCGAGAAGTTCTTATGGACAATTTCGACTGTGGTGAATTCTTCGAGGTCAAGGCCGTCGAGGAAGGTCGCTAATATAGAAGTGAAAAGAAAAGGAAATAAAATCAGGATATAACACACGTCTTCAACCAGCCTCCGACGAGATCTCCACCATGATCCGCGAGGTCGACGGCGACGGCCACTTCGACCTCGGCGAGTTCAGCTAGCTCAACAGCAAAGGACGTCGACTCCAACGAGTTCATCGATCTCATTCTCGTATGACCTCTCTCAATCCGACGCCGTGCTGATTGAACACCACATCTTCCGATCAAATTCTTCAACGATGGATGCCATGAGATGATGTGGGGGCTTCCATGGCGGTAAATGGAGAGATGGTGGTTCTTGGATATCAGATATGATGGGGTTGAGTTGAGTTAAAGAAGACGATAAACAATTGATTATATTTGTAGGAATTCACCAAAAATGTCTATGGTTGAAGAGCATTGCCCTAAAAGCTTGCAACCATGGGGTAATATATTTATTTTCTAGTACCATTTTCACGTTTGGGGGTGGGGTAATTCCGCAATAATTTTCGTTTGGCTTTTGAGATCAGTTAAATAATTCCATTTTGAAATTTGATTTTGGGACTATGGGAACTATCTGTGTTACGATATATGAACAGTGGGTAGTGTATTTTACTTTTTTTCTTTTTTTTTTAATTTTTATTTGTGTATGCATTTTCTGTGAGAACTGTGTGTTGTTTATGAGAACTGTCTATGAGAATTGTATATTTTTCTATGAGAACTGCGTATTTTTCTATGAGAACTGTGTATTGTCCATGAGAACTGTCTATTAGAACCGTGTATTTTCTATGAGAACTATATATTTTTTATGAGAACTGTGTATTTTAGTGTGATAAGAATATGTGAAGTGTGTATTTTTTAGTTCACATAGTCCAATTCTCATAACCAGTTCACAAAGCAAGTTCTCTATGAGAACAGTCACTTCTCATAGCCAATTCTCATAGAACTGACTATGAGAATTGACAATTCGTATAGCCAGTTCACATAGTCAAGGGCATTTTTGTCTGAAATAATATGATTCGGAAATTGATTCTAAAAATATAGCTCTCATAGCCTCAGTTCTCATAGCCATAGTTCAGGGGTATTTTTGTCTAAAATAATATGTTAACTCGGGCTATGTGAACCGGCGAGGATATTTTTGTCTGAAATATTATGTTAACTGGCAATGAGAATTGACAATTCTCATAGCCAGTTCACATAGTCAAGGGTATTTTTGTCCGAAATAATATAGGTCAGGAGTTGATTCTAAAAATAGAAATTTTACTAAAAATAGACATGTACACAAAAAGTTAAGAATGGATAACATAGTAAAAATGCATGAAAAGTAATAAAAAAAAAAAAAGACTGAAATAAAGAAAGAATATTTTTGTCAGGACTAAATTAAGTCTAAACCTACTTTTTGTGATTGGCCTCTAAATTCCCCAAGATTAAGAGCAAGAAAGGATATAGATGGATTTTCTTACAAGATTAATTTACCGATAACCTTATAAAACAACTAGAACTACTTCCTAACGAGGGTTAACATAACGAGGGTTTCTAGAGCCATGATCCCCTCCAGGACTTGTCCTAGATGCAACTATATATGAGAAGGAGAATATGGATCATCTCCTTCGAAGACGTCCTTCAACCAATGAAGACTTGGGACTGTGTATTTAACCGTAATTGGATTAGGAGTGATTTAAACAACCCCCCTTAACAATTTGGATGCATTAAAACTTGACTAAAAAAAAATCTAAATATCACCGTGGTTTTCTTTGGGGTATTTTATTTTTAATTACTGTGTGTGAATGTGTATAAAAGAATATAAAAAGTACACAAAATACGTGTTTTTTTTATTTTCTAGTGTGCTTATTGTCGGCTGACAATAGCAATACTATATATATTATTAGAGAAAGGAATGAGTCACTTGAAGATTGAAATTATAGATTTTCAACAAAATTATTAATTTTATTAAGGAATGGACCACCCCAAAATTCCCGCATAGGGTTGTTATCAAGAATGCGAAATTCTTGCTGTCCATGGGCGGCCCAACCTTTTTTTTTTTTTTTTTTGGAGGCCTGAGGCAAAATTTGAGCGTGAGATTTTTAGGAGTTGAAGTATTAGTGCTAAATGTTTTTGATCTTATATATTTTGTTCTTTATTTGAAAATTGTAAAGTTATTATTCGTGAAAATACTTAGTTTGTAGCATGTTCAATGTATGTACCAAAATAGTATTAAATATGAAAGAGATTAATCTTATGGAACGATCAATCTTGACAAAAAGATGAGGCATTTTACCTAAACGAAGCCTTTTTATCACTTGAAATAGGTTTTGAAAAATCAAAACTTGTAGCATACACATATACACATGTATGAAAGTGAGATCTCTCATAATTGGAGGCCTTAGGGCATCTCCAACCCATTTCATATTTTTTCAAAAAAAATAGAGAATGAATGTGACATATTGAGAAGAGATTTTGTAATATATCTCATATTTACTTCATTTTTTTTTTTACTTTTTGGGAGAATTTTGGAGGGATTCATCATCCTTTTTAGAGATTTGATTTTCAAATTTACTTTTGGGTCTCCAAATATCGAGACCACACTTTCATTTTGAAAACCAAATTCAATAAAAAGAAAAACAAGCCTTTTCAAGATTCTTCCAAAAAATACAAAAAGAAAAATTTTAAATGAGATAAATTATAATATCTCCTAATATGTCACATTCATTCTGAATTGGAGATGCTCTTAGGCAACTAGCCTTAATGAACTTAGAGCCTTAGCCGCCCCTGTCTAGAACCAATTGCACAGTCGAGCACAATATTTTATCGACAAGCCAGCCGAAGTGCAGATCACCTAACGAAAGTTGGTGCAAAACACGGGCTTGTTTGTAGGGAGGATAAGGGAGGGGATAAGGGAGGCAGGGAGAAAAGGAAGAAAGGTGTTTGTTGGTGGGAGAAGCTTATCCCCTCCAAAGGTGTTAGCTGACACCACCTTTCACACTAGGATTAAGGGTGCACACGGTCCGGATTGGTTCGGCTTTCTAGAAAATCAGTAATCGAACCATTTCAAACAGTTCTAGAAAATTGAGAACCAAAACCTAACTAATATATGCGTGGAACCTAACCAGAACCAAACCGTAAGATTGTTCCGGTTTTGGTTCTATTCCGGTTCTATTCAATTAGTATCCAAACATTTATTCATATGAACTCATAAAATTAAAAATTTAAAGCACCAAATAACTCATAGGTAAAATAAAAATAGAAATTTTATTAAAAACTTTCCTAACAAATAAGATTTCATCTCTAAATCAATTAACTTTGGCAATGAAAAGATTAACCTACTAAATTCAAATACATATTTAATTACACACACATATAGGTATTTTTATATATAAACGATCCAGTTCGGCTCTAACCACGGTTCTTTAATCAAGAACCAGTAACTGAACCAAAATTAATGATTCTTATTTTTTGGAACCATAACCTAACTAATTAACAGTAGAACCAGACCAAATAGGATAGTTTGGTCCAAATCAGACCGATTTTGCGGTTCGAGCGGTTTTCTTGAGCACCCCTAACTAGGATTAGCTTATTTGGGTGGGGAAAAAAAATCAAATTACCCCTCAAATCATTTTGTATTCTCGATGAAATGATTAAATAAGAGCAACCAAGTAATTTATCACATTATCCACCCATATCAACTACTGCCCAAACCAAATATTAGGTAATCCCCCTTCTTAAATAGTCCCCCTTATAACATATTCATCTATTATTCACTCTTCTTCTTTATCCACCCGAAATCTTATTTGTCCTATGGGCCGTTGTTATTTTGTAGACCCCTCCCATTGGTTAGACATTTTGTGCTCGAAGGCGACATGGGAGGGGTTGGTTACGTTGGTACAGTGACTACTAGCCCTGTCTGTTTATATTTGTGTAGCTTCTGTTTCTTTTTTATATGAGAACTTTGATTTTCCGAAATGAAACCAATCGGATATCGATAAGGGTCTTTTCAAAATTCGTTGTGCGAAACATCTCAATCGGATATTGACGAGGGCCATCTCGAAATTCGTAGGGCGAAACAAGAATTTATAAAAAAACATTTTAAAGCAAAATGAACGGTTCGAATTATTTTTGCGAAATCCGAAGTGGACCCCGTAAAAAGTATGTGTATGATCTATACTTAATTTATCTATGCATGCTCATTGCATAGTTCTTTCCGAAATACAAAAACAAATATCACTCATTGACTTAGGTTATAGTAGTAGCTCGGGGAACTGGAGATCTTGTTCGGCCGTCCATTTTTTAAAAATGGACGGCTCGAATTTTAATCCGAACAATAGACGGCTCGAATCAATAGAAGCTCGAATTAAATCCAAGCCGTCAGCGTCAAAATGGACGGCCGGATCGACCGCCCTACAGTCCCTGCAGTGCGGGCTGCACTGCAGATTTCTAAATTTGAAGCTCGGTATCCTTTATTAATGAGCAAACCAACAAATGCTCCCTAAGAAAATGCAAAACCTGTAAACAAAACAATAAGTCTAGAAACCGCAAATACTGTCATACACAAACACGCAAACTTCCCCACATTGAGTGGTAGTGGTAAACGAAATAACCATTTTCCATTGGCATGGGTGATGGGTAGCAAGTAACCATTCCACTTTTCTCATACGTCTCCATATTATCGTCTGAAATTTGAAATAACATCAAAGTTTAGTACTTCGTTCCATTTTGTTTGTCTATTTTCGATGATCGTGCTAGTTTTCAATTACTTACATCTTTTAATATAGATCTCCAAAAATATTTAAGAGGATACTGAACTTTTGTATTTGAAAAATATTTCACGAAGGATCTCGGATGTAGATAGGGGTTGATAAAGTAATCTTTGATTATAATTTCCAGCATCATACTGTGCCCAACACGAAATTTACGATTGATAATAAAACATCGATTATCTTGTTGAGACCAATTCTATCATCATAGATTTCTCGAGATATTTTTTTTACGAAGTTTGTCATAGCATCTATAACTGCATATGAATATTGTTCGATAGTTCTCAATTAGTTCTATTATATAAAGTCTTCAAAATTATAAAAAAAATATTATTAATTAAAAGATATAAACAATTAAAAATAATAGAAAAACAAATTAAAATGGAGAGAGTAATATTAGGTGTCAATACTTTAGTATAAAATTTCATATTGCTCCTAGCGAGTTCCACAAAATAATACTCCATCTCGACTTTGTTCGTTTTGGAGTCTCAAATATCCGGACACACGGTCTATAATAAATTTTCAATGTCCATCCAATCATTAATCTTAAAAACCTTTCCCAAAACTTAAAGTCTTAAACCAAAGAGGGTCACTTATCAAAAAAAAAAACCAAAGAGGGTCAACTCACGGATTATTTTATCTTGTCGATTAAATTTTTTTATTTTATCTTGGGAGTTGTAGGAGTACCGGTAGAAAGCTCATTCGCATTTATTAATGAGCAAACAAACAAACAAATTAAGGGGTCTAATAATTCCCGAGAAAAAGCAAAACAGAGCAGTCCAAGCGAAGACAGCCATGGCTGATACTCCTACGTACCATTCCAGTGTCCACGTGTCGCATCCTTAGCCCATCCACTACCCTTCTTCGACAGACCATTCCCACCTTCTCTCTCTCTAAATTGGCCCATCTCTCTCTCTCTAAAAACCTGTGTCCTCCATTAATAATCTTGTTTGGATCCTCCTCAATCCTCGCCTTCTTTTCAGCACGTTCTTTCTTTGCCCTAACCCTACCCGCCCTCCTTTCCATCCAATTGCTCGCTCTATTGTCCCCTCCCAAACCCAGCCTCCAGGGTTTTCTTTTTCTCTCTCAATTCTCTCTCCTCTGTCCATACCCATTAACAGAACGCAAGCAGTTGAGAGTTTGTTAGGGTGGAGAGAGAGAGAGAGAGAGAGAGAGAGAGAGAGAGAGAGAGAGAGAGAGAGAGAGAGAGAGAGAGATGAGCTTTCAAGATCTCGAAGCGGGCCGCCCGTTGAATTCGAGGCGAGACATGATCAATGGGACGCAAGCCGTGGCATCGGGGATATTTCAAATAAACACAGCCGTGTCGACGTTCCAGAGGCTCGTCAATACCCTCGGAACCCCCAAGGACACGCCGGAGCTACGCGAGAAGCTGTAAGTGCTACCAGTCCTTTTGTATTTTTTGGCATTGGGTTTTGGGATTGTGATCGAATTATGGTAAATTTGACATTTATCAGTGAATTGGGTCTTGGGTTTTGGCGGTTTTAATTGATAGGTTTAATTTCGGTTTGCTATGGATGGAAATTATTGACGTTGGGATGGCGATTGAATTGTAGTGAAATTGAGCTTGAGATGCAATTGAATTGTGGTGAAATTGAAATTATTGATTTTGGGATTGTGATTGAATTGTGGTGAAATTGACCTTTATTTGTGAATTTGATTTTGGGTTTTGGCGGGTTTAAGTGATAGGTTTGACTTGGGTTTGCTATGGATGGGATGGAAATTATTTGATTCTGGGATTCTGAGTGAATTGTGGTGAAATTGACCTTTATTTGTGAATTGGGTTTAGGGTTTTGGTGGGATTAACTGGTAGGTTTGATTTGGGGTTGCTATGGATGGAATTATTGATATTGGGATTTTGATTGATTGTGGTAAGATTGATTGAATCGATTGACGTGAATTGGATTTCGGTTTTCCAAAGGTTTAAGGGATGCGTTTGATTTGGATTTGTTACAGATGGGAATTATGAAGTCTGACTCCTTTTAATAGATTGGAGGATCCTCCTATCCTATCTAGACTGAGGAGATTATGATTTGAAGCGTTACTTAAGTCTAATTTTGACCTTTAAATAAATCGAACTTCTTGTTTTTTTTTTTGATCCGCAACGAACTTCTTGTTTGGCAGCAGCAAAAACACAAACGATGCTTACATGCAATGTTTAGATAAAAAAGAAAAGAAAAAGAAAAGTCATATCAACAAGAACTATTCCCAGGTCCTATGATGCACTGACACCGACACGGAGACACGAGAATTCTAAAAAAATGGGGACACGGATACAGCGGGGGACACGCCATGTGTATATTTATTTATATATATAAATAAATAAATAAATAATTATAGTTTAACACCAAGAAATTTTAAAAAAATTACAATTTGGCCCCAATTTTTTTAAAATTACAGTTTAACACCCAAAATTTTTTAAAATTATAATTTGGCCCCTCAAAATTACAGTTTAGCCCCTGTCGTGTCCCCCTCAAAAAATTATATTAAATTATAGGACACGCCACGTACGTGTCCCCGAGGTGTCCCTGCCGTGTCCCTGTGTTCAACACTGCGATACTTCGACCTCTTGAGGTGTCGGTACTTCATAGCTCAGGTCTATTTGTTTGTTGATGTAGAAAATGGAATTCAATATTAAAGCATGGCAAACAAAAAAAAAATTGCAGTTATTAGTGGGATCTCCAAACTGTTTATAAAATTATGTCAGAAAAAGTAAAACTCTTGACATTTTTAATTTTTGCCAAATGTGTAATTAGGTTTGTTTAGGGTGAAATCGGGAGTGTGTTTTCAAATCTTGACCATGAGTTTAATGATGCATAGTTGTCACACTTTTTTTTTTCTCGGTAAAAACAGTTGTCACTTTCAAATAGCATTGGAGAGCAGTCGCGGCGCCAAGAATTTCCATCAGAATGGTCAAAAATTGCCTTAACTCTACTAGCTTTAGTAACATATAACACCTATAAAAAATCTCTCATACTCATATAATAGTGAGATAAAAAGACATCTAAAATACATACTATTTTAGAACTGTCCCTAATGACTTCATATTTTAAGCCAAACAGAATTAATTTAGCATAGTAATCCAGTATGTCCTTTTGAGGAAAATTATGGTGAATAGATTGACATAAACTTGTTTGGAGATCTGCTCTCTTATTTTGTCCCTATCATTACGGTGGTATAACAATTTTTTTTTAATTTTGTTATAGTCTTTGATCCAAAGTAAGATTGTTGAAGTCAACAGGTTTTCAATTCAAAAGAATTTTGAGTGTTGCTATTGGCAAAAATTTCCCTAGAAGATGAATCTTGAATTTTTAAACAAAATTTTTCCTGTAGTTCTATTAACTAAACAGAAAAAAAAAGAAAAAAGGAAAAGAATAGTTAATGTTGTAAACATTAAATCAGTATATTTAGATTCTAAGCAATTAACATGGAGTCGACTGTCTTTGATAGAAAATACAGAGCACGATATTGATACTATTAGATTCTTTCTTTTATATCTTTTTGTTAAATTGTGTTTTTTTCATTATAAGTGAGGACTTTGTGATAATATTTGGGTGTTCAATTACGAGTTACCTGCATTGACGACTGTTCAAAATATTCGAGGTAAGTGTTCAAATAAAATCTAGAATAAAATTACTAGTAGTAAAATTTTGGAAAAGACTATATTAGAGTGTCGGTGTCCGACTCCGGGACATGACTTACAATGAGGTGTACGTGCTTCCTAGCTTCTAGGTTATTAACCCCACTACCATAAAATCTTCACCTAACTCTCGGTAGGTTTTTTTTTTTTGGGTAAGATTTTTTGAAGTCATCTAATACTTGGAATCTTGTATAGTATTTCCCGCTATTTGCAATTTTTTTAAAATTTAAACAAGAAATCATCCCAGTTTGTAAATTTTGATAGGTCAGACCAGCACTGTAGTTTGATTTGAGGAATTTTTCTGAACAATATATAGTTTTGGCAAGTTTGTTGATATTATGTGTGTAGTTCTCTTGTAAGTGCTTGCTGTTTTAGCTGAAATCAGAAATTACTGTGGGCTGTATTGTAGATTAAGCCTCCAACTTCAAGTACATCAATCTAGCTAGCCTTAATACGCCAAGGGTTTCCTTATATAGCTTTGTCTGACTGACTGACTTTTATCACTCACACCATCACACCCTGCCAAAAGGTCCGTAAATGTCAGTAGAAGGTGGTTGAGAACAATAAGCCATAATCCCTTTCAAACTCATTCTTGTCCTTGTTTTAAACTATCAAATGCTTCTCGCATTTGGACTTTATTACTTGGATGATATTCATTCTTTGTTTGCTTAACTGGCAGGCACAAGACGAGGTTACATATTGGGCAGTTGGTGAAGGACACCTCAGCTAAACTTAAGCAAGCTAGTGAAATAGATCATCATGTTGAAGTTGGTGTAAGTTTGTTTTGTAGCTCTCTCTCTCTCTCTCTCTCTCTCTCTCTCTCTCTCTCACATCTTGCTTTCCAATACTCACATTCTGTTCATAAAGGTCGTAGTGTGGTTTCTCTGAAGTGTAACTATAATTGGACTTTCTTGAGCCTTCAAAGTTCAAACTCAGGCTCAAGAAGATTACGTAAACTATAAAGGTCGTAGTGTGGTTTCTTAGTGCGATCCTTTAACTGTAGGCCAACAAGAAGATTACGGATGCTAAACTTGCTAAAGATTTCCAAGCAGTTCTGAAAGAATTCCAGAAGGCTCAGCGTCTTGCGGCTGAAAGGGAGACAGCATATAGTCCTTTTGTACCTAAAGCAGTTCTTCCTTCAAGGTAGTTTTTGTAAGAGCCTGGAGGTTTGCATTTACATGGTTAAGTTTGAAACTTCATTTATTGAATCTGTGCACAAACTAATATTTTGATGTTTATTTACATGACCATCAAAATGCGATTGTTTTATCTTCTATCCAGACAGAAAGCAATACTACTTTCACTTTGTAAGATAACTTCCATTTGGCCATGTTGCCTATGGTTTTGATTTGGTTATGTTAACAGCTATACAGCCAACGAGGTTGACATAAGTTCAGATAAGAGTCAAGAACAACGTGCTTTTCTTGTTGAATCCAGAAGGTGAGTTACATTAATTTTTCTCTCCAGTTATGGATCTGAGTATATCTCAAGATGCATATGCATGTGGATTTAGATAATTGTGTTTGCTTGCTGAACTAATGCTCCCCCCTCCCTATTTTTTGTCCCTTGTGGCACTTTTTATTGTCCCTCTTCAAAAGCAATAAGAAAAGACAGTGATGATGTTCCCAAAAGACTCCAAGATAGAAAAAGAAAATCAAATTGTGAAAAGTGCAGTGGTGATGTTCCTTTAATATGTTGGAATCCCCAAAAGGGACCAACAAATGGGGATGGAGGGGTTGTGTTTTAAATACCTTAGTGTTGATTCACTTGTCTTCTTCTGTTCATTCATCTCTGCGGTTGTACGAGTGTTTTCCTTTATTTTTTGGGGAGGGAGATTTTAAGGATGGGTGTGCAAAGTTGGTGTATATGTTTAAAAATAAACTTTAACTTCCTCTATTAGGAAAAACGGAATCCAAAAGATTAAATAAAAGAAGTAGGTTATATACTAAGACTTAGTAAGTCCTTTGAGTTTGATCGGTTATTGTTACCTGAGCTTACAATAATTTCAATCGTTTTCGTCACTTGAGGCTTCAGATTTAATCGAAAAATCCTCAACATAAGCAGTTTCCCGAAACTTTTAGGGAAACCTTTGTTTCTTATTATCATGAAGTACAAATTTTTTTTGATAAAATCCTCGTGAAATTTGGTCCCCTCAATCGAATTAATTTGTGATACAGACAAGAGGTGCTACTGTTGGATAATGAGATTACCTTCAATGAGGCTATCATTGAAGAAAGAGAGCAGGGAATCCAAGAAATCCAGCATCAAATTGGGGAGGTAAATGAGATTTTTAAAGACCTTGCTGTGCTGGTCCATGAGCAAGGAACTATGATTGGTAAGTCATGACCTTTCCACTGTTTGTTTGCATTTTAGCTCTTCTGGTTCATGTTGTTAATTATGATGAAAATCTGTCTTTTCAGATGATATTGGCTCCAACATTGAGGGTGCTCATGCTGCGACTGCTCAAGGAAAGTCTCACCTTGCAAAAGCAGCAAAGACGCAGAGATCAAATTCATCGCTGGTAATGTTAAGAAGATGTAAATTTGGTTTGCTTAAAATTTGGACTATGTGGGTGGCACAATCTTACAGGCTTTCCATTTGAAGGACCTTCTTGAGTAGTCTTGTCAATTGGCCCATATTATCATGTTAGGTTTAGGGTTGATTTCACTAACTCCCTCTCAAGTATGACGAGGATTACCGAGAACCCGCTCAACTGGAAACCTATCAGTAGACCCCATCCAAAATTTAAAGCGGTTCCACTGTCACCTCCTTTGTCTGGAATCTGTCAGACAATTCTTGTCTTGGACTTTGCCCACTAACTTGTAACTTCTAGCTTGTTCTGACCTACATCAAAGCTTGTTTAAACGATTGTGCCGCTATATTGGAGCACAAAACTTTCAACATCATGGTTGCACTTCTAGTTCTGTTCCGTCAGCCTTTGTTTTATCCGTTTCATCGAGGGGTCATTGCCCTTTGTGCTGTGTGAGGAGTTGTTGCCACAAATGTTCTTGTCCTTAGAAATTGTTCAATTGACCCAAAATATATTCAGAAAGGCTAAATGGGCATTTCCCGCCCTGTTGCTTCGTTTGGTATTGCTATTGTTGGGCTATTTTTTTCGAAAACCATGTCAATCTCTCGAATATTTGTATTCCGCCCTGTTGCTTTGTTTAGTATTGCTATGGTTGGGCTATTTTTTCTGAAAACCATGTCAATCTCTCGAATATTTGTATTTGGATGACCAGATGGGTCAGGGTTCTTTTTGCTACTCATTGAATTTACTATTGGGTCATTGTAGCCATTGAGGAGACTGTTGGGTGAATCACAAGTCTTCATAGCCCACTGACTTCAGTCAATGTTTAGTACAATTGTGTATTGATAGGGCTAAGTTACCAATTAGAAAATGCGTTTACACATGTTCTCTCAACTTCATCTCGAATATTTGTTTTCATGGAGTAATTATTTTCATGCATCATTTGTTAATGTTCTTTCTTCAACACAGGCCTGCTTGCTATTGGTGATATTCGGCATCGTACTTCTCATCGTAGTCATAGTCCTTGCTGCCTGATCAGAACCTTGTGTGAGTTAGATGATACTAGTGGTATAAGAGTCTTCCCAGCAATGAGACGGTACCTCCTAGCTGGTCTCTTATATGGCTTTGTCTCGTGACTCTCACCAGAACATCTTATGGATTGATGTTTTGATCTTCTTGAGTCTCAATATCAACCAAAGCATTATTGTATCTTGGCATCATAATGCAGTTTTTATTCAGTTTGGGTATGGGTGGGGGGGTTTTTTGTTTTCTCCTGTAAATTGGTCGATTTGAGGGTGTGCTACAGCTTGTTATATCTCGTCAATAAAAACTTATATTTCTTTGGTGGTGTTTCTTGCTTATTGGGTGTTTTTCCCCTTAATGTGTTTGATGCTAAATTAAACCTTTTTGAAATTTTGAAAATCATTTTTCCACCAACCCACGTAAAAGTTGGGATATGTAAACAATGTCTAGCCACCGCTCGGCACTTTTCGGAGGGCTTCCCAGAAAATATCAGCAAAACCGGAATAAATAGAGGTTGATACGTCAAGCTATATCCAATCGTTAATACTACATTTGTTTCTGCACCTTGAGGTTGAAGCAATGAAAATCCAACTTCTCTATATAACTGCCGTTAGATGCAAAACATGCGAAATGCAATTAACATGGAAGGGAAGAATTTTTAAGGATAAAAAAAAAGGACCTCTTACAGTAGAAGTATATTGTTAAATGTGTCAATGGCACAAATGTAAACTCATCCTACAGGATGTGTTAAAAAAAATGTTTAAGTCATCCTGCCAAATTGAACCCCATATCTCTCAGGCTGCCACGATATCTGAATAACTGAAATCAAGACAAAGTAAAGGGCTGATACATCAATTGGACAAGCAGTAGAGCTCCAGCACCAGTTCTGGCTCCGGCTCCGGCACGTGAGAATTTCCGTAAAAATGGGTAGTAGTATAGATTGTTTCAGATCACTGTGATTTCTGATTATGTGGATAATAAATGGATGTCAAGACAATTAGGAAAGCTGCTACAACAACTGAAACAAAGGTAACAATAGAGACAACTCCAGAGTGTTCCATAATTCCACAAGGAATTTCCCACACAACACTTTGGGATTCATCACTAATACCCGTCACCATAAATAAGCAATTGTCATCATGGGATTTCTTGTCAATGTTGCAGCGTAGGAATAGGTCAGCTCCTGAATTCAACTGTTGCAAATCCATGTTCTCCTAAAGGCTGCAAAAAGAAAAAAGAAAGAGGAATCCTAAAAGCAATTACAAACCCCAAATCCAAGACCAAAATAACGAGGCTAAATATATAGATTGCTGAATACACATATTATAATATTTCCCTTGGGTAAAAAAGCGTGCCTAAACAATCCGAACCAATGTTCTGAATACTGTTTTGGACCGGTATTCGGCTCCGAAATGGCTCAAGGACTGAGCGGGCGTGCCAAGACTTGTCGCGTCTAACGTAAAGGGCTGAGCGTCCATTTTCTGACTTCTTAACCGTGAGGGCGATAGTGCTGCAAACCTAAGGGCTGGATTGCAGTGTTTGTTCGTGGTTTTGCCTTTACGAGCGAGGACTTAATAATTTCCTAACCGTGTAGGAAAAGAAGTAGCAACGTAGAATGACTTTATTATATCGTAATAATAAGGTCGGGGATACAAGAGAGATATGAATAACTTTATTATGTCGTAATAATAAAGTTGGGGTACAAAAGAGATAGAAAACTCGAACTACTTGGAGAAGTAATTGAGTGACGATGAGAAAAGTGAGATAATTGCTTCGCTGGGAAGGCTTTGGTTTTTTAAGCGTTGAGCTTGATTAGTGTGTGTACCCTTTTTTCTTCTTGTCTTCTAGTATTTATAGGCCAAGAGTTTTCGAATTTTCTGCACGCAAGGAGCTTGTTGTCCTCTTCTCGTGATGACACGTGTCCCATGTGAGCTCTGGGTGCTGCCACGTGTCGGCAATAACCACCCACTAACATATTTAGTGGGATCATGGGTGATTATTGGAGGTAAATAACAATTACCCATGTGTTTATTCTTGATTATGGGAAGTTACTGGAAATATTGGGTATTCCACCTCCTGTTTCTATGGGCAGTTGATAAGTAATGGGCCACCTCATTCCCTTTTTCTGTGGGCATTAACGAATAATGGGCTAATTTGACTAAGTCAAATAGCCATGTGGCAGCCATTCCCATTTCTTTGTCCTTTTGCTCCTCATGGGTCATGGGCCTTCAAGAATGTAACATGCCTTGTTAAAGGCTTGCTGGGCCTTATTTGTTCTTCAAACAACGTAGCCCACAGCCCACGACTTTTTGATTCTACATCCGGTTTGGACTAAAATTGAACGGGCCCAATTGATATTGCCTTGGCCCATTAATCTTAGCCCAACGGCTCTTCATTTTATGGCCCAATTTAATTGAATAATAATTAAATGGTTGTCCAACGCTTGCCTAGGACTGGGTGCCAAAAACGGGTGTAAACAATGCCCCCCCATGCCTTGATCTTGTTCAAGATCTAGGCTTGTAAATTAGGACAGAGTTCAGTTTTTGGCATAACCAGACGAGTCCTTATCGCTAGATTTGAAAAAATAATCAGGCTTACTTAGCCTAAATATCCTTTTAATTTTTCAAACGCTTAAGCTTAAAAGATAGTCAGGCAATAAATACGCCTAACCACTTTTCAAATTTCAGAATATATCCTTTAACTGAGTATGGATCCCTCTGGTTTGAATTAAATCAAATCTCAACAGTTTCCAAGATAAACACCCCACCGAAGAGTCCTGTCAACAACAATAATTATCACCTCCCTAGGCCTAGGGGACACGTGTCATCACCCCAGGCCTTGCATTGGCTTGCATGCAGTCTTTTCTGCCGTCGGGACTTCTTTGGGTCAATCAAGAGTCCAATTCTTGATTTAATTCTTCGGTTTTGATTAAGGAGAGAGAGAGAAACAACGACGCCTCTTGAATTTTGTACCGTCCCTCATAAAAACCCCATTCTTGAATTTTCATTCTCTCTCTACATCCTTTCTTGCACAAACTCGACTCAGAAAAAACCCTAGACCTTCATCGCTTTCGCCTGTGTTTCTAATCCTTAACAGAAATGGCCACTCATAAAGCCCACATACTGCCTCCAAACCCTAACAGCCTCGCCGTACAGATTCGCAAGATCTTGGCCGACGAACACATAGCAATCACTAACGACACTTTGGTAATTGCTAACGCTGATCGAGTCGGTCTTGGCCCAGCCTTCCAGCTAGGGTTTCGTTCCCAACTTGCCCCGATGTATCCTCTGGCAGAGAAAACCCTTCCATTCAAATCTCCATGTCTCGATTGGACTCGCTTTTCTTCGGATATCCCCAATCGACTCTGGCACAGACCTGACGCCAAATACGTGGAGTGGCTTGATCGAATGCTGGAGGTGAAAGGCGATTTGTGGAGACAGATAGGGATCCGGGACGCCATCCTGCTCAGTAGATCCTTGATCGACATGGACAATAACCTATTTCTTGCTGCTTCTCAATTTTGGTCAGTTACCACCAACTCCTTTCACTTCAAGGTAGGCCTTATGAGTCCTACTCTTCAAGATATTGCTTTTCTAACAGGCCTCCGTCCTCACGGGATTGAGGCCAACTATTTTTTATCCCAAAAAACCCCCTACTTTGAGTATAAGGAGCCCTTGTCGTTCTCCCCTTTCATCAATCATTATGCCCAAAAGGGTCCTGTTGAGGATGGTGAACACGTCGCTTTCCTTCTTTACTGGTTGAACAAATTTGTGTTTTGTGTCTCTGCCAATAGGGTTACCAAAGACTTCATAGATCTGGCCTGTGCCCTAGCTTTGGGGCAGAAGCTGGCACTAGGCCCTCTAGTCTTGGCACATCTTTATCGTGGAATGAAAGAGTTGATAAGTAATAAGTTTATTTTTGCTCCCAGTCCACTGTGGATCATCACCCTGTGGTTGTGGTCCTATTTCTCCAAACTCGCCCGCCCATGAACAAGAACTTAGAAAATACCTGTTATGGACTTCACTATGTTGATACTCGTGGCCCTAAACATGCCTTCAGTGTCTACTTTAAGTTTTTCTATCACGAACTCGTGAGTATGGGAAAAAATTGGATGCCCTTTGTGAGAGATATCGTGCCTTGGTGGTTAAAAAGAGGTGCGTCAGACTTTGGAGATGACTATGATGATCACAAGGAGGTCTGGACCAGTTTCTTGATCTCCAGAGACCTTATGTATGGAATGGCTTTTACCCCAACAAATTATAAATGTGGAGTCGAGTATTACAATGCAGCCCAATTCGCCAGGCAGTTTGGACTGTGTCAACTCACCCCTGTGCCTCCATACCAGTCTTTAAATGAGGACTTCACTGATAGGCCCGTGATCCAGCCCAGGGACCTGGAAAAAGTTTGAAATGTCCTTCATGAGCTCAGAAAGACCTTTGCCCTTCATCCCTATGTTGAGCGTACGGATAAGGGAGCAAAATTTGATAGCTGGTGGGGAGGTTACACCAAGATGCATTTTTCCACTCCATATCTAGATGTTCTCATGAATATTCTGCTGCACCCCACTGGAGTTCCTGAACCTGGCATAACTGTCCCTTTGCAACAACTCCGTCCTTCTCTGGTCTCAAGCGTCAAGAGAAAAGGTAATATTAAAAGGTCTACTTACGCGTTAATTTCTCTAAGCCTCCCAAGATCTGGATTAATTTCTTCCCTTGCTGACAGGTTCAGAAGATGAACCAAAGGAGGCCTTTGTGAATCCTCCTGCTCAGAGGTCCAAAAGGGTGAAAACCACAGCTAAGAGACAATGGCCAAAGGTCCTTCGGAATAAGGCAATCATGCCTTTATCTCTTTTGTAGGCCTCTGAAACAGTAGTTGCTGGCAGAACAAGAAGCAGTGCTAAAACCAGTTCTCCCGAAACCGATCCTTCGGGCAAGGTCTGAGCTTTCCTTGGCTCTTCCCCTTATACTCTATTTGGATGTTCTACTAACCTTCTTTCTTACAGGCCACCTCCATTGGTGAAGAAGGGCAAGCAGAATCAACACCCTCCAAGAAGAAGAAGTTGAGAAAAAAAGTTTCGACACCTGCCGATTCTGAGAACACCGTGTCTGTCACTGAACATAACCCAATCATAAGGATGTACTGTGACATGAAATCCCCAATGTTTATGGCTCCGTATTATCATCAACTCCCCTTTGTTTTCGATCCCCAGGAACTTGATGACTACTTTGAAGAAGAAGTAGAGGCAGAAGAGAAGAAACTTGACCTGTCCGACCAAGAACTTGAGCATGAAGCATCCTCGAGGACTCCGGAAAAGCCTAGATCTCCAATCATCCAGTCTATTCCATCGATCAATCCTCCTGTTAAGCCTAAGCTTGTCAATGTAGTAGAGGAAGATGAAGATGAAAACCAGGATTCTCTGTTCAAATCTGCCCAAGATCTGTTGAAAGCAGCTACCTCGGGCATCTCGGGCAGTGGGCTTGGTTCGACCTCTCAATCTCAATTCTCTTCAGAAGAAGTTTCTGAGGCCAAAACAGCCCTCAGAATGGCCTTACTTCAAAACTTTAAAGCGATAGCTCATCCCGCCAGGGCTTCCAATGTTAAAAAGGCCATGGACGTGCTGGTAAAGTCCCAAGCCTTAGGGATAGAAGAGGCTTCACTCCAACACTTTCAAAAAGAATTCCCTGACATGGTCAAGTCCTACGATTTCCTCTACCCATGAGCTTAGCAAGATAAATTCCAAGCTATCAGAGCTGGAAGCTGTTGACGCAGAGCTTACCAGGTTCTGCACTAAATGGATCCAGCTGAAGGAGGACATCAAGACCAACGAAGCAAACATTACTACTACCTCTACAGAAATCCAAGACCTTAAGGGCAAATTGGCACAAGCTGAAGGTCATCTGGACTGTCTTCGGAAGGAATCCAAAACTGTAGCCCAACACCATGATGATCTGAAGGCTGGATCTAAGAGCCAGAAGATGAAACTGAACCTGTTGGTTGAAGAAATGCCAAGTCTCCGTGGACAGCGAGAAACACTTGATACTCAACTTGCTAGCCTTGACACTTCTTGGGAGAGTCTCAAAAACAGTCTTGAAGGCCTTCTGTAGGTCTTGACCTTTAAGAACTAATTTCTTTCTTTTGATTTGGGCCTGTAATAACTTTAAATTTGTTTTCTTTTATGTGCCTGGCTTGGAACTTTCCTTTAAATGGCCGAAGGCACTGGTTTGGTTTGATGATAAGCGGCTTGAACTTGAGGCCTTTATGAATTTTGCATAGTAGGTATTACGGCCTCCGTTCAGGCCTTGCCATGAACTTTCTCTATGGTTTGTTAGATTGAATTTCTCCAAAGTCTCTCATCTCCCACATAGTAGGATAGTGATGCTTTAGGTACTTTCCATTTGTTAAATGCTTAAACAGACCGTCATTTAAGTCCATAAGAAGATAGACATTACCTCTAAAGACTTGAGCAATCTGGTAAGGTCCTTCTCAGGTTGGAGACCACTTGCCATATCTTGGGTTCTTTTCCCCTAAGGGGAAGACTGCCTTCCAAACTAAGTCACCCTCAGTAAAGCTCTTTCTCCTTACACGTTTGTCATAAGACCTAGCAACTCTTCTCTTCTGGACCAACATGTGGTCAAGGGCTGTAAGCTGGACCTCATCCAAGTCTTCAAGCTCCATCAACATAGCCTAAGTATAATCTGCAAGGGTGAGGCCATGCTGATATGCTATTCTTGCTGACTTTACTGCTACCTCCATTGGCAGGACTGGATCATGCCCATATACCAACATATAAGGGGTTATATTGGTGGCTTCTTTCTTTGAGGTTCTGTAGGCCCATAAGGCCTCAGAGAGTAACTCGTGCCAAGCCCTTGGATTATTTTCCACCATTTTCTCTATAATATTGACCAAAGTCCTATTGGTAGACTCGGCTTGGCCATTTCCTTGTGCGTAATAAGGAGTGGAGTTGGACATGATGATGTTTTGCTGGGCAGCAAAGTTGACTACTTGTTCTCCCATAAATATTGTACCCCTATCTGCAACCAAGTGTTCAGGTAGTCCAAACCTATGGATGATTCTTTCCATGATCACCTTGATTACCTCTTGTTGATCCACAGATTTTAATGGCACAGCTTCTGCCCATTTGGTGAAGTAATCCGTGGCTACCAAGATGTAAGTATGATTTCCAGACGAAGGAGGATAAATTTTTCCAATCACGTCAAGGGCCTAACCCCTGAATGGCCAAGGTTTGACCACAACCTGATAATCAGCTGTAGGGACACGCTGAATTGGGCCATGGGCTTGACATGGCTGACATCCTTTAGAAAAATGAATGCAATCCTCTAAAATGGTTGGCCAATAGTATCCATACCTTTTGATTAGCCATCTCATCTTTATCCCTGATTGATGAGCTCCACAGATTCCTTCATGGACTTCACTCATGACCCTCATGGCCTCGGGGTGCCCTAAACACCTTAAAAGTAAATCATCCTCAAAGCTTTTTTTGTATAATTCATCGCCCACGAGGATATAGCTCATAGCCCTTCTCCTTACCTTCCTAGAGGTTCTATGATGGGGCCTCTTGAGGAAAGAAATAATAGGTGTACGCCAATCGTTCTCTGGTTCATCATCTGATTCCTGACCTGTGAAGTCAGAAGTAAATACCTCCAGTCCTAGATCTATTCTTCTAATAGAAGGTAACAACCTCTTTTGGACTGTGATGATCTCGTGGATTGTTTCTGGAGCTAGCTTCAAACCTGATGAGGCCTGAGCCAAGCTGTTGGCTTCAGTGTTCATACTCCTTGCAACGTGTTTGACAGTTACATTATCAAAATCTTGAATTAATTGCACTGCTGCCATATAATAAGGAGCCAAGTCCTCACTATAGCATTTGAACGTTCCCGCCAAGTGATTGATTACAAGGTTTGAATCCCCAATAATCTTTACTTCTCTGGCCTCTAGATCTCTTAGGATCTCAAGGCCTATAACAACTGCTTCGTATTCAGCTTGGTTATTTGTACATGGGAAATCAAATTGAAAGGACAATTCAGTCCTCAGGCCTTGAGGAGAAATAATAATTACTCCACTGCCTGAGGCCTGCTGAGTCCTTGATCCGTCAAAGAGCAGTGTCCAAGGAGTAAGTGATATCTCAAGGGCATTCAGACTTAACTCGGACTCATCGCCGATATCCACGCATGGATAATCAGCAAGAAAATCCGCTAAGGCCTGGCCCTTTACAGCCTTTTGAGGAACGTATTGAAAACTAAACTCCATTAGAGCTAAAGACCATTTGCCGATTCGGCCTCTCATGATTGGCCGAGAAAGCAAGTATTTAACTAGGTCTGTTTTACTCATAATGTAAACCAAAACAGGAAGCATGTAGTGCCTCAATTTTATTGCTGAAAAGTACAAGGCAAGACAAATCTTTTCAATAGGAGTGTATCTCCTTTCACAAGGAGTCAATAACCTACTCAAATAATAAACTGCTTGTTCCTTTCCTTGAGCGTTATCTTGAGCCAAGAGGCCTCCAATAGAGCCTTCAACTGCTAAGATGTAGAGCTTCAACGACCTGTTCTTGATGGGAGGCATAAGGACTGGAGCCATTGCTAAATAGCCTTTGATCTCATCAAAGGCCTTTTGATGGTTTGCCTCCCAAACAAAAGCGTTATGGTCCTTCAGCTTCAAGAGTGGAGAAAAAACTTGAACCCTTCCAGCTACGTTTGAGATAAACCTTCTTAAGAAGTTGAACGAACCCAAGAGCTTCTGCAACTTCTTCTTGGTGGTAGGAGGCTTCGCTTCCATGATTGCTTTGGCCTTGTTCTTGACAACTTCAATCCCTCTGTTGTGGACCAAGAATCCAAGGAACTTGCCTGCGGAGACTTCGAAGGCACATTTCAAGGGGTTTACTTTCAAATCAAACTGTTGCATTCTCAAGAAAGACTTCCTCAAGTGTTCCAAATGTTCCTCATAGGACTGAGACTTGACCACGATATCATCAATGTAGATCTCCATGAAATGGCCAATGAAATCATGAAATATGGTGTTCATTGCTCGTTGGAACAAAGCACCAGCATTCTTTAGGCCGAAGGGCATTACGACCCACTCAAAGGTTCCTAGGGCTCCAGGACACCTAAAAGCGGTCTTAGCCATATCGGCCTCGTCGATAAAGATCTGATTGTAGCCAAAATGCCCGTCCATGAAAGACAAGACCTTGTGACCAGAAGCTCCATCTACCAACTGATCTACGATTGGCATTGGATACTCGTCTTTTGGGGAAGCCAAGTTCAAGTTTCTAAAGTCCACACACACTCTGACCTTGCCGTTCTTCTTAAGGACTGGCACAATATTAGAGAGCCAAGTAACATACCTGGTTGTGCGTATGAACCCAATATTGAAAAGGCGTTCGATCTCATCTTTGACCTGTAAGTAAACCTCATTGGACATCCTCCTTGGAGGTTGTTTGAAAGGTCTGAATTCTGGTTGTATAGGCAACTTGTGCTCCACTAGGTCTCTGGACAGACCTGGCAGCTCTTCGTAAGTCCAAGAAAAACAGGACTTGAATTCCCCTAAGAGCTGGATGAACTTTTCCTTCACGTCCTCTGGCAGAAGTTGACTAATATATACAGGTTTGGGATTCTCTGAATCTCCCAAATTAACTTCCTCTAAAAGATCTTGCACGTCAGCCTTTAAATCATCCAACTTGGCTGGGGCTGCTTCAAGGTCTTCCAGGCGGATTTCATCAAGATCTTCAACCAGGTTTTCGTCTTCGTTGATTACTTCGGCTGCATAGGCCGAAAAATCTTCCTCAGACTCTTGACTTCCCATCAGCCTCTTTTCTAGTGAATAGGCTTCAAATTTTGACAATGTGGTCCGAAGGGCCACATGTTTCTCTGCTTCTGAAGGGCTTACTGACATTGAGAAGGGTGTTTGGATGAAGCTATAATCGGCCTGCTTGACTCCGTAATCATTGGACCGATTAATTTTTGAAAAAGTGCCTTCATATCTTCATCTGACTTGTTGTTATGAATGGGGGCTATTCTGTGGCGGCCATACTTGTCAAGGCCTGCCACCTTCATTGGACCAACCCCCTCATCATATAGGTGGGCCTCAGCATGGTTAGTAGAGGCCTTGAATGGTCTACGGTCAGCCCATATTACCTCCACATCGTCTTGATTCCAAAAAATAAGACATTGGTGAAGGGTTGAGGGGACCGCTAGACAGGAATGAATCCAATCTCTCCCCAGTAGAACATTGAAGGAAGAGTGTGAATTGACAACAAAGATAGGTGTTGTTAAGGTCTTGGACCCTATCGTTAAATTCATGATCAAAATACCTTGACATGCTGTCTCCTTCCCAGTGCAGTCAGTCAAGGTGGCGTTGCATGAAACTAGGTCTTGATCAGTCTTCCCGAGCCTCTACATCATGGCCTTAGGAATGAGATTGGCTGCTGAACCATTGTCTACCAAAATACGGTTCACTGGCATCCCATCAAGGCAACCAGCAATGTACAAGGGCTTGATGTGTTTGTTCATCGTGGAACTCGGCCTCTCAAAGATCACGCTAGCTGCACGATCTTCATTCTTCTCTTCGGTCTCGTCCTTCAACACGATCACTGAAGGCCCATTGAGTCCTACAAAGAAGGACTCATTTAAAATCTCCGTTGTCTGCCCCATCTCTACAACATCTCCCTCCATGGCTATTGGAGTGTTGTCCTTGGCTTCCAGATCTGCTGGTAAGAACACGACCATGTTGCATTGCATGTTTTGACCCTGTCCAGGCACAAATACCTTAGCCTGTGGATTCAACTTCGACTTGCCCCCCGAGTCTAGCCTCCTTGGTTCAAGGGCTGTCTTCTGGGTCATAGTGACTTGTCTCGATGAAGGCTGAATCTTAGCTTCTTCAAGAGTTCTTTCCAAGAGAAGTTGTTTCTTGGATACAGCGGCTTGCTTCGCAGGCAATTGGGTAACAGCCTCTTTGTATGTCTTTCCCGAAGGTGCTTGCTTCTTAGGTAAAGTCTTTAGAGGAGGCTCGATGATAGCCTCTTCCACAGTCCTTTCCAAGGGCTTGTATACTCTTTTGGCCTTAGGTTTTTCAACCACAGGCTCTTCTACCTTCGTTTCTTCTTTGGGGTCGTCTTCAATCATTGGGTCGTGCAGTAGATCTGTTTTTTCATCAGCCTTTCTAGCTGCCTGCCTGAATCGTTGGCGGCGCCTTTTCTGAGATCTAGATAAAGGTGGAGGTTCAGAAGGAAACTTGGGATGTTCAACCCTGTGCCACTCATCCGGAGGAGTGACTGGAGGTCTCACAGCCCTTGGTTTATCCCTAGAAGGAGCAGATATCCTCAAGTTGACGAACTCATCTTCAATTTCAACCAACCCAGGCTGAATTCGGTTGAACACAGATTCGCGTACAACCCTTCTCCCTTTAGACCTGCGTGGCTCCTTAGGACTTGGTTCAGCCCTTCCCACAATAATGCTTTTCAGGACTGGCTTGCTAGGACTGGTATGATGTCCACACTCTGTGCACACCATGGAACAAGTTGGTTTCTCTGGTTTCTTCACTCCCGAAGGTCTGGACCACCAAGAGTTCAGTTTTTCGAACCTTCTAACCCGCTCAGTCTTGACATCACCTTCATCATAATAAGGATCCCAATACCTGCTTGGGCTGGACTTATAGACTGCTCTGGAAGGGGCTTCCAAACTTATCTTCTGCCTAGGAACAGTCCTAGGCATGTCCCTCATGTTGACGGAGACCATATTTGTACTCAGCCCTGAAGGAAAGGGATTGCCATCCACCCCCATGGGCTGCTTGTCTTTCTCAAGGAATTTGAGCTCTCCCCGCTCAATTTTGTCCTGGATATCATTTCTAAATACTATGCAGCTATTAGTAGTATGACTCCAAGAATTGTGATACTTACAATACTCTTTGCCCTTCAGTTCTTTCGGAGTTGGAATCTTGTGACCAAAGGGTAGTTTGAGCAGCTTGTCGGCCAGGAGTTGATCAAAGATAGCTTCAGCCCTACCCACGTCGAATGTATAGGTCTTGGTTGACTTATTGAAAGTGCTCTGGGCTGGCTGCTTTGTGGGCTCCATCTTGACAAAGGCCTTGCAAACGTATGGCTTTTTGTTGATGATTTCAGCCACTGCCACGTCTGGGTCTGCCTCTACTTCCACTGCAGCAACCTCGTAATTAGGGTCGCGGTAATACGTCCCTTTGGATGCTGTCTTCCTGTCCTGCTCTTCCGCCAAGAACTTTTCATAATGAGAAGCCTTAGAAGATAATTCGAACAGGTCTCTGAACTCCATTCCATAAAACTTCTTCATTTCAAAGCCCAGGCCGTTTAATGCTATACGCACGTATTCGGCCTCAAGAAGGACTATGTTGCATTTGAATCGAGCATTTTTGAAACGTAAGAGGTAGGACTCCACAGACTCTAGATGGGTTTGACGATAGCATGACAGGTCCGCCAACGTCACTTCTGGTTCTACCCTGTAGAACTGCTAGTGGAACATCTCCTCCAACTGTGCCCAGGTCTGCACCGAGTTAGGTGGTAAGTTGATGTACCAAGTGAAGGCTGTCTCAGTAAGAGAATTGGGAAAAAGCCTCAACTTCAGTGCATCAATGGTTCCAGCCTCTCCACATTGAACTTGAAACCTGGCAATGTGCTCCACCGTTGACTGCATGCTCTCACCATTGAAGGTCTAAAATTCTGGGACTCTATAACCCTTTGGGAAAGGTGTATTGTCCACCTCCTCGGTATGAGGCTTCCTATACATTGGCCTTCCCATAGGTCTGAAACCAGGTCCTAACTACTCCTGGAGCAGGTTCAAGACTTGATCCCTTCCCATGACTAGGTTTGGCTCAGGAGGCGGCTGTGGGTGCGCCTCTTGTGCCTGCTGGTTCTGGGCTGGACTTGCCCCCTGAGTATCAGAGCTTTGAGGAGTACGTGTAACTCTTTTGTCCTTTCCAGAGCCCTGGCCTCCTTGCAAAGGCCTTCTGTCTGTCTTGTCAGACTTGTCAAGCTTGTTCTGGTCCTCGACCAAAATAAACCTTTGATCGTTATTCGGAGGCGTCGAAGCTCCTCCAATCACGACTCCCTTCTCTTTTTGCCCCCCGAGTGTAGGGCTATTAGACAAAGTGGCATGGTAAAATGTTTGAGGAGGGGGAGGAACCCCCAATAAGCCAGCTTGGTCTTGACCGTTGCCAAAGATACCAAACTGTGGAAAACCCTGCTGCTGAGGAGCGAGCGGTAGCCTCTCTGTAAGCGTAGCAACCATTTTGTTGACTGCTATGGTCAGAGGTTCCAAGGACTGAGTGAACGATTGTGAGATTGACTGCGTAACATTGTGGGAGATCTCACGTCCTGCCATGAACATATAATTTTTGACGCTGTCGGTAGCGTCGCTAAGATCTTGGGCACTGATCTGAGGACCAGCTTCCTCGAGTAATGGCACGTCGACTGCCACTCCCTCAGGACTCTGTGGTGGATCCGGGATGGGTGGATCCGGTTGTTGCTGCGGCTTCCTGACCATGATAAAACCCTTAAACGATTAGGGTCCCACCGGGCG
The DNA here is from genome assembly GCF_030253575.1 of Rhododendron vialii. Classification (NCBI taxonomy): domain Eukaryota; kingdom Viridiplantae; phylum Streptophyta; class Magnoliopsida; order Ericales; family Ericaceae; genus Rhododendron; species Rhododendron vialii. Next base: position 14,500,192 of record NC_080567.1, on the reverse strand, counting down.
TGCCAAAAAGATGTTCGGCTCCGAAATGGCTCAAGAAATGAACGGGCGTGCCAAGACTTGTCGCGTCTAACGTAAAGGGCCGAGCGTCCCTTTTCTGACTTCTTAACCGTGAGGGCGATAGTGCTGCAAACCTAAGGGCTGGATTGCAGTGTTGGTTCGTGGTTTTGCCTCTACGAGCGAGAACTTAATAATTTCCTAACCGTGTAGGAAAAGAAGTAGCAACGTAGAATGACTTTATTATATATCGTAATAATAAGGTCGGGGATACAAGAGAGATATGAATACTCGAACTACTTGGTGAAGTAATTGAGTGACGATGAGAAAAGTGAGATAATTGCTTCGCTGGGAAAGCTTTGGTTTTTTAAGCGTTGAGCTTGATTGGTGTGTGTACCATTTTTTCTTCTTGTCTTCTAGTATTTATAGGTCAAGAGTCTTCGAATTTTCTGCACGCAAGGAGCTTGTTGTCCTCTTCTCGTGATGACATGTGTCCCATGTGAGCTCTGGGTGCTGCCACGTGTCGGCAATAACCACCCACTAACATATTTAGTGGAATCATGGGTGATTATTGGAGGAAAATAACAATTACCCATGTATTTATTCTTGATCATGGGAAGTTACTGGAAATATTGGGTATTCCACCTCCTGTTTCTATGGGCAGTTGATAAGTAATGGGCCACCTCATTCCCTTTTTCTGTGGACATTAACGAATAATGGGCTAATTTGACTAAGTCAAATAGCCATGTGGCAGCCATTCCCATTTCTTTGTCTTTTTGCTTCTCATGGGTCATGGGCTTTCAAGAATGTTACAGGCCTTGTTAAAGGCTAGCTGGGCCTTATTTGTTCTTCAAACAACGTAGCCCACGGCCCACGACTTTTTGATTCTACATCCGGTTTGGACTAAAATTGAACGGGCCCAATTGATATTGCCTTGGCCCATTAATCTTAGCCCAACGACTCTTCATTTTATGGCCCAATTTAATTGAATAATAATTAAATGGTTGTCCAACGCTTGCCTAGGACTGGGTGCCAAAAACGGGTGTAAACAACCGGGTACCGATTTTTTTACTAGTATGGTACGTACCGGTACCTGTCAGGTACCGGGTACCATTTCGAATTTACCGCAACTACAATATATATAATAATTATATATAATAATAACTCAAAAAAATTCCCCATATCATGCTATTCATCATAAAATACATATATTAAGACAACAAAATCCACATAATTGACTTAAAATTCATTGTTTTCCTTACAAATGCAAGGAAAAAACAAAAGAAAAATATTCTATCAATAGATTATCCATCGGGCAAAACCCACCTCCCCACTTACCTGTTAAAATTAGGGAAATGATATTGGCATTCCAAAAATTGATACAGGCACTCCAAAATCAGTGTAACTCCAAAGTCACTTTCCTTTAATTTTTGGAGTGCCTGCATCAATTTTTGGAGTGCCAATATCATTTCCCTAAAATTAATGCCTTTTGTATTTTATTGTAATGTTCTAGTACTTATGTTATTTTTGTAATTGTTTAAAGTTTGGTGTCCATTTTAGTCTTTTACCTCCTCCCTATGTAAAGGGCTTGATCTGAGCAGTTTTTTTTGAACGGTTCAGAAAAAACTGCTCAGATCAAGCCCTTCCTGGTCATTTTTTTTGTTGATTTCTTGCGGGTACTCTTAAAATCAAGTTCTGAACACATTGAGCGGCTCAGATCATCAAAATTCAATCAGGAAATGGGAGGTGCGGACCGTAAGGGTATGGACTTGATCCGGACTGCTGGGCTATATATGCAAAATCCATATATATTATGATCTGGGTCTCTCTCTCTCTCTCTCTCTCTCTCTCTCTCTCTCTTTGCAACGGACCCCAAAATCCAGTTTAGCAAAATACCGGACGAAATTCCCGGTAACGACATCTCGGCCGAGATTCGTCGAATTTTTCGGTACCGATCGGTAAGCGCCGATATTGGTGCCGGAATGGTATCAGATGGTCAACTTATCGGTTTCTCACAAATCCGGTATGTACCGGCCAGTATGGAATGGGATTCATAACTTTGATCCGAACTGGATATATTCTTTAGCATGTGTAAATGAGTACTTCACATAATTAGAAGACATCTATGTAGCACGGATACAGATACAGACACAGACACGAGATTTCTTAAAAAATGGGGACACAGACATGACAGGAACACGAAAAGAAAATAAATATAGATATTTATTTCATACCAATGGAAATATAGTTAGATGTACTCCCTCCGTCCCGATTTGTTTGTCCATTTTTACTATTTGAGACCTCCTACAAAATTGTTTATATGTTTCAATTTATAATGTTTTTTGTATGCAATATGGATCTTATTTGATAGATCTCAATTAGGTCTAAAATATGATGTTCTCGAAATTCTATAAAACATTATACATTGTGAGAAATAGACAATTTTTTAAAAGACACGTATGTCGAAATTGGACAAAGAAATTGGGACGGAGGGAGTATAATAGTATAAGCATGAAGCTTCAATATACATAAACAAACATCATATACACATCATATTACACTTTTAACCTAAAATATTTGAAGTAATGTACTTACACAAATTTTAAAAGATTGCATATTTAACCCCTGTCATGTTGCCATATGTGTTCCACCCATGTCCCCACCGCGTCCCTCCTGTGTCCCTGTTGCCAATGGATTAATTATCACCTCATTGACAATTGGTTTGAGTTGGATGCTTTAACAAAGAGAAGATAAACAACTCTTATAAGAATATGTAAGGTTTAAAATGTATTGGAATTAGAATAGGTCTCTGTGATTCTCATAAGAGCTTAACTTTTTTACGGAGGATCCTAAAAAACCTGTTTTGCGGACACCAATGACACCTGCCACGTCATCAATTTATGGACCCAAGTAAAGTTCCACCCTCTACCCACCCACATCTGATCACTCCTCCATTCTCTCTCCCCCAAAACTCCTACGAACATCCAGTCGTCCTCCCCTTCCCCCCTTGACGAGCCCATCTCTGGCGACACCATCTGTCACACACCACCCCGGACTAGCACTCAATTGAGCCTATACCGACGTGAGGGTGCAACATCAACCACCAGCCCATTCCTATAACTCAAATTCTAGCAATTAAATTAACCAACAGCCATTTTATTGATAAAGCAAAACTTAACGTTCTTACAAACATAGCGGAAGTCTCAAGAAAACATTAAAACTATACAACAAACTAATATCAACACGAGCTGCAACTACATCCCTATCTACAAAATTTTGCCAAAACTCGTCCAGCCTTCTCGACATGCTACCTTAAGCGAGAGTACAACCACACGATAATCAGCAGTGGATATCTACAATGCCTGCAAAACTGGATTCCAAAATGGAATTCAGGAGTGTTTATGAGACATGGATGCAATTCCACATTCAAAGGTACAGCTAGAAGATATTCTCAACTTGAACAGTTTATCGAGAAATAAGAAGTAACACCAGACAAGCAGCCAATAATTTAAGGCATAAACCTTTTGGCATTAAGCCAATCACCGGGCACACAACCAATAGTTTAAGGCATAAAGCCATATGGCATAAAGCCAATCATCGGGCACACAACCAATAACTTAAGGCATAAAAGCCTTTTGGCATAAAGCCAATCACTGGGCACTAAGCCAACAATCAAGTTCAATTCAATATTGAACAACATCTATGAATCAAACACTCACCTTGTACTCCAAAAGAAAGTACAACTTATGGTTTCGGTGCTCCTTGATTCACCGACTCGTCACCTATCCACAAGCCAAACATTTTAGTTTAGAAATACTTTTAAGGCTTTAACAAATGCATTAACAATATCTTGCCTCAGTTAAACAATATAATACAACGTCTAATTTAGTCAAATTCGGTGTCCAACTCTTATTTTCTGCAATTATAAACACCTATCGTTGTTCTTTAAAACATGTTTACAGTAATACAACAACTCCAGCTACCAATACACAATTACAACACCTATACTTCATATTTTTCAACTTCCAAAACAGTTCCAGCATGTTCCAAAAACAGTTTCAGCATGTAGCACGTGTTTCCGGCACTTTCAGCAATTCTATGTTGGAAATACCAAAATTCAGCCAGACAATCTATTGTATTTTGGCCATACTTTTCTATAGGTTCAAAAGAGTACTACAAGACCACCACCACTAGCAAGAAGACTTTTAGTACATCAATCTAGATATAAAATTTGCTCAAATTGGACTCCGGAAGACTAAGATATGCTCAATTGAAATTACATAACAAGAAACACGAAATTACGATGTCAACAGGACAGTCTACGATCGAAAGCTCATTAAAAATCACATACTCAATCTTTTCCAATAATTCCAACACTAAAACATCACCAATTGATCAATGTTTAAGACTCATGAGAACCCATAGTCATTAAGCATATTCAACTATGATAGAATTGATGAACAGCACAGCTCCAAAAGCTGCCCAGAATTCCAGAATCTCCAAAACCTGAACTTTAATTCAAAAACTCCTATAATCTAGAAAGAGTCACGGCACAACCCATACATATTCAGAAAGATATACGAGTCTAGTTTCGGAATCAAGAAACGGTGCGTAAAATCGATACCCGAGCAAGAAGTTATGCCAGTTTTTCCAACACGTGTCTGTGCTGTCTGCACAGACGCGAATCAGATACCAGTTCAGTCCACGAAATTTGTAGGCCAAACCAATTCGAGTTATTTTCTGAAAATTTAACACGATGCAATAGACTCACAGATGAACCTTCAGGATTGTTTTCAAGAATTTAGAAGATTTCTAGGTACCTTGAATAAATTCGTCAAAACAGGACAGATTATCAACTTGTTCAAACACAGTTATGCATGTTCATCATATACACGAATTTTCTGAAATAAAAACTCAATTCCAACCTCAAAAACCCTCTCCCATGGCTTCAATTCAGAGCATATTAGATGCAGAACAAGAAACGTAGCATGAGAAATAGGAAATTCAATACTTAAAAGAGATGTAAATTACCTAATTAAGCTTGAATACTCCCTAACCCTAATTCCTCCTCCTTCTTCTTCCTCTTTCTCTTCTTCTTCTTCCTCCACGCTAGTCTCTCTCTCTCTCTAACGGAGAAGACCTCCCTGGATAGGTTTCTTTTTTTTTTTTTTTAAAAGAAACACACACACACAACACATCAGCACACACACGGCACTCATGCACAATTTTTTTAAAAAAATTGCACTTTAGTCCTTTAAGTTATTAAATATAATATTTAAGCACCTCGATTAAAAAGGATGTTACACCATCTCTCTTTCTTTGTGTGTGTGTGTGTGTGTGTGTGTGTGTGTTAATTTCGAACAGGTGGGAAGAGAGAGAGATGGGCTTGAATTGGGTTGTTTGAAAAGAAAAGAAAAGAAAACATTATGAATCCTACAATAGATCTCATCCAACAAACTAATCAATTTCGAACCCCAACTCCACTGTAATTTGACTTCTGACTTCGGGCCGTAATTTCTTAATCAAAGCAAAGAAAGACAAACAAATTCGAAGTAAAAACTTCAAAATCTAGCCCTAATTTCTCTCTCTCTCTCTCTCCCCGTTTATTTCCTCTCTCTAGATTAAACATATAGCTCAATCACCAAGTGATCGAACCAATTCAGTCACTCCTAATTCAAATTGGTTCATTCACATACTTTGAATCACGTTAGTATTGTTCTTACTTTACTTGCTTGTATCTGTTTCAACGTTTTTTTTTTTTTTGTGCTTTTCAAAATTGCTGATTAAAGAGATGGGCTTGCCGAAGATGCGTTTGCTGAAGAAGGGAGTCGCCGGAGTCGCATGTGAATTCGTCGGGGAAGGGAGTCGCAGGTGAGGAGAGAGTTCGTGAGGAGCGGGGGAGACAGAGATCGATGAGATTGGGTGAGAGAGAAGGTCGGGGGTTGAACTTTGCTTGAGTCCAAAATTGATGACGTGGCATCGTGTCATTGGTGTCCACAAAATAAGTTATTTAGGATCCTCCGTAAAAAAGTTAATCTCTTCTCATAATCATCCACCATACACGTATACTAACTTGTAGAAAGTTTCATGATTCAACTTTATCATCACTCTTCATGATTCTGAGTGCCAATTGCTATTACACTTGACAGACGACTGATAAAAAGGATAAGCAAAATTGGCTCACACATTGAGACCCCATATTCCATAGAAAGGAAAAATAAACTAGGCAGTTACAAGTTTTGTAGGTCTGCAAGATGCCTATCTTGCTATTGGGAGCAAACTGAAAAGCAGCACTAGTTTGACACCAGGCCAATCGAAGAACTATAGATGCATATAGAAGGGAAAGAAAGAAGAAAGAAGTAAAACGATGACTATGAAGATTTTGTTGTCTCACGCCTTTGGTAAAGCAAAATTGCAGAGCAGAGAAGGGGCAACTATGTTATGGCAATGTTTTGTGAATGTATCAAACGAACTTCAAAATTTAAAGGGTGTTGAATTGCTACAACCGATATTTCTCAAGATCAGCAGCTCTTGAAAGAGTTGCATGAGGATAAAGAAGGTGGGAAAAAGAAATTACCTTTCCTACCAATTTGTGTGATTCAATAACAGTTGGAATTTGAATCAACAAGCCCTGAATAGTGTTGCAAATTGTCCACTTCTATGTGATAATAGTTAATACTTAGGCTGGAATATCATACAAAGCATGTTTCATTTTCTGTTGTGTTATCCAACAGTTTCTTTTTCCTTTATTCTTCTTTTTACATGGTTATGTTTGGAGCTAGGGTGGAGGTGTAGTATTTTGTTTATTGAAGGACAACGGATACACTAAACACTACACATCATTGTGCAATCCATTTTTTTCCCTTTCAAGCTTTCAAAAGTGTAGATATCAACCATTATGCTGGTAAAGCAAGCATACTTGTCAATTTCAAACCACTGGCTAGAAAAAAAGGGAAGGAGACTTAGGATAACTTTAATTAAGCATAAGCTATGTCCAGCAATTATTATCACCTTTTTTGCTTCCAAAGAAAATCCAGAATTCGTTTCACATACCGGATAACGTGCATGTAATGGAACCTCAACATTGATTTCCAGTCCATTACTGTGTCCTGATATTATATTAAGATCAACATCGATGTGCACCTCAACAACGGATCGATTTGAAACTACCGAAGGCAACTCCAAGTTTGTATCTCCAAAAACTGTTGCATCTGTGAAGACTACATCAAAGAGTACACGTATCATACACCATGAAGATGACAGCTGTAATCATAACATCTTCAAGGCAAAGGAAAAAATAATGGAGTCTACCACCACGCTGGAGAAGATGTTGAAGCTCAAATGGATCTGCAAAAATCCCAGAGGGCAATTTTTCTATGATAATGGCCTTGCACGTGTGTCTGGGTAGCTCAGTTTTGGACTCTAGTTGGCCACTCAATTTGATGGATGAAGACAAGTGACTATGAGAACCTTCACCAGTTAGATAGCGTTGCAGAACAGATAGCCTTAGGATAAGATTGAGTTCTTTTTGCAACACTCCACAAAAGCCAATGGGAAGCTCATTTTCTATGAAATTTCTAAAACTGGAATTGACAAAGCTATCATGTATCTCAAAATAGGGTTCTGTAATATACTTCTCTGCGGAAGGCCAATCACTTCTAGCATGCGTTTTGACATCAGGATTCGAGTCACACTTGGCTGCCTGAATGTTGAGAAAGAGAGTCTAGTCTCAAATATGAGAATCCAAAGAAGGTAGGAAAATCAGCTAAAACATGTGATATCATTACATATGTCTGAGGACAATTATCCATCAACATGGTAGGCAGAGCATATAAAATAATAACACAGTACAAACACATGCCAGCGGGCTCAACTGCGACTCGTCTTCGGGTCCACCCACCATCGCCCCCAGTGGGCATGGATGGATTATGAGAAGTGGGATGACATTTATGAGAAGTTCAGACCTATGTTACATGGATCCTTCATTTAGGCTCAAGTACCCGTATCGATGTGTTCGACACCCGTATCCTTTTGGACACTCTGATCCTCTAATTGTTAAGATACTTACAAAAAGAAATATCAAATTAGCTTGAAAAGCGATATTTTGAGTATTTCACATTGACAAGAAATAGGAAAATAGTAAAAACATAATTTTCTTAACCTTTTCTTGTTTAAATGCATTTGTAAACATAGTTTACGGTACATAATCTGAGAAAATTATGCAATATATAATACAAACAAGAGTTCAAGATGTATCCCCATACCCGTACCTAAGTTGGGGACACATATCCACGTATCCTAAGATTTAAGTTTAGGAAGGTCCGACACTTAGGCTTGCACCCGCACCCGATACTCACACCCGAGTCCATGTAACATAGGTTCAGACTGGATCGGGACCCATCCAATCGGGACAGCTCAAGCTAATGTGGAAACAGAACTGCCACATGGCAAGGAAAAATGCGGAGAGCAAGGGAACTAAGGGTGAACCTTGGCACTGGAGTAATGATGTCACAAAAACCTTCCCAATTGAATTGTAGTCTCAATGTAGCAATCCTGGATTGGGGGGAAGGTCATGTGGGGTGTTTACGAGCGCATGAGCTAACAAGGCTTGGTGGCTAAGCAAAGAGAAGTGGTATAATAGGGGTACTTCATCTCCATCAAGGGCACTCTCAACTACTCAAACCCCTAGTTTTGTTCGTTTTTTCTCTCAGGGTTTGCTCACTTAGGCATCGGAAGGGGCTTATCCAGTTCGACAGGCTTACTGGATTGCTGGTTTTGTAGGCTTTACCGCTGCCGGAGATCACACAGCATACTTGGGCTCATTCATAGAATCATAGTAGATCCCGCACTTAGGTTCATTCATAGAAAAATCCTACTACCCCATTAAAAGTGGGAGTCCATTCAACAGATCACAAGGATGGACTCTAAATGGTAGCCATATGTTCTGTGTTTGTCATGAGAGCCTGGAAATTTAATGAAAAGTATGGTAACTAAAATAACCATATCTAGATGAATCCTGTATTAACCATTAATGTCTTGGCAATTTTGTTGGGAAGATAATGTATCAGCTGGGAAATTTGCTTCAGAAGGTATTGGGATCTCTTATGCATGTATATGGGTTCAACTCCCCTCGATGCCTTCACCTCTCCTTACTCTCTGTATCCTTACTTGTGGACCTAGTCCCGAGCTCAAAATAATGATCCAAATTGTTCATCCCATGGATACCGTAGATTTGAATCTTCATGAAACAAAATAAGCTTGATCGAATATTGACAAGTACATGAACAACTCTTATTTTCTTATTAAAATTGACATTAAGTAAAATTAAAACTTAGATCATCCATTTTATCATACGAAATACAGTTTGTTCAAGTATCTATCTATGTCCGATCAAGCTGATTTTTTCGCAGATTTAAAAAAACCTACAAGATGAATAGTTCACATTAACATTCACGACTTGGGGCAATGAGAGTATGTCGAGGCCAGGATATGGAGTGGAGCTCATCCCTTGTTTTACAGCTCAAATACATTTTTGTTCCTATTTTCTATATGTGAAAAACTGGAAATCCCCTTTTATACAAAATTTCGCTTCCACATATGTTCCAAGACTATTTCTTGATGACAATGCATCTTTTTTACTTTTTTCCAATCCTCACAGTACTCATGGTTAGACCAAATGGAGCAACTAAAGATGCAGTTTATAGAAGAATGTTATTATAGTTAGACCAAATGGAGTAACTAAAAGATGCTTTGAAGTACAAAATGAGAGCAATCAAGCCTGATGGGACGCCATTAGCTGATGGAGTTTGGTGGATCATGAATAACTGCATGAAATTAAAACAAATGCAGGATGGGATTGGTTCTTAGATCGTATGCAATTAATACTTTACCTTCAAGTTGCACCTCTTTGTTCATTCAAATCTTGGAGCTAAGAAGATTGCAGTAATTATGGTATGCAATTGAATCAAAAGTACGAGAGAGAGTTGATAGGAATCCCAATTGAAATATGAGCCGACGAAATAGAATACTAGAAATTGAATGAGGGGCCTACGTGAGACCTTATGTAATCAATTTTTTGGTGGAGTCAAGTAAGTTTCTAGAACCTCTACCCAAACCATTTTCTTGAATTCAACAGAGATTTAATGACGTGGCCGTAGTTCCAAATATCGATATTGGTCTCCATAACGGAATTGGTTGCCATGTTGCGGTTTCTGGGCATATCAGACGTAGCATAATGGTATTGGCGACCGGAGGCGGGATTTTTTTTTTTTTTAAATATTCGCACAACCTATCACCAATACCGCCATTACATATCGGTTGTATTTTTTACTATATCGGCTATAACGGACCAATACCGTTGATACTCATGCGATTTTCCTTTCACAACGCAACTTGGTACACCGATACCTATCACCAACATTCCAAACCATGGACGTGGCTGTATCGTGATTGATCATCAAATGTAGAAAACCTCTCCATGTATGAAATTGAGAGCATCGGAATCCCCCATTTGGAGAAACTCGATAATTTATGCACATGAAAAAACATCTTGAAAAAGAACTTTAAGCTCTGTTTTGAACCTATGGAAAGTGAAAGAAAAGAAAGAAAAATAAAAAAAATTCCTTAGGAGTTGTTTGGTTCTTATCTAAGGAAAAGAAAAAGAAAATAGGAAGGAAAAGAAAGCAAAGCTTGGAGTAGAGGCTGAGGAAAATGGAGAAACAAGGGCGTCAAAATTTGAACTTTTGAATAACCAAAATTTGAACCAAAATTTTTCTTTTCTTTCCATTTTCCTCTTGAAACCAAACAAGAGAAAATCATTTTCTTTATAATTTCTTTTCCTTTTCTTTGTACAACCAAACAAGAGAAAAGGCTTCCCATTTCCCCTCTCTTTTATTTTTCTTTCTTTCCTTTTCTTTCCACAAGTTCCCATTTCCTCTCTCTTTTATTTTTCTTTCTTCCCTTTTTTTTCCACAAGTTCCAAACAGAGCTTAATAGTAACGCAGAAATTTAACAACAAATTAAACCTCCATCATTGGAAAGAAAACATAGTCATTGTGTAAATTGTCGAGAAGAATCAGTGTAGTTCACTAACCTCGCTAGAAAATGCATGGGTGCAAGAGCCCCTTAATGAAAAAAATGCCAGCTGGATTCCAACCATAAAAATAATTTGTACCTGGACAAGTCTTTGTACTTCCATATAGCAAGGAAGCGGGGAGAGAGAGAGAGAGAGAGAGAGAGAGAGAGAGGAGCAATCGACTTCCGTGGGAAAGAAATCGAGATGGAGACTGAACCACACAATCTCAATCCCTTCGATTGAAGCGCTCTTTATCCTTGCAATTTTTTGAGGTTATCAAGTTACTTTTAATCGCAGACTCCTCTACTTCGTAAATTAGCGAATTTAGTTCAATTTGTCTTCTTTCTCATATAGGTTAAAGTGAATGTCGAAGTAATTGGAAAGGAAAACAACCATTAATTTGTTCCCAACCAAATGTATTTATTGATTGAGAGAGAGAGAGAGAGAGAGAGAGAGAGAGAGAGAGAGAGAGAGAGAGAGAGAGAGAGAGAGAGAGAGAGTTTACCAGCATTTGGTCTCGAATCTCTCGATTGAGATCGGAGGAACTAACAAACGGTTCAAATTTCAATGGGCTCGAGGGGAATGATGCGGGATTCGATGTGGTTAGGCATGGTCGTGTTTATTAGCACTTGTGGCCGATCTCGTCCACTACGACTTATGAATGAATGTGCTCCCAAATGAATCGACTTTTTTGTTTTGTTTTTTGAACAACGAATGAATCGACTCGTGCATGTTTGTTGATAAGTAGATAAAGATGTAATTGTAGGGCGGATAAAAAAGAAGAAGAAGATTATAGGAAGCCACATATCGCATAGCTAGATAGGCCACTCTAAAGGTTAGTTTGGTTGATTGGTGGGTTTGCTTTCCATACAATTTATTAGGATTTGATTCTTGGAGTCAAGCCACAAATTCTCTATTTCCGGCATGAATGGTCTGTCTTTCACTATCGGAGAGAAGATTAGTCGAGGTGTGCACAAACTGATTAATAAACTCATTGGAGGGTTTGTTTGGTTCCCCAGCTGATCAAGTTATACAGTGGCTGGTGGACGTTTCCTTATAAACCATTTCACAATTTTCTCAAGTGGACAATGTGAGGGGTAGTCCTCTGGTACACACCCCTTATTAGGGGGTGTACCGTACGCATCATGATTTTAAACCTTTGGATTTCAAAGTAAATAATCCGGACCACCCATTTGTTAAATCAATTTATAAAATAAAAAAAGGGCTCAGCAGGTAACAGGTTGTTCACTCCTCCTTGACTTTCTCTCCCTCTCCCTCATGTGTAAAAAATACTACAGATTATATAACATAACCACAATTGTTATGACAACACAAAAAATTGATACTTTTACCACAATGTGTCGTACCAAAAGAAATCGATCAAAAAATACTAGATACACGACCAAAATATATCGTAGCACAATCAATAATTATTATACCCAAGCAAGATACATGTCTAAAATATCACAAATTAAATATTGTATAACTTAACATCCTAACAGTCCTAATTGATCATTTTAAAAATACACTCACTAACGACATTTAGACTGTACAGTCAATTTATAGTATTTGGTATGAAACCTAGTCCTCTGTTATAGTTGAATGTAATGTAGCCATGCGACTGTGACACAATAATAACAATCAAATCCGTTGAAATTTTTTATGTTTGTTGATTAAGTCACCTACGTAAATTTTTGTCTCAATCAGGTTTAGAAAGCTCCATCATCGACACACAAATTGAATAATAGAATGATATTTTCCATCCAATTAAGTGTCTAGCTATAAGCCATCAACTTCACTCTTGGTACGAATGACCTAATTAATATTATGTAAAAGATAGACGATTTTGATAAAATAAAAAAAACACCCTACGTGGGGCTCAGATGGTGCATTATTATATTTTAATATTGTATTGAAATTGAACGACGAGATTTGTTGAAGTATGAAAATTTAAGGACTAACTATGTAATTTATCCTAAAAAATAACAACATTCTTTTAAAAAAAAATAGAAACGAAGGGTGTAAGACATGAACCCCAGATCTTTTAGATAAATGTCCAAACTTCAACACTTTATCACTATGGTACACAATTTAGAATTTGTAATTCTAAAAGCAATTAGTTATATAATATTTTCTTGTATGTATGTGCTTTATTTTCAGGCTAAAAATTTGAGAAGACAGAGACCTCAAATGCCTCCGTCCTAGTGCTGGGCCTACACTTGTAGATCATATTATAGCCTATGTCATTGGTGTAAATCAATATGTCGACTATAATAATTTTTTTTGAAAGAAAGTACAATGACAATAAACTTACAAAATTATTTAGATTTTACTTCCACGACCTAGTTCCAAGGACCACCATTAAATTTTGATTGGTATGCATAGGGTGAAGGTTTGACACCGATCCATGTGTCAAATATATAGTGCCAATTGTTAAGTGTATCGCCCTGAATATTAATAAGATTGGGTATGAATGTAATTAATTTCACCAATTACAAAAAGGGGAGTAATTTTTACAATCTATTTTTTGATATTCACACTTATTTTTTGGTATTCCATTTTAGTGTCAAAAGTGTATGCATTTGAGACAGTAGGATAATTATTTTTTAAGTGACCTCTCATTTTTCCACGAAGGAATTTTGATTTTTTGAATTAAATTTTGTGGAGAAATAATTTGATTTAGACAATATTTTGAGAGGAAATTGTAGTTGTATTAAAAAATTTGGGTATAGTACTTACTTTTTGGTGAATTTCTTGGATGAAAATTTTGTGCGAGAACTTCATTTTTAGTTTAAATTATTAAGGTATTGTGTAGGGACAAATAACAATTTGAAAAAATAGTATGGAGGGAATCGAAAATTAAGATAATATGGTGGAAATTTTAAAATTTTAAAAACTAATGTTGCGGGAATTGAAAATAATTAGTGGTATTGTATTTTGCCAATAATAATTATCGTTTACTGAACATTCCGATCGAAATTTTTTTATACGACAAGTTGTGGGTATGAAAACGCCAATTTATGGTGTTGTCATAATAAATTTGGTTATATTAATAAATTTGTGGTATGATATTTTGTTGATTATAACTATCGTTAATTGAACATTCTGATTGAATTTTTTTATACGACACGTTGTGGGTATGAAAACGTCAATTTATGGTGTTGTCATAACAAATTTGGTTATATTATTGAATTTGCGGTATGGTATTTTGTTAATAATAACTATCGTTAACTGAGCATTTCAATTGAATTTTTTTTATATGACACGTTGTGGGTATGAAAACGCCAATTTATGGTGTTGTCATAACAACTTTGGTTATATTACTGAATTTATGGTATGATATTTTGTTGATTATAACTCGTTAATTGAATATTCTGATTGAATTTTTTTATACGACACGTTGTGGGTATGAAATCGTCAATTTATGGTGTTGTCATAACAAATTTGATTATATTACTAAATTTGTGGTATTTTAGACATGTGTTATTACGGAATATTTTAATTAGTATCATTTGGTACGACACATTGTGGTAAGAAAACGTCAATTTATGGTATTGTCATAATAATTATGGTTTGTTATATAATTTGTGGTATTTAAATATATTTTCTTTTGATACGACACCTTGTGTTAAGAAAATGACAATTTTAGGTGTTGTCATAATAATTGTGGATATTTTATAAAAATTTTGGCATTTTACAAATATTTTTGGCTTGAGTATAACAATTGTTGATTCTGGTACGACATATTTTGATTTTGTTACGGAATATCATACGAGTCAAAAAAAATTTGGTACGATTCATTGTGGTAAGATAATGCCAATTTATGGTATTGTTATAACATTTGTGGGTAACATTATTTAATTTTTGATATTGTATGCATATATTTGGTTAGGGTATAAATATTATGAATTTCGGTACGAATAATTATGGTTACATAATAACAATATTTTTTAATTATGGGTAACCTGTTAATGACCTGTTCAACAAGTAAATTTTAATGTACAAGTCGTAACTAGAATCATAAATATGCATTCAAAAACCAAAAATCGGCATAATGAAAATCACAAATTGTCATAATTTAGACATACGGTATACCCTGTGTACTATAGCTTCCTCCCAATGTGAGACCTTACAATGGTTTAACTTATAAATAGAAAAGGACAAGGGGCTGGAAGAGTTATGCCCCGTTCTATGAACAACTTTTTCCAATTTCTTCACTTTTTAGTTTTGTTTTTATTTGAATTTTTATGCATTTGTTTGTTTTGTGCCATTTTTTTTTTGTCTTTTTGAGACGAATCGGAAAAGCAAAAAAAAAAAAACTTTTGCTCAAATATTTTGAACAATGACCACTTTTAAGTAATTTTTTTTACTTTTTCTACTTAAAAGTGGTCATTGTTCAAAATATTTGGGTAAAAGTAAATTTTTTTTTATTTTTCCGATTCGTCTCGAATCAAAAAGTCAAAAAAAATTGGCGCAAAATGAACAAACGCAAAAAAAATTCAGATAAGGACAAAACGACACCTTTTCTAAAAGTGTTAATGGAACACCATCTTAGCTTATGAAAATGAGACAACTTGATTTGCTACAATCTCTTCGATCCCTTCATTTATGTGCCATAAAACAGAAAGATTTAGTTGGAAAGTTTGGAGATTTTGGATATAATGAGTGAAGAGAGATATATAAAGAAATGAGAGTAATAATTAGGGAGAAAACTTATTGGGACCGAGCGCAAAGAGGGATTGAGTCTAGAGACTCCAAACTGAACACAATCTTCGATTCATTGAATGCTCTAGGGGTGTACACGGTCCGGATTGGTCCGGTTTTCTAAAAAAATCAGTAACTGGACCATTTCAAGCGGTTCTAGAAAATTGAAAATCAGAACTTTACCAATATATGCATGGAACCTAATGAGAACCAAACTGCAAGACCGGTCCGGTTTTGGTTCGGTTCCGGTTCTACTCTAATAAGCATCTAAACACTTATTCAGAAAATATGAACTCATAAAATTAAAGAAATAGGAAGATAATCTGCTGGAATAGGAAATGAAAGAAGAAAATAAAAGCTTTTCTAATAAATGAAATTTCATCTAAATAAATTAAGTTTAGTAAGGAAAAGATTAACCTCCCAAATTCAAATACATATTTAATTACACACATATGTATATCTATATTTAGGAAAATGATATTGGCATTCTAAAAATTGATAGAGGCACTCCAAAAAATAAAAGAAAATGGCTTTGGAGTTATACTGATTTTGGAGTGCCTGTATAAATTTCTGGAGTGCCAATATCATTTTCCCAATATTTATCTTAGTTTTAAACTGTCTGATTCGGTTCTAACCATGATTCATTAATTTAGAACCAGTAACTGAACCAAAATTAACGGTTCTTATTTTTTTGAAACCATAACATGACCGTAATTTTGTTTTATAAAAAATTAATTTTGATATAATAGTGGAAGAAAAGAAAAAATAGGGAAAAAAATGGGAGGGAAATGGGACGCGGCTCCCGGTGACGGTTTCTGTTCAATCCTGGCCAGTCTGCCTTTTTTCGACAAATGTCGAGTTTGTTCAACGATTGGATCCATCCATATTGTAGATTTTGTCGAGACACATAGTCGCGAAAAAAATCATGTTCATCCGATATTGTTCAATACACGGTTGGACCATATTTATTTTGGAGAAATGGATGAAAGGGGTTCCAATTCAGTGTGGGTATTTGTTTTCCAAAATATATTGATTACAATTGCATATTAAACAATATTGGATGGACATGATTTTTGACATGGTTATACGTCTCGACGAGATCTACAATATGGATGGATCCAATTAATAAACGAAGTCGAAATTTGCCGAAAAAAGGCCAACTGGACGGGACCGTCACTTGACGGGAGCCGAACTCGGGAAATGGTAGTGTGTGCAACACAGCTGTATAAATTTTTAATAGGACCTAGATATTTTTGAATTTTCCTTTTATCTTCTTCCTGTCCTTCCTTCTATAAAAAGTAGACGATCGGTCAGAAAGATTCTCACTCCCTCTTCAGACTGTACAAACCCTAGCCGTGCTTACATCTCCTTCAAGAAAAATGGCACCCTTTCGAAATGCAGGACCAAAACAAACCCTTTCGTCATCATCTGGAGAAGAAGAAGAAGAAGAAGAAGACACATCATCATCAGAAGGAGAAGAAGCAGAGCTAGAAAAAAGTAAGATTTCCACTTCTGCACCCAAAAAACCCTCCGCTCAAAACCAACCAAACACATCTAAAACCCGCCCCTCACATCCCCAACCCTCGTCCTCATCCAACTCCGAACCCGATTCCCCGTCTCGTCCCGACCCGAAATCAAAACCCATTTCTAGGGCGGCTCCTACGAGGAAGGCTAGCGGCGCTGTGGAGGAAATGGCAAAGAAAAAACAGTTGTTTGGTGAAGATGATGAAATTACTATTTTGAAGGGGATGATTGGGTTCAAGTCGGAGAGAGAGGTCGAACCCGGGTCTGACATGAACGGGTTCCTCGAATTCGTGAAGGAATCGCTGCGATTCTCGGGCGCTACAAAGACGCAGCTGTACGAGAAGATGCGGAGGTTGAGGCAGAAGTACGAGAATAATATGACGAGAGGGGAAAAAGTCGGCAAGGACCACCTAGTGTTTTCGAGAGCCCACGAGAAAATAGCCTTCGACTTGTCCAAACAGATATGGGGGAATATTGGAGGTAATGGTGTGGGAAGTGGAAAGGCAAAGGTTAATGCGAGTGTGAGGAAGAGTGGAAGTCGAACCGGTAGTGTGGGTTTGCTGAAGGGCGGAAAAAAGAGGAAGGTTGAGAGAATGGAAGTGGATGCGGAGGTTGAGGCGCGTGCGGGGGGGTTTTGGTCAGGTGGTTTTTG
Organism: Rhododendron vialii; assembly: GCF_030253575.1. Classification (NCBI taxonomy): domain Eukaryota; kingdom Viridiplantae; phylum Streptophyta; class Magnoliopsida; order Ericales; family Ericaceae; genus Rhododendron; species Rhododendron vialii. The sequence goes on along the minus strand of NC_080567.1, from coordinate 14,482,244 downwards.
TGGAAGCGTTGGTGGGTTGAGTTTGGGAGAGAAGATTGTGAAGGTTGGGTTGGGGTTGATTAGTGATTCTAACAAGGTGGAGTTGGAGGGGAAGTGGAAGAAGTTGAGGGGGGAGGAGACGGAGCTTTACTCGAAGAAGTTGGGCTTGATGTGCGAGCAAATGGAAGCGGTGCTAGAGGTGATGAAGTCACAAGGGGATTGAGGGTTTAGTCAGGTACATTCTGGATTTTTTGTTGCTGATTACAAATGGTAAGACAAGGGTGTTAGGTTTGTTATTGTTTTTGTGTCTAGCATTTTGGCAATGAACTGGTTATGATGATTCTGTGGGAACTGGTCCTTTTTTGTGGTGTTCGTAAACAATGCGAAAGGCAAGGGTTTTAGGTTTGGTGGTTGTTTTTTGTTTCTGGAGCCGTTCTGGAATTAACTGGTTAATGATGAATTTGTAGTATCTTTGTTTCTTTGCTAACAATATGCTCATTTTTTCGGGGGGTATACCCTCTTTGCGTTACAAATACCTTCGTTCAGCGCATTTGAAGTTTACTTCAATGGTTTATCTTCTTGACCTTGAAGACTGGAATTGTCTTGTATGCTATCTAATTACCCTGTTGTTCTTTCTTTGCTCCTATCTTTGCAATATGCCCCTATTTACAGGGAGTATACCCTCTTTGTGTTACCAATACCTTCATTCAGCGCATTTGAAGTTTACTTCAATGGTTTATCTTCTTGACCTTGAAGACTGTAATTGTCATGTATGCTTTCCAATTACGAGGGAGTAGCTGTTCCATTTCATCTCAGTATTCAAGCCATTTTGGTTTGTTAATATTTCTTTCATATGATTCCCTAGAGAAATCACATGGTTACTCTGTTTTCTCCCCTTTATAATACTACTACCTGTTGTATTTGCTCATGTGGCAAAGGATAGGTTGTCATGATAAATTGATTGTTTGGTACCCTCAAATGGTTCTTTCACATTCAAATATAATTGAACCTTTTGTGTTCATGTGTGTTGTGTTCATCTAATTAAGCTCAACCAAATCATGATTTTCAAAACCATTTTGCGGGCTATTGTCAATAATGGTGCATCTAGGTATGTGATCTCTCTCTTTGAACTCTTAGTTCAATACTTTGTCCAGTTGAATGTCCACTATTGAGATATATTTGATGAATTGCGTTGCTTGATACTGTATACTTTATTCATTGGCTCTCTTTTTCTTTATTTTTCAATATCAGAGCAATTCATTCAGCAATTATAAAAACATGTAGAGCTATATAGCTGGGATAGTTCATTTTCAAGACATTTTTGTCACCTGGGACTGGGTACTTGGTTTGTTGTGAGGAGGCAAGATTTCAAACTCATCTTAATTTGGTTGAGTAACCGTACGTTTACCCTTGAGCAAATGTTTACAGTGATGGCCCATATTTTGTAGTTTTTTTTTATCAGAATTTTTTTTTCTTTGATCAGGCCCATATTTTGTAGTTGCCTGTGATCACTTACCCCGTTTAAAAGCTAGTACCTGTATCCGATTTAATAGATCAACCCGTTGATTGCTGGAGAAAGTGGGTTTGTTCTATGATTCAAATATTATTTATGTTTATTTTGATCTATGAAAGACCCAGGATCATATGTTTCCCAATGATTTTGCAGCTGTCTTCTGCAAACAACTTTTGGTTCATAAGTTGTGTTACCTGTATCTGTGTTCTGATTTTGTCTTCATAAATTTGAGATGAATTTGGAATAAATTTTACTGCAGTCAGGGTAGAGACTGATAAATGGTCATCGCCCCTTTGTTTTTGACAGAAACTTGGCTGTGGTTATACCACTGGTCTCAATGATTTTGGACAGCTAGGCATATCAGATGATAAAAGCTACATTACTGCTATCTGAACCTTATTGGCCTGTTCTCACTCTTTCATTTCCTTTTTCATTTTTGGAGTGATGGTTGTTCAGGGAAACATTGCTATTGAGATCTTTTGCAGTCTCTATTATGAAGTTTTCACTTATTTGTTTCCTTCATGTTTTCTTTGCTTCAATGCCTGCCTGGTCTTTCTCCGTCGATTACATTCTGGAATCAGAACTGTCGTTTGGGTTGTCGTCAACCCCAATGTGAGGGAAGCACTGTGGGTTCACATCCATAATTTTTCCTACACGCCAAAAATTAGAAATCCGAATATCTGAGTGATTCAACGGGCACAATGTTAAAAAAGCTAGCCCTTTATTGATGTTTGGAGCTTTAGTTTTTAGTGTTGGCTAGTCATAATAGCTAAGAAAGCCCTCTTATTTTGGTATTGTACGTGCTCTATGAGGGAACCGAGATTTGGATATAGGTTTTATCCACATCTAAATTGCACGGAAAGGGACACACGACACTGACAATCGGAATGCAAATTCCCAAAAAATGGAGGACACTACAAATTGAAATGTATACTTATGGAGTTTTATTTTGTACCAGATGATTAAACAAAAATGATGAAAATGCAAAAATTAGGTGGTAGTTATAGTAATATACATATATGCCTCCGTTGCATATTTCATTAGTTCATTCAAATTTGTCATTGCATCATTTGCAGAAGTTTTCTAGTAAACGTGTTTCATCATTCGCATGTTTCATTACAGTCTTTCAACCATCGTCTAACACAAAAATGAAAAGTTTTTTAAGCTTTAACTTGAGCCTTTTATCTCATTTGACACCCCTAAAGTGTTGCTTGAGTGTCTCGAGAGTGTCCGAGCATGTACCGAACGTGTTTTGATTCTTCCCAGATTGTCAATTTGCAAAAATTAAAAGAAAGTTAAGACTTGAGAAACTTCTAATTTGAGTGTCAACACGTGTTCAGAGAGTGTCGATGTCCGACATTGGTACGTGACCTCTGGCAACATGTCTTTGCTTCCTAGATCCTTGTATTTTCTCTTTAGTATATGGGAGAGGTGTGTCGCCGGTAACACTGATGAAGAATTTGGTGAAAGAGAGACCTAAATTTGTGCAATAGTTCGAGTTTTCTTGCTTCCAGCTCTCCTTATGAAATTGGTTGGTTATGGCACTTGATGAGGTACTTCAGTTCAGTGACTTTTGTACGATTTTCTTTCTGGTTTGGGTTGCAAGCATGGGGCAACTAAAGATTTTTGCTTGCTACTACTCGAGGAAAGGCGATAAAACATTTCCTGTGCTTTAAGAAATCTGTGGTGCAACCATCGCTTGTTTTTCATATGGATGGATTTCCATGTGATTATCGGTGCTTCTTGTACATTTCCTTGAAGCTTGTTAAAACACAGTTTATTCTGACTTGTTATGGTTATGAAGTGACACAAGAGTATCTGTTCTGTCTTGGTCGTACTTTTGATGGTCCTGGGGGTGGGATTTGGGGCTATTGTTTGAGTTGTTGCAGAGAGGCCCACCTTATTGTAAGTTGTTTGTATTTATGGTGCATTTAAGCCCGAAACACTCATTTCGGCCTGATTTGTTTTGAGTTTTCCTTGCTTGGATTTGTATGATAGAGGACGCAAAGGTTAGTGATAGTGAGCGTATTAGGTGTTAGATAATTGTTTCCTCTGGCTCTTCAAAATCTTGTGTTGAATTTGTATGTCTAGGTTGATAGTTTAACTAACTTTGCCTGGAACCTTGGCTTCAACTGTTATTCTATTTGAATTTTTCTCAAAGACTAATTCCGAAGGACAGAGTTCTCACATGCGTAGTAGAAGCGTTCTAATGGCAACAAAAACCAACTATGACAAATTATAGGTGCAGTGGCCATTCGTAAGTCTTTCTATGAAAAAAGCTTCCAGTGCAGTGAGATCACTAGGCTACATATTCATAGAGGGGGTATAATCAGGTATCAGTGTTCCTGTCTTGTGGTTTTTTCTTGTTGGGATTGAGTTTTCCATTGTTAGTCTGGAGTACAAACTTTTGTACTTCCATTGTCTTGTTATATCGTTATTAAAATTGTTCTCACCTGCTCTCTTCCTTGCCTTTTTTTTTTCTTACGTTAGGTTGCGAAACGGAAAAAAGTTGGATCTCTAGCTTAGTGAGAATACTGCAATACTGTTATGATGCCTCATTTAATATTGCTAGCTAGAGAGTATTGATGATTATTGGCTAGAACTATGCTTTTCTTTCTGCATGTATCAGAGATATTTCCAAGGTTTTAGATGCAAGCTAGTACAATTATTCAACTCTTGCATGTATGTTAGGTGTCTAATTTTCTTCTTCAAGAATGATAGCTTCAAGTGTATGGGTTGTATCTTCGTTTCAACTACTATGTTCAACTTGTAGACCCACTCTTGTGCCTCTTGAATAATGTTGACTGATTTGTGTGACTGAATATTCCTCCTTAGTGCTGCGCCACAAGTCTATTTGTAGCAATTTACTTGCTACCATTGATTTGCATTTTTTGTTGTTGCTTTGAGTTATGAACGGTTCAGATTACTATAATAAATGCCCGCCAGAAAGAATTTAATCTCTTAACTTTTATGCATAAACTCACCATAGTTAAAATTTTCACCGTTTTCCACTATTCCTTCCGTTCCTTTTTAAATGTCCTGCTTCGTAACTCCAACTTATTAAAAAGACATTATTATTATACCTTTCACATTAACTTTTTCCTCCACTTTTTCTACTTACCTATCATCATTATATTTTTATTCACTAACTTTTCAAAATGGAATCTACTTTTAGGGATAAAATAGACAATTCACCAATTTTTATCCACAAACTTTACAAAATGGACACTTATTAAGGGACAGCTCAAAATGAAATACTGGACTGTAATAAAGGGACGGAGGGAGTATTATTTATCCATTTGGGAAGCCTATCTACCGTTTTGGCTATCTGAGACGGATGACTTTCCTACTTTGTTTGCTTACCCTGTTATCAATGAAAGTATTATCCTTCTTGGCAATATATATATATATATATATATATATATATATATATATATATATATATATATATATATATATATTTGTGTCTTACTTATTCAACAAATTCGACCTTTGGGTTGGTGAGTTTTATCTATCTGGTTTTAATGGGTTTTGGTTATACTCATAATGATTTTGTTATGTCAAAAGTTATAGTGTCTCTAAAATGACCGGGAACACTGAAGTCATTCCTTTTGTAGTATTGGATACACTGTAATATGTGAGGATTCGTTTAGAGCTTATGCGTAAAAATGGCTTTTTGATCATTAGTCAAGCAATTTTCATTGTGAAAGCCCGGAGGCAAAAGATTATATCAAGATAGACAGGAATCAGGAATGAAACCAAAACTACTAAATCTAAAACTAAAGTACACCCACCGAAGAAGCAAAAAATACACCCACACACCATGTGTTGGTGTATTTTGGGTGCATCTATTTATTACATTGAGGGTAAGTATTCTAGGCGTATCAAATGTCTATTCCTAAAAAGTGATGCCCTCTTTAACATTACAGATTTTAGCACATGTATGGGCCGGTCTTGCGACATTTCTCAGAACCTTAGTGACCGCCACATACTCAAACGACTCAACAACTTCAAAGATTTCTACCAAAACAGGTTTAACAAAAACATCAACATGATCAGAACATTGTAACCCTTGCACAAGAGCCAGGCAATCTGTGAGAATTTCCACTCGAATGAAATGATCATCTCTAGCCCATCGCAATGCATCCAGCACTGCTAACGCTTCAACCATCAGAGCAGAGGATGCAAAAACCTTCCTAGCCTTTTTTTTTTTAGAATAAAAGAAGCACCTGAAAGCGGACACCACGTAGCTGCTCCCCTCCAAGTGTGTAAGCACTAAGCACCATCAACCAAAAACTTCGGAACACCCTCCAACCGGACTTCCCCCACGTTGCTGCAGAATCACACGGTTTAGACACCCCTGCCAGTGCCTCCCTTCCCTGGCTCTACCATCCCCTTTTTTGCCTTTCCCATGACAGCCACGAAGAAGCTTCAGCAAAGAATATGCCATACGAAGCCCCTCCTCAAAAACTCCCTCTATCCCGTTAAACACCCTCTTATTCCGTACTCGCCACATCGCCCATAACAGAGAGATAGCCCTCCCAAACTGCCCATTTTATTAGGCGCTCCCTTAAGCCACCCCAGCAACCAATCTTTGAACGGCGCCGGGGATCCTACTAAAAAGTCCATCCTAAGCAACCAATCTTTGGAACATGACAGAGATTAGGGATCTTATACTTCTTTATTTACACAATTCGGATCCATATTATCCACATTTTGAGAAAGATAGATTGCTAGACGATTTTGGAGTAACAAGTTTAAAACATTTATTTGTACCGATTTTGGTTGAACATTTCGCTGACGGCGTAATTGATATTCCAGATTAGTTGATCTAGTGGGCCAGCTACCAAGTTATTAAAAAATTAAAGCCATCAAGACCATCGATTCTTTCCGCTATTTCTTCCTCCTCCATTTCATAAAAGTTGAGGAGAAATAGTTGTGAATTCGAACTTTTTGATATTTTAGTGTCTTCGGATGACCTAATGGCGTTTTCATTTGCACCATTGATGTTTTTGGAAACTAACTTAGGTAAGTGGTTTAAAAACATATGCATAAAACGAATATATTTCAGTTAGCTCCTTCATGCCTATTCATTCATTTTTCGTTATTTATTTTCGAGTCCAATGGACTTCTACTACCGTAGAATCCACTAATCGCATTTGAGGATAGAATAACTTTGAAAGAGTTAAGGTAGAATATAGGGATGAGCAGTGGCATTTTGAAATTAGAAATTGAAATTCTTTTGTTTTCCCCTTTTGAAATACAGGGATGAGTAGGTAGAATTGGGAATTGAAATTCTTGTTTTCCTCTTTTTCAAATCCCAACTATCCACAAATTTCGAGCTAAGAAATAAATCTTCCAACAAACTAGTACAATAAATCAAATCAGAAAATTCTCAAACGAGGAGTCAAAAAGGAAAGAGGGTGAGAAACAAAATCAACCTTCCAAAGCGTAACCCATAAACTCTTTTGTACCACTAGAACTGGTGTTCCAACATTTTGTCTTAAAAGGGTGCCTAAGAAGCTCAGTCACTGTCCCTCTCTTCCTCCAATCCCTTTCCAAACACCTCCACACAATACACTGAAACTCAGGTGATGCCGTCTCCGGCATATCCATCCTCTCTCCAAAGCAGATCGCGCACATTAACGTCGCCCAGTCCGGCTTTTGCCCTGGACTAATCAGCGGAAAATGACCCACGTGGCATTCCAGCATCACCAATCCAAGCGACCAATTCTCCCACAAACTCATCGGAGAAATTGCCATCCCACCTCTCTGGATCAAATCTTTCTGGACTCATATACGCACATGTCCCCATACAATTGTCGTGATGAGACGCTGTTACATTGAGCTTCCTCGACACAACTCCACTCACCCCAAAATCCGCAATTTTTATCTCTCCTTTGTTGTTAATTAACAAGTTTGATGGTTTTATATCTCTGGGTGCACTATTTGCAGGGAATACAGATAGTGCAATCCTTCTAACACACGTCTTGCTATGCCGGAGATTGCTGGCTTAGCAGTCTCCGATGCATAAGCAAGACGTCGTGCGGTGATCCTGCTTCCATATACTCCATGACGAAGCAGAGACCAAATCCATCACAATCTGGATCACCTTCACTACTGAAAACACCATGGCACTTCACTATGAACGGAGAGTCTATTTGTTTGAGGATCTCAGCCTCCTGTGCGGCCTGATGCCGAATCACCACTGCCTTTTCATCAAATCGAAAGACTTTCAAGGCGTAAACGGAGGCAGTGCGGCGGTGGCGGACTTTGTAGACTACACCGCTGTTGTCGTGGCCGAGGACCGCCAGTTTCTCGAGCTCGAGTAGGCGCCAGGGGATTCAGTAGATGAAGGCGATGGTTGGGGACTCCGGCGGAACCTTTCCGCCGGCGGGGCTGGAGAGGGCAGTGATAGGCTTAGTGCTCGTTGATGTCTTCTCTCTCTAACCAGTGCCATTTTTCACTCTGATCACTCTCTCTCAAGTGAAATGTAATTTAATAGTCAGTCGATGGGCTATTTTATATACATACGTTGAATGTGGTAGTACGGCTATTAACATCCCGCAGTTTAAGGGCAGGCGAGGTATTCTGGTAGTGACTTCAGTGTCTATCTTTGGCTGTGAGTGGAATTCAGTTCTGCCCCAAGCCCCAGAACTGCCACTTGGGTTTTCGTTAGGTTTTCTATCAAATCTTTCAGGAAAATACCTATTTTCGTGGCTATTGTTAAGAATGTGGGTAATCATCAAACAGGAATAGTTTTGCTTCACATGCATGAACAAAATTCTAACTTCAGTTCATAAACCCAAATTTTAAAAAGTACTTAGTGCCTAATCAAGAGCAAAATATTTTTTTTTATTCAACGGCCAGGGATGTCCGGGCCAGCATATGCACACCTCAACTAATTCCCTTCCCGGTTTGGTCAAAGGCAGACCATTCACGCCGGGACTAGAAAATTCATAAGAAATTACTTTCTTGCAGCCCTGATCAATTGTATGATGAGCAAACCCATTAACCAAGCGGACTAACTCTTGGCCTCTTGGGGCTCAAGAGCAAAATACTGTTAGCACCTTTGTTTTGCGACTTGCGAGGACACCATGGGGAGATCCATTACTGGATGTCACACAACTTGCAGAGCAAGACCGCATGTCAAATCAACAGCAAGCATCAAAGTACGTAGGCTTGCTCCACAATTTGGCTGGGCAAAACAAAACTCAGATGGCAGCGTAAATAGTCATGGCTGTGCAACAGGAGCTGGTTGGATTCGGGATCATGAAGGAAGATCTCGTGTGGGGTATCAAAGGAAAATAGATGCCATCACAGCTTAAAATGCTGAGATGTGGGCTCTTGGAGATGGCCTTTATGCAGCCGAAAAATTGATGAATCACACATCTAGAAGTTGGAATGGATGCAAAAATTGTGGTTGATCTATTGAAGTATAGAGGCACAACTTGTCATCCTAGTCATAACTTGGATATATGCTATTCAAAATAAAAAATTCTAGTCATAACCTCATCTATGATTGTAGGTCTCCATTGGAGGATCTCAAGCCAACGAAGTTGCGATTATCGCAAAGGAAACAAGTGCGAGCACATGCTGCAAAATGGAACTACATTGGATGGAATTATTGATATTGGGATTTTGATTGATTGTGGTAAGATTGACGTGAATTGGGTTTCGGGTTTCCATGGGTTTAAGGGATGCGTTTGATTTGGATTTGTTACGGATGGGAATTGTGGAGTCTAGCTCCTCTTAAAAGATTGGAGGATCCTCCTATCCTATCTAGACTGAGGAGATTATGATTTGAAGCGTTACTTAACTCTAATTTTGACCTTTAAATAAATCGAATTTCTTTGTTTGGCAGCAGCATAAACGCAAACGATGCTAACATGCAATGTTTAGATAAAAAAAGAAGTCAAAGTCATATCAACAAGAACTATTCCCAGGTGTATTTGTTTGTTGATGTAGAAAATGGAATCCAATATTAATGCATGGCAAAAAAAAAAAATGCAGGTATTAGTGGGATCTCCAAACTGTTTACCATAAAATTATGTTGGAAAAAGTAAAACTCTTGACATTTTTAATTTTTGCCAAACGTGTAATTAGGTTTGTTTAGGGTGAAACCTAGAGTGAGTGTTTTCAAATCTTGACCATTAGCTTCTAGGTTATTAACCCACTACCATAAAATCTTCACCTAACTCTCGATAGGTTTTTTTTTTGGCAAGATTTTCTGAAGTCATCTAATACTTGGAATCTTGTATAGTATTTCTTGGTATTTGCAATTTTTTAAAAATTTAAACAAGAAATCATCCCAGGTTGAAAATTTTGATAGGTCAGATGGGCACTGTAGTTTGATTTGAGGAATTTTTCTGAACAATATATAGTTTTGGTAAGTTTGTTGATATTATATATGTAGTTCTCTTGTAAGTGCTTGCTGTTTTAGCTGAAATCAGAAATTACTATGGGCTAGGGATGGCAATGGGGACGGGTCGAGGACGGGGGTACTACCTCCACCCCCTACCCGATCCCCATCCCCGACCCGATCCCCAATGGGGATTTATTTTTTTCCTCCATCCCCGACCCAAACGGGGAACGGGGATCCAAAACGGGGATTCGGAATTTGGGCACCCGTGTTTCACAATTTCAGCACCTAACAGCATATACTAGCATGTGAAAGCCGAAAGGACTTGGATTGTTTTGTATTTTTTTTCGAGGGAAAAGGGCTGAGGAAACAGTACTAGTAACGGTTGTTGGTTGGCTAAGAAGTTAGAAGCCAACAAAGCTCCACAAACAGAATTAGAAAAACAAACAAAATAAAATAAAGTAAGGTATTAGGAAAGGCCATATTTATCACTTTTTATATATAAATATAGGGGAAATTACAGTAAGCCCTCTTTAACTATACCTCGGTAACGAGTTGCCCCTTTCATCGTTTAACTCGGACACTTAACCCCTTTCATCGTTTATCGCGTGACACTTAAGCACCGACCGTTAGTGAGCCGTTATGAATTTAACGAAAGAAGGTCATGTGAGCAGTACATGACCGTATTAATGACAGGTCATGCCCTTATAAATACATAAGTGTTCCATATTTCAATCCGTTTGAACCGGGGGAAAGATTTTAGTTTTCTGATCATTTTATCCTAAATGGTCATAATTAAATTTTGACTCTAGGACTCTGGTTGACTAGTCCTAAGAAAGTCGTAGAATCAAATATCTCTTATGGCTATTCAACGAGAGCCATAAAGTCAAAATTTAATTATGACCATTTAGGATAAAATGATCAAAAAACTAAAATCTTTCCACCGGTTCAAACGGATTGAAATTTGGAACACTTAATTTTTCAACCTCTTTAGACAGTTTATATATTAAAAAATATGGTTAAAAAATTAAGTGTTCCAAATTTCAATCCGTTTGAAAGATTTTAGTTTTATGATCATTTTATCCTAGATGGTCATAATTAAATTTTGACTCTATGGCTCTCGTTGATTAGCCCTAAGAGATATTTGATTCTACGACTTTTTTTGGGCTAATCAACGAGAGCCCTAGAGCCAAAATACAATTATGACCATGTAGATTAAAATGATCAGAAAACTAAAATCTTTCCACCGGTTCAAACTGATTGAAATTTGGAACACTTAATTTTTTAAGCATATTTTTTAATATATAAACAGTATAAAGAGGTTGAAAAATTAAGTGTTCCAAATTTCAATCCGTTTGAACCGGTGAAAAGATTTTAGTTTTTTGATCATTTTATCCTAAATGGTCATAATTAAATTTTGACTTTATAGCTTTCATTGATTAGCCCTAAGAGATATTTGATTCTACGACTTTCTTAGGACTAGTCAACAAGAGTCCTAGAGTCAAAATTTAATTATGACCATTTAGGATAAAATGATCAGAAAACTAAAATCTTTTCCCCTGTTTAAACGGATTGAAATTTGGAACACTTATGTATTTATAAGGGCATGACCTGTCATTAATAAGGTCATGTACTGCTCACATGACCTTCTTTCATTAAATTCATAACGACTCACTAACGGACGGTGCTTAAGTGTCACGCGATAAACGATGAAGGGGGTTAAGTGTCCGAGTTAAACGATGAAGGGGGCAACTCATTACCGAGGTATAGTTGGAGGGGGCTTACTGTAATTTCCCCATAAATATATATATATTTCGAGGATTCGGAGACGGGACGGGGCGGGTAATGAACGGGGAACGGGGACGGGTAGGGTTCGGGGCGGGGACAGACCCATCCCCATCTCCTACCCGATCCCTGAATTTAAAAAAAAAAATTCCCCATACCCTACCCAATCCCCAAACGAATCCCCAAAGTTCGGGGATTTTCGGGGCGGGGAACGGGGTGGGTTCGAACGGGTCGGCCGAGATTGCCATCCCTACTATGGGCTATATTGTAGATTAAGCCTCCAACTTCAAGTACGTCAATCTAGCTAGCCTTAATACGCCAAGGGTTTCCTTATAACTTCGTCCCCAATTGTTTATCCGGTCCGCAAAACAAGGACTCATAAACAATGCATTTCTTTCAAGAAAAAATTCAAATTTTTTCCGTAAATTTAAAAACTCATCAATATCTAGTGAATTGTTGAAAAAAATTTAAACTTTTCTTGCAAAAAAAGTATTATTTTTACGTTCTCGTTTTGCGGACCGGACAAACATTACGGGACAGAGGGAGTAGCTTTGTCTGATTGACTAACTTTTATCACTCACGCCATCACACCCTGCCAAAAGGTCCGTAAATGTCAGCAGAAGGTGGTTGAGAACGATAAGCCATAATCCCTTCCGAACTCATTCTTGTCCTTGTTTTAAACTATCAGATGCTTCTCGCATTTGGACTTTATTACTTGGGTGATATTCATTCTTTGTTTGCTTAACTGGCAGGCACAAGACGAGGTTACATATTGGGCAGTTGGTGAAGGACACCTCAGCTAAACTTAAGCAAGCTAGTGAAATAGATCATCATGTTGAAGTTGGTGTAAGTTTGTTTTGTAGCTCTCTCTCTCTCTCTCTCATATCTTGCTTTCCAATACTCACATTTTGTTCATAAAGGTCGTAGCGTGGTTTCTTTGAAGTGTAAACTATAATTTGACTTTCTTGAGCCTTCAAAGTTCAAACTCAGGCTCAAGAAGATTACGTAAACTATAAAGGTCGTAGTGTGGTTTCTGAGTGCGATCCTTTAATTGCAGGCCAACAAGAAGATTACGGATGCTAAACTTGCTAAAGATTTCCAAGCAGTTCTGAAAGAATTCCAGAAGGCTCAGTGTCTTACAGCTGAAAGAGAGACAACATATAGTCATTTTGTACCTAAAGCAGTTCTTCCTTCAAGGTAGTTATTGTAAGAACCTGGAGGTTTGCATTTACATGGTTAAGTTTAAAACTTCATTTATTGAATCTATGCACAAACTAATATTTTGATGTTTATTTACATGACCATCAAAATGCGATTATTTTATCTTCTATCCGGACAGAAAGCAATACTACTTGTATTTTGTAAGATAACTTCCTTTTGGCCATGTTGCCTATGGTTATGATTTGGTTATGTTAATAGCTATACAGCCAGTAAGGTTGACATAAGTTCAGTCAAGAATCAAGAACAACGTGCTCTTCTTATTGAATCCAGAAGGTGAGTTACATTAATTTTTCTCTCCATTTATGGATCCGAGTATATCTCAAGATGCATATGCTTGTGGATTTAGATACTTGTGTTTGCTTGCTGAACTAATGCTCCCCCCTCCCTATTTTTGGTCCCTTGTGGCACTTTTTATTGTCCCCAAAAGATTGTCCTTCTTCAAAAGTAAATGGGCAAAATTGACGAGTTTACTCATTTACCTTTTCCTTTTCAAATTAATTAAGAGCAACAAGAAAAGACAATGATGATGTTCCTAAAAGACTCTAGGATAAAAAAAGAAAATCAAACAGTGAAAAGTGCAGTGGTGATGTACCTTTAATATATTGGAATCCCCAAAAGGGACCAACAAATGGGGACAGAGGAGTTGTGTTTTAAATACCTTAGTGTTGATTCGCTTGTCTTCTCCTATTCATCTATCTCACTGTGCGATTGTACGAGTGTTTTCCTTTATTTTTTAGGGAGGGAGATTTTGAGGATGGGTGTGCAGTGTTAGTGTATATGTTTAAAAATAAACTCTAACTTCCTCTATTAGGAAAAACGGAATCCAAAAGACTAAATAAAAAGAAGTATGTTATATACTAATACTTAGTAAGTCCCTTGAGTTTGATCTGTTATTGTTACCTGAGCTTACAATAATTTCAATCGGTTTCGTCACTTGAGGCTTCAGATTTAATAGAAAAGTCCTCAACATAAGCAGTTTCCCGAAACTTTTAGGGAAACCTTTGTTTCTTATTGTCATGAAGTACAACATTTTTTGATAAAATCCTCGTGAAATTTGGTCCCCTCAATCGAATTAATTTGTGATACAGACAAGAGGTGGTACTGTTGGATAATGAGATTACCTTCAATGAGGCTATCATTGAAGAAAGAGAGCAGGGAATCCAAGAAATCCAACATCAAATTGGGGAGGTAAATGAGATTTTTAAAGACCTTGCTGTGCTGGTCCATGAGCAAGGAACTATGATTGGTAAGTCATGACCTGTCCACTGTTTGTTTGCATTTTAGCTCTTTTGGTTCATGTTGTTAATTATGATGAAAATCTGTCTTTTCAGATGATATTGGCTCCAACATTGAGGGTGCTCATGCTGCGACTGCTCAAGGAAAGTCTCACCTTGCAAAAGCAGCAAAGACGCAGAGATCAAATTCATCGCTGGTAATGTTAAGAAGATGTAAATTTGGTTTGCTTAAAATTTGGACTATGTGGGTGGCACAATCTTACAGGCTTTCCATTTGAAGGACCTTCTTGAGTAGTCTTGTCAATTGGCCCATATTATCATGTTAGGTTTAGGGTTGATTTCACTAACTCCCTCTCAAGTATGACGAGGATTACCGAGAACCCGCTCAACTGGAAACCTATCAGCAGACCCTATCCAAAATTTAAAGCGGTTTCACTGTCACCACCTCCTTCTGGAATTTGTCAGACAAGTCTTGTCTTGGACTTTGCCCACTAACTTGTAACTTCTAGCTTGTTCTTATCTACATCAAAGCTTGTTTAAAGGATTGTGCCGCTGTATTGGAGCACAAAACTTTCAACATCATGGTTGCACTTCCAGTTCCGTTCTGTCAGCCGGTGTTTTATCCGTTTCATCAAGGGGTCATAGCCCTTTGTACTATGCGAGGAGTTGTTGCCTCAAATGTTCTCCTTAGAAATTGCTCAATTGACCCAAAATATATTCAAAAAGGCTAAATGGACATTTCCCACCCTGTTGCTTCGTTTGGTATTGCTATGGCTGGGCTATATTTTCCGAAAACCATGTCAATCTCTCAAAGATTTTGTATTTTGATGACCAGATGGGTAAGCGTTCTTTTTGCTACTCATTGACTTTACTATTGGGTCATTGTAACCATTGAGGAGATTGTTGGGTGAATCACAAGTCTTCATAGCTCACTGACTTCAGTCAATATTTAGTACAATTGTGTATTGATAGAGCTAAGTTACCAATTAGAAAATGCGTTTACACATGTTCTCTCAACTTCATCTCGAATATTTGTTTTCATGGAGTAATTATTTTCATGCATCATTTGTTAATGTTCTTTCTTCAACACAGGCCTGCTTGCTATTGGTGATATTCGGCATCATACTTCTCATCGTAGTCATAGTCCTTGGTGCTCGATCAGAACCCTGTGTGAGTTAGATGATACTAGTGGTATCGGAGTCTTCCCAGCAATGAGACGGTACCGCCTAGCTAGTCTCTTCTATGGCTTTGTCTCGTGACTCTCACCAGAACATCTTTGTGGACTTATGTGTTGATCTTCTTGAGTCTCAGTATCAACCAAAGCATTACTGTATCTTGGCATCATAGTGCAGTTTTTATTCAGTTTGGGCATGGGGCGGGGGGGGGGGGGGGGGGGGGTTTGTTTTCTCCTATAAATTGGTTGATTTGAGGGTGTGCCACAGCTTGTTATATCTCGTCAATAAAAACTTCTAATTCTTTGGTGGTGTTTCTTGCTTATTGGGTGTTTTTCCCCTTAATAATGTGTTTGATGTTAATTAAACCTTTTTGAAATTTTGAAAATCATTTTTCCACCTGCCCACCTAAAAGTTGGGATATATAAACAATGTCTAGCCGCCGCTCGGCACTTTTCGGAGGGCTTCTCAGAAAATATCAGCAAAACCAGAATAAATAGAGGTTGATATGTCAAGCTGTATCCAATCGTTAACACTACATTTGTTTCTGCGCCTTGAGGTTGAAGCAATGAAAATTCAACTTCTCTAATTAACTGCAGTTAGAAGCAAAAACATGCGAAATGCAATTAACATGGAAGGGAAAAAATTTTAGGGAAATATAATAATAATAATAAAATGAAGAAGAAGACCTCTTACAGTAGAAGTATATCGTTAAATGTGTCAATGGTACAAATGTAAACTCATACTGCAGAATGTGTTAAAAAAACATTGTAGACACCCCAATCCGGACCTCGGAGGTTCTTTAAACATCCCGATGATGAAATAAAGGAAACAATTCCTTTGAGAGCTTGAATAAAGGACTTCCTTAGCCCAAAAGCCTAGACAAACCAAAAGCTCAAAGAATCTAAAAACCCAGATAAGCCCAAAAAGCTCTGGACTAAACCTAGAATACCGCACGGAACACTTTTACACTGCGTAGCGTAATAAAACTTATTATGCTGCACGCAGTGATGAGGTTAACTGCATGGCATTTTGTGGAAAAGTTCTGACTGACTCAGTAAGCTATTGGCCATGTCTGTTTGAGCCACAACTGCAGATTGGCTTGGCTGAAAAAACACTTCTAGCTTGCTCAGAAAACACCTCCCTCATTTGAATTCAAAATTCTTGGCTCCTGCCTATAAATACACCCCTCCACTCAAGAGAAAAGGGCCCCCCTGATCTCCTAACATTTCTCTCTCTTCTTGCTTTTACATCCATTTTCTATTTCCAAGTCCTTGAGAGGTGTTGTTCCCGAAAAAAAATACATTCTCTAGGCACTTTCTTTCTCAAGGTGTCCCATTTTTCTCCTCATCATCAAAGTTAGTTTTTTATTCACTTTGAGACCTTACCAACCAAAACACCCAACAACCATTCACACCCACACTCATTCTTTCTTACCCGCTCTTGCCACACTCATCCACCGTCATCCGTCCTCGTTCAAGCTCAAGATCAAAGGTAAAAACTAAGTTTCCTTGGGTTAGGCCCTGTCCTAGCCCCTGAGGGAACTTTCCTATAGTCAGGTTTAACCTATTTTGGTTAAGAACTGACTTAAAAATTATTTTCAAAAACAAAAATAGTCACTGTACTGGACATACCACGTCGTGCGACATTGTGATGCGTCGCACGACGTAGTATGTTTAGGCGCACGGTTTTTTTATTAGTTATTGTTTGTTTGTTTAAACAGTCTAGATCATGGCTATCTTTCATCAAGCCTGTTTGTATTGTTAAAATATTGTTATCAATACTTTTCCGAATAAAACCATATCTACAAGCCACGTTCTATGTCCAAAAGAGTTTTCTTGATCATCCAGTGTGATTAAATGCACTGAAAATTATTTTATGTTCATGGCTTGAAGAGATGGTACTATTCCAAGACGGATCAGTGGTTGTGCATCTTCTAATATCTTTAAGGAATAACGCATGGGATATATAACACACCGCGCGCTGTTCTGGGTATTGATGATAATCTAATGGCAAAGCAGGTAGACCACACGGCATACCATAAGACCGTGCGCGGCATTATGATAAACCGTGTGAGGATGGTTCTGATCTAGACAGTTTATCGGATAGTTATTTCATCTCATAACATCATACTCTTAACATTTCTATACCGGTAGCACCACGTGCACGCCAATGTGATATATTTTCCCATGACCCTTTCCTTTGTAGTTGTTTACTGAAAAAGTTCCGTTTCCAAAAAAGATGTGCGAAATTTTTTCTCTTTAAAAGTGTTTAGTAGAGACCGATTTTACCGGGCAAATGGGGTGTTTTTTCAACAAAACCTTCCCCGTTTGTAACGTGGCTCCGAAACCCAGAGTCTCAACATTTTCGCTAGATCAAAAGTTTTTTTCAAACGGAGTAATTCTACCTCCACACCCAAAACACACACCCACACACACACTAGAGTGTGCAGTGTGTGTGGGGCCCACACACTTGTGTGTGTGGGTGTGTATTTGGGTGTGTGTTTGGGTATGGTCCTAGAATAATTGTTTCAAACGAGTTCTCGGTTTCTCGAATATCCATCTCAAAAATCTTGGTGGTGACTCTTCGAGGGCGCGCCGAGCGGGGAACCCACAAACATGTTAAGCCATCCTGCCAAATTGAACCCCATATCTCTCAGGCCGCCATGACATCTGAATAACTGAAATCAAGACAAAGTAAATGGCTGATACATCAATTGGACAAGCAGCAGAGCTCCAGCACTAGTTCTGGCTCTGGCTCCGGCTCCGACATGTAAGAATTTCCGTAAAAATGGGTATTAGTATAGATTGTTTCAGATCACTGTGATTTCTGATTATGTAGATAATAAATGGATGTCAAGACAATTAGGAAAGCTACTACAACAGCTGAAACAAAGGTAACAATAGAGACAACTCTAGAGTGTTCTGTAATTCCACAAGGAATTTCCCACACAACACTTTGGGATTCATCACTACTACCCGTCACCATAAATAAGCAATTGTCATCATGGGATTTCTCGTCAATGTTGCAGCATAGGAATAGATCAGCTCTGCTGAATTCAACGGTTGCAAATCCATGTTCTCCTAAAGGCTGCAAAAAGAAAAAAGAAAGAGAGGAATCTTAAAAGCAATTACAAACCCCAAATCCAAGACCAAAATAACGAGGCTGAATATGCAGATTGCTGAATACACATATAATATTTCCCTTGGGTAAAAAAGCGTGCCTAAACAATCCGAACTGGATACATTCTTTAGCACCTGTAAATGAGTACTTCACATAATTAGAAGACATCTATGTAGCACAGATATGGACACAGACACGAGATTTCTTAAAAAATGGGGACACAGACATGACAGGGGACACGGAAAGAAAATAATTATAGATATTTATTTTATACCAATGGAAATATAGTTAGATGTATAAAAGTATAAGCATGAAGCTTCAATATACATAAACAAGCATCATATATACTCCCTCTATTCTGTAATGTTTGGATTTTTTTGGGGTTCTAACCATTTAAGAAATATCATTATTACAAATTAAAAGTACTTCAATTTCCTAAAATATCCCAGATTTGTCATCTCATACAAAGTCAAAAGAATGTTTTCAAAATTTTGGCGGCAAAAGATTCCAAGTATTTTACTCAGAATTCACAAGCAAAAGCTTTCTTATTGTTCTGGAACTTTCCAGCCGTACAACTCTACAATTTGATTGTGATTTGAGGGGAATGGCAAAATAGAAAATTAATCCAATGATACCCATTGAAAAGTCTAAATGGACAAATATTTTGGGATAACAAAAGATGGCATCATGGGACAAGAAAATGGGACGGAGGGAGTACATCATATTACACTTTTAACCTAAAATATTTGAAGTAATGTACTTACACAAATTTTAAAAGATTGAATATTTAACCCCTGCCGTGTCCCCATACGTGTTCCACCCATGTCCCCACCGCGTCCCTCGTGTGTCCCCGTTGCCAATGGATTAATTATCATTTAAAAAACTAGTATATGAGGCCCGAGCGGCCTCTCTCCTCATTGCCAATTAGTTTGAGTTGGATGCTTTAACAAAGAGAAGAAAAACAACTCTTATAAGAATAGGTAAGGTTTAAAATGTATTGGAATTATAATTGGTCTCCATGATTCTCATAATAGTTTAACTTTTTTACGGAGGATCCTAAAAAACCTATTTTGCGGACACCAATGACACGCTGCCACATCATCAATTTATGGACCCAAGTAAAGTTCCACCCTCTACCCGCCCGCATCTGATCACTCTTCCATTCTCTCTCCCCCAAAACTCCTACGAACATCCAGCTGTCCTCCCCTTCCCGCTTTGACGAGCCCATCTTCGGCAACACCATCTCTCTGTGCCTCTCTCTCTCTTTCTCTCTGTGTTTTCAAACAGGTGGGAGGAAAGAGAGATGGGCTTGAATTGGGTTGTTTGGAAAGAAAAGAAAAGAAAATGTTATGAATACAACAAGAGATCTCATCCAACAAACTAATCAATTTCGAACCCCAACTCCATTGTAATTTGACTTCTGACTTCGAGCCGTAATTTCTTAATCAAAGCAAAGAAAGACAAACAAATTCGAAGTAAAAATTTCAAAATCTAGCCCTAACTTCTCTCTCTCACCCCCGTTTATTTCCTCTCTCTAGATTAAGCATACAACTCAATCACCAAGTGATCGAACCAATTCAGTCACTCCTAATTCAAATTGGCTCATTCACATACTTTGAATCACGTTAGTTTTGTTCTTACGTTACTTGCTTGTATTTGTTTCAACATTTTTTTTGTGCTTTTCAAAATTGCTGATTAAAGAGATGGGCTTGCCGGAGATGCGTTCACCGGAGTTGCAGGTGAATTCGTCGGGGAAGGGAGTCGCAGTTGAGGAGTGGGGGAGACAGATCGATGAGATTGGGTAAGAGAGAAGGTCGGGGGTGGAACTTTGCTTGGGTCCATAATTGATGACGTGGCAGCGTGTCATTGGTGTCCGCAAAACAGGTTTTTTAGGATCCTCTGTAAAAAAGTTAATCTCTCCTCATAATCATCCACCATACACGTACACTAACTCGTAGGAAGTTTCATGATTCAACTTTATCATCACTCTTCACGATTCTGAGTGCCAATTGCTATTACACTTGACAGATTGCTGATAAAAAGGATAAGCAAAACTGGCTCTCACAGTGAGACTAGAGCTGGGTGATGGACATGAAATACGATAATTCGAAACAAACCGGACATGAAGTTAGCGGGTTAGGGTTGACCATTTCTGACACGAAACATGAAAATGACACGACTCAAGAATACGAATTCTAAATAGGTCGGGTTTTGGTTGAACAGGCGAGACAAAAACTGACACGACCAACTCGATTACTTATCTGTGTCACCCATTAACACGACACAACCTGAACACAAACATATATATAATAGATTATTATATATATATATATATATATATATGTAGAAATAAGGAAAAAAATAAAAATTAGTATAAAATATATAGTAGACCTGGGTAACGGACACGAAACACGATAACACGACACGAACCGAACACAAAGTTAACAGGTTAGGATTGACCATTTCTAAATGGGTCGAGTTCGGGTTGGGTGATTTGTGACACGAACCCGGCTGACCCGACCCGACCTGTTATCCAGGTCTAAGTGAGACCCCATATTCTATAGAAAGGAAAAATAAACTACGCAGTTACAAGTTTTGTAGGTCTGAAAGATGCCTATCTTGCTATTGGGAGCGAACTGAAAAGCAGCACTAGTTTGACACCAGGCCAATCGACGAACTACAGATGCATATAAAAGGGAAAGAAAGAAGAAAGAAGAAAGAAGTAAAAGGATGATTATGAAGATTTTGTTGTCTCACGCCTTTGGTAAAGCAAAATTGCAGAGCAGAGAAGGGATCACTATGTTATGGCAATGTTTTGTGAATGTATCAAACGGACTTTAAAATTTAAAGGGTGTTGGAATTGCTACAACCGATATTTCTCAAGATCAGCAGCTCTTGAAAGAGTTGCATGAGGATAAAGAAGGTGGGAAAAAGAAAAGAAACTACCTTTCCTACCAATTTGTGTGATTCAATAACAGTTGCAATTTGAATCAACAAGCCCTAAATAGTGTTGCAAATTGTCCACTTCTTTGTGATAATAGTTAATACTTAGGCTGGAATATCATACAAAGCATGTTTCATTTTCTGTTGTGTTATCCAACAATTTCTTTTTCCTTTATTCTTCTTTTTACATGGTTATGTTTGGAGCTAGGGTGGAAGTGTAGTATT
Source organism: Rhododendron vialii (assembly GCF_030253575.1). Lineage (NCBI taxonomy): Eukaryota > Viridiplantae > Streptophyta > Magnoliopsida > Ericales > Ericaceae > Rhododendron > Rhododendron vialii. The sequence continues at coordinate 14,460,686 of NC_080567.1, read as the reverse complement.
TTGTTAGTGAAGAACAACGGATACACTAAACACTTCACATCATTGTGCAATCCATTTTTTCCCCTTTCAAGCTTTCAAAAGTGTAGATATCAACCATTATGCTGGTAAAGCAAGCATACTTGTCAATTTCAAACCACTGACTAGAAAAAAAGGGAAGGAGACTTAGGATAACTTCAATTAAGCATAAGCTACGTCCAACAATTATTATCACTTTCTTTGTTTCCAAAGAAAATCCAGAATTCTTTTCACATACCGGATAGCGTGCATGTAATGAAACCTCAACATCGATTTCCAGTCCATTGTTGTGTCCTGATACTATATTAAGATCAACATCGATGTGCACCTCAACAATAGACCGATTTGAAACTACCGAAGGCAACTCCAAGTTTGTATCTCCAAAAACTGCTACATCTGTAAAGACTACATCAAAGAGTACACGTATCATACACCATGAAGATGACAGCTATAATCATAGCATCTTCAAGGCAAAGGAAAAAATAATGGAGCCTACCACCACGTTGAAGGAGATGTTGAAGCTCAAATGGATCTGCAAAAATCCTAGAGGGCAGTTTTTCTATGATAATGGCCTTGCACGAGTGTCTGGGTAGCTCAGCTTTGGACTCTAGTTGGCCACTCAATTTGATGGATGAAGACAAGCGACGATGAGAACCTTCACCAGTTAGATAGCATTGCAGATCTGATAGCCTTAGGATAAGATTGAGTTCTTCTTGCAGCACTCCACGAAAGCCAAGGGGAAGCTCATTTTCTATGAAATTTATAAAACTAGAATCAACAAAGCTAACATGTATCTCAAAATAGGGTTCTGTAATATACTTCTCTGCGGAAGGCCAATCATTTCTAGCATGGGTTTTGACATCAGGATTTGAGTCACACTTGGCTGCTTGAATGTTGAGAAAGAGAGTCTAGTCTCAAATATGACAATCCAAAGAAGGCAGGAAAAACACCTCAAACATGTGATATCATTACATATGTCTGAGGACAATTATCCATCAGCATGGTAGGCAGAGCATATAAAATAATAACACAGTACAAACACAAGCCAGCAGGCTCAACTGCGACCCGTCTCCGGGTCCACCCACCATGACCCCAATGGCATGGAGGGATTATGAGAAGTGGGATGACATTTATGAGAAGTTCAGACTGGATCAGGACCCTTCCAATCGGGACAGCTCGAGCTAATATGGAAACAGAACTGCCACATGGCAAGGCAAAATGGGGAAAGCAAGGGAACTAAGAGAGAACCTTGGCACTGGAGTAATGATGTCACAAAAACCTTCCCAGTTGAGTTGTAGTCTCCATGTAGCAATCCTGGATTGGGGGGGAGGTCATGTGATATGTTTACGAGCGCATGAGCTAACAAAGCTTGGAGACTAAGCAAAGAGAAATAGATAACAGGGGTACTTCATCTCCATCAAATGCACTCTCAACTACTCAAACCCCTAGTTTTGTTTGTTTTTCTCTCAGGGTTTGCTGACTTAGTGATGCAGGGAGGTATATATTTTAATGATATTGGCCTGCATCACTTAGGCATCGGAGGGGGCTTATCCAGTTCGGCAAGCTTACTGGATTGCTGGTTTTGCAGGCTTTACCGCTGCCGGAGATCACACAGCACACTTGGGCTCATTCATAGAATCATAGCGGATCCCGCACTCAGGCTCATTCATAGAAAAATCATAGTGGATTCCACCCTACTACCCCATCGAAAGTTGGAGTCCATTCAACATATCACAAGGATGGGCTTTTAAGTGGTAGCCATATGTTCTGTGTATGTCATTGAGAGCCTGTAAATTTAATGAAAAGTATGGTAACTAAAATAACCATATCTAGATGAATCCTGTATTAATCATTAATGTCTTGGCAATTTTGTTGGGAAGAGAATGTATCAGCTGGGAAATTTGCTTAAGAAGGTATTGTGATCTCTTATGCATGTATATGGGTTCAACTCCCCTCGTTGCCTTACTTGTGGATCTAGTCCCGAGCTCAAAATAATGATCCAAATCGTTCATCCCATGGATACCGTAGATTTGAATCTTCATGAAATAAAATTAGCTTGATTGAATATTGACAAGTACATGAACAACTCTTATTTTCTTATTAAAATTGACATTAAGTAAAATTAAAACTTAGATCATCCATTTTATCATATGAAGTACAGTTTGTTCAAGTATTTATCTATGCACGATCAGGCAGATTTTTTTGCAGATTTAAAAAAACCTACACGATGAATAGTTCACATCGACATTCACGACTTGGGGCAGGGCCCACCAATGAGAGTATGTCGAGGCCAGGGTATGCAGTGGAGCTCATCCCTTGTTTTACAGCTCAAATACATTCTTGTTCCTATTTTCTATATGTGGAAAACTGGAAATCCCCTTTTATACAAAATTTCCCTTTCACATATGTTCCAAGACTATTTCTTGATGATAATGCGTCTTTTTTACTTCTTTTCAACCCTCACAGTACTCCTGGTTAGATCAAATGGAGTAAGTAAAGATGCAGCTTACAGAAGAATGTACTTATGGTTAAAGCAAATGGAGTAACTAAAATATGCTTTGAAGTACAAAATGAGAGCAATCAAGCCTGATGGGACACCATTAGCTGATGGAGTTTGGTAGATCATGAATAACTGCATGAAATTGAAACAAATGCAGGATGGGATTGGTTCTTAGATCTTATGCAATACTTTACCTTCAAGTTGCACATCTTTGTTCATTCAAATCTTGGAGCTAAGATGATTGCAGTAATTATGGTATGCAATTTAATCAAAAGTAAGAGAGAGGGTTGATAGGAATCCCAATTGAAATATGAGTCGACGATATAGAATACTAGAAATTGAATGAGGGGCCTACGTGAGACCTCATGTAATCAACTTTTTGGTGGAGTCAAGTTTCTAGAACCTCTACCCAAACCATTTTCTTGAATTCAACAGAGATTAATGACGTGGCCATAGTTCCAAATATCGATATTGGTCTCCATAACGGTATTGGTTGCAATGTCGCGGTTTCAAGGCATATCAGTTGTAGCATAATGGTATTGGCGACTAGAGGCGTGATTTTTTTTTTTTAAATATTCGCACAACATGTCACCAATACTGCCATTACGTATCGGCTGTATTTTTTTACTATATCAGCCGTAACGGACAAATACTGCCAATACTCATGCGATTTTCCTTTCACAACGCAACTTGGTACATCGATACGTATCACCAATATTCCAAACCATGGACGTGGCTGTATCGCGATTGATCCATCAAATGTAGAAAACCTCTCCATGTATGAAATTGAGAGCATCGGAATCCCCCATTTGGAGAAATTTGACAATTTATGCACATGAAAAAATATATTGAAAAAGAACTTTAGTAGTAACATAGAAATTTAACAACTGTAAGGGCAAAATATTTATGATTGTCGATGACATGCGTCAAAACACATTCGTCCGTGTAATTGCGATTATTTATTTATCGAGTTGTAATTTATTTATTTTTATTTTTAAAGTGTGTTTAGAAAGTGGAAGGAAATCAATTAATAATGTGTAATCGAAAGGCTGAGTTTTTGGGTTGAAGAAAATCAAGGAAGATTGGCAATCAAGGGAATATGGCAATATTCCGTGAGATCCCATTTTCGGTATATGACAATATTCGGTGATATATGATTAAGCAACCCATTTTAAATACATGGCCGTCAAGATTATTTTTCTCTAACACGATATATGCAATTCACATCAGACTTAGAGAAATGAGGGTTTTTACTTTGGATCTTGGAGTAAAATGGGATCGATAGATCATTGAGTATACAAGACATCTTCAAGAGGTTTCAGTATCTTCTTCAACTTATTTGAGAAAAGCCCTAAGGAGGATTTCTAGGCAAGTTAAAGTCCTTCGGTGGATTTCTGGGAGGCAAACGGAAGGCTTGTGGATTCAAGATAGCAGCGGTCAAGCATTCAGAGAGGTGTACGTGGATTCGGCAAGAGCGTCTAGGTTTAGGTTTGTGGAGTTTAAACGTTTCGTAAGAGTTCTTGTAACCTTGTGTTTAGTAGTGTTTGATTCATTCCCGTGATTTTTTTCCCGTTTTGGATTTTCCACGTATATCTTGGTGTTCGTTATTTGTTTGCTTTTCGTTTATGAGATTGATTTTGTTTATCGCATGGTGAATCGTTGATTGAGATTAAAACATAGCACATCTTTAAACCTAGAGGATCTAGGATTTTCAATTGGTATCCGAGCGGGTCGCTCGTAATATTAGGGTTTATTCCTAGAGTGGATCCTATTTTTTTTCTAATTTGCTATTATGGAAAATCCTAATTTTCATAACTCTGCTGTTGCAAAACCTCCTATTTTAGATGGGTCTAATTATGCATATTGGAAAGCTAGGATGAAGGCTTATTTGAAGTCTCAAAATAATCGAGTCTGGCTCTCAGTTGTTAATGGTTATACCGAGCCTACCTCCACTGTGGATGGTAAAAATGTTCGAAAGCCTTATGAGTCATGGCCCAACGGTGATCATCAGAATGAAACATATTCTTCATGTTCTCTTAATGCTATTTTTGGTTGTGTTTCTTTGCCTGAATTTCAACGTATTTCCACTTGTGAAATTGCTAAGTATGCATGGGATATTTTAGCCATTACTCATGAGAGGAATAGTCTAGTGAGACAACAAAAGCTTCAGAGTATTATCACTGATTTTGAGATGATACGGATGAGTGACAATGAGACGTTTGATGATTTTTATGTGAGGCTGAGTGAAATTGTGAACTCAAGCTTTAACTTAGGTGAGCCTATTTCTCAAGAGAAAATAGTTAAGAAAATTATACGTTCTTTACCTGAGAGGTTTATTACTAAAGTTGAAGTCCTTGAATGTTTGCCTAATTTTTATTCCATGAAGGTTGAGGAAGTTGTTGGCCACCTCTTAACTTTTGAAACTAAATTGTCACAATACATACCTCAAAAAGAGAAGAACAAAAAAGTGGAAAAATCCTTGGCTTTTTCTAGTTTTAAAGATAGTTTCAAGGTCTCGGATAGTGATGACGATGAATTGGACCAAGAGAAAATGGTTTTGTTTGTTAAAAAAATTGGAAAGTTTTTTAAAAAGAATAAAACCTTTGGTCCTAGTTCAAAAGATAAGAATGGTAGGTTTTCCAAGGGTAAAGATAGGAAAGAGAGCAAATCATTGGGTCCCCAATGTTACGAGTGCATGGGGTTTGGTCATATTGCCCAAGATTGTGCTAACAAACAGAAAAATAAATTCTATAATGTCAGAACTTGGGATGATAGTGACTCTGATGAAGAAGAAAATTGTGGGGGAAATAGTAAAGTCGTGGCTTTGGGAGCTTCTGTGCATCCTCATGTGCGTAAGTTTAAATTAGAAGATGATAGTGTAATGGTGAGGATTTGATTAATAGTGAGAGTGAGGAGGAAGAGAGTTTGGAGAAAGCTTTCAATGAACTTTACATAGAAAGTCTGAGGTTGACTAAGACTAACATTAAGCTATCTAGTGAAGTGAAGAATAGTGATGAGTCCTATGTAAAACTCAAGCAAGAGCTTTTGGAAGCTCAAGTTCGGGTGAGTCAAGTTGAGAATAATAGGGATTCTATGGTTAATGAACTTGTGGAGATTAAAAGCATGAATGTTAAACTTGGTATTGATTTGTATGCTTCTTTTGAATCTAACAAATTACTTGAGTTAAAGGTAGCTAATTTGCAACAAGGCCAATGCTACTTTTAAAAGAATGACTGCAGGTTCAAAGAAATTAGAAGACATTCTTGGTGCTCAAAGACAAACAAGTGACAAGTCAAGCCTTGGCTTTCATGGAGCTTCATCATCTGAACAACTTGCAAGTAAAATAAATGAAGCAAATTCTAAAGAGGTAAATCCTAAACCTAATAGCATTAATCCTGCTAAGAAGCCTCTTCCTATTAGAAAAGCTAATGGTGCGAGATTTGTACCTACATGTCACTACTGTAGTGTAAAAGGTCATACTAGACCTAATTGTTTCCAACAGCATGGTTACTTTTTTCGTGCTAGTATCACTACTAATCTTGTCAACACTAGGAGTATGACACCTGAACCTATGCCTAGCAAAACAAGTAGTGCAACACAAATTAAGACCAGACTTATTTGAGTGTGGAAGTCAGACTTGAAATATCGAGTGAATATATCTACTGACCATTTAGATGACACTGGATCATTTGGAGGAGTAGACCTTATCTTTTAAAGGCTTGTTCTTAATTAATTGCATCCAAAGTCTAGGTTGATTTTCTTGTCTATCTTATACCTAGAGTTATGATTTTTTTTTATTGTGCTTCGTTTCTTATCGCACTTAGTTTATATTGGTGTTTTTTTTAATTGTTTCCTAGACTGTCGTTATTTTTTTTAGGAAAGCTGAAAAGTTTTTATTTTGATATATGATTGAAAAAGACAAAAACATTCACAAATACCAAAAAAAAAAACAACAATTTTTTTTTTTAAAAAAAAGGCAAAAATTTTCTTCACCCTGAGCATGGTGCACTTCTTGATGTCTTTGCTATATCTCATACTAGCGCATCTTATGGTTCGAACTTGTCATGCATGCCTTCTCAAGAGCTACTTTCATGAGAATTTCATCAAAAAATCATGTGTCTAGTAGTCATTGCATGTGTTTGTACACACCCATTGATAGCCTTGAGAAGTTGATCCTTATCTCTTTGGGTAAGTATTTGTCCTTGTGGTGGACACCCTATGTCATTCACCTTGGGTATTGACCTTTGACTTGCATACCCCATGTGAGGTCGATTGGTTTGGTTTGATGGTTTTAAAAAAAAAGAAAGAGAAAATATAAAAAATTGAGAGACCTGAGGAAAGGGCTACTTCTATGTGCACGTGTGAGCTACCATTGACTTGCACCTCGTGTAATTTTTTTTTTTGCGTCATGGATTTAAGCTACAGCCTTAGATTTGTGAAAGCCGCCCATGACGGTGCAAAAATATTGTGTGATTATTTGGTATATGGTTGGCATCTCTTGAGGGGGAGAATATCATGTTATATACTCACTTAACCCCGTTTTTTATATGATCATACTTCAGGCGGGTTAGAGTTGGTCTACCGCCCTTGTGGAGAATGATGTAAGTTGGTCCCTTCTTGGTTGATATGACCTCATAGGGATGAGGGCCCGTTCCAGAACCGAAATAAGAACTTATTTTTTGTCTAATAAGAAGCCTTGTTCCGGAAAATAAGAAGGTTGATACTTATTTTGGAAGAATTTATATAGGTACCGATCGGCCGGGGAGGGAAATCGTACCGACGGCTGCGCCGGGCCGTCTTCAGCCACCGGATGGCCGATCCGAGCCGTCCAAAAATTCTTACAAAAAAAACCGAGGGGGCCTACGTGGGAATCAACGGCATCCGAGGTGTGTAGGGTGTTTGATCCGAGCACCCCTTTTTCATGTGAAATCATATACACAACAAGGAGTGCTCAGATCAAGCACCCTACACACCTCGGATGCCGTTAATTCCCGCGTTAGCCCCCTTGGTTTTTTTTTTATAGAATTTTTGGACGGCTTGGATCGGCCGTCCGGTGGCCGGAGACGGTCCGGCGCGGCCATCGGTACGATTTCCCTCCGCCGGCGCCCATTCTCATAGCAATAGTCTTATTTTTTGTATAAGGCAACTTCACACTCAAAAATCATGTGTTTACGCAAATAATTTTCTTATCACTATGGATCTTGTTTGATAGATCTCATTAAGATCTTTAATACGGTGCAAAAAAAATTGAATTTTTTTTTTCATTTACATTATTTTTGAGTTTGAAAATGTGAAAGGAACTTTTTATTTGGGTTTTGTGGAATGACCCTTCTTATTTTTGAATGAGAAATTTCAAAATAAGTACTTATCTTTTAAGAAGGTTTTCGGAACGGAGCCTGAGTTGATTATATTGTTAAGGCTATCATTGCACACAATCACTATGACACTTGCATGATTTCATACCCATGGTAGTTCTTTGAAATTTTCGTAGGGTAGCTCCGTTGAAAGCAATCTTAACTTGGGGTACCATGCGATGTTTCTTTTATGTGTGATATATCTTGGTGATTGAGTGCTTCATGGTATATTCTTTTGTTTGTTTGCGATCCCTCTCTATAGGAGCATATCTTTGTTTGGTGAGTGGGCGTATCTTGGTTTCATCAATATATCTATGTTTCTGCCTAGTCTATATGCGTTTAATTGATTTCTCTGCGTGCCCTAGCATATGTTGTTCATTTATCCTTGCTCTTTCTTCGTCAATCCATGACAAAAAGGGGGAGTAGGATATTGTGGGATCTAACTGTGCGCTTGTTGAGAACATTGCAGGATGATCATTGTTTTTGTTGGGATTAGGTGTTAGAGGTGTTAGATTTTTTTTGATGTGTTTTGTCATGCATTGCCAAAGGGGGAGATTGTAAGGGCAAAATATTTATGATTGTCAATGGCATGCGTCAAAACACATTCGTCCGTGTAATTGCGATTATTTATTTATCGAGTTGTAATTTATTTATTTTTATTTTTAAAGTGTCTGTTTAGAAAGTGGAAGGAAATCAATTAATAATGTGTAATCGAGAGGCTGAGTTTTTGGGTTGAAGAAAATCAAGGAAGATTGGCAATCAAGGGAATATGGCAATATTCCGTGAGATCCCATTTTCGGTATATGGCAATATTCAGTGAGATTTGACTAAGAAACCTATTTTAAATACAAGGCCGTCAAGATTATTTTTCTCTAACACGATATATGCAATTCACATCAGACTTAGAGAAAGGAGGGTTTTTACTTTGGATATTGGAGTAAAATGGGATTGATGGATCATTGAGCATACAAGACATCTTCAAGAGGTTTCAGTATCTTCTTCAACTTATTTGAGAAAAGCCCCAAGGAGGATTATTTCTAGGCAAGTTAAAGTCCTTTGGTGGATTTCTGGGAGGCAAACGGAAGGCTTGTGGATTCAAGACAGCAGCGGTCAAGCATTCAGAGCGGTGTACGTGGATTCGGCAATCGTCTAGGTTTAGTTTGTGGAGTTCAAACTTATCGTAAGAGTTCTTGTAACCTCGTGTTTAGTAATGTTTGATTCCTTCCTGTAGTTTTTTTCCCATTTTGGGTTTTTCACGTATATCATGGTGTTCGTTATTTGTTTGCTTTGAGTTTGTGAGATTGATTTTGTTTATCACATGGTGAATCGTTGATTGAGATTAAAACATAGCAAATCTTTAAACGTAGAGGATCTAGGATTTTCAACAACAAACCTCCATCATTGGAAAGAAAACATAGTTGATCATTGTGTAAATTATTGACAAGAATCAGTGTAGTTCACCAACCTCGCTGGAAAACACATGGTTGCAAGAGCCCCTTAATGAAAAAAGTGCTAGCTGGATTCCAACCAGAAAAATACTTTGCACTTGGACAAGTCTTTGTACTTCCATATAGCAAGGAGAGAGAGAGAGAGAGAGAGAGAGAGAGAGAGAGAGAGAGAGAGAGAGAGAGAGAGAGAGAGAGGAGCAATCGACTTTCGTGAGAGAGAGAGAGAGAGAGAGAGAGAGAGAGAGAGAGAGAGAGAGAGAGAGAGAGAGAGAGAGAGAGAGAGAGAGAGAGGGCAATCGACTTTTGTGTGGAAGAAATCGAGATGGAGACTAAACCACACAATCTCAATCCCTTTGAATGAAGCGCTCTTTATTCCTGCAGTTTTTCGAGGTTATCAAGTTACTTTTAATCGCAGACTCCTCTACTTCGTAAATTCGCAAATTTCATTCGATTTGTCTTCTTTCTCATATAGGTTAAAGTGAATGTCGAAGTAATTAGTTTGGAAAGGAAAACTGCCATTAATTTGTTCCTAACCAAACGTATTTATTGAGAGAGAGAGAGAGAGAGAGAGAGAGAGAGAGAGAGAGAGAGAGAGAGACAGAGAGAGAGAGAGAGAGAGAGAGAGAGACAGAGAGAGAGAGAGAGAGAGAGAGAGAGAGAGAGAGAGAGAGAGAGAGAGAGTTTACCAGCGTTTGGTCTCGAATCTCTCGCTTGAGATTGGTGGAACTAACAAATGGTTCAAGTTTCAATGGGCTCGAGGGGAATGACGCTGGATTCGATGTGGTTAGGCATGGTCGTGTTTTATGAGCACTTATGGCCGATCTTGTCCACTACGACTTATGAATGAACGGGCTTCCAAATGAATTGACTTTTTTGTTTTGTTTTTTGAACAGCGAAATGAATCGACTCGTGCATGTTTTGATTGATAAGTAGATAAAGATGTAATTATAGGGCGGATCAAAAAAAAAAAAAAGATTATAGGAAGCCACATATGGCAGAGCTAGATAGGCCAACCCTAAGGGTTAGTCTGGTTGATTGGTAAGTTTATTTTTCATACAATTGATCAGGATTTGATTCTTGGAGTCAAGCCACAAATTCTCTATTTTCGGCATGAATGGTCTGTCTTTCACTATCGAAGAGAAGATTAGTCGAGGTGTGCGTAAATTGGTTAATGAACTCATTGGAGGATTTGTTTGGTTTCCCAGCTGACCTGCTAACTCTTCATCTAACCATGTAGTTGAAAAGATTAATTTCAAATTCTACAGTAGCTGGTAGACGTTTTCTTATAAACCATTTCACATTTTTCTCAAGTGGACGATGTGAGACCTTACAATGGTTCAACTTATAATAAATAGAAAAAGGACAAAGGGGCTGGAAGAGTTATGCCCCGTTCTATGAACAACTTTTTTCAATTTTTTCACTTTTTGGTTTTGTTTTTATTTGAATTTTTTTCGCATTTGTTTATTTTGTGCCAATTATTTTTGACTTTTTGAGACAAATTGGAAAAGCAAAAATAAATTACTTTACTTAAATATTTTGAACAATGACCACTTTTAAGTAAATTTTTTTCACTTTTTTTATTACTTTTTCTACTTAAAAGTGGTTATTGTTCAAAATATTTGGGTAAAAGTAAATTTTTATTTATTTTTTTGTCTTGTTGAGATGAAACAAAAGGTCCAAAAAATTTGGCACAAAATGAACAAACGCGAAAAAAATTTAAATAAGGACAAAACGACATTTTTTTTCAAAAAGTGTTAATGGAACATCATCTTAGCTTATGAAAATTAGACAACTTGATCTGCTATAATCTCTTCAATCCCTTCATTTATGTGCCATAAAACAAAAAGATTTAGTAGGAAAGTTGGAGAGTTTAGGAGATTTTTGGTGTAATGAATGAAGAGAGATATATAAAGAAATGAGAGTAATAATCAGGGAGAAAATTTATTGGGACCGAGCGCAAAGAGGGATTGAGTATTAGACTTCAAACTGAACACATTCTTCGATTCATTGAATGCTCTAGGGGTGTACAAGGTTCGGATTGGTTCGGTTCTCTAGAAAATCAGTAACCAGACCTTTTCAAACGGTTCTAGAAAATTGGGAACCAGAACTTAACCAATATATGCATGGAACCTAATGAGAACCAAATCGCAGGACTGGTCTAGTTTTGGTTCGGTTCCGATTCTATTCCAATAAACATCCAAACACTTATTCACAAAATATGAACTTATAAAATTAAAGAAATATGAAGACAATCTGCTGAAATAGGAAGTGAAGGAATAAAATAAAGGCTTTCTTAATAATGAAATTTCATCTCTAAATAAATTAAGTTTAGTAAGAAAAAGATTAACCTATAAAATTCAAATACATATTTAATTACATACACATATGTATATCTATATTTATCTTAATTAAGAATCAGTAATAGAACCAAAATTAATGGTTTTTATTTTTTTAGAACCTTAACCTGACTGTAATTTTGTTTTATAAAATTTAATTTTGATATAATAATGGAAGAAAAGAAAAAATAGGGAAAAAAATGGGAGGGAAATGGGACGCGGCTCCTGTCCAGTGAGGGTTTCCGTCCAATCCTGGCCGGTCTGTCTTGTTTCGACAAATGTCAAGTTTGTTCAATGATCGGATCCATCTATATTGTAGATCTCGTCGAGACACATGGTCTTGAAAAAAATCATGTCCATCCGATATCGTTCAATACACGGTTGGACCACATTTATTTTGGAGAAATGGATGAAAGGGGTTTCAATTCAGTGTGGGTATTTTTTTTTCCAAAATATATTGATTACAATTGCATATTAAACAATATTGGACCGACATGATTTTTGGCATGGTTATAGGTCTTGACGAGATCTATAATATGGACGGATCCAATCAATGAACGAACTCAAAATTTGCCGAAAAAAGGCCAACTGGCCGGGACTGGACGGGACCGTCACTGGATGGGAGCCGAACTCGGGAAATGGTAGTGCGTGGGACACGGTATAATTTTTTAATAGGACCTAGATATTTTTGAATTTTCCTTCTATCTTCTTCCTGTCCTCCCTTCTATAAAGTAGATGATCGGTCAGAAAGTTTCTCAATCCCTCTTCAGACTGTACAAACCCTGGCCGTGCTTACATCTCCTTCAAGAAAAATGGCACCCTTTCGAAATGCAGGACCAAAACAAACCCTTTCGTCATCATCTGGAGAAGAAGAAGAAGAAGAAGAAGACACATCATCATCAGAAGGAGAAGAAGCAGAGCTAGAAAAAAGTAAGATTTCCACTTCTGCACCCAAAAAACCCTCCGCTCAAAACCAACCAAACACATCTAAAACCCGCCCCTCACATCCCCAACCCTCGTCCTCATCCAACTCCGAACCCGATTCCCCGTCTCGTCCCGACCCGAAATCAAAACCCATTTCTAAGGCGGCTCCTACGAGGAAGGCTAGCGGCGCTGTGGAGGAAATGGCAAAGAAAAAACAGTTGTTTGGTGAAGATGATGAAATTACTATTTTGAAGGGGATGATTGGGTTCAAGTCGGAGAAAGAGGTCGAACCCGGGTCTGACATGAACGGGTTCCTCGAATTCGTGAAGGAATCGCTGCGATTCTCCGGCGCTACAAAGACGCAGCTGTACGAGAAGATGCGGAGGTTGAGGCAGAAGTACGAGAATAATGTGACGAGAGGGGAAAAAGTCGGCAAGGACCACCTAGTGTTTTCGAGAGCCCACGAGAAAATAGCCTTCGACTTGTCCAAACAGATATGGGGGAATATTGGAGGTAATGGTGTGGGAAGTGGAAAGGCAAAGGTTAATGCGAGTGTGAGGAAGAGTGGAAGTCGAACCGGCAGTGTGGGTTTGCGGAAGGGCGGAAAAAAGAGGAAGGTTGAGAGAATGGAAGTGGATGCGGAGGTTGAGGCGCGTGCGCGGGGGTTTTGGTCAGGTGGTTTTTGTGGAAGCGTTGGTGGGTTGAGTTTGGGAGAGAAGATTGTGAAGGTTGGGTTGGGGTTGATTAGTGATTCTAATAAGGTGGAGTTCGAGGGGAAGTGCAAGAAGTTGAGGGTGGAGGAGACGGAGCTTTACTCGAAGAAGTTGGGCTTGATTTGCGAGCAAATGGAAGCGGTGATAGAGGTGATGAAGTCACAAGGGGATTGAGGGTTTAGTCAGGTACATTCTGGATTTTTTTGTTGCTGATTACTAATGGTAAGACAAGGGTGTTAGGTTTGTTATTGTTTTTGTGTCTCTAGCATTTTGGCAATGAACTGGTTATGATGATTCTGTGGTAACTGGTCCTTTTTTGTGGTGTTCGTAAACAATGCGAAAGGCAAGGGTTTTAGGTTTGGTGGTTGTTTTTTGTTTCTGGAGCCGTTCTGGGAATTAACTGGTTAATGATTAATTTGTAGTATCTTTGTTTCTTTGCTAACAATATGCTCATATTCTCGGGGGTATACCCTCTTTGCGTTACAAATACCTTCCTTCAGCGCATTTGAAGTTTACTTCAATGGTTTATCTTCTTGACCTTGAAGACTGGAATTGTCTTGTATGCTTTCTAATTACCCTGTTGTTCTTTCTTTGCTCCTATCTTTGCAATATGCCCCTATTTACAGGGAGTATACCCTCTTTGCGTTACCAATACCTTCATTCAGCGCATTTGAAGTTTACTTCAATGGTTTATCTTCTTGACCTTGAAGACTGGAATTGTCATGTATGCTTTCCAATTACAAGGGAGTAGCTGATCCATTTCATCTCAGTATTCAAGCCATTTTGGTTTGTTAATATTTCTTTCATATGATTCCCTAGAGAAATCACATGGGTACTCTGTTCTCTCCCCTTTATAATACTACTACCTGTTGTATTTGCTCATGTGGCAAAGGCTAGGTTGTCATGATAAATTGATTGTTTGGTACCCTCAAATGGTTCTTTCACATTCAAATATAATTGAACCTTTTGTGTTCATGTGTGTTGTGCTTATCTAATTATGCTCAACCAAATCATGATTTTCAAAACCATTTTGCGGGCTATTGTCAATAATGGTGCATCTAGGTATGTGATCTCTCTTTGAACTTTTAGTTCAATACTTGTCCAGTTGAATGTCCACTATTGAGATATATTTGATGAATTGCGTTGCTTGATACTGTATACTTTATTCATTTGGTCTCTTTTTCTTTATTTTTCAATATCAGAGCAATTCATTCAGCAATTATAAAAACATGTAGTGCTATATAGCTGGGATAGTTCATTTTCAAGACATTTTTGTCACCTGGGACTGGGTACTTGGTTTGTTGTGAGGAGGCAATATTTCAAACTCATCTTAATTTGGTTGAGTAACCGTACGTTTACCCTTGAGCAAATGTTTACAGTGATGGCCCATATTTTGTAGTTTTTTTTTTATCAGAATTTTTTTTTCTTTGATCAGGCCCATGTTTTGTAGTTGCCTGTGATCACTTACCCCATTTAAAAGCTAGTACCTGTATCCGATTTAATAGATCAACCCGTTGATTGCTGGAGAAAGTGGGTTTGTTCTATGATTCAAATATTATTTATGTTTATTTTGATCTTTGAAAGACCCAGGATCATATGTTTCCCAATGATTTTGCAGCTGTCTTCTGTGAACAACTTTTGGTTCATAAGTTGTGTTACCTGTATCTGTGTTTTGATTTTGTCTTCATAAATTTTAGATGAATTTGGAATAAATTTAGCTGCAGTCAGGGTAGAGACTGATAAATGGTCATCGCCCCTTTGTTTTTGACAGAAACTTGGCTGTGGTTATACCACTGGTCTCAATGATTTTGGACAGCTAGGCATATCAGATGATAAAAGCTACATTACTGCTATCTGAACCTTATTGGCCTGTTCTCACTCTTTCATTTCCTTTTCCATTTTTGGAGTGATGGTTGTTCAGGGAAACATTGCTATTGAGATCTTTTGCAGTCTCTATTATGAAGTTTTCACTTATTTGTTTCCTTCATATTTTCTTTGCTTCAATGCTTGCCTGGTCTTTCTCCGTCGATTACATTCTGGAATCAGAACTGTCATTTGGGTTGTCGTCAACCCCAATGTGAGGGAAGCACTGTGGGTTCTCATCCATAATTTTTCCTACACGCCAAAAATTAGAAATCCAAATATCTGAATGATTCAACGGGCACAATGTTAAAAAAGCTAGCCCTTTATTGATGTTTGGAGCTTTAGTTTTGAGTGTTGGCTAGTCATAATAGCTAAGAAAGCCCTCTTATTTTGGTATTGTACGTGCTCTATGAGGGAACTGAGATTTGGATATAGGTTTTATCCACATCTAAATTGCACTGAAAGGGACACACGACACCGACAATCGGAATGCAAATTCCCAAAAAATGGAGGACACTACAAATTGAAATGTATACTTATGGAGTTTTATTTAGTACCAGATGATTAAATAAAAATGATGAAAATGCAAAAATTAGGTGGTAGTTATAGGAATATACATATATGCCTTCGTTGCATATTTCATTAGTTCATTCAAATTTGTCATTGCATCATTTGCAGAAGTTTTCTAGTAAACGTGTTTCATCATTCGCATGTTTCATTACAGTCTTTCAACCATCGTCTAACACAAAAATGAAAAGTTTTTTAAGCTTTAACTTGAGCCTTTTATCTCATTTGACACCCCTAAAGTGTTGCTTGAGTGTCTATTGAGTGTCTCGAGAGTGTCCGAGCATGTACCGAACGTGTTTTGATTCTTCCCAGATTGTCAATTTGCAAAAATTAAAAGAAAGTTAAGACTTAAGAAACTTCTAATTTGAGTGTCAACACGTGTTCGGAGAGTGTTGATGTCCGACATTGGTACGTGACCTCTGGCAACATGTCTTTGCTTCCTAGATCCTTATATTTTCTCTTTAGTATATGGGAGAGGTGTGTCGCCGGTAACACTAATGAAGAATTTGGTGGAAGAGAGCCTAAATTTGTGCAATAGTACGAGTTTTCTTGCTTCCAGCTCTCCTTATGAAATTGGTTGGTTATGGCACTTGATGAGGTACTTCAGTTCAGTGACTTTTGTACGATTTTCTTTCTGGTTTGGGTTGCAAGCATGGGGCAACTAAAGAGTTTTTACTTGCTACTACTCGAGGAATGGTGATAAAACATTTCATGTGCTTTAAGAAATCTGTGGTGCAACCATCGCTAGTTTTTCATATGGATGGATTTCCATGTGATTATCGGTGCTTCATGTACATTTCCTTGAAGCTTGTTAAAACACAGTTTATTCTGACTTGTTATGGTTATGAAGTGACACAAGAGTATCTGTTCTGTCTTGGTCGTACTTTTGTTGGTCTTGGGGGGGGATTTGGGGCTATGCAGTGCGCTAAAAGGCGGGATTAATTGCCGATTAATCGGAAATTTGGGCTGACCGATGAGATTAATGGCTAAAAGGTTGAATTAGGCGGCTAGAAGATTAATCGGACTTTGGCGGAGATTAATCGCCGCTTAATTGGTCGGCGTGTAGGCGGCGATAGGCGATTAATCGATTCATGGGCGATTAATCGGCTAATGGGCGATTAGGCAAGGTAAATATGAATTTTTAGAAAACGAAGGGGGTAACTGTTATACTCATACCAGGTTATTTAGGGCTTCGAATTACTGTGTTAGGGCTCTCATTCGTTCAGCCTCTCATCGATCTGGGTCTGGGGAGAAACCCAGTCATCGCCTACTGCCGACGCCAGTACATCGACGATCGCCTCCCATCATCGACACCGGTCATCGTCGACGCTAGTCATCGCCGACGCCTTTCATCACCATTCATCGCCACTGCGCCTCATTGTTGACTGTTGTAACTCTCGATCCCTCTCTCTTGATCCTCCTCTCTCTTTGTAATCTCTCTCTCTCTCTCTCTCTCTCTCTCTCTCTTTGTGTGTAATTTCTCTCTCTGTAATTTCTTGATCCCCCCTCTCTGTAGTGTGTAGTATTTTTTTTTACAAAATTTAACACTTGAGTCTGAGTAGCAGAGTAGTGTAGTATTGTAAATTTATGGTTTGGACCGTTTGGTGTAGGCCGTAGCCGTGTAGACCGGTAGACGTGTAGTAACTAGTAAGTATTGATGGTAGAGAAGATATATCACATCAACTAGAAAAACTGTGATTATTGATGGTAGGGAGGTTGTAGAATATTTAAAAAAAAAAAAACCCGACTAATTGCTAAAAGGCGATTAATGGCCGATTAATAGGTCTCGAAGCTTGAAGGTGGTCGGCCGCCCGCCTAGCGCCGAGCGCTTTTTAGAACATTGGGGCTATTGTTTGAGTTGTTGCAGAGAGGCCCACCTTATTGTAAGTTGTTTGTATTTATGGTGCATTTAAGCCCGAAACACTCATTTCGGCCTGATTTGTTTCGAGTTTTTCTTGCTTGGATTTGTATGATAGAGGACGCAAAGGTTAGTGATAGTGAGCGTATTAGGTGTTAGATAATTGTTTCCTCTGGCCCTTCAAAATCTTGTGTTGAATTTGTATGTCTCGGTTGATAGTTTAATTAACTTTGCCTGGAACCTTAGCTTCAACTGTTATTCTATTTGATTTTTTTCAAAGCATAATTCCAAAGGACAGAGTTCTCACATGCGTAGTAGAAGCGTTCTAATGGCAACAAAAACCAACTACGACAAATTATAGGTGCAGTGGCCATTCGTAAGTCTTTCTATGAAAAAAGCTTCCAGTGCAGTGAGATCACTAGGCTACATATTCATAGAGGGGGTATAATCAGGTATCAGTGTTCCTGTCTTGTGGTTTTTTCTTGTTAGTCTTTCTATGAAAAAAGCTTCCATTGTACTTCCATTGTCTTGTTATATCGTTATTAAAATTGTTCTCACCTGCTCTCTTCCTTGCCTTTTTTTTTTCTTACATTAGTTTGCGAAACGGAAAAAAGTTGGATCTCTAGCTTAGTGAGAATACTGTAATACTGTTATGATGCCTCATTTAATATTGCTAGCTAGAGAGTATTGATTATTGGCTAGAACTATTCTTTTCTTTCTGTATGTATCAGAAGATATTTCCAAGGTTTTAGATGCAAGCTAGTACAATTATTCAACTCTTGCATGTAAGTTAGGTGTCTAATTTTCTTTTCTTCAAGAATGATAGCTTCAAGTGTATGGGTTGTATCTTCGTTTCAACTACTATGTTCAACTTGTAGACCCACTCTTGTGCCTCTTGAATAATGTTGAATGATTTGTGTGACTGAATATTCCTCCTTAGTGCTGCCCCACAAGTCTATTTGTAGCAATTACTTGCTACCATTGATTTGCATTTTTTGTTGTTGCTTTGAGTTATGAACGGTTCAGATTACCATAATAAATGCCCACTAGAAAGAATTTAATCTCTTAACTTTTATGCATAAACTCACCACAGTTAAAATTTTCTACATTTTCCACTATTATTTATCCATTTGGGAAGCCTATCTACCATTTTGGCTATCATGTTGAGAACTTAAACAAATTCGACCGTTGGGTTGGTGAGTTTTATCTACCTGGTTTACTTTTCTTTCTGGGACCTTTGGGTTTTGTAGTATTGGATACACTGTAATATGTGAGGATTCGTTTAGAGCTTATGCGTAAAAATGGCTTTTTGATCATCAGTCAAGTAATTTTCATTGTGAAAGTCCGGAGGCAAAAGATTACATCATGATAGACAGTAATGAAACCAAAACTACTAAATCTAAAACTAAAGTACACCCACCGAAGAAGCAAAAAATACACCCACACACCATGTGTTGGTGTATTTTGAGTGCATCTATTTATTACATTGAGGGTAACCCTCTTTAACATTACAGACTTTAACATTACATTGAGGCGTATCAAATGTCTATTCCTAAAAAGTGATGCCCTCTTTAACATTACAGACTTTAGCACATGTATGGACCGGTCTTGCGACATTTCTCAGAACCTTAGTGACCGCCACATACTCAAATGACTCAACAACTTCAAAGATTTCTACCAAAACTGGTTTAACAAAAACATCAACATGATCAGAACATTGTAACCCTTGCACAAGAGCTAGGCAATCTGTGAGAATTTCCACTCGAATGAAATGAGCATCTCTAGCCCATCGCAATGCATCCAGCACTGCTAATGCTTCAACCATCACAGCAGAGGATGCAAAAACCTTCCTAGCCTGTTTTTTTTGTAGAACAAAAGAAGCACCTGAAAGCGGACACCACGCAGCTGCTCCCCTCCAAGTGCGTAAGCACTAAGCACCATCAACCAAAAACTTCGGAACACCCTCCAACCGGACTTCCCCCACGTTGCTGCAGAATCACACGGTTTGGACACCCCTGCCAGTGCCTCCCTTCCCTGGCTCTACCATCCCCTTTTTTGCCTTTCCCATGAAAGCCACAAAGAAGCTTCAGCAGAGAATACGCCATACGAAGCCCCTCCTCAAAAACTCCCTCTATCCCATTAAACACCCTCTTATTCCGTACTCGCCACATCGCCCATAACAGAGAGATAGCCCTCCCAAACTGCCCATTTTATCAGGCGCTCCCTTAAGCCACCCCAGCAACCAATCTTTGAACGGCGCCGGGGATCCTACTAAAAAGTCCAACCTAAGCAACCAATCTTTGAAACATGACAGAGATTAGGGATTTTATACTTCTTTATTTACACAATTCGGATCCATATTATCCACATTTTGAGAAAGATAGATTGCTAGACGATTTTGGAGTAACAAGTTTAAAACATTTATTTGTACCGATTTTGGTTGAACATCTCGCTGACGGCGTAATTGATATTCCAGATTAGTTGATCTAGTAGGCCAGCTACCAAGTTATTAAAAAATTAAAGCCATCAAGACCATCGATTCTTTCCGCTATTTCTTCCTCCTCCATTTCAATAAAAGTTGGGGAGAAATAATTGTGAATTCAAACTTTTTGATATTTTAGTGTCTTCGGATGACCTAATGGCGTTTTCATTTGAACCATTGATGTTTTTGGAAACTAACTTAGGTAAGTGCTTTAAAAACATATGCATAAAACGAATATATTTCAGTTAGTTCCTTCATGCCTATTCATTGATTTTCGTTATTTATTTTCGAGTCCAATAGACTTCTACTACTGCAGAATCTACTAATCGCATTTAAGGATAGAATAACTTTGAAAGAGTTAAGGTAGAATATAGGGATGAGCAGTGGCATTTTGAAATTAGAAATTGAAATTCTTTTGTTTTCCGCTTTTTGAAATACAGGGATGAGTAGGTAGAATTGGGAATTGAACTTCTTGTTTTCCTCTTTTTCAAATCCCAACTATCCACTCGAGCTAAGAAATAAATCTTCCAACAAACTAGTACAATAAATCAAATCAGAAAATTCTCAAAAGAGGAGTCAAAAGGAAAGAGGGTGAGAAACAAAATCAACCTTCCAAAGCGTAACCCATAAACTCTTTTGTACCACTGGAACTGGTGTTCCAACATTTTGTCACAAAAGGGTGGCTAAGAAGCTCAGTCACTGTCCCTCTCTTCCTCCAATCCCTTTCCAAACACCTCCACACAAAACTCTGAAACTCAGGCGATGCCGTCTCCAGCATATCCATCCTCTCTCCAAAGCAGATCGCGCACATTACCGTCGCCCAGTCCGGCTTTTGCCCGGGACTAATCAGCAGAAAATGACCCATGTGGCATTGCAGCACCACCAATCCAAGCGACCAATATCTCCCACAAACTCATCGGAGAATTTGCCATCCCACCTCTCTGGATCAAATCTTTCTGGACTCATATACGCACATGTCCCCATACAATTGGCTTGATGAGACGCTGTTACATTGAGCTTCCTCGACACTCCACTCACCCCAAAATCCGCAATTTTTATCTCTCCTTTGTTGTTAATTAACAAGTTTGATGGTTTTATATCTCTGTGCACTATTTGCAGGGAATACAGATAGTGCAATCCTTCTAACACATGTCTTGCTATGCCGGAGATTGCCGGCTCAGGCAGTCTCCGATGCATAAGCAAGACGTCGTGCAGAGATCCTGCTTCCATATGCTCCATGATGAAGCAGAGACCACAACCATCACTATCAGGATCACCTTCACTAGTGAAAACACCATGGCACTTCACTATGAGCGGTGAGTCTATTTGTTTGAGGATCTCAGCCTCCTGTGCGGCCTGATGCCGAATCACCACTGCCGTTTTGTCAAATCGAAGGACTTTCAAGGCGTAAATGGAGGCAGTGCGGCGGTGGCGGACTTTGTAGACTACACCGCCGTTGCCGTGGCCGAGGACCGCCAGTTTCTCGAGCTCAAGTAAGCTATTGATGCCTGGGGATTCAGTAGATGACGGCGATGGTTGGGGACTCTGGCGGAACATTTCCGCCGGCGGGGCTGGAGAGGGCAGTGATAGGCTTAGTGCTCGTTGGTGTGTCCTCTCTCTAACCAGTGCCATTTTTCACTCTGATCACTCTCTCACAATTGAAATGTACTTAACAGTCAGTCGATGGGCTATTTTATACACATACGTTGAATGTGGTACATGCATATGTACGACTATTAACAATTTAACATCCCGCAGTTTAAGGGCAGGCGAGGTGCAGGGGTTCGATTTGACGAGACCTTGACCGCGGTATAGACTAGGGATCTCCCTCTGCTGCTGGACCTGCAACAAGTCACAATGGCTAGGGTAGCCCAGTGACCCTCCGACGATCAAGTTAAATCTCAGGGGAGAATGTAGATCTAGGGTTAGCGAAGAATGACATACCTCTCAAAGATGAGTATCCCTTTGTATTTATAGACCTAGGTTTACTTGGTCTCCAAGCTAACGGGTGGAGGGTACGCTCGGGTAATAGCCTCGAGTGACGTCATACGTGACGGAAAAGGCAAAGCGGTTACGGAGCACATGGCCATATCTGATTCCAATGATTACATTTACCACGTAACCTTCATGGACCCCATCCGGCACAACTATCTTCCTTAGGTGTCCTCGGGAACTCCGGTACGGATATGACATGACCTCGGTTATGTCATAACCAAGGTTATGTTACCGACCGGCAAACCAGGGTTATGTCACCGATCGGAAAACAGAATAGCACATTGGGGTCCACTTCCTTTAACTTGCTGGCTAGACCCTTTCGAGACCTCGGTTCCCGATGTTTAGGCATAGTTACCGAGCTCATAACCGAAGCCACCACAATAGCCCCTTAACTTACTAGAGCGTCAATTCTCTGCTTTGGGGAGTTAACCCTTTTCGTGAACCGTCATGCTTGATCATCTAATACATAGATTACCGAAGAGAGGAACAACATCGGTAATTACCGGAGTGCTAGCCCCAGCGCTAGGAGCCACGTGTCGATCATCGCCGAGGACATTGACGTCATGAGCTGCCTCGGCACGTGCCGTATCAGTTGATTGGTACGGGCCGTCCTTTCGGGGACATGTGTTGAGGATCCTGTGGCTCGGTGATTCGGCGCTCTGACCTCGGTGTAGAACCTTCGCTTTTGTCCGTCAGATGGAGCCACGTGTCAGCAATCCAACGGCTCGGTGCACGACGCTTCGTTTCCCGCGTGCCCCCCTTAAATCGTCCAAATATAAAAGAGGGAGAGAGAGGGAGGTCGGGCAACTTCTCTCCGCTTTGAAGACAAACCGCCGCGCCATTGCTTTTTGCTTTTCGATCGAGATTTCGAGCGTTTTGGCAGTGGATCTTCACACGAATCTTAGGTATGATGTTCCTCTTGCACCAATTTTCGTGTTTTGAACATTTTCTTCAAGTTTTTCGTCGATTTTGGCATGCATTTGGGCTGAACCACCGCTCGCCGTTGTCTGGTTCATGGCGGCGCTGGACTCCTTCGGCGCTGTTCGTACTTTTCCCGAGGCCTGTATTCTTCCCGAGGCCTATATTCTTCCCGAGGCCTTTATTCACCTGAGACCATAGGAATAATTACAAACCCTGGGACTTTTCCAGAGGAGGAGTTTTCCGACGAAGGCCGAGGTCTTAGAGACTTCGAGGAGCAACGACCATTCTGTCCCCAGCATTAGATCCTCTTGCTTTTTCCTTAGGCATATAGCTAACGGGTTTCTGCAAATTTTCTTTTTTGTTAGGTAGGGGCGAATGGTCATCGAGCTCTCCTCGGACAGTTCCAGTAGTTCAGGTTCTTCTCCCGTTGAAATTCCCGAGGATATCCACTAATCACTTCGGATCCGAGCGTTTTTCCGAACTCCGATTGACCATATTGAACCGTTTGATCCCTTTAGAGCTCCTCGTGAGGTAACGACATTTGATCCCCGAGGAATGGAAGCTCCTAGTACCTTAAACCAAGGACCAGGGCTGTTCGCGGATGCCCCCGAGGAGGTCCGGGGATGCAGAAGACCAATGAGGTCGTGTCCTTATAGAAATCAATATTTCGACGGCTCTTTGGCTCCTTACACCGAATTCAAGAGAGTTTACAGCATTCCCCCGGATGTTGAGGTCCGGCTACTACCGAATAACGACCCCAAGGATCTCCCTTATCGATAGGGGAGGTTGATCTTCCCCTTGATGGCAATCACCGAGGGGGGCATTAGATTCCCCCTTCACCAGTTTGTTCGACTGGTGCTCCGAACCCTTTCCCTCACCTCCTCTCAGCTCACGGTGAATTCTTATCGGATTATCACCAGCATTATAGAGCTGAGGAGGCAATACAACCTTACCTTTGGACTCGAAGAGCTCTTCGGCCTATACTTGTTAGGGGTCAACCGAGAGAGCGATCGTCACTACCTCTCCTGAGGACTGGATATAATACGTTCCTTATCGACCACCTCCCCGATTCTGAAGAATGGGCGAATATTTACGTCTCGGTCACCGGGAACTTTATGTTTGGGCTCGGGGAGAGCGTGGATACCACTACCACGGTTCAGTTCAAGGTCAGAGCTCTTGGTCGGTAGAATTTCTTCCTCAGTACGCATATCGTATATCTTTCCAGACTTGCATGTAATGACTCTTTTCTCTTGATGTTTTCTTGCAGCTAAGGGCGCTGTTACGGGGCTTCGGGAGATAGCTATCCGGGCACGGATAACAGCCGCCTACGTTATTCCTATCACGAACTGATACGCCCTTAAGCTACTCGGATATTCCCCTACTTATACTAGCTACTTGAAGAAGAGGCTGAGGTAGCAGGGGGTTCCTCGAGCAGGTCGGGGACGAGGCAGAGGGAGAGGTAGAGGGGAGGAAAGGAGCAGCGGAGGGGTCGGTACCCCGGAGACAGAGGGGAGTAACTCAGGTCCTCGGCGCATAATTCGAGAAGAGATCAATCGGGAGACACCTGAGAGAACCGGGCTCAATGAGGAGATGAGTGGTCGCGGAAGGGAGGTTCTTAACTTACGGCGCCAAAGGCCACGGGGCCGAGGCACCGGTGCTGTGATCGGCTCGCCAAGAGCCGGCACTTCCAGGGTAGTCCCTGTTTCTTCGCAAGAGCCTCCGAAGAAGAGGGCTCGGACCGAGGAAGTGGGCTACGACCGATGAAGGGATAGGGAGACGATCCTGATCGAGGAGGGAGAAGTCCGAGGAGACGGAGGAGATGAAGCAGCCGGGGGGGGGGGGGGGGAACCAATGTGGAAGCTAGGGTTCCAGCAAGAGAGGTCCCTTGGGCTCCCGAGGTCTGATATTATGCGGGGTGCCTGATTCATCAAGCCGACAGTGCTTCCACTAATATCGGGATGGCGTTCGGGCTGCTTCGGTCTTGCATTCTTCTAAAGGATGCTCGAGCTATCAAAGGCTGCACCGAGGACCTGACAGGGGAAATAGCACAGGCGCTTCTGAATGTAAGTTGCTTTTCTTCAACCCCTTTCCGATTGAATATTGGTTTTGATCGACATCTTCTATTTTGTGTTGGCAGTCCGGTGCTCAGGCATTGGTTGTAAATGACAGATGCGAGGCACATGAGCATGAGATAGAAGAGCTGAAATAGGCTTTTGGGCAGAAGGAGGATGACCTGAAGATTGCTCGGGAAACTTGCGATCTTTACGTCGCGGATTTCCAGAGGTGTGACAAGGAGAGGGTGCTTGCCGAGGGTGGAGCTGCAAAAGCCGAAGAGGATGCAACTACTCTGAGGGTCACCCGAGCTCGTGAGGTTGAAGGTGCGAGGAATAAGGGTTATGATGAAGGTTGGGACGCGACCGGAGTAGAATACAAAAAGCATGTTTGGGAGATTGAGGCTGAGCTTCACAGAGATCGTTTCCTGGACGGACTACGCTTTGGCCACGAGACCTTGTTAAGCAAACTTGATCTTCTTGAAGACTCAGAACTCCGAGCCGTGCCCCAACCTCCTCTTGAAGAGCTCGTGCTACTCGAGGAATAGGATGAAATGGTGCCGAACCCGAAGGAGTTGCAAGCACCCAAGAATCAGGTTGATCCCAATGCCCCCGCTCTTGTTGATGCATAGAGGAACTCCACTCCTTTTGTAAACACCTCAATCTGGGCCTCAAGGGTTCTTTGAATGTTCCGATGATGAAATAAAGGAAACGATACCTTCAAGAGCTTGGATAAAGGACTTCCTCTGCCCAAAAGCCCAACCAAAAGCCCAAAAAACCCCTGGACTAGACCTAGAATACTGAACGGAACACCTCTACATCGCACGACATAATAGAATTCATTACGCCGCACGAGGTCATGAGGATAACCGCACGGCGTTTTAAGTAAAGTTTCGGCTGGCTTAGAAAGCTGTCGGCCATGCTCACCTGAGCCACAGCTACAAAATGGCTTAGCTGAAAAAGGGCACTTCTATGCCGCCTAAAAAAACACCTCCCCCATTTGAATTCAAAATCCTTGGCTCTTGCCTATAAATACACCCCTCCACTCAAGTGAAAGGGGCCCCTAACTTTCTTTCTCTCTCATGATGCTTTTACACTCATTCCTTACTCCCAAGTCTTGAGAAGGTGCTCCAAAAACATTCTCAAGGCCTCTCTTTTCTCAAAATGCTCCATCTTCTCCTTCACCATCAAAGTTAGTCTTTTACTCACTTTGAGATCTCATCCACTAAAACAGCCAACAACCACACATACCCGCACCCATCCTATCTCATCCGATCTCATCCCTGTTCATCCATCAACATCCGCCTTTGTCCAAGTTCAAGATCAAAGGTAAAAAAAAAACAAGTTTCCTTGGGTTAGGCTCAGTCCTGACCCTGAGGGAACTTTTCTGTATTTAGGCTCACCCCCCTTTTGGTTAAATACTGACTCAAAATCTATTTTTGAAAACAAAAATAGTCACTGTGTAGAATATACCACGCTGTGCGGCATTTTGGTACGTCGCACGGTGTAGTATGTTAAAATGCACGGTCTTTTATTGGTCTCTGTTAGACTGTCTGGATCATGTCTATTCTTCATCAAGCTTGCTTGTATTGCTGAAACATTGTCATCAGTAGCTTCAGAATAAGACTATATCTACAAGCCATGTTTTATTTCTTGAATAAGGTCTATTTGCTTTCTCAAATGATCCAAATACATCAAAACTTGTTCCCAATTCATGGCTTGAAGAAAGAGGTACCGTTCTGAAACAAAGTAATGGCTGGGTACTTTCTGATATCTTTAAAGAGTCATGCATGAGATATCGATAGTATTGAGCGTTGTTATAAGCACTGATGAAAGTCTGATAGCAGCACAAGTAGACCGCATGGCATATCATAAGGCCGTGCGCGGTCTTATGATAGGCCGTGCGCGGTCTTATGATAGGCCGTGTCGTGTGGTTCTGATCCAGATGGCCTATTGGTCATCCATTCCATTCTGTATCATACCATTTGCTCACCATTTCTATACAGGCAGCACCACATACACGTCAATGTGATATATTTCTCATGTCCCTTCCCCTTTTGCTTGTTTGTTAAAGAGTTCTATTTTCCAAAAGATTATGAAAGATTCCCCTTTGAAAATGTTTACTAGAGACCGTTTTCATCGGACGAGTGGGGTGCTTTTCAACAAAACCTTCCCCATTCGTAATGTGGCTCCCGAACCCAAAGTCTCGACGTTTTTCGCTAGACCAAAAGCCTTTTTCAAACGAGTTCTCGATTTCTCGGATCATCCATCTCGAAAATTCGGGTGGCGACTCTTCAAGTGTGCGCTGGGCGGGGAACCCACACCTCTCTTCTCTGAAAAATACTTTGAAGTTTTGTGATTTGCCATTTGACTGGACGGCTCCGGACATTTGGAGTTTGCCGTTCCAGAGTTTGTAAATATTTCTTGTTGTGATAGGTGCCGAACATTTGGCCGAAGCCTGATCGTTTGTAATGGTTTTAAGTAGGATTTGAGCTTGTGATCCACTGTGATTTTTGTGAATGAATGCTTTCTTTTCCTGAATGTTACGTTTATCTTTGAAATGCTTGTATGAATTTATGGTTGCTGCTCGAGTGTTGTTCCCCCTGCTTTGGTGAGACTTGTGGAGTTGTGAAACAAGTTTAACTGAAGCATGAGCCGAAGCATTCGCCAAACATAAAAAGATGTTAATTCAGAGAAAGATGGTTTGTTGGTACCTCTTGCTTTGGTCGGACCTGCTGTGTATACAGGCAGGGAGGGAACCGAAGCATAGGGGTTGATTTTCGAAGCCCCAGCCTTTGGGAGGGTCGGAAGGGGCCGAGTGATCTAATCCGAAGCAAGTATTTAGTAATTTTTGAATTTTCATGCCCCTACTTCTAGTTAGGGTGATTCGGCTATTTGTTTAAGAAATTAGATGAGTGATGTGTAAACTCATGAGTCGGTGGGGCTGCTAGGGGATTTGGGCTGGGGTCCTGAAGGTGAGATGGCGTAGGCCAAGACTTCGGGACGCAGCGAAACCGAGCAGCGAATGACTATAGGTGGGTCGATATAAGGGGCTCGGGAAAAAACCGAGTATCCTTAAAGCGAACGACCGTAAGTCCAAATGACCACAAAGGTCGGGGAGACTTTGAGGGAGTTTTGCCCGATGGGATTACCCAGGAGAAGACATAACCCCTGAAGTCGAAATAAAACGGTCCGGTCGATAACGAACCGAATGGAAAAAGTAAATAACAGAAACAGAAAGAACAAGCATTGGCAAGAAAAGACAATTCTCATTGACACTTGTTTGGTACTGTCATTACATAAGTAGGTTGTCCCCAAAACAAAATTATTTAGATAAAAACCGATAGAAGGGAGAGTGATGGATCTTCGGAACCGAAGGGCTGCTAGCCATAAAACTTCTTCAGGTTGTTTGCATTCCAGGTTTTAGCAATAGGAGAACCGTCTAGCTTCTCCAACTTGTAATTTCCTTAGCCGAGGTGCTTAAGAACTCGGTAGGGGCCCTCCCAGTTGGGCATTAGGTTTCTTTTCTTGGATTTCTCCACCACCTTTTTCCAGACAAGGTCGTCTGGTTTCAACGACCTAAGACGGACACTTCGATTGTAGCCCTTTGCAACCTTCTGTTGGTACGACGCGAGCTTGATCTTTGCGTTTTCACGTTCCTCCTCGGCCAAGTTGAGATCCGAAGCGATGCTGTCGTTGTTCACTGACTCGTCGAAATTTTCAGTACGCATTATTGGAAGCCCAACTTGGAGGGGAATGACTGCCTCCATTCCAAATGCCAAGGAGAAGGGAGTGCGACCGGTGGATCGTCGAGGTGTAGTACGGTAGCCCCACGTACCCTAGGTAGCTCCTTGGCCCATTTGCCTCGGCATGACTCGAGTCAGCGCTTGAGTTCGGATGAAATTGTCTTGTTTGCATCCTCGGCTTGTCCGTTACCCTGGGGGTAAGTCGAAGTGGATGTGTCCCATTTGATGCCGTATCTAATAGGGATCGGTATTTCTGACCGATAAACTGTCATCCGTTGTCCGTGATGATGGCGAAGGGGACACCGAATCGTGAAATGATATTTAGCCAAACCAAACAAATGATGTCTGTTTCTTCAATAGTTACCAAGGGCTCGGCTTCGACTCATTTTGAGAAATAATCGATGGCGGTTAAAAGGAACTTGAATCCTCCCGGAGCAACGGGGAGTTTACAGATGATATCCATGCCCCATTGAGAGAAAGGCCAAGGGCTGGTGAGAGGGCTAAGGTCCCGAGCTGGCTGGTGGATGATAGGGGCGAACATTTGGCATTTCCTACAACGCTTGACAAATTCTTCAGAATCCTTCTTCATTATTGGCCACCAATAGCCCTAGGAGATGGCTCGGTGAACAAGGGACCGTCCACCAGAGTGACACCGCTATCGTCGGCGTAGAGCTCTTCGATGATGCCCGGTACTTGGTGGGGGTGTGCAACCAATAGATACGGACTGGTAAACGATCTTCAGTAAAGCTTGCCGTTTGGATTGAGGCAAAAAAGAGCTGTAGGGGATGAGAACAATTGATGCTTCGGATCAATTGGATTGCAACGGCTTATTCGTGCCTTTTCACCGGAACCCTAATTCGTCGTCGGAACCCTAATCTGCAAAATAGACAGGGGGTGAGTGCACCTTTGCCTCTCGTGGCAAAGGCCCTCCGATGGCAAAGTTAGTATCACGTACTAACGAAAAAACCCTAATTATCAGTAGGAAATATCGATTAATGCAAAGTATTGCGTACCTTTTGCCTTTAGAAGTGGACACTACTGTAGAGGGGATCTGCACGGTCATCATCTTCTCCTCGAGAAGTGGACACTACTGTAGAGGCTAGTGACGTTCATAGAGACAAACGTCCTAGGGTAGATGACCAAACTGATATTGCTTCTCAAGCAGATACTGAAACTCTTCACCTTACTTCACCAATTGCCCAAATCCTTCCACAGACGTGGACTCCTCCATTTACTAGGGGAGACCATCCCGTTCACGTTGGGGACAGTGCTGGTTCATCCGAAACATCAGTTGCCCTAGCTCAAGGGTTGCTGCTCCCAGTTGACATGCAAAAAGAATCCGGATCTGCACCTGACCGGCTTGTTTCCACTGGACTTGTCAGTGGTATCAAGGTAGTGTGACTTGATCTTTCCTTCTAGTTACATATAAGTTCTTATGTATATTTCGTATACTATATATCATGTATTGCTACACCCGTTACTTACTGTTCGGTGTTTTGCCAGTTCATTCAAAAGATGGTTACTTTGGGCCAGAAGTACCAAGAAGCTGAGACCGAAAGGATCAGACTGCTGAACGACAACACGCGGCTACTTCGGACAGTTTCACGTTTAAAAAGAGAGAGAGATAAAGCCAAATCTGATTTTGATGGAGCTAAGGGCAAACTCGAGATTGCCGAGGAGAGCCTAAATCAAGCTTTGTCGAAGATTGATAGCACCAAAAAAGCCGCTTATGAAGAAGGGTACCAGACGGGTTTTGATGCTACAACTGCTAGCTATGTCGAACAGATGCCTGCTATTCAAGACCAGATCTGGGCTGCTTGCTGGGAGACATGTTTAACAAAAGTTGGCGTTGCAGATGACTCCCCTCTCTGGATTGAGAATGAATTGCCAAGCAGCCGGGCTGCAGCTCCCCAGGAGCATGAGGTGCCCCTAGAAGATGATGTTGAGCAGCAAATTGAAGATTTTGCTGGTACAGAGGAAGATATTCCATCTGGATCTCAACCCGTCCAATCTCCTGTTCGTGAGTCAGTTAACGAACCTATCAACCTCGAAGAGAATCCATCTGGCAGTGTTGCTACCGCTGAAGTTCATGCAGAGATCCCAGATGAAACTGCTCCTGAGGTTCAGAATCTGGACTAACATGTAAGTATTTGGTATAAAAAAGT
The DNA here is from genome assembly GCF_030253575.1 of Rhododendron vialii. Lineage (NCBI taxonomy): Eukaryota > Viridiplantae > Streptophyta > Magnoliopsida > Ericales > Ericaceae > Rhododendron > Rhododendron vialii. Next base: position 14,429,748 of record NC_080567.1, on the reverse strand, counting down.
TTTGACTGGTCCTGCGTGACCTTAAGCATTGGCCCTGCATGGCACTAGTACTTTCAATACTTTTGTTTGATACAGGTATTCGGCCCTTTGTGGCATAACTTTATAATTTGCTCGGCGCCTCTTGTTTTTTGCTTTGGATGCAAACAGATGTTATCTAAGTATTTCGTGCTTTGATCATATGTTTTGCTTGTTCTGTACTCTAGCAAGTCCTGTGAACATCTTTTCTTGTACTTTTTCACGTACTTAGAACAAACCTTCTAATACTCGTATTTGTATGTACTGCAAGTGTTCAAGCATGTTATCGTACTTGAATGTTTCTAAGTTTCTCGTACTTGAATGCTTCGAATTTTCTCGTATTTGAATTGCAAACCATACAAGTGTTTCATACTTGTACTCGCTAAGTACTCAACTGTTTTAAGTTTCTCGTACTTGAATAGTTGTGGCTAACATGTACTCGTTATGTTTTAAGCCAAGCCAAGTGTCTCGTACTTTAAATTCCATACAAGTGTTTTCATACTTGTATTCGTTAAGTTTCACATACTTAGAAAATCATACAAGTGTTTCATACTTGCGTTTAAGTTTCTCGTACTTAAATAAGGCATACAAGTGTTCTCATACTTGTGAAAGTTTAAAAATCACACAATTGTTTCATACTTGTGTTTAAGTTTCACGTACTTAAATGTATAAGTGCCTGTCCCCTGCTCCCCAATACGAATGAGGGAAACTAATCTCATAGTTCGTATTTTTAAAACAAATACCAAGAACACAACATTTATACTGAAAAAAGTGACTTTATTCTTAATCTGTAAAACTCAAGAGGGCGTTATTCGTACCCTTTGCAACTAGAATAACAAAACTAGAACAAGGGAATTATATTCGTAATTCCCACACAAGTACGTAGTGCAATCTAAAACAGAACTCAATGCTTCTAAACGAAGAATTTTCGTAGATTATGGACATTCTAAGGCCTCGGAACTGGATTACCATCCAAATCTGCCAATTTATAGGCCCCTATGCCTACAATCTCGGTTACTCGATACGGGCTTTCCCAATTGGCCCCCAGCTTGCCTTCGTTGGCCACCTTGGTATTGCCGAGCACCTTCCGTAGCACTAGGTCCCCCACACCAAATTCTCGAGGATGAACATGCTTATTATAGCTCTTCATCAACTGTTCCTGGTAGGAAGCCAGATGGATTAAGGCCCTTTCTCTCTTCTCCTCGGCGAGATCAAGCTTAATTTCAAGGGCCCTATCATTGCCCCCACTTTCGACTAGTGCAGTCCTATTGGTCGGAAGACCAACTTCAAGAGGTATAACAGCTTCTATTCCATAGGCCAATGAATAGGGGGTCTCTCCCGTAGACCTCATAGGCGTTGTTCGGTGAGCCCACAACACTAATGGTAACTCGTCAAGCCACTTCCCTTTAGCTTTGTCCAGCCTTTTCTTGATCCCGTCAAGGATAGTTTTATTAGACGCCTCTGCCTACCCATTACTCTGAGGGTAGGCTGGGGTGGAATAATAATTTTGTATTCCATACTGGACACAAAAAGCCTTGAATTTCTTCTGAAATTGGGATCCATTGTTTGTTACCAATGAGTAAGGGACCCCAAAGCGAGTGATAATGCTTTTCCATACGAACCTTTCTATCATAGGTTCAGTGATTTTGGCCAATGGTTCTGCCTCAATCCACTTAGTGAAATAGTCTGTTGCAACTAGCAAGAATTTTCGATTCCCAGTTGCTTTGTGTAGTGGACCCACGATGTCCATTCCCCATTGAGCAAACGGCCAGGGACTCGTCAAAGGCACCAGATCCTCGGCGTGTTCGAATCATTGGTGAGAATTTTTGACATTTCTCACAAATCTTCACATACACCTTTGCATCTTCCTGCATGTGTGGCCACTAATAGCCTTGGGTGATTGCTCGGTGGGCAATGGATTTGCCTCCAGCATGGCTCCCACATGTTCCCTCATGGATTTCATGAAGAAACTTCTACACCATCTCAGGATGTACGCATAGTAAATACGGTCCTGTAAAGGATTTTCTGTATAACTTACCCTCTGGGGACAGCCAAAACCTAGCAGATTTAATCCTTATCTTATGAGCCTCCTTTTTGTCAGAAGGGAGTTTCTTGTCTCGTAAGAACTCCATGATTGGGTCCATCCAACTTGGTTTTTGGTTCACGTCCAAGACCAAGTCTATACTCCTCCCAATGCTCGGCTCATTCAAATATTCTACTGCCACCTTCCTTTTGAACTCAGTTGGTACTGCTGCAGCCAACCAAGCTAATGAATCTGCATGAGCATTCTGTCCAGAACTTATCTGTTCAATATACACCCTTTCGAAGGTATCAAGCAAGTCCTTGGCTGCCTGTACGTAGGCCACCATCTTTTCACTTCGAGTTTCATATTCCCCGGACAGTTGATTGACCACAAGCTGTGAATCACAGTACACCCTAACCTGCTCTGCTTTTAGGGTCTTTGCACTCCTTAATCCAGCCAAGAGTGCCTCGTACTCAGCCACATTATTTGATGCACTAAATCCGAGCCGAACAGACAGTTCAATCAGTACTCCATCAGGAGGAAAAAGGACAACCCCAATTCCTGATCCAGTATTACATGCTGATCCATCAACGAATAACTTGCATTCTATAGGAACCTGTTCGGCTGAGGACTGAATCTTTTCGGGTGATGTCTTAGTCACTTGTTCCTTTCTCGTATGAGGTAGGGGAGCTACTGTAGGAGAAAACTCTGCCACAAAATCTGCCAATACTTGGCCTTTGATTGCCGTGCGTGGCTGATAATCGAGTTCGTACTGACTTAACTCTACGGACCACGTCGAGATCCTTCCCGAGAAGTCTATTTTTCGTAGCAGTGATTTCAATGGAAACTCTGTGTAAACCACAACCTTATGGCTTTGGAAGTAGTGTGACAGTTTCCTTGTGGTTGTCCTAAGTGCCAGGACAAGTTTTTCTAAGGGCAGATATCTTGTCTCTGCATCCAGTAGCGTCTTGCTAACATAATAAATAGGGATTTGTTCGATCCCCAAATCCCTCAACAGGACTGCACTTACTGCATGCTCGAAAACAGCTAAGTACAAAATTAAAGACTCACCTGGCTGTGGGGTTGACAAAAGTGGGGGCTCGGCCAGATACTTCTTCAGGTCCTGGAAGGCTTGTTCACACTCTGCTCCCCATTCAAATCCTTCCCTCTTTTTCAACAATTGAAAAAAGGGTCTGCACTTGTCACTTGACCTGCTGATGAATCTATTAAGTGCTGCTGCCATTCCTGTCAATCTTTGGACTTCTTTAGTGGTTTTGGGACTCTGAAGCCTTTGTAGGGCTGCAATTTGATCGGGGTTAGCCTCGATCCCTCTCATGGTCACCAAATGGCCCAGGAACTTTCCTGAACCAACTCCAAACACACATTTCGAGGCGTTGAGTTTCAGTTTGTATTTCCTTAGGATCTCAAAAGCTTCTTTTAAATCTGCAATATGCCCCCGTTTATCTTGACTTTTCACCACGATATCGTCTATGTAAACTTCCATAGTCTTTCCAATGAGCTTCTTGAACATGATGGTTGCAAGTCTTTGGTATGTTGCCCCAGCATTCTTTAGCCCAAACGGCATAACACTATAGCAGTACAACCCTCGTGGTGTGATAAATGAGGTCTTCTCTTGATCAGGTCCAAACATAGCAATCTGATGATATCCTCGATATGCATCGAGAAAACTCATTCGCTCGTAACCAGCAGTTGCGTCAACCAACTGGTCAATCCTTAGAAGAGGAAAATTATCTTTTGGACACGCCTTGTTTAAATCTGTGAAGTCTACGCAGACACGCCACTTCCCATTCTTTTTCTTCACCACAACGGTGTTGGATAACCACTCTGGATAGTAGACTTCACGTATTGCTTTGGCCTCTAGTAGTCGATCGACCTCTTCAATTACTGCATCCACATGCTGCACGGCTGCCCTCTGTTTTTTCTGAATGATCGGCTTGTGCTGAGGATCAATGTTTAAATGATGACAAATCACATCTGCATCTACTCCGGGCATTTCCTCTGGTACCCATGCAAATACATCAATATATTCCATCAGAAATCTTATTGATTCAGCCTTTTCGTCCGATGGTAATGATTCTCCAATTAAGAAATATCTTTCAGGATCAGTCTCGTTGATCTGAATTTTCTCCAAGCCTTCAACCACCTTCTCAGCAGGATTTCTTCCAACATCCTCGATAGTTGGTTAATCTGGTATTTCTAATGTTTGAACGTGGTCGACCTTTGGGGCTCTTTTTATGATGGAGATCAAACATTGTTAGGCCACTTTCTGATTGCCTCTAAGTACTTCAACCCCATTCGATCCTGGGAATTTCACCATCTGGTGATAAGTCGAAGAGACTGCTCTCATCTTGTGCAACCATGTCCTCCCTATAATCGCATTATAGGAAGAAGGAACATCGACAACTAAAAAATCTGTCCTCAACACCACTGTTCCAGCCCGAACAGGTAGTGTTACCTTTCCAAGAGGCCAGACTGCTCCTGCACCGAACCCAATCAGAGGCGTTGAGGATTGCTCTAAGTCTGTTTGGGCCAGCCCCAACTTCTTGAACGCATCGTAGTAAATCACCTCTGTACAACTTCCTGAGTCCACTAGAATCCTCTCAATGTCATACTCCCCAACTCGTAGGGTTACGACCAAAGCATCGTTGTGGGGTATTTGGACTTCTCCTAGGTCATCATCTGTGAATGCTATGCTTTCATTGCACACATTATTCTCTCGTCCTCTCTTGTTTCCCAGTCGCATCACATGCTGATCGTGCTTGACTTGCCTTTGTAACAGCCTAACCTCATTTCTCGTATAAAGCGAGGTCAACCCATGTATCATATGGATTACTCCTTTAGGGTTTTGCTCGTAATCCAGTTCCATAGCTTTCCCTTTCTCCTTTGGATCCTCCTGGATAAATTCCTTGAGATAGCCCCGAGAGACCAGATCATCAAGGTGTCTTTTGTACATCTCGCAATCCTCAGTCATATGGCCCCAATCTTTATGGTAACTGCAGTGCTGATTCGTAGCACGTTTTGCATCCTTGTCTCCACCTAGACTCGGGGGCCATTTAAAATATGGCTGATTCTTTATTCGATAAAGAATCCTATAAATTGGTTCCTTCCAAACCGTAGTGATAGAAAAGAAAGATTTGGGGTCAGGAGCTTGCTTATCCTTGTACGGCTCTTTCTTAGCCTGCCCATTCTCCCTTCTCTCTCTATAAGTTTTGGGCTCTGGCTTATCCACTTTTTTGGCAGGTACCTTTGCCTGTTCGGCAACAGTCCTGCCATCCTCACAAAGTATGTCATCCTCCATTCTGGCATGTTGCTCTATCCGTTCCATCAATTTAGCCAGTGTGGCTACCGGATGTTTATTCAATGAGCGAAGCAGCTCTCCCCGAACAAGCAAACCAGTCTTGAAGGTGGCAATTGCATACTCCTCACTGCAGCTTTCAATCTCGTTGAAGGTTTCCCAGTACTTCTTTGCATAATCCCTGATCTGCTCGTTCTCCTCCTGTTTCATGGTGGAAAGACTCTCAAAGGTCTTTGGGGCTTTTCTGCTTGTCAGGAACCAAGCAGTGAATTCCTCAGCCAACTGCCTCCATCCTCGTATGGATCGCGGGCCCAGTTTATGAAACCAAGCTAAAGCCACCTTACCAAGGCTGGAGGGGAACATCTTGCATAAGATGGCATCATCTCCCTCGTGCATAAACATAGCCTGCTGATAATGCTGTATGTGAGCTACGGGATCCATATTTGTCTCGTAAAGTACGAACGTACCGTGCTTCACTCTGCTCGGCAACCTAGCCTTTTGTAGCCTCTTTGCAAAAGGGGAGGCTGCAATATTACTTAGGGCCTTGCGTGCTGCTTCTCGTGCAGTCACTGTCCCATCCTCGTGTTCCTTCGATTTGTGAGCCGTAGCCTCGACCCAATCAGCATCAGGCCTCTCGTACCTGTCTCGATGATGCTTCCTTTTTTCCTCCTCTTCTGGGGTGGAACTTCGATCTCTGCTCCTCATTTTTCGTGAAAAAGTCCTTCTATCAGGTGTTCGGCTTTTACTTCTGCTTCTTCTTTTTCGTGGAGAAGCTTCGTATCGCCCTTTGTTAGGACTCCTACTTCTTCTCCCATGTGAATGTGCCCGCTTATGGACTATCAGAGTCCATCTGTCCTTCTGGGAATTCCTTCGAGAAAGTCCAGAATCTTCTGGGTGCTCTCGTACCCGCTGCAACTCCTGTATCTCGTACTCTCATTTTCTAATTAAACGAGCATATTCCTCGATTTCCCTTCTCTTTTTATCAAGGACATCGTTATCATTGTGTATACTTCTTGAATGGGTAACTGACTCATCTCTTCGATGAGACTTACTCCTTCTCGTGGAGCCAGTAGCAGTTTTATCTCCTTTTTCTCTGGAGTTATCACCGTTATGTCTACCAGTGGGCTTTCTCGGAGCACCTCGTGGGGATTTATCTCTTCCCCCACCCAACTGGTCATTTGGACTAAACGGAGTAACTGGGTCTTCTTCCATAGTGATTACTTTTCAGAAAAGTTTGTTCGCTTCCCACAGACGGCGCCAATTGTAGGGGGATGAGAACAATTGATGCTTCGGATCAATTGGATTGCAATGGCTTATTCGTGCCTTTTCACCGGAACCCTAATTCGTCGTCGGAACCCTAATCTGCAAAATAGACAGGGGGTGAGTGCACCTTTGCCTCTCGTGGCAAAGGCCCTCCGATGGCAAAGTTAGTATCACGTACTAACGAAAAAACCCTAATTATCAGTAGGAAATATCGATTAATGCAAAGTATTGCGTACCTTTTGCCTTTAGGTTTACCTCATATTTATAGATTTGCGTATGCTTGTGTCCCAAGCATTCCTGTTGCCATAGGATTCCCAACTCGTATAGGAAACCCCGGATATCAAGGATTCTCGTTTCCTTTATCAGTTTATTAGAAAAGAGTCCTTTTAGGATTCTTTTCCATTACTGGCCGAACATCCCATTCTCATTGGGTATCTTTACCAGATCCTATATTCTCGGGATCTTATTCCTTTTCGGGACATGACTATTCTGGAATCTTCCAGAGTGTTCCCTCTGCTCCTACTCTTGATTGGAGCTCTTTCTTTGTTCGGCCATCTCATGGCCGAACAGACGGCTTGGACTAGTCACTTCACATGTAACTGGTCCTTTATCAATTATTTGGACTAACGACCTCACATGCCATTGGGTATCTTTATTAGCCGATCAGACTGCATGGATCAATGACTTCCCATATCATTGGTCCATATCGTCGTTCACCATACTGCCCGGCGATAAGTCCTACCATACTTACCACGTGCTCCCAAATATCATGTGTTCGGCAACTAAAAGTATCTGTTCGGGAATACCTCCCTACAAGAGTGGCTTTATTGTGGAGTCGGTGAGCGTCCTTCTTGTTGGTGGGGAGGGTGTCATCTCGTAGATAGCCAATGATCTCATCCATCCAGCTCGGACCGAGCTCTATGCTGAGTACCTTTTGATTCAATACGTCAAGTTCAAAACTGGGTTTGTTAATGGAGCTGAAAGAGATAGAGCGGTGTCCTGAGGAGGATCAAGTCGAGGCGAGACCTGCGAGAGCGTCGGCGTGGGAATTCTGTTCCCTGGAGATATGTTCGACTCGGATAGCTTTGAAATTCTTGATGAGTTGGACGGCAGAGCGAAGGTAGGTGCGCATTCGGTCATCCCGAGAGTCATATTCCTCGGAGAGCTGGTTGACTACTAATTGGGAATCAATGTAAACCACAAGCTCTTCGATACCCAAGGCTTCAGCTGTTTTGAGCCCTGAGATCAGTGCTTCGAATTCAGCCTTGTTGTTAGAGGCTGGGAAGTTGATAAAAAGGGAGCTTTCGTGTAGAATGCTGGAAGGGGAGAGGAGGACTCCTGCGCCTCGGCTGTTGGAGGCGCCATCGACGTACATCTTCCACACATCTCCGTGAAAAAGCTTCCATGCTGTTCTTGGGCTTGCCAGGAGTACGACTTCGGTGCTTGGAGCTGGACCCGAAGCTGGAGGATCAGTTGGAGTGAGTTCAGCGATAAAGTTGGTGAGTGCCTAAGCTTTGATTGCTGTCCGAGGCTGGAAATGTATTTTACAGTTCGCGAGCTTGACAGCCCACTGAGAGATTCAGGTCCGCCTTTCGGAGGAGAGATTTAAGAGGGTATTCGGTGAGGACGATGATGCAGTGCGACTGGAAGTAGAGAGCAAGCTTCCTGGAGGCTTAGACGAGGGCGAGGACAAGTTTTTTCAGTGGTAGATAACGCGTCTCGACAGGGGTCATTGTCTTACTGGAGTAGTAGATGGGTTGGTGCTCCCGTTCTTCTTGTCGGATGAGCACCGAACTTATGGCGTGCGGAGAGATGGCTAGGTACAAGAACAAGTCCTCCTGATCCCGAGGTGTGACGAGGAGTGGGGCTATGGAAAGGTAAGTCTTCAACTGCTGGAAGGCTCGATCACAGTCTTCTGTCCAATTGAAGCTCCGTCGGTTGCCCTTCAGGAGGGCGAAAAATGGCTGGCATTTGTCGGAGGAGCGACTGATGAATTGATTCAGGGCGGCGGCCATGCCTATTAAACGTTGAACGTCTCTCTTGTTGTGGGGAGCCGAGAGTTTTTCAATGGCAAGTAGTTGAGCGGGGTTGGCTTCGATACCGCGTTAGGAGACGAGGTGGCCAAGAAATTTACCGGAGCTTACACCGAAGGCGCATTTCTTGGCATTGAGTCAGAGCTTGTGCTTTTTGAGAATTTTGAAGGCTTCGGCGAGGTGGGTTAGGTGATCATTGGCAACCATGCTTTTGACTACCATGTCGTCAATGTAAGCCATCATGGTGTCACCAAGTAAGCGCTCAAACATCTTGGTTATCATTCGCTGAAAGGTGGCTCCGGCATTTTTCAGGCCGAAGGGCATAACGAGATATCCAAAGATTCCATGAGGGGTGACGAAGGTCGTATTTTCAATGTCTCATTCGCTCATGGCAATCTGATGGTAACCTCGGTAGGCGTCCATGAAATTGAGTCAGGCATGGCCGGCTGTGGCATCAGCGAGCTGGTCAATCCGTGGAAGGGGGAAGAAATCCTTCGGGCAGACGTCATTAAGATTGGAATAATCAACACAGACCCGCCATTTGCCGTTCTTCTTTTTGACCACTACGGTGTTGGCCAACCACCTAAGGTATTGCACTTCTCGGATGGCCTTCGCGTTTAGGAGCCGATTGACTTCATCTATGATAGCTTTTAAATGGGTCGGGGAGGATCGCCTTGTTTTTTGCACAACCGGACGCTTGGCTCGATTAATGTTGAGTTCGTGGCAGATAAATGAAGGATCGACCTTGGGCATTTCATATAGGGTCCATGCAAATACTTCTATGTTCTTTTTGAGGAAGTCAAACGTCTCGTTTCGGCCGGTATCATTAAGTGAGGAACCGATGAGGAAGAAACGGGAGCCATCTTCGGTGATTGGGATAGTGACAAGGTCTTCTACTGCTTTCTCGTCGGTCGGTCTGCCGACGTCTTCTAGAATGGGGCCTCGGGGACCTCAATAAGGTTGACTCGAGAAGTCTGCTTACTGCTTCGGACCGCGTTGACATAACATCTTTTGGCTGCGGTTTGATCTCCGTACACGTCCTTTTGGCACCCATTGGCACCGATGAAACGGACCACCTGGTGATAAGTGGAGGCGATGGCCTTCAGCTTATGGAGCTAGGTGTGCCCGACGATTATGTTGTAAGGGCTAGGAACGTCGACCACCACAAACTCCATGTGAAGGACCACTAAACCGGCACGGATGGGGAGAGTGATCATGCCGAGGGGCCATACCAGGGCTCCGCTGAACTCGATGAGGGGAACTTCGGAGGGACAGAGGTTAGTATCCGAGAGCTTCAAGTCTTTAAACAGAGAGTAGTACATGACCTCGGCTGAGCTGCCATGATCAACGAGGATGCGTCAAATGTTATAGGTTCCGATGCTCAGCGTGACTACGAGGGCGTCGTTGTACAGGAGTTGGACGCGGTCGAGGTCTTTCTCGGTAAAGGTGATGGTCCACTTGGAGTCGTCGTCGGTCCTAGGGCGCTTTGACTCAGGATCGAGCAACATGACGTGCTTGGAAGAAGTGGCGTCATTCAATTCGGCACGGATGATACGAGCGGCCACGGAGTTGAGAGGGCCGTGGATAACATGGATCGTTTGAACCTCCTCTTCGGTATGGTTCTCGGCATGCTGTGCTCGAGCCCTTGTCTTTTTGTGGTCAATGAAGTTACTGAGGTAGCCCTCCGCGACAAGTTGCTCCAAGTAAGCCTTGAAGGGCTTGCAAGTGGTGGTAAAGTGACCTTGTTCATTGTGGTAACTGCACCGGGCGATTGGGTTCTTGATCTTCCCATTCTCGGTGCCAAGCTTTTGGTTCGGGAAGGAGAAGAAATGTTTATCTTTCACCTGGTCGATGATCCGGTAGATTGGAGAGGTAAAGACTATTTTTCTCGGCGTTGAAGTCGCTAGGCTTTGGTCCTTTCCTTGGTGGTGGCTTGATGTTGTTGACCTGCTTCTTAGGGGTTGAAACAGGTGTGAGAGTCGGCGCGACCGCCGAAGCTAACGTTGTCTTTGCACTCGTGGGCTTCCCGATGCCCCTTTCAGCCTTTGATTCAATAAGCTGGCACTCGTGGCGGTCTCTTCGGCGATTATCCCGAGGGGAAGGCTCGAGTTGCTCGGTGACTGGGCTTCTGTTACGAGTTTCTTTAGGGTGTGAGACAATGGGGCTACTGGTTCAGACGTTTTTCAAACGCTCACGGTACCCTTTTGTCTGGAGCTCCAAGAGGCCATCGTCTTCCTTTGCGGCCCTTGTAATGCTTGGGGTGGATTCACGCTGCCACTTACCGATCCGAACCGAATGAGTGGAAGAGGCTGAGACGGTTCCAGTTTCGAGTCTCTTGAAGGCGGATGGTTTCAGATGAGGTTTCCTAGGGGAGCAAGAACGTTCCCTATGCCTCACTCCCCGTTCGGTTCAACCATCCTCTGTACTTGGTGGCTCCAAACGGTCTTTGACTGAGGGCCGGGACTGGTGCTCCACCAGGTGGCCTCCTTCGCGACTGCGGGAAGGGCTATGATGATTTCTTCTTCCACCACGGCTTCTAGAGGAATGAGATGGGGAGATCTGCAGGAGATGTTTGATCTCCGCCAGCTCGTCTCGAACGTGCTTGTCCCGTTCTACAACCGTTGTTAGGTCGTCGATTTTTCTTTCCAGGTGGCGGATGTAGGTATGGAGTTCAAAGGACGGGCCGCCGTTTGGCGTCGAGGTCCCGATTTTGACTCCGATGGACATATGAGCTTTTCCCAGGGCGTTGGCTCCGCCGGAGGCCAGGTTATGGTCCCCGAGGGGGTCGAGCCCTAGGGTGGTGTCGCTGCGGTGTGTTTCTTCGACCTCCACCATATCTGAAGTAGGAGCGATGAACAGAGTTTTCTAGAGAGAGGGGGATGAACATTGAAAGGGAGGCTAGGTCCTTAGCGGAGTCGCCAATTGTAAGGGTTCGATTTGAGGGGACCTTGACTGCGGTATAGGCTAGGGATCTCCCTTTACTGCTCCGTCCTCTCGCTGTTGGACCTGCAACAAGTCACTAGGGTTAGGGCAGCCCAGTGACCCTCCGACGATCAAGTTAGATCTCAGGGGAGAATGTAGATCTAAGGTTATGGAAGAATGACATACCTCTCAAAGATGATTATCCCTTTGTATTTATAGACCTAGGTTTACTTGGCCTTCAAGCTAACGCGTGGAGGGTACGCTCGGGTAACCGCCTCGGGTGACGTCATACGTGACGGGAAAGGCAAAGCGGTTAGGGAGCACATGGCCAGATCTGATTCCAATGATTACAGTTACCACGTAACCTTCATGGACCCCATCCGGCACAACTATCTTTCTTAGGCGTCCTCGGGACCTCCGGTACGGATATGACATGACCTCGGTTATGTCATAACCAAGGTTATGATACCGACCGGCAAACCGGGGTTATGTCACCGACCGGAAAACCGAACAGCACATCGGGGTCCACTTGCTTTAACTTGCTGGCTAGACCCTTTTGAGACCTCGGTTCACGATGTCTAGGCACGGTTACCGAGCTCATAACCGAAGCCACCACACGAGGTATTTTGGTAGTGACTTCAGTGTCTATCTCTGGCTGTGAGTGGAATTCGGTTCTGCCCCAAGTCCCAGAACTGGCACTTGGGTTTTTGTTAGCTTTTCTATCAAATCTTTCAGGTAACTAAAATACCTATTTCCGTGGCTCTTGTTAAACATGTGGGTAATCCTCAAACAGGAATTGGTTTGCTTCACATGCATGGACAAATTCTAACTTCAGTTCATAAACCCAAATTTTAAAAAGTACTTAGTGCCTAATCAAGAGCAAAATACTTTTTATTTATTTATTCGACGACTAGGGATGTCCGGGCTAGCATACATGCACCTCAACTAATTCCCTCCCCGGTTTGGTTAAAAGCAGACCATTCACGCTGAGACTAGAAAATTCATAAGAAATTACTTTCTTACAGCCCTAATCAATTGTATGATGAGCAAACCCACCAACAAACCGGACTAACCCTTGGAGCTCAAGAGCAAAATACTGTTAGCACCTTTGTTTTGCGACTTGCGAGGACACCATGGGAGATCCATTACTGGATGTCACACAACTTGCAGAGCAAGACCGCATGTCAAATCAACAGCAAGCATCAAAGTAGGTAGGCTTGCTCCACAATTTGGCTGGGCAAAACAAAACTCAGATGGCAGCGTAAATAATCATGGCTGTGCAACAGGAGCTGGTTGGATTCGGGATCATGAAGGAAGACCTCGTGTGGGGTATCAAAGGAAAATAGATGGCATCACAGCTTCAAATGCTGAGATGTGGGCTCTTGGAGATGGCCTTTATGCAGCCAAAAAATTGATGAATCACAGATCTAGAAGTTGGAATGGATGCAAAAATTGTGGTTGATCTATTGAAGTAAAGAGGCACAACTTGTCATCCTAGTCATAACTTGGATATATTCTATTCAAAATAAAAAAGTCATAACCTCATCTGTGATTGCAGGTCTCCATTGGAGGATCTCAAGCCAACGAAATTGCGTTTATCGCAAAGGAAACAAGTGCGAGCACATGCGGCAAAATGCAACTACTTTGGATGGAATTATTGATGTTGGGATTTTGATTGATTGTGGTAAGATTGACGTGAATTGGGTTTCGGTTTTCCATGGGTTTAAGTGATGCATTTGATTTGGATTTGTTACGGATGGGAATTATGGAGTCTAGCTCCTCTTAAAAGATTGGAGGATCCTCCTATCCTATCTAGACTAAGGAGATTATGATTTGAAGCGTTACTTAACTCTAATTTTGACCTTTAAATAAATCAAACTTCTTGTTTGGCAGCAGCAAAAATGCAAACGATGCTAACATGCAATGTTTAGATAATAAAAAAAAAGTCAAAGTCATATCAACAAGAACTATTCCCAGGTGTATTTGTTTGTTGATGTAGAAAATGGAATCCAATATTAAAGCATGGCAAAAAAAAAAAAAATGCAGGTATTAGTGGGATCTCCAAACTGTTTATAAAATTATGTTGGAAAAAGTAAAACTCTTGACATTTTTAATTTTTGCCAAACGTGTAATTAGGTTTGTTTAGGGTGAAACTTAGAGTGAGTGTTTTCAAATCTTGACCATGAGTTTAATGGTGCCCATTTGTCACATTTTTTTTTTCTCGGTAAAAACAGTTGTCACTTTCAAATAGCATTGGAGAGTAGTGGCGGCGCCAGGAATTTCCATCAGAGTGTTCAAAAATTACATTAACTCTACTAGCTTTAGTAACATATAACACCTATAAAAAATCTCACATACTCATATAATAGTGAGATAAAAGGACATCTAAAATACATACTATTTTAGAACTGTCCCCAATGACTTCATATTTTAAGCCAAACAGAATTAAATTAGCATAGTAATCCAGTATGTCCTTTTGAGGAAAATTATGGTGAATAGATTGACACAAACTTGTTTGGAGATCTGCTCTCTTATTTTGTCCCTATCATTATAGTGGTATAACAATATTTTTATTTTTATTTTGGTATAGTCTTTGATCCAAAGTAAGATTGTTGAAGTCAAACAGGTTTTCAATTCAAAAGAATTTTGAGTGCTGCTATTGACAAAAATTTCCCTAGAAGATGAATCTTGAATTTTCAAACAAAATTTTTCCTGTAGTTCTATTAACTAAACAAAAAAAGAAGAGAAAAGAATAGTTAATGTTGTAAACATTAATTCAGTACATTTAGATTCTAAGCAATTAATATGGAGTCGACTGTCTTTGATAGAAAATACAGAGCACGGTATTGATACTATTAGATTCTTCCTTTTCTATCTTTTTGTTAAATTGTGTTTTTTTCATTATAAGTGAGGACTTCGTGATAATATTTGGCTGTTCAATTATGAGTTACTTGCGTTGACGAGTGTTCAAAATATATGAGGTAAGTGTTCAAATAAAATCTAGAATAAAATTAGTAGTAGAATTTGGGAAAAGACTATATTAGATTGTCGGCGTCCGACTCCGGGACATAACTTACAATGAGGTGTACGTGCTTCCTAGCTTCTAGGTTGTTAACCCCACTACCATAAAATCTTCACCTAACTCTCGATAGGTTTTTTTTTTGGGTAAGATTTTCTGAAGTCATCTAATACTTGAAATCTTGTATAGTATTTCCTGCTATTTGCAATTTTTTAAAAATTTAAACAAGAAATCATCCCAGGTTGTAAATTTTGATAGGTCAGACCGGCACTGTAGTTTGATTTGAGGAATTTTTCTGAACAACATATAGTTTTGGCAAGTTTGTTAATATTATGTGCGTACTTCTCTTGTAAGTGCTTGCTGGTTTAGCTGAAATCAGAAATTACTGTGGGCTGTATTATAGATTAAGCCTCCAACTTCAAGTACATCAATCTAGCTAGCCTTAATACGCCAAAGGTTTCCTTATACCTTCGTCCCCAATTGTTTATCCGGTCCGCAAAACAAGGACTCATAAACAATGCATTTCTTTCAAGAAAAAATTCAAATTTTTTCCGTAAATTAAAAGAACTCATCAATATCTAGTGAATTGTTGAAAAAAATTTAAATTTTTCTTGCAAAAAAAGTATTATTTTTACGTTCTCGTTTTGCGGACCGGACAAACATTACGGGACGGAGAAGGGAGTATCTTTGTCTAATTGACTGACTTTTATCACTCACGCCATCACACCCTGCCAAAAGGTCCGTAAATGTCAGCAGAAGGTGGTTGAGAACAATAAGCCATAATCCCTTCCGAACTCGTTCTTGTCCTTGTTTTAAACTATCAGATGCTTCTCGCATTTGGACTTTATTACTTGGATGATATTCATTCTTTGTTTGCTTAACTGGTAGGCACACGACGAGGTTACATATTGGGCAGTTGGTGAAGGACACCTCAGCTAAACTAAAGCAAGCTAGTGAAATAGATCATCATGTTGAAGTTGGTGCAAGTTTGTTTTGTAGCTCTCTCTCTCTCTCTCTCTCTCTCTCTCTCTCTCATATCTTGCTTTCCAATACTCACATTTTGTTCATAAAGGTCATAGTTTGGTTTCTCTGAAGTGTAAACTATAATTAGACTTTCTTGATCCTTCAAAGTTCAAACTCAGGCTCAAGAAGATTACGTAAACTATAAAGGTCGTAGTGTGGTTTCTGAGTGCGATCCTTTAACTGCAGGCCAACAAGAAGACTACGGATGCTAAACTTGCTAAAGATTTCCAAGCAATTCTGAAAGAATTCCAAAAGGCTCAGCGTCTTGCAGCTGAAAGGGAGACAACATATAGTCCTTTTGTACGTAAAGCAGTTCTTCCTTCAAGGTAGTTATTGTAAGAACCTGGAGGTTTGCATTTACATGGTTAAGTTTGAAACTTCATTTATTGAATCTATGCACAAACTAATATTTTGATGTTTATTTACATGACCATCAAAATGCGATTATTTTATCTTCTATCCGGACAGAAAGCAATACTACTTGTATTTTGTAAGATAACTTCCTTTTGGCCATGTTGCCTATGGTTTTGATTTGGTTATGTTAACAGCTACATAGCCAGTGAGGTTGACATAAGTTCAGTCAAGAGTCAAGAACAACGTGCTCTTCTTGTTGAATCCAGAAGGTGAGTTACATTAATTTTTCTCTCCATTTATGGATCTGAGTATATCTCAAGATGCATATGCATGTGGATTCAGATACTTGTGTTTGCTTGCTGAACTAATGCTTCCCCCTACCTATTTTTGGTCCCTTGTGGCACTTTTTATTGTCCCCAAAAGATTGTCCCTCTTCAAAAGTAAATGGGCAAAATTGATGAGTTTACTCATTTACCTTTTCCTTTTCAAATTAATTAAGAGTAATAAGAAAAGACAATGATGATGTTCCCAAAAGACTCCATGATAAAAAAAGAAAATCAAACTGTGAAAAGTGCAATGGTGATGTTCTTTTTATATATTGGAATCCCCAAAAGGGACCAACAAATGGGGACAGAGGGGTTGTGTTTAAATACCTTAGTGTTGATTCTCTTGTCTTCTCCTATTCATCTATCTCGCTGTGCGATTGTTGAGTGTTTTCCTTTATTTTTTGGGGAGGGAGATTTTGAGGATGTGTGTGCAGAGTTGGTGTATATGTTTAATAAACTTTAACTTACTCTATTAAGGAAAACGGAATCCAAAAGACTAAATAAAAAGAAGTAGGCTATATACTAATATTTAGTAAGCCCCCTGAGTTTGATCGGTTATTGTTACCTGAGCTTACAATAATTTCAATCATTTTCGTCACTTGAGGCTTCAGATTTAATAGAAAAATCCTCAACATAAGCAGTTTCCCGAAACTTTTAGGGAAACCTTTGTTTCTTATTGTCATGAAGTACAACATTTTTTGATAAAATCTTTGTGAAATTTGGTCCCCTCAATTGAATTAATTTGTGATACAGACAATAGGTGCTACTGTTGGATAATGAGATTACCTTCAATGAGGCTATCATTGAAGAAAGAGAGCAGGGGATCCAAGAAATCCAGCATCAAATTGGGGAGGTAAATGAGATTTTTAAAGACCTTGCTGTGCTGGCCCATGAGCAAGGAACTATGATTGGTAAGTCATGACCTTTCCACTGTTTGTTTGCATTTTAGCTCTTTTGGTTCATGTTGTTAATTATGATGAAAATCTGTCTTTTCAGATGATATTGGCTCTAACATTAAGGGTGCTCATGCTGCGACTGCTCAAGGAAAGTCTCACCTTGCAAAAGCAGCAAAGACTCAGAGATCAAATTCATCACTCGTAATGTTAAGAAGATATAAATTTTGTTTGCTTAAAATTTGGACTATGTGTGTGGCACAATCTTACAGGCTTTCCATTTGAAGGACCTTCTTGAGCAGTCTTGTCAATTGGCCATATTATCATGTTAGGTTTAGGGTTGATTTCACTAACTCCCTCTCAGTATGACGAGGATTACCGAGAACCCCCTAAACTGGAAACCTATCAGTAGACCCCGTCCAAAATTTAAAGCGGTTCCACTGTTACCTCCTTCGTCTGGAATCTGTCAGACAAATCTTGTCTTGGGCTTTGCCCACTAACTTGTAACTTCTAGTTTGTTCTGACCTACATCAAAGCTTGTTTAAAGGATTGTGCCGCTATATTGGAGCACAAAACTTTCAACATCATAGTTGCACTTCCAGTTCCATTCCGTCAGCCTTTGTTTTATCCGTTTCATCGAGGGGTCATTGCCCTTTGTGCTGTGTGAGGAGTTGTTGCCACAAATGTTCTTCTCCTTAGAAATTGTTCAATTGACCCAAAATATATTCAGAAAGGCTAAGTGGGCATTTCCCACCCTGTTGCTTCTTTTGGTATTGCTATGGCTGGGCTATTTTTTTCGAAAACCATGTCAATCTCTCGAATATTTGTATTTGGATGTCCAGATGGGTCAGGGTTCTTTTTGCCTCTCATTGAATTTACTATTGGGTCATTGTAGCCATTGAGGAGACTGTTGGGTGAATCACAAGTCTTCATCGCTCACTGACTTCAGTCAATGTTTCGTACAATTGTGTATTGATAGGGCTAAGTTACCAATTAGAAAATGTGTTTACACATGTTCTCTCAACTTCATCTCGAATATTTGTTTTCATGGAGTAATTATTTTCATGCATCATTTGTTTATGTTCTTTCTTCAACACAAACCTGCTTGCTATAGGTGATATTCGGCATCATACTTCTCATCATAGTCATAGTCCTTGTTGCCTGATCAGAACCTTGTGTGAGTTAGATGATACTAGTGGTATCGGAGTTTTCCCAGCAATGAGACGGTACCACCTAGCTGGTCTCTTCTATGGCTTTGTCTCGTGACTCTCACCAAAACATCTTTGTGGATGTACTTGTGTGTTGATCTTCTTGAGTCTCAGTATCAACTAAAGCATTACTGTATCTTGGCATCATAGTGCAGTTTTTATTCAGTTTGGGCATGGGTGGGGGGGTTTTTGTTTTCTCCTGTAAATTGGTCGATTTGAGGGTGTGCCACAGCTTGTTATATCTCGTCAATAAAAACTTCTAATTCTTTGGTGGTGTTTCTTGCTTATTGGGTGTTTTCCCCCTTAATGTGTTTAATGCTAAATTAAACCTTTTTGAAATTTTGAAAATCATTTTTCCACCTGCCCACCTAAAAGTTGGGATATATAAACAATGTCTAGCCACCGCTCGGCACTTTTCGGAGGGCTTCTCAGAAAATATCAGCAAAACCAGAATAAATAGAGGTTGATACGTCAAGTTGTATCCAATCGTTAATACCACATTTGTTTCTGCGCCTTGAGGTTGAAGCAATGAAAATTCAACTTCTCTAATTAACTGCCGTTAGAAGCAAAAACATGTGAAATGCAATTAACATGGAAGGGAAGAATTTTTAGGGATATATATAATAATAATAAAAATCGAAGAAGAAGACCTCTTACAGTAGAAGTATATTGTTAAATGTGTCAATGGTACAAATGTAAACTCATACTGCAGGATGTGTTAAAAAAACATTGTAGACACCCCAATCCGGACCTCGGAGGTTCTTTAAACATCCCGATGATGAAATAAAGGAAACAATACCTTTGAGAGCTTGAATAAAGGACTTTCTTAGCCCAAAAACCCAGGCAAACCAAAAGCCCAAATAATCTAAAAACCTAGATAAGCCCTGGACTAAACCTAGAATACCGCACGAAACACTTCTACACCACGCGGCGTAATAAGCACACGGTCATGAGGTTAACCGCACGACATTTTATGGAAAAGTTCTGACTGACTCAGTAAGCTGTTGGCCATGTCTGTTTGAGCCACAGCTGCAAATTGGCTTGGCTAAAAAAGCACTTCTAGCTTGCCCAAAAAACACATCCCTCATTTAAATTCAAAATCCTTGGCTCTTGCTTATAAATACACCCCTCCACTCAAGAGAAAAGGGCCCTCTAATCTCCTAACATTTCTCTCTCTTCTTGCTTTTACATCCATTTTCTATTTCCAAGTCCTTGAGAAGTGTTGTTCCTGAAAAAAAAATATTCTCCAGGCACTTTCTTTCTCAAGGTGTCCCATTTTTCTCCTCATCATCAAAGTTAGTTTTTTTACTCACTTTGAGATCTTACCAACCAAAACACCCAACAACCACTCACACCCACACTCATTCTTTCTTACCCGCTCTTGCCCACACTCATCCATCATCATCCGTCCTCGTTCAAGCTCAAGATCAAAGGTAAAAACTAAGCTTCCTTGGGTTAGGCCCTATCCTGGCCCCCGAGGGAACTTTCATATAGTCAGGTTTAACCCATTTTGGTTAAGAACTGACTTAAAAATTATTTTCAAAAACAAAAACAGTCACTGTATTGGACATACCACGCCGTGCGACATTCTGATGCGTCGCACGGCGTAGTATGTTTAGGCGCACAGTTTTTTTTTATTAGTTACTGTTTGTTTGTTTAAACAGTCTAGATCATGGCTATCTTTCATCAAGCCTGTTTGTATTGTTAAAATATTGTTATCAATACTTTTCAGAATAAGACCATATCTACAAGCCATATTTTATGTCCAAAAGAGTTTTCTTGATCATCCAAAGTGATTAAATGCACTGAAAATTATTTTATGTTCATGGCTTGAAGAGATGGTACTATTCCAAGAGGGATCAGCGGTTGTGCATCTTCTAATATCTTTAAGGAACAATGCACGGGATAGATAACACACCGCGCCCTGTTCTGGGTATTGATGATAATCTAATGGCAAAGCAGGTAGACCGCATGGCATACCATAAGACCGTGCGCGGCATTATGATAAACCGTGTGAGGATGGTTCTGATCTAGATAGTTTATTGGATAGTTATTTCATCTCATAACATCATACTCTTATCATTTCTATACAGGTAGCACCACGTGCACGCCAATGTGATATATTTATCCATGACCCTTTCCCTTGTACTTGTTTACTGAAAAAGTTCCGTTTCCAAAAAAGATGTGCGAAATTTTTTCCTTTTAAAAGTGTTTAGTAGAGACCAGTTTTACCAGGCAAATAGGGTGCTTTTTCAACAAAACCTTCCCCGTTTGTAACGTGGCTCCCGAACCTAGAGTCTCGACGTTTTCGTTGGATCAAAAGCATTTTTCAAACGAGTTCTCGATTTCTCGAATCATCCATCTTAAAAATCCAGGTGGTGACTCTTCGATGGTGCGCCGGGCGGGGAGCCCACAAACATGTTTAGTCATCTTGCCAAATTGGACCCCATATCTCTCAGGCGGCCATGATATCTGAATAACTGAAATCAAGACAAAGTAAATGGCTGATACATCAATTGGACAAGCAGCAGAGCTCCAACACCAGTTCTGGCTCAGGCTCAGGCTCCGGCACGTGAGAATTTCCATAAAAATGGGTATTAGTATAGATTGTTTCAGATCACTGTGATTTCTGATTATGTGGATAATAAATCGATGTCAAGACAATTAGGAAAGCTGCTACAACAACTGAAACAAAGGCAACAATAGAGACAACTCCAGAGTGTTCCGTAATTCCACAAGGAATTTCCCACACAACACTTTGGGATTCATCACTACTACCCGTCACCATAAATAAACAACTGTCATCATGGGATTTCTCGTCAATGTTGCAGCGTAGGAATAGGTCAGCTCTGCTGAATTCAACTGTTGCAAATACATGTTCTCCTAAAAGCTGCAAAAAGAAAAAAGAAAGAGAGGAATCTTAAAAGCAATTACAAACCCCAAATCCAAGACCAAAATAACGAGGCTGAATATGCAGATTGCTGAATACACATATAATATTTCCCTTGGGTAAAAAAGCGTGCCCAAACAATCCGAACTGGATACATTCTTTAGCACCTATAAATGAGTACTTCACATAATTAAAAGACATCTATGTAGCACAGATATGGACACAGACACAAGATTTCTTAAAAAATGGGGACACAGACATGACAGGGGACACGAAAAGAAAATAAATATAGATATTTATTTTATACCAATGGAAATATAGTTAGATGTATAAAAGTATAAGCATGAAGCTTCAATATACATAAACAAGCATCATATATACTCCCTCCGTTCCGTAATGTTCGGATTTTTTGGGGGTTCTAACCATTTAAGAAATATCATTATTACAAATTAAAAGTACTTCAATTTCCTAAAATATCCCTGATTTGTCATCTCATACAAAGTCAAAAGAATGTTTTCAAAATTTTGGCAGCAAAAGATTCCAAGTATTTTACTCAGAATTCACAACCAAAAGTTTTCTTACTGTTCTGGAACTTTTTAGCCGTACAACTCTACAATTTGATTGTGATTTGAGGGGAAGGGCAAAATAGGAAATTAATCCAATGATACCCATTGAAAAGTCTAAATGGACAAATATTTTGGGACAACAAAAGATGGCATCATGGGACAAGAAAATGGGACGGAGGGAGTACATCATATTACACTTTTAACCTAAAATATTTGAAGTAATGTACTTACATAAATTTTAAAAGATTGCATATTTAACCCCTGCCGTGTCCCCATACGTGTTCCACCCATGTCCCCACCGCGTCCCTCGTGTGTCCCCGTTGCCAATGGATTAATTATCATCTCAAAAACTAGTATATGAGGCCTGAGCGGCCTCTCTCCTCATTGCCAATTGGTTTGAGTTGGATGCTTTAACAAAGAGAAGAAAAACAACTCTTATAAGAATAGGTAAGGTTTAAAATGTATTGGAATTATAATTGGTCTCCATGATTCTCATAAGAGATTAACTTTTTTACGGAGGATCCTAAAAAACCTATTTTGCAGACACCAATGACACGCTGTCATATCATCAATTTATGGACCCAAGTAAAGTTCCACCCTCTACCCGCCCACATCTGATCACTCCTCCATTCTCTCTCCCCCAAAACTCCTATGAACATCCAGCCATCCTCCCCTTCCCGCTCCAACGAGCCCATCTCCGGTGACACCATCTCTCTCTCTCTGTGATAATTTCAAACGGGTGGGAGGAGAGGGAGACGGGCTTGAATAGGGTTGTTTGGAAAGAAAAGAAAAGAAAATGTTATGAATACAACAAGAGATCTCATCCAACAAACTAATCAATTTCGAACCCCAACTCCACTATAATATTACTTCTAACTTCGGGCCGTAATTTCTTAATCAAAGCAAAGAAAGACAAACAAATTCGAAGTAAAAACTTCAAAATCTAGCCCTAATTTCTCTTTCTCTCTCTTTCTCCCCGTCTATTTCCTCTCTCTAGATTAAGCATGCAGCTCAATCGCCAAGTGATCGAACCAATTCAGTCACTCCTAATTCAAATTGGTTCATTCGCATACTTTGAATCACGTTAGTTTTTTCTTACTTTACTTGCTTGTATCTGTTTCAACATTTTTTTTGTGCTTTTCAAAATTGCTGATTAAAGAGATGGGCTTGTCGGAGATGAGTTCGTCGGACTTGCAGGTGAATTCGTCGAGGAAGGGAGTCGCAGGTGAGGAGAGAGTTCGTGAGGAGTGGGGGAGACAGATCAATGAGATTGGGTAAAAAAGAAGGTCGGGGGTGGAACTTTGCTTGGGTCCAGAATTGATAATGTGACAACGTGTCATTGGTGTCCGCAAAACAGGTTTTTTAGGATCCTCCGTAAAAAAGTTAATCTCTTCTCATAATCATCCACCATACACGTACACTAACTTGTAGGAAGTTTCATGATTCAACTTTATCATCACTCTTCACGATTCTGAGTGCCGATTGCTATTACACTTGACAGACTGCTGATAAAAAGGATAAACAAAACTGGCTCACACAGTGAGACTAGAGCTGGGCGATGGACACGAAACACGATAACGCAACACGAACCGGACATGAAGTTAGCGGGTTAGGGTTGACCATTTCTGACACTAAACATGCAAATGACACGACTCAAGAACGTGAATTCTAAATAGGTCGGGTTCGGGTTGAACACGCGAGACAAAAACTGACAAGACCAACTCGATTACTTATTTGTGTCACCCATTAACACAACATGACCTGAACACGAACATATATAATAAATTATTATATATATATATATATATATATGTAGAAATAAGGAAAAAAAATAAAAATTAGTATAAAATATATAGTAGACCTGGGCAACGGACACGAAACACGATAACATGACACGAACAGAACACGAAGTTAACGGGTTAGGGTTGACCATTTCTAAATGGGTTGGGTTCGGGTTGGATGATTTGTGACATGAACCCGGTTGACCCGACACGAACACGACCCGACACGACCTGTTACCCAGGTCTAAGTGAGACCCCATATTCTATAGAAAGGAAAAATAAACTAGGCAGTTACAAGTTTTGTAGGTCTGCAAGATGCCTATCTTGCTATTGGGAGCGAACTAAAAAGCAGCACTAGTTTGACACCAGGCCAATCGAAGAACTACATATGCATATAAAAGGGAAAGAAAGAAGAAAGAAGTAAAAGGATGACTATGAAGATTTTGTTGTCTCACACCTTTGGTAAAGAAAAATTGCAGAGCAGAGAAGCGACAACTATGTTATGGCAATGTTTTGTGAATGTATCAAATGGACTTTAAAATTTAAAAGGTGTTGGAATTGCTACAACCGATATTTCTCAAGATCAGCAGCTCTTGAAAGAGTTGCATGAGGATAAAGAAGGTGGGAAAAAGAAAAGAAAGTACCTTTCCTACCAATTTGTGTGATTCAATAACAGTTGCAATTTGAATCAACAAGCCTTAAATAGTGTTGCAAATTGTCCACTTCTATGTGATAATAGTTAATACTTAGGCTGGAATATCATACAAAGCATGTTTCATTTTCTATTGTGTTATCCAACAGTTTCTTTTTCCTTTATTCTTCTTTTTACATGGTTATGTTTGGAGCTAGGTGGAAGTGTAGTATTTTGTTTAGTGAAGAACAACGGATACACTAAACACTACACATCATTGTATAATCCATTTTTTCCCCTTTCAAGCTTTCAAAAGTGTAGATATCAACCATTATGCTGGTAAAGCAAGCATACTTGTCAATTTCAGTCCACTGACTAGAAAAAAAGGGAAGGAGACTTAGGATAACTTCAATTAAGCATAAGCTACGTCCAACAATTATTATCACCTTCTTTGTTTCCAAAGAAAATCCAGAATTCTTTTCACATACCGAATAACGTGCATGTAATGGAACGTCAACATCAATTTCCAGTCCATTGCTGTGTCCTGATACTATATTAAGATCAACATCGATGTGCACCTTAACAACAGACAGATTTGAAACTACCGAAGGCAACTCCAAGTTTGTAACTCCAAAAACTGTTGCATCTGTAAAGACCACATCAAAGAGTACACGTATCATGAAGATGACAGTTATTGTCACACCCCACTCCGGCCAGCACTCAAATGAGCCCAAACCGACGTGGGGGTGCAACATCAACCACCAACCCATTCCTATAACTCAAGTTCTAGCAACTAAGTTAATCAACAGTCATTTTATTGATAACACTAAAAAATCCTAGCTCGCCTAGGTATATAAATATTTGCTATGTTTGATCTCTTTAATAACTCTACCCACCAACCAATAAATAAATCAGTCGCATGAAAGGAAACAATAAATAGATAATGCCAGGATATATGTGGAAAACCCCAAATACGGGTAAAAACCACGGGAAGGAATCAAATCACTATAATCATTGTGCAGTTACAGATATACCTATCCAAACGAAGTAAATCCTCACAATGTTCTAAGTATCACCTGTCGAGTCACACGTACACCGCACCCAGTGATTGACTACCGCCACCTTGAATCCTCAAGCCTTCCAATACTCTTCCGAAAATCCACCGAAAGCAAATCAAACTAAGTTGATTTGATAAAGTGAAAACTTCTTGGAGTTATCGTTGTTGTGTATCAATGATCGAGAGATCCCATTTTGTACTCCAAGACACAAAAATCAATAGAATCTTCTTCAACGCATATACTTATAGCTCACGGCTTCCCCACCCAAGTATAAAGGAGGCCACCCTATTTCTTTCTTGTTCTGTTCTATGTTTTTTTAGGAATGAAAGCAGCACTCATTTTATTGCCTAAGGAGACACATGTCCTTGTATGGAAATAAACCTTTCAGGCCTCTGATTAATGTCGTGGCTTCAAAGACTTACTTGCCGATCAACCCGTAAATTAATCTAAAAAATTCTCTTTCCTTTTCTCACCCCAGCAAATGATTTGCCAATATATCAATTCCATGTGTAGCAAATCATTTCTATGTGCAGCAAATCCTTTCCATGAGCACCAAAGCAAATCCTTTCCATGAGCACAAAATACTTTTTCCCAATACTTTCACGAACCGGCCGAGTAATAACTTGACTAACATCTACCGCTCTCAAATACAAAATAATATTGATTTCCTTCCACTTCCTAAACAGACACTCTAGGAATAAATAAAAAATAAATTACAACTCGATATTATGGGATACACGCCAATATGTGTTTTGTCGTGAAATTGCCAAATAAGAAACACCACAAAATATGGACCTTACAAACACAAAACATATCGTTCTTACAAACACAACAGAAGTCTCAAGAAAGAATTAAACTATACAATGAACTAGATATAAACATAGGCTGCAACTACACCCCTATCTACAATATTTTGCCAAAACTAGTCCAGCCATCCCGACAAGCTACCCTAAGTGAGGGTACAACCACATGACGATTAGTAGTGGATATATACAACGCCTGCAAAACTGGATTCCAAAATGGAATCCGGGAGTGTTTATGAGACATGGATGCAATTCCATATTAAGGGTACAGCTAAAAGATTATCTCAACTTGTCAAACAGTAAACCAAGCAATTAAAAGCAACACCGGACACACAACCAACAATTTAAGGCATAAAAGCCTTTTGGCATAAAGCCAATCACCGGGCACACACCCAATAACTAAAAAAAAAGCATAAAAGCCTTTTGGCATAAAGCCAATCACCGGGCACTGAGCCAATATTCAAGTTCAATTTAATAAAGAACAACATCTATGAATCAAACACTCATCTCGTACTCCAAAAGGAAGAACAACTATGGTTTCTGTGCTTTTTGATTCACCAACTCGTCACCTATCCACAAGCCAAACATTTTAGTATAGAAATATTTGAAAGGCTTGACAAATGCATTAAGAATATGCTACATTAATTCGATTGCATAACAAATGCCAAACATAAGTAAATTCACCAATTCGCATCCCAAAGCCGAGAATCTCACAAACACACTATATAGCAGAACCACCAAACGAATTCTGACTATAGTATTCTATAGGTTCAGAGTTAGGCTTCGAGACTACAACCATTAGAAAGTACACTCTCAGAACATCAATCTCGATATAAAATTTGCCCAAAACGGAGTCCAAATGACCAAGATACGCTCAAATGAGGTTACACATCTAAAAGCAGAAATCATAGTTCCAGCAGAACAGTCTGCGATCGAAAGTTCATTAAAAATCACATACTCAATATTTTCCAATGATTCCAAAACCCATAGTCAGTAAGACACTCAACTTTGATAAAATCGATGAAGAACACAGCTCCAAAAGCTGTCCAGATTTCCAGATTTACCAAATCATCAACTTTGGAACAAAAACTGATTTTTCCTAGAAGGAACTAAGGCACAACCCTTACATATTCAGAAAGGTATGTAAGTCTAATTTCAGAATCAAGAAATGGTGCGTAAAACCGATACCCGAGCTAGGAGATATGTCCGTTTTCTCAAAACGTGTCTGTGCTGTCTGCCCATACGCGAATCTGACAACAGCTCGGTTCATGATTTTTATCTTTTTCCACACTTCTCAGAAAATTCTGAGATTTTTGCAACACAAGCTACGCACATAGAGGCATCTACAGTAAAAATACCAGAAAATAACATGGTCGGCAAGTCAATGAGAAAAATTCGTCAAAATAGGACAGATTATCATTATACATAGCAGATTTCAAAATTCCATAGCAAGTCGAGTTCTCGACGGTTTCCAACGATTCCAGCGGCTATAGAACGAGCTGAGAGTGTTCTCTAAATATCAAGAAGAAATCAAAATCCAATTCACAATCTAAGAACGAAAAATCAACCAAAAACAGAACCCTTAAAAATCTGACCCAAAATCTTCTGTGTATACTCGAAAATAAGCAAAAGAACTGAAAATTACCTACTGAATTGAGGTTTCAATCTTCTCCCGTCACTCTTCTTCCTCTTCTTTCCACCGTCTCTCTCTCTCTACTTTGGAACCAAACCTACCCTGATGGGTTTCTTTTTTTTTTATAAAACACACACACGGCACACATGTAAAACACTTTAAAAAAATGCACTTTGCCCCTTAAAGTTATCAAATATAACTTTAAAGCACCTCAAAAATAAAGGATGTTAAACCTTCCCCTCATAGGAAATTTCGTCCCCGAAATTACTTACCAAATTCAAACAAATGCGGATAGCTCTTTCGCATAGACTCCTCCGTCTCCCATGTAGCTTCCCGCTCCAAATGATTACGCCATTGAACTTTCACCAATGGTATTACTTTTGAACGAATGACACGCTCTCCTCGCTCCAAAATCCGAATCGGTTCCTCTACATAGGTCAAGTTCTCCTTTAGTTCCATCGGTTCCACATTATTCAGCACGTGTGTCGAATCTGGCACAGACTTCCGCAACATCGAAACATGGAATACATCATGCAACCGCGCCAATTCCGTTGGCAAAGCCAATCGATAAGCCGTTACGCCTACTCTTCCGGTAATCTCATACGGCTCAATGTACCTCGGTGCCAACTTCTTCTTTCCTTTAAAGCGAATAACCCCTTTCCAAGGCGATACACGAATGAACACCCGATCACCCACCTCAAATTCCAAATCTCTTCTTCATTTGTCAGCATAGCTCTTTTGACGATCTTGGGCAATTTTTAAATGCTCCCTTATAATTTGAACTCCCTCAACGGTTTGTTTAACCATTTCAGGACCTAGCCTTCGATCCTCGCCTAATTGCTCCATTTGTCGAGCCAACATCTGTCTCTCACCAATATCGTTTCAACAAATTGGTGTCCTGCACCTCCTGCCATATAAAGCCTCATACGGTGGCATGCCAATGCTGCTGTGATAACTATTATTGTAGGCAAACTCAATCAATGGCAAATATTCATCCCAGCTACCCTTAAAATCAATAACACGCGCCCTTAGCATATCCTCCAAAGTTTGAATAGTCCGTTTAGATTGCCCGTCGGTTTGACGATGAAAAGCTGTACTAAATTTCAGTGAAGTACCCATAGCTCGCTGCAAACTCACCCAAAATCTAGAAGTAAACTTCGGATCTCTGTCACTAACAATAGTCAAAGGCGCTCCGTGCGATCTAACAATACCACTGACATATATTTGAGCGTACTTATCTATAGGGTATGTGGTCTTGACAGGTAGGAAATGAGCCGTCTTTGTCGATCGATCCACAATAACCCAAATCGAATCATAACCTCCCTTAGAACGCGGTAGCCCAGTCATAAAATCCATTGTTACATGTTCCCATTTCCATTCCAGTATAGGAAGATTCTGCAACAGACCCACCAGTCTTTGATGCTCAACTTTCACCCGCTGACATGTCAAGCAACTAGCCACAAATTATGCAATCTCCCTTTTCATGCCAACCCACCAATAAAACTCTCTCAAGTCACGATACAACTTCGTACTTCTTGGATGCATAGCATAAGCTGAACTGTGTGCCTCCTCCAAGATTTATCTTTCTAGAGCTACATCATCTGGAACACACATACTATGTCCATACAAGAGCATACCATCATCTCGAATATTAAATTCAAAAGTCTTTGCTTTAACTACCTTCTTTCTGATTTCTTCCATATGTGGATCATCACGTTGTCCATCCCGAATACGGTCCACAAATAAGGGCCGAACACTGAATTGCGCCAACAAAACATCATTGCTATTGAAAAAGAACTCCATACCCATATGTTTCAGCTTAGTAAAATTTACAACCCTCGAACATTGGATACAAGCCATTCTCGCTTCTATTTTCCAACTCAAAGCATCAGCAACCACATTCACTTTCCCTGGATGGTAGTGAATAGAGCAATCATAATCTTTAATTAATTTTATCCACCTTCTTTGCCTCAAATTCAACTCCTTTTGCGTAAACAAATACTTAAGACTTTGATGATTAGAATAGATTTAACAAGTCACTCCATACAAGTAATGCCTCCACAACTTAAGTGCAAATACGACAGCCACTAGCTCCAAATCGTGCGTAGGGTAATTATGTTCATGATTTTTCAACTGCCTTGATGCAAAAGCAATAACCTTATCTCGTTGCATAAGAACACAACCCAACCTTGATGAGAAGCATCAGTGTAAATCACCATATCCTCGGTACCCATCGGAATAGTCAATACCAGCGCAAACACCAACCGATTCTTTAATTCCTGAAAACTGTCTTCACATTCATTAGACCACGCAAACTTTACATCTTTTCTAGTCAATTTAGTCATAGGCAAGGCAATAGAAGAAAACCCCTGAATAAATCTCTGATAATATCCTACTAGACCAAGGAAACTTTGGATTTCAGAAACATTAGTTGGCCTTTCCCAATTCACTACTGCCTCCACCTTCTTTGAATCCACACAAATGCCATCCCGAGAGATCATACGGCCCAAAAACGCAATACTTTCAAGCCAGAATTCGCATTTGCTCAATTTACTATACAATTGCTTATCTCGTAAATTCTGCAATATAATTCTCAGATGTTGCTCATGATCTTCCTTAGTTCGGGAATAGATCAGAATATCATCAATAAACACAATAACAAACAAATCCAGATACGGCTCAAACACCCTATTCATAAGATCCATAAATACCGCTGGAGCATTAGTCACTCCGAAAGGCATAACAAGAAACTCATAATGGCCATACCTTGTTCAAAAAGCTATTTTGGAGACATCACTATCCTTCACCTTAACCTGATGGTATCCTGATCTCAAATCAATTTTTGAAAAGATGGTGGCTCCCTGCAACTGATCAAACAAATCATCAATTCTAGGCAACGGATACTTATTCCGTATTGTCACCTTATTCAGTTGCCTGTAATCAATGCACATATGCATAGTACCATCTTTCTTCTTCACAAATAAAACTGGTGCACCCCATGGTGAGATACTTGATCGAATAAGCCCTTTATCAAGTAAATCTTTCAATTGAATTTTTAATTCTAGTAACTCAGCTGGTGCCATTCGATATGGTGGAATAGAAATAGGATTTGTTCCCGGTATCACTTCAATAGTAAATTCCACCTCCCTATCAAGCACAATTCCCGGTAATTCATCTGGAAAGACATCCGAAAACTCCCTCACAATCGGTATATCCGATAACTCTAACAGTTTCTTCTCCATGTCAACAACATAGGCCGAATACTCCTGACATCCCTTCCTCAACATACTCACAGCCTTAAGAGCAGCTAACATACTGGTTACAGGAGTCTATCTATCATCACAAAATTTAATTTCCAACTCACCCGGTATTTTAAAGACAATTTCTTTATTAAAGCAATCTAAAGATGCATGATGTGTGGATAAGAAATCCATTCCTAGAATAACATCAAAATCGGACATTACTAGAGGAATTAAATCAACTTCTACCGCACATATTCACCACACACTTGGGAAAAGATACCCCAACAATCACCACTTCTCCAACAGGAGTAGATATCGCCAAACCAGTGTCTAATAACACATAATGCTTATTCAAATGCACACTAAACAAGTTTGACACAAAAGAATGCGTAGAACCAGGATCAATTAAAATTTGTGCATTAACACCACAAACCATAAGAGTACCTGTCACCACATTTGGAGTTGCCTAAACATTTTGCCATGTCATGGCAAACACTCTCCTCAGTGCTGTAGTTCCACCCGCTTTACCACCCCGACCAACAAACCCACCAAAATTTGTTCCACGGCCAGCCGAAACACTGCCACTAGAAGATGCACCTGAAGCTTGTGGTTTCGTGCAATGAGTTGCAATATGCCCCATTTTTCCACATCTAAAACATTTAAACCCTTTCCCCGATTCTGGACAATCTCTCATGCGATGATCGGGTGATCCACACCGATAACACTGAAAAGGAGTCCCACGTCCGTTTGAACTACTCCCCCTGCCAGAACTTGGCTTACTTGCCTTATAGCTTTGACTACCTTATTATTTACCCTCACTTTGACCTTTCAAATGTTGAAATCCTCCTCCACCTCTATAAAACCCGCCTGAGTTTCCCCCCTGGCTAGCCTGCCTCGCCTCAAATTTACTTTTCTTTGATTGTTCTCGTTTACTAAACATTTCTTCAACATCCTTGCCAATCTTCTTCGTTGTTTCAATCAAATCCACATAGTCTTTTTCTTTGTAAGATGTCATTCTGGTTCGACCATTATCCTTCAGTCCACTTCTAAACCGTCTACCCTTCTTTTCTTCAGTATCCACCATATCTGTAGCATAGGCTGAAAGAGCGTTAAACTTGGCTTCATATTCGGCCACTGACATACTCCCCTATTTAAGATTAATAAAATCTGCTTCATGCTGGAAACGATACGTCTCAGGACAGTAATGATCATTAAAAGCCTTCACAAACCTCGCCCATGTAATTACTTGTGGCACTAGTGGCTAAACATCTGGTAATGGGGCTGAGAGCAACCTCTAACTTCCCTCCCACCATATCAAAGCTTGCCCTTTCAAAGTGAAGGTTGCTAAAGCCACCTTCTGTTCATCAGTAACTCCCATGGTTGTTAGAACACTCTTAACCGTTTTCAACCAATCCTTTGCCTATTGAGGTTTAAAAGTACCCTCAAACTCTGTTGGATACAGCTTCTTGAATTTCTCTAGTAATCCAACATTCTGATTAACTGGAGGATTAACCGGAGGTGCAGCTTGTCGTTCAGCATACTGTGCTAAAGCCACCAATAGTCTATCTATATCTCTAGCCTCTGCCTGAACTCCTGTCGGTGCAGCCCTAGCAGCCGGATCAGCTTGCTCAAGATGGGAAGAGGCTTCTTCTTCCATTTTCCTTACCTGTTACAATTCAATTTAACAACAACAACAACATATACTATTTTATCATGTTAGATAAACCAACACTAAACTACTCGACAAAATATGATCGACTCCTAAATCCACTGCTAGATCGCCACGCATTCAACGACCCTCAGAATCTAGATAGGCCTAGGCTCTGATACCAAGCTGTCACACTCCACTCCAGCCAACACTCAAATGAGCCCAAACCGACGTGGGGGTGCAACATCAACCACCAACCCATTCCTATCACTCAAGTTCTAGCAACTAAGTTAATCAACAGTCATTTTATTGATAACATAAAATATATCGTTCTTACAAACACAACGGAAGTCTCAAGAAAGCATTAAACTATACAATGAACTAGATATAAACATAGGCTGCAACTACATCCCTATCTACAATATTTCGCCAAAACTAGTCCAGCCTTCCCAACATGCTACCTTAAGCGAGGATACAAACACATGACGATCAGCAGTGGATATCTACAACGCCTGCAAAATTGGATTCCAAAATGGAATCCGGGAGTGTTTATGAGACATGGATGCAATTCCATATTAAGGGTACAGCTAAAAGATTATCTCAACTTGTCAAATAGTAAACCAAGCAATTAAAAGCAACACCGGGCACACAACCAACAATTTAAGGCATAAAAGCCTTTTGGCATAAAGCCAATCACCGGGCACTGAGCCAATATTCAAGTTCAATTCAATAAAGAACAACATCTATGAATCAAACACTCACCTCGTACTCCAAAAGAAAGTACAACTATGGTTTTGGTGCTCCTTGATTCACCGACTCGTCACCTATCCAAAAGCCAAACATTTTAGTATAGAAATATTTGAAAGGCTTGACAAATGCATTAATTCGACTACATAACAAATGCCAAACATAAGTAAATTCACCAATTCGCATCCCAAAGCCGAGAATCTCACAAACACACTATATAGCAGAACCACCAATCGTTTTCTGACTATAGTATTCTATAGGTTCAGAGTTAGACTTCGAGACTACAACCATTAGAAAGTAAACTCTCAGAACATCAATCTCGATATAAAATTTGCCCTAAACGGAGTCCAAATGACCAAGATACGCTCAAATGAAGTTACACGTCTAAAAGCAGAAATCACAGTTCCAGCAGAATAGTCTGCGATCGAAAGCTCATTAAAAATCACATACTCAATATTTTCCAATGATTCCAACACCAAAACATCACCAATTGATCAATGTTTAAGACTCATAGAAACCCATAGTTAGTAAGACATGCAACTATGATAAAATTGATGAAGAACACAGCTCCAAAAGCTGCCCAGATTTCCAGATTTACCAAATCATCAACTTCGGAACAAAAACTGATTTTTCCTAGAAGGAACTAAGGAACAACCCTTAAATATTCAGAAAGGTATGTAAGTCTAGTTTCAGAATCAAGAAACGGTGAGTAAAACCGATACCCGAGCTAGGAGATATGTCCGTTTTCTCAAAACGTGTCTGTGCTGTCTGCCCATACGCGAATCTGACAGCAGCTCGGTTCATGATTTTTATCTTTTTCCACACTTCTCAGAAAATTCTTAGATTTTTACAACACAAGATAAACACATATAGGAATCTACAGTAAAAATACCAGAAAATAACATGGTTGGCAAGTCGATGAGAAAAATTCATCAAAACAGGACAGATCAAAATTCCATAGTAAGTCGAGTTCTCGACGGTTTCCAACGATTCCAGCGGCTATAGAACGAGCTGAGAGTGTTCTCTAAATATTAAGAAGAAATCAAAATCCAATTCACAATCTGAGAATGAAAAATCAACCAAAAACAGAACCCTTAAAAATCTGACCCAAAATCTACTGTGTATACTCGAAAATAAGCAAAAGAACTAAAAATTACCAACGGAATTGAGGTTTCAATCTTCTCCCGTCACTCTTCTTCCTCTTCTTTCCACACTCTCTCTCTCTCTCTCTCTCTCTCTCTACGTTGGAACCAAACCTACCCTGATGGGTTTTTTTTTATTTTATTTTATAAAACACACACACACGGCACACATGCACAACACTTAAAAAAATGCACTTTGCCCCTTTAAGTTATCAAATATAACTTTAAAGCACCTCAAAAATAAAGGATGTTACAGCTATAATCATAACATCTTCAAGGCAAAGGAAAACAAAATGGAGTCTACCACCACGCTGGAGAAGATGTTGAAGCTCAAATGGATCTGCAAAAATCCCAGAGGGCAGTTTTTCTATGATAATGGCCTTGCATGAGTGTCTGGGTAACTCAGCTTTGGACTCTAGTTGGCCACTCAATTTGATGGATGAAGACAAGCGACGTTGAGAACCTTCACCAGTTAGATAGCATTGCAGAACTGATAGCCTTAGGATAAGGTTGAGTTCTTCTTGCAGCACTCCACAAAAGCCAAGGGGAAGCTCATTTTCTATGAAATTTCTAAAACTTGAATCAACAAAGCTAACATGTATCTCAAAATAGGGTTCTCTAATATACTTCTCTGCGGAAGGCACATCACTTCTAGCATGGTTTTGACATCAGGATTCGAGTCACACTTGGCTGCCTGAATGTTGAGAAAGAGAGTCTAGTCTCAAATATGAGAATCCAAAGAAGGCAGGAAAAACACCTCAAACATGTGATATCATTACATATGTTTAAGGACAATTATCCATCAGCATGGTAGGCAGAGTATATAAAATAATAACACAGTACAAACACAGGTCAGCGGGCTCAACTGGGACCCGTCTCCGGGTCCACCCACCATCGCCCCTAGTGGCATGGATGGATTATGAGAAGTGGGATGACATTTATGAGAAGTTCAATGAGAAGTTCAGACTGGATCGGGACCCATCCAATCAGGACAGCCTGAGCTAATATGGAAACAAAACTGCCACATGGCAAGGTAAAATGGGGAGAGCAAGTGAACTAAGAGAGAACCTTGGCATTGGAGTAATGATGTCAAAAAACCTTCCCAACTGAATTGTAGTCTCCATGTAGCAATCCTGGATTGGGGGGGAGGTCACATGGGATGTTTTCGAGCGCATGAGCTAACAAGGCTTGGAGGCTAAGCAAAAAGAAGTGGATAACAGGGGTACTTCATCTCCATCAGGGGCACTCTCAACTACTCAAACCCCTAGTTTTGTTCGTTTTTCTCTCAGGATTTGCTGACTTAGTGATGCAGAGAGGTATATATTTTAATGATATTGACCTGCATCACTTAGGCATCGGAGGGGGCTTATCCAGTTCGGCAAGCTTACTGGATTGCTGGTTTTGCAGGCTTTACCACTGCCGGAGATCACATAGCACACTTGGGCTCATTCATAGAATCATAGCGAATCCCGCACTCAGGCTCATTCATAGAAAAATTATAGTGGATTCCACCCTACTACCCCATCGAAAGTGAGAGTCCATTCAACATATCACAAGGATGGACTCTAAATGATAGCCATATGTTCTGTGTATGTCATTGAGAGCTTGGAAATTTAATGAAAAGTATGGTAACTAAAATAACCATATCTAGATGAATCCTGTATTAATCATTAATGTCTTGGCAATTTTGTTGGGAAGAGAATGTATCAGCTGGGAAATTTGCTTCAGAAGATATTGGGATCTCTTATGCATGTGTATGGGTTCAACTCCC
This sequence comes from Rhododendron vialii, assembly GCF_030253575.1. Taxonomy (NCBI): domain Eukaryota; kingdom Viridiplantae; phylum Streptophyta; class Magnoliopsida; order Ericales; family Ericaceae; genus Rhododendron; species Rhododendron vialii. Next base: position 14,393,441 of record NC_080567.1, on the reverse strand, counting down.
CTCAATGCCTTACTTGTGGATCTAGTCCCGAGCTCAAAATAATGATCCAAATCGTTCATTCCATGGATACCGTAGATTTGAATCTTCATGAAATAAAATTAGCTTGATTGAATATTGACAAGTACATTAACAACTTTTATTTTCTTATTAAAACTGACATTAAGTAAAATTAAAGGCTTTTTTACCTTTTTGGTCCCCAAAGTATTCGCGAGCTGCCAATTTCGTCCCCAATGTACACATTTAACCAATTTCGTCCCCAATGTTTAAAATGTGTGTCTAAATGGTCCCTGGCCCTAACTCCGTTTCTTTTTTCCGTCAAAATGGGGGGTATTCTTGGTATTTCACCATCCTTAATTGAACCCAGGAACCAGAAGCACCCATAATTGAACTCCACCACCTCCCTTCGCCATGAGGCGATCTGAGCAGCTAGACCAGTACACCCATCCTCGATCAAGGAAATTGAAATTCCATAACAAACTGTTCTTGTTAACCCAGCCCATGGCTTACCCCAAGCTTCTGCGTAAAAGACATCGACGGCAAGGATTTTGGCTTTCGGAGACAGAAATAATTCAGATTTGCACACGAGAAAACGAAAGCATAGATGGGGAGGAAACCGAAAAGTTGGACATGATATCCACAAAACTCTGTTTGTATTCATTGAAGAACTGGTAATAGAAAAAATAACTCTTTTCCACTTCGTATATGTACTTTTTTCACTTCTCCGGTGGCCAAATCGACTTCTGCAATGTGAAAAGGAATAATGACTTGTCCGGTGGCCAAGTCGGCCAGCGATTGCGAGGTAAGAGAAGCGGGTTTTCTGACGGAGTTTGTTACGATTCACCATTTCTTCTTCCAAAATGCTCTGTAATCCCTCGTTTGATTAGTTGAAATGGAGCCCGGCGGAGTCATAAAGGATCCGATTACAACAACTTCGTTGAATTCAGGTCCTTCCCGTGCATACCAGAGATTGAAACAGAAGCAATTCGGAGCTTCAATCCATTTACCCCGAACCTCGATAGCTTGTTCTATCGTAAACCACCGGACATCCGCCGGGGAACATTTCCGCTAAATCCAAAACCACCTGCTGATCCAGAATCACTACAAACCTATATGCCATGGAAAAATCATGAATCATTGTCGCCTTAAAATTTATATTTTTTTTTGAAGAGATTCATTCTCCATTTGTCGTTATTTCCACAGGTGAACCGTCAGTCGTTAAAGGATAATAAGAAGAAAGAGTTTACATCGTTTCCTCATCTTCCAAACAGCAAAAACGTACTCCGAAATGACGTGTTCCTTTGTTTTTGTTTTGGTACCGGGCTTTTTAAATGTTGTGTTTCTTTGTTTTGGTACTGGCTTCCGAAATGGCTGGGGGTGTGGGAGTTGATCGGAGGAACTGACTTAGGGTTTGGGTTTGGGGTTTGAAGAAGATGAGGGTGTGTGAAATACCAAGATTGTCCCCTGTTCTAACGGAAACAAGAAAAGGCGTTACGGCCAGGGACCATTTAGGCACACATTTGAAACGTTGGGGACGAAACTGGTTAAATGTATATATTGGGGACGAAATTGGTAGTTCGCTAATACTTTGGGGACCAAAAAGGCAAAAAAGCCTAAAATTAAAACTTAGATCATCCATTTTATCATACGAAGTACAGTTTGTTCAAGTATCTATCTATGCTCGATGAGGCAGATTTTTTTGCAGATTTAAAAAAACCTACACGATGAATAGTTCTCAAATACATTCTTGTTCCTATTTTCTATATGTGGAAAACTGGAAATCCCCTTTTATACAAAATTTCCCTTTCACATATGTTCCAAGACTATTTCTTGATGACAATGCATCTTTTTTACTTCTTTTCAACCCTCACAGTACTCATGGTTAGACCAAATGGAGTAAGTAAAGATGCAGTTTACAGAAGAATGTACTTATGGTTAGAGCAAATGGAGTAACTAAATATGCTTTGAAGTACAACATGAGAGCAATCAAGCCTGATGGGACACCATTAGCTGATGGAGTTTGGTAGATCATGAATAACTGCATGAAATTGAAACAAATGCAAGATGGGATTGGCTGTTAGATCTTATGCAATACTTTACCTTCAAGTTGCATATCTTTGTTCATTCAAATCTTGGAGCTAAGAAGATTGCAGTAATTATGGTATGCAATTTAATCAAAAGTACGAGAGAGGGTTGATAGGAATCCCAATTGAAATATGAGCTGACGAAATAGAATACTAGAAATTGAATGAGGGGCCTACGTGAGACCTCTTGTAATCAACTTTTTGGTGGAGTCAGGTTTCTAGAACCTCTACCCAAACCATTTTCTTGAATTCAACAGAGATTTAATGACGTGGCCATAGTTCCAAATATCGATATTGGTCTCTATAATGGTATTGGTTTCGATGTCGCAGTTTCAGGGCATATCAGTTGTAGCATAATGGTATTGGCGACCGGAGGCGTGATTTTTTTTTTAAATATACGCACAACATATCACCAATACTGCCATTACGTATCGGCTGTATTTTTTAGTATATTGGCCGTAACGGACCAATACCGCCGATACTCATGCGATTTTCCTTTCACAACGCAACTTGGTACACTGATACGTATCACCAATATTCCAAACCATGGACGTGGCTGTATCGCGATTAATCATCTACCATGTATGAAATTGAGAGCATCGGAATCCCCCATTTGGAGAAATTCGACAATTTATGCACATGAAAAAACATATTGAAAAAGAACTTTAGTAGTAACGTAGAAATTTATCAACTGTAAGGGCAAAATATTTATGATTGTCAATGGCATGCCTCAAAACACATTCGTCCATGTAATTGCGATTATTTATTGATCGAGTTGTAATTTATTTATTTTATTTTTAAAGTGTCTGTTTAGAAAATGGAAGGAAATCAATTAATAATGTGTAATTGAGAGGTTGAGTTTTTGGGTTGAAGAAAATCAAGGAAGATTGGCAATCAAGGGAATATGGCAATATTCTGTGAGATCCTATTTTCGGTATATGGCAATATTCAGTAAGATTTGATTAAGCAACCTATTTTAACAAAAATGCTACTTGCACAACCGTTGTGTTGGTTGTGTGCGTAATTCTGACCGTCCAGATGTATTTGGACGGTCTAGATTTTAAAAAAACCCTTCCAAGAAAAAGTTGAACTTTTATGGGGAAGAGTTTGAACGAATCCTGACCATTTATTACAGCAATGGACGGCTAGCGATTAGTTGTGTGTTGTGTTTTACACAACCGTTGTGTGTGTAGCACTTTTGCTATTTTAAATACAAGGCCGTCAGGATTATTTTTCTCTAACACGATATATGCAATTCACATCAGACTTAGAGAAAGGAGGGTTTTTACTTTGGAGCTTGGAGTAAAAATGGGATCGATGGATCATTGAGCATATAAGACATCTTCAAGAGGTTTCAGTGTCTTCTTCAACTTATTTGAGAAAAGCCCTAAGGAGGATTTCTAGGCAAGTTAAAGTCCTTTGGTGGATTTCTGGGAGGCAAACGGAAGGCTTGTGGATTCAAGACAGCAGCGGTCAAGCATTCAGAGAGGTGTACGTGGATTCGGCAAGAGCGTCTAGGTTTAGGTTTGTGGAGTTTAAACTTATCGTAAGAGTTCTTGTAACCTTGTGTTTAGTAGTGTCTAATTCCTTCCCGTGGTTTTTTTTTTTTCCATTTTGGGTTTTCCACGTATATCTTGGTGTTCGTTATTTGTTTGCTTTCCGTTTGTGAGATTGATTTTGTTTATCGCATGGTGAATCGTTGATTGAGATTAAAACATAGCAAATCTTTAAACCTAGAGGATCTAGGATTTTTCAACAACCTCCATCATTGGAAAGAAAACATAGTCATTGTGTAAATTGTTGACAAGAATCAATATAGTTCACTAACCTTGCTGGAAAACGCATGGGTGCAAGAGCCCCTTAATGAAAAAAGTGCCAGCTGGATTCCAACCAGAAAAATACTTTGCACCTGGACAAGTCTTTGTACTTCCATATAGCAAGGAAGCAGAGAGAGAGAGAGAGAGAGAGAAGTCTTTGTACTTCCATATAGCAAGGAAGCAGAGAGAGAGAGAGAGAGAGAGAGAGAGAGAGAGAGAGAGACGAGCAATCGACTTCCGTGTGGAAGAAATCGAGATGGAGACTAAACCACACAATCTCAATCCCTTCGATTGAAGTGCTCTTTATTCCTGCAGTTTTTCGAGGTTATCAAGTTACTTTTAATCGCAGACTCCTCTACTTCGTAAATTAGCGAATTTCGTTCGATTTGTCTTCTTTCTCATATAGGTTAAAGTCAACGTCGAAGTAATTTTTTTTGAAAGGAAAACAGCCATTAATTTGTTCCCAACCAAACATATTTATTGAGAGAGAGAGAGAGAGAGAGAGAGAGAGAGAGAGAGAGAGAGTTTACCAGCATTTGGTCTCGAATTTCTCGATTGAGATCTGAGGAACTAACAAATGGTTCAAGTTTCAATGGGCTCGAGGGGAATGACGCGGGATTAGATGTGGTTAGGCATGGTCGTGTTTATGAGCACTTGTGGCCGACCTCGTCCACTGCGACTTATGAATGAATGGGCTCCCAAATGAATCGACTTTTTTGTTTTGTTTTTTGAACAGCGAAATGAATCGACTCGTGCATGTTTTGATTGATAAGTAGATAAAGATGTAATTATAGGGCGGATAAAAAAAATAAAATAAAAAGATTATAGGAAGCCACATATGGCATAGCTAGATAGGCCAACCCTAAGGGTTAGTCTGGTTGATTGGTGGGTTTATTTTTCATACAATTGATCAGGATTTGATTCTTGGGGTCAAGCCACAAATTCTCTATTTACGGCATGAATGGTCTGTCTTTCACTATCGGAGAGAAGATTAGTCGAAGTGTGCATAAACTGGTTAATGAATTCATTGGAGGGTTTGTTTGGTTTCCTAGTTGACCTGCTAACTCTTCGCCTAACCACATAGTTTAAAAGATTAATTTCAAGTTCTACAGTAGCTGGTAGACGTTTTCTTATAAACCATTTCACATTTTTCTCAAGTGGACGATATGAGACCTTACAATGGTTCAACTTATAAATAGAAAAAGGACAAAGGGGCTGGAAGAGTTATGCCCCATTCTACGAACTTTTTTCAATTTTTTCACTTTTTGGTTTTGTTTTTATTTGATTTTTTTTCGCATTTGTTTGTTTTGTGCCAATTTTTTTTGACTTTTTGAGACGAATCGGAAAAGCAAAAATAAATTACTTTTACTCAAATATTTTGAAAAATGACCACTTTTAAGTAAATTTTTTGCACTTTTTTTTTTTACTTTTTCTACTTAAAAGTGGTCATTGTTCAAAATATTTGGGTAAAAGTATTTTTTTTTTTATTTTTCGTCTCATTGAGATGAATCAAAAGGTCAAAAAAATTTGGCGCAAAATGAACAAACGCAAAAAAAATTCAAATGAGGATAAAACGACATTTTTTCTAAAAGTGTTAATGGAACACCATCTTAGCTTATGAAAATTAGACAACTTGATCTGCTATAATCTCTTCAATCCCTTCATTTATGTGCCATAAAACAGAAAGATTTAGTAGGAAAGTTGGAGATTTTTGGTATAATGAGTGAAGAGAGATATAAAAAGAAATGAGAGTAATAATCAGAGAGAAAATTTATTGGGACCAAGCGCAAAGAGGGATTGAGTCTAGAGACTCCAAACTGAACACAGTCTTCGATTTATTGAATGCTCTAGGGGTGTACACGGTCCGGATTGGTCCGGTTCTTTAAAAAATCAGTAACTGGACCTTTTCAAACGGTTCTAGAAAATTGAAAACTAGAACTTAACCAATATATGCTTGGAACCTAACGAGAACCAAACCGCAGGACCGGTCCGGTTTTGGTTCGATTCCGATTCTATTCCAATAAATATCCAAGCACTTATTCACAAAATATGAACTCATAAAATTAAAGAAATAGAAAGACAATCTGCTAGAATAGGAAATGAAGGAATAAAATAAAAGCTTTCCTATTAATGAAATTTCATCTCTAAATGAATTAAGTTTAGTAAGGATAAGATTAACCTACCAAATTCAAATGCATATTTAATTACACACACACATATATATATATATATATATCTATATTTATCTTAGTTTTAAGCTGTCTGGTTCGGTTCTAACTACGGTTCATTAATTGAGAACTAGTAATCGAACCAAAATTAACGGTTCTTATTTTTTTGGAACCAGAACCTGACCGTAATTTTTTTTTATAAAATTTAATTTTGATATAATAGTGGAAGAAAAGAAAAAATGAGGAAAAAAAATGGGAGGGAAATTGGACGTGGCTCCCGTCCAGTCATGGTTTCCGTCCAATCCTGGCCAATCTGCCTTTTTTCGACAAATGTCGAGTTTGTTCAATGATCGGATCCATCCATATTATAGATCTCGTTGAGACACATAGTCTAGGAAAAATTCATGTCTATCCGATATCGTTCAATACACGGTTGGACCACATTTATTTTGGAGAAATAGATGAAAGAGGTTCCAATTCAGTGTGGGTATTTTTTTTTTCCAAAATATATTGATTACAATTGCATATTAAACATTATTGGACCGACATGATTTTTGCCATGGTTATAGGTCTCGACGAGATCTACAATATGGACGGATCCGATCAATGAACGAACTCAAATTTGCAGAAAAAAGGCCAACTGGCCGGGACTGGACGGGACCGTCACTTGATGGGAGCCGAACTCGGGAAATGGTAGTGTGTGCAACACGGTATAATTTTTTAATAGGACCTAGATATTTTTGAATTTTGGGTAAATTTCACTGATCTCCCTTGAGGTTTCTAATAAATGCAGAAACCTCCCTTGAGGTTTCTGATAAATGCCACTAACCTCCCTTACTTTTGGGGCCAATGTTGAGATTCCCCCTTCTGTTATTTGTTTGTCAAACGGTGTTAAATTGAGCATTGAAGGGACAAAATTACCATCTAATAACCCTTCCATCTGTGTCCAATCTCTGTTGTATCTCTGTATGTAACTGTATCTAAACAACCAAATAAATTAACTTTAACCTGATGATAAAAAGAAGAAGAGAGTATAACTTCATCATCCCAAGATTCCCAACCAATACAGTACTCACCTTGCTCCCTCCCTGTCGACCCAATACCAGTACCACAAGAAATTTTTCAGTGTCGAGTGGGTATATCCCATGTGGTACTCGCTCGGCACATTCGGGCCTTCCAATACACTTTTGGATTGCTCGAATTGAAACATTCTCTCTCCTCCCATCCCAACACTCTCTCTCCCTTTTCTCTCGCCAAATTTGAGCCGTCCAAAAATGTAATGGATGACTCGAATGCACCTAGAGGGCACCAAGTTGTACCCACCCACCCGGCGCTGAAATTTTTCCCAATACCGCACCCTCACAACCATCTCACTTTTTCATGTGCTTTTCAATTTATCCTCCAATCCTCCCCAACCAAACCAAACGTGTTGTCTTAATAAGTTTTATCAGAATTTTTTTTTCATGCGCAGACAATTGTTGTCGATTAACACCCCAAAAAAAATTTAATGGTGAAATTGGTTGCTACTGAGTTTACTCAAAACTCAAACTCACATGATCAATCTAGTTTTTTTACTCTCAAGTAAGAAAAATTCTACGGCCACAAACACTTTATACACACTCACATTTATTTATGGATCCCACACATACTAGAAGTGTGTGTAGATCCCATTTGAATATGAACGAGTTTATGTGATTGTAGGAGAGGTTTTTTTTTTTAGTGTAGTGTGTGTAGATCCCATTTGAATATGAATGAGTTTGTGTGATTGTAGGAAAGGTTTTTTTTTTTTAGTGTAGTGTGTGTAGATCCCATTTGAATATGAACGAGTTTGTGAAAGTATTTGTGTGATTGTTTGTGATTGTAGGAGAGGTTTTTTTTTTGGTAAATTAGTTGTAGAAGAGTTCAAGAAATAATCAAGCTGGTAAAATTGTGAAATCTATCACAGAATGGTAAACTTTTGGGGTGAGTGGAATCGACTTCCTTTTTTCTAGTTTTGAAAAATCAGAGCACAATAAAAACACAAAACTTTTGATTCCCTCAAACAAAATGGTCTGTAATAATTTAAGCATCTTTCGACTTGCAAAAAAAAATATCAGTTAAGATTCTACCATTTTGCCAAACGAGCTGATGGTTCAGATTATTTGTCTTTGCCTTCCTCTTATTCTTTTCCCCAACATCCTAATCGGAACACACCCAGAAGTTGCCTTCATCATGTCAACATCCTAATCGGAACATCCTAATTAGAGGCTAATTCCCTTGGTCTAGGGTTTGATTTCCCACCGAGTGAGTACCTTGATATTTAAGTGGGGGGCAGTGACTGGTGTGGTGTAGCTAGTTCTTTTCGAGGCATGGGTTGTGCAATCAGGTCCATTTAGTGGCCTAGTGCTGTTCCTCGGTTACCAAAAAAAAAAATTCTTAATCCCACCCGAATGAAAATCCAGAATAATTCAATACTGAAAAATTTAATCTCTAAAATCAGAAGACCGAGGGAGGGGAGATCCATTGGTGTGTAAGGTTGTTTGGTTTTCCTTAATAGGTTATATTTTCCTTGGAATATAATCAAATGAATTAAAATGATTCTTGTATTGCTTGAGGGTGTTTTCGTCATTTCATTGCTAAACTTAACACTGTTAGGGGTTAATTTTAACAGAAGGGGGAATCTCAACATTGTCAGCAAAAATAAGGGAGGTTAGTGGCATTTCAAAAACCTCAAAGGAGGTCTCTGCATTTGTTAGAAACCTCAGGGGAGGTCAGTGAAATTTACCCTTGAATTTTCCTTTTAATTTCTTCCTTGTCCTTCCTTCTATAAAAAGTAGACGATCGGTCAGAAAGTTTCTCCCTCCCTCTTCAGACTGTACAAAACCCAAGCCGTGCTTACATCTCCTTCCAGAAAAATGGCACCCTTTCGAAATGCAGAACCAAAACAAACCCTTTCGTCATCATCTGGAGAAGAAGAAGACGCATCATCATCCGAAGGAGAAGAAGCAGAGCTAGAAAAAAATAAGATTTCCACTTCGGTACCCAAAAATTCCTCCGCTCAAAACCAACCAAACACCTCCAAAACCCGCACCTCACATCCCCAACGCTCGTCCTCATCCAACTCCGAACCCGATTCCCCGTCTCGTCCTGACCCGAAATCAAAACCCATTTCTAAGGCGGCTCCTTAGAGGAAGGCTAGCGAGGCTAGCGGCGTTGTGGAGGAAATGGCAAAGAAGAAACAGTTGTTTGGTGAAGATGATGAGATTACTATTTTGAAGGGGATGATTGGGTTCAAGTCGGCGAGAGGGGTCGAACCCGGGTCTGACATGAAGGGGTTCCTCAAATTCGTGAAGAAATCGCTGCGATTCTTGGGCGCTACAAAGACACAGCTGTACGAGAAGATGCGGAGGTTGAGGCAGAAGTACAAGAATACTGTGATGAGAGGGGAAAAAGACGGCAAGGGCCACCCAGTGTTTTCGAGTGCCCACGAGGCAAAAGCCTTCGACTTGTCCAAACAGATATGGGGGAATGTTGGAGGTAATGGTGTGGGAAGTGGAAGGGCAAAGGTTAATGCGAGTGTGAGGAAGAGTGGAAGTTGAACCGGTAGTGTGGGTTTGCGGAAGGGAGGAGAAAAGAGGAAGGTTGGTGGGTTTTGTGGAAGCGTTGGTGGGTTGAGTTTGGGAGAGAAGATTGTGAAGGATGGGTTGGGGTTGATTAGTGATTCTAATAAGGTGGAGTTGGAGGGGAAGTGGAAGAAGTTGAGGGTGGAGGAGACGGAGCTTTACTCGAAGAAGTTGGGCTTGATTTGCGAGCAAATGGAAGCGGTGCTAGAGGTGATGAAGTCACAAGGGGATTGAGGGTTTAGTCAGGTACATTCTGGATTTTTTGTTGCTGATTACTAATGGTAAGACAAGGGTGTTAGGTTTGTTATTGTTTTGGTGTCTCTAGCATTTTGGCAATGAACTGGTTATGATGATTCTGTGGTAACTGGTCCTTTTTTGTGGTGTTCGTAAACAATGTGAAAGGCAAGGGTTTTAGGTTTGGTGGTTGTTTTTTGTTTCTGGAGCCGTTCTGGGAATTAACTGGTTAATGATGAATTTGTAGTATCTCTGTTTCTTTGCTAACAATATGCCCATATTTTCGGGGGTATACCCACTTTGCGTTACAAATACCTTCATTCAGCGCATTTGAAGTTTACTTCCATGGTTTGTCTTCTTTACCTTGAAGACTGGAATTGTCATGTATGCTTTCCAATTACAAGGGAGTAGCTGTTCCATTTCATCTCAGTATTCAAGCCATTTTGGTTTGTTAATATTTCTTTCATATGATTCCCTAGAGAAATCACATGGGAACTCTGTTTTCTCCCTTTTATAATACTACTACCCGTTTTTGTATTTGCTCGTGTGGCAAAGACTAGGTTGTCTTGATAAATTGATTGTTTGGTACCCTCAAATGGTTCTTTCACAGTCAAATATAATTGAATCTTTTGTGTTCATGTGTGTTGTGTTTATCTAATTAAGCTCAACCAAATCATGATTTTCTAAACCATTTTGCGGGCTATTGTCAATAATGGTGCATCTAGGTATGTGATCTCTCTCTTTGAACTCTTAGTTCAATACTTGTCCAGTTGAATGTCCACTATTGAGATACTCCCTCCGTCCCATAATGTTTGTCCGGTCTGCAAAACGAGAACGTAAAAGTTATACAATTTTTTCAAAAAAAATTAAATTTTTTTCAACAATTCACTAAATATCGATGAGTTCTTTTAATTTATTAAAAAAGTTTAAATTTTTTCTTGAAAGAAATGCATTATTTTTTAGTCCTCGTTTTGCGGACCGGACAAACATTTTGGGATGGAGAGAGTATATTTGATGAATTGTATAGCTTGATACTGTATACTTTATTCATTGGCTCTCTTTTTCTTTATTTTTCAATATCAGAGCAATTCATTCAGCAATTATAAAAACATCTAGAGCTATATAGCTGGGATAGTTCATTTTCAAGACATTTTCGTCACCTGGAACTGGGTACTTGGTTTGTTGTGAGGAGGCAAGATTTCAAACTCATCTTAATTTGGTTGAGTAACCGTACGTTTACCCTTGAGCAAATGTTTACATTGATGGCCCATATTTTGTAGTTTTTTTTTTATCAGAATTTTTTTTTTTTTTATAAGGCCCATATTTTGTAGTTGCCTGTGATCACTCACCCCGTTTAAAAGCTAGTACCTGTATCCGATTTAATAGATCAACCCCGTAGATTGCTGGAGAAAGTGGGTTTGTTCTATGATTCAAATATTATTTATGTTTATTTTGATCTATGAAAGACCCAGGATCATAAGTTTCCCAATGATTTTGCAGCTGTCTTCTGTGAACAACTTTTGGTTCATAAGTTGTGTTACCTGAATCTGTGTTCTGATTTTGTCTTCATAAATTTGAGATGAATTTGGAATAAATCTAGCTGCAGTGAGGGTAGGGACTGATAAATGGTCATCCCCCCTTTGTTTTTGACAGAAACTTGGCTGTGTTTATACCACTGGTCTCAATGATTTTGGACAGCTAGGCATATCAGATGGTAAAAGCTACATTACTGCTATCTGAACCTTATTGGCCTGTTCTCACTCTTTCATTTCCTTTTTCATTTTTGGAGTGATGGTTGTTCAGGGAAACATTGCTATTGAGATCTTTTGCAGTCTCTATTTTGAAGTTTTCACTTATTTGTTTCTTCATATTTTCTCTGCTTCAATGCCTGCCTGGTCTTTCTCCGTCGATTACATTCTGGAATCAGAACTGTCGTTTGGGTTGTCGTCAACCCCAATGTGAGGGAAGCACTGTGGGTTCTCATCCATAATTTTTCCTACACTCCAAAAATTAGAAATCTGAATATCTGAGTGATTCAACGGGCACAATGTTAAAAAAGCTAGCCCTTTATTGATGTTTGGAGCTTTAGTTTTGAGTGTTGGCTAGTCATAATAGCTAAGAAAGCCCTCTTATTTTGGTATTGTACGCGCTCTATGAGGGAACCGAGATTTGGATATGGGTTTTATCCACATCTAAATTGCACTGAAAGGGACACACGACACCGACAATCGGAATGTAAATTCCCAAAAAATGGAGGACACTACAAATTGAAATGTATACTTATGGAGTTTTATTTCGTACCAGATGATTAAATAAAAATGATGAAAATGCAAAAATTAGGTGGTAGTTATAGTAATATACATATATGCCTTCGTTGCATATTTCATTAGTTCATTCAAATTTGTCATTGCATCATTTGCAGAAGTTTTCTAGTAAACGTGTTTCATCATTCGTATGTTTCATTACAGTCTATCAACCATCGTCTAACACAAAAATGAAAAGTTTTTTAAGCTTTAACTTGAGCCTTTTATCTCATTTGACACCCCTAAAGTGTTGCATGAGTGTCTCGAGTGTCCGAGCATGTACTGAACGTGTTTTGATTCTTCCCAGATTGTCAATTTGCAAAAATTAAAAGAGAGTTTAGACTTAAGAAACTTCTAATTTGAGTGTCAACACGTGTTCGGAGAGTGTCAATGTCCGACATTAGTACGTGAACTCTGGCAACATGTCTTTGCTTCCTAGATCCTTGTATTTTCTCTTCAGTATATGGGAGAGGTGTGTCACCGGTAACACTAATGAAGAATTTGGTGAAAGAGAGACCAAAATTTGTGCAATAGTACGAGTTTTCTTGCTTCCAGCTCTCCTTATGAAATTGATTGGTTAAGGCACTTGATGAGGTACTTCAGTTCAGTGACTTTTGTACGATTTTCTTTCTGGTTTGGGTTGCAAGCATGGGGCAACTAAAGAGTTTTTGCTTGCTACTACTCAAGGAAAGGCGATAAAACATTTCCTGTGCTTTAAGAAATTTGTGGTGCAACCATCGCTAGTTTTTCATATGGATGGATTTCCATGTGATTATCGGTGCTTCATGTACATTTCCTTGAAGCTTGTTAAAACACATTTTATTCTGACTTGTTATGGTTATGAAGTGACACAAGAGTATCTGTTCTGTCTTGGTCGTACGTTTGTTGGTCCTGGGGTGGGATTTGGGGGCTATTGTTTGAGTTGTTGCAGAGAGGCCCACCTTATTGTAAGTTGTTTGTATTTATGGTGCATTTAAGCCGGAAACATTCATTTCGGCCTGATTTGTTTGAGTTTTCCTTGCTTGTTACTACATATGTGGAAAAAATGGGCACTATGCAAAACAGTGTCCAAATAAAGCAGCAAGAGACAAAATGGTGAACTCTTTGGCTCTCATTGATGATGACCTTGAAAATGCTGATATCGAATCTCTGTTTTCCATCGACGATGAAGCAACAGATGAAGCAGTTCTTGCATTCACTTTTGATGACTCAGACGATTCAGCAGAATCAGATGACTCTTCTGATGATCTTGACTCATTCCCTCATGAAGTCCAAACAATTGGGTTCCCCAACATCATGCTGGCTCAACCTTTAGCCAAGGTCAAAATCTTGCTTGAAAAATATGAGAAACCTATACCAGTCATCGCTTTCTTTGATACTGGTGCAGCAGCCTCTATTCTCAATCCAGCAATCCTTCCCAGGTCTTACTGGCAGTCTTGTTTCAGGCCCTTTACAGCAGCTAATGGAGAAACTTTTATTATCACCCTGATCAGCAAGCCTATTATCATCCAACTTTTTCCAGGATACACCATAAAACATCAAGTCTATGGTTCTGATCTCCCAGGGAAAGATTTATTGTTAGGCTTTGATATTCTCCAAAATCTCAGCAAAGTTTCCTGGCTCAAAAAAGGTTTGAAATACAAAAACTACTTGTTACCCTGGACCACCCAACCAAATCTCTTTTCCATAGAAACTTTCTCCACCATTAAAGAAGCCATAATCCAAACTTCCTGTGCTGAATCTCATTCCCAGTTTCTTACCAAATGCTCCAATCCACTTTGAAAAAATTCAGATTTCTTCATTTCTCTTCCCTTTAAGAAAAATGAAGACATCAACCCCACCAAAGCTACCCATCATGGAATGAACCCAGAACACTACCAGCTTGCTCTTCAAGAACTCCAGCAACTTCAATCAGAAGGTTTGATTGAGCCCACAACCTCTCAGTGGGCATGTGAAGCATTTTATGTCAACAAAAGAACAGAGCAGATAAGAGGAAAGCTTCGCCTGGTTATCAACTACCAGCCTCTTAATCATTTTTTGTAGGATAACAAATTCCCTCTTCCTCGAAGAAGTGTTCTTTTTGCAAACTTGCCTAAAGCTCAAATTTTCTCAAAGTTTGACCTAAAAGCAGGTTTTTGGCAGCTGGGCATCCATCCAGATGATCGCCCTAAAACTGGTTTCTGCATTCCAGATCACCACTTCCAGTGGTCAGTCATGCCTTTTGGATTGAAAACAGCTCCATCCCTATTTCAAAAGGCCATGGTTCGGGTATTCGCTCCTATACTATCCTCAGCCCTTGTCTATATAGATGATATCCTACTTTTTTCCTCAGATATTGAGTCTCATGTTGTCTTACTACAAATAGACAACAAAATAAGGCAACAGATGAAAAAAGGGGATAGTGAGCGTATTAGGTGATAGATAATTTTTTCCTCTGGCCCTTCAAAATCTTGTGTTGAATTTGTATGTCTCAGTGGTTGATAGTTTAATTAACTTTGCCTGGAACCTTGGCTTCAACTGTTATTCTATTTGAATTTTTCTCAAAGCATAATTCCAAAGGACAGAGTTCTCACATAAGTAGTAGAAGCGTTCTAATGGAAACAAAAACCAACTACGACAAATTATAGGTGCAGTGGCCATTCGTAAGCCTTTCTATGAAAAAAGCTTCCAGTGCAGTGAGATCACTAGGCTACATATCTATAGAGGGGGTATAATCAGGTATCAGTGTTTGTGTCTTGCGGTTTTCTTATTGGGATTGAGTTTTCTAAGGATCTGTGTCATACCATTGTTAGTCTGGAGTACAACCTTTTGTACTTCCATTGTCTTGTTATATCGTTATTAAAATTGTTCTCACCTGTTCTCAATGGTGCGCTGAGAGTTTTCCCATAGATCGTCAGCCATCGGCTCTGATACCATTTGTTGGGAGTTCGTCCGATGTATCGATCCGCCACTGCGTGCTCAAGGCCCTATTTGTATGAGAGTAACGGCAAAGAGTCCACCGCATTACTTGGCCCAATATACTTTGAATGACACATATCTACTTAAAAAAGCCTTGTAAGTGGTGAGTCATCCAATTGTATATTAAGGTCCAACTATTTTTCTATTTATCCGATGTGGGACATAACGTTCACAAATGTTCTAACATAATTTCCTTCCCGATTTGGTCAAAAGCAGACCATTCACGCCGGGACTAGAGAATTCATAAGAAATTACTTTCTTACAGCCCTGATCAATTGTATGATGAGCAAATCTACCAACCAACAGGACTAACCCTTGGAGCTCAAGAGCAAAATACTGTTAGCACCTTTGTTTTGCCACTGGCGAGGACACCATGGGGAGATCCATTACTGGATGTCGCACAACTTGCAGAGCAAGACCGCACGCCAAATCAACCGCACGCATCAAAGTAGGTAGGCTTGCTCCACAATTTGGCTGGGCAAAACAAAGCTCAGATGGCAGCGTAAATAGTCATGGCTGTGCAACAGGAGCTGGTTGGATTCGGGATCATGAAGGAAGACCTCGTGTGGGGTATCAAAGGAAAATAGATGCCATCACAGCTTCAAATGCCGAGATGTGGGCTCTTGGAGACAGCCTTTATGCAGCCAAAAAATTGATGAATCACACATCTTGAAGTTGGAATGGATGCAAAAATTGTGGTTGATCTATTGAAGTATAGAGGCACAACTTGTCATCCTAGTCATAACTTGGATATATTCTATTCAAAATAAAAAATTCTAGTCATAACCTCATCTGTGATTGCAGGTCTCCATTGGAGGATCTCAAGCCAACAAAGTTGCGTTTATCGCAAAGGAAACAAGTGTGAGCACATGCTGCAAATGCAACTACTTTGGATAGAGTTTCATCTGTTTTCTTCAATCCCAGATTGTATCACCCAGCAATTATATGCTGATCTTGCAGGAAACTATACCCCAGAACAATTTCTATATACATTTTATGTAATCTACATTTCACAAAACATGAGCCAGTGAAAAGGGAAAGAGCCTCTCAACCACATGGGTTTGATGGGTTCCTGCATGTGGTTAAGTTTGATTGCGAGGTGATAGTGCCAAGACAAAATAACAGATGTCTAGAATGATAAATGAGCGGGCAAACCAAAAGGTTTGGCAAAAAGATACAAGAGATGGGAGGCTGTGAAGGAGCACAGTTCACCTTCACGGATTTTGGTCGAGTGGCACCAAAGGACACAAGTGGTCAAACACCAAAAAAACAACTCGCCGACTTTTGAAGAGGACAACATTTTGGGCTTATGGCAATCATTTTTTCGTCCAACCAAACAATGGAAAATAGATTAATTGTTTTGTGAGAAAACATAAAATAGATAAATTGTATTGTGAGAACATATTACGTGACTTTCGTGGAAACAAAGCATAAAGCAGATATAAAAGGTTAGTTATGATGTGCTTAAACGGGGGTAAGAGGGAAACAGAGAACATCCGTACACACTTCACGTTACTTTGGAAGATCTGTTTCGAAGAAACGATAAAGTAAGTCATGTTTCATTTCTATGCTTTGAAGTTGCTCACACTTTTGTGAGAGAAAACCCCCTTTAATTTTCCAGGGTGGAAATCTAAGGGCATAAAATCATAGCTTCAACAAGATTGCCTTATATGGGACTCTACCAAAACCAAGAAAACAACATTTGGAATTATTGTAAATATTTAGGTAGACAATTTATATGCATTTACAGATTAGAAAGACAAAAAAAAAAAAAAAAAAAAGAGCCAAAAAGAAAAACTACACGTATGGTAAAAAAATATCTAAGCATCCATAACATATAAGGTTCTTTGGTACAGTGCCTGCATTCAACCATGGCAACACAACAAAAGACGGATCAGAAACCATCCGTTTTGAGTTCATTTCCCTTGGCTTAAACATGGAGGAAAAATGGCAGAGAGTGACAGATAGAGGGAACTAAACCTAAAATGAGGTCTCTCCATGTGTTGCCAAAACAGGGCAGGACAAAGGGGTACACCAGGTATTAGGTATTCTTCCCAAGGTCAAGATCAGAATAACATCCTAATAACACAATATAATTAGCATCTTTCAGATTTACCTCGGGTGGTGCAAGCCAAATGTACATTTAGTGAGACAAGGTCAAACTTGTTTGATATCTGAAGATAGAAGCCCCATCTGTTCAGTGAGATGTTCCATATGTTGAGCTTTGGTCCACCCATTCTCCACTGGCTTGGGTTCACTTCCCTCAGCTGGAGGAGGAACTTCCACTGAAGTTGAGTCCATCTCCTCGGTCTCCCCAGGTTGAGGGCTCGTAAGAAACTGTTCCCAAAAGGGATCACCAATGCTAGGAAGATTATCATCTCCCAGCAACGAACTGTCCCACTCGAATTCCGGATCTGTAAAATTCTCAAGTTCCAGGGGTATTTTCCCATTTTCCCCTAAGGAGGTCGAATTTACAAATGGACTACTTTCTCCACTTCCTGGCATCATTTCTTGTAGCGGACACAGCTCAGGCAAAACAAAATCCACCGGCTGAAGAGCGACAGGTGGCATCTCTTGATCTCCAACAAGGGGGCTCACAACTGGAAATGGAACTGTTGTACCCAGCTCGGAGTTTGCAGCGAGAGGGGAAGAATGAATTTCAGATATCCCAGAAATTGCTGGTAAAAAAGACTGCCCTGAAGATGGTGAGACCTCCTGAAGAGTTACACCAGAAGTATGATTTGAAGAACTCCCACAGTCTTGAGCATCAGGCGATGGAACATCACTAATCGAGAAATTATCAGAATTGTTGTTGAAATTTTCAAGCATCATTGAAGAATCCAGTTTAATGATCTGCCGGAGCATTGCTTTCGCCGCTTCATTCATCATAGGTTGATACTTCACAATCTGCCCACCAGATGGGGAACGATCATCCGCTACACCTTCTTGCTTAAGCCTCCTTTTTTTGTTTCCTTCAGTTAAGCGCTTGTTGCTCTCATTTTGCTGTTGCACAAACTGTGCCAAAAAGCCTGGGCTATGCACTGCTTTGGCTAGGAAGGACATCATCTGTTGTTGCCGCTGCTCCATCCCTTGAAGCCTCTGCACCATTGACTGCAATTGATTATCAGTGGACTGTTGCTGCTGCCGTAGCCTCACAAGCTCCTGCATAAGAACGTTTTTGTCCCTTTTTAGCCTCTCAACCTCTTCTTCAAGCCCAAATTTGCCCACCTCAACACACGCCCCAACAGATGAAGTCTGAACGTGTGGTGGCGGTGGCGGTGGCGGTGGTTGTTGGTTGTTATGTCCATGTGCAGGTTTCCGCCGACTAATACTTTTAAGAAGGTGCTTTTGACCTCGGAGAAATCCCTCATTTGCAAACTCCCAGCGGTCTGGATCAACTTTCCTGAAACCCTGATTGTTCACAGTGGCCCAAAAATTTAAAAACAAAAACAAAAAGGAATTTAGGGGGCAGAAAAAGATTATAACCAACAGATTTACAGTCGGTTATTTGTATTCTTAGACAACCGAGCGAACATCAATTATTGTGCTATGGAGTAAAGAATGAATGCTGAAACCGTAATCTTAGAAAGGAAAGAGAAAAAACAGGAAATGGAGATTGTTTTCAACAATAAACGACACGTGAAATTTGTTCACTTCTAACAAGAATTAGGTGCCACAGCTTTCACTATACAGACAACGATAAATTGCACTAATCTTCAGACCAAGAAATAAGTACATTCCAATATCAGCTATTTTAATTGCTGGTAGCCAACCATGAAAAGCATTTACTAACAGAGCACACTTAAAGGAAAAAAGCAACGCCAAGATTTGGAACTTGACATTTTCAGTCTTTTATGTAGATCAAACCCTTATGAAGAAGTCATCACAAAGCATACTACTAAGCATTTGTGTCTGCGAAAGAGCACTTGGATACGCCAAAGATGCACATCCATTAGTATAATGTGTTGTTGCACATATCTATTTGTGATCCCCTATCAAATCTACATCCATCATCGGAGAATCTTAGCCAGCTTCCTCCCCGCAGTAGGCTTACAAACCATGTGGCATTTAGGATATCATAGATTCCCTACCAACCTATGTTGTTGCTAATACCGATGCCGCCATCAGTGGTCTTGGCCCATCAATATATATCCACCATCTTCAGTCCAAACTGAGTAAAATCACTTTCTCACAGCCCTGCATAAAGTCCCATTTTTTAAGGTCAAGGAAAAAACAACTGGATTTTTCAACGATGTTTCCAGTGCCAAAGTGATGGATAGGAGGACTTTCTTTCAGCTCCTAATCTACCTATTTTCTAATTGTTTATTTACCATTTGAATAACAATTTTGATGTTATATAGAACTCGATGTGATTCTTCTCATTCGCTATTCCATTTTGCGCATCAGAAAATGGTTGTCCTTTTAAAGTCTAATGTTAATCTAATATTTGATTTCAGACAACTATGCTTTTAGATTAATTTGAACGCATTAAGTGGAGTTCAGAGTGATAATTTTCGCCAAGTAAGACTGGACGGATAGGGTGTGTGATCACATTCCATGCTTCTCCCCTCGAAAGTTGCGTAGTGGACAAACAAGGGGATTACTTATTCTAATACCACCCATCTTAATCATCATAAGATTAACTTATATCACGCAAACATATGCCACCATCATTTCAAGTTTGTCAATCGACATTTCAGCTCTCATGACCTAAGAAGCATGGATAAAGATACAGGACATGGTGTCTCAACTTGGACACGGATGGAAACATGACCAGAATCAATTCATGATATTGGAAGCTTATTCCGGGGGTATGATATTCCAAAAATACAAGGAAAAAGGTACGAATAATAGATTTTGACTAAATAAGACCCTCGTTCACCTTGTAGAACTTAAAAAGACAACAATTAGAGTTGCAAAGATACAATTAGTTTGGTTGTTTCCATATAGAATGTTCATATGAATAACAACCTAATATCTATTGTAACATATACATATTTTTTGCCGTGTCCCTCGATGTATCCGTGTCCCTATTTATTCAAAATTTCCATGTCCCATAGGCTACAAATAAATCGAGTTGTTCATGAGCAGCTCGAGCAAATGACCCGAGCTCGAATAGAATTTCAGCCGAGCTTGAGCTAGCCGTGGCTCAGCTCGTGCAGATAAGCTCGGTTCGTACATATGGCCTGGACTCGTTTATAGAGGCTTGTTTAGTAGTAGAACCGAGCTTGAGTTCTCCAATATGCTATTGGGGAACTCTGTAAGGGTCGAATCTTGGTTCTACCAGACATTGATTCTTATTCCCGAACACTTCGCTGAGGAACAAAGCTTCACATTTTTTTTCTTCAAAGCAACAATCCACTCACTCTGTCCTGCTGCCTCTCTCGGGGAAAAGCAATCCCAGCTATTAGAATGGGAAAGGCTTGTTGCTTTTGAGTTGTTTGCACAGGGGGGTGCTGGGAATAAGGGTAATGAAATTCGAAATGACTAGTGGATACTGTCATTGCACAAGCAGCAGAAGATTGGGGAACGAATCTGTGGGGCTGTCACCTTCTTTGGCTGGGTGTGTTGACTTTTACGGCAGCAAGAGCAAAATCATTACAATAGGGAGATTTCCTTAGAAAAAATACATAGAATAGTTTGATTTGACTATTTGGGCTCAAGTTCAATCAATTCTAAAGGAGCAGAGCTCGAATGCACTAAAAGCTTGTTTGGCTTGGCTAGTGTGCACCCTTATGCATGTGTACGTATCGAGTTTGGGTGCATATGTAAAGATTGGGAAGGTCAAACCTAGATATAGACGATAAATAGATACCGGACCGAAGATATACTAAGTAGTTTTCTACTATATTACCATATATAAACATACGTTACAAAGTTGGCCAAAAACTTTTTTTGCTATGAAATTTGTCAGACCAAAACCATCAAAAACCAAGTTAAGGCTCCAAAGTCCGTACCCTTTAATAAGTTTCCACACACACAACCCTTATCGGACTTCTTACTTGACGCTAGCCCCAAAAAGTAGTAAATCGCAACATTTAATGCACATCATAACTATAAGATGCAGTAGATATAATGTAGATCGAAAGACGAACCTCCGCGAATAAATAATAGAATAGGACAGGATTTTCTCCAAATTTCGATGAATCATATAATTTAGCATGCCGTAGTTGACTTGGATGTATTTGCATATCTTGCACAGAACATAAAGCCAACAGAGTCTACTTTAGTCGCAAAAAGTGACGGAAAGTATTGCTAAAGCCCAAAAAATCACCATTTTGCAGTAGTAAAATAATATTGTTTGGGATTCAGAATTCAAATATCTTTGTTAGTCAAAAGTACTTGGGAAGAAACTTTAGATCCAACCCAAACGCTCGAGCTATTCATTGGAGAAGTTCCAACATTACATTAAGTGATAGCCAATCTATATCCAACCAATATAGAACTTATAAGATTATATCACCTAGCGCACTCCATGTGCAACCGCTTTTGAGGTCTCTCTTTTTGGGTCTATCATCGTGCAGCCTTTTTGTTGGGTTTGTCATCGGGGGTAGATTGTTCATATTTAAATGTGGGATGGCATGGGTTATGCTCTAGTTCCATGATGAAACTGTAGATCCAACCCAAAAGCTTAAGCTATTTGGTGAAGAGATTCCAACATTAAATTGAGTGATCACCCATTCCATAACTCAACTAATGTGGGACTTTTATCATCAAATAAGACATTTTCCCACATCGTAAATGGCTTTTACTTCATGAATTATGTAAATTTTTTTTATGTTTCAACATTTGTTTTTGCCAGTTTCTAAAACACGTAACCCCTAAGCCACCTTTGTCGTATCCATTTCACTTGCCCTCGGCACACCAAAATGATAGTAGATTAGTAGTATGGCAATACAAGTAGAATCCTACATTTGCACCCATGAAAGCAAGCAATGATATCATATTTAGTGTCATTCACCCAAGTCAACAAAAACAAATTCATCTTTCATCAACTAACACCCAATAATGTCTTCCATAGAAAAGAACAGTGTTCTAAAAGAAGGATTTAATCGCCGATTAATCGGAAATTTGGCCTAACCGATTAGATTAATGCCTCGAAGGTTGAATTAGTAGGTCAGGAGGTTAATCGGAGTTAGTCGGCGATTAACCGGCGATTAGTCAGTCGGCGTCTAGCGGCGATAAGTCGATTAATCAGTTAATGGGCGATTAGTTGGCTATCGGCGATTAATAAGGGTAAAATCTATAATTTTGAAAAATCAAGGGGTGTAACTATTATATACTCATACCATTTTAAGGGTTTTGAATCACAGTATTTAGGGCTTGTTCAACACCCAGTCATCGATTGATCGATCTCGGAGTCACCTGTCATATCTCTGTGTAAAACACGAGATTTCCGAGCCGCCTATCGCCTCTCTCTCTCTCAAATTCGAGATCTCCTCTCACTCCACGTCTCCACCGACCTCGAACATTAGTGTTTTTTTTTTAAAAGCCCATACCCATATTGACACGTTAGTGATTCTGGAAACAAAGTGTAGTAATATTTTTTATTAAATCTTAACACGAAGTGTAGTATTGTTTGGTGTATATAAATAAAGTTATTATAATTGGTAAGTGACTAATAAATGAACGGCCTATACCTAGTACCAGTTGGTGTTATAATCATGTTAACAGTTTTCTGTAAAGGAGAGATTTCTATGTCATATTTGAAAAACAATTGATGTTGTTGGATTGATAGATGAATGTTCAATTTTTTATGAGAGTTGTCATTGGGGAGTATTTATAAATAAATAAATAAAAACCCGACTAATTGCTACAAGGCGATTAATCGGCGATTAATAGGTCTCGAAGCTCGAAGGTGGTCGACCGAGCGACGAACGCCGAGCGACTTTTAGAACATTGGAAAAGAAGCCTTTCGCTAAATATGCAAATATATTCCGTCCACTCCAGTGATTAAAAAATCGTGCCTAGGCGAGGCGAGCGATGAGGCGAGGCTGAGTCGCCTCACAGTGGTGAGGCAAGGTGAGAATGGAAGAGGCGGTCGCCTAGTTGGTGAATTCTCGCCTAGCCGCGAGGCGTGAGGCGATGAAAAAAGGTCGCCTAGGCGAGGCTGGGTCACAAACAAAATAGAAGGGCAAAATACGACTTTTACCTAGCCACACCTCATCAGATCGAAGCCGCCTCTCACTCCTGGGCGATCCGAAGCCCTCTCTCGGTCTCTCCTCTGCGATCGACATCAACATCGAAACCCTCTTTCTCGACTCTTCACTCCGGTAAGCTCTCTGCTCTCAGTCTCTCACTCTCTCTGATGCTGATCGATTCTTTGCTCTCTGTCTCTCTCTCTCTCTGATCGATCGAGTGACCCACACTCTGCTCTCTCTCTCTCTCTCTCTCTCTCTCTGCTGTTCGAGTCTTACCCAGAGGTCCCAGACACAAATTTTTTTTTTTTTAATCCTGTCGGTCAGACTTCAGAAGTTCAGAGTCTCACACAGAGTCACGACTCGCACTCACACAGAGTCACGACTCGCACTCACACAGTCACACGTACACACTACAGTGACTAATAACCCACAAGTTTGTGAATTATGTTTCTGCATTTTGTGACTACACAGTAATAAGTAATAACTCTACAGTTTCTACATTTTGTGAATTATGTTTTATCTCCTTTGTTTGTATAGATATTGTAGATGTCGAATAGAACCGATCCTGCTTGGAAGTATTCAAAGAGACATGATGATAATAAGTTCAAATTCACATGTAATTTTTGTAACAAAGTGGTTACTGGGAGTGTTTACCGAGTGAAGCTACATCTTGCTGGAGGATATACCCTGATGTGACTTCATGTCCTAATTGCCCAGAACCAGTTAAAGAGGAGATTAGGGCATTTATTCTAGTAAGAAAAAGGAGACGGCGTCTAGCATAACTCCTCTTCCAGATTTTGATGAAATGGGCAATGAGGAGGACATTGATGAGGATGAGTTTTATGTACAATCGAAGCCCCCTCCTAAGAGGCCTGCTGCCACTGCTACCTCCGGCTCCAAGTTCCAACTTAAGAAGCCCAAATCCAAAGGGCCTATGGATGCTTACTTCACCCCTGACCCAGAGATCGAGGTAGAGAATAGGAGAAGTGGTAAACAACCTAAAGTTGACTATAATACGCCGCAAAAGAAGTTATTGAAAGAGCGGGCTCATCAAGCTATTGCAAGGTGGATTTACGATGCTGGAATACCTCTCAATGTTGTCAATGTGGAGTCCTTTGAATCGATGATTGAGGCTATTGGGCAATATGGCCCTGGTTTAACACCGCCGACTTATTATCAAGTGCGTGTCCCTCTTCTTAAAAAAGAGGTGGAAAATGTGAACAAACAAATGGAGGACCACAAGAAGGAGAGAGAGGAAAATGGATGCACTCTTATGTCTGATGGATGGACGGATCGAAAGAATAGGTCATTGATAAATTTTTTGGTTAACTGTCCTAAAGGTAGCATGTTTATTGAATCGGTTGATGCATCGAGTCGTTCCACAACTGGGGACAGCATGTATAGGTTGCTTGACGAGTATGTGGAGCGAATCGGAGAAGCTAATGTGGTCCAAGTTGTCACGGATAGTGCCGCATACAATAAGATGGCAGGTAACAATGAATTGCCATATGTTAGTTACTAGTTACTACTCAAAGTCTCAAATATATTATTTCTTACTTTATTACTTACTCTTAGAATCTTATTGTACTTGTTCTAACTTATGATACGGAAGTTGTTAATGGCAAAAAGACCACATTTGTATTGGACTCCATGTGCTGCCCATTGTTTGGATTTAATGTTAGAAGACATTTTCAAGTTGCCATATTTGAAGACGACATGGGAAAGGGCGATCAAGGTACACGGTTATATCTATAACCGTCCGACATTGTTGAACATGATGAGACACTTTACCCAAAGAAAAGAGTTGATTAAGCCAGCAAAGACTCGTTTTGCAACAACTTGTTTGACTTTACAAAGGGTTCATCAACAAAAGAATAACCTAAGAAAGATGTTCACATCAGGGGCTTGGAGTAAAAGCAAGTGGGCAAAGGAGGCGGATTGTAAAAAGGTAGCAGAAATAATGTTGTCGCCATCATTTTGGAACAATGTCTTGCTGGCCCTAAGATTTGCATGTCCTCTTGTTAAAGTACTTCGTTTGGTTGATGGTGAAGAAAAACCCGCAATGGGATACATCTACGAGGCCATGGATAGGGCCAAAGAAACTATTATAAACACGTTTGGCGGAGACGAAGACAAGTATAAAACTGTGTTTGAAATCATTGATGCGAGGTGGGAAGTGCAATTGCATCAACCTTTGCATGCAGCAGGCTACTATTTGAACCCTGCATTTTTTTACAAGGATGGTGCAAGGATGAAAGCTGATAAAGAGGTAAGGAAGGGTTTGGTGGATTGTATTGAAAGGCTGGTACCAACTGAGAGGATGCAAGATGAAATTCTTTATCAGATAGCATTATATGAGGAGGAGGAGGGAATCTTCAAAAAGGACATGGCAATTAGGCAAAGAGTTACAAGGTCACCAGGTGATCACAATTTTTTACTCTTTGTGCTTAAAAGCCTTAAATACTACATCTTTATTCTTTATCCTTTGCGACAATATAACTAATGGATAATGTGCAGTTGAGTGGTGGAAGTTATTTGATCGTGAAACTCCTGAATTGCAAAAATTTGCCGTCAAGATCCTTAGCCTTACTTGCAGTTCATCCGGATGCGAGAGAAATTGGAGTGTGTTCGAACATGTGAGTATTACATTAAGGGATTTCTAATCGTTTTGAAGGTGTGAATCGTGTGATATGAACTTAAATCCCTTTTAACTTTATTTTGCAGCTTCACACCAAAAAAAGAAATAAGCTAGATCAAAAGCGCCTCAACGACTTGGTGTTTGTTAAGTACAATAGAGCATTGAGGCGTCGATATATGAACCGCGGTAAATTTGACCCGATTTCCTTGAAGAACATTGATGAGAGCAATGAATGGTTGATTGAAAAATTGGAGGATGAGCTTGTATTTGAAGGTGAAGATTTGGATTGGAATGTTGTTGCGGAGGCTAGTGGGGTAGAACAACCTAGCAAAGTAACTAGGTCAACTCATAAACCAACAAGTTCAAAGAAGCGTTCAAAAGCATCAAGTTTTTGTGCAGATGATTGGGAAGAAGAAGAATTTGATGACACTGTTTCAGATGAAGGAGAAGAGGAAGATGTGGATGGATATCGGTCAAATGATGATGAAGAAGATGAAGATATTGGTGATGAGTGATGAAAGGATGACTGATGATGTCTTGTTTGGAATATCTGGATTGTTAGTTTGTTACATTTTATGAACGTATTTTACTAGTAATTCGTAAGTTGGAATGTTGGATTGTTGGTTATTATGCAATATGGTGATGTTTGTTCTTGTTTTGATGGTAGGAGTGAATATTGGTCGTTTATATAGTTTCTATTACTTTTTTTTTAAAACGCTCGCCTCGCTTCAATGAGGCGCTCGCCTCGCCTCGCTCCGATGAGGGCTTTGTCGCCTCGCGTACTTAAATCACCGGTCCACTCTAATTGGACATTTCATCTTCTGAACCCCAACCACTAAAGAAAATCCATCGAATGCATCGACATTCCACAATCTATTTAATGGAAAGGAAGAGCATTACGATCATTGGACATCCCAAAAAGGCAAAAAAGTTATAGGGTTATGTTTGTCTCTAACTCAATGCAAATGTACAAGCCTCCATAAACTTAACTTCTCCAAACTCCTAAAAGCCTTAAATTTCTTCTTCACTCCATAATCTTTTTGTTTGCTGGTGTTAAGCGGACGATACCCTGTGCACCACATGCTTAAATGTGTGATCGACAATTTCCATCCTCAACAAGTTGAATTCTTTAAACGCCAAATATCTTCAATACAATCGGAATCTTTAACCCCAACTAAATTCTGCCACAAATCATCACAAATAAAAATATATATAATTTCTTATGGTGTCCTAAAAACTTAACCAACTTCAAGAAAAACACTACTATAAAACAACTTTTACAATTATGAATTAAGTCTGCCACTATAAAAGTTACCAAAGTTCAAAATTCCTTAGGACACTTATTGTTCAACATCCAAGGAGTGTATTAATTAGCAACTAGGAAAGCATTTGCACAGGCATTTTCATCGCACGAGCGAATAACAATCAAGAATACCTAGAACCGTCTCCGATCAAGCAATAAACCAACTTAAATGAACCAACCAACAAAGAAAAGAATGCGTACGTAAGTGTTCAATTGCCGAACGAAGCTCGAGAAGTTGTTGTGCTTGAAGTGCTTGGGCAAGAGCTCCCTAGCGAACTCCGGCGGGTCCCACACGACGAAGCTGTTGTTTGTCGGGCTCCACGACACGACGTTGTCGGTGGACGGGTCCTCCACCATGTCGTACGTCTTGACGAGGAACGGCGGCGGGGCGTTCGCGCTCGGAATCGGCGGCGGGGCCGGGGCGGCGTTGGCGGCGGTGTTTGCGCTGGTCGCGTCCATATGGCCTGTGGGGAAAAATCAATGATTTGATTTTTTGATTTTTTTTTGGGAGTGGGCGAAGATCGAGCGTGGATTATTGTTGAGGTTTGGAAAAGGGCGATGGATCTGCCATTGACGCGACGAAGAAAAACCCTATGGTTTTAGAGATAGGAAAGGGGGGGGAGATAGTTTTTGTACGGTCACGGGAGAGGACGAGGGGTTTTAGAGAGAGAGAGAGAGAGAGAGAGACGGCGGAGTAAAAGGGGCACGAACCGCTTTGCTTCGATGGGGCCCGGTTGATGAGAGGAGATATTTTAATGACGGGACTGCCCCTATTTCTTTGTCATAATGTCGGAATCACCTTAACGAATATGCCGTTTCACGTTTGGCTTGAGAAAGGGGGGACGGGTGTTCCGGTCGGGGAAAATGCGAAAACTAAAGAAACCGACCGGGAGACCGACCGGCGTACCAACGGCACACGTGACTCACTCAGGGCTCCAAACAGATGATTTGAGCCGTTTAATAATTTAAAAAAAAAAAACTTAAGTTGGATTGTTAAAAATCAGCTCCATCCAATAGGTGTAATTATTAGATCCAATCTTCTTATTTTTGGAAAATTGTAAAAAATGGAAAGATTGGATGAAAAATGAGAAGATTGGATCAAGCACCTAAACACATCGGGTAGAGCTAATTTTTCTCAAGCCTGCTTGATTTTTTATTTTAAAATTATTGAACCGCTCGGATCATCCGTACAAGACTCAGAGAGGGCCTAGCGTGTAGTCGGTATGCACGGTTGGTGCGTACATCGATTTTTTCATAGCAGCTTCCGGTGCCCCATTTCACTAAGGCCCCTTAAAAAATAAGTGCTTTCGACTAAAGGTTCTTAATAAATAAGTACTTATTTAGTGAGCCATTTTTTATTACTTAAATCTTTTAATATGGATCTCAAAAATTATGCAATATGAATTTTGTTTGATAAATTTCAATTTGTTCTATTATATAAAGTTCGCAAAATCATGATATTTATTATAAATTGAAAGATATAAACGATCAAAAAAGGCATAGATTTTGAAATGTAGAATAAGAAGGTAAAATATTAATGGAACATGCGTTCTTATTTGGTAAAAAAATAAGTACTTATTTTGTTAGAGGAACGTGGCGTATCATGCGGATTGCAGTTTGTAAAATCTTTTGATTTTAATATCCTTGGTCTCATATTATTTTGAGAAATTCTGAATTTCTTAAAGAAGTAGGGCTGGCCTTGACCCGATGTGCCATAGCTTTAAGCCCCAAAACTAGAGGTGTCATGCCGTGCGTGTCATGCCGTGCCGTGCCATTCAACTTCCGTGCCAACCGAGCTTCGTGTCGTGTCGTGTCGTGCCCGTTTACTTAAATCGTGTCGTGCCGTGCCGTGCTATTTTCAATCGTGTCGTGTCGTGCCGTGCCCATTTACTTAAATCGTGTCGTGTCGTACCGTGCTGCTTTTCAATCGTGTCGTGCCGGGCCGGGCCCATTTACTTAAATCGTGTCGTGCTGTGCCGACCCGTTTTTTAATCGTGTCTTGTCGTGCCGTTTTTCAATCATGTCGTGCCAGGCTGGACCCATTTACTTAAAATCGTGTCATGCCGTGCTGGCCCGTTTTTTAATCTTGTAGTGTCATTTTCAATTGTGCCGGCTGGGCCCATTTACTTAAATCGTGTCGTGCCATGTTGGCCCATTTTTTAATCGTGTTGTGCTTCGTGACGTGCCCGTTTTACTTGATTGCCGTTTTTAATCGTGTTGTGCCCATTTAGAGGTGTCAAACGGGCCGTGCTTCAAACCCAAGTTCCATAGGACTTGGGTTTGAATCACATGGAGGTTTTTTTTTCTTTAAAATTAGTTTTTTCCTTATTTATTTTTAGTTGTTCCAATTTAAAAGCTTATTTTTTATAAATTATGAAACTAAAATGCCTTGTTTTGTAATTAAAATTAGGGAGAATTTTTCCCAGGTCCACTATACCACTTTCCAAACCCACTAAGTCCATTTCTAAATTCTATAACCCCCTAAGTCCACTAACCTATTAGTAAAGATATAATAACCCTGGTTAGTCTAATATACCCCTGCTTTCAAAAAATCTTTTATCCCATTTTTTTCTCCATTCCCGTTTTTTTTTCCCTTTTTTCCTCCATTCCCGTTTTTTCCTCCCTTTTTTCCTTCATTCCTGTTTTTCTCTCTCTTTTTTCCTCCATTTACGTTTTTTTATCAGATTCATCCATTATAAAACCCATCCTCCCTCCCCCTCCCCCCCTACCTACCCCCACCCCCCCCCCCTCCCTTTCCAGAAACTCCTTTTTTCCAGAAGAAGAAAACTCGGCTGAAACCCAGACGAACGAACTTCTTTGTTGTCACTTCTTGGTAGTCGGCAATCTTCGTCCTCGTCGGGCTTCTTCGGCGCCAGCCCTTCTTCGTCGTCGGCCTTCTCCCACGTACGTCTCCGTTCACCCACGTTCGTCTCCGTTGCCTTTGATTCGCCCTCGCTTCAGTCGGAAGCCGTCGCCGTTTCCGTTCTTCGCCTTCGTTTCTCCATTGCCTTCGTCAGATCCTACATCGCAATCGAAGGGAAAGAAGTTACGAGATCTCCTCTTTTTTTTCTTTTTTCTTTTTGAGTTAGAAAGGACAGAATCTCAAGTATAAAGTTATAAGGTTATATGTTTATTTTTTGTCACACGTATTACGTTTTTTTTTTGTGTATTTATTTATGTGGCAAAGTAATCGAAACACATATAAGGTTCTTTGTTTGTTTTTTCATTGTAAATATATATAAGATTATTTATATGTTCTTGCATTGTAATAAAAAAGATTTCAGAAGCTCATACATATACGGTTATCAGAAGCAAGTCAATGAGGCCGCTGCGCGGACCAATTCAATAAAGTATATAACATTATACATGTACAATGACATTATATTGACATTATATAAGGTTAAACCTAAACAACCAAAATCATTTTAGGTTTGCATCCTTAATATCGTTATATGTGGTCTTCCGTCATGAGTGAATGAGTATATAACGTTAAATGCGAGCTGATAAATGAGTATATAACGTAAAATGTAAGTATTTCACATTAAATGTGAACCGATGAACGAGTATATAACGTTATATACAGTGTATCAGAAAAGGAGAATCTTCTGTCGCTCTATTGAGGCCGCTACGCGGACTAATTCAATAAATTATATAACCTTATATAACGTTATATATGTACAACGACGTTATATTGACATTATATAAGGTTATATCAAACTCTAGTCATTATATGTTCTACTTTATTGAATTGGACCGCGCAGCGGCCTTACTGACTTATTATTTGTGCAGTAAAAAGATTTCAAAAACTCATATAACGTTAAATGCGAGCCGATGAATGAGTATATAACGTAAAATGTAAGTATCGCACGTTAAATGAGAACTGATGAACGAGTATATAACGTTATATATGTACAATTACGTTATATACAGTGTATCAGAAAAGGAGAATATATAACGTTATATACAGTGTATCAGAAAAGGAGAATCTTCTGTCGCTTTATTCCAACGTAACTGCTGGGATTTCAAACGTAGAACGGATAATGAGCTAAAAATATGGAATTTGAATGGAAAGGGTAATCTTCTCTCTCTCTCTCTCTCTCTCTCTCTCTCTCTCTCTCTCTCTCTCGTTTGGACTCTGTTTCCCTTCTGGATATGGAAACAACGTGAATATGAGAGATTTTATAGGAGTGGGATATGAGAGATTTTATAGGAGTGAGATATAGCAGATTAACAGTTTTTAAAGGTAAGGGTATTTTAGTCTTAAACTAATTCCTTTTTTAATTGAATTGGACTTAAGGCCTCACCAAAACCTAATTAGTGGACTAGATGGGTTATGAAATTTAGAAGTGGATTTAGTGGGTTACAAATATGCTATAGTGGACTTCCCAACAATTTTTTATTAAAATTATTGTCATTTAATCACATTATATTCATGAGTCACAAGTCAAATTAATAACTTTTTTCCTGTGCCTTGTGTTGTGCCCGGCAAGAACCGTGTCGTGTCGTGCCCAGCCAAAACCATGTCGTGCCGTGCCCATTCAACTACCGTGTCGGGCCCGGGCCCGACTAGAACCGTGTCGTGCCGTGCTGTGCCCATTCAACTACTGTGTCGTGCCGTGCCGTGCCAGGCCAACTTCCATGCCGTGCCTGCCCACTTCCGTGCCCCGTGCCAGTCCGCGTGCCCACTAAAATCGTGCCATGTCGTGCCGTGCCAGGGCACGACCGTGCCCGTGCCCGTGCCGTGCCACATTTAACCGTGTCGTGCCCGTGTCGCGCCGTGTCGGCCCGACCCGTTTGACACCCCTACCCAAAACTAGTTGATTTTTAAGGACTCCCAATATACAGTGGTCATGTATAATATATGGAAGAAGAAAAAAATTAAGGCCAATATACATCCGATCAAACACAAGGGCCCAAAATGGGAAAACTAAACTCAACCACGTTTTTCAAATGGCATCCAAATAGATTATAGAGGGGTTTTTTTCCCCAAAATTTAAAGAATGGTAAAATATGTACTTACCCGTTAACTATCTAATTTTTGTTTACTTAGTTCTTTAACTATCAATTAAACATGAATGCCCGTTTAACTACCTAAACGTTACTTCATCCACTTACAACATTCCATCCATTTGTTGGACGGGAAAGTTAGATGCAACACCCTGACCCAAAATTTATATGCAACTTGACTTAAAATAAAAACAATGTTGGGACCGGTGCTTAAAAATATTTAGTTTTGTTTTCGGAACTGAAATTGGGAGCATTCTCACACTGTATAAGCGTAAAAATAATTAGACACCTTAAAAGGTGACAGATGTCATTTGCTAAATAAATAACGTAGTGATAAAATAAAATAAAATAAAAGAGAAGAAAAGGAAATTCTATCAAATTCCGGAAGGATAAAAGGAAGGCTACCACATTCTTCTAGTTCAACGCATCATAGGGATAATTTTTTCACGTCATGCTTTATAGTTTTACCACCTCAAGCTTTCGTGACACCTGGACAGGTTAAGTGTCAGAATTAGGCTAACTATAAATAGGGGTTAATACTCTAAGTGCATGTCACATAAAAAGAAAGTATACAAACTACATTAATTTGGTTCGGCAAAAGAATATGCTACTGGTGGTATTAGATTAGTAGTCTATAGTTAGTGCTATCGAAAGGAAAGAGAAGAAGTAGTCGAGCCGTGTAATCAAGGATGGGATAGGGGGGTCTAGTGGCGGCGACCGCCACGACAAGAATTTTAAAAATGCAATTATTATATGTAAAAAAAACATTTATGTCCAACTTTTATAGTCTCGCCAATACTAGATTTTTTTAGTATACATTTCGCCACTGCTAGGGTAAAATCCTGGTTCCGTCCTTGCATGTACTACTTTAGTTTAGCTAAGGGTACAAGTTAAGTCTTCACTATACTCTCAAGTTTCAAGGTGAGATACTTATACTTTAGTTACATGATTTTTCTTTACAAAAGTAGCATGATTTTATGTTGAGAAAAGATTACAATTTTATTTAAGATATGCCATGGAAAAAGATATGATAAACTTTTCATGTTAAAGATTAGAAGCACGTCAAACAAAAGCGATGACGCTGTAAAGTTTAAGTTTAGAAAATGAAAGCAGTCAGATAAAGGAGATGACCTATTGATGTATCCAGACAATTATCCTGAGTTTGGGGGACGTTTAAAAAGATACCATAACACAGAAGGGACTTATACGAACGAAAAGAATAGGGCCCTAGTGGCCAGTGACTTGATCATTTCACACAGCAAAAGAGGTCGCTCCACTACAGAAAGATTAAGCTGTTGGATGAACATCATAAGATTATTATTTCAGATTATGCCAGCAATTATGTTATAAATTGTTTTCATGGTAAAAACATACAACTTTAGCATTTGTATCTCACACGAGCATTCAGCTTATGAAAATTAATATTTTTCCACAGACAATGAAGAATAGAGTTAGAGTTGCTGCTGCCCTGGGACATGCCTGTTGTACTTTTGTGTAGATATTGTAAAAATGTTCTCTTTTCAGAAGACTTAGGTTTTGTAATAAATCTTGGTTATGTTTTTTTAATAAGTGTTTTTAAAATAAATCAGTACGTTATGTCTTTCTCAAACTATTGACTCCAAATTTATTTATGAAAAAGAGGCCTGGATGAGTGTTAGGACTCATCGGCCGGTCATGATGACTCAACAAAGTTCCTAGGTTCGGAGTCGTGACATTATACCTGAGGGTACTTAGGTGTTGTTCCATTTTTTTTTTAAGTATTTTTTTTTCCCAATAAGAAGGCCTGTTCCAGATTTTTTAAGATGGTCAGACCAAAACGTTGTCGTTTTGGTATCTTTCCCCCACATCCTCCTGTGTGAAATGGCAATATTGCCCTTCCCCTATTTTATCGGCGACCTAACCTAGGGTTTCCACACTATGCCAAAACGTCGCCTAACCTAGGGTTTCCACACTATGCCAAAACACACATTGTCAGCGACCTAACCTCGGGCTTCCACACTACGCCAAAACACACATTCTCTCATCCTCATCCGTACAGCCCCCCCCCCCCCCCCCCCCCCCCCCCCCCAGCTCTCTCTCGTTTGGGGAGCGAAAACCAGAAGTCAGAACGGGTCGGGAAGAACACGAAGAAGAAGAGCTCGGATTCCATATCTGGAAAAAGGACTCCCACATTTTGAGTAAGCAATCTCTAAATCTTTATCTCTACGGTTTGATTTGTGATATATTGTTTCAATGTTGATTCTTCTGCCAAGTTATGCTACAATCACAATTTTTTTGTTCTCGTACTGCATCTTCTCGTAGTTGTAGGATCCGCTTATATATCAAAAAATGTTGACATGAGTTTTTTTTGCCCTTTAATTTTGATCCAAGATTTGAACACCTCGTATAAATTGGGTACTGCACTTTTCCCTCCGTCTCTACTTTTTGGTATTTTCCCGACATTTATTTGATTTGGTTATTGCGCGAGTTCTTCTTTGTGAATTGTTTTGGGTTCATTTTTTGAGTCTAATTTTCAACGTGTCATGAAGGACACTTGTCGTGCATTTGTCTAGTATGAGGATAGAGAAGTTAAAATACCAAACGTTTTCCCCAGAAATTTAATTGTCCAACAACTATTTTCCTTATTAGAGTCATAATAATTTTCCCAATCACTCCACATGGCTTCCACTGCGTCCAATGCCACCTCTACATGGCCCACAACGCTATGCACTTGCGGATCTAGTCCGTGCATGCCCAGAAGATCTGCTCCCCGCGCAAAGAACCCCGGCAAGTGGTACTATCAGTGCCCTATTGAGCCTGTAGGCCTCTCATTTCTTGTGCCCTCTACTTGGGAAAATACTTCAAACAATCTTCATTGTGACCTTTTATTGTTTGTTTTGTGAGTAGCCCTGCTTGGAGTGGAATGGTTGGTGCAATGAAAGCATTTCGAATGTGGCCCATTCTCAAGTTGATAGGTCATGCCATTTCACCAAGTCTCCCAAGCTTAGAACTTCGACGGTCACAACTTAAGTCAACGCATGTTAACCATAGAAAATGCTATTCGGACCTTAATGGTTATTGGGATTGTAATGTGTTCTCCTACTTATCATCCTAGTGCATATGCCATTGTAAAAGTTTGGATTAAAAAGTTAGGGCATGTTTGATAGCCAGTTATGGACTTGGGATTGGACTAATAAAGTGGTTTGGACTTGAAATTGCTTGTTTGGCTTGATTTTGGTGGGTGGGATTAGGAGTCCCATGGGATTGTGAATCCCACACATTGGCCGGATTACCCAACCCAAGAGGGGGGTGTTATTACCAATCCCATTCCCCTGGGATTGGTGTTGCAAGACTTTTATGCCCTCTTTTTTTCATAAATTGACACAATTACCCTCATCTATCTATATAAATGAAGAAAACCAAAATCCCCCTGTATACTTCGGATACCAGTTATTGATTGCTAGTGCCTGGTTTTGTTCCGTTTCTGTGATTGCAAAATAGAAGAGTTAAATTTTGTAATATTTTTATTTTTGTAATAGTTATATAACAGCCACACATGGAAAAATAGAAGAGTTAAATTTTGCTTCATTTTTTTTACTATTTTGCATAAGGGTAAAAATGGAAATAGGCATTTTAATCCAATCCTATCCCATGTAAAACAAACATGGTAGATAATACTCCTATCGTTTAATCCGGTGCAAAACAAACATACTCCTTACCAATCCCATCTCCTTATCAATCCTATCTCTTTACCAATCCCTATCCTAATCCCACCTCATTACCAATCCCCTCCAAATAAAATCTGCTATCAAACACGCCCTTAAAGTTAACTTAACCAAAGTCCTTATTCAAATTTTATTCGAATTTGATAAATTTTGCGTTAAACTTCTTGTGACTTATTAATTTGTCTTGTCGAGAGGAATCCAAAAAGTGTAAAAATTTGATGGAATTAATGAGTCACAAAAAGTTTCATGCAAATGTGTTCAAATTTGAATTAAAATTTAGAATTAAGACAAGAAATAAGTTAACTTCACTTTTTTTATCCAAACCCAATTGTACTGTAATTTGGTACCTACTTGTTTATGTAATATTCGTTGCACCGCACAAGACCTTGTAATGTTTTGGACATGGATGTCACGTTTGGGACTTGTACTGTGTTTTGGAGATGAAACATGTTTCTTTTGTTATGGAAATGTTTTTCGTGCCCATTATTGTAACAATAAGTCTATGCGTATGTTTTTTTTTTGTTTGTTCAAAAATGAGAAGATTGTATTGATAAACCCCCAGCGGCACTTACAAAACAGAGATCATTACAAAGAACTTGGACAAAGCCAAGCTAATCATCTAACGAATAGAAAACAAGTAAATCACAAGGCAATCGATGTCTTTCATCCTAACACAGACATGGCCTAACGCAATAGCGACACTTTTAAATTGCTTAATATCTAATTAGGAGTCTCAAATGAGAAAAAGTGCAAAGTTAAGGACAAAAGACACCAAATACCCAGACGATCAGATGCATTCCACCCAAGTATGAACGCACTAACTAATGAACTCTCAAGAACTACAGATCTGCAAAGCTGCTACGGGTTGTTTCGTCAAAGACATCGTGTAGGGATAGAGCTGAAGCACAGATATCGTTGTGAAACAACCTCGATTGAGAAAATTCGATCTGTAGACAAAATTCGTCCAAAGACGAAACTAATAACTCTCGTGGAACGAGAGACAAAACTCTCGTAGAACAAGAGACAAAACTTTCACAGATCAGACGACAAGCTGTAGATCTGGAGAGACAGAAGGGAAAAAAACAAAAAATAATGAAAGGGAGTCGGTAGTACCATGACCTCCCCCTTCCGCCGCCGCACACGGGTATGGAACCCATGGGGGGCGGGGAAGGGAGAAGATCGTGGAGTTATAGTGGCTAGGGTTGAGAGAAAAGAAGAGAGAGATAGGATTGAGAGAGAGGAAGAGAAATAATCTTTGTAATTATTATCAAAGATTAATCGTCTATGCGTATTTTAAAGTGGAACGGATATTGCACAAACAACCCAGTTGGCAGTCCACGTGGGAAAAAAATTGGGTCCAGTTTGTTTCATTTCAAAATTGCCCTGAGATATGAAATTCAAATTAAAGAAAAAAATGAGACCCACCTTCTTCTCTTCTTTCCCAACACGCTATTGCCCCCCCCACCCCTCTCTCTCTATCTCTCTCTCGCTTTCTCCTCTATGTGTCAAGGTTTCTTCAGGGCAGAAAAGCTATGAGTACCGACCATGGAGAAGGGAAATCGTACCGACGGCCGTCGGCGGGCCGTCTCCGACCACCGGACGGTCGATCCGAGCCGTCCAAAAATTCTAAAAAAAAAAACCGATGGGGCTGGCGCGGGAATCAACGGCATCCGAGGTGTGTAGGATGCTTGATCTAAGCACCCTTTTTTCATGTATATATGTATATACGTGTATATACACGAAAAAGGGGTGCTCGGATCAAGCACCCTACACACCTCGGATGCCGTTGATTCCCGCGCTAGCCCCATCGGTTTTTTTTTTTAGAATTTTTGGACGGCTCGGATCGGCCGTCCGGTGGCCGGAGATGGCCCGCCGGCGGCCGTCGGTACGATTTCTCTCCTCCTTGGTCGGTACATATAGCAACTCTCTCTTCAGGGCATCTCCAATCCACATTTATTCTTCCAAAATAGAGGATGAAAGTGACACATTGATGAGAGATTTTATAATTTATTCCATTTTTTCTTCACTTTTTGTACTTTTAAGAGAATCTTTGAGAGACCCGTCGTTCTTTTTAGAGTTTGGAGGGATTTTATACTCCAAATTTACTTTTGGTCCTCTATTTTTTAAAAGACTAAATTTACTTTTAGATGACCAAAATCTAAAAAGAACGATGGGTCCTTCAAATATTCTCTCAAAAAGTACGAAAAGTGAAGAAAAAAAGGAATAAATTACTAAATCTCCACTCAATGTGTCACATCCATCATCTATTTTGGAGGAATAGAGATGGATTGAAGATGCCCTCAAGGCTCTTACACGAAAGCAAAAAAGAAGAAGAAGGTACCGAGCATCCCCACGGCAGATATGACGCAGAACCCTCGATGGCAATAGCCACCACCATGATTCAGTCACGCTGTAGACACCTCCTGAAGCGGGGCAATGTGGTGTCAAACGTAACCACATCACCAAAATCCTTGCATGCTTCTCTAGCATCAGACCAAAATACAATCTTTAGCCGATTTTCTTCATCTAGATCCATGGCATAAAAAAAGGCTTTATATATTGTCTGCTTTCATCCTCATAAAATACTTGTGCATGCATTGCTTTTGCATCCCCTTCCTTCAGTTCATAGCGTCTCTCTTTGTCATTGTAATTTCTTACACCTTTGGGTATGTACGTTAGTTTATCATGACCCCCTGCCTCAATCACACATGACCTAATTGTCTTATTCATTGTTATTCCGGCCGAGCGATTCAACTCAATTGTCCTTTTCACATGTGGTGGGAGAACCTGATTGGCCTTAAGATACCGAGCTTTGTTCGAACACATTTCATGATAATGCTTTAGTTGCACTAAATTCAAAAGCCACTTTCTATCACTTTACAAGGACAAGTTTATTGATGCTTTGCAATCTGTTTTTGATGTTGGATGAGCTTTGAGTGGATTGAGTGCATTTGTCCTTGGCTTTCCTTCCCTATGACAAACGTATATTATATTCGTCTTTTGCCCATTCTTATATTTGTGAAAAGATCTTGTGAACACAAGAAAACCTTTCACTTTTGCATATCTACATTATAGTCACGGGCTTCATCTTCTAAGTCAAAAGACATACCAATCATATGTTCCGGTATCTCCTCCATATTTTGATCTTCCTCCTCCGATGCCAAGTCCTCGCAACCGATTGGTGCAATAGTTTCGATGTCTCCATCTTCTTATGATAGTTCTTGAATTCCCATGCTTCTACAACCAAGCAAATAATGAAGTAGATTAGACATAATAATATTTTAACAACCATACATAAGTTGTATCCTTTTATAAACCATTCATTTTGAACAAAAAAATTAATAAAAAATCATAACCAAACATTAGTTAGAACTTATTTGAATCCCTTTGGAAGACATTTGAATCCCTTTTTAATCTATTGAAGGTGGCTAGAATATTACTATGACTAGATGTAAAAGGAATTTATATTATTTTAACTTCTTTTCAATGCATGCGTTAGAACAAATGTCCTTCAATTAACTAATACAACTAAATGGAGTTGACTCCTAAATACTAAAAATCTGAGCTAAAATTCCTTAAAACTTGAGCATATTTTAATCGAGCTAGCTGACAATGACATATCATGTTCAAAGAATAAAGCCCAAAGAGTCCATTCAATTGTCGTTCCAAAAAAATAAAATAAAATAGACATCACCAACACTGAGACATGGTTGAATGTTAAACTACATTTGACATTTCAATTAAAGCTTTTCTATTAAACGTTGACGACCAATTTTTTAGCTTTACAAAGTTTACTGTCATTCATTTTCACATGATAGTAAAGAAGAAGGAATCAACAATAAGTTTAGGACCACACACAAACACACAAACACTCGCACACACACTAGCAATAGGGGTGAGCCCCACACACACTGCACACCTTATGGGCTCCACTCCATTTGTGAGTGTGTAAATGTTTGTGTGTGATTATAGTATTGTTGGGAAATTAAAGCTTGTCATTACTATGCAATGTAAATCTATATTTGTATTGAAACTATTATGCGAAAAATTGATATAACAAGGATCTTGAATTAAACACATCTCAAGATAATAAACAAACATACCTCTGTTGGCCATCGAGTTAAGAGTGAACAAACCCCTAAGGTGAAACTTTAATTCTTGGTTCATCTTCTTCTGTCTGTCTTTATTTTTCTAGAATACCTCAATACTTTAATTGATGGAAAAACTGTAAAGATAACGGGTGGGTATTCCACCTTTTATAGAGGAGAGAAGATGGCCTTAGAGATAATTATTAAAAGACACCAGTCTATAAGAACCCAATTTTATTACTTTTAATATGATTAGATATACATTCGATGCAAAATTTGAGTTTTGGTGGCCGAACTAGGAATTCTTGAACCTTGGGGAGTTGATTAGTGTTACCATAGAGATAGAGGGACCTATGGTGTAATTTTTTCCCAAAAATCAGATTTTTATTTCCAGGGGAATATTGGCTCCTCCATTTTTCCATTTCCAGGGATTCTTTTTTTTTTTTTTTTACTTCTTCTTCATCTCTTGACTCTTCATTCTCTCTCACTACACACACAATCAACCTCTCAAATTTTCTAAATTTTGGAGAATCTAGGGAAAGGAAAGCTTAATTTCATACATAGAACTCAAAGATTTTGGAGCTAGAAGTGGGTTTGGAGAGGATTCAAAGCTAGGGCTTGGTATTTGCATCATTGAGATAGGATACATGACTAATCCTCTTGATATGTTTATTTATAGTATAAATATTGTGGATTTGTTTGTAGAGCATGAGTATTGTTTTTAGATTATGTGAAAATTTGTGTTAGAGTTTTAAGATCCCACATGGAAAACATGGGTTTTTGTTGATACTTGTTAAATTCTTGAGATTTATGTGTTAATGAGATGTAGAGATGCTAAATGTTTAAAAGTTACATGTTTTCGTGAAATAGTTTATGCATATTTGAAGTTTAGTGAATACTTGGAGCTTGGATACTTGATGGGAATTATGTGAATGATATTTGGGTATGAATTATCCCTTTCGGTGAGATAGGTTAAGATGATTGTGCTCGAATTATGTTGGTCTAGATTTAAGTGGTGCACCTAGGAAAAATAAGCTGGGCTTGGTAAGCTCCTCAGTGAAAGATCGAAAATTGTTGGGGTGGTACACCGTACCCGATTAGCTCGCTGCAAGGGTGGTGCTTGTACCCGGTTACCCCAATTCATGGGGTGGTACTTGTAGCCGACTACCCTTGGTTTGTAAGGGTGGTGCTTGTACCCCATTTACCCCGGTTCATGGGGTACTTGTACCCGGTTACCCTCGATTAGATATTAGAGTTGGTGTATGATTTATGACTTTGGGTTAAATCTAGGAATGTTGGGCAATGGTGACTAGGTGGAAAACCGTATGAGGTTATTATTAAGGGATACTTATCGACACTTGATAATTATGTGTAGACTTTCAACTTGAGCGTGTTTCACGATATTTATGTTAAACTTGAACATATTATTTGGTTTAGTCTTGTTTCCTACGGGTTCCGGCTCATGTTGTTTAAACCATTTCAGGTGGCAATGAGGCGCCGTGAACTTGGTAAAGTTGTGGACACATGGAGTTCCTTTATGTGATATCATCTCGTTTAGCTTATGTCTTGAATCATGTAAGGCCATAAGGCCGTCTCGGGTTTGATATCTTTTGTAGCATGATCGTAGAATTGAAAATTTGTGTTATTATTTTTGAACTGTAAAACTAGGAGTTGTGTAATTATCTTTTGGGTATTTCGTCTTATGACTTGCAGAACTTATGTTAGCAGTAAAGATTTTATACTAAAAATATTGTTTTGAGACTTATGAAAACGTAGCTATCTAGTTTGACTATATGGAGTTATAATTGGTGAAATCTATTTCAGGTATAGGAACTTGTTAGCTATTGTGAAAAATATTTTCATCATGTTAATTTTTAATTTTTTGATAAATTGTATCAGGATTTAAAAAGAAAGGAAAGTTCTTTTTTTTTTTGGTCAATGCACTCAATGTTTGATGAGAACTTGACTTTTCAACGCGATATTTATGCCTTTATAACACGTGTTAAGGTTGAATTTTTGGGGTGTTACAGAATGGTATTAGAGCTCTAGGTTCGAACGCCTAGTGACTGTGGGACATGGCCTTGCCTTCATTATTGCATGGATGCGATAAGTAACTGATGTAGCTTGATAGCAACATTTCTATATCTCATATATTTGTATGATTTTACATGATGTACAAAGTGTGTTATCATAAATTGTGTTGCGGGATAATATCCAACTTTTGGACACCGAGTGAGTACGTTTGAGATCCAATTCAAAGAATGCCTGATCAACGTTTCTTTTTATTGGAATTCTTTGGTAACATTTGGATTGTTCACTTGCTGGTATTTGTTAATCCCATATGTGAAAATCTTCTTGTGTGAGGTGTTGTAATGGTTATGTATAATATATACGTTATGTACTAGATATTTTTGCTGCTAAGAGAATTTTGCATAGTGTAAATTAGTTAATTTTATTGTTAATTGCTCATCGTTATTCGTTTATATAGATTGATGGCTCGAGGGAGTAAGGGCTGAGTCTGAGTCCAAGGCCGAGGTCGGGGTCAAGACCAAGGCAAGGGCCTTGGTCAAGGTTGAGTTACCGGTAGAGGGGATGATGTTGAGTCCCAAAATGAGGTTGGAAATAATTCATTGGGAGTCCAAGCGGGGGGGGGGGGGGGGGGGCGGGCCGAGGGTGGGTGAATACCAATAGGTAAATGGAGGGGCTACTAATGCATCCCAAGTGGGAGTTGCTAATGCGCATCCCGAGTTTGTACTTGGACCTGACTTCATGAAAGAGATGTTGAGTGTGATGCAAAGAATAGCTCAAAACCAAGTGTTGACATACGATACTAAGGCTTCAATGGCAATGAGGGAGTTTCAACGGCTTGGCCCACCAACTTACAGTGGTGAACCAAATCCGATTGCTACGAATGAATGGTTAGAGTAGGTTACTCGATTCCTTGATACTCTTCATGTCAAGGATGATGACTTGAGGGTGGACCTTGCGGCTTTTCAACTTCGAGAAAATGCTCACTAGTGGTGGAAGTACGCGAAGACTACGGTTGAGACAAAATGGGATGACTTTAAGAAAGCGTTTTTAGCAAAATATGTTCCAGAGACGGCAAAGGATGCTTTGAGGAGGGAGTTTCAAAACTTAATTCAGGGCAATATGTCAATGTCACAATACGAGGCTAAGTTCACAACTTTGTCCGGCTATGCACCAGAGTTAGTGAGCACTGAGGAACTTAAGGCTAAAAGGTTTGAGAATGGGCTTCAATTAGGCATTAAGGAAAGGGTTGTGGGAATGAAACTATGACAGTATTCAACATTGGTAGAGGTAGCCACGGCAGTTGAGGATACATTGCTAGAGTCAAACAGGATTAGGGAATATCGGTCTCAGCATGGTGGTTCAAGCACACAGTTTAAGGGGCATCAAGCAAAGAAATAGAAAATATCTGTGGTAGTTCTTTCCAAGGACCACCTCAACAATCTTGCTTAGTTCTAGCACAGTCTATGGTTACTTCAAATTGGTCTTCTGGAGGAGGCATTATATGTTATCAGTGTGGACAATGTGGGCATCACAAGTTAAAGTGTCCTCAAAAAGGGAGATCTCAAAGATGCGCCAAGTTCAAGATAAGCATTTGCCACCAATGTGGACAGGCTAGACACATTCTACAATTTTGCCTTATGAGGGGTGGTGGTCAAAGTGGAGTGAGGTCACAACAAACTCAATCGGTTCAGTCAGCTCCGGGACAGTTACCATATAGGCCACCTCAGTAGACCCAATTAGTGCATGCTTCAAGGATTGTGTAGGGGGCTACATCTTCTCAGTCAGTGAGGCAACATGGAGTTCAAAGAGGGGGCTATCAGGATCGTGCCTATGCAGTTGTGACTTCGAGTACTTCGAATGCATTAGCAAACTATCTTA
Organism: Rhododendron vialii; assembly: GCF_030253575.1. Lineage (NCBI taxonomy): Eukaryota > Viridiplantae > Streptophyta > Magnoliopsida > Ericales > Ericaceae > Rhododendron > Rhododendron vialii. The sequence goes on along the minus strand of NC_080567.1, from coordinate 14,349,488 downwards.
CACCTCTCGATATGTCTGTTGTGAGAGGTACTTTCTTGGTGTTTAATTCTTGGGCTAGTGTTCTTATTGATACTGGTGCATCACATTCATTTATCTCATTTTCGTTCACATCTATGTTGGGCCTAAACATAGATGTATTAGATACATTGTTGCTTATAGAAACTTCGATAGGGGGTAGAACTGTCTTAAAGAGAGTTTGTAAATCTTGTGAGATAGAGATTGCTGATCATCATTTGGTGTTTGATTTTATTGTTTTGGATATGACGGGATTTGATGTCATCCTTGGGATGGATTGGTTAACTACTTACCGAGCCAATATTGATTGTAATAAATGAAGGGTAACAGTGTGCATGCCTGAGGGCAATTGTTTCTACTTTCTGGGCGATAAGGGTGATTACCTCATACCACCCTTGTATGACTTGCAAACTCATGGAGGATTGAGCCATCTCTTTGCGATCACTCTAGCAGATGAAGGTAGAGTGGTTCACGGAGAATTGCCACTGGTAGTTTGTGAATTTCCAAATATGTTTCCAAAAGACTTGTTTGAGTTGCCACCACGTCATGAAATTGACTTCTCCATCGATCTCGTATCAGGAATAGCTCCAATCTCTATGACACCATACCGATTTGCACCTATTGAGTTGCAAGAGTTGAAAGTACAACTTCAAGAATTGCTTGACAAGGGGTTTATACATCGTAGTACGTCACGATGGGGTGCACCGGCATTATTTGCTAAAAAGAAAGACAGTTCCTTGTGTTTATGTATAGACTATCGGAAACTGAATCGAGTGACTGTGAAGAATAAGTACCCTTTGCCAATGATAGATGACTTGTTTGATTAGCTTAAGGGTTCGACTTGCTTTTCCAAGATAGATCTTAGATCTGGCTACCATCAATTAAGGATCAAAGAGGAGGATATAGCAAAAATAGCTTTTCGAACACGTTATGGACATTAAGAGTTTCTAGTAATGCCATTTGGCCTGACAAATGCACCCGCAACTTTTATGGATTTAATGAATCAAATTTTTTCATCGATACTTGGATCAATTTGTAGTGGTGTTTGTGGATGACATTCTTATTTATTCTCCATCAGAGGAAGTGCATGGAGAACACTTGAGGATAGTATTGCAGCTCTTAAGGGATCACAAATTGTATGCTAAGTATGAGAAGTGTGAATTTTGGCTATCGGAGGTAAAGTTTCTCGGACATGTTGTCTCTAGGGATAGGGTGTTGGTTGACTCGGGAAAGGTTGAAGCCGTTATGAATTGGATGCAACCAAAGAATGTGTTCGAGATTCGAAGTTTTTTTGGGCCTAGCACGTTATTACTGTCGATTTGTAAAGGATTTCTCATGACTCGCGGCACCTATGATGCATCTCATGAGAAAAGGGGTTAAGTTCGTTTGGAATGATGCCTGTGAGTTTGCTTTTCAAAAGTTGAAGCAGAGGTTAACAACTACACCAGTTTTGGTGAAACCCGAGAGAGGCCTGGGATACTCAGTGTATTGTGATGCTTCACGAGATGGTTTGGGATGTATGTTAATGCAACTAGAAAAGGTAGTGGCTTATGGATCTCGTCAATTGAAGAATCATGAACGTAATTACTCAACTCATGACTTGGAGCTTGCAGCGGTTATTTTTGCCTTGAAAAGCTGGAGGCATTATTTATACGGTGAACAATTTGAAGTGTTTTCAGGCCATAAGAGCTTGAGGTACTTGTTCACACAAAGGGATCTCAACCTACGTCGGAGAAGATGGATGGAATACATGGAAGATTATGACTTTGATTTGCAATACCATCCTGGGAAGGCTAATGTGGTGGCCGATGCTTTAAGTAGAAAATCCCTTGGGAATATAGCGAGCTTAGCCATTCACGAGTGAGAAATGCTTGGCGCCAATGGGGAGTTCGATTTGCACTTGAGTGAGATAGTTGATCATGCAACCTTATTTACCATGATTGCGCAACCGACACTTCTTAACAGGGTGATCGAAGCACAACATGATGATGAAAAAGCGCTTGAAATTCGAGGTCACATACTTAATGGTAAGAGCGTAAAAGGGTAGATTCTTCACCCCGATCAAGGCTCACTACGCCAAATTATGCTTTTTCCGGCATTTCATAAACGCCGGTAAAGATGAAATTAATGCCGGTAATAGTATTCCCGGCATTTGTTGACAAAAATAAAAAATGCCGCTCAGACAAGTGTCGGTAATACAAAAACGGCATTTGTACAAATGCCGGAAATAAAGCCGGCATTTGTTGTTGGTTGTCCCGGCATTTCTAAAGTGCCGGCAAAAAAATAGCTGAATATACTATTATTACCGACGGTTGATGCAAATGCCGGAAAAGGTAGTATTACCGGCATTTTATAAGTGTCGTGTTTCTTATTAACTTTTACCAGCATTTTTCAAATGTCGTTTTTATGTCTAAACCATCGCTAAACCTTCTTCTTCTTTTTTAATTTTTCATTTTTTAAAACATGTTTTCTTCATTAACAAATTATCCAAACCTAGTACCATTTTTGACAACAAACTATATTTCCTCCTTGCAAAAGTTCAACTAGCAAATCCAAAATGCAAGTTACATATATAAGTAAATTGGACATTGTAAAAGACAATTCTCAAAGCAACAAAATAACAATGCGGGGCATAGAATGCCAATGTGAAAATCAAACCCAAAGCGTCAAAATACAAGTTCCAATTGGCATGTGTATCTCCAAATACAAAAGACCCTACTAACCAAAGCAACACAAAAACCCAAAACATGCTTTTGGTTGCGAATCTCCAAAACAAAAAGACCAAAAACAGTTGTCATAATCAAGAAGATTTTCCATCATTCCTATTGCATGTCCATGTCTGTCTACGTCTTATCAACCTGCAAATGAAAGAAACAATTACAAGTTTATAAACAAGTATGCATGTGCGTGTGTATATAGTCCACAACATCCTATATAATCAGTAAGTTTTAAGATACATGACACATGCATCAAACATATCACACTACTAGGAATAGGCCGTGCCTAAAAACACAATGCAACATAATAGCGAGTTTTCAACTATCCAAAATTACTATTCAACAATGTCAAAGCCACCACATGCATAATAACCATAAACTTCCATTATGAAAACAACCTTCAGTAATCAAACACCATTCCTAAGATGGATCTATAATAACATTAACCTAGTATAATAGCATTTCATGGTTTGAACATTAATTCCAATACTTATACACCAACTTCAGCATCCTAGCTATTACTTTCGGTCATTTTTTTAAGGCTACTTTTAAATAAAAGCATCAACTTTAAAAATTAGTCCCAGCTATTATTCCACGGCTTTCACTTATCTCTAGAAAAACTTGCAGAGTGTAACGGTGCATGAAAAGCAGAAAGACCAATGAATGTAATCAAAATGTTTAGCCAACAAGGCAGTGAGCTTAACGGTGCATGAAGAGTAGAAAGCCATTCTAGTTGCCTGAACACATTCACTCAGTCTATCTAGCCTAGCCAATTCTATGAAAGCCCAATCCAATCATCTTGAATCACTGATATCAAGCAAAGCATTAAAAAAAAAGTGTTCACGTTCAAGTTCCAGAACATCCAAATGCATGAACTGGTACAAGTAATACATGTTTCAGTTTCTAATGGTCCAAATGAAATCATGACCAAGAGGAAACGCAATTAGTTTGAGCAAATCATGGCCAAAGGGTTCTTCATCCCATCAGTTTGAGCAAATTAAAATTTCAGATACATTTATTAGGCTTCCACAAGGAAGGTCGCATTTTGCGACTAGCTTCTGCTTTTGCAGTATGATTGGTTCTAGTTTACCTTTTACAGAGCCAGGTGTGCTGCTTCTCTCTTCCTTTTGGCTTCAGCTTTGGCTTCCACTTCTGCTTTCCTTTGAGCTTCTTCCGCAGCATTGGCTTCCGCTAGTAATCAAGCTTTATCTAAACACCATATACCAAAAGCATTACGTGAATTCGGCCCAAAAAAAGAGAGGATGACAATAAATAAATTTGCATAACTAGATGCATAACTAGATACATATAACTAATTGAAACAGATCATAAATTCCATAAAAGCAAATCATATAATTTGAGATGGGTAAGTACCATTTACTCATTCCCATCATATTAACCAGAAAGACTTGAATATCAACTAGTTAAAAAGAACTACAAGGTCACGGAAAGCACAATCAAATTAAAAGAAATCAATATTTACCTTGATTTGGACCCTAAGCAGCTCTAAAGCAGGGTTGGACCACAAACTAATTATGTTGTCCAACACATCAAGATGGTCTGTATGCTCTAACAGCTCATCTTGGTCTTGGAAATAGGTTTCGTATTGAACCGGCCAGCTCATAATCAAATACCCAACAAAACAAGGAGAAAATTGGGAAATTAACCTGAAAAAGTTCAGCGCAGCCATGATATGCCAAGGTATCTCTCACAACGCCAGGATTGAAAGCAAGGTAAGGTTGGCCTAAAGCTCGTAACCTGTAATGGAAAAGTTAATTTCAAATCAATCATCCAACTGAAAGAAAAATGTTACAACAAAAAGAAATAGCAGTTCAAGAAAGAACAAAAAATTCATTTCACAAGAGAAAGCTAAATCAAGCTAACAGATAAAGAATCATATCCCAATTGATGCAATACATCATGAATAGGACTACCTATTCTAAGTGCGCAATTAATGGTGTCCCCGAGTGGCCCGGAATTTAGGTTCAAACTTGAATTCCTCGATGCAAGTCATAATCTAAATCAACTAAACACGACTTCCATCTGAGAGTCCCATAACCAAATTATGGAACGATTAAACCGCTTGCACTCCAGCGTAAAAAAAGAGGACAGTGGCCTCTTACTACGATTAAAACTTTCGAGCTCAATAATGCATGAAATATCAGTCATACACACAGGCCAAAGCAGATTCCATAATCAAATTTTTAACCAGTGTCAAGCATTCTTAACTGGATTTTTTTCATCTCACACTAGCAAGACCAAAGGTAGGACAACTGAAGTGGGACAGTCAGCATGTTCATGTCGCTATTCTAACCATAGAACATTTGTTGATCTTCCACACAAGTCCTTCAACCACTTGGTTCATATTTTTCAACTTACGATGCAAATCTATCCTCCCACATAGATATTAGACAGATTTGTACAAAAGATGCTGAAAAAACCTAGGGCCCGAGTATTTAGAGGGAAAAGCTGAAATGACTGAATGATGTTAGTTTCCCATGCAAAGAAAGAATACTTCATGTTTCTCTATTGCCAACAAAAAAGCCAAGCAATAAAATTTTCTTACCTTTCCACCATTAGGTGTCCTAGTGCCAAAATTCTTGAGCGGGAACGAAGTGCATGAAATGCTACCCGACATCTGAGCCTCTGATACTCAGCTAAGCGAGAGGGAAGGATGGGCTAGAAAGAAAACACAGACAAGTCAAAGGGATCATTATGTTAGTTGATGAACATATCATAATAATAGCCATCGCAAAGGATAAGAATGAAAAGTACAACATTCAGGTAAAAGTTAAGATAATATTAAAGACTTCTCAAAAAGTCCAAATCAGCTAAAAGACAGAATATATGACGAGATTAAAGATGAAAATGAAATCTATCAGGACAACGAGTATCATGAAAACTATGAAAACAATAATAAAGAACAGGAATAAGTGTGTCTCCCCTCGATGTTCACATTTAAATCCTCAGTAAACCCTGTTATTGCACTGCAGCATACTAGATCAGCGCTTGAATACTTGGCTAGAAGCAAATGAACTAGCGAAGAGACGGAAGACAAAACCAGTCCTCCTAGTGCAACCTATTTTTTTTTGGATATGACCAACATCTTGATTTACACCAAGGCATTCTAGAAAGCTAAACGCACAGTTTCCCCGGCATTAGAGCCCCGGCATGCAATATAAAGCTGAAAACACGATATAAATGAGATGGTATTCCAGTCAATATCACCTAATATGAATGTGGTCTCTATTAAAGCAACACTCACACGCTGATAGAATTCGACATATGTATAACAAAAGTTCATCTTAGAAAGCAAATGATGAGAAAGAGACCAGTCTTGTCTTTGAAGACAATACCAAATATACTGATTGCACGTGGAATGGGCATATAACAAACTAAGCCAGTAAAACAAACAAACTTATCAGAAAAACATTAACTGTACAGATTGATACTTAACAAAAAAATTGTACAGATTGACTACCAAATATCAGCTACATTCTACAAGGCTAAAAGCCAAGTAATATATGATTACAAAGTAGATACAATCAAGTAGGGTGAATTGGAATGACCATTTCATATGAGCAATTTTGAAATCCCTCATGGTGAGGATTGTAGTCATAAAACGATCTTTAATGTATCTATCTCTTCCAACTCTAATATATGTGCTTCTCTATTTTTCACAAGCCACCTATAGCTAAACCAATAATACTATAAATAAAACCAACCAAACCGAGGTCAAGTCCCAATTAACGATAACAAAAAAATGTTAACGGTACCAATTGACTAGAAATTATCAGGTACATTCTACAACATTCTACAAGGCTAAAATCAAGTATACGATAAAAAAAAGGTAGATACATTCAAGCAGGCTGGATTTGAAAAGGCCATTTGAAAGGAAAGAACAAAGAAAAACTTACATAGAATGTTATGTCAGTTTTAGCTTGCAAAAGATTGAGATGGGGTGGATGGAGCATAGAATTATCACATAGAATGTTATTAGTTTTGTCACGCCCTCGATGTTCAACTAAAATAATAATACATTTTCTACAAATAAAAGTCTCTCTCTCAACTATATTTACCCTTAAATGTCATGCCAATCAAAACAAAGAATCAAAGCTCTTCTCTCTAATTTTTTTTTGTTACATAAAGTCTCCCAAACGTCTTCCATTAAAAGGGCTTCACAGTAATCAAGGAGAGGAGTTTATACATAGCTTTACATAAGTTCAAACAAAAGGTACAACATTCAATTGCGAGTAAAGTACACAGCGTGAATTAGACTAGATGAAAAACAACTCCTTAATGATCCCAATGAAGCTCTCAAGAGATGTCTCAATGTGCACTCCATGCAATCCAAGCTAAGTGTCATGGCGAGTACCTGAAAGGATAGGGTGAGCTACGCTAGCTCGTAGAGATATCCATACCTAAATTATATGCAGAAGTGAAGACAGACATCAAGGAAAAACATTTTCCAAAAGCATATTTGTTTTGTCAAAAAGTGGAACACAAAAAAAACCATACTCATGTAGAAAAGAATATTTAACTCCAATTCTCAAATACTGACACTCTCAACTACACATGCACCCACTTCTATCTTAAATAAACTCAGGTTCATTCCCAAACTCAAAACATACTCCTACGTTTTCATTCCAGTGACTGAGAGACAACTCCGGATTCTTTAACCAACCAATTTGTCTTTCTTACCCAACTTCACTGGTCACCCTTGCATCTAAGTTGACACACTACACACAAAGAAGTGAAATACAATGTGCACCAAGACATTAACCTCAATGTGTCATCAAAGAACTCACACATCCACCTAATTTAATCTTTTCAAACTTAAGTTTTATAGTGTCCTCCCTCGTGTCACTTTTTATTCTGTCTTTTCGTTTTCCTCTCGTCATCAACAAGTGTAAATAATCCACCTATACGCACATGCATACCATTCAGTCAAATCTCGAGTTTACCATTATAAGTTTAAACTACAATACCAATGTAACTCTTTCACAATAGATACTATCACATCTACAGCAGCAAACTTAACACGTTTCCATACCAAATAAATTACCACACCAATCCCAATTTATCAAGCCAATAAAATTTAGGAAGTCTACAAGAAGGAAGAAAGCAATCATCGACACTTCAAACCATCTAGGACACCAACTCAGGTTAAAAGTTCATAGTTTCTCACATGAGTACTTCGTTCCGCCAAAATTTCACATTCTAAGTCAACATACCAATACTCACAACCTTCTGTATTTTAACCCCTTGCGTTACAGTAAACATCACCCAATGGTTAAGTTTCGGCATTTCCACCCCTTGCGTTGCCGTCTGCATTACCACCCCTTGCGTTGCAGTAAATACAACCCAATAGTTGGGTTTCTGCGTTACCACCCATTGCGTTGCAGTACTTCCCCAGTACAACCCTTGGACTACAATCAATTTATCTCATCAAGCGCTTTTTCCTAGTCTCGATGTACTACAAAACACATCGATCAAACCAACTCAAAGAATAACTATGCATAACTAATACCATCTTCACAATTATAACAATAAGAACACCCCAAGTCCAACTCTTTCATGTGGTAAATCCACCACATATCTTCATCAATTAAATAACGTTAACACCAAGGCATTCTCTTGCATATCCACACATCAATACACATGACACTTTAATCACGCCGGACATCAAGAAGCTCACACACACATACTCTCACACACCTTTTACTTAGATTCTGGGCTTACCATTACCAATATCATTTTCTGCTATCACGTTTCTATTTTTAAAGACTTGGATATACCTTAGGTTCTCGAACAACCACTTTCTCTTTACCGATTCATTTACTAAAACATGCCCTTTTAACAAAATTAACTTTTCAAATCTCTTAAATTGAACCCACATACCAAAACACGCACACTAAACCAAACCCATGGATATAGCACATAAAGAAGAAAAACTGTTTATTTTTCTCTAAGTATCAAACAACATCAATGTCAATACACCAACAATGCATATCTCTTATACACCACAAGTTCTCTTTAATCCAACACCTAATCATCTAAATCAATCCATTGTATCCCCACATGTCAAATTGGCAAAGTTAATCCTTTACATTAGACTATATCCAATTAAACAACGCAAATTCAAGGACGACACTTGAACCATTGAAAAGTATACTTTTTTTTCTTCGATCCATAGGTCATACATCAAAAACAGAGTTCGTATAACCTTACTAGGGCCTTGCGATTATAGCTCAGCGTAGCATTGAAACTGGTGCAAAGCAGAATTTGGGTCAGTTTTGGATGCAAATCTGTTATCGCTCGGACATACCCATGATGCATGGGATGTATCGTTGGAAAGCTTTATATGTCTAGTTTCTAACAAAACAAACGGTGCATCATTTCGAGTCCCGAGCTAGAAGTTATGGCCATTTTACCAAAGTCCGCCAGTGCTGTCAGATTCTACGCGGAAATAAGTAAAATTGATTGAAAAATCATAACTCTCTCATCTTAAACCCATAAATAATGAAACCAAAGCCAAAAGTTGCACCACGACAAGCCCTACACTCAATAAAAATCCCAGGTTCAGAAACGAGAGGAGATTAACCCAACAATCAAAAGAAAAACAGTTTCGCAACCATTTTCGCACCTATCAACCAACCCAGCTTTAGAAATTCACCAAAAAATTGTTTACTTAACCAAATTAATTGATTCCAACGCCAATCTCTTCTTAACTTAAATATGCACCTCCTGTAAAAGACCCAAAGCCACCCAAAATGTTCGTCATGCCCAGAAAGTTAAAAGAAGACAGCCACGCACATCCAGCAAACAGCCAGTATTCAAAAATTGATAACTAATTGTGTGATTATCGGTTTTGCATGATCTTGGTACCAAAATCTTTGTATTGAAACGTACTTTAACAGTTATGAAGACACTAAAAATTGATTCCTAACAGAAGGGCCCTCAAAAGGCAGATTACCAGAACCCACGAAATTTTCAGCATACAATAGGTTTATTCAAGACTCAAATAGATTATCAAACTTGATTCTTGTACATCTAACCAACACTTAAACATGTAAAGAAGGTAGGAGATCCCTGCCTCGAAGGTTAGAAGCAAGCCCGAACATGGAGGAAACTTCGAAGTGCTCCGATCATGAATTTTCTTGGATGGATAGGAAGCTCTCGTCGCGTAGAACAACTTTAATACTTGGGATTTTTTCAAAATCTCTATGGAGAGAAGTTTGGAGGCGAGGTGAGAGAGAGTCGGCCGGGAGAGTAGAGAGAGAGAAAAAAAGAAAAAAAAAAGAGGATTTTTCTTCTCTACACACACCCCCACCTATTTATACTAGCACCAACACCAATCACACTCACACCCCTCCACTAACAACCTTACCACATTAACCCCAAATCTCATATTCACATCGTATTTCACATTTCATAGTATAATTTCGCATTAAAATTATTAAAATAAATACGGGTCTCTACAAGTTTCTACATACTCCACATTAATGATTAACCACAAAGCATCATGGAAGAGAGTACTATTATATCCACAACACCTAAATTTTCAAATTTATCCACCATGTTTCCCAACCACAAGTTCCAGAAAACCACACATCCTATATATATATATATATATATATATATATATATATATATATATATATATATATATCTTACAGGACCTTACCTCTCGAGAATAGCATAACTTCAGAATGTAATAGAGAGTCAGTTTTAAGTTGGTGAGCAAGAATATCATCATTTAACCAAATCAATTTCTCAACAAAATATAAAGAAATATGGCCTAAAAGTATAACCAATTAAACTTTTTTCTAGTAAGATACAACTGAGTTGAGAATTTACCGGTTTGAATTTCAGAGTAGGTACGCAAAAATCAGTAGATCTGCTGTTAGCCAAATGGAATCAGTTGATCAACATTAACCTAAGGAATCAGTCTATCAGCGTTAAGGAAACTCAATCCTTAACAAATCAATTGATCTAGATACAAAACCTTACCAGAACAAAAGCCCTAACAAAATCAGTTGACCAAGCTACAAAACCTTTTTTCTTTGGCTGAGAGTGAGACCAAATCAAGTCGATTGAAGCAATCCATTTCACAGCTAAGCACACATACACAAGTGTACATACACACACATACATACGCATATGGAAAGAGAGACTCTTTAACTAAGAATTTTTTTTAAAAAAGAAACTTATTGAACAGAAAGGAGAAATTTTTGCAAGTTATGAGGTTCGATTCTTCGTGTGGGAGCTAAGGTTCATCATGCAAGAAGAATGGTTCAATGAGATTGAGTGCTATTGATTAAACTATTGGAATCGGAAAAATGTAGATTCGTTTACTAACCACTGAGGTAGAACATTTGCGAAGTCGATTGTTGCCGTCTTCGAGATCCACAAGAAAAAGGAGCTCTGTGAAACACACAGAGGCTCACACTGATTTCGTTTGGACCCCTAAAGGCATACCAGATCAACCCTAGAAGTGATTGGGAGATTTCTAGCAGGAGATCGCAAGTGCTTGGGGAATTCCCAGCAGGATATGTGATTTAAGTGTGTTTTGGACCCAAAAAGACTGGGTTTTCCCGAAACTATGTCGTTTGCTTTGTTGTATTTGCAACTATAACCGGCTTTTGTAATAATGCCATTTTTAGTACTTTTTACCGGCATTTTAGACAATAATGCCGTTTTTAAGTACTTTTTACCGGTATTTTATAACTAATGCCATTTAAAGATAATATTTTCCGGCATGATTATTAATGCCGGGAATAACTAGCATTAGTGGCACTTTATTACATGCCGATAATAAAAATGCAGCTAAAGCCACATTTTCTTGTAGTGGCTTGAGATATCTAGGCAAGGTGTTTATGCCAGAACCTTGTCGAGAAGATATTCTCTGAGAGTTTTGCCACTATCGCCTTGTTGTGCACCGTGGAGGCACCAAAATATATCATGATTTGCGTCGTCAATTTTGGTGGCAGGGAATGAAGAGGGATGTGACTCAATTTGTCTCCCGGTTTTTCACATGCCAACAAGTTAAAGTTGAACACCAAAAACTGTCGTTGCTATTACAACCCTTACTTGTGGTAAAATGGAAATGGGAACATGTGACTATGGATTTTGTTATAGGACTTTCGAGATCACCAAAGGGTCACGATGCTGTTTGGGTCATAGTTGATTGTTTGACAAAATCTACACACTTTATTCCTATCTCTACAACAACTACAATTGACTATCTTGGAAGATTATATGTTAAGGAAGTTGTTAGACTCCACGGCGTTCCAGTATCCATTGTATCAGATCGTGATCCTCGATTCACAACACGATTTTGGCAGAGTTTACAGTCGGCCTTGGGCACAGATTTGCTATTTAGTACAGCTTTTCATCCAAAAACAAATGGGCAATCAGAGCTCACCATTCAAATTTTGAAGGATATGTTGCTGGCTTGCGTGTTAGACTTCCAAGGTTCATGGGAAGACCATTTAGATATAGCGGAGTTTGCTTACAACAATAGTTACCAAGCGAGTATTGGGATGGCTCCATTTGAGGCCTTGTATGGAAGACCATGTAGATCACCTACATATTGGATGGAGGTGGGAGAAACGAAAATTTTAGGTCCAGAATTAGTGCAGGAGACTATGAAGAATGTTGCAATAATTTGGAAGCGTTTGCTGGCAGCTCAAAGCTGCCAAAAGAGTTATGCGGATAAAAGACAAAAACCACTTTCCTTCAAGGTTGGTGACCATGTATTCTTGAAGGTTTCTCCAAAGAAGGTTTCTCCAAAGAAGGGTTTGATGCGATTTGGATGCAGCGGAAATTTAGCACCAAGGTTTATTGGACCATTTGAGATCCTTGAGAGAATCAGGGAAGTAGTGCCTTACGTTGCCGCCGTCGTTGTCGGGAGTTCATAATGTTTTCCATGTTCCAATGTTGAGAAAATATGAAGAGAAAATATGAACCAGATCCATCTCACGTTATTAATTGGATAGACCTTCCTGTTGAGGATAATGTTACATATGAGGAGCGACCTATCCGAGTCATAGATTCTCGGGAGAAAGTTCTTTGGGGAAAAACCATTCCCTTGGTAAATATACTTTGGCAGCATCATGGCATTGAGGAGGGAACATGGGAGCTAGTGTCAGAAATTTGTTCTAAGTATCCAGAGTTATTTATGCTTAGAGGTACGTATCGAATTTCGGGGACAAAATTTCCTAACGTGGGGAGGTTGTAAGAACCCAATTTTTTATTTATTTATTTCAATTGATTGTAGGTTTCCATGTGGGCATGTTGTCTGAGTGACGTGGGACCCATGTGCGTATCCTGAGACTTTTAATATGATTAGATATAAATTTAATGCAAAATTTGAGTTTTGGAGGCCAAACTAGAAATTCTCGAACCTTGGGGAGTTGATTAGTGTTACCATAGAGCTAGAGGGACCTATGGTGTAATTTTTTCCAAAAATTAGATTTTTGTTTCCAGGGAATATTGGCTCCTCTATTTTTTCATTTCTAGGGGTTCTTTTTTTTTTTTTTTAACTTCTTCTTCATCTCTTAACTCCTCATTCTCTCTCACTACACACACAATTAACCTCTCAAATCTTCTAAATTTTGGAGAATCTAAGGAAAGGAAAGCTTAATTTCATACATAGAACTCAAAGATTTTGGAGCTATAAGTGGGTTTGTTGAGGATTCAAAGCTAGGGCTTGGTATGTGCATCTTTGAGGTAGGATACATGACTAATCCCCTTGATATGTTTATTTTTAGTGTAAATATTGTGGATTTGTTTGTAGAGCATGAGTATTTTTTTTTAGATTATGTGAAAATTTGTGTTAGGGTTTTAGGATCTCACATGGAAAACATGGGTTTTTGTTGATACTTGTTATATTCTTAAGATTTATGTGTTATTGAGATGTAGAGACGCAAAATGTTTAAAAATTACATGTTTTAGTGAAATAGTTTATGCGGATTTGAAGTTTAGTGAATACTTGGAGCTTGGATACTTGATGGGAATTATGTGAATGATATTTGAGTATGAATTATCCCATTCGGTGAGATAGGTTGAGATGATTGTGCTTGGATTATTGTGGGCTCCCCGACCGGCGCGCACTCGAGAGTCGCCACCCGAATTTTTGAGATGGATGATCCGAGAAATCGGGAACTCGTTTGAAAAAGGCTTTTGGTCTAGCGAAAAACGTTGAGACTTTGGGTTCGGGAGCCACGTTACGAATGGAAAAAGTTTTGTTGAAAAGCACCCCATTCGCCCGGTAAAACCGGTCTCTACTAGACATTTTCAAGGGGGGGGGGGGGGGGGGAAGTTTCATACATCTTTTGGAAAATGAAACTTTTTAATAAACAAATAAGAGGGGAAGAGACATGGGAAATATATCACATTAACGTGTACGTGGTGCTGTCTGTACAGAAATGGTGAGCAAATGATATGGTACAAAATGAAATGAATGATCAGTAGGCTATTTGGATCAGAACCACACGACACGACCTATCATAAGATTGCGCACGGTCTTATGATAAGTCGTGCGGTCTATTTGTACTGCTACCAGACTTTCATCAGTGCTTATAACAGCGCAAGGTACTACCGATACCCCGTGCTTGACTATTTAAAGATATCAGAAAATCCCCAGCCACTCCTTTATTTCAGAACAATACCTCTTTCTTCAAGCCATGAACAGAAAACAAGTTTTGCTGTATTTGGATCATTTGAGAAAGTAAATAGACCTTATTCAAGAAATAAAACATGGCTTGTAGATATGGTCTTATTCTGAAGCTACTGATGACAATATGTCAGCAATATAAGTAAACCTGATGAAAAATGGCCTTGATCTAGACAGTTTAATAGAGATTAATGAAAGACCGTGCATTTTAATATACTACGCCGTGCGACACACCAAAACGCCGCACGGTGTAGTATATCCTGCACAATGACTACTTCAAAAATGATTTTTAAATTAGTATTTAACCAAAAGGGGTGAGCCTGACTACAGAAAAGTTTCCTCAAGGTCAGGACTGAGCCTAACCCAAGGAAACTTGGTTTTTACCTTTGATCTTGAGCCCAGACAAAGGCGAATGTTGATGGATGGGCGTTGCTACGGTCGGTTGAGAAAAGAGAGGTGTGGATGTGTGTGGTAGATGGGTATATTGGGTAGTTGGGATCTTAAAGTGAGTAAAAGGACTCACTTTAATGGTGAGGAGAAAAATAGAGGACTTTTAGAAAGAAGAAGACCATAGAATATTTTTAGAGCGAACTTTCTCAAGACTTATAAGTGAGGGGTGTGTGTGAAAGCATGATGAGAGAGAAAGATGGTTCAAGGCCCCTTTCCCTTGAGTGGAGGGGTGTATTTATAGGTAAGAGCCAAGGATTTTGAATTCAAATGGGGAAGGTATTTCCTGGGCGGGCCAAAAGTGCTTTTTCAGCTAAGCCAGCTCATAGCTGTGCCTCAAGTGGGCGTGGCTGACAGCTAGCTAAGCCAGTCAGAACTTTATCCAAAATGCCGTGCGGTTTGCCTTATGACCTCGTACAGCGTAATGAAATTCATTACATCACACGGTACTAAGAATCCAGTCCAGGGCTTTTGGGCTTATTTTAGGCTCTTAGGCTCTCAGGTTTAGAGAGTCTTTTATTCAAGCTCACAAAGGTATCGTTTCCTTTATTTCATCATCGGGACATTCAAAGATCCTTCGAGGTCCAGATTGGGGTGTCTACAGTAGTCCCTCTTTAACGTAACTAAGACACCATTGATTGGTGCGAGTGCCGCTGAAAGAATAGGCATCCCAATCCGTTGCTCCAAGCTCTTTAAATGGAGACAAGGACACATGAAAACCGAAATGCAAGCATTTGACAATTGTGGTCGTGCTCAATGAGCTGCCTACGTTCCCCGTTGTAGGGATCAGACCGACATAGTTCAATCGGAACAATGCAAGCAAAAATGAGTCCAGGAGGACAAATAACAAAATCATGTAATAAACTTGAGAAGATCGAGTGTCTGTAGTGCTGATTGTTATGAATTAAATGTAAATAACTGTGTTTGCGAGACAAGACCCTTTGGGGGGCAAAATTTGACACGAGAATTCGAGAGGAGTCCTCAGGGGGTTAATTTGAGACAAGAATTCAAGATGAGCCCTCGGGGGGGGGGGGGGGGGGGGGGGCAAAATTCGAGGCGAGCCCCGGACGGGCGAAAATTCCAGACGAGCCCTCAGGGGGCAAAATTCGAGGCGAGAATTTCTAGACGAGCCCACGGGGGGCAAAATTCGAGGCGAGCCCCAAACGGGCAAAAATTCCTAACGAGCCCTCAAGGGCCAAAATTCGAGACGAGCCCTCGGGGGGCAAAATTTGAGGCGAGCCCCGGACGAGCGAAAATTCTAGATGAGCCCTCATGAGGCAAAATTCAAGGCGAGAATTCGAGATGAACCCTCGGGGGGAAAATTCGAGGCGAGAATTCGGGACGAGCCCTCGGTGGGCAAAATTCGAGGCAAGCCCCGGATGGGCGAAAATTCCAAACGAGCCCTCAAGGGGCAAAATTCGAGGCGAGAATTCAAGACGAGCCCTCAGGTGGCAAAATTCAAGGCGAGCCTCAGACGGGCGAAAATTCCAGATGAGCCCTCAGGGGGCAAAATTCGAGACGAGAATTCGAAATGAGCCCTCGGGAGGCAAAATTCGAGGGGAGCCCTGGACGGGCGAAAATTCCAAACGAGCCCTCAGGAGGCAAAATTCGAGATGAGCCCTCGGGGGGCAAAATTCGAGGCTAGCCCCGGACGGACGAGTCCCCAGGGGGCAAAATTCGAGATGAGCCCTCGGGGGCCAAAATTCGAGGTGAGCCCCGGACGAGCGAAAATTCCAGATGAGCCCACAGAGGGCAAAATTCGAGGCAAGAATTCAAGACGAGCCCTCGGGGGGCAAAATTCGAGCCGAGCCCCGGACAGGCGAAAATTCCAGACGAGCCCTTAGGGGGCAAAATTCGAGGCATGCCCCGGACGAGCGAAAATTCCAGACGAGCCCTCAGCGGGCAAAATTTGAGACGAGCCCTCGGGGCGCAAAATTCGAGGCGAGCCCTGGACGGGAAAAATTCCAAACGAGCCCTCAGGGGGCAAAATTTGAGGTGAGACAAGAATACGGCGAGTCCCCAGGGATGCGAATATTTCGGCAAACCCCGAAGGTTGGAAAATTATTAGAAGTCCTAGAGGACAAAGCATAGAGAAAGAAGTGTGAATGCGATGAGTCCTCGGGGGACAACAATCAAAGCACAACTTTCTACAAGATTTTTTCTGCAAAACGGCTGGGATATTTGAGTCCCAAAAAGATTTTGGTGGCTGGGTTAAACAGTTTCCGAGAAAAGGGATTTAATCCTACAAAGCCAAAATGTCGTGCGGCTTAGCATTCCAATGCGCGGTATTTCAATTTTCCATGCAACTTTTCGATTTTCGAGAACAGTCAGCTAGTTTAGGGATTCCCATTAATGTTGGCGTGCCCGTTCATCCTCTTTAACGTCTTTATAAGGGTGGTGGTGCCTCATTCCATGCACCACCACCAAAAATTGTCAAGCCTCTTCGAATCCTTCATATTCTTCCTGAAAACGAAGCGTTCTCAAAGCTCTCGACATGGCAGACAATGACTTGGCAGCACAGGTCATTTCCCTGGAGGCCGAAATGGCCTTCTATCATGGGGAGATTGAAGAACTTAATCGTCAGATCGCGCGGCTTATCGTTACCATTCGCAACCTTCGTCGTGTGGTGTCGAATCTCCAGGACTTCGCTTTCGACCAGCTGGACGACAAGCATGACCCGGAGTACGCACTGGGACGTGAGTCAGATGAGATTGCAGAAAATTCGGAAGGAAATCCAAATGGTTCCGACAGCCGTTCGGATGGAGCGAATGACGCGTCCAGCGAGGGGAGCGACTGAGGTGAAGGTCGAGAAGAAGAAAAGGAGCGGCAGTAGGATTGTTTCTTTTGTTTTTGCTTTTTCTCTTCTTTTTTTTTTGAATAAATGTACTGAAAAGTTCCCGGAGTTCACCCCGACTTTTATGGAATGAAAAGTCCCCTTCTTCCCATCTTCCTACCTGTTTTCTTTCCTCGAAGCCTAAAATACACGAAGCATCACGGTCTCAATCGCCATGAGACTGTTCTCGAAATTTGAACTGTCGAAATGAACCAAGACATCGTGCGTAGCTACGGAACACCATGCGATGTAACAACCACGGTTCGGATTTTGAAAATTGAACCATCAAATAGGCACAGGCCCAAAAGTAAATTTGAGAAACCCTAAAAAACCCCGAACAGGGTTCAGGACCCAAGAATTTTGCATGCTGGTTTGATATACCGTGCGTGTTATGGGGGAATGCCATGCAGTGCTATGGGTTTTAAACTTGGTCCAAGTTCAGTCCCAAGGCGAGCCGGTTCAAAGGAGTATATACGGGTGAGGCGTACAGGGCACGCCCTACCATTTAAACTCTCTCTCGCGCCTTCACTCTCTCTATTGGCTCTCTCTCTCTTGACTCTCTCTCGATCATCTTTCTCTCAGTCATCTCTCTCTCGGTGCTCTCCCTCTCTCGGCTCTCTCTTTCTCCTATAGCGATTATGGATCAGAGTGACGATATACCTGTTGTTGATCAACCACCAAGGGTCGAGATTACATCACCTCCGGTCCCTCTGGAGAGCAAGGCAATGATTGGGGATGTTCCGAAAACTGTGGGGGTTCTGGCTCAGGCAGCCATGGCCGAGGAGGCCACGGCCTCGGCTGCCGTGGTGGGTGACGATGGCAGTGGTAGTGGAGAGGTGGCTAATGACGGTCAGGCTGCAGAGGGCTCGGGTGCAATGGAGCCAAGGAGTGGGGACGAGGTCGTGGGCCAACTGGAGGTTGCGGGTGGTTTAGAGGAGAAGGCCGTGGAGGCCCACAGTGGCGGTAGTTCGAAGGGAGCAGCAGAGGAGACGGAGGCCTATCCCGTGAGGGAGCCTCAAGCCGACTTGGGGAAGGACCCCATTGTTGCGGAGGAGCAGGAGATACCAGCCATGTTCGTAGGTAGTGGAGCAGGCACGAGGTCGTCGCGGCACATTGGTGTGGGCGATTACTTGGAGACGGCGTCCTTAGAGGACTCGGTGGAGACACTACGAGGGGTACCCGGGCTGGCAGAGGCTTTGCTTGAGTCCCGCGAGAAGGAGTTGTGGGCCGAGCCTGAGACTGGAGCGGCCAAGGGGCCACGGGTTAAGGAGGATGAGGTTTTGGTTCCACGAAGGACTGTGGTGGACAAGGCGACTGTGATCCTTGGGAGGGATCGGCCTTTTACCGAGGAGTCTTACGTGCCACTTCAACACGTGGTGGTGCCTACACTGCTGGATGCCTACAAGCTCGAGAGGACCGCCTATGACGAGGCCCTGGTTCTGAGGGACCCCCAACAGCACCTATCCTTGCGACGAGACGAGGTATGCTTTAATACTCGTATTTAAATACAATTCACTATGCCTCTCAATTCCATGCTCTTAGAATATTATGCCTATTCTGAGTATTATGTCTGTTTACTGAATATTATCCATTTGTCGTAATAGGCGATCACGATCTCGTGTTACAGGGGTGCGACCGACGTGCCAAAGTTTGGGGAGAGGCTCCCTGAGGCAGCGAGGGAGATGGTGAGGGAGGCAGGCTTCGGAGAGTTTGTTAGGGTGTTGAAATGGGCGAGCAACGATCTCCAAGTAGTGAGGGCAGTCGCCAAAAGGTGGTGGGACCCGACAAACTCGTTCCACTTCTCTTTCGGTGAGATGACGGTGACGCCATTGGACTTTGCGGCGATCACTGGTCTGAGGATCGGAGGTGACCCTATCCCTTACGACTTTCTGCGGGGAGAGACCCAAAGCTTCAAAGGCGTCTCCTGGGGTACAAGCTGAGGGCAGAGAAGGGGGATGCGCCATACGCCCAACTTTTAGACTTTTGGATGGAGCCTTCGGTGGGTAGGGTCCAGAAGGAGCAAATGGCGAGGTGCTTCCTGTTGTACATACTTGGTGCGTCCCTGTTTCCCAACATGTGCAACCGAGTACACCTTTCTTTCCTGCCTGAGCTGAGGAATATCGGGGAGATTGCCCGTTTCGACTGGGGCGGTGTGGCTTTGGGGGTGTGCTATGTCTTCATGGGGTCTCTTTCCCGAGGAGCAGGGAAGAGCCTCGGCGGCTATTAGTGAGTCTGGGAGGTATATCTCGAAACTTTGCTCTCTTTTTTTTGTTAGCTTTCCATCCATCCATCACTTGCTTAGTGCTAACTCTTAATGCTTTGATTTACAGCTTTGGACGTACGAGGTACTAGACATGTACCCTCCCATGACGTCGTGCCTCGACGATGTGATACTCCCTCGGGCCCTCCGTTGGTCGAAAGAGTACCGGGGAGTAAAGAATGGGAAAGGTGACTTGAACGCCTACCGACTGTACTTGGACGAGCTGCACCCTGATTAGGTATCTATACTTCCTTTAAATGCTTGATTCACAAATTTCAACAACATATTAATATCTCACACTCTTGACTGCAGGTGTACTGGCGCATCTGGGATCGATTCGACATCCCATACGTGGCTTAAAGTAGAGCTATGGCGAGGGGGAGAGTGCTGCTTGAGTCCCCTTACGGTTGGGAGTGGTACCTGGGTGATCGGGTATTATGTCAGTCGTTAAGGCTGGACATTTTTCGAGTCCCTGGGCCACTTCCTCCCTTTGTGGAAAGGACGAGCCAGAATACGCTGGAGGAGGTTGAGCAGTTCATGCAGCCGGACCCTCAGCTCGAGCCGTTGTTTTAGGCTGGTGTTGACTATGCGGAGTACCAGGCTCAATACCTGATGCAGGGCTTTGGGATTCGTGCTGCCTGGGAGGCGCAACGACAGGCTCGAGGTGGTAGGAGAGGTAGGGGAGGAAGAAGAGGAGATGGAGGTAGAGGAGGTGAGGGTTCTCGTGACGGCGGTGCAGGTTCGAGTGGAGCCAGGTTGCCTGCACTCTCCTGGACCGTAGATGTGGTGACTGCTCAGGGAGTTTCTGGCCTTGTGGAGATTCCACGTCCCACGGTCGAGCCTCCAGAGTTCCTTGCTCAGGTATGACATGTTTCCATTTGTGAACGTATTATTATTGCTGCCCATTCTAATCATGTCTTTTATTGCGCAGGTGACTCCGGAGTATGCTAGGGAGATGTGCTTAGAGCAACTTGTGCAGCAATAAGCCATGGGCCACCCCCCACCGGTACTGACTCGTACTAGAGGGATGATGGTAAACCCTTAAATCTTAGTTGTTCTCCATTACCCTTACACATGATTACAATGTGAATGCTATATGAATGTTGTGCTATTGCAGGCTAGAGGAGGAGCTGCTCGAGGGCTATGCAAGAAGTCTGTTCGTATGCCTATGCAACAGGCTTCTTCTACTGGCTCTCGGGAGGAGCGTCCGTCAAAGAGACAGCGACACTCTGACGGCACCGAGGAGGAGCCTATTGCCATTTCAGACGAGACCGAGGAGCCTACAGATATTGATTTGGAGGACACCTCTGGCAGTACCGTGCCCAGGGTGACTTGTACCCAGGAGGTTGCTAGCTCCGAGGCGGAGGAGGAAGTTTCTGAGGAGGACGAAGATGAGGGTGAGGACAGAGATGAAGACTGAGTTTCCTCTTTTGCTTTTTGTCTTTTGATGGAGCCTGCGTGCTTTTTTTTTTTTTTTTGCTTGGTGCTTGTTTACACTTGGTAAATAGGATTTTTGAGTATCAAGCTTGCAAGCCTCATTTTACTATGTACTTCGACTCATGGATGCTCAGGAATTTATGCATAGAAATTGTTCTTTCAATGTCTTTGTCGTACAACTAGCCATAGATCATTAAACTGAGTCCAATACATGGCATACTATGAGGAATATACTGACAAAGGAATAGAAATCAAAGGAATAATCGAATGGACTTTGAAATCTTGACGCTACACATCACAAATGCCCTTGCTGCATGCTCATCATGACTACATATGAGAATGGCAACTCTGGAAACTCAATATATGTCTTGGAAGTTTGACCTTATGCTTAGGACACACTCGAAAACTAAGAAAACGTTGACGTTAAAGGGTGACGACTTCAAATTTTGACCCGGGACTCGAGCTAGAACTTGGACTAAGTCACTTTCGACCAATATGACCTGTGTGACTCAAGAAAGTGACTTGAAACGGCTTAAAACGCAATTTGATGCTTCGACACAACTCAAGAATGAGATTATATCAACTTTTTGTACCACAACCTTGAATCTCGGGAGTTGACTCGAAACGAAACATCCTTGAAGTCCCAAATTCTTGCTAAAGTGTGTTCTGGTGGTTGGTGGTGCCCTGAGATGCCTCAAATCCATTCTATGCTCTTGCTGTCAAAAACTGTAGAAATGCAAACGTAGTATGCCGTGCGTTCTTTCAAAACGCCGTGCTTTACTCCTGAAGGTTTCATGGGGTACCAAAGCTATACTGTGCTGATTTTCCCGGATCTAATACGCCGTGTGTGGCTTTACTACGCCGCGCGGGGTTATCTTCCTGACGCTCTACATTTTGTTGTTTCCCAAGGCATTTTTGCACGAAGGTTGAAGTTTGCCCTGTGCATAGGCATTTCAAAGCCAATGCATGTCTGCAATGTACTTCCATGCTATGACCAAGCCTTTTCCTATGCAAGACTCATGGAAAATTTACACTTTTGAAACCCAAGGCTTCTTGAAAGTTGAAGTTGTTCCCTCCATCCTTCCTATAAATTCAGGCCTTCTACTTCAAATTCTTTCTATCCCACTCAACTCTCATTCTTCTAAAGTTCACTCTTCCTCCCAATGGCCCTTTCGGTCACCGGTTCACTCCGCCCATGTTTGGTTTCGATGGAGGGCGTCGATTGGCTCAACTTTCGGGCTCATGGCCTCTACTCCATGAGGTACCTTCGCAACATCCGTCTTCGCCCCGAGCTTTTGAGGGCAGCTGCGAGTCTTTGGGATCCCGAGGTCCATGTGTTCCGTTTTGGTGAGCAAGAACTTTGTCCCACCGTGGAGGAGTTCCATGCGTACCTTGGCAGTTTCGGCTTGGGAGAAGTCATTATCCCTCCTATTCGTGAGAGTATTCACAAGGTCTTATCTGCAGCCCTTGGATTAAGTAGCGATGCTGCCCGCTACTTGGTTAACGATGGTCGCCTCAACGTGATGGGACTTATTGAGATGTTTTCTCCCCTCAGTGATCTTGCGGACATAACTTATCAAACTCGGTGCATGACTGCCCTCTGCATGTGCCTGCTTGCGGCCTACCTTTTGGTACCCTCCACTAGTCATGCTAGCTTAGCTCTGGTCAGGATTGCCATTCAAATTGAGGCTCGAAAGAACGTGATTCCAATGGTTTTGGCTGAAACATTGATAGGTTTGGATAAGGTTAGTTCTGGAGAAACAGAGGCTTTCGGGGGTAGTCCTCTCCTCCTACAAGTTGGCTTCTCACTCAGCTCTTCTTTTTTGAGTTTTTCTCACCTTCTCATATTACCTCACCGCTCGGTTCGGCTTCCTATGGTTTCTTACTTGTTTTTCTCTCTTTTGTAGATCTGGCTTTGTGATAAGGTGAATGTGCTGACCATTCCTCCTGGCAATTGGGCATATGAGGCTAGGTTGTTATCCCTCCGATACTTTGAGTTTGTGGACAGGCGAGTTCATGAGTGGGTCAACTTCCTTAGGTGCCTGCGAGCTGAGACCGTTTCGTGGAGGTGTTCGTGGCTAGATCTCCCACCTATGACTGTGCACTTCATGGGCCCCTAGTGGGTCGTCCTTGCTAGTTTAGAGGCCTTTACTTTCTATATCACATACCGAATTCAGCGTCAGCTCGGCCTTAGTCAGGAGGCCCCTATAGAGGCTATGGTTGATGTTGTTCTGCCCTTGTTTCGCCACTCCGTTCTTTGCAACTTATGGTCAAATGAAAAGAACCAAGAATGGGTAAAAGATTCATTTTCATGAAGGATGACCTTAAACCATGAATCAATATAATCGTAATAATTATACTGAATCGGATGATTAGGAAGATCTCTGAGCAGTGATGGGTGTCCCCATTCATCTAGGCTGACAATGTTGTGAATATAAAGAGCATGGTAAATGACTTTATTTGGATTGACTCGATCTGTAATGGGTTCTATTACAATGGACTTGTGATGTAGAAGAATATCCTTGTAAA
This sequence comes from Rhododendron vialii, assembly GCF_030253575.1. Classification (NCBI taxonomy): domain Eukaryota; kingdom Viridiplantae; phylum Streptophyta; class Magnoliopsida; order Ericales; family Ericaceae; genus Rhododendron; species Rhododendron vialii. The sequence goes on along the minus strand of NC_080567.1, from coordinate 14,325,570 downwards.
AGGAAAGTGTCTTGTCTGGATGAGCAGGAATGAAATGCCATCCAGGAGGGAAAAAAAGGCTTTTACTAGTTCAATTGGGTTGTGAATATTTTTGTGAACTGGTTCAATAGAAAATAAGTTGGTGCTGACTGGTTTAAGAACATATTTTGTGGTTCTTCTAGGGTAAGAGGACTTTGGTTGACTGGTTTGAATAGCCTGGGTTGGACAAAAAGGATCAACTGAAATATTTTGGCTGGGTGGTACAACACTTTGACTAGATGATGGAATATATGCTAATGCAGAATTGTACCTAGTTTTGGGGATTTGCCCAAGAACTTGATACCTGTTTGCTAAATCAGCTGGAGGGAGAGCAAGCTGGTTTTTGGCGGTTTGAGCTGGTTTCTTACTTTTTTCTGCCATGGTTGAACTGCAGATAAAATAATAATAATTATTTCCTAAATAAAAATTCTCTAGTAAGGAAATCAGGAATAGAATTTTGATCTCCTTTAATATATTCAATATCGAAATAAAAAATACTCAAAATTGATTGCTATCTGGCAAAGATTTGTTTACTGGCTATATTCTTAACATCTTTTTCTAAAACATATTTTGCACTTTTGCAATCAACTCTGACTAAAAACTTTTGATTTAATATATCATCTTGAAATTTAGAAATACATAACACCATTGCTAAAATTTCTTTTTTAATAGTACTATAATTGTTTTGTGCTTTATTCCAAAGACCAGAATGAAAACGAATAATTTGTTCATGAGAAGTAGGATAGACTTTTTGAAGAAGAATGCCACCATATCCAATATAAGAGGCATCAGTTTGAATAATCTTAAAGGAATTGACTGTAGGAATACCTAGACATGGTAATGTCTTGACATATTTTTTGACTTTCTGGACTACAGAAGTATGTATGGATGACCAAGGAGGAGGATTATCTCTTAATCTCTCAAATAAGGGATGACATATTTTCCTAAGGTCTTTATAAAATTCTGCTATATAATTTAAGGATCCTAAAAATCTTTGTAATTGACTTTTATCAGTAATTTCATCGGAAAATTTATCAGCAAATTGAATCGCTCTACTGATTGGTATTATCGTTGATTGGTGAATATCATACCCTAAAAATCTTATTTTGGTTTGAAATAATTTAATCTTGGGAGTAGAGATGACTAATCCATTATGGTTAATAATATCCACGAATGAATTTAAATGTTTCCAATGTTCTTCAATTGAATTTGAAAAGATGAGAACATCATCTATATAAACTATAATGAAATGACTAAATGGGTTAAATATTTCATTCATTATATTTTGGAATTCGCTTGGGGCATTTTTTAATCCAAAAGGCATTACGTTCCATTTGTAATGTCCAAAGGGAGTAGTGAAAACTGTTTTATACCTATCATTGAGGTGTAGTTGGATTTGCCAAAATCCACTTTTCAAATTAAATTTTAAAAAGATTACTGCTTTGCTTAATCTATTGATTAAATCTTTTTTTATTAGGAATTGGGTATCTGATCCATTCTAATACCGTGATCAATGGTTTATAATTTATGACTAATCGTGGTACACCTCTTTCTTTTTTTGCATTTTTGTTGACATAAAAAGCTGGACATGACCATAGTGATTTACTTTTTCGAATAATGTTATTATCAAGTAAATTATTAATTTCTTTTTTACAAGTTTTCATTACTTCAGGGTTCATTTGAATAGGTCTAAATTTTATGAGAATTTGTTGTTCATTAAATTCTTTTATATATGGTAAAGTTACTATATGTTTTTTCCGGTGCCAAAAGGCACTGGGAAGGTTAGAACATACTTCTTTTTCTAGTTTATTTTTAAAATTTTCAATTTGTTGACTAAGAAATTTATTGGTAAGTTGCTCTTCAATTCTTTTATATCTAATTTCTTCTTGTAAGAATTTTAACTGGATTCTTTTTTGACTTAATATGTTAATAGATGAAAATATAGATTGGTTTTTTAATTGTTTTAGTTCTTTTTGTTCTGGTTTTGTTAAAAACTTAAATATTACTTGTTGACCAAAAGGCTTAGTAATAATTCCTTCTTCATTAGTTGTAAAAGGATAAAGTAAACAGATAAAAGGTGTTCCTAAAATTACTCTATTAGTGAGATCTTGAACTAAGACAAAAGAAGTCTTGAAACAAACTTTATCTTGACAGATATATACTTTGGGTAACTTATATTTAATTCGCATCTTGCTGCCATTTGCAGAGCTTAATTGTTCAGTCGTTTTGTGATAATATTTAGTAGGTACTAAACCTTCTTGGATACAATTTAAGTCTGCACCAGTGTCAATAAGAGCACTGACTTCTATTTCATAATTATTTATTATTAATTTGACTTTAGCATACCATTTTTGATAATTTTGATAGTCAATATTTTCATCTTGATGTTCAGACAACTGATTAATTTTATGAATTTTTTCAGGACTTTTATCTAATTCTAATTTTTTATCAGATTCTTTTAATTTGGTAATATCTTTTTTAATTTGATTCATTTCTTGTTTTAGGTCTTGTAAAGTAACTCCTTTATTTATTCGATCTATAGTATCATTAATTTTTACTTCTGGTTTAATGTGTTGTGATTTTTGCAATAAGAGTTGCTTAAGTTTTACAATATATTTTTATTTTAATTTAGAGTCGTCCATTTTACTAATTAAGTCAATTAACAATTCTTCTTCTGGTGAGTCTTTAGTAATTACATTTATTCTTTTAAATTCTTCAATTTCTAGTTTGCCAAGATTCTCATTGGCGGGGGATGTGATACTATCTTGAGAAATAGGACAAGAATTCTTTTTCCGTTTTACTTTTGTACTAGTGCTGGCATTTTTATAATATTTTTCTAAGTAATCGAAAAAATATACTTCATTTCTAGTCTCTTCCATAAATCTTTCCCAATGAGCTATTATTTTTTCTTGTTGACAATGTGTATATTTATTAGCATATTCTTTTCTTTTTTGCTTATTTTCTTTTGACTTAAATTCTAAGAATAATTTGTCAACATCAATATTAAATTCTTTATTCATGACAAATAAAGATGGATCAACAGAGTTTGAGGTTACTTCTTCAAAATCAGTTTGAGTTGGAGACCCTTGAGAGGTGTCTTCTTCAAATTTTGACTGTGTAGAATAACACGGTTACTGATTTGTGAACTTGATTCAACATCTTTTAGCTTAACTCTAGGATCAAATAAATTTCTATTTTGCCTAGACATAGCTATTGAACTATTTGACATGCTTAATTCTTTAATTCTAAGAGGAGGGTTTACTCTTTGTTGATCAAACTTATTCTAACTGTACCATCTAGGTATTGTTGAATATAGTCTAGATCAATAGTATCATTTTGCATTTTTTGTGGGTAACTTTCATTTTCACTAAGCCAACTGGCTGGTAGCTGGATATCACTCCAGGAGATGATTTTGGGTACTTGTATATTAACATTAGTGCTACTTTGTATGAGTACAGTTTTATCCTTTGGACTTTTGACTAAGGCATGAATATTCAAATTAGTTTTCATACATTTATAATAAATACGGTAAATTAAGGCAATTGATTGACTTCCTTCGAGCATTTGAGTAATTGCTCCAGCAATTTGAATATTTAAAGTTAAGGCTTTCAAAATATTCTTATCTTTTAGACTAAGCGGTAAATCAGGGTAACAGTTAAAATAAACTGGACCATTATGTAAGCTTGACTCCATTAATTCTAACAGACTATCACTGTAGACTATGAATCTACTATCTCTTAGGGATAATAAGACTGAAGAGTTTAGTCCTTTTCTTGTAAGGGGTTTAATAGCTATTTGTACTAATCCTACATGAATATAGCTATATCCTCTTTCGAGGTGTCGTTTGACTGATTCTTTACTAAGAAGTGTGCATCTTTCTTCTTGTTTAGTAATAGCATAAACTTGTTCTACAGTTTTTGCTACTTGATCAGTTCTAAAAGTATCTTCTAAAAAACTTGATTTGTAAATTTCTTTTACTTGGATTTTGGGTATATTCCAATTTTCTAATTCTGTATCTAAATCTTGGTACTCATGTGTTTTCTTGATTGACTAGTCTGGAAATTCAGATATATATATATATATATATATATATATATATATATATATATATATATATATATAATACACACACACACACACACACAGAGATATACACACTCATACACATATGCCTAACACTCATACCCCAAACTTCCAAATTCTATCACATTCAGCCCAAATCACATTCTCCACATTAATGTTATTATTCACATAATTTGCAACTCAAGCCTTTATCAAGCATCAAAATTATTAAAATTTAATACGGGTCTCTACAACAACCGTTAGACACTTCTTGTTCTTTTGTAGCCATCGAGTCATTTTTTTTAAAGGTACAGAGAATATTCTTTTAATAAATATATATCTCTCTACCCTTACTTTTTAGGCACTATATCTCTATGTAATTATTATCTTTTATGATTATATGGACACACACACACACACCAAGCTTCTTGTAGGGGATCCCCTCCTTAGCTTAAGTGCGGACTTCACATTTCTCAATTAAATTTCAATGATCTGAACCATTGAATGTGTTCAGAACGTGATTTTTAAGTGTTACCATGAGAAATTAGCAGAAAATATATGACCGAGAAGTGCTTGATCCAAATAAATATTCATAAAGTCTGCATATAACTATTTTATGAGAAACCATTTGAATCAAGCACTTTCCGATCATATTTTTAGTTGATTTCTCACCAAGACCCTTAAAATCACATTCTGAACACATTGAACAATTCGGATCACCAAAATTTGATCAGAAAATGTGAAGTCCGCACTTAAGCTAAGTAGGAGACCCATAAGAAAGGGACTCTCTGTGCGTGTGTGTTAAAATAGTGACTGACACTTTGTAGTGATTACAACTCTCACATAGAGCAGTTGGGTTGAACGGATAATCTATTTAAGTTAGGATTATGTTACATTCCAACGTCAGATTAAATGTTCAATAGATTATAGTTGTTCGATCAAGAGAATACTTCATAATATAAACCTCCATCCTTATGACCGGTAACTACAAATATTTTTACCTCACATTTATTTGTTTTTCGTTTCAATTTATTGTCTTTAAGTTGTTTCCTTTTAAATTGATTTTCCTACATCCAAAATGTGTTGATTATCTTTTTTAATTCAAATCAACTCAATATTTATCTTTCTAGCCGTTCAATCGTATTTTATTTTAAGGTTAGACCAGTCGATCATTTCTACTTTTAACAATAAATCTACAATAGTAATGTAAGAGCATCCACAATAGCCTAAACAAAATTAGATAACCAAAAGTTGTCACGTCACCTTAAGCGATTGCTAAAATTAGTAACATAAAGGTCCACAGTGGTATAATCAAAATTGGATAACCAAAACTTGTCACGTCTCCTTTCAAATTACAAAAACCTAAAAACAATGAACATAATAAAACTATTTATTAGAAATAGATAATAGTTTTTCAAAAGCAATTTTTCCAAAAAAAAAAAAGTATTCATATTTGAAGAAAAACTATTTTTTAAATAGAAAATAGTTTTTGAAAAAAAATAGTTTTTCTAAAAATAACAGTTTTAAAAAAACAATTTTTGTACAAAATAATTTTTTGTGCAAAATCAGTTTTCGAAAAAACAATTTTAAAATTTTTTTAATTTAAATACAGTTTAATTTTTTTTTAAATAATTAATAATTTTTAAATATAATTTTTTCAAAACATTATTTGAAAAAGAAAGAAAGAAAGAGAGAAAATGTTTTTGTGTAATAATGGGTGTACTTAATTAAGAAGATGCGAGGTCCACTAAAATTGGTTAACAGTAAAAGATTGCTAGTTTTGATTATCCAATGGCTAAAACTTGGCTAGTTGATAAGTTTGATTATTCCAACGTGAGCACATTTTTTAAGCAAATATTGTTAACCTTAACATTTTTTTGGTTTTGATTATGCCATTATGGATTGTCTAAGAGTGAAGTTCATTTCTATTTAATTTACTTTTTCCAAGCTTTGGAGTTAAGATTCCAACAGTACTATTTCATTTTCTATAATTCTTTTTCAGTTGATTGCTTTTTAATTTTCATTCAAGGATGTGATTTCCAACTATTACTTTTTTGATTTCTCATTCATTATCTGTAACGCCCCGATATTTTAAACGAATATCGGCAGCATAAATTATTATTTCAAAAAACAAATCTTTAGTCAACCAAATATATACAGATCTACCAACATAGGGATTTCTTTATTCCAACTCAAATTGAAAATACTGAGCTTCTATTCAAAGGTAACATTGGTCTTACTAGCATTGGGCCGACTTCTCTAGGAAGATACTGACTCGAAAAAAAAAGAAAAAGAAAAACTTACTTAACCAAAACAAAATCTGGCATTTTATTGAAATAACTTCAGAGCGACTCTAGTCTTGATACAGATCCAAACCATACTCGGTTTCCGCCCCTAGTATTCCTCCTGTGTCAAATTGCTTCACCATTGAATCCTGCATATGCTGGCAAATTGATCACCGAAGCAACCGATTTACCAGGACACAAACGTATCCGTGAGTGATAATTCACTCAGTAGAATAATCTTAACCTTACCAACCCCTTACTTTACAGCTAAGCAGCTTTATCACAATTCATATTAAAATAATAGAACGACAAGCATTAAATAAGTAAATCCATTAGCAAGCCTTTAAATTACCTTCTTTTGAATCTCACATTTCATAATCATACCTGCACCATAGTATCCATCGCTTTTCAAACTCAAAATTCCGTTTTACATATTTCAAACGTTATGCTACCTTCAATATCACGGGGTATTAGTAGACTATCCACACAATTCTTGGTCCATCAAGCTGCCCTCAAGGTCCTGTTAGGCTACCCTCAATACCTGAGGTCCTGCCAGGCTACCTCTAAGGTCCTGCTTGGCATCCTCACAATTTTTAGGTCTATCAGGCTGCCCTCAAGGTCCTGCTAGGCTACCCTCAATAACTGAGGTCCTGCCAGGCTACCCCTGAGATCCTGCTTGGCCATCCTCACAATTCTAGGTTCATCAGGCTGCCCTCAAGATCCTGCTAGGCTACCCTCAATACCTGAGGTCCTGCCAGGCCACCCCTGAGGTCCAGCTTGGCAACCCTAGCTACACCGGGTCTTTTAGGCTGCCTTTAAGGTCCTACCAGGCTACCCCCGATTACTACGGGGTCCTGTCAGGCTACCCCTGAGGTCCTGCTAAGCCCAAAACTTTCATCTGTTTTTCCTTTTCCATTAACCATAATAACATCTGCATAATTTCCCATTTGAAATCACCAAGCGAACCTAAGTTCGATCCAACGAATACAACAGTCATGAATCCATAATAATGTAATCAATAAACGTGATACGTTTCTATGTGAAAACCAACGTAGCAATTGATATTGTGCGAATAAGTAAAACATATAGCATTTTATGATTGGGCCGATGCCCTTAATTTATTAAATAAATAAGAAATTTTATCAAACAAGTAATTTAATTAGTAATCTTTCATCATTCTATTTATTTATTATAAGTATCATATTCAATTAACACTAAACCAAGGAACCGTAATTATGAACTCAATTATTTTCATTATCATTCATATATACTAACAGGTACGTTAAATCCACCAAAGACAAAACACATCTCTTAGAGCCAAAATTATAATTTCACGAAGTCCAGGGGGATCACTGTAATATCAGCATCTTCTTTTTCAAAAACTACACGTCAACAGTAACTGTTCGAAACAAAAAACAGGGGAATTTCCATGCGAACGTTGGGGTTGATTTCTCCTACTCCGAAACGTTAAACACCAATACATGTACACTTAATAGAGTTAGGAGAAGGTAGGAGATGGATTATAATACCTTGAATTCGGCCGAAAAGCGAAAAGGTTCTGAGTTGGTTTTGATAAAAACGGAGGAGACGGCGGCGACGGAAGACAGCTCGGGAACGGCTTGGTCGATTGCGAATTGGTTCTAGGATGCTTGAGAACTGGGTTACGGTTGGGTAATCTGGGTTTGGTACCTGGGCTAGCGTGGAACCGAAACCCACCGGCTCTATCTCTAGACTTCCGTGGGGGAGCTTGAATTTTGTCTCTTTCTTTCTTGTTTTTGGGCACAGCAGAGGGGGTGTGAAATTTCTGTCTTTTTTTTGGATGGAGAGAGAGCTATTTATAAAGGTGGGGTGGAGTGGGGTGCAAGGAGTGAGAGAAGAGGGAGAGGGCCGGTTGGAGAGGAGGAGGTAGGGTACTGGGCAAGAAAATGAGGTAGGGGAGGTGGTTGCCGAAAAATGGGAAGGGGGGATGGTTCGCTTGGGAAGGAAGGAGGAAAGAGAGAGAGGGCAGAGAATTGAGAGAGTCGGTTGAGAGAGGAGATAAGGCTGGGAGTTGTGGAAAAATTATTCAGTACATATGTTACAAGGTATAAATACATATATACACATTTACATAATTAAAGGATTAATTTAATACAAAACCAATACTAATCACCATTAATACAAAACCAATACTAATCACCATTACCAATAAAATATATTTTGGAATCATATGAATAGTTAGTAAAATAATCAGTTAATAAAATTTGAAATCATAAACTATAATGTTTTTTATTCGAAAAAAAAATCGGTCCAAAAAAAAATTCGGGTCGTTACAATCTATCCCCCTTAAAATAATTCCATCCTCGAAATTTGGACGTTAACTCTGTTATAATTGGTTGGCACAACCGTTGCTTTCCGGTTGCTTCTACTTCCCTAGATTTTGGAATGAGGCTTGGTAACTATCCTAGCAGCTTGTATTGCCATGTTGGTCACCCAATCGCCGAGGATGGTGGATCCATCTATCCCCCTTAAATTTGGGACGCGTTATGTCTGAAGAGTAAGCCGTCACTGTCTTCCGATAGCGTCTTATGATAGCAAGGTGAGTGGGTAGTCAATTTCTTCTCAAATTGACATTTGCAGTTGACCCTTTCTCTATCTCGAAGGTCGCAGGTCAATGTAGATTGGAGACTTCTATTACACACACTTGTCATATAAGACTCATAGTGATTCTGCCCTCCTAATGGTGAAGCTCAATTCATAGTTTCTAGGGGTTCCGTTTCTAGTCCCAATGAGTTAACACAATGTGCGATGCTCTGGAATCGAATAAGGATTGAATTTATGCGCTGAACAGTTATGAGGTTACCTTGGATTGCCTGGGATCATATTGTTCCTAATCTCTTTGATGTGCGAAGGTTCTGCCTCCAGATGACTGATTACGCTTCGCTAGGTCATTTCTTGTACCAAAATTTTGGTTCTGGTTAGGAGGTTGTTGTCGCTGATTCCATCCACTTCGTGGCTGTTTTTGACCTCCTTCTTGATTTCCAAAATCGATAGATGTCGCAAGTGCTTGTTGTCCCCCATTTCTGGTACTTCCAGATCCATTCAGTTGAGGACAGGCAAACTTGAAAATGGCCTTCTTGATTGCAGTGGTAGCATCTGCCTCCCTGGTTATGATTCTTGCCTTGCTCTTGATTTGAGCTCTTTCAATGTTGGTTGGATTGTTGTGGGAGTTGGTTGTTCTGAGTGTAGGGTTTGGCCATCACTACTACAAAATGGTATAAAGATCACGGTCCAAAAACTAAAAAGATCTCACTTTTTGTAAAAGCGTAATAAAATGTTATGAACTATAGTTTTAATCTCAGTTTTAAGAAAAAACTGAGATGGAAAGATTTTTTAATCTCAGTAATCTAAAAAGTGAGATTGTAACTTGAAGAATACATCTCATTCTCAAAAAACTGAGATTATATTTGAAAGAATATATCTCGTTTCAAAAAAAACTGAGATGAAAAGATTTTTTAATCTCAATAATCTAAAAGTGAGATTGTAACTTAAAGAATAGATCTCGTTTTTTAAAAACTGAGATTGTATACGAAAGAATATATCTCATTTCAGAAAAACTGAGATAAAAAGAACCTTTAATCTCAATCATCTAGAAACTGAGATCGTAAGTTAGAGAATACATCATATTTTTTTTAGACTTGAGATGAAAGCTCTTATATAGGAAAATTTGAAAGTCGCTTACCCCTTAATCAACTCCGCGCGCAATACCCCTAAATAAATGTCACTCTCAACCATTCCACAAAAAAAAATATCGTCAAAAAATGGGATACTTTCGACGATGAAAATATATTTTGTCACCAAATGGGTATCTTTGGTGACAAAATTTATGTAGGTTGCATTTCGTCGCCAAATGTATTTCGAGTATAACTCTATGCTCAAAACTCCATTAATTGAGATAATTTAAATTGAGTTTGAACAATAACACAAAGGGCTACAACTTTCATGTTTATCAAAATTTCTAATTTTAATATTTAAAGGTTCAAAATGATGTTCGAAATATATTTTAATGTTAAACGCATATGTTATAGATTAAATATTTTAATTATATATTGAAAAGTGTGTGTGGTGCAGTTGGTTGAAGCTTTTATGCAAAACTCAAGAGACTTAGGTTCAAAACCCAACAGGATAAATAAAATGGGATTTTTTCCCTTAGGAAATCGCCACTTTTAATCTCGATTTTTTCAAAAACTGAGATTATTACTCTCTAAACAACCACGGTTTTATAATGAAACTGAGATGTTAAGCTATTAAAGGTCACGATTTTGTCATTTTTAATCACAGTTTTTATGTTTTTAGTCGCAGTTTTAATGAGTTTTAATCACAGTTTTTATCTTATGGTTAAAAGATAGAGACTTTTAGTTACACCTTGATAGACCACGGTTTTGAATGCGAGATTAAAAGTGAAAGATCACACTAAATGACCGAGGTCTTTATCTATTTTTGTAGCAGTGCGTGACGAGCCCTTTATCGTTGTTGCGGATCGGTCCTCTAGCTGCTGGTATTACTTTTCTTCTGCTCACGCCTTGTCTTAAAATCCAAATTTTCTCTCTCCATCTTAAGCGCGCATTGCACCACTTGTGAGTAGGTGGGGAGTGTATGCGCCACTACTGCTCGGCGTGTCTTATTGAGTCCCCATTCAAACTTCCTCGCCTTATCATCATCTGTTGGTATGATAGTTGTGGCATGACGAGACAGCCCCTCGAATCGCGCAGCATACTGGGAGACTGTCATTTCACCCTGTTCAAGGTTCATGAACTCTTGAACCATTGCCTGTTTGATTGGGGCAGGAAAGTACTTGTCGAGGAAGATTTCTTCAAACCTCTCCCAAGTCATTGTCTCTATAGCATGTGTACTCTTCATTAGTTTCCACCAATGTTGCGCTTCTCCTTGCATTTGGTAGGTGGCTAGCGCGATGCGATTGCCATCTCCGTAGATGTCTAGAACTTCATGGATCTTCTTGATTTCTTCCAACCAGGATTCTGCAACAGCGAGGTTTGGTTCGCCTCGAAAGTACGATGGGCGGCGTTTACAAAATTCACTCAACACTTGACTCTTAGCCAGAGGGCCTCGTGGTACATGTGTGGCTAGCTATTGATGTTGAGGATTGGTGGCGGCAGCGGCGGCAATAAATGTTTGCATGAGTTGAAACAGGTCTTGCACTCCAATTTGTCTGTTCACCTGTGGACCTCCGTTTTGTTCATTGTTTTGACCATTATTCTGGTTGTTGTTTTCGTCCGAACCGTTTCTCGTTTCTTGCATCTAAAATTTATAAACTTAAGTTAGGGGTGTCGATAAGCCGTGTTGGCGATCACTAGTAGTAGCTGAATGGTTTTGTTGATTTCAGGTGCACGAGCATTAGCGTTGGCATGACCTTGGGACTCGCGCAAGCATTTTTGTCAATGTAGGCAACATTGTTGTCGGCATTAGGGCTATGCGTATTGTCCTTGCTGCTGGGGTCAACAAAATGACCGTAGAGAATGACGTCGTTCACCTTTGTACCAATCTTGTAACGACTACCACACGAAGTTAGGTTTAGGATTTTCAAGGTTTTCTAACTATCATATTTACAAATCAGTTTCATGATAAGGATTTTGAAGTTACAAGAATAAGTAATATTACTATTATGTATATATATACACACATTTTTAACCATTCATGAAATGTGACCCCTTTTTTTTTTTTTAGAATATTAAATAAATAATAGCAATAGCAATAGCAATAGTTAAGTAAAACTAGTCACATCAATACAGGAAACGTCATATAGACCACAGACACGTACAATTTACAATTGGCCTAGCTGCTAGTCAAACAAGTAAAGCCTATATTTTCTCACGGTACTCTCCCGAAATCTAGGTCAGGTGATGACTTGAATTGTACTTATAGTTTAGACTTACAATAGGTAACAACTACAATTATTAACTCAGGTTTACGCTCTCAGAAGTGATCTACTCCTTCTACCCAAGGCCGAGAGTTGAACCTATGCTCTGATACCATTTGTAACGCCCCGATATTTTAAACGAATATCGGCAACATAAATTATTATTTCAAAAAACAAATTCTTTAGTCAACCAAATATATACAAATGTACCAACATAGGGATTTCTTTATTTCAACTCAAATTGAAAATACTGAGCTTCTATTCAAAGGTAACATTGGTCTTACTAGCATTGGGCCGACTTCTCTTGGAAGATACTGACTCAAAAAAAAAAAGAAAAAGAAAAACTTACTTAACCAAAACAAAATCTGGCATTTTATTGAAATAACTTCAGAGTGACTCTAGTCTTGATACAGATCTCAACCATACTCGGTTTCCGCCCCTAGTATTCCTCCTGTGTCAAATTGCTTCACCATTGAATCTTGCACATGCTGGCAAATTGATCGCCGAAGCAACCGATTTACCAGGATACAAACGTATCCGTGAGTGATAATTCACTCAGTAGAATAATCTTAACCTTACCAACCCCTTACTTTACAGCTAAGCAGTTTTATCACAATTCATATTAAAATAATAGAACGACAAGCATTAAATAAGTAAATCCATTAGCAAGCCTTTAAATTACCTTCTTTTGAATCTCACATTTCATAATCATACCTGCACCATTGTAAGGACCCGTGTTTCAGAAATTACTAAAAAAGGTTTATTCGATATTATAATTATGGAAAATTTGGGTTTTATTAAGTTTAAATGAATTGGGCTGAATGTGATGGGATTGTTTGTAGGAGGGTGCATGTGCAATTTGAAGTGTGGGTAGTATATATATATGTGTGGGTGTGTATGTAGAGGAGTATTATACCCCTCACCCTCTCTCTCTAACTCCTGATCTCTCTCTCCCTCTCGGCACACCCTCTCTCTCCTCCTCCAACACCCAAAACTTCTCTCCTCATTCAAAACCCATGACAAATAACCTTCAACCCTTCATCCATTCTTGTTATTGAACCCGTATTTCGTTGGAGCAAGCTTGGAGAGGAATAATCTCGGAGGATTTCAAATTTCAAAGCTAGGGCTCGATCAATCTCATTGAGTTTCGTTCTCCAAGTCGAGGTAGGGAATTCTTACTCTCTTTATATGTTTATGAGTAGATTCAATGTCCAAAACTTGCCTTGGATCGTTATTTGGAGGCCTTGTGTTTGCCCTTGAAAGCTGTCAAAATCGTGCTGAAAAACCCAGGTGCTACATGTACCAGTGTTTACCCCGGTACATGTAGCAAACCCAGATTTCTTTGATTTTTTCGTTCATTGGCTACATGTAGCACCCTTAACCGCTACATGTACCAAACTCAAATTATGCCTTCTGTTCGCTGGCTACATGTAGCACCCTTAACCGCTACATGTACCAAACTCAAATTATACCTTCTGTTCGTTGGGTACATGTAGCACCCTTAATCTTGCTACATGTACCAAATTGGAAAATTTTGAAAAGTTTCTCCTTCCATGGTTTGGACCTCCGATCACTTCTAATATCTTTTAAACACCTTCAAATCATCTCTAAGATTGATCGCTTGTATTCCAATGATTCGTAGATCATACTCACTCATTTGGCTCTCGTTGTAGTTAAAGAAAGTGTAGAATTAAATGAATATCATACTTATGCGTTTGTCTATGCATTCGGGTTATTGCGCGAGTAGTGTGACTTGTTTTATGAATAATACGGACTTGACATACGTCATGCTTTACCATATTGAGGCCTGTAAAATGAAAAGTCACGACTTAGAATGATAGAACGAAATGAAGAAAGCCACGGATCCATTATGAGGTGGGATGCCGGAAATGGGACGCACGGGGTCCTAAATGCCCGGAAGTGCACAAGAAAGCCACAGATCCACCAAATGGTGCGATGCCGGAATAAATTAGGGACGCACGGGGTCCCAAATGCCCGGAAAGGGAATCAAAAACACTTGTTACTATGAAAACAGAGAATTTAGAGATCATTAAGTGACGTGAATATGAATGGGGTTGATTATCAAGTATTATTGTCACACCCCATCCCGAAAAACACCACACTAAATTATTTTCCAAATGGGATGGACCCACACCTTGGCGCTACTCATACAGTAAATAAAACACCAGCCAAGCGTTCAACTCATAAAAAAAAAAAAACGTAACTTGCATATATACGGAAATAACTGTCATACAAGACGTGCCCACATATATTTACAACATATACAAGCTCCAAAAATAGGCACATAATCAAAAGAGTCAAAAAGCTAGACTTCTATATACACAACTCCTGTCTAGACTCTGCAGTGGACCCGCGTGCCGTCACGCACCTGAAAAGAAAACACTGTGGGGGTGTGAGCTATCAACGTGCTCAGTGAATGCTCTTATCCATAATAAAAGAAGCAATATTGACAAGCGCTATAAAAAAAATATTTCGAACCACAATATTCAGCCTGTTTATAACCACTTCATTAATACACCGGTAAATTTATAGGCTCGAGGCCATGGCTATAACAACACCAACATAGTACTAGTAACGCCACTAAGGCAATATTCATAATCACGCCACTAAGGCAAAATATTCACGCCACTAAGGCAATATCATTCACGCCACTAAGTCTATAATACTCACAACGCCACTAAGGCCATATTCTTAACGCCACTAAGGCTATATATCAAATAACTTCAAGCCGAACAATATCTTATCAACACGAAACATAACTTTACACTATGTCTCATCTTCCGTTATTAAAAATAAAAACACCCACCTCGAGGCCCAGCCAAAAAGTACCAACACGAGCTCACTACCTACGTGGAGTCACGGTACTCGTCGCCGCCTCCGAACCTGAAGTGTTACACATAAATCAACACATGTGAGTATTATGATTGATATACTCACAAAAATGAAAGGATTGCAACCATTCCTCTAGTATCATGTTCCTTCCAACTAACCTTAAGATAACATTCAGCACATTAAAGAACAGAAAAAGAAACAAGTCAATCGCATATCCAAAAAGCCATCAGATTAGCCAAACTCTAACTAAAGTATAGCAATATATACTCTTGTACACTTGCCACACAAGATAAAATTCTCTTTTGGCAATCACAAGAGAACCCATGTTCTCTGCTCCACGTACCAAGCCCAGTTTCCTTTCTTGAACAACTACATAGTCCAAATTCCACAAATTGCCACAGGAATTCCAAAAGCACAACATCTGGTACAGTCAAATTTGGCATCTCCCTTATTTTCGGCAATTCCAAACCCAGTTCAACACTTGGGCAATTATTTTAGACATTCCGACTCACATCCTAACAGATTACAATAAAATTCAACACTTACAAATTCATTTACAGCAGCTATGAAGATAATTTCCAGTATTTAGCACACAAATCCTGCACCTAACCACCTATGTTTGAGTTCTTAAAAGGATAAATGTTTCCCTTTATTCCAGTCCTACTCAAACCCTAGAGTTAATTAGAGAGAGGGGAAAAAAACGTAACAGATCACAAAATCCCCATGACAAGAAGACAATTAAGAGTACTTACCACAAACCTAATTCCTTTATCTTTCTTTCTTTCTTTTTTTTTTTCCCCTTCTTCTCTTTTCCCTCCCTTCCGTCCGCTACTTCTTCTTCTCTGTTTCTGATCTTTTTTTTTTTTTGATAGATATATACCACACATGCACACAAGCACACCCTTTATGCTCCACGTGCACACCAGCACACAGATTTTATTTTATTTTTACAACTTAAACCCAATAGTTCTAGGAAATCACATTGGAAACCCACATAAATAAAATAAAACTCACTTTTAATAAGCCTACTTCATTTCTTTTCTTTCCTTTTCTTTTTAAAAAAAAATAAAATAAGAGTCGGGTCTCACAATTATTCTCTTGCTCTTGTCCACGTGGAAAACTTTCTTGTATCAATGTTCATCTCAGTGCATTGTCCATTTCATATGCATATAGTTTGAGCAAGGATTTCTCTACTGGACTAGTATAGCTCAACCTATTATTATTTTCAAGTACACCACAAGGGCATTGATTCGGAGTGCTTGACGTGCATATGACTCCATTCTTTTGAAAGCTAACACCGAGGAATTACCATGGCATCTTTTGTAAAATCCTTTTAAAGATGTAATCGTAATTCCTATCATTTTTTTTGACTTACTCTTTTGGGATTATTGTCTAAGCATTTGGGGCCGGAGTGCCATAAATTGTAAACTTTAGCTTAATGGTTCTTTTGGACGGATGATGGGAGATAATTTGGGGTATTATGAAGTACTACCGTGATGGACTATTATCGGAAATACAATCATTAATATGTTAAAAATCCAGGGCATGACAACCATAGTATCCATCGCTTTTCAAACTCAAAATTCCGTTTTACATATTTCAAACGTTCTGCTACCTTCAATATCACGACGTATTAGTAGACTATCCACACAATTCTTGGTCCATCAGACTGCCCTCAAGGTCCTACTAGGCTGCCTTCAATACTTGAGGTCCTGCCAGGCTACCCCTGAGGTCCTGCTTGGCCATCCTCACAATTTTTAGGTCCATCAGGCTGCCCTCAAGGTCCTGCCAGGCTACCCCTGAGATCCTGCTTGGCCATCCTCACAATTCTGGGTCCATCAGGCTGCCCTCAAGGTCCTGCTAGGCTACCCTCAATACCTGAGGTCCTGCCAGGCCACCCCTGAGGTCCTGCTTGGCAACCCTAGCTACACCGGGTCTTTCAGGCTGCCTTCAAGGTCTTACCAGGCTACCCCCGATTACTACGGGGTCCTGTCAGGCTACCCCTGAGGTCCTGTTAAGCCCAAAACTTTCATCTGTTTTTTCTTTTCCATTAACCATAACAACGTCTGCATAATTTCTCATTTGAAATCACCAAGCGAACCTAAGTTCGATCCAACGAATACAATAGTCATGAATCCATAATAATGTAATCAATAAACGTGATACGTTTCTATGTGAAAGCCAACGTAGCAATTGATATTGTGCGAGTAAGTAAAACATATAGCATTTTATGATTGGGCCGATGCCCTTAATTTATTAAATAAATGGGAAATTTTATCAAACAAGTAATTTAATTAGTAATCTTTCATCATTCTATTTATTTATTATAAGTATCATATTCAATTAACACTAAACCAAGGCAACGTAATTACGAACTCAATTATTTTCATTATCATTCATATATACTAACAGGTAAGTTAAATCCACCAAGGACAAAACACATCTTTTGGAGCCCAAATTATAATTTCACGAAGTCCAGGGGGATAACTGTAATATCAGCATCTTCTTTTTCAAAAAACTACACGTCAACAGTAACTGTTCGAAACGAAAAACAAGGGAATTTCCGTGCGATGCCGTGCAACGTTGGGGTTGATTTCTCCTACTCCGAAATGTTAAACACCAATACATATACACTTAATATAGTTAGGAGAAGGTAGGAGATGGATTATAATACATTGAATTCGGCCGAAAAGCGAAACGGTTCCGAGTTGGTTTTGGTAAAAACGGAGGAGACGGCGGCGACGGAAGACAGCTCGGGAACGGTTTGGTCGATTGCGAATTGGTTCTAGGATGCTTGAGAACTGGGCTACGGTTGGGTAATCTGGGTTTGGTACCTGGGCTAGCGTGGAACTGAAGGAGCTTGAATTTTGTCTCTTTCTTTCTTGTTTTTGGGCACAGCAGAGGGGGTGTTAAATTTTTGTCTTTTTTTTGGATGGAGAGAGAGCTATTTATAAAGGTGGGTGGAGTGGGGTGCAAGGAGTGAGAGAAGAGGGAGAGGGCCGGTTGGAGAGGAGGAGGTAGGGTACTGGGCAAGAAAATGAGGTAGGGGAGGTGGTTGTCGAAAAATGGGAAAGGGGGTGGTTGGCTTGGGTAGGAAGGAGGAAAGAGAGAGAGGGCAAAGAATTGAGAGAGTCGGTTGAGAGAGGAGATAAGGCTGGGAGTGGTGGAAAAATTATCCAGTACATATGTTACAAGGTATCAATAAAATATATTTTGGAATCATATGAATAGTTAGTAAAATATTCATTTAATAAAATTTGAAATCATAAACTATAAAATTTTTTTTATTTGAAAAAAAAAATAGGTCCAAAAAAAAATTCAAATCGTTACATTATCATTCAAGACCAAAGGTGAGGATCAAAATCAATTGGCTGTTCTATGCTAATCCCTAAGATGCTTTTTGGCCTATCAACCATTCATTAGCAACATAAAAAGAAATGCTATTCCTCTTACTCATCTTTGTTGGAGTGCACAGCTTTAGGGGCAACCTTTCTATCAACTTAGCAACCGGAAAAAACAAAGAGTATTCCCATTATTTATCTTTGCCAGAGTGCACGATTTTGGCACGGGTTTTGTAGAATTCGGCTTTGGCAGTAGCTTTGTTAGTGTGGTTAGTGTTCGAATTCTCTCTTTCCCTCTCATTTTTTTTTCTGTTTTTTACTTGCCAAGCAATCAATTAATTAGAACACTCAAATTTTGTGGCACGGGTAATAACCGTCCGATCACACTTTATGTTTTCTTGCATGTACTACTATCCCAATACTCTCTCTCATTCTTTCTTGCAGCTGAATTCTCTCTCATTTTAGACATTTTTAGGGTGTAATGGATTGATTTGTGCCGTAATGTGTTAATGTAGTTGATTAGATGAACTCTGTTGAAATCTTACTTAAAAACACTACCTCTAGAAGAAGTTAGCTTTGCTGGTCGGGTGGTCAACAATAGATAATGATACTAATTCATTTGAATTGTGTTCAGAATGAATTGTTTCGTGCCTTAAAGCACAGACAAGCCCTAGTTACATATAAAGGGGATCATTTCGTTTTTCTTCCATTTCGGTTTTCTCAAATTTATAATATAATATAATAAATAAAAAAAGGGCTTACGTATTGGTTTCCTTCTATTTGGAGCTCTCAAGATCCATTCCATTCTTAATCATTCACCAAAGCAATTGTAAACCCTAGGTCGAGCAATTAGCAATTGGTCTCTCTCTGATCGAGTATGTTTCAGCAATCAGGGTTTGCGGCTTGAGTAATTCTACCTCCACATCCAAAACACACATCCATATATACACCTACACACACATCCATATATACACCTACACACACAAGTGTGTGGGCTCCACACACACTAGAGTGTGCAGTGTATGTGGGTGTATATTTGGGTGTGGTCTTAGAATAATTGTTGCAGCTTTGCCCCAAATCATTTCCTCAAATTCTACTATTTTTTAGGCTTTTGGGATAAATGTCCAAACTACCCTTCTTTTGGCGCCAAAAAAAAAATCAAGTTAGAATTACGTTTAGGTAAAGGGCATGCGTGTTGAATTGATAATTAAAGGTTAGTACAAAATACTACTCCCTCCGTTCCATAATGTTTGACACTTTCACTATTCCAGCTTTATGAAAAAATTAACTATATTTTTTAATCCATAATTTTTTTTATAAGCAATATAGATCTTGTTTGATAGAGTTTAATTTGTTCTATTAAACAAAGTTCAAAAAATCGCTTAAAACATTATGGATTGAAAGATATATACAATTTAAAAATGATACGCATTCCTAAAAATGCCAAACATTATGGAACGGAGGGAGTAGTATTGAATAGTTAATGGCGAAGGGCAAGCCCATATTTTATCCTTATATATAAAGAGGAAACGAGGAGTGCGAGGAGGTGGGGTTTTTGATATTGTTGGCGGGAAAGAGGTGGAGGATGAGCTCGTCGGCGGTAGAGCCAGAGGCACCCGATCTGGTTTGTCAGTTGGACAACGTCCAAGGCATGGTCGATGCCCTCTCCTCCGTCCGCTGGAAACGCCATCAGGTTTTTACCAAGACCCCCAACCTTCTCACTTGCCCCCTTCCCCCACCTTTTCCCGAGAACCAAACACACGAGCAGATTTTCTAGGGTTATTGCATAAGGTGCTTGTTCGAATTTCTATGGTTGTTGTTCACTGCAATTTGTGCATCTAGGAAGCGGTTGTGGAGTTGTCTGAGCATGGCATAGTCTTGATTGTTGAGGAGTCCAGATGTCTTCAGGCCAAAGTGTATCTACAACGTGAGGTACTGGGTTTAAAGGATGTGAAATCCCTTGTTTGGTTGCTCATAAAATGCTGGAAATTGAAATAGGTCAAATTATTTGGACCAACTATGTTTGTTTGTTTTTTGGTAAACTAGAGTGTCCACGGGCCAGCTTGCGTGCACCTCGGGACTAATCTCTATAGCCCCCACCAGCCTTTGGGACATTCTTATGGGAGCCCATGGCTTGCCCTAGGGAGACTCGAGCTGGGGACCTGGGGAAGCATACCTCAAACCTTATTCAGCTGAACCAACCCCTTGGGTGACCAAATGCGTTTGGATGCCTGCAACCTTTTAGCGGGAATGGAAATGCCAAATGTGTATATTAAGAATCAAAATATTCAGTAATGTAATTCATCAGTCGAGGTCGTTCAAATGTTTGGGTTAGTTTTGGGATCGTATCTAAGAAGCTTTTGTTGAGAAATTTATTAGAGTCCGCAATTCCCATTTGTGGATTGAGCCTGGAATATTACATAACCTATTTGATTTGGGAATGTGATTCCGGGTAAGAAAAGTCGTCAAGAATCACTTTCTATTACAGTACATTCTCTAAATGGAACTAACAGAAAAGTGTTTGGTGCTTTCTTGCAACTAGCCGGACTATAGGAGCTAGAAAGTAAAATTTTCTCTTTTACGTTGTAAAGTGCATGACTTCCTATTGCAGCTTTTCATTCAATATGATTATAGTGCACAAGGGCGGCCTCGTTTCGGAGTCAGTTTGGGCCTCTTCGTGGATTGCCTCAACACATTTTCAGTTCCTGGGCAGTCAAACACCATCGAAATCCAGTACCCAGGGCCAGACATGCAGCTTCTTCTCAAGTATGTTTTTACTTGATTTCTTATGTTGATTATTGTTGTCATCTATTTGAGATATCTATGCATAAAAAAGACAAAAGGATATATATGGATATCATTACCCAGTTTACCTCCAATGTCCAAGAAGTGGTTTAATGGTGCATTTTAATGGATATTGAGGTCCCATTTTGCAACAGCAATGTGCCATTTGCATTTAGACTAGCTTGTGGAACAGACAGCAGTGCTCAACATGTGAAACAATAGATTCTGTCCTCGTATGTAATGGCCTATTAATTGGACTGAACACAACTGTATCGGTCTGTAGATTTGGTTTGTGAGGAGCTGATGCAAGTGACAAGTAGTGGATTCACCATTGGGTCCGTGCTGTATGTTTTTGTAACTTGCTTATATGGGTTTGTCTTTTGTTATCCCTTGTGAAACTTGTACTAAGTCGCTATTAAATAAGTCTTAAAAACTCAAGTATAGCTTTTTAGCTGCAGCATGCAGGTGGTGCAGGGGCCAATTAAAGAAATCCGTACAGCCACCACCTGCACCTAAAGTACTATAGGCGACTTCTTTTTCAGTAAAGAAAAGGTTCTTTCTATTTTGGATCCAGCGGGGAGTCGAAGTTGCTTCAAATATCTGAATTAAAGCCTAGAACGCACTGTCGGTTACGATTACCCATATTGCAAGCTTATAAATGACCACAAAATTGTGATTTTATAGTTGCTGCTGGCATTATTGCTATATCCTTGAATTTGATCCTTCCATGATGCTGCTTCTTTTGTTTATTAGATCTGTTGATTCGGTGAATGCTTGCATTTATGCCGAGATTAGAACAAGGATTCTGGATATGGTTTCATGGGACTACAACTTTGAACCTGCAGGAAGCACCCCACTCAGTTTTACTGTTAAGGTACTTGCTTTTAATTTTATTAGCACTCAAGGTCAGACCAATTATATCGACCCAGATGGAATTGAACCTATCCTCTGTCAGTTTCAAGAAGTGTCACCTTATTCTATAAATTCGTTATGGTCTCGACTTTAGCAAGTTTTTTGTTACTGTAATTTATCTAGTCATAGTAAGCCTAGTCGAATTTACCTACTATGACTAGGTCACTAGGGATACTGTCCTCCCCCCAGGTATCTCGTATTTTGTGGACCATATCAGATTTCTGTCAAAAAATTGCATATTATATCCCAAATCTTCCACATTTGAGGCACCAATTAGGAATGTCATGTGTTCTTCTAATCATTAGCCATGGATTGAGCTTCAAGATAAAGTAACTATTTTCCATGCACATTGGGCTGGGCTGAGTTGATAACTTGTCTATATCCTCACAAAGGTTGGGTGACCTTTGGTGCCCAGTATCATGTACAATGGAGTATATGAACTTTAACTAAGGTTTCATAGACAACCTACGTAAGGATAAACTTTAGTTGCCATCTATGTAGCACCGACACTTCTAGACGTCGAGGTATCGCTGTGTCTGACAACACAGCTAGATACGTGCCTGACACGCCACATGGCGTGTCCAATTATTTAAGTTAATTTCTTAGGGGGACGCATATGGGGACACGATAGGGGTGTAAGTGTATTTTTTAAATTTTTTTGAGGGTAACTATGTTATTAATTAAATATTCTGGGTTTAAGTGTAAGTTAACCTATAAAAACAAGTCCTCAAGAGAAGAAACCCTAACATCAGATTCCTCTCATCCATTTCGTTTTGTTTGCATTTTGCAATTTAAACTTGGGAAAAAAAATGTTATATATACATAAACATTTATGTATGTTTATACATGTGGCGTGTCCCCCTCCACATCCGTATCCCCATTCTTTTAGAATTTCCGTGTCTGTGTCCGTATCCGTGTCTTTGCTAACATAGGTTTCCATCCTTCTACCAAAACTTCAACTGGACCAATGGTGATGTTTGGAGTCAATTTTTGATCCACTCCTTTTTAACGGTTTTGTTTGAGTAACCATGTCATACTAATGCCTAATGGAAGGGAATAAGATTTAACATGGGCCTGTCTGAGAAGGCGTGTTGGTGTCATCCTTATTTGGCTCAGAGATCCCCCAAAATGCATGTATAAAAAATGTCTCTGTTCTGACAGACAGATCTTATCGAACTGAAAGGCTCTAATATTCTACTTCGACTATTCCTTACCGTAATCGATAATCAGGGCCTTACATGCTCTTCTGCTTAGAGCGTATTCTGGGGACAGCGACATTATACAGCCTTACTCCTATTTCGCTAGAGGTTTTCCACTACTCAAACCCTTGCCAACAGGGGGCACTAATGGAAAGCC
Source organism: Rhododendron vialii (assembly GCF_030253575.1). Lineage (NCBI taxonomy): Eukaryota > Viridiplantae > Streptophyta > Magnoliopsida > Ericales > Ericaceae > Rhododendron > Rhododendron vialii. The sequence goes on along the minus strand of NC_080567.1, from coordinate 14,302,042 downwards.
TTACCGTGGGCCAAGCCACCCTTTAAGATTGTTAAGATCCCGGAACATTCTTTAGTTGTCCAATGCCAAGGCTCTTTGTCTTTTTAAAACTTAGTTGTCTAATGCCAAGGCTCTGTCTTTTTGAAACTAAAACGCAAAGTCTTGGTTGGGTGGTTTCAATTTCAATGCTTCCAGTGCATAACTGCTGGCAGTTTATTATCTCCATCATGGTAGTATACAATTGTCAATTTCTGCATTTATTGACTTCCTGCTCCAAGCAATTATTGGAATGGAAAGCTAGCCAGAATAAGTATGAGTTTTTTCATGTTTGTATCTAGAGAATCTTCTATATTTAAGGTGAGGACTATAGGTCCTGCTAATATCATGGCGTTCACCCCCAGTCTGCAGCTCTAAAGGAAGCTATTGATGATCTAGAATGGCCCGGATCAAGCATCCAGATAGTTTTACAACCAGTTCCCCCTACTGTCACCTTCAGAGGTGAAGGCCATGGTGACTTACAGGTGTTATTTGACTCCAGAAATGAGCAAGTATTTGTTGCCATAATTATCCCTTTCTCCCACAATACTTGACGATCATATTCGTTGCAGATAGACTTCATGTATTATGCGAATACCGATTTGTTGATTGCATTCCATTGTGATCAACGAGCCTCCTACAGGTACCTGTTGGTACATTTTTGGTCAATTTCAAACATTCATCTATATTACTTAGTTATTCTGAGATACAGACAAGTGAATACGAAAAAACCACCCTTTTATCTACAGCGTTTGCTTACTGTTTTCTTTGGTATGGAAAGGTACAAGTACAAGTTCCTCCGTGCAACAACTTCAAACATACCTAGTAGCGTGATCAAAGATAATAGAGGGAGCAAGTTGACCATCGGGAGAGGTGGGATGTTGAAAGTTCAACACCTGGTTTCTGTTGCGAGACCGTCTGTTTCACATTCCCATGTTGATTCTGCTGGCTATCAGCAACCTAGTCGTATTGCTTATATCGAGTTCTTTGTCAAGCCAGAGGAAGAAGCCTCTGGAAATGATTCATAGGCCTTCTTTAGAATGATTGACAGTTTTGCATGCTTTACTTGTTCTAGGGTATATCAGGTATGTATTGAACAAAACAGAAAAGAAAGGAGAAATACAGGTGCTTGTTCACCACATTAGTTCTGTGAGGAGCACCATTTGATTGCTAACCCTTCTGCAATAGGCATTCTTAGCATGATTATCGTATCTCCTTCACACAGGCTACATGTTTTACCTTCATTTCCCGTACTACTATTTTTGGTTTTACGATATTTCAGGTCCCAAAGCTGAGTTCTTGTGTCTTGTTAGCTAGTATGCCAAGCCAAGAACCTGTTTTGTAAAATAGTACTGCTTTGATGTTGCATAAACCTCAAACCTATATTATATGTCCACCCTAATTGCTTGGAACTGATGCCCCAACTTGAGCCTGGGTTTGACAAAGTTGCCCAAGGAAACTGCTATGGTAGTGATTAGTGCCTGAAGACACTCAACCGGTAATTTCCAAATTTTTTTCTTGATTATGCGCCTGAAATCGTCTATCCATAATTAATTTTTATAAAATCCATTAACATTTGAACCAAAATTTTCCGCAGCTCAGCCATAATCATTCAAATTTATCATTGTAAACGTGAAATGTGCAAGATTATTTTTGTCAGTTGGGCAGCACGGAAAAAAGAGAAATAATGCTCTGAAATTTGAATAGATGAATATGTATTATGTATAGGTATTATTGAAACGCGATGAGATAGATATTTTCAATTTGTAGACGTATTTTTTAACCTAAAAATGTGTAGAAGTTTATTAAAAAGTTGATGATACAGAAAGATTGCACAAATGTAACAAAAAAGGTAGAAGGGGAGATATGATAAAGAAATCAGTACTAGTTTTCGTTTTTTGTTTCTACTTAATCACGGCTACGAAGTTGAGAGAAGATGATCCAACAGCTTTAGAAGTTGCTTTTGTTTGTATGTTTAGACATTTAGCGTATGAGATTTGACAGAGAAGAGAAAAAAAAAAAGTTTCATTCTTTATGATAAAATGCAACATTTAAACGGGCATGTAGTCCGATGTCACTTCCTCACCTCTTCCACATGAAAGGCGAGGGTTTAATTCTCGTCACGAGCGCGAGTGCTTGATGAGGTGGTTGATGCCCTGCGGCTTGCCCCACTCGTATGTCGCTCAGCGAGAGAGGTAGATTTACATTGATAATATTCTATGGAGAAAAGAATTGATCCGACAGCTACAATCTACGCATAAAAATATGATCAGACTGCGAGAGAGATTACTCTGTTTGCTGCAAATGAACCGAGCAGCTAGCGAACTAAACGAGCCGAGCTTGAGCTTGAGTGGCTCGGCTTGTTCGACGAAAGCTCGACTTGTTAAGGGAGGCTTGGCTCGATTAAAGAGGCTCGTTTAGTAAATGAATAAGCTTGGCTCGGTAAGGGCTCGAGCTCAAGTTTTTGGCTCATTTAGTAAACGAGCCAAGCTCGAGCTTGACAAAGCTCGGCTCGTTTGCAGCCCTAAATTTTACAAAAATAACTGCTCTATTCCATACTATAGAATTTTAATCCTAAACATGTGGCCAAACCGTATCAACGATTTTAAATTATTTGAAGCCGAAGTGAAACAAATATGAATCAATCACCTTTCACAATTCCAGAATCAGACCGATCTGGGCCAATTGATTGATTCCAATGAATTTTTGAAGAGTCCTACTGGTAACATGTTTGAAATGAAAATGTAAAACGGAGAATAAAAGATGTATTTAACAAAATAGAAGCCATAAAAAAGAAACAATAACATGCTCGCAGTCCACGTTGCCCGATTAAACTTAATGAGTTGGAATTCTGCAATCATATGCAGGGTTGGAATAGAAGAAAGAAACTTGATACGATCCAACACAACACAACTCAACATTTGAAACTGCGTTTTCGCAACTAACACTATTGAATGTCGCCGAGTTTAAAAAAAAAAAAAAATGAAATCTGTGTTTTCCCTATACGTACAGTATCAATCACCCTGAAACCGTCAGGGGACTAAACGCCTCAGAAGGTTACACCCACCGGAAGAACCAAAACGTCTTAGTGACAACTCTAAAATCCCAAACATTCAATAGCGGGGGCACACACAAATGCCATTATCATTACGGGACAAAGCTGACAGAAGAGAAATGCAAATAAGATCTCAATGTCCATTGAACTAGGTTGCATCTGACCTGGGTCCAACCAAATTTTTTGGTTTACCCTTTTTGAGTATACAAGGGGGTAATGTGAACTATCCCAATGTGTGCTGCTTGCAAGTTGCAATCCTTAGGTCCGTCTATCACACTGTGTGCTGCTTGCAACCCTTAGGTCTGTAATGCTGAGAGCTTCGCCTCACCATCTTTCTACACAAGTAGCAGTAATGGCTTTGACATTGCCAGCAGAAAATGTGATTGTTATTGCCAACCTGTTATGATAACATTAGGTGAGGAGGGCAGAAGAAAGTTCCCAATCGTTTTCCACAAAGTTACCTGAACATGCAATTTTTATGGGCAGAATCGAAACACAAGCATTGAGACTACAAATAGTAATGCTACTACATCCGTTCATGTCCATTTGCAAGTCATGTATCAATTGGTAATGCTGCTATATTAGTTCCACAAATTTAGGTAACACACCCCATTGTAGGGACAATGCAGCCTTTCCACTAACAAAACAATGCAAAACAGAAAACAAAGTGGCAAATAAATCAAAAGCCAATGTCATTAGAATCTGTTCCATCATCAGCCTGACTGGGAGGATACTTCTCTTCCGAATCTGACCACCTCCAGGAAATCAACACAATTCCTTTTGGTTTAGAACTACTTGAGCATATCGTTTTGGCTAAAATTTATAAAAGAAACAGGTTCGCCCTCATATACTGACTAAACAACTTCAGTTTAAACACGAAACAGAAGTAGAAAACTGCGTTCATCCCTGAGGTCCACATCTAAAACATATCTTTTAATCCACATATAGGCACTATTTCTAGATTTTCAATTTTGATATATCTATACTATCATCATGTTAATGATTATCAGTCCATACCCATGTGTGTTGAGGCTACAAATGTAAACAGTAATAAAATCCTTCGAATTCAGCACATATAAGAGGCGTGAATTAGTTGCCACTAAATGTCATCAGAAACTGATTTGCCATTAATCTGTTCAAATCCACATACCTTAACATTGTTTTGACCGCAGTTAGGGCATGGATGACCACGATCAGCAAAGAGTTGAGCTTGAATCTGGCCCACCGCCTGGCGGGCATTCATCATCCGCTCTTCCCACATCTGAATCTCTCTTTGGGGGAAAAGTTCGCAAGCTCCGTCCCTTCATTAAGAGAAAACAAATTGTTATGGGACTTATGCCATCAATTGACAAATGCACAATCATGCACCGGCTCCGTTTAGTTGCAGTTTTGAGAATTTGCTTCTTGTGAAAATGAAAGCAATGAAAATCGTTTCTGGAAGTTGTTTTCTACAATTTTGTTACAACATGAATAGCTTTCATGCTTCCGAAAATCATATTAGCACAAAAATGATAAGCTATGACAATGCTGAGTACTTTTGTTTTTGAAAACCATCTCCAAAAAAAGTTTGAACATTTGTTCTTGAAAACTGCAAGCAAATGTGAATATAAGCGAATGAAACCTGATTTTCATCATGCGAGGGTGAATTAACAAACCTGAAGTGATCGTAACCATCAATTGCCTTATTACAGCGATAGCAGAAATACTGGCCACAGTTGTTACATACCATCTTGTTGCAACCTTCAACTCGTGAGATTGCCATCTTACAAGATGGACATTGTTTGGCATCACGAAGTACTTCCCTAACACTAAGGATCTCATTTATCATTTCTTGCTCACGGCGCTTTTGTCCATCCTTCAATTGGGATGAATTCTGTCTCTCCTGCAGGAAGAGAAGTAAAGTTAACTTCAACAGTGATCACAATTAAGTTTCTTCAGTACAGGAGGATGGTTCCAAATTAGAAAGGAAAAGGCCGGAACTACATGACTGAAAAATTTCATGGTTTACTGGATAATAAGATAGCATGGTTTCTGCTTTTCTCAAGTGATTCACCTTCCTGAAAAGCCCACAAACGATGAGAGGACAGAATGGTATCGACTATCGAGTGACCTAAGTTGCCATCTGGTGGCTCCGCCCTTGACCAGAAGGGACACCGGACAAATCATAGAAACGTGCATTTAGAAGATACAATAAACAATCAATTACCTTTAAGATAGAAAGCTTCATCTCTGGTGTCATACATGTGGTTCCAACATGTCGTTGCTCCCTGCAAAGGGTACAAAAGCTAAAGAAACACTTAGAGCACTGGGCGTGTTGGTCTTCATCCTCTATGCAAGCCATTTCACATCTTGGGCAATAGACTACATCAGACATAGACTCGAGTGTTTTCTGTAGCATTAATGACTCCCAACGTTCAAACTCCTCATCGCCTAGCAATCGTTTCAGCAAACCAGGTGGGACCATGCCCCCACATTTTCCATTAGGACATAGAAGCTTGCTTATTGTTCCCTCCTTTACATGCATGTCAGAGAAAGTTTTCATGCATTTCCAGCAAAAGAAATGATGGCATGGCAGTCTAACAAACTCTGAACCTGATAGACAAAGATAAGTGATTAAATGCCGATAAAAAAAGAAGAGAAGTGACTAAAAATGATAACAGAGAGGAGTATATAAAGAACTCATTTTTCTTACCAGAACTTCTTACAATGCTTCAAACATTACAAAGAACTCAATTTTCTTACCACCACTTCTAACAATTCTTTAAACACAATAATAAATAAAAGAAACTGGTCTATTGAATTCTTAAGTTCTTCCATTTGGACAAAGGTTGGTCCTCACACACATGTGCCCTATCAAGTGCTTTCTTATAGGGAAGAAGGGTGTTATGCCAATCTCATAATTTGATTTGTCATCATTTTTAATATATGAATGAAAAGCCACTGGGCCAATTTTACCAAAATCTTCAATTTGGTTACACTAATGCCCACAAACAGTTTGCAATACCTAGCTCAATTCATATGTGACCTCTTGAGGTTGTGATATCATTAGGAGTTGCTTCATCTGTTGAACAGTAAAAATTTGCATTTTCCTAAAGGAGGAGATTCACAGTACATCGAAACAAAAGTTAAAAAGGCTGCCTATAAATTTTTCTTTTTGGCACAATTTCAGAACCTTACATGGCAATTCTGTTAAGAAAATGTCAAAAAAATACCTGCAAACTCACTAAAGCAGATGCAGCATTCATGCAAGTTTCTGCTGAAGTTCTCCTGCTGCTGCTGATCGTCATAATTCTTCAGTGAAGGAATATCAACTTCTGGAGAGATGCTTCCTGAAATTGCACGCCTATCTCCGGTATATCTCAATCCATAAGGACCAAGAACTATTTCTTTGTCAAAAACAAGATAAGAAAGACAAGAACTCTGTAGCCATTCAACCCAACGGTATATAACCTCCTGCCCTGGTTGCTCACTCCACAATGAATCCAACATAGAGCAAATATAGGAAATTTTTCCTGAATCCAGCCACTGGACCGAAACAGTAAAATAAGGAGAGAGATGGCTCGGATAGGACTTGGGTAACAAACAAGTGATCACAATTGGTGGAAGGTTTTGGACTTTGAAAGAGTATGAGAACTCATCTGCACCGTCAGTTTTGGTCCCAAGATTGCTAGATGAGTTTAGTTTTGCAGAGATGGTAAGTTCACTGGAAGTTTCAACATGTATGTGAATCTGCGTAATGCATAAATCTCAGGTTATTCACTTTTATAGCATGATATTGAACTTTACAAGTGATTAGAAACCTGAAAACAACGCAGGCCTCTTTGTCTGTCAAGGATAAAAACATTGTCTCCATAGATTGACTCCATAGCAAGTAACTGCACCAAAAGATTACAAAAAAACATGAGAGAGAGAGAGAGAGAGAGAGAGAGAGAGAGAGAGTATATTCAAACACCCATGTCAGGACCTAGTTTTATGCCGCAAGTACTAATTTTCATCTCTATTTGGATATGTTCATGCGCTTTTAGAATACGACTCAAAATGCTCCTGAGCACTCAAGGCCATGACAACTGTAATGCCACAAATCAGGTTCGATAAATGGTGGAGTGCTTCGAGCATAGTGTGGTTGATGCACGGATGAAGCTGAGTTTAGCGTGTGAGAAATCTCAAATGTTATCTCTCATTGTTCATTAGATATCCAAATTCTCATTTCATAAGATAATCCTCCTTTATACTACACATGTCTTTTATATAATTCAATTTAACAATTGACACCATCTCACATTACCTATCTCCTAATTGTTCACAAACATTACTTCAATCATAATGGCATACCAGTATACCACAAGCTTTGTCAGATCATTCAAATACTCAAACGAACCTAAGAACATCTGTGTCTCACTCAAATGGTTCTAAGGGAAAAGGATGCCCAACGCATAGAAATATGCCTACCTCGAAGACTTAGAAGTGTAGCAAATCATACGTGAGGTTTAAACACAACATAACCCCCAAAGTCGACATGAAACCGTACGACGAACCTATCTTATTTTGTCTAGTGGGAGTTCAAACCAGAGCTTTTTTCCGAAGGAGTGGCAAAGGCAATGACGAACCAACTCTCAACTTTCCCATTCAGTTTGGGTCCAAGAATATTCATCGGGAACAACTTTGCCCTAATTGAGGCCAAAGTGGCTGCGGCTATGATTTTCCAATGCTTCTCGTTCAAGCTTTCTCCTTGCACTCATGCTCCGATCTTGGTTGTAACTCTCCGACCGGAAAAATGAAAATGGAGCTCACTTGATTTTGTGCAAAATATAGTCTCACAAGTCACACCCTTTGCTCAACTATATTTGTATGTATAAAGCTTTTCAAGGATTAAAGGACTACTCAGAGGGTAGAAGGGTAATTCCACCAACTACTCCCACATCAAACTGAATAGAAAATATAGGTTAGAATCAAACTGAATGGCAGAGGTAAAACCAATTGCAGACCAATTGCGAACAACCAGCTAAGAGCCTTAGAACAGGGAAAAGTGAGTCCATGTGGTGCAACAGAGAGCCCACATCATGAAAAGAAAGATTGAATTTAGCAAAAATGAAGACCCTGAGAGTACATCCAGCAAGGGGAAATGTGAGCAGAATACAATGATCACAATGTACGTATTCAATAGCAAGGAGGCAAAATAACTCCTTTTTCTATGAACTTGTGGTGTCAATAGCAAGAGGTGGTGAAATTGCATTGACACAGACAACTCCAAACAGTGGAAAAAAGACTGTCCAAGTTCAGTTGAGATTCAAAATATGACAAACACACTATAGAGAAAATGAAGCTTAATAATAACAAATAAATCAACACCACCACCACCTGCTGTTTAGCTGCTTTTCAGTCAGATCATTTTCTGTGTAAATTGTCCAAGAAGATTTATTTGGAAGGGACGAAGACACCATTGCAACACTGCCCCTGGTAAGCAGAGACGACAGCAATGGAATTTCAAACATGATGAAGATTGACGATTATATTTGGTGGGACAAGTGGTCTGCAAAACTAAGCGTGTTGAAAGGATTGAGTGCTGGACTCCCTTTATCTAAGTCATATGATTAGGTATTTTGGTTTCTGTAAGTTCCTTGGTTGTTAAAAGACCTCCTTACAAGATACTAAGAGAGTTTATTGTAAACCACTTTTCCCCTTGTTTATGTTTAAGTGTTCACCACCTGTCACTTCCTCATTGTTTTGTAGTTTTTTTGTATTCCTAGGTGCTTCACCACTGAGTAAACTTTTAGCTACCATATATACAGCGGTAACCTTTCTTTTGAGGGAGTTTTTGATGGATGAAAATTTCAAATTAGTTAGTGGCTTTATCATGTTGCCTTTTAGGGGTTGATTTTGAGCCCCATAGCTCGTGGAATCCAGCCTTTGCTGGCTGGATTTTGCAAGATCAGCTTTACAAATCTGATTTCTGCAAGTTTCGGCCTTAATCCAAGTTATTCAGGTCCACCTACGATTGTACTTGTTGGAACTGCCAACCAAGTTACATGACAATGAGTAGAAAAACTTCCACCAACATCAATTCATTACAGTATCTCATTGAGTACTAAAGAGGCAACATCATCAAACTGTGAAAGCTTCTCCACAACTTCAATCTCTTAATCGTGCAGGTTTAGATACATCTCTGTGAATGTTAGATCCAACCACCCACCTATGACTAACCCATAAATTGTGATGCAACACTATCTCTTTCTTTTTTTTTTTTGGGACAAATAGTAAATGCCGTATAGGACCACCACTATATTTCACTCTTCAACACTTCAGATTTTTTATTCCTTAAAAATATATTGACAAGGAGAATCCCAACTGCGCCAATAATTTCCCAAGCTTCAAACAAGTAACATCCTTCCATGACATTTTACGGCCCCAATAGTTTGCCTTGCTATTTAGTCCACATATGTATCTGATTTAACTTCATGTGCATCATATTTTTGTCCTTTACATGATGTTCGACTCTGAGACAGTACAGTGATGACGTGGCTATCGGGTACAAATAGCTCTGACATGAGAGAGATGTCGTTGCTTAAGGAGAAAAAGGTGAATTATCAAGGGCGGGGAGAACGAATCCAATTCTCTCAACCTCATCAAACAAACTCAGAGCTGTGGTCCATCGGCACAACAATAAATAGTACACTAAGAGCATCTCCAAGGAAGGAAGCAAAACCAAACTTTATACTTATTTGAAGAGCCAATTCTTCAACTTGACAAGTCATCAATAGTGAAATGTAAATCATATTAAAGTTGCAAGAAATAAAGAAAGTAATAAATCCAAATCTTATAATTAAAAGATAATAAAATTAATTTGAAGATGCCAATGTAGCAGACTTTTTCTAGTGGCTCTACTATTTGCCACATAGGTATGCAAATTCTATATTTGGCATGACATTTTGCTTCTCCTCTTGGAGATGCTCTAATACCCAACCAGCCAGCATTTTCCAGCATTCAACATGAACTAAACTTCAAGAGTCCAACTCCGGCCTTCAACATAGCACAATTTTTAGTTTTTTCTTCCTATTCCATCATATAATCTTTTATAAACCAAACCGAGCCTTTTGTCCCAATCACTTGGGGTCGGCTACATGAATCATTTTCCTCCATTGAGCTCTGTTAAGGGCCACATGTTCACACAAACCCATTATACTCATATCTTTGTGTACAACAACATCTAATATTAATTTAGGTCTACCCCTCCCCGTAGCATTGCTACCCAAAGCTATCCTATCTGCTCTCTTAACTACTACATCTCCTGGTCTACGGTATATATGCTCAAACCACCTTAGCCTATTTTCCCTCAATTTCTCCTCTATAGGTGCTACACCTACCATCTCACGAACCGTTTCATTTCTAATCCTGTCTCGTGTAGTCTTACCACACATCCATCTCAACATTCTCATTTCCGCTACACTCATCTTGCTCACCTGTTGTTTCTTAATAGGCCAAAATTCTGTCCCGTAATGCATCGGTGGTCTTACAGTAATTCCATAGAATTTTCCCTTCAATGTTATGGGTACCTTCTTGTCACATAGTACACTAGTAGCGCTCCTCCACTTGAGCCACCCCACTTGGATCCTATGGGTCACATCATCGGAATTTCTCCAGCTCTACTAATAATTGAGCCTAAATACCTAAAATAATCACTCTTTGGTATCTCCTAGTCTTGGATCATCAATCTTTCTTCATGCGCACTGCTGGTACCACTAAGCTTGCACACCATATACTCAGTTTTACTCCTACTTATCCGAAAACCCTTTGACTCTAATGCTTCCCTCCAAATTTCTAGTTTCGTATTAACACCTCTAGTAATTTCATCTACGAGGACAATGCCATTTGCAAACATAATACACCATGGGATATCCCTTGAAATTGTATAGTCAATTCATCCATAACTAAGGCAAAGAGGTACGGGTTCAAGGTTGACTCTTGATGCAATCCTATAGTGATTGGAAATTCACTCGTTTCCCCTACTGGTGATCTAATGATAATGACGGCACCTTCATACATGACTCTAATCACCTCGGTATACCCTTTGGTCACTGCCTTTCTCTCTAGAACCTACCATATGATGTCTCCAGGCACCCTATCATAAGCCTTTTCTAAGTCTATGAAAACCATATGGAGATCCTTCTTTTTTGCTCTGTGTTTTTCTACCAATCTCCTTAATAGGTATCTTCCATGGTTGATCTTCCAGGCATGAACCCAAACTGTTTCTTTGACACCGTAGTCACCATCCTCAAACGATGCTCAATAACTCTTTCCCACAACTTCATCATATGACTCATCAATTTAATACCTCTACAGTCACCATCATATGATCTTTTAGGATCTCTAAAATTCCTGATCGACCCTTATTGCCAAACCTTATCAATTTGTGATGCAGAAGCAAAATAATGATAATCGGGAAACGAAGAGTTATCTTACTTATTTTTGAAGTGTCTTTTGGTTTCTAGTCAGTAGTTATTGTCCATTAGTTTTTGGTCTAAGTATTTATTATGTGTCTTAAATATCTAGTAAGTTATGTCTTTGGTTAATAGTTGTCTAGGTATTTGAAAGGTCTATGTTGGAAATTGTCAAGTATTTATTATTAGTCTTGAAGAGTCATCTTTGTAATGCTTATAAATAGTTGATCTAATGAAATGAAAAGTAGAGTTTGAGTTTATGAAAATATTGTGCAAGTATTTCTTGCTTGAGAGTGAGTGATTCCTCCGATAATCAAGTGTGTGACTTGGTCGCATGAGTGTCTTCCGTGATTAGCAACGTTGAGTGACTTCCATTGCCCCCGGTCGAGTGGCTTCCCGGGACTATCCCAACCTCGCAGATTTTGGCCTGCATCAAATGGGTATCAGAGCGGTGCCCTGCTGAGTTTTCATCCTGTGGCATTTTGAGATAAAATGTTGCGCATGAATGAAAGACCGAGGACATATCACAACACCACCGAAGTTGATGCAACTTTGACACCATGGAGGATGAGTGATGACATAATATTTCTTGGAATGAATTTGGAGGAGATTTTCTCGAGGAGTGACCCGTCCCCTCCGTCGGAAGTTGATTGGACTCTACCTTCGAGGTATGATGAATATACAGAAGATGGTTTCCTAATCACTACTGAATGTGATTTTGGTCAAGTGGTGAGTTCTAAAGATTTGAAATTTGTCCGAGATAATATGTTTTATGACTTGAAATGCGAAAAAGTCGATGAAGTTGATGTTGTTAGTCATGAAACAATTGGTAACTTGAAGTTACGTGCAACAAAACCATCCCTACAACATAAGGATTCCTTTTGGTTGACATTTTCAAAAGAAGACATGGTTAATGAAGTCTTGGGTGCGCTGATTTTATTTGCCGGAAATACGAACGGTTATGGGAGTAAAATGGCAAGGATTAGTTTGCGACAAATTAACGTTTTGTCTGGCTTCATAGTTCCACTGCGGATGGTTGATGGCCAATTTTCAAGAGTCATGAAAGTGTTCTACTCTCGAGTTGATCGCAAACCAAAATTCAAGCAACATCTCAGGCAAAAGCAAAGGATGGAAAGGCTCATTGGTCAACCCGTGGACCGTGGGAAGTTAAACTCGAGGTCAAGCTCTTTTGAAGAAAGGGAGTATGATGCAGGAGCAAAATAATGATAATCGGGAAACAAAGAGTTATCTTATTTTTGAAGTGTCTTTTGGTTTCTAGTCAATGTCCTTTAGTTTTTGGTCTAAGTATTTATTATGTGTCTTAACTATCAAGTAAGTTGTGTCTTTGGTTAATATAGTTGTCTAGGTATTTGAAAGGTATATGTTGGAAATTGTCAAGTATTTATTATTAGTCTTGAAGAGTCATCTTTGTAATACTTATAAATAGTTGATCTAATGAAATGAAAAGTAGAGTTTGAGTTTATGAAAATATTGTGCAAGTATTTCTTGCTTGAGAGTGAGTGATTCCTCCGATAATCAAGTGTGTGACTTGGTCGAGTGAGTGTCTTCCGCGATTAGCAACGTCGAGTGACTTCCGTTGCCCCCGGTCGAGTGGCTTCCTGGGACTATCCCAACCTCGCAGGTTTCAGCTTGCATCAATTTCTCCCCTAAACAAGTTTATCTCCCTAGAATGTCATAATCGACCACGCTTCATGAATGCAACTTATCTCATTAACTTCTTAAAAGTCAGTTTTCCTTGGTGTTCACTCCCAAAACATATAAATCTAATGTCTCCAGTTCTCTTGAAAAATATGGATGCTATACACCTATAATGACCTCTTAACCAGTTTTTCCATTGATTCCATATGAAGATCCAACATTTTGATGTCTGCATATCTCAGCCTTCTTCACTCACATAATCAGATCACATCACGCCTAGCTTTATAGTCTTTTGTTCAGTTTTAACATTTATCATCTAAAAAGATTCAAACATTCCCTACCGTAGTTGCACCAAAGAATGTTTTCGCTAAACTTGACCCTAACTTTGATAGTCAGCCAATTAAAACTGTAGACTTTGAACATTTGATGTGCACATTGAGCTTACGTTTTCTTCAACTACTTCATGACGGTTGCACATCAAAAAATGAACAGCAGCTCAAAACACTTGATCATACATAAACTCCAATAGTAAGCTTGAAAATGAATTTTTATTCAATTCTTGTCAAGTGAAACACACTGGCACTCTTATAGCTTCATGCAGCAGCACACACTGAAACAACTACTGCAGCACTTACCATTTGTAAACACTCGTAAACCAAAATTAACTAAATGGTGATTCTAATCCTCCATTGTCAGATTTTGGTTCATAAGCAACTAATGCCAAACACATCAACTTACGTAGTAGACACCAATATCTAGCTTTAGTGAAGATAAACAGCATACACAAAGGTAAACATCATGCACTTCTGAACTGGAGAATTCTGAAAGAGGTGGAGGTTATTCTTAGAGCTTTTCTACGGACTGTAGCTGCCTTGGGGTAAATCTGGTGCTAAAGTTAGTTGGAGTATGGATTGGGTTTTAAGTCTATGAAGCTATGGAATAAGGCTTCTTTGATAAGGTACATTTGGGTGAGGTGGGTTCACTCTTATGTGATTAAACACAAATGCTTTTGGTCTATGCAGCCTCCTCAGAATTCCTCTTGGACTGTGAGGAAGCTCTTTAATCTTAAGGGTTTGGCTCAGCCTTTGATAAGATCTACTAATATTGGTAATGGAGCAAATACCTTCTTGTGGTTAGATAACTGGCACCCTTTAGGACCTCTTTTTGCCAGGTTTGGTAATGTTGTAGTGACAGATGTTGGTAGCTCCCTTCTTTGTGAGGTCTCTTCTATCATTTCTGAAGGTGTATGGAGGTGGCCTAGATAGAGAAACAGAGCTATTCAGCAGATAATGGAAACGAATTAATCCCATTCTGAAGATTTGGTGTCTTGGATTCCTAATATTAGAGGACAATTCACCATTAAATCTGCCTGTGATGCTTTAAAAGGGGAAGGGCAACAAGTTCCTTGGGCTAACTTACCCTATCATAACTGATGAAGCGGCCCCGAATATAAGGGCTGCCCTTTGCTGCTATTACATGAGCTTGAAAATTGGTTTTCTAAGAATGTACCTAGGTGGGCCTTTATTCTATGGCTCTGTTGTTTGGGTCGACTGTCAACAAAGGATAGATTAAAGCAGTGGAAATTGGATGTTGATCCTTGGATGTTGATCCTCTGTGCATCTTCCGTAATTCTGGGGTGGAATCACACGATCATTTGTTTTTTGAGTGTCCTTTCTCCTGTCGGATATGGAGTATGGTTTATGTAGCACGGACGCATCGTTGGAGATAACGTACCGGACACGGACACCCCTCCAGACATGTGTCCAACACTTACATTCTAAGTGTCCTATTTTTTCTCAATGCTCATTCTTTGAACACTCTGGGGACACTCTAAAAATTGCTACGGACACTGTCGAGATACTCGCAAATCAAGTTGGAGGTGTTAAACGAAATTGTGAACTTAGGAAAGTCGTATTGTGTGATGAATGATGACTTATTGATCATTAAGACATAGAAATGATATGAAGCTTTTTGATGAAATAATTTTCTCAATCATCATATTGATAAATATGGTCTAAGCCTTCAAGGTACATATGGTGTTACATATTTAGAATTAGAGCCTTATTTTCCAATTCTTATTCATATAATAGTACACATATACAGGTTTCAAAACGTGTCCCCCATCGTGACGTGTCCTCAATATTTTTGAAATTTACGTGCCAGAGTGTTGGTGTTGTGTCCATGTCGTGTCGCGTCATGTATTCATGTCCGTGCTACATAGTATGGTTCTTCTTTTTGGTCTACAAAGTTAGATTGGGCTGTCAACCATACCAGAGGGAAGGGGTTTTATGCTACTCTGCTCAGCTTTGGCAGCGACTTTTTATCATCTTTGGTTAGAGAGTAATGCAAGGATGTTCCAAACAAGGCAAAGGTCTCAGGACGCAGTTTTTCAAGGCATTGCATAATATTTTAGAGGGAAAGCTTTGTCATGGAGGAATGTGAACCAAACTCCTGCGTTGCTCAACTTTGCTGTCATTGGCATATTCCTTTCCAAATTTTTAGTAGTGATAGGTCTACCGGTGGCTGAGCTTTGAGGCTCAGTTGGTTGTTTTGGTTTGAATTTCTTTTCTTTTCTTTTTTATCGGCATTTTGGTTTGAGTTGCTTTGCTCTTGTTTTTTGTTTGTCCTTTATTTTCTGCTCTTGGACTTGCTTTGGGTCTTGTTGGTCTTGGACTGCCTGTTTTTTGGTTAAAAATTATAACTTTGCCGGAAAAAAAAAAAAAAAACATGATGCACTGCAAGCTTGTCAAATTACCTCATCTTCCTGCAATTGATCATTAATTCTCAACTCCTCCTCCGACAACTCTGCTTCTGCTACACACAATTGCAACCCTTCTAACATTCTTCCAACACAATCCACGCCCTCAGCTGAATCAGGGCCCTCAATTCTCTCTCCATTCGAATCATTCTTCAACTCAGACACATGCCCACCACCCTTTTCTTCTTCTTCTTCTTCTTCTTCTTCTTCACCCACTTCCTCCTTATTCAATTGCCTTAAAGAACCCAATTCCTTGATTTCTACCTCTTTTTCTTGTTCTCCTTCCTTGCTCCTCTCTGCTCTGCTAGAATTGGGGGCACCCGCGTTGACAAATCGAGGTTTGGACCCACGGCCACGCCGATATCGCGAAACCCCAGCAGGGTTTCGACGATTTGTGGCCGGTTTCGATGTTCTTGCGATGAATTCTGACGTGGGTACGCTTGTTGTGGGTTCATTGAGAGGAATTGATGTTGATGATGATGATGTTGGGTTTCCGAGGTTGGGCTGGTGATTGGTGTCGACTGTTGCTGGGTTTTGATCGGTAAAAGGTTTTAGAATCCACTTCTCGTCGATTTGGTGCGAGTTGTCTTTTCTTCCTCTTCGGCCCCTCCCCATGGTTGATTCCACAGAGGCTGCTCTCCGGTGCTGAAGCGCGCTATGTGAGAAGAGGAACCTTGGGTTTATTGATCAAAAGTCGGTTTAGTATTTATTAGGTTAGTTATATTAGGGCACTGGCTGTCTCTTATTCTTATTCAATATCGTACCCCTTCCGTTCTATACTAAGAGTTGACTACGAGAAGTTTTACTATTAAAGAAATTAATTACTTTAAAATATAAAAAATAATTACTTTATTATATAATTTTTGGAATTTTTTCGTACTGTATTAAAGATCTTTAATAATACGGTGCGAAAAAATTTAAAAAATTATACACGAAAATAGTTGATTTTTTTATTTAAAAAATGATAAGAGAGAGAGAGTGAGACTCTCAATATAAAACGGAAAGAGTAATTTATTTGTGAATTAGTATGTAATTTGCTTCGATGAGAAGAATTTAAAAAATAAAAAAATATAAACCAAATTATGAACCAGGCCTGCCACGTCAGGCTCTCAAATTTTATGTGATTTTGTGGACCCCAAATTTTTTTTACTTTCGTAAATACTTTAGATTAAAACAATAAATTCTCTGCTGATAAATCTCTGTACTCATGTAATTTGAATCGTTATATTGTGTGAGAATTTGTTTAAAACTTTTTTGTAATCTAACAGTTAAAAATTCTTTGGTACAAAGGTACAGATGAATGTAACGCCCCGATTTTCGGAAATAAAATAGGAGGCATTAAATATTGATTTCTAAAAATTTATTAAATTAAAATTCAAAATCCAAAACGGATAATTCACTATAAAGTTTCGTCTATTACAAATTATTGTAGAAATACTGAAAATGGTCTTTGTGATAATAAACTAAACAAAATAACAGAGCCATCTTCTAAGTTTGATACGGATCCCAAGCGTATTCTGGCTCGGTTCCCACCTCTGGGTTCTCTTCGCATAAAACTGTTCGCCTTCTGGATTTTGTGTCTCTTCTTGATTTTCTGCAAAATCTGGCACGGAAGCCAGGCAATCCGTACCTGAGTGAAAGAGTTCACCCCGTAGTATAATCCAACCCAACTACCCCTCTTACTTTACAGTTAGCAAGCAGCACAATAATAGTGTGCGAAAAAGTAAGACATAGTTTGTTCCACTTAAACCAGTTTATTACTATCCATTAACTTGACGTGTAATCTAAGATCTCATCCGCGGGATCTTTCCTCCCCAACCGCTAGCTATGCCCTGTCCCATGAACTCACTTTCTTTTGTTGTCGCGGATTGCACCTAAGTTATGTACCCAGTGTGTATCCCTCTCATTACAACAAAAGAAAACTTATCATGCCCGAATCATAACTAGGGTTCGCCCATCTTATGCACCACTTCACAATCATCACAATCATCACTAGGCTTACTTTGTCAGTCTCAATTCATCACTGGACACCCGCCAGTTTCAATTTATCAATCAACATTGGACTTACTTTGCCAGTTTCAAACCATTACATTCAACTCATCACATCTCAAAATCCCGCCTGCAGACAATCTAAAAATAAAACTTTTCAATTTATCCATTATCTAGTATCGTCTAGATGAGTTCTATTTCGCAATACCACCCCATATCTCTAGGGTCCAATCTAGCACTCAAATCAAGTATCGGTGCAATATACAACAAATCAATAATAATTAAAATAATTAATAAATAATATAATCACGCAACTTATTATGAACAGGCCGTTGCCCTTAATCTTGTATGGTTACAATGTCAATAATAAGGTAAGAGTTTTAAAAGAAATTAAAAGAAAAATTTTCTGGACTCTTATTAATTAATTCTAAGATAATAGATTAATTAAAAACTAATTAAATACATTAATTAGATAAAATATTAGAATATTTATCATGACCTTAATAAGAGTCCTAAAGGTCCTATGCAACCAGTTGAGTGTCAAAAGTTGGGTTCGGAGGGCTGCGAGATTATTTTAAATAAAAAGATTAGTAAAAGTTGTCGAAGGTAGAATAAATAGATAATAAATTATTTAATAAATAGGATAGGTCGAGGTTAATAACGTTTCATCTTTGGAAGGTAAAAAGTCCAAATAAAATTACTCGGGAATTTATAATAGGGTTTATATGGTCGTAAGGTAATTTTATTTGGAAACACTGTAAAAATATTAATAAATAGTAAATTAAATAAAAAAAGTATGAAATTAACAAGATAACATCTTTGAGGTGTGAGGAATCTAGGAAAAATAGTTTGGGTGTTAAAAATATTGTTTGGAAAGTCACAAATATTTTTCGTTTATAAAATCTTGAAAGATAACGAATAAATAATTAATAATTAATTAATAAATATCTAAATAAATCAATAAATTATGAAATTAACAAGGTATGATCTTTGAGGTGTGAAAAGTCTAGAAAAAATAGTTTGGGGGTCAAAAACAGTGTTCGGGTGTCGAAAAGTCGATTCAAACCAAAACAGTCCAAACCGCGAGGTTGGACCGAGTTGATCTTGCGGTTGGGGCCTCTGCCTCAAGGTCAGGCCTGGTTCTTGTGGCCGCAAGGTTCAATGCAGAAACGGTTTTTTTTTTGTTTTGCGATGGTTTTGATGCATGGGTCCATTTAGGCTATTAGGTTACGCATAAAAACACTTAATATACTTAGAGAAGTGGTTAGAAGGAATCATAATACCTCGAATTGGATCGGATTGAATTAAAAACGAATCTTGAATTTTTTGGAAGAAGACTTCGGGTTCCTTGATCGGGGGATCTTGGGATTGAATTGGACGATGCTTGGTGATGCTAAGGGTTGTAGGAAGAGATTGGAACGGTCGAATCGAGTTTCGGTTGGATTTTGGTACAAAACCCACTTTTCTCTCTCTAAAACTCCATGGATTGGAGCTTCGTTCTCTCCGATTTTTCTCTCCTTCCTGGACTGGTGGGCGTGAAAAATATTGTGGTATGACCTAAGGTCGGATTAATGAGGTATATATAGGAGAATTTTAAAGAAGTTGATAAAATTGAGTTTAAAAAGGACTCTAACTCTTGGGCCTTGAGATGGACGAAAATAAGGGTAAAGATATGATCAGGGAGAGGAAGTAGAGACTGAGTAAGAGATGGAGAGATGAAAAGAGTTTGCATGCATGCATGCAAATTTAAAAAAATATAAAAGTAAGATAATTAGGAGATAATTAGGATAGGATAATTATACTTGTATATATATCCTATTAAGGAAAAGAATTAATTTTATTATTAATAAGACTAATTAAATGATATCATTATTAATAAAATTTTCGGGTTGTTACAATGAATTTCGATATAAAAGTATATTCCTTGATTTAGAAGATGTACTTATAAAAAAAAGTGAAAATTTATAAATATATTAAAGAATAAGCCATAAGAATTGATATAGGACGCTGCTATTCGCAGCCCCGTATTTTTTCCCATAGTCCACTGCATTTCGGTAAATAGTTGTTGAAAATTATATATAACATTTCGGTAAATAGCTGTTAAAAACAAGATTATATTTCGGTAACTACATGTCGAAAATATGTTCAACATTCGGTAAACAACTGCCGAACATACATTTTTCGGTAATTGAATGTTGAAAATGTATCTCAATTTCGGTAATTAACTATCGAGTATAATTGACAATTTTTAACGGGCTATGGAAGAAAATAAGGAACTGCGAATAGCAGCGCTCTTGATATATAACAATGTCGTATTGAAAAAAGAGGTTTTTGTCACAAATTACTCCAATGTGCATGTTATATCGGACTCTATTCCTCAAACTTGACGGGAGAAGGGCACAAGGGGCTAAGTGAGATACTGCCTCGTTCAGTTGCCAGGAAAGTACATGAAAGGATGGGAAAATCAACTTTCCCATGATTTTTGTAGTGTTCAGTTGGCAGGAAAGTAGTAGGTAACATGTTTTTAAGTTTTCCTGCAGGAATTACTTTCCTGCAAAAGTGATCCTGCAAAAAACACAGGATTTTGCGTCGCGGGAAAAGGAAAATGAGTGAACACTCACAAAATTTTCCCGAAAGTTTCTTTTTCCTGACAAATGAACAACTAAACCTTAATTATTCTTGCAAAATTTTTTTGTCAAATGAACACTCACATGAAAATATTTTCTTTTTCTTTTACTTCACCTCACTTCATTTTTTCTGGGAACCAATTTCCCACACAACTTTCTCGACAACTGAACGGAACCAGGGTGAATTTGGATTAAAAAGTTGAGTGACTTATTTTTTTTTTCATTATTCAAAATATTTTTGCATTTATTTATTTTACGTCAAATTTTTATGACTTATTGATTTGTATCGACAAGAGAAATCGGAAAAATAAA
Source organism: Rhododendron vialii (assembly GCF_030253575.1). Taxonomy (NCBI): domain Eukaryota; kingdom Viridiplantae; phylum Streptophyta; class Magnoliopsida; order Ericales; family Ericaceae; genus Rhododendron; species Rhododendron vialii. The sequence continues at coordinate 14,281,192 of NC_080567.1, read as the reverse complement.
AAATTTTGATCGAAACTTATAATTTTTTGAATAAAAACAAAAATAAGTCAACAAGATAACTTTTTTTTTTTACTTATCTTTGTCTTTTTTATAAAAATTATGAGTTTCGATCAAATTTTTTTACTTTTTCGATTCCTCTCACGAGACGAATCAATAAGCTACAAAAGTTTGATGCAAAACTAATAAATGCGATTTTTTTTAATGAAGACAAAAAAAAATACAATTAAACTTTTCAATCCAAATCATCCCTGACTAATGGACGGATAAGGTGTAGAATTTTTAATTGGAGAGTATAAAATGGAAAATAGTGATAGTTCAAGGGAGTAATTTGTAGTTAACCCATCTGTTATTTTTGCCGTTTGAAAAGGTCACATGAGCCCCGAACACTCCAGACCCGGCCCTTCTACTCACTTTGAGAAGCCCTGAATCCAGACTTCGGTTTTGAAAGCTCTCTCAGCCGCTCCTCCCATTCGCATCCTCTGCGGCTCAACGCAGTCTCCGTCCCTCCAACCAACGACATGGCAAAGAAGCCCAAAAACCCGGCCACCACCAACGCAAACACCAACGGCGTTCCCACCTCTGGTAACATTTTCGAGACCCTATTCGGATCAGTCGGAGAACACCATACCCCTCCCTCTCTCTTCTCCGACACCAACCCTTTCCGTAGGAAACCCACCGTCCCTTCCCAGCCGCCCAATCAACAGAACCAGCAAGTAGGGTCGGTGTTGGGGTCGGCTGGGAACCCTTCGAATGGTGTGGATGAAAACCCTTCTTTTGTTGAAGTGAAGGAGAAGAAGGGAAAGAACAAAGAAAAGAAAAAACCCGGTTTGGATGTGGGTTTGATCGGTGAGAGTTACGAAACCCATTTGGAGATTAATAAATTGAATGTAGGGTTTGGTTCAGATGAAGGCTTTGGGAAGGATAGGAATGGTGAGGATGGGAACCCTAGTTTTGTTGAGTTGAAGAAGAAGAAAAGGAAGAGCAAAGAGAAGAAAGAACCCGGGTTGGATTCGGGGTCGCTGGATGAAACCCCAGAGAACCATTTGGAAACTAAGAAATCCAAGACGAGTGAAGTAAAAAGCCGTAATTTTGGTGTCGAATCGGAGGAGGGAGGTGGAGGAAAAGATTTGGGCATGGAAGTGGAGGCGGTACAAGAGCAGGGGGAAGGGAAGAACCAGAATGTCGGTGTGGGTTTGGAGGTGAAGGGGATGGATAAGAAGAAAAAGAAGAAGAGGAAGAGGGATGAGGTTGAGGCAGAGTATGAGGCACGGCGATACAGGGTCAATGATGGAGGTGGAGAAGGAGAATTGGGAGGGAAAGTGGTTGGGGAGAAGAGGAAAAAGGCTGATGATACAATGGATGCTGTGGTTTCGAAGGAAGGTTTCGATGACGAGGCTAAGCTTATAAGGACTGTGTTTGTTGGGAATTTGCCTCTGAAGGTTAAGAAGAAGGCGTTGTTTAGGGAATTTAGCCAGTTTGGAGAGGTTGATTCTGTGAGGATTCGGTCTGTTCCTCTATTGGATGTAAGTGTTGCCTAGAAATTTGTCTTTTGGTTTTTGTTTTAGAAGTTTCCTGTTCTAGACATCTTGTGCTGAATCAGTTCTACTTTTGCACATCTGACTGTTTTGACAGACTAAAACACCGAGGAAGGGTGCTATTATCCAGAAGAAAATAAATGATGCTGTTGATAGGTAGGATAATATCAGCGTCTTTTGATTTTTCCATACTATTCTGCAATTTGTAGAATACAGATTTCCCTTAAAACTAGCTCCAATTGATTGCTGGAGTTCCTGATTGTGCAGTGTTACGAGACCTTTTGTTTTAAAATTGCACTCTGACTCTCTATTTTCGAGCATCTCTCCTTATTGTGTTTTGGGAATTGTACTTGTTTCCTTTGGCTGGAAATTTTGGTTGTAAGAAGTGGTTCTTATTATTGAGTGCTTGATATACTTTGTTGGGCGTAATTAGCTAACTTATCATGTACCAGAGCTCAGGGTGGGAGAGGTGTTGGGTTCAAGTTTCTCAGTTTGCATTTATCCCTTATTTGCTTTCTGCTTCTCCGTTTCATATTATACTTTCTCTCTATCTTTGTTATTTGTATCTCCATGTGCAAGAAGGGCTGCACATCAGGGAAGGTGTTGATTTTGTTGAATAATTTAGCAAACTTAAGCTTGGTAAATTAACGCATTTCACTGACCATTTGACTTCAGTCGACACTGTAGCAGTACTCCACTATGAGCATCCCATCAATAACAACAAACTTTGAGCTAAGTTATACCTTAAAAACCTCATTTTCTACTTTAGTAAGGCCCCGTTCCGGAAACGGAAATAAGTACTTATTTTTTAAGAAGGCAATTTCAAGCTCAAAAATCATGTGTTTATGTAAATAATTTTCCTATCAATATGGATCTTGTTTGATAGATCTCATTGAGATCTTTTATACGGTGAAAAAAAAATTGAAAAATAATTTTTCATTTATAGTATTATTTTTGAGTTTGAAAATGTGAAATAAGTACTTATTTTTTAAGAAGGTGTTCTGGAACGGAGCCTAAGTTTTTGAACCCACCCTCCCTTAGCCACTGTATTCTTGTTCTGTTCTAATTCAAAAATCATTTTTATGCTTTCATCATCCGATTCTTGCTTGTATTTACAAATCCTAATTGAAAAATCAGGCCAAATTCAATCACAAATGCAGAGAACATACACATAAAATCTAGCATACTTTGGTTCAACAAGAAATAAAGAAGTCCCAACTGTCAATTGACCACCAAAACAGAGAGAGAAGTGACAAAAAGAGAGAGACATTCCTCAGTGGTCCATAATCTACCAACACAAAACCCAAACTCAAGTGGTAGCTATGGCCATGGCGCTAGGAGGAACAACCAGAGAGAGTACTTGACTAGGGCGAAGGAGAGCAGATTTCGGACACAGAGTTCTAGATCGAGAATCACAGCCATGGCGGTAGGAGGAGGATTCCATGAAGAGTAATGCATGGTCCAAAAGTGAAGCAAAAATAGTTAAGTACTCCCAGTCCGTCCCAATTTCTTATCTGTCTTCAGCATACGAGTCATTTGTAAATTAATTATATTTTTAAATCTACTATGTCTTTTATGTTTTTGGAAATTTTGGTTTGTAGAAAATATAAATAATTGAGATCGATCAAATTATGGCATATAAAAAAATCTATTATACATTTGACAATATGAACACTTTTTTGAGGTGTCCAGAATAGTGAAAGTGGACAAGAAATTTGGGACAGAGGGAGTAATTAATAGCTCATAAACAGTGATTCGGTACATTGACGAGTTACTGTAGCCAGAAGCGAGGTTGATGCAGCAGGATTTCTGGGACTTCACTTGCCACTTTGACTAAAAGGATGGTGTACCTTTGACGAGTTACTGTAGCATTTGCCAAAAACTAATGAGCAACAAGCGAGGTTGATGCAGCAGGATTTCTGGGACTTCACTTGCCACTTTGACTAAAAGGATGGTTTAGAGAGGGAGAGGTTGACGCTGATGCTATAATAATCTTTCTCGAGTCTGTTTCACTAGTCATGCATTTTGATGTCTTCCATTGAAGCTGGTTGCTTCCTTAATTCATAACTTACTCGCGACTGTAATCTTACGAACATTAATTACCTTAGGAACTATATGAAGTTGTCTTCTTTTTTCTATTCTCATGGTTAATCGGATAATACATTTGTCACTGTCTCGCAGTGTTCATGCATACATCATTTTCAAAACGGAGCAAGCTGCCGAGGCTTCTTTGGCCCATAATATGTGTGTGGTATGTTGCTCTTCTGATCAACATGTCTTGGTTGAATTTTTTACGAGAATGACTAGCTGAATTTGTAATGGTGTGGTCTAGGTTGGAGGAAATCACATCCGTGTTGACAGAGCATGCCCACCGCGGAAGAAAATAAAGGGAGAGAATGCTCCACTTTATGATAACAAGAGGACAGTTTTTGTGGGTAACCTCCCATTTGATGTGAAGGTAATATGCTTTTCTTGTTGCTCTTAATCTGTTTTTCTTCTACGTAATTGCAGGATTAATATTGCTAAATTATTTCTCTTACTGGTTTATGATAACCTGAATAGTTGCTTTATTGTCTATGCAGGATGAAGAAATTTATCAGTTCTTTTCTGGTATTAAGGAGCTGGAATCCAGCATTGAGGCCATTCGGGTTGTCCGAGATCCTGGTACCAGTATGGGGAAGGGAATTGCTTATATTTTGTTTAAAACGAGGGTATGTGTCACAGTCTTACAAGGCATATTTGTCGTTTACTTTAACTCGTATAAAGTGATTGAACTTTGAAGGTTCTGCTTTCGCTTTCACTTGTAGTTGCTTGTGAAACTGTAAGCCAGTTCTGTCCTACATGCTTGTGATCCATTTAATAGTTGCTAAAATGTTGCTGGTAAATTGTAATCCATTTTATAGACTGCAATTGTCATGCCTCGGCAATTTTTGTTCGTTACACCTCTTTCCCTTAACGTACAGTGCACATATTATTTCTGAGTTTGCCTCACTGCTTTGCCCTAGTCCCATAATGCTCTTTTTTCTTCCATTCCCCTTTCTTTCTGCTTTTATACCTAGCTCTGTTATTTTCCCTGCTTGCTGCCATTGTTGTTCCAGCCTTCTTCTCCATCAAAATAAGTGTACCATTAGAATTGAGAATTAGAGACTTCCATTTCAATGGAACTTAAAGTCTCCTGGTATGTTTGTTTCCTCCTGTATAACTTTTTACGATGTTTTAGGTCTCATTAACTGATGCCTTGTACAAGCTATATTGAACTATAAGGCTAGGGCAATTTTTTCCTAGTTTTAACAGGTAACTTAACAAACAAGAAGGCTTGGCCAACTTTACTGTTGTCTCTGTATTATTATTTCTACTGCCTTTATATTTGGATAGGAATGTTCTTTTGGAGTAGTTTCATGCACAACTTGACAGTATGGTGAAATTTTGAGCTTTGCTTTTGTTGTAAAGTCTAACTAGATATATCTCAATTACAGGAGCTTGCAGTCGCACCCATTCTGATAGGCAGCTTATGCTCTTGTCATTTTGGCCTTTCAGTTTTTAAGCTCGCGCAATAAACATATTGGTATGTTACAGAGGAAGGAAAAAGTAGAAGGGCCATAAGTAAGCTTCATTTTAGTTACCCTGCTAGGACGTCTTTGGATTGTAGTGCCATTACCCAAGATGGAATTGGCATCGTTTTCCCCTTGGTTGCCATTTTGGTCTGTGCTGGTGGAACTCAGTCTGTGCGCATTTGTGGGCATTTTTTTTATCCTTGCCTTCTGCATTTAGGGATAGGGGTTTTCTTTTGTTTGTAGAAGGACTTTTAATGCATGGTGTATGCTAAACCGATTTCCTAAGGTGCCCTGAAGGTGATCTGGAATATCAACGAGATGTTGAAGGCTCGGGCTGCCAGAGGTGGAGGACAAGAGAGCCTCAACAATGTGTGTAATGTCTTGGACAATGGATAGGGTACCTTCCTATATGTGGGAGATGGCCTGAGGTCCAGCTGGACTGAGGACCAAATGTGATGGTTTGCAACCAAGAACAATGTGTGTGATGTCTTGGACAATGGATAGGGTACCTTCCTATATGTGGGAGATGGCCTGAGGTCCAGCTGGACTTAGGACACGCAGAAGGTCCTCAATGGCTTGTCATCTGAAGGTCGTAGGCCTATGAGGCCATAGGTTAGACCTATGAGGTCAGGCTAATAGGGAAGTGTGATATATTTGGACTGAAGCCCAATTTGCAGAGATTAGGTGTGTCGTGCCTGACATGGTGGAGGGTACAGACCTATTAGGTCTAGTTTGTAGGTCCTTCAAACCTAGGAACCAGAGGTCAGTGATACTTACCAAAAAAAAAAAAAAAGAAGGAACCAGAGGTCAGTGATATGTTGGGTTTCGTATCGTTGCACCTTCTGGGCGTATGGATTTTCAGGTGGAAGGCTTTATTCGAAGAATGAGTTTTCTTTCAGTCAACAAGACTCCCTCTCCCTCTAAGACTGGTCTGAGGTCTAACCTCTGAAGGGGGGCTCAGACCTTCATATGAACCCTTAAGCTCAAGCCTTCATTCCACGATCCTCCTTCGGTTCCGAGCAACGTGGGCCCTCCCTCCTACCCAAGTATGAGCCATCGACTTTAGGAGGGGTTGTACTTCAACTGGGCCTCTGGGCTGCCTGTCAGCTGAACAACCTTTGCTCCTGAGGTCATCCTATTTCCTTAAGTACTTAGACCTGGTACAATGTGATGGAAGGAGGTTAGACTTAGATGTTTGATTGACCCAATGAGCATTTAGCCAAGTTTTGTCTCTTTTATTTAGGAAAAAGAAAAGTTAATTCCTTGTCTTAAAAGATAACTTTTAGCTTTCATGATTTATCTACATTAGAATGTCTTTCTGGAACCAATTTATGCTGCTTGAGAATGACCAAGTTGGATAAGATGAATTTATGTTATCGATTATTTGTATACGACATTACAGGAAATCTTACAAGCCAAAGGATAGCATGAGAATCATGTTTAATTTAATGCAGGGTGCCGCAAACTTGGTCGTCAAAAAACGCAGCTTGAAGCTCCGAGATCGCGAACTAAGGCTCTCTCACGCCAGATCAGACGTCACACCATCTAAGAGAAAAAACCAATCACCCGGGGGTGCTAATAATTTTCCAACGAAGAAGTTAGCAGGAGATTCCAGGACTCCATACAGTCACAATAATGTAAATACTAAGGCTTCTACGTCTTACCAGGGTCTAAGGGGTACTAAATCAGGTGTCCAGAAGAAAGTCCCTACGAAGAAAATCGTGGAGGCGGTGAAGTTCAAATCCAGGACTCATAAAAGAGAGAAGCGAGAAGAGGGGAAGGGGAAGAGACCGTCGGTTGCTGCCAGAAAGGCCAAGGCACTGAAGGTTGGAGGTGGTTCTTCAAAGCAAACTGGGAAAAAACGGAAGATGGAAAGCCGGACTCCACAGAGCGCCCGTTTTAATAAGAAAACCAAGATATCCAAATAGGGTTTACGCGTGATAAATGTTTTAGAAAAGGACTTGGCTCAGATAGGCTTTTTAAATTAATGCTGGGAGGATTAGGTGTTATTGGCAGCTGTTGTATTCTTCCGTTGCAAGGAAAAAAGTTGATGAAATTTTATCAACAAAGTTCTGTATGTTTGGAAGTATTCATGATCTAGGTTGCCTTTCAGTTGCTGAAATCGATTACTTTGCTTGGGATAATGAAGTTATTACATCCTTGGCATAAACTTCTGATGCTCCTCGCTCAATTTCCTTAAACTCTTCACCCTTTAATCTCACACACACACACACACACACACACACAGAGGATCTAATGAGGGATCCCGCAAAGCCTTACCGTGCGGGACTTTCCTTGCCCGATCGAATTGTGACAATTTGAGCTGCTCAATGTGTTCAGAACGTGATTTTAAGGGTACTCGCGAGAAATCAGCAAAAAAATTGATCGGGAAGGGCTTGATCTGGGCAGTTTTTTTACTGAACCGTTCAATAAAAAACTGTTCAGATCAAGCCATTTTCGATCATTTTTTTTGCTTATTTCTTGTGGGTATCTTTAAAATCACGTTCTGATCATTTTGAGCGGCTCGGATCATCGTAATTCGATCGGGAAAAGGGAGTCCCGCATAGTAAGGCCGTGCGGGATCCCTTAAGAGATCCGGACTTTTATATATATATATATATATATATATACTGTCATTTTCAAATAATGTGGTCTTTATTTTAGTTAAAATAAGGACCTTTCCATTTCTCCCATTTTCCGTTTGAATTTTGATGATCCAAGCCGCTCAATGTGCTCAGAACATGATTTTAAGGGTATCCGCGAGGAATCGGCCAAAAAAAAGACCGGGAAGATCTTCATCCGAGCAGTTTTAATTTGAACCGTTTGATAAAAAAAAAACAAAAACTGCTCGGATGAAGCTCTTCCCGATCTTTTTTTTTGCTAATTTCTCGTGTGTACCTTTAAAATCACGCTCTGAACACATTGAGCGGCTCGGATCATCGAAATTCGATCGGGAAAGGGAGGTCCTTATTTTATTAAGTTAAGGTGGTCCTTAGGAGAATGGGACTATATATATACGGGACGGTTCAAGGGACACCCAAAAAAACACCTAAAAAAATACCTCAAATCTCAATTTCATAGTTCCCGATCAAATTTTTATGATCCAAACCGTTCAATGTGTGCAGAATGTGATTTTAAGGGTGCTCGAGAGAAATTAGCAAAAAAAATGACCGGGAAAGACTTGATTTGAGCAGTTTTTATTTGAACCGTTCAATAAAAAACTGTTCGAAACTGTTCGGATCAAGCCCTTCCCGGTCATTTTTTTTGCCAATTTCTCACTGGTACCCTTAAAATCACGTTTTGATCAGATTGAGCGGCTTACATCATAAAAATTTGATCGAAAACTATGAGGTATTTTTCTAGGTGTTTTTTTGAGTGTTTTCGGAACTGCCCCGATATATATATATATATATATATGGGAATGGCTTCGGTGTCTCCGGTCATTTTGGGGACACTGTAATTTTTTGCATAACAAAATCATTATGAGTATAACCAAAACCCATTATAAGCATAACAGAACCATAGCAAGGCATAACCAAAGTCATAGCAGGACATAACTTATTTGTTATGCCTTGGTTGAATTTAGTTACGCCTTGGTTGGTTTTTTGAATATTCCTTGGTTATGCCTTGTTTGGGTTCTGTTATGTTTATAATTAATTTTAGTTATGCTCATAATGGTAAAGTTATGCCAAAAATTACGGTGTTTCCAAAATGACCGGGGATACCATAGCATCATCCTATATATAATTTTTGGCATAACTTTACCATTAGGAGCATAACTAAAATCAATTACAAGCATAACAGAACCCAAACAAGGTATAACCAAAGAATATCCAAAAAACTAACCAAAGCGTAACTAAATCCAACCAAGGCATAACAAATAAGTTATGCCCTGCTATGGTTTTGGTTATGCCTTGCTATGGTTCTGTTATGCTTGGAATGAGTTTTGGTTATACTCATAATGATTTTGTTATGCCAAAAGTTACGGTGTCCCCAAAATGACCGGGGACACCGAAGCCATTCCCATATATATATATATATTATATATATAAAGAGAAAATCTTTTTCACGTCGGTTGACCAAAAGTGTTTCCTGTGGACCTCTATTCCGGCAAACCAAATATTTCTAGGATTGCCGGCTGCTCGTCAAGCAGCTGGAAGCGGATTCTTTCCTGTTTCTGATCTCACTTCTATCGTGCTTCCGGCAATTCAAGGTTCTAAGAAGTACGGAGGTGTAATGTTGTGGTCTAGGTACCATGATGATTAGACCAATGCCAAAATTAGGGTGTCACCAAATGGAGGGTAGACACCATTATTTTTCCCAACTTTCTTGCCTAGGTTGCTATATCCAGAAAGGTACCTGTAAGGATTCAAAATTTTTATTCGACGAGTGGGTTTGGCAAGAAAAGAACTTCTACAATCCAAAAACTTTTGCAGATGGTATGAAAACAATATTTCACAGAAAAAAAAAATTCGAAAAGAGAGAAAAGGGAATTGAACCAGAAAGAGTTATTTAATACTAGTCTAAATGTTTTAATGCCAAGTAATTATTGTTAATCAAACATATATATTTATCGGGGGTTCTTAATTTCTTATCCACAAGAAATAAAGAAGTCCAAATTCAATCACAAATGCAGAGAACATACACGTAAAATCTAGCATACTTTGGTTCAACAAGAAATAAAGAAGTCCCAACTGTCAATTGACCACCAAAACAGAGAGAGAAGTGACAAAAAGAGAGAGACATTCCTCAGTGGTCCATAATCTACCAACACAAAACCCAAACTCAAGTGGTAGCTATGGCCATGGCGCTAGGAGGAACAACCAGAGAGAGAGAGAGAGAGAGAGAGAGAGAGAGAGAGAGAGAGAGAGTACTTGACTAGGGTGAAGGAGAGCAGATTTCGGACACAGAGTTCTAGATCGAGAATCACAGCCATGGCGGTTGGAGGAGGATTCCATAGAAGAGTGATGCATGGTCCAAAAGTGAAGCAAAAATAGTTAAGTACTCACAGTCCGTCCCAATTTCTTGTCCGTCTTCAGAATACGAGTCATTTGTAAATTAATCGATCAAATTATGGCATATAAAAAAATCTATTATACATTGACAATATGAACACTTTTTTGAGGTGTCCAGAATAGTAAAAGTGGACAAGAAATTTGGGACAGAGGGAGTAATTAATAGCTCATAAACAGTGATTCGGTACATTGACGAGTTACTGTAGCATTTGCAAAAGAATAATGAGCCAGAAGCGAGGTTGATGCAGCAGGATTTCTGGGACTTCACTTGCCACTTTGACTAAAAGGATGGTGTACCTTTGACGAGTTACTGTAGCATTTGCCAAAAACTAATGAGCAACAAGCGAGGTTGATGCAGCAGGATTTCTGGGACTTCACTTGCCACTTTGACTAAAAGGATGGTTTAGAGAGGGAGAGGTTGACGCTGATGCTATAATAATCTTTCTCGAGTCTGTTTCACTAGTCATGCATTTTGATGTCTTCCATTGAAGCTGGTTGCTTCCTTAATTCATAACTTACTCGCGACTGTAATCTTACGAACATTAATTACCTTAGGAACTATATGAAGTTGTCTTCTTTTTTCTATTCTCATGGTTAATCGGATAATACATTTGTCACTGTCTCGCAGTGTTCATGCATACATCATTTTCAAAACGGAGCAAGCTGCCGAGGCTTCTTTGGCCCATAATATGTGTGTGGTATGTTGCTCTTCTGATCAACATGTCTTGGTTGAATTTTTTACGAGAATGACTAGCTGAATTTGTAATGGTGTGGTCTAGGTTGGAGGAAATCACATCCGTGTTGACAGGGCATGCCCACCGCGGAAGAAAATAAAGGGAGAGAATGCTCCACTTTATGATAACAAGAGGACAGTTTTTGCGGGTAACCTCCCATTTGATGTGAAGGTAATATGCTTTTCTTCTTGTTCTTAATCTGTTTTTCTTCTACGTAATTGCAGGATGAATATTGCTAAATTATTTCTCGTACTGGTTTATGATAACCTGAATAGTTGCTTTATTGTCTATGCAGGATGAAGAAATTTATCAGTTCTTTTCTGGTATTAAGGAGCTGGAATCCAGCATTGAGGCCATTCTGGTTGTCAGAGATCCTGGTACCAGTATGGGGAAGGGAATTGCTTATATTTTGTTTAAAACGAGGGTATGTGTCACAGTCTTACAAGGCATATTTGTCGTTTACTTTAACTCGTATAAAGTGATTGAACTTTGAAGGTTCTGCTTTCGCTTTCACTCGTAGTTGCTTGTGAAACTGTAAGCCAGTTCTGTCCTACATACTTGTGATCCATTTAATAGTTGCTAAAATGTTGCTGGTAAATTGTAATCCATTTTATAGACTGCAATTGGCATGCCTCTTTCGTTCCTTACACCTCTTTCCCTTAACATACAGTGCTGTAGACACCCAATCCGGACCTCGGAGGATCTTTAAACATCTCGATGATGAAATAAAAGAAACAATACGTTCGAGAGCTTGGATAAAGGACCCCTTCAGCCCAAAAGCCCAAAGCCCAAACCAAAAGCCCTGGACTAGACCTATAATACCGCACGGAACATTTCTACACCGCATGGCATAATAGAATTCATTATGCCGCACGAGATCATGAGGTTAACCGCACGGCATTTCAGGTAAAGTTCTAACTGGCTCAGCTAGCTGTCGGCCACACCCACTTGAGCCACAGCTACAAGTTGGCTAAGCTGAAAAAGCACTTCTAGCCCGCCCGGAAAATACCTCCACCATTTGAATTCAAAATCCTTGACTCTTGCCTATAAATACACCCCTCCACTCAAGAGAAAGGGCCTTGAACTCTCTTTCTCTCTCATCATGCTTTCACACCTACTCCTCACTTCCAAGTCTTGAGAAAGTTTGCTCTAAAAATATTCTTTGGGCTTCTCTTTTCTCAAAATCCCCCATTTTTCTCATCATCATTAAAAGTGAATCATTTTACTCATTTTTAAGATCCCAACTACCTAATACACCAATCTATTAAACGTATCCACACCTCTCTTCTGTCAACCGACCTCACCAACGCTCATCCACCATCATCCGTCCTCATCCAAGCTCAAGATCAAAGGTAAAAACCAAGTTTCCTTGGGTTAGGCTCCGTTTTGACCCTGAGGGAGCTTCTCCTGTTGTTAGACTTAACTCTCCTTTGGTTAAGTTTTGACTTAAAAATCATTTTTAGCAAACAAAACAGCCATTGACCTGAGGCACCACGCCGCGTGGCGTTTCAATACGTCGTGCGGAGTAGTGTGTTCAAACGCACGGCGTTTCATCAGCAATTGTTTTCTTGTTCAAACTGTCCGAATCAAAACCATCTTCCATAAGGCCTGTTTCTGTTGTAGAGGAAACCAGTCATCAGTGTTTTCAGAACAAGATCACATCTACAAGCCATGGTCCGTTTTATAAACAAGGTTTTCTTGACTATTTTAAGCGACCAAACGTACTAAAAGTTGTTTTACGCCCATGGCTTAAGGAAAAACGGTACTGTTCTGAAACTGGTCAGTGGCTGGATATTCTCTGATGTCTCTAAAGGAGTCACACACGGGGTATTTGGAACACCGTATGCTGCTTCGAGTAGTCCGACAACAGAATAGGTAGACCGCACGGCATATCACAAGATCGTGCGTGGTTTTGGGATAAGCCGTGTGATAATGGTTTTGATCTGGACAATTTGCTGTTAAGTTATTTTCATTCCATGATATCATGCTTCTATCACCCCCTGTATAGATGGCACCACGTGCACGCCAATGTGATATATTTTTCCACGTCCCTTCCCCTCTTACTTGCTTATTAAAGAGCTTTATTTTTCAAAAGATTCATGAAAACTTTCCCTTTTGAAAATGTTTAGTAGAGACCGGTTTCACTGGGCGAGTGGGGTGCTTTTCGACAAAACCTTCTCCATTCGTAATGTGGCTCCCGGACCTAAAGTCTCGACGTTTTTCACTAGACCAAAAGCCTTTTCCAAAGCAAATCATTGGTTTCTCGGATCATCCATCTCGAAAATCTGAGTGGCGACTCTCTCGGGCGCGCGCCGGTCGGGGAGCCCACAGTGGCGACTCTGTTGGGGACTTTGCATTAATCAAAAATTTGGAAATTAATACATAAATGAATAATCTTTCAAAAGTCTGTCAAAACAGTACGCTTCATACTGCTGAAGAACGGAATGGTGATATAACAGGATTTTACATCCAACCAATCCGAACTAGGACTTTTACTATTGTTCACTTGTGTAGTTTTCTCCAAAGTATTGATTAATAAAGTGAGCCAAGCTTGAAAAACATTTTCAAAAGGGAATTTTTAAGGTCTTTTGGGAAATAAAGCTCTTTGTTATCCTGTACACTCTGCACCGCACAAGCCTCGCCAGTGTGTTTCGGCAATCTTGCCCGGTTTACCGGTGACAAGCTCTCCCGAAATGCATTGTAACCCTCACGATGATGAGCCATCGTGCTGTTCGACCATTGTCTTGCAATACACATGACATGGGGATTACATCTTGGCTCTAGTCTGGGGAACCCTTCTGAGACAGAAACCGGCCTTTGCACTTGTACATAACCATAGAACCATCCCAACTAGGACAGGAACCCATGGCTAGGACTTATGTGATATATCTTGTTTACGTGTTTCTCTTTCTGTACATACATATCATTCATGCATCATTGCATTCTGCAGGCTAGAGGGTAGGGCTCCCTTAGGATTCGATCAGTCTAGGAGACTTTAAATCCATGGAGTTTGAGATACCTCTGGTGTTTGCCGTGCTCGAACGGCTCCCCTGGTCTAGAACTAACCTTAAGTGTGTATGTATTTGGATTCCAGCAATCATATTGCTTTGCCTCGGATGGTCAAGATAGGGAGATTGGCTCTGGTTTCGAAACATTCAGAATTTAACCTGCTTGATAGCACCTACACGGATTGTAGGAAATCTTCTATGCAAACACCTTAAGTGAGACCTGGATCACGGTAGGTCTTAGGACTAGTTTCTAGGAGGCATGAGGAAGGGTAGGCTAAGTATCCGTGATGAGTCTTGCGTTCCCTCTCTTGCTTTGTTGCTAGTTCAGAAACATTGGTCTTCCGCAAGAAAAGGCTGTACTCAATTGGCTTCGTCCCTCCCGAAGATTGGTTCGCATAGACACCCTAGAAGGGACGCAGTTGTTTGATGTTCTAACAGTACATGAAGAGCAACTGTCAATAGAAACACTACATGAACCGATAGCAGAAATACCAGTTGAAAACCCTTTACCAATGGCCGACCAAGGAGATAAGGTAGAGGAGCTTAGGCAAAACATGACTGCCTTGGACGCTCAGTTTAAACAATCCATTGCCAATGTTGATGCGCAACTCAAGACCTTTGTTACATCTATGAATAAGGACATGATCATGATGATGGAGGCCATGCAAGAAGTTAATGATAAGCTCCAGACCAAACTCCCTCAATCCGAACAGCCCAAAGAAAAAGTGCCTGCAGCGGACTCTAAGATAGCCACTTTTATGGCCAAAATCAATAAGTTAGAGGAGTTCGTTCAAGAAACAAGGCGACTTGGGAAAGGTGAAATTGACATGAGCAAATTGTGCTTATTCCTTAACACCAAGTTGCCAAAAAAATTCAAAGGCGTGGACTTTGCAAAGTTTGATGGCACCGGTGATCCAAGGGCACACCTCCAAGGGTATGTTGGCTCTCTTTCCATGCAAGGAATTGAAAAGGAGGCTATGGCACAGTTATTCCAAGGGTATGTTGGCTCTCTTTCCATGCAAGGAATTGAAAAAGAGGCTATGGCACAGTTATTCCATGAGTCCTTGTCTGGTCCAGCCTTGCAATGGTTCCTCACTCTCGAGCCATCCAAGAAAATGACTCGGGAAGACATTGGGACAGCCTTTGTAGCCCAATACGATTTCAATGTTGATCTGAAAATAACCACGAGAGAGTTCGAAAGTACCAAAATGGGCGAGAAGAAAAGTTTTGCTGATTTCGTAAAACGCTGAAGAGCCAAGGTCGCCCAAATGCAAAATAAGCTGGATCTTAAAGAGCAAATACGAATCATAACCAAGAACTTGCCAAGCTCCTTCGCCCCATATATGGTTCTTTCCCAAGCCGCCCCAAACTTCGAAACCTTCTATGACTCTGGATTGGCTGTGGAGGAAGCATTGCGGGATGGTACTTTTGAAAAGAAGGAAACGGGATCAAAGTCTAAAAGAACGTATTCTGGCAACAGTAACGTTCTTTTCGGGAATACCAATCAGGTTGGGACCTCATCCGCTAAACCCGCAGAAGTTAACCAAATCTCCGAAAAACCAAAAACCGAGCTTTCACCCAATTCAGCTCCCCCAGGTCTGCCCTACTCAAGAAACTTGCAGAAGCCGGGGTATTAAAACCTCTTCTGCCACCACAAACCATTCCACCAAACCTAAACCAAAGTGTATATTGCGAATTCCACCAGATGCCTGGCCATACCACTGACAACTGCATTCGCCTTCGACATGAGATCCAAAACCTCATCGACAACAAGGTGATCGAAACTCCTCCTCCAGATAAACCAAATACCATCTCAAACCCCTTACCACAACATAACACCTCTTTTCGCATTAATCAAATCACCTTAACCCCGCACCAAACCACCCAAGATTTTGATCCAACCCTTTTCATTACCCCTCATACCGAACCCAAGCCGATTGTGAAAATTTCAGAAGAAATGGCTCTATGCTTTCTGGGAGAATGAGAAACTACGTGGGAGACCTTATTTCAGATTGGGAAGAGTTCGAAGCAGCCAACTTTCAAGGGAACGCTGAACCACCATTTGAACCTGGATGGGAGGTGGACTGACAGAACATTCATGCTGACCCTCTCGATGGGTTTTCTCTGTACATGATGTTCGAAGGATAGAACGAGAACTATCAGATGCCTCAAGGAGTTTTTGAGTGGGGATGGGATCCAACCCTAAGCGAGTATCAACTTTTAGCCTGGAATGACCCGTTGGATACGTTCTCCCTACCTGCAATGTTCGTTGAAGAATACCAGCCCGAAATACCAGCCTATGGTTGGCCGGAGCTTGTCCCAACTCACCCAAACCTCCCTTATGAACCTCCAGAGCCTGAGGAAGAGGTGGCCAGTAGTGAGTTTAACCCCATGGATTACATTATGGAGGAAGCAGAGTCAGAACCTTCTGTCACCTTTCCGAAAGACCTCGATGTCGCCACGATGAACCTATGGGAAGATGAACCAGGAACCAAACCATGGGCCAATTCCGAAGTTATCAACATAAACGTAGGGAACAAGGAATGGACTATGAATAGGGCAATAATGGAAGCTGAACAATGGAAACCAGAGGACCTTTGGGAAGATCTAGTTATCGTTGATCTAGCATCCAACCTTCAGGATACCTCCATCGGAACCAAGCACAAGGCCTCTATTGACTTATGGAGTGAAGAATCGAAGTACCGCCAGATCGATCATTTGAATAGGAGTGGTCGTGTATACCAACCTCCTAACCTCCAAGTTGGAGAATCCTCTAACCTCGCAGCTCCACCAGCCAAAGAGCCCTCAAACCCTTTCATTACCCTGACCAAAAACACTTTCCAACCTTTCGCCCCACTAGCCAAAGAACCTTCCCGTCTTGAGAAAAACCCTGAAGGGATGGTCAAGCAACAGCTCGAACAGACTCAAGCTAGAATGTCTGTTTGGGATGTGCTCGTTCATTCCACTCGACATCGAGAAGGACTCATTCAAGCCCTCTCCCACTTGGAAGTTCCCTCTGGTATAACCCCAGATGAGCTTGTGGCACTCATTAAAACCATACCCATTAAACATGCCATAATCTTTACCGACCGAGATCTGGCTACCGAGGGGATAGACCACAACAAGCCACCCCATGTCACTCTGAAATGTCGTGATAAATGGGTCCCAGTGATTTTAATTGACAATGGATCAGCCATCAATGTTTGCCCACTCCGTGTTGCTTATTGCTTGGGGTACAAAAATAAGGACTTTTTTCCCTCAAAGGTCAAGGTCCGAGCGTATAACAACACTTGTCGCGATGTGGTTGGAACCTTGATGCTCCCCATGACTTTTGGAACCTATCAAACTGAGGTGGAATTTCACGTAGTAAGCATCCCTGCTTCCTTCAACTTGTTGCTAGGAAGGCCCTGGCTGCATCGACCAGACATCATGGCTGTACCCTCCTCCCTCCATCAGAAAATTCGCCTGGGACTTGAGACAGGAATGCTCACCATTCACGGAGACTTTGGGATCCGCGTACCTACTGAAGACAATGCCCCACTTTTGGAAATCCAGCATGGAGAGGAAGACATTTCTCTGGGCGGCTTTTCACTAGATACCTCCAATTCTGTCTTTTCAGTCATAATTGATGACGACTTTGTCATTAGGAATGTCGCCATAAAAATAATGAAGAAAATGTCTTGCATGCCGGGGCTCGGACTGGGAAAGAACCTCCAAGGGCCTGCGAAATTTGAGGCCCGTGGAACCCTCATGCGCACTACCAATCTCAGTTATTCGCCCTCAAATGGCAGTAAGACAAACAAGGGAGACAGATTGGAAGAATATTTTGTCAAAGAGAAGGCGAAATAGGTCTACTGGGGGGAGCCAGAACCATTTTGGGATAAAGAGACCAACACTCTGTTACCGGGGTTCGAAATATTTGCCAACGATGTCTGGCCAGAGAGTGAGGAAGAATTCGAGGCCCCAAAGAAGCAAGCAAAACCAACCGATTGGATTGAAGTCCTTAACATGGGAAGCCTAGTGAACTTGTTTAGGGGAGATGAACCAATGAGTACAATCAAAGAAGCTGAAGTGCTGATGCTAGGACAGGAGGTCCTCGAAGACCCGACTTCGCTCATCATGGATGCCATTGGAGATTACAAGAATTGGTTCTTTCTACCAAGTGCAACATGCCGAGGGTCTAACTTTGAGTTCGAGTCCGAGTCATCCGAGTCTTTTGAGTCTTCTGAGTCAGAGTCGGCGCCTCTTGGCCCCACTCTTCGTGGTTTTTATTTTGAATTTGAGTCCACCCGTGTGTATGGTGCCCTTGAGGCCTTTGCTAATGATGAAATAAATGAATCTGATTTCGCTTACTTCTCTAACTTTGAAATAAATTGTGTCGACCCTGATGACGAAGAGATCGATTTCGATGAGGACATCCCTGAAGAAATTCGATCCCTAGTCGAAAGGGAAGACGGGAGGCATGCTCAACCTGTAAAAGAAGAAGAAGTTATAATAAATTTGAGAGGTGAAGGGAATCCCCGAATGATTCAGATCGGTTCCGTGCTATCTACGGAAGAGCGTCAAGCTCTCGTAAGTTTGCTAAAAGAATTTGAGAATGTTTTCGCATGGTCACATGCTGATATGCCCGGAATCGATCCTGAAATCATGGAACACCGGATCCCCCTTTATCCTGATGCAAAACCCGTAAAACATAAATTGAGGCGCATGAGACCCGATTGGGTGCTTAAGATAAAGGAAGAAGTCACTAAACAAATCGACGCCGGATTTCTAATGGTAACTGAATATCCTCAATGGGTCGCAAACATTGTTCCCGTCCCTAAAAAGGATGGTAGGATTAGGGTTTGTGTTGATTTTAGAGACCTCAACAAAGCAAGTCCAAAAGACAACTTCCCGTTACTGCACATCGATGTGCTGGTTGACAACACTCCTGGGCATGCTTTACTTTCCTTCATGGATGGTTTTTCGGGATACAATCAAATCCTCATGGCCCCAGAGGATCGGAGAAGACCACGTTTGTCACTGAATGGGAAACTTTTTGCTATCGGGTGATGCCTTTTGGACTAAAGAACGCCGAGTCCACCTATCAGAGAGCCACCACAACCTTGTTACATGACATGATCCACAAGGAAGTGGAGGTTTACGTTGATGACATGATCATCAAAGCCAAGTAGCGGGAATGGCACCTGCCAGCACTCAGGAAGTTCTTCGAAAGAATCAGGAAGTACAGGATGCGCCTAAATCCAGCTAAATGCACGTTCGGGATGACAGCAGGAAAGATGCTTGGATTCATGATTACCACCCATGGTATTGAAGTTGATCCCTCAAAAATCAAGGCTATTCTAGAAATGGAGCCGCCGCAGTCCGAAAAGGATGTGAAGAGTTTCCTCGGCAATGTGCAGTTTATTAGTCGATTCATTGCCAAACTAACTTCGACCTGTGAGCCAATCTTTCGCTTGCTCAAGAAAAGGGTGCCATTCAAATGGGATGACAAGTGCCAGAAGGCTTTTGAAGCAATTCGGACTTATCTACAAAATCCACCAGTATTAACGCCTCCCGTGTTAGGAAAACCTTTGATCCTGTACCTGTTAGTCACTTCATCCTCTATGGGGTGTATGCTGGCACATGAAGGAGACGATGGGGTTGAAAGAGCTATATACTACCTGAGCAAGAGGATGATCAGATCTGAAGAACGTTATAGTCCGTTGGAAGAAATGTGCTGGGCACTCGTCTGGGCTTCTAAAAAATTGAGACATTACATGATGACCTATCTAGTGTGGCTAATTTCTCGAATGGATCCCCTTAAGTACTTGTTCGAGAAACCAGCTCTTACCGAAAGGATGGCACGATGGTTATTGATGCTGTCAGAATTTGAATTAAAGTATGTCACCAGGAAGTCCGTAAAAGGAATAGCCGTTGCTGACGTCCTAGCCGATTGCCCAGTCAAAGGAGGTGAAGATGCCGAATTTCAATTTCTTGATGAAGACATAATGACTTTAACCGAGGATATTTGGAAGCTATATTTTGATGGCGCTGCGAATCAGAAAGGGTTTGGAATTGGCGTATTGTTACTAGCACCCGACGGAACTCACATCCCACTTGCCTTTAAGCTAAACTTTGAGGTCACCAACAATCAAGCGGAATATGAGGCTTGCATTGTGGGTATGGAAGCAGCAATTGAGATCGGCATAGAGAAATTGGAAGTAGTGGGAGATTCCAACCTGGTGGTGTCACAGGCCAATGGTGACTAGAAAGTCAAAGATGAAAAACTGAAGCCATACCATCGGGACCTCGAAGACCTCATCCCCCGTTTCAACAAGGTAACTTTCACTCATGTACCGAGGCTCGAAAATTGATTTGCGGATGCCTTGGCAACTTTAGCATCCATGGTTGAAATCCCTATAGGTGTGAAGCTGAGGCCGATTGTGATCGAACAAAGAGATACACCAGTATATCAACATGTCATGACTGTTGATGAGCCCGATGATGGTCACCCTTGGTATTATGACATTTGGAAGTTCGTGGAAAAAGGAGAATACCCTATTAAAGCAAGCAAGAAAGATCGAATCGCCCTCCGAAGGATGGCGGCTCAATACATCATTTGCGAAGGAAATTTGTATCGAAGGTCACACTGTGGCATGCACAAATTATGCATCCATGGTGCAAAAGAAAGAAGGGTGATGGAAGAAATTCATGAAGGTGTGTGCGGCCCTCACATGAACGGCATGATGCTTGCCAAGAAGATCCTTAGACATGGGTATTTATGGTCCACCATGGAGACAAAATGTGTGGAGTACGTGCGGCGTTGCCACAAATGCCAAATTCATGCTAACCTCACGCATGTCCCACCATCTGAACTACATCAAATGACCTCGCCGTGGCCTTTCTCGGTATAGGGAATCGATGTCATTGGGAGGATTGTCCCAGCAGCGTCTAATGGCCACAAATTCATCTTGGTAGCCGTTGATTACTTCACAAAATGGGTAGAAGCTGCCTCTTATGCCATTTTAACTGCAATACAAGTTACTCATTTTATCAAGCAAAACGTCATCTACCGGTATGGAGTTCCTCCGGCACTCGTATCAGACAATGAGGTTCATTTCAAGGGAAGAGCTAGGGAGGTCTTAGATGAATTTCATATTCAATTACACAAGTTGACCACCTATCGATCGCAGACTAATGGAGCCGTGGAAGCAGCTAATAAAATGATCAAGGCCATCTTGGAAAAGACCATTCAATTCGCAAGAGATTTGCATGAACAGTTACCGCTAGCTTTATGAGGATATCATACGTCCGTACGTACACCAACAGGGGCGACTCCTTACTCTTTGGTTTATGGTATGGAGGCTGTACTTCCCATTGAGTTAGAAGTTTCGTCTCTTCAGACTATGATCGAATGTGAAGTCCAGGAAGCAGAATGGTTAAGCAATCGATTTGAAGAGCTCATGTTATTTGATGAACGTCGGTTAAGGGCTCTCTACCATATTCAAGGGTATGAGAGGAGAATCGCTCGCGCATTCAACAAAAAGGTGAAGCCTAGGGACTTGTCCGAAGGTGATATGGTTTTAAAGGAAATCTGAGCGCCAGTCTACGATCCACGCTAAAGTTTCGGCCCAAGTGGTCCGGGCCATACATCATCAAGACCATCCTATCCGGATGAGCTACGCAACTCATTGACTTGGACAGGAATGAATTTTCAACTTTGGTCAACCTGGATAAACTCAAGCGCTATTATCCCTGAGAGAAGCTCGCTAGGATGAAAACCACAAGGGCGGGCAGACCTAGGCAAAAGTTAGAGTAAAAGCCTGCTGGGATGGAAACCCACAAGGGCATCCCAGGCAAAAATTAAGGCATGCAATAAATGAGCTCGCTAGACCAAAACCCGAAAGGGCGGTACTAGGCAAAATTCAAAGCGCAAAAGGAGAGTGTCAAAGACAGAGCTAACCCTAACCTGAACTACGTTATGACCTGATTCCTTTGCAATAAGATACGTAGGCAGCCTTACTTTGAGGCCAGGTCACGATCAATCAAAATAAAAATCCAGGTTGTAAGAATTCAAAGTAGTGAATCAAGGAAGGGGAAACCCTCCACGACTCATTTTATTACAATAACTGTTTCTAATACATAAGGCTGAGCATGACTTTCGAAAACAAAAGAACAACATGATGAAAATAGAGTCCACAATTTATTCCGTGGTTTGGGTAGTAGGATTGAGTCAGTTTCCTTGAGATCCAGCCCTAGCACCAATATTCCTCCTAAGCCACTTCCAGTAATTCCCGCGATCCATCACAGACGGATAAGGGTGTGCATCAGTCACTTCACGAGTTCTCCAAAACCACTGATAGTTGCAAAGAATGGAGTGGCGAAACAAAGGCAGAACAAAATCGACCATAACCTCTACAGGGGCCTACTGTCTAAGACCAAGCTGATGCTGAATCCGGTATGGGATGTAGAAGGAAAAGGCTTCCAAACCCGCAAGGACGGCCCATTGAGGGCCCATAAATTGCACTGTCATGGGTGGAAAGTCTAGCCACGAGCATCTCTAAGAGATCGTCTTAGCTCGCAGGCACCTAAAGAAGTTGACCCATTTAGAAACTCGTCTATCCGCAAACTCAAATCCTCGCAAGGACAACAACCTAGCCTCATATGCCCAATTGCCCGGAGGAATGGTTAGCACATTCACCTTGTCGCAAAGCCAAATCTACAAAAGGAAGAAAAACAAGTTAGAAACCATAGAAAGCCAAACCGAGCGTTGAGGTAAAATGAGAACGTGGGAAAGACCCAAAAAAGGAGAGCTGAGTGAGAAGCCAACCTGTAGGAGGAGAGGACTACCCCCGAAAGCTTCAGCCTCTCCAGAGCAAACTTTGTCAAGACCCATCAACGTCTCAGCCAAAACCATGGGGATCACGTCCTTCCGAGCCACGATTTGAAGGACAATGCTGACCAGAGCTGAGCTAGCATGACCAGTGGAGGGTACCAAAAGGTAGGTCGTGAGTAAGCACATGCAAAGGGCAGTCATGCGCTGAGTTTGATAAGCTATGTCCGCAAGATCACCAGAGGAGAAAACATTTCTATAAGTCGCATCACATTGAGGTGACCGTTGCTTACTAAGTAACGGGCAACACCACTACTCAATCCAAGGGCTGTGGTTAGAACCTTGTGGACGCTCTCACGAACAGGAAGGATAATGACTTCTCCCGAGCCGAAGCCGCCAAGGTAGGCACAAAACTCTTCCACGGTAGGACAAAGTTCTTGCTCGCCAAAACGGAACACATGGACCTCGGGATCCCAAAGACTCACAGCTGCCCTCAAGAGCTCAGGGCGAAGACGGATGTTGCGAAGGTACCTCATGGAGTAGAGGCCATGAGCTCGGAAGTTGAGCCAATCAACGCCCACCATTGAAGCTAGCCATGGATGGAGCGAACCGATGAGCGAAAGGGCCATTGGGAGGAAGAATAAAAAATGAGACTTGAAGCATTTGGAGGTGAACGGCTTGAATTTATAGGAAGGATCGAAGAGACAATTTCGACTTTCAAAGAGCCTTGGGTTTCAAAAGTGCAAATTTTCCACAAATCTTGCATAAGAAAAGGCTTGGTCATGGCATGGAAGCACAATACAAACATGCACTGGCTCTGAAACACCTTTGCACCAGTCAAACTTCAACCATCGTGCAATCTGTCTAGGGAAACAACAAAATGCAGACTGTCAGGAAGAAAATCCCGCTCGGCGTAGTAGACCCACGCATGGTGTATTGGATCCGGAAAGATCAACACGACATAGCTTTGATACCCCGCAAAGTCTTGAGAAATGACGCACGGCGTTCGAAAGAACGCGCGGCATACTACGTCTGCTTTTTTGCAGTTTTTGACAGCAAAGGAATGGAATGAATTCAAGACACCTCAAGGCATCGTCAACCATCAAAACACACTCCAACATGTATTTGGGACTTCGGGAGTGTTTCGTTTCAAATCAGCTCCCAAATCCAAGGTCGTAGTACAAAAAGTCAACGTAATCCTATTCTTAAGCCATGACGAGATGTCAAATCGCATCTCGGTTCATTTCAAGCCATTTCTTCGAGTCTCACAGGTCACTATGGTCAAAAGTGACTTGGTTTAGGCTTCAGTTCGAGTCCCGAGTCAAAATTCAAAGTTGTCACCTTTCAAAGTCAACTTTTTCCTAGTTTCCAAACATATTCCAAGCATAAGGTCAAATTTTCAGGTTACATACCGAGTTTCAAAGTCTGTCATAGTCACATTCAAGCCTGTGGTAGGGGCATTTATGTAAATTCTTGGGTGAAGCATCAATTTTTCCAAGTTCGATTAAATACTTCTTTGATTTCTACTTCTATGTCAATCGTTATAAACCACATATTGGACTCAGTTTTAAGATCCATGGCTAGGTGTACATTTTGGTAAGTGTCTTAGTCATTCCATTCTTGTTGAACAACAGCAATAAAAGAGATTGAATGGTAAGGACATTGAAAGAGCCACTTTTATACATAAATTTCTAGGCATCTATGAATTACAAAGAGGCTTGCAAGCTTGATGCACAAAATCCTATCTACCAAGGGTAAACAAGCACCCTACAAAAGGAAGCACACAGGCTCCATCAAAAGACAAAAGCAAAAGAGGAAACTCAGTCCTCATCCTTATCTCCATCCTCACCCTCCTCCTTGTCCTCCTCGGCGACCTCCTCCTCCGCCTCAGAGCTGACAACCTCTTGAGTATGAGTCACTTCGGGCACGATACTGCTAGAGGTATCCTCCAGATCAATGTCTGTAGGCTCCTCGGTCTCATCTGAAACGGCAAGAGGCTCCTCCTCGGTGTCGCCAGAGTGTCGCTGTCTCTTCGACGGACGCTCCTCCCGAGAGCCAGCAGAGGAAGCCTTTTGCATAGGCACGCAAATAGACTTCCTGAGTAGCCCCCGAGCGGCTCCTCCTCCAGCATGCAATAGCACAACATTCATAAAGGCATTCGTATCATAATCATGAGTAAGGATAAAGGTAGATGACTAAGATTCAAGTGGTTTACCATCGTCCCTCCAGCGCGAGTCAGTACCGGTGGGGAGTGGCCCATGGCATACTGCCGCACCAGCTGCTCCAGGCCCATTATGGCCGCTGCCATCTCCCTAGCGTATTCCGGAGTCACCTGTGCATTAAAAGGAAAAATCATAAAGTGCAGTGCCAATAGCAAATGTGTGAAGGAAACAAAAGTAAGTTATACCTGAGCAACGAACTCTGGAGGCTCGACTGAAGGACGTGGCACTTCCACCAGGCCAGGGACTCCCTGAGTGGTCAACACGTCCACCGCCCAGGAGAGTGCAGGCAACCTAGCCTCGCTCTGACCTGTGCCGTCACCGCGGCCTCTGCCACCTCTTCCTCCATCTCCTCTCCTTCCTCCCCTGCCTCTCTTACCACCTCCAACACCTTGCACCTGTCGTTGGGCCTCCGAGGCAGCACAAATCCCAAAGCCCTGCATCAGGTATTGAGCCTAGTACTCCGCGTAGTCAGCATCGGCCTGAAACAATGGCTTGAGCTGAGGGTCCGGCTGCGTGAACCACTCCACCTCTTCCAGCATATACTCACTCGTCGTCAGCACGAAAGGAGGGAGCGGCCCAGGGACTAACAAAGTTTCCAGCCTCAGTGACTGGCGTGATACTCGGTCGCCCAAGTATCACTGCCAGCCGTAAGGGGACTCCAAAAGCACCCTCCCTCTCGTCAACTCCCGGCTACAAGCCACGAACGGAACCTCAAAACGATCCCAAAAACGCCAGTGTACCTGCAATTTGAAGTATGCATCAGGAAATCAATCCAATGGAAATACACGGGTAACGTGAATTGAGAAGCCAAAGGAGCATAGATACTCGGTTGGGACACAGCTCATCCAAGTACAGTCGATAGGCATTCAGGTCACTCTTTCCCTTCTTCACTCCTCGATACTCCTTCGACCAATGAAGCGCCCGAGGGAGTATCATGTCGTCAGGACACGACGTCGTGGGAAGGTACATGTCTAGTACCTCGTATGTCCAAAGTTGCAAAGTTCGAAACGCCAAGAGTTACCACAAGTCATACAATGAATAAATGGAAAGCTAACTAAGCATTAAAAGTAGGAATTTCGAAGCATACCTCCCAGACTCGCCAATAGCCACTAAGGCTCTTCCCCGCCCCTCGTGAAAGAGACCCCATGAAGGCGTAGCATGCCTTTAAAGCCGCGCCTCCCCAGTCAAAGCGAGCGATCTCCCTGATATCCCTTAGGACCGACAAAAACGACAGATGTACCCGGTTGTGTCTGTTAGGAAACAGGGATGCACCAAGTACATACAACAAGGAGCACCTCGCCATCTGCTCCTCCTGGGCCTTGTCCATCGGTGGCTCCGTCCAAAACTCCAAAAGCTGGGCATATGTTGCGTCAGCCTACACCCCAGGAGACACCTCTGGAACTCAGGGTCCCTCCCTGCCATAACATCGTAAGGGATAGGGCCGCCTCTGACCCTCAACCCAGTAATCGCCGCAAAGTCCAACGGTGTCACTGTCATCTCGCTGAAAGAGAAGTGGAACGAGTTCGTCGTGTCCCAGCACCTCTCAGCTAGTGCCCTCACCACCTGGCGATCATTACTCGCCCTCGTCAACACACCGACGAACTCCCCAAAGCCTGCCACCCTGACCATCTCCTTCGAGGCCTCCGGGAGCCTCTCCCAAAACTTCGGCACATCGGCCGCACCCCCCGTAGCACGAGATTGTGATCGCATGTTACAACAAATCGATAATATTTAATAAATAGGCATGATACTCAAAGATAAGCATAATATTCAAAGGTATGGAATTGAAAGGCATGGCGCTTTGTATTGAAATATGAATATCAAAGTGTACCTCATCTCGGCGCAAGGACAAGTGCTGCTGTGGGTCCCTTAGAGCCAAAGCCTCGTCGTAGGCGGTCCTCTCTGGCCTATAGGCGTCCAGGAGCGAAGGCACCACCACATGCCGAAGTGGCATGTAGGACTCCTCGGTAAAAGGACGGTCCTTCCCCAAAACTGCGGTCGCCTCGTCCACCACGGTCCTCCGTGGGACCGAAACCTCCTCCTCCTCTACCTGTGGCCCCTCGACCGCTCCAGTCTCAAGCTCGGCCTGGAGCTCCTTCTCACGGGACTCGAGCAAAGCCTCCGCCAACCCAGGCATTGCTCGAAGAGTCTCTACTAAGTCCTCAAGGAATGCTGTCTCCAAAAAGTCCCCTACACCTATGGGCCATGACGACTCCGCACCCGCACCACTGCCTACAAACATCGCCGATGTCTCCTCCTCCTCCACCGGCTCATCCTCGACAACGAGGCCTTTCCCCAAGTCGGTTTGAGGCTCCCTATCGGGGGAAGCCTCTGTTTCCTCAGCTGCCCTCTTTGAACCACCGCCACCATGGGCCTCCGCGACCCCCTCCTCTAAACTAACCACGACATCCGATCGACCCATTGCCTCATCCTCACCTCGCGGTGCCATTACACCCGAACTCTCTGTGCTCTAGCCATAGCCGGCCAACACCCTATCCTCTCCGCTACCGCTATCGTCGCCCACCGTGGCTATCGCCACAGCCGTGGCCTCCTCGACCATGGCAACCACCATAGCCGAGTCCCCCATGAACTCCAGAACGTCCCCAATCGCCACGTCACTCTCTAAAGGGACCGGGAGTGGTGTAACCTCGACTTGTAGTGGTTGATCACCACCGGGCATCTCAATGTCATCCATAACCCAATGTGAGAGAGAAAGAGAACCGAGAGAGAGAGAGAACAAGGAGAGAGAGAGAACAGAGAGAGAGAGAGAGAGCTGAAAGCAAAAAGAGAGAGAGAGAGAGAGAGCGAAGAGAGAGTCGAGAGAGAGAGAAGGTGCAAGAGAGAGAGAATTCGAACGGAGTGAGGTGTATCGAATACGCCTCGATCGTATATACCTTTCTCTCGAACCGGCTCGTCCGGAATTACATTTGGACTGGGTTTTTAGCCCATAGTGCCGCACAACATTTCGAACAAACCGCGCGATGTATTGATCAGGCATACAGGGTATGTTGTTTCATTCTAACGTGCGTCTTTCCGAGAGCTACGCATGGTATTTTATCCTATTTTGACAGTTCGAATTCTAAACAGTTTCTCAACGTTTGAGGCTATGATCATTTGAATTCGTTGGAGTTTGTTCGAGAACAAAAAGCAGACTTAAATGATGACAAGAAACGAGGACTTTTCATTAATAAAACCCAGAGTAACCCCCCCCCCCCCGGGATTTTCATTACATTCGTTCAAAAAAAGAAAAGAAAAAGAAAACAACAAAAACCAAAAAGAAATCCTATTGCCCCTTTTTTCTTCGGCCTTCGGCCTTCGTTCTTCATCATCTTCAATCGCTCCCCTCGCTGGAAGCATCATTCCCTCCATCCGAACGATCATCAGACCCGTTCGGATTCCCCTTTGAGTCCTCCGCAGTCTCCTTCGACTCGTGCCTCGGCGCAAACTCGGGGTCGTGCTTGTCATCCAATTGATCGAAAGCGAAATCCTGGAGGTTGGAGACTGTGCGGCGGAGGGTATGGATTGTAGAAATCAATCACACAATTTGACGGTTCAGTTCTTCTATCTCCTCTCGGTAAAAGGCCATCTCGGCCTCAAGGGAAACCACTTGTTCCGCCAAGTCACCGTCTGCCATGCTTGGGCCTCGAGAAAGACTTGTTTTGAGAAGTATAGAAGGAATTTAAAGAGATTTGAGAGATTTTTCTTGGTGGTGCATGGAATGAGGCACCACCATGCTTTTAAGGAGGCTCCGATCATCGAAAGGGCACGCCTGTATTAATGGGCATCCTTAAACTAGCTGACTGTTCTCGAAAATCAAAGAGTTGCATGGGAAATTGAAATGCCGTGCGCCACAATGCTAAGCTACGTGGCGTTTTGGTTTTGCATGGGTAAAATCTTCTTCTCGGAAATTGATCAACCTAGCCACCAAAATCTCCTTGGGACTCAAATATTCCGGCCATTTTGCAGAAGAATCTATTAGAATGTTGTGCTTTGTTTAAAGGATTCTTTAATTTTTGTCCCCTGGGACTCGCAAAATTTTTTTGTCCCCCAAGGACTCACTATATTCACGTTCTTTTGCTATATTCGCCCTCCGAGGGCTCATCTCGAATTATCGTCTCGAATTTTGACCCCGAGGGCTCGTCTCGTCTCAATTTGCCTCCTGAAGGTTCGTCTCGAATTATCGTCTCAAATTTTCGCCCTCCGAGGGCTCGTCTTGAATTTTGCCCCCTCGAGGGCTCGTCTCGAATTATCGTCTTGAATTTTGCCCCTCGAGGGCTCGTCTCATCTCAATTTGCCTCTCGAAGGCTCCTCTCGAATTTTGCCCCCCGAGGGCTCGTCTCGTCTCGTCTCAATTTGCCTCCCGAAGGCTCGTCTCTAATTTTGCCCCCCTGAGCCCCGAGGGCTCGTCTCGCACACACACAGTTATTTCACAACACTCAGCACCATAGGCACTCAATCTTCTCAAGTTTATAGCATGATTTCACAATTTTGTCCCCTGGGACTCGTTTTACTTACATTGTCCTGATTGAACTACGTTGGTCTGATCCCTACACACAAGGTACGTAGGCAGCTTCACGAGCGCGACCACCATTGTCATTTGCTTGCATTTCAGTTTTCATTTTTTTTCGTCTCCGTTTAAAGGTCTTAGAGCAACGGATTAGGATGCCTATTCTTTAATTGTACTCGCACCAATCAATGGTGCCCGAGTTACGTTAAACAGGGACTACTGTAGATACCCCAATCCGGACCTCAGAGGATCTTTAAATATCTCGATGATGAAATAAAGGAAACAATACCTTCGAGAGCTTGGATAAAGGACCCCTTCAGCCCAAACCAAAAGCCCTGGATTGGACCTATAATACCGCACAGAACACTTCTACACCGCACGGCATAATAGAATTCATTATGCCGCATGAGGTCATGAGGTTAACCGCACGGCATTTTAGGTAAAGTTCTAACTGGCTCAGCTAGCTGTCGGCCACACCCACTTGAGTCACAGCTACAAGTTGGCTAAGCTGAAAAAGCACTTCTAGCCCGCCCAGAAAATACCTCCACCATTTGAATTCAAAATCCTTGGCACTTGCCTATAAATACACCCCTCCACTCAAGAGAAAGGGCATTGAACTCTCTTTCTCTCTCATAATGCTTTCACACCCACTCCTCACTTCCAAGTCTTGAGAAAGGTTGCTTTAAAAACATTTTCTGGGCTTCTCTTTTCTCAAAGTCCCCCATTTTTCTCCTCATCATTAAAAGTGAATCCTTTTACTCATTTTTAAGATCCCAACTACCTAATATACCCATCTATTACACGTATCCACACCTCTCTTCTTTCAACCGACCTCACCAACACTCATCCACCATCATCCGTCCTCATCCAAGCTCAAGATCAAAGGTAAAAACCAAGTTTCCTTGGGTTAGGCTCCGTTTTGACCCTGAGGGAGCTTCTCTTGCTGTCAGACTTAACCCTCCTTTGGTTAAGTTTTGACTTAAAAATCATTTTTAGAAAACAAAACAGCCACTGACCTGAAGGAACCACGCCGCGCGACGTTTCAATACGTTGCGCGGAGTAGTGTGTTCAGACGCACAACGTTTCATCAGCAACTGTTTTCTTGTTCAAACTGTTCGAATCAAAACCATCTTCCATAAGGCCTGTTTCTGTTGTTGAGGAAACCAGTCATCAGTGTTTTCAGAACAAGATTACATCTACAAGCCATGGCTCGTTTTATAAACAAGGTTTTCTTGACTATTTTAAGCGACCAAACGTACTAAAAGTTGTTTTACGCCCATGGCTTAAGGAAAAATGGTACTGTTTTGAAACTGGTCAGTGGCTGGATATTCTCTAATGTCTCTAAAGGAGTCACGCACGGGGTATCTGGAACACCGTATGCTGCTTCGAGTAGTTTGACAATAGAATAGGTAGACCGCACGGCATATCACAAGACCGTGCGTGGTTTTGGGATACTCCGTGTGATAATGGTTCTGATCTAGACAGTTTGCTATTAAGTTATTTTCATTCCATGATATCATGCTTCTATCACCCCCTGTACAGATGGCACCACGTGCACGCCAATGTGATATATTTTCCCACGTCCCTTCCCCTCTTACTTGCTCATTAAAGAGCTTTATTTTCTAAAAGATTCATGAAAACTTTCCCTTTTGAAAATGTTTAGTAGAGACCGGTTTCACTGGGCGAGTGGGGTGCTTTTCGACAAAACCTTCCCCATTCGTAACGTGGCTCCAGGACCCAAAGTCTCGACGTTTTTTGCTAGACCAAAAGCCTTTTCCAAAGCGAATCATCGGTTTCTCGGATCATCCATCTCAAAAATCCGGGTGGCGACTCTCTCGGGCGCGCGCTGGTCGGGGAGCCCACAAGTGCACATATTATTTTTGAGTTAGCCTTACTGCTTTGCCCTTGTCCCATAATGCTCTTTTTTCTTCCATTCCCATCTCTTTCTGCTTTTATACCTAGCTCTGTTATTTTCCCCACTTGCTGCCATTGCTGTTCCAGCCTTCTTCTCCATCAAAATAAGTGTACCATTAGAATTAAGAATTAGAGACTTCCATTTCAATGGAACTTAAAGTCTCCTGGTATGTTTGTTTCCTCCTGTAAAACTTTTTAAAATGTTTTAGGTCTCATTAACTGATGCCTTATACAAGCTACATTGAACTATAAGGCTAGGGCAATTTTTTCTAGTTTTAACAGGTAACTTAACAAACAAGAACGCTTGGCCAACTTTACTGTTGTCTCTGTATTATTATTTCTACTACTTTTATATTTGGATAGGAATGTTCTTTTGGAGTAGTTTCATGCACAACTTGACAGTATGGTGAAATTTTGGGCTTTGCTTTTGTTGTAAAGTCTAACTAGATATATCTCAATTACAAGAGCTTGCAGTCGCACCCATTATGATAGGCAGCTTATGCTCTTGTCATTTTGGCCTTTCAGTTTTTAAGCTCACGCAATAAACATATTGGTATGTTACAAACGAAGGAAAAAGTAGAAGCGCCATAAGTAAGCTTCATTTTAGTTACCCTGCTAGGACGTCTTTGCATTGTAGTGCCAGTACCCAAGATGGAATTGGAATCATTTTCCCCTTGGTTGCCATTTTAGTCTGTGCTGGTGGAACTCGGTCTGTGCGCATTTGTGGGCATTTTTTTTATCCTTGCCTTCTGCGTTTAGGGATAGGGGTTTTCTTTTGTTTTGTAGAAGGACTTCTAATGCATGGTGTGTGCTAAACTGATTTGCTAAGGGGCCCTGAAGGTGATCTGGAATATCAATGAGATGTTGAAGGCTCAGGCTGCCAGAGGTGGAGGACAAGAGAGCCTCAACAATGTGTCTAATGTCTTGGACACTGGATAGGGTACCTTCCTATATGTGGGAGATGGCCTGAGGTCCAGCCGGACTGAGGACCAAATGTGACTGTTTGCAACCAAGAACAATGTGTGTAATGTCTTGGACAATGGATAGGGTACCTTCCTATATGTGGAAGATGGCCTGAGGTCTAGCTGGACTTAGGACATGCGAAATGTCCTCAATGGCTTGTCATCTGAAGGTCGTAGGCCTATGAGGCCATAGGTTAGACCTATGAGGTCAGGCTAATAGGGAAGTGTGATATATTTGGACTGAAGCCCAATTTGTAGAGATTAGGTGTGTCGTGCCTGACATGGTGAAGGGTACAAACCTATTATGTCTATTTTGTAGTGTTAGTAATTTAGTTTAATCAACGGGTATTTGTAATATTAACGTGGGAAGATTAATAAGTATTTAATATCATGGAGCTCGTAATATAATTGAGATAAGGTCGGGAGTGGAATTATAATTCTGTAGTGGGGTGAATTATAATTAGTAAAATAAGAAAAGAATCCTGGTGGGATTAGGTTTTCTTATTTACACTAGGAGCCCAGACTTATTACTCCTAGGTCCCTATCGTAGCCCTATATATACACGTTATGCTCTCTAGGTCAGATTGACATTTTTCTATTATTCAGTAAATAGAGGCAGGTTTAGAGAGAGCAAACAGATCACGAAAGAGTCCACACTCGGTTCGTGTTCTAGGCATACAGGGAATACGATAGAAGATCGTAAGGTACCGTCGAGCAATATTTGTGGTTTATAGCAAGGCATGCTTTAACAAGTTCAACCAGTGTTCGTATCGCAGGGAGTTGAGGTAGAACCCTAATTCCGCCTTGTAGGGTTTTACAATTTTTGTTGTCTAATCTGTACGCGTCATTACTGGGTCTTGGGGATTCAGTTTTCCAACAGTGGTATCAGAGCCAGGTTATAATCGCACGTATGGATTAAACATGCCGTGTTGTTCGTAGATTATAGAGGGTAGAACGTAGAATTTTTGCAGCGTTCTTACCCAGCTATTATGGTCACATCTTTTTTTGTTCATTTTGTGTGATTGGATCCCATGATAATTTTTTTGTGGTTATTGTTATTTATTGGGTACCATAATTATTTTTCGTGATTGTAATAATTAATGTAGCATGTGTTATTTATTGGGTGCCACGATTATTTTTCGTGGTTGTAATAATTAATGTAGCATGTGAACTCCAATAGAGGCATAAGATCGATGTTTGTATGTTTCTTCGATTGTAATAGAATTCGATGGCTATTCAGAGATTGAAGATGGTAGATACAAAAGATACAAGTTGTTTGGCTCGCAACAGATTTTTTCCAGATTCGTAGGGTCTGATTGCAAGGCTATTTCGACCCAGTAAACATTGGAATTAGAAAGTCTGTTCTTCACAAAAGTTGTAGATAATTGAATTTCGAATCAAACCCAATTTGAATCACTTAAATTGGAGGTCGGATGAGAAAGATATGGCCAAAATATTGAAGGCTGTGCAGTTACGCGGGAATATGTCAAATCCGAATTTTCTCGCCTAAGCACGGTTGGATTTTGGTTTCCTTGATTGATTCAAATTATCTCAACCTTCCACACAAGTATAGCTGAAGAATTTCAAGTTCGGAAGGATTGCTTAAGGATTTCAAGTTTGGAAGGATTCCTTGTTGCTCAAGGATTGCATCTTTGACCATAATAGCTGGATTCTTTATCTTGTGTTTCCTTATTATTTGTATTTTCATATTGTTTGCATATGTGATAGTTTACCATATTGGGACAACATGGTAATATATGGCCTTTGACCTAGATCACATTTTTTGCAAAGTCGAAAATTTTGATAACCCTCACAATTATTATTTTTTAAATAACTAAGTGGGAGAGGGAGTTTATTTTTATAAATCCCACGGTCTCCATTACTAGCATGTAGATGACGTAATTAATTGTGTGTGATGGTTTTAGAACCTTCCCCCTCATCGGGAAAAATTAATTATGGCCTCATCGGTACAAATTTCCTTAAAGGATAGGTCTATGATAATTGTTGTGTGAATTACTTCTCCATCAGAGGTAATTCATAACAGAACAATGGGTCATGGGGCTAGGTAATGGTATACACTTAGCTATAAATAATAGTATCCTCACCATTTGAGTCACTATTATTATTTATAGAACCAAAGCTATATTGGCTATTTAATTTTGCTTGGCATGGTATAGTGTCTAGATAGTAAAATTAAAAAGTTGTGCCTATCTACACGAATGATAAAGAGTAGAGGACTTCCCATCGAGGCATGCTCTTCATGGTGTGTAGAGTTGCCAATGTTTTTCTTTTAACATATGGTAGATGGAACCAATAATAAAATGAAATTTAAAGTTTTATTGCATTTCATAATTGATTGTTATGTTATTGGATTCTCAGATTCAAAAAATAGGCTCTTTCAATCCACTCGCCATTATTCTCAAAGAAAATAAACTTAGTATCTAGAACTGCTTATGCCCGTTATCTCTTTGCGAATGCTTCATACTCTTTGCTTAAGATATCATTGAGCTGTCTTACAGGTTTTCGGGCCTCATGTGAGAAGTATTCACAATGTTTGTGAGTGTTCATTGCTGTAAACCCTTACGAGACTCCACTCGTCCTCTGGAGATTGCCTAGGGGTTCAAAAAGCTTGTTGCACATGCTAAGTGCAATCGTGAGTCCTACGAAAGTGGCGTAGTTAGACTTTCTATTATTTGCTTTCTTTGCTTGGGACTAGTAAAGTGTAAGTTGGGGGGGTGTGATAGGCACATAAATGTTCACATACGCGTCCCTTAATTTATCATTGCTAAGTCTATTTATTTTATTACTTGTTGTTTTAATGCTTAATTTTTGTGTTGTTGGTATTTGGAGGTTTTGATATTTTAGTGTGCTCTGCTTAGCTGCTTACCAAATTGAAAGAAACATGGATGGCGCCTCATGATTTTTCTCCTACGGTGCTGCTGCCTCGTGATATTGGAAGTGAATGGGTAGCAATAATTGGATGTGCACTTGATCTTGTAGGTGGGCCTAATAATTATTTGTAATATGGACTTAAGGTTGGGGCCCAAGGTTCAAACAATTGCTGTACATGGCTAAGTCAATTCTCGGCCCACGAGGGTTATTTATTTACACCCACGAGGATTATAAAAGGGCGGCAACGGTTTTGACTCCAAGGCTTGTTTGGATGCCACAATAGAAAGGGGTATTGTAATACACACCCTTCTAATACGTGGGCCTTCTTTTATGGCGTGGTTTGGCAAGCCAATAACCGGGGATATCTTAATACCCCCTCTTCCATAACCCCCCCCTCCCCGAATACCCCATAAGGGGGGCTTACACATGGCTAGGGTGGGAGTCGGCAATGTGGAATCCCCCCTTATAATATCCTCTCTCTCTTCCATTCAACTACAAAACAACATTATCCCTCTTTTTATATCTCATCCAAACTAAGTATTATTTAATCCTCCGTCACATCAATATAGACCTACCCTTCTTACATAATATCCCCTGCTATCCAATCCCTACTTCTTATATAATACCTCAAAATCTAATACCTCATCTAAATGAGCCCCCAGGGAATAATATATACAGGGGATTGACGAAGAACGGAGGCGACACTTTTTACAGGAAGAAAAAAGCACACTTTTTCGTAGGGTGACAGAGAACGAAAGCTGGTCTCCGAATATTAGTTTGCAGTTTTAAACTCACGTTTTTTTTGTCCTTCCAAATTTTCTTTTTTTTCCTTCAAGTTATTGAAGTTTTGTTCAGATCTCCATACTCCGGTAACTCATATTGATTTATGTTCTTTATTAAAATTGTTCGTTGGTATTCAATTAGCTGTTATCTTTTGTTTATTTATTTATTTTTATCTTGCGTAATAAAAGCATGATTAATTCTACGATTTTATTCATTTTATTTTTAATAATGAGTGAGTAGTTTTTTTGAGGTTTGGTCGATGGGTAAAGGTGCGCCGTGACCAAATTAGGATTCGTCTCGCAATTTTTCAGTACATTAATTTAATTAAATAATTTTAGTTGGTGAAAACTACGTCCGTTGGACGAATTCGAGGCATTGCCGGGACTCATGTGAGCGGAAATGGGGGACCAAAACCTGTTCGCTGCTGTGTACGGGACCGACAACCTTAGAATTCGCATCCTTCAGAGTTTCCAATTCTCCCTAAAATTTATCCGTTTTTAGAACCTTGAAAAGCGAGTGGATTCTGATTGGGTAGCGAGCGCCGGATTCCCTACGACCGTGCCTCTTTTTTTTTATCATTTGAGCAAGTTTTCTATTAGTATTAGTTAATTAATCAACTAAAAGACAATGGGTGGTTACCTAAGAGCTAATTTTAATACTACAACCCGAGGTTCCACAACACACACTTCACCATCCTTAGTGGATTCGACTCCAGTCTTACTGGATATTGTGTTACATCGGTCTCAGCCCTACGCTTGAAACAACCCATTATTTTAGGCTTAGAAATCGGTCAAGCATATGAGGGGTAGTAAATCAGGTGTCTAGAAGAAAGTCCCTACTAAGAAAATCGTGGAGGTGGTGAAGTTCAAATCCAGGACTCATAAAAGAGAGAAGCGAGAAGAGGGGAAGGGGAAGGGGAAGGGGAAGGGGAAGAGACTGTCGGTTGCTGCCAGAAAGGCCAAGGCGCTGAAGGTTGGAGGTGGTTCTTCAAAGCAAACTGGGAAAAAATGGAAGATGGAAAGCCGGACTCCACAGAGCGCCCGTTTTAATAAGAGAAAACCAAGATATCCAAATAGGGTTTACGCGTGATAAATGTTCTAGAAAAGGACTTGGCTCAGATAGGCTTTTTAAATTAACGCTGGGAGGATTAGGTGTTATTGGCAGCTATTGTATTCTTCCGTTGCAAGGAAAAAAGTTGATGAAATTTTATCAAAGTTCTGTATGTTTGGAAGTATTCATGATCTAGGTTGCCTTTCAGTTGCTGAAATCGATTACTTTGCTTGGGATAATGAAGTCCTTAGCATAAACTTCTGAATGCTCCTCACTCAATTTCCGTAAACTCTTTACTCTTTAATCACACACACACATATGAAGAGAAAATCTTTTTCATGGCGGTCATCCAAAAGTATTTTGGACGGTCCGCTTTTCTCCGGATAAGTTTCATTAACATCCGGCCCGTCCAGAACACTTATAGACGGCCGCGATTGATTATTGTTGTAAAGAAGTTGTTCACGGCTGAGCCATGAATAAGTCTCTCATATAGTCATTCCCTAGGGAAAAACTATGGTGTCTATCCTCCATTTGGGGACACCGTAATTTTGGCATAACCGGATCATTACAAGCATAATCAAAACCAGTGATATGCACAACCAAAGCCTTACAAGACATAACCCCAAAATTTAGGAGTTATGCCTTGTAAGGCCTTGATTATACATATAACTGGTTGTCTAGTTTTGGTTATGCTTGTAATGGTCCGGTTATGCCACAATTACGATGTCTCCAAATGGAGGGCTTTTAATAGAACTACTATAATTGGTCTGATCATCATAGTACCTAGACCACAACATTACACCTCCATATTTCTTAGAACCTTGAATCGCCGGAAGCACAATAGAAGTGAGATCAGAAACAGGAATGAATCCGCTTCCAGCTGCTTGACGAGCAGCCGACAATCCTAGAAATATTTTGGTTGCCGGAATAGAGGTCCACTGGTTCCACGCGTCTTTGAGATTGGCAACATTTCCGGAGACATATTGGCAAGGAGGGTGGCTGTAGAATTGAACCCATACGTAGTCAAAAAGACCTGTTTGAAGGGCACCTCCGATCCAAGCATCTGGGAATGGGCACTGTGGAGCTGCGATTAAGTAAACTTTCTTGCCTAGGCTGCTATATCCAGAAAGGTACCTGTAAGGATTCAAAATTTTGATTCGATGAGTTGGTTTGGCAAGAAAAGAACGACTACAATCCAAAAACTTTTGCAGATGGTATGAAAACAATACTGATTTCACAGAAAAAAAAAAAAACTTCGAAAAGAGAGAAGGGAATTGAACCAGAAAGAGTTATTTAATACTTGTCTAAATGTTTTAATGCCAAGTAATTATTGTTAATCAAACATATATATTTATCGTGGGTTCTTAATTTCTTATCCACAGCCTGACTTTTTTTCTTTCTTCCAGGATCGGATCTTGTCTGCTGAACGAAAGGAATAGAGATGATTCACTCACTTCATAAAGGATGTCTAGTGTCGCCAAATAAATTTTATATCCATCTTGACACTTTTTTTTGCTATTGTGTCATCAGTTTTTGAAGTGTTCCACTATATTCTCATTAATTTCATTGGAAACATTGAACTCTTTATTATTCCTCTGGTATTTTGTTTTGGTTTCCCAAGAGAATGGTAATGTTAATTAGGGGCATTTTGAAAAAAGTAAATGGAAATTTTGTTCCTTGGATTCAAGTTCATCCCAGTGTTGGTTCGTTACTCCCTCAATATCAAAATCGATCTCGTCCAGAACAGCCGAACCAAGAGGTCGAGACGAGGATTGTCCCCTCAAGAGGTTCCAGAGGTAAGTCGCGACCTGTCTTGCATCCTCAGAGGAGGCAAGGTAGTAGCTTCCCGCCCCTCCTCTGAGAGAAAGAATCACCTTGGCTCCGCTTGCTTGACACGAACCGATGTCTGAGCTAAGACCGGTGCAGGCATTGCTATAGGGGTCGCAGTGGCCAGCAAGATCGATCATCGGGGTTTGACCATTGCCAAACGTTGCTAGAAAAGATAAGAGCACGAACTTGTTGTTCCCTGTAGCACAAGTTAGTGCCAATTAAGGTGCCTTCGTTTCCAGGTTGACCCCAATATATGGCCATTCCTCCAGCATTAGAACCCACCAGTAGTAGTAGAAGCATTACCAAGGGGAGAATCACCTGTCCAGCTATTTTCTTCAATGCCATGTTATTTGGGATTGGTTTTGATTTTCTTTCTTAATCGTAGATCTTACAGCCGCGTATGTGTTGCGTTCATGTCCAACCATGCTTGGGGAGGCATGCTATTTATATGGTTAAGGGTGGCTTAATGGTGGTCTTTATATGTTTGGTTAAATTAATTGCATTTTTTAAGAGAAGGATGATTAGTATGTGAACCAAAGAATACATCAACCCCTATAATAAAGTATGCCTAGCTATTTTTGAAGAGAAAGATGAGTATAGTATATGAACCAAAGAATACATCAACCCCTTTGATAAATTACTAGCGCGATGCCGACGCGCTACGTGCGTCGATGTGACATTGTAACTTGTTGGAACGTGGTTACAAAAGCGAGAAGATTGTATTTAACAAATTTTAGGTATTCATTTTCTAGAAATATGTAGTTATTGTCAAAGGAAACAAATGTTTGTCAACTAAAAGCCTAATGCGAAACAAGATTGTTCTGCTAATTTAGTTTAAACTATTGGGAACCAGAATTATGCTAACCACATGGAGGATTTATATCATCTACCATTTCAGCATATATTTTGCATGTAATATTCCCATTGTGTATGTAAATCAGACAGATGTTTACTCTGAAAGGGAAGAGACATACGTTTTGAGTAAAGCCAAACCCTTCTCTTTTCCAAGCTGTCCAACATGAGCTATCAATGGTTTATTACGGTCATCACTACTGATTCAGAATAATTCATTTATTTGGATTCTGAACTTTGAAAATGTTTTCTTGATCAGTTGGCATAAACTGTACAGAGATGAAATGATTCAATTATCTTAAATAATAACAGCATGAATAAACAGAATGAATAAAGGACGATGATCCAAAATATCTAATGATATCCTGATTTTTAGCATTTAGACTAATATGTTTTAAAAATCAACGTTTTTGGTTATTTGGCTCAGGAAAAATAATCAATTTTATTGACAAGGGAAGTGTGAAAATTTAAGATTGATAGCAAAGCGACGATCATGACTATTAATATTGACAAATTTGTACCAGCCACCAGTGTTATTGACCTTATCATATTTTACATGCTGAACAATACTAACAAATGGTGTAGTGAGAACTATCACCGTTGGTTAAACAAATAATGATACGAAGTAATATATGTTAATGAAATATAAAAGGGAGAATCAAAAGATTATGCTAGCATTCCGTTCTTGTTTGAGATTGATAATAGGATAAGTGTGTGTACTATATGGCTGTTCAGTACTTGAACGAAAAGTCACTTACAAAATACAGGCCAATATAGTTATTATAAGATCCCATTTAGTATATTACAAAATAGCTACAAAATCTTACAAGGTACCAAAAGTGTCGGATTCATTCATGCCATCATTACGTTCTTCATTGATGTAATGTTCTGCCAATTCTGCATAGTATTCGGCCTCAAGCTTCGAGAATTCTTTCTCAAACTCATGGTCAACAATTGAATGGCATTCTTGTACTAAATCCAACACAAATTCTTTGAAACTAATATTCTTAATTTCTGAAGGCATCTTTGAATTAAGTGCTCTCAGACGTCGCATGAACTCAACAACTTGTTCTTTGAATATGTCCAATGGAATTGTTGGTTTGCTCAAAACTGATTCACTGGAATTTTGGTTGTTTTGTAACGCCCCGAATTTTGGGTACGTTAAATAAGTAATTTTATTGAAAAATAAACTGAGTCGGGCTCTTTATTACAACAAAACTTAAAAGAAGTACTTTTATTACAAACGGGAGGGAACTAAGGTTCCTAACTACTGCTCCGCTTGTTCTTCCATCACAGCTAGCTCCTCGGCTCCGAAGGCCTCCAAAGTATAAAGCTCGCCCTGCTCATCTATGAAATCTGACACATTATACCAGCGTCGCCACCGATATAATATGCCAGGGTCACCAAAAAGGCAACACCGTGAGCTACAACGCTCAATAGGAAATACTTACCCACCAACCTTACAACAGTAAAACATTTACAACAACACTAGCAATCACACATCCACATTTGTTAATCATCTAACGTGGGTGTCCAAGATTTCCGTGTTTCTCCTACGCGACTCATCGTAGACCGTGTCAACATTTTCACATACAAATCAACCTTTCAAAATCATTTGTTTAACTCACCCAACCTCGGTTCCGCCGCGCTGGTCTCCCGAGTATCCTCACAATGGTTCCGCCGCGCCGGGTTCCCATTGGCACACAATTGCATTGGCTCCGTACCGCGGATAACCTTATCTACTTTAAATAAATGATCAATGTTACTTCCTAATGAACTTATATTTAGAGTTAGGGTACAAAACTACTTTATACTTGGGATAATAGATAAGGATAACTACCGTTCTTCTTGGCGGTGGTTGGCTACAAAGATTTGGTCGTTGGTTTTGAAATTCGGCGGCGTAACGGCGTCGGTTTGCTTCGAAAGGAAAAGAGATGTACTTTCTTTTCCTAGAAACAACTTACTAACTTTAACTAAGCTATTTTAAAGATCTAGAAGTGTAACAACTCCGATTTTTCGTTCAATAAAAATCTCGTTGTTATTTGAAATTTCTTAATTTCTCTTAATTGCTCGTTGATTTTCTTATTTGATTCCTTGTTGTTTGTATTTAAGCAATCGAACGCCTTATTATCATAATCCTCGACTAGAAACCCTAATCGCACTTTGGACCCTCAAGGATCGCTTCTTGACTTATATGCCCTACTTAGCAAGCCTAGTTAGCTTCTAACCGGCTCGATGGAGTAACCAAACTAGGAAGTCACCTAGTTACGTTTCCCTAACCGTAGATGGACCATTTTGCCCATCTTGAACCTTTTGAACCTTTTGAACCCTAGACTAGAAAGGATTTAATTGTTTTCTTTTATTGTTTTAGTTTTATTCTTTATCCATTGGACGATAAATGTTAGGGGAATTATTATCCATTGGATAAAAGAAACCCATTTCTTTATATTAAAAGGGATTTTGAAAGATTTAAAAAAAGTACTATGATTGACATTTATAATTATTTTGAAAAGTACTTTTCGATTAATTTACTAATAAAAGTACCCAAGTAACTATGGACCATTGGATAATAACCATTAGGGTAATCTTTACCCATTGGACAAAAGCCTTTTCTTTATTTTATTTGGTAAGTACATATATATATATATCACATGTGTATTTCCAAAAAAGTACATGTAGTCTTTTCCAAAAACTTAGTTTAGTATTTAAAGTACCTGTACCTTATTATCCTTTGGATAATAACCGTTAGGGATGTTATTATCCATTGGGTAATAGGCTCATCTTTCAAACAAAGTACTTAACCCATTAAAATAATATTTTGTTAAGATTCCCGGGAGTACAAAAGTACATTATTATATTAATTAAAGTACGGTACCTTTTTTATTGGTTTAAAGGGTGAATCTTGACCCTTAAAGACTAAATTGCCCTTTTGTACAAAAGTACCTATTGTTTATTTGTATTCTTACATGTTTGTACATACATATATATACATATGTAGCTAGTACATGAGAGAGAGAGAGAGAGAGAGAGAGAGAGAGAGAGAGAGAGAGCCGTGAGGGAGAGAGAGGAGAGAGGCCGAGAGAGAGAAAGAGGGAGAGGGAGAGAGAGAGAAGGAAAGAAGAAGGAAGAAGAGGATGGATTTGATGTGTACTTGACCTTGGTCTTCCAAAGTACTTCAAAATCCTTGGTGATTTCTTTTCCTAGCCAAATCTTAACCCCATTAACCTCCATTGTACAACTTTCAATTGTTTAAGCCATGAATCTTGTACCAATGTCTCCTCCATTGCAACATATCTTCCAAGAATCCCATCCAAGGACTAACCTAGCCATGCAAGCCTACCAAAGTTAGCTTCCAACCTTTCAATCAACCTTGACATGTGAAATAAAGTGAGACTTAGAGAGAGAGAGAGAGAGGGGCCGGCCAAGAGGGAGAGAGGGAGAGCCCTTGCCTATAAATAGAAGCTCATTCCAAGCTTAAACTCACACCTTCAACCATTGCTCTCACTTCTCTCTAGAAATTCCAAAAGTTCTTGCTTTCAAAGTTCTAGTTTTCTAGTGTTCTTGAGTGTTCTTGAGAGAAACCACCAAACCACCTCCCAAAACCACCGTTAGATCTTTTAAAGTAGCTTAGTTAGTTAGAAAGTTGTTTCTAGGAAAAGAAAGTACAACTCTTTTCCTTTCGAAGCAAAACCGACGCCGTTACGCCGCCGAAATCCAAAACCGACGACCAAATCTTCTTAGCCGACTACTACCGCCAAGAAGCACGGTAGGATTTCTTAACTTCCATCCCGGTAGAAATTCCTTATCCCTATTCCTAAGTAATAAGTAGTTTTGTATCATAACTCTAAAATAAGTTCATTTGAAAGTAACTTTGATCATTAAGCTTATGTAGATAAGGTTATCTTTGTTTAAGGATGTATGAGATGCATGATGTTGTTATTGTGATTCAAGCATGTTATGTGGTCAAGAGTTGGATAATATTGTTGTATTCATTTTTTTGAAATTTATAAATGCTCGTTTATGTGGAAAGTCCTACACCACGGAGTCTATGTATGTAACGTGACACGAAAACCAAGAGAATAGAGACATGGCACCTAGGGTGTGTTAACGAAGATAAAAATGTGTATCCGAGGGAAGAAATATTTTGAAACTACATAATGACCGGTTTTGGGTGCATTATGTGAGTTGTGTGTGTGTATGCCAATGGGAACCCGGCGCGGCGGAACCATTGTGAGGATACTCGGGAACCCGGCGCGGCGGAACCGAGGTTGGGTGTGTGCTTCGTTATCCGCGGTACGGAGCCAATGCGGTTGTGTGCCAATGGGAACCCGGCGCGGCGGAACCATTGTGAGGATACTCGGGAAACCGGCGCGGCGGAACCGAGGTTGGGTGAGTTAAAAAAGAGTTTTTGGGTAAAAAGGAAAGAGAAGTAATAACTTGGTCTACGATGAGTCTAAGTAATGAACACAACGTTAGTCAAGTAAGGAATGTGGATTTGAATACTTGTTGGACTAAATGCATGATCTAAGTGGAATTGTTGTTATTATGTTCTTACGTTCATAAGTTAAGGGTTAGAGGGTTTGGATAGTTCTATTGAGCTTTTTGGCTCACGGTGTTGCCTTTTTGGTGACCCTGGCATATTATACCGGTGGCGACGCGGGTATAATATGTCAGATCTCATAGATGAGCAGGGCGAGCTTTACACCTTGGAAGCCTTCGGAGCCGAGGAGCTAGCTGTGATGGAAGAACAAGCGGAGCTGTAGTTAGGAACCTTAGTTTTCTTCCGCTTGTAACAAAAGTACTCCTTTTCATGTTTTTGTTGTAATAAAAGAGCCAGACTCAGTTTTTATTTCAATAAAATGTTTTATTTAACGTACCCAAAATTCGGGGCGTTACAAGAAGTGGTTTTG
Source organism: Rhododendron vialii (assembly GCF_030253575.1). NCBI lineage: Eukaryota > Viridiplantae > Streptophyta > Magnoliopsida > Ericales > Ericaceae > Rhododendron > Rhododendron vialii. The sequence continues at coordinate 14,236,609 of NC_080567.1, read as the reverse complement.
AAAGTGGTTTGGTGGTTTTGCTCAAGAACTCAAGAAAACTAGAACTTTGGAAGCAAGAACACTTAAAATTTTTAGAGAGAAGAAAGAGCAAAGCTTGAAGGTGTGAGTTTGAAGCTTGGAATGGCTTCTATTTATAGGCCAAGACCCTCCTTTCTCTCTCTCTAGCCGATTCTCTCTCTCTCTCTCTCACTTTTCTTTCACTTGTCATGGTGGATTGATAGGTTGATGGGTGAAGTTAAGGCCTGCTTGCACACTAACCACCTAGTTTTAGGCTTGCATGGCTAGTTTAGTACATTGGATGGGATTTTGGAAGATTTGTTGGAAGGAAAGGAGACAATGGTACAAGATTTGGTGTTTAAAGAATAATTGAAGGACAAAAGGTGATGGATTTGGAAGATATTCAACCCAAGAGTTGAAAAGGTGAAAGAACAACAAGGTACAAGTCCCATCTTCTTCTTCTTCCTTCCTCCTTCCCTCTTTCTCTCTCTCTCTCCCCCTCTTTCTCCCTCTCTCTCTCAGCCTCTCTCCTCTCTCTCTCGACCTCTCTCTCCTCTCTCTCTCTCTCTCATCCACATATATATGCATATATATATATATGTACTATAAAGACTAATACTAATAATATATAAGTAAGTACCTAAGTACAAGATTCTAGGGTTTAAAAGGTCAAGGTTCTTCCATAAAACTAATACAAAAGGTACTAGTACTTAATTAATATAATAGTGTACTTTGTACTCTCGGGAATCTTAATAAAAGATTAGTTTAATAGGACTAGTACTTAGTTGGCAAGACTACCCTATGGACTAATAGATAATAAATCCTCTAATAGTTAACGACCAATGAGTAATAAAGGACGAGTACTTTAAATAATAAATTAAGCCTTATAAAAAGACTACATGTCCTTTTGCATGAGGCAATAACATATATGTATATATATTTGTACTTATCAAGATATAATATTTAGAAAGACTATTGTCCAATGGGTAAAGATTACCCTAACAGTTATTGTCCAATGGTTAATGGTTACTAGGGAACTTTTTAAAGTAAAATAATCAAAAAGTACTTTAAAGCAAATTATAAAAGTCTTTGCTCAAATCTTTCATTGAATCTTTTTAATATAAAGAATTGGGTTTCTATTATCCAATGGATAATAGTTCCCCTAACTTTTATCGTCCAAAGGATAAAGAATAAAATCAAAACAATAAAAGAAATAATTAAACAATTTCTAGTCTAGGGTTTGAAAAGGTTCAAAAGGTTCAAGATGGGCAAAATGGTCCATCTATGGTTAGGGAAATGTAACTAGGTGGCTTCCTAGTTTGGTTTCTCCAACAAGCCGGTTAGAAGCTAACTAGACTTGCTAAGTAGGACTTAAAAATCAAGAAACGATCCTTGATGGGCTAAAGTGTAATTACGACAAGTTATGGAAATTTAAAAGGAAATATTAAAAGCAATCTAAGTAATTAAAAGAAAAATTCAAATATTTAACGAAATTTTTATTGACTGAAAATCAGGGCCGTTACAATCTATCCCCCTTAAAACAATTTCGTCCCCGAAATTGGCACGCGCTAGGTTTCGAATGGGTGAGGGGTAAGGTTAAGAAACGAATGAAACACCAAGGACGGTTTGGCACTACACAGCTAATGCTTAGAGGCTTCGGCAGGTACTAGAAGTACAGCGTTTCAGGCATCCCTCATAATCCTCTGCATGTTTGTTTTATCGAATCACCTTCTTTTACAAGACGGAGGTTGAGTTGGTTCAGCCGTCGAACGACTCGCCATGTAGTACACTCTTGATGACGTTTCCATCCAACGCCAAATGCAAAACTTCTAGCAAATCATTATGCGGACTAGTATCCCACAAGCGTTCCCAGTACATCCTTGTTGAACCCTCCTGCTTCTCAATATTAAAACTATTTCCAAAAATAGGAAACAATGGGTTCATAATCGTAAGGCATGAGTATTCCATCCTCATTCCGGGAATAAACGGATTTCAGCAGGCAATCCTTGCGGTACTCTATGAACTCGGATATTATGAACGAAGGCAGTGAAAGAACCTATGCAGTCTCAGAAAGATAAACATTCCTAACCTCTCACAGTCGAAGCGTGCCTTCTTTCTTCTTCTCAAACAATGCCGGTGCTTCCCATGGTGACGTACTCGGCCTTGTAAATCCTTTGTACATCAGCTCCTTCGATTGGGTCTTGAGCTCCTTGAGTTCAGCAGGGCCATTTGGTATGGCGTCATAGAAATTGGTGCCGTTCCTGGTTGAAGTTCTATAGAGAAGTCTATTTCTCTCTGGGGTGGTAAGCCAGGAAGTTCCTTAAGGAGAACATCGGCGTATTTGCACACGACGCGTGGAAATCCCACTTCCATTCTATTGGCTTCTTCCAATTGAAGGCCGGCTAGCCATCCAAACGGTTAATCCTGCCACTTCGGTCTTTCCATCACCAAACTCGCTGTCTGTCTATCCCCCTTAAAAGAAAACGAGTCCTTCCTAGGGTAGGTATATGCTGTCACTAACTTCTGATGGCAGTCTATGACCGCTTGACGTGCAAATAGCCAGTCCACCCTCAGAATTACGTCGAAAGCTGCCATGTCGATGACTCTAAGATCGCAGCTTAGGCGCAGGGTGGCCACTTCTTGTTCGCACCCCTTACACATTAGACTAACAACTATACTCTCCCCAAACGGTGATGTTTCTATCATTCCCGTACTTAGGGGTTCTGTTTCTAGTACTAGTGTAGTTACGCAGGCAGGAGATATAAAGGAATCCGATGCACCAGAGTCTAACAAGGCTTGTGCGCAGATACTATAATAGCAGCGTACCTTGGATCACGGAGGGATCCTGCTCTTGTTCCTCAGTCTACAGCACAAAGATACGCCCTCCAGTGCCTTGCTGGAATCCCATGGGCTGCTATTCCTTGCTTTGCCCATTCTGCTGCTGCGATAGGCCCTCAGAGTTTTGCTTCACAAAACCAGCTTGTCCAACTTGCTGAGCTTTCTGATTCCCAAGGTTCCCATTCCTCCTCTTTTGAGGCTGCAGGCAGTTGTGCCTAATGTGACCCATAGCATGACAGTTGTAACACTGAACTGTTGCTATGTCTTGACCACCTCTCTGTGGTTCATCACGCCTTGGCGTAGCAGTCTTCTAGGGTTGGTTGTTTTGAGTCAGATTAAAGGATTTGGTAGGGTAAGGTCCATGGTTGCTATTGGATGGTTGGGTTCAGATTGGTCCACCGGCGTTGCCTGTCGCCTTCCTCCATCGAGTTTTGAAGTCAGCCTCCTCGCTTTCCAGGTGGAGAGCACACTAAACCACACCATTATAGGTGGTAAAGGCTTGTGCCACTACGGCCCTTCGAGCGGTAGTCAGCCCCCACTCGAATCTTCTTGCCTTCTTGTCTTCGGTTGCCATAGCGGTTGGGGCGTAACGGGATAGCTCTTTAAATTTGGCCGTGTACTGGGTCACAGTCATCGTTCCTTGTTTCAGGTTCATAAATTCCTGCTCCTTGGCTAGGCGAAGGGGTGTAGGGAAGTATTTGTCGAGGAATAGGGTTTCAAACTCGGCAAATGTGATGGTGGCTTCGGCATGGGTGGCTTCCACTAACTCCCACCAGTAGCGGGCTTCTCCCTTCAGCTGGTAAGTGGTTAAGGCCACACGGTCTCCGTTCTGGGTAATCTCCAAGGTGTCCAGGATCACCTTAGTTTCTTTCACCCAGGCTTTAGCCATGGTAGGGTTAGGATCTCCGTTAAAGGTCAGGGGTCGGCGCTTGCAAAATTCATTCATTGCCCGGGTTTGGGTCATTGGTCCATCATCGCGATTTTGGTTATGGCGGTTAGCGTTCAAGGCAGTTACAAGTGCTTGCATGATTTGTGCTAGGTCGGGGTTGGGATTAGGGTTAGAGGAGTCACCGGTCTCATATCCTATTCCGCTGCATCGGTTCACCATCTACGAGTGGAAATTGAAAGGGGGAGGTTTAGTCTACCGAATCGATTTCCCTTTTGTAAAAGGCACTTCCTACTAAGGGTCAAATAGTATGCAACGGTACTCTTTTAAAAATAAAGCATGTTTTTCATAGATAAGAACATCATACAACATAAGCAAAATTCTCCATAGATAAGCAGAAAGATACAATCATAGGCATAGAGTTCTACTATAAGGCAAGTAGAGACACGAGATTTTTCCTAACACAAGTTGAAAACGATCCTAATCCTTAACATCCTACATCCCGAAGGATTACAATTGCTCCTAGGTCGGCCTCAGATATGCCTAATTGGCGTCCTCTGCTTTTGGGGTCTCGTCCTCTTCGAGATTCTCTTCACCTAATAGGTTTTCCTCCTCGGTCACCTCATTGGCGTCCTTATCACCTTCGACTTCTTCCTCCGTAACTCCAACCTCAAAGTTCTCCATCGGGGGTAAAACACCGAAATACTCATGGAAAGCAGACAGGATAGGAAACATTTCCGAAAACCAAGGGTCCTCCTCCACGGGAATAGGGGTATACTGCTGCACCCTCATGAAATCTCGTTTTTCAGCGAGTACAGCAGCAATAAAGTCGGGATTCTCCCCTAGTTGAGTTGTCATAGCTTCTATGGCGTCCTTGAGTTGGCGAGCTCCAACCAATAGGTTAACTAGGTGGTTCATCTACAAGGAAAGGTTTCAACCTCAATTAGTAACAGAGTTTCATTAACTCTAAAGAAAACTCTTGAGTTTCTAAGTCCCACATTCGATCCTTGATTTAAGTCATCATCCAATTGTTCGGGAATTCCCAGCTCGGCCGTACTGCCAATTTTTGTGCCTTGCTTCAATCCGAAGATTGTTTTGACAGAATTCCACCCAATTTGGGACGGTAAACTTAAACTCAATTCACGTTTGTGCAACAGTCAAACTTATCTAGTGGTTCTACCCATTCTACCCATGGCCGAGGTTTTGAACCTAAAGCTTTGATACCAAGTTGTAATGTCCCGAATTTTGGGTACGTTAAATAAGTAATTTTATTGAAAAATAAACTGAGTCGGGCTCTTTATTACAACAAAACTTAAAAGAAGTACTTTTATTACAAACGGGAGGGAACTAAGGTTCCTAACTACTGCTCCGCTTGTTCTTCCATCACAGCTAGCTCCTCGGCTCCGAAGGCCTCCAAAGTATAAAGCTCGCCCTGCTCATCTATGAAATCTGACACATTATACCAGCGTCGCCACCGATATAATATGCCAGGGTCACCAAAAAGGCAACATCGTGAGCTACAACGCTCAATAGGAAATACTTACCCACCAACCTTACAACAGTAAAACATTTACAACAACACTAGCAATCACACATCCACATTTGTTAATCATCTAACGTGGGTGTCCAAGATTTCCGTGTTTCTCCTACGCGACTCATCGTAGACCGTGTCAACATTTTCACATACAAATCAACCTTTCAAAATCATTTGTTTAACTCACCCAACCTCGGTTCCGCCGCGCTAGTCTCCCGAGTATCCTCACAATGGTTCCGCCGCGCCGGGTTCCCATTGGCACACAATTGCATTGGCTCCGTACCACGGATAACCAAGCCATACCTCACCATGGTTCCGCCGGTCTGGGTTCCCATGGGAACGCACACAACCTCACAATGGTTCCGCTATTCCGGATCTCCATTGGAACACACACAACCTCACAATGGTTCCGCTTTTCCTGGATTCCCATTGGAACACACAACCTCACAATGGTTCCGCTTTTCCCGGATTCCCATTGGAACACACACAACCTCACAATGGTTCCGCTTTCCCGGATTCCCATTGGAACACACACACCCAACTCACATTATGCCACCAAAACCGGTCATAATGTAGTTTCAAAAATATTTCCTTCCTCGGAAAACATTTCCTTTCATTAACCACACCCTAGGTGCCATGTTTCTACTTTCTCGATTTTCGTGTCTCGTTTTCATGCATTGACTCTGCGGTAGGACTTTTCACATAAACAAGCATTTATCGAAACTCAAAATGAAACCATCAAGATCGTCCAATTCTAAACTACTTAACATGTTTGAATCATCAATAACGAACATTATGCATTTCATACGTTCCCAACAAAAGATAACCTTATCTACTTTAAATAAATGATCAAAGTTACTTCTTAATGAACTTATATTTAGAGTTAGGGTACAAAACTACTTTATACTTGGGATAGTAGATAAGGATAACAACCGTTCTTCTTGGCGGTAGTCGGCTACAAAGATTTGGTCGTCGGTTTTGAAATTCGGCGGCGTAACAGCGTCGGTTTGCTTCGAAAGGAAAAGAGATGTACTTTCTTTTCGTAGAAACAACTTACTAACTTTAACTAAGCTACTTTAAAGATCTAGAAGTGGTTTTGAAAGTGGTTTGGTGGTTTTGCTCAAGAACTCAAGAAAACTAGAACTTTGGAAGCAAGAACACTTAAAATTTCTAGAGAGAAGGAAGAGCAAAGCTTGAAGGTGTGAGTTTGAAGCTTGGAATGGCTTCTATTTATAGGCCAAGACCCTCCTCTCTCTCTCTCTAGCCGATTCTCTCTCTCTCTCTCTCTCTCTCTCTCTCTCTCTCTCTCACTTTTCTTTCACTTGTCATGGTGGATTGATAGGTTGATGGGTGAAGTTAAAGCCTGCTTGCACACTAACCACCTAGTTTTAGGCTTGCATGGCTAGTTTAGTACATTGGATGGAATTTTGGAAGATTTGTTGGAAGAAAAGGAGACAATGGTACAAGATTTGGTGTTTAAAGAATAATTGAAGGACAAAAGGTGATGGATTTGGAAGATATTCAACCCAAGAGTTGAAAAGGTGAAAGAACAACAAGGTACAAGTCCCATCTTCTTCTTCTTCCTTCCTCCTTCCCTCTCTCTCTCTCTCCCTCTTTCTCCCTCTCTCTCTCGGCCTCTCTCTCCTCTCTCTCTCTCTCTCTCTCTCATCCACATATATATGCATATATATATATATGTGTACTATAAAGACTAATACTAATAATATATAAGTAAGTACCTACGTACAAGATTCTAGGGTTTAAAAGGTCAAGATTCTTCCATAAAACTAATACAAAAGGTACTAGTACTTAATTAATATAATAGTGTACTTTATACTCTCGGGAATCTTAATAAAAGATTAGTTTAATAGGACTAGTACTTAGTTGGCAAGACTACCCTATGGACCAATGGATAATAAATCTCCTAATAGTTAATGACCAATGAGTAATAAAGGACGAGTACTTTAAATAATAAATTAAGCCTTATAAAAAGACTACATGTCCTTTTGCATGAGGCAATAACATATATGTATATATATATATATATATATATATGTACTTATCAAGATATAATATTTAGAAAGGCTATTGTCCAATGGGTAAAGATTATGCTAACGGTTATTGTCCAATGGTTAATGGTTACTAGGGAACTTTTTAAAGTAAAATAATCAAAAAGTACTTTAAAGCAAATTATAAAAGTCTTTGCTCAGATCTTTCATTGAATCTTTTTAATATAAAGAATTGGGTTTCTATTATCCAATGGATAATAGTTCCCCTAACTTTTATCGTCCAAAGGATAAAGAATAAAATCAAAACAATAAAAGAAATAATTAAACAATTTCTAGTCTAGGGTTTGAAAAGGTTCAAAAGGTTCAAGATGGGCAAAATGGTCCATCTATGGTTAGGGAAATGTAACTAGGTGGCTTCCTAGTTTGGTTTCTCCAACAAGCCGGTTAGAAGCTAACTAGACTTGCTAAGTAGAACTTAAAAACCAAGAAACGATCCTTGAAGGGCTAAAGTGTAATTACGACAAGTTATGGAAATTTAAAAGGAAATATTAAAAGCAATCTAAGTAATTAAAAGAAAAATTCAAATATTTAACGAAATTTTTATTGACTGAAAATCAGGGCCGTTACATGTTTGGTGCCGCAATAAAACCATGTGAATCTTGATCACTTGGAGGTGAATCAAATGCCTTATCGTCCTTTTTTAACACAAGAGGCGAACTTGCTGCCTTCATTTGAACTTTGATCTTTAAATTAACCAAAAAGTTCATCATAAGTAATTAGCTAATAATTTGTAAACAGTAACGAATGTTATGTAAATATATAGCATGTAGAAACGTTGTTGTATAATAACTCTTCGATAGATCAATTAAACGAGGGTATTAATATGAACAACGTGCAAAGTGAACAGATGGGTAATCCTAGAATTGTTCCAATCGAGTACTGTAAAGAATTGATAATGATGAAGCAGCGGGTTCCTGTAGAAATCAAGGGTTTTGTTGAAGAGCAAAGGAGCGATCGATTTATGTTTAAGCAATATGGGAAGAACAACTAATCTATTCCAAGATCTTTCAAAGTATTGTTTTGGAAATTACCTAAAGGGTTTGTGTCGCAGGTGTTTGCGTTGTGTTGAAGAAGGAACTTTATTTTCGAGTTTCTGATCGCCCTTTGTCGAAGCATGCGTCTGCTGGTTTTGTGTTGTCAACGTCGCCCATGCGTTTGTTTAGAGTGGTTTTATATCGAGATGCAGTAATGATTCCCACACATATGTTTTTGCACATATCTTGCACATACATTTTGGTGGGGCCCATGTCCGGGTCTCATAAAATGATCTGAACCGCTCATCTTTTTTTAAATATTTTCTGGAGGGTTGTTGTGAAAAATCAGCTTCAACGGATTTCGGTAAGGGCTTTCTCCGAAATCATAGAACGAATCATTATGTTTTATCCTACGAATTTTGATAAAGCCCTTCTGATATCCATTGGAGCTCATTTTTTGCAGCAACCCTCCAAAAAATATTTTTAAAAAGATGAGCAGTTCGGATCATTTTGTGGAACCCCGATATGGGCCCCACAAAAATGTATGTGCAAAAACATATGTGTACGTAGCATGGTTGATGATTAAGGTGTCTTATATACTTGACGTTGTATTCATAATTGTTCAGTTACTTTATTTTGGGCACAAAATCGAAGTACAACAAAAATCAACCATTCGAAATTTGGAATTGAATATTGTCGTAGAAATACTAAAAGAAGTTAAATTCTTTTCATTGGTGGTGGGAAGCATTTGATTTATTTTACCACTTTGGATAACTTGTTTTTGCTCTAAGTTTTTGTTTGGGTTGTCTTTTACACTAATGAATTTGTTGATTTTTCTGGGCTGCCTTATGGATTCTTCCAAAAAGGTTAAAATCACAAGTTATCCTTATAATGTATTTTTATGGCTGTTGAAAAAAAAAAAGTAGAATCTAATATCGGTCAACGTTGTTTCAATATTGATAGTTTTTTTTCTTTTTTTTTTTATCCTCTTTTTTTTTTTTTTTCAGAATTTGAGATTGGTAAGGTTTATATTAGAATTTGTATGGTGTTTCAAAATTTATAGAGTGCTCCACGAATTTTGAAGTACTCTACAAATTTTGAAATAGGCTTTACCAATATTTGATTATGCCAAAAAAATTACTGGAAGCCATAAGAATGCATTTTAATAATAATTTGCCATAGAAAAGATTTTTGTAAGACTTGTAATGAATGGGCGTCGAAAAAATTGCTGAGTGTAAAACACGAACCACACAAGTCTTTAAAACAAAAAGACAGTGTGCAATTGCCAAACTCAGAACGGCAACGTTTTAAGGTTGATTAAAGAGTAGCAGCTTCCCCAACTGTTCAACTTTAAATTCCATGACATTGTACTTCGACGCCTCTAAAAAAACCCTTGTTCTAAAAATACAATACTTACTTTCCTTCCTTTTTGTCCTCGTTAGGGTGCCATTACCAGCATAAAGCCCTATTCTACGCGATAGGTGTTGCCGTCAAAGAAAGGTTTCGTTGTTTCATCGTATGCTATCGATTGGTATGTCAAACGATGCCTACACGCCGACATGTGTGTTAAATCAATTTCTACTATAGTCGAGTTGTTTATTCGTTCTTTTTGTAAATCTTTATGATTTTAGTATTAGTTTTCTGTATTAATATTGATTTTTGCATCTTGGTTGCTGCTCTGTCTAGTCGGATCCACTTATTGTACTTGTTATTGTTTGTTTGAAAATCAAAATTTATACATTTATTGTATCCGTTATTGTTGTTTTGAAAATCGGCTTTGAACCGTGTATATTTCACGCTTCAATTTCGTTATCTTTTCTATTGCGTATGAGTTTTGTGGGCATCGTGCCCTTGGAATTTCCGGATTCCAAAATGCAAGGGCCCAGATTGAGGGAGCGCGAGCGGGGAAGCAAGCGCTCACAAAAATACAGAGTCGCCACTCGGGTTTGAAGGTTCGACACCCAAGGAACCGTATTTCGAAGCACTTGCCGCACTGTTTGATTTGAAAAAGCAAGGAACCAGTCCGTCATAACCATATCGGGGTTCGGGAGCCAGTTACGAGAGGGAAAGGGTTTTATGGCACCCCTCTCGCCCAATCCGGAGATCAGTCTCTACTTAGGCATTTGCGAAAATGTTTGTTTGCGATTCTGTTTGATTAATCAATTTTTTAGCCAATTAGGGCGAGGGAACAGTTAATCGGGGATTAAAACTGTAACATGTTTGCAGGATGTGATAGATAGCATGCATGGATGAGCAGTTAGTATAGGATGAGAACAGACTGCTGTGGGAGTTTAAACAAACTGGGAGGCCCCTGTTTTGGAGTGACGTGCGTAGGAAGAAACCAGCATGCACTGAACGAGTCACTGCATGTTGTTTACTCATGCGCGCATAACTCCAAGACACGCGCGCACCAGTGAGCTCAAACCCACAGCTCTTATTCTCAAACCATCTAGGCTCTGGAAGGACCAGTGCACACCCTAGACAAACCACGCAGTGTATAGGCAACATAATATACAGTTTAAAGGTTGTAAAGCCCTACAAATTAATAAAACACCCCATAAACAGTGTGGGGACAAAATAATGACCTAAAACTAAGCTACCCGTGCAAGGCCACTCACTGGTCAGAGGCATACTATCGCACGACAGAGCCAGCCTGGCGCGCGAGGATGCGCCCTGGCGCTCTATCGCGCGACGGAGTGAGTCTGGCGCGCGATGGTGCGCCCTGGCGCACTGTCGCGCGATGGAGCCAATCTGGCGCGCGATGATGCGCCCTGGCGCGGACCAGTGTTTGGTTTACACATTTCTGGGTTCTGGACTGGTCCAGAATGATCCCAGGGGTACTCCAAAAACAGAAGACATGCAAATTGAACTACGGCTAGCAACTTCTAACAAAGAAAAGCAGTAAACTGGTTTTTAACATGCTTAACAGTGATCTATATACAAAATAAAGTATGAAACAGTAGGACACCAATCCCCACGCGGTCCATCGCATGCAGCACCGGAGTGTCACGCGAGAGAGTGGGACCATCGCGCGCTGATTCCTACCATGACGATTTTTGAAACCTTGCCAGCTTTAGGACCAGAACTGGTATTGATTACCAGCCTTGGCCCTGCCAGCCCCCCTCAGGGATCAGAACAGAAAACAGAACAAAGGTAAGCTATACCTTCGGTTTTTGAGTTTGAAAGGTGTTGAGCTTTGATGTGTTTGAGGCTTGATTGAGGTGTTTGAAAAGGTTGAGGTGGAAGAACAAGCTTTGTTCTTGGATGGTTGAAGTGTGAAAATGGAGGATTGTGAGTGTAATCCTTCTTTGGGCTTAAAATTTGGTAACCCTTTGAAAGAATAACCATGAGGGGTATATATAGGGGGAGATGGTGGATCTGGTTGGTGCCAGGAAAGGAGTTCAGTCAGTCCACGAGGCTGGCTGAGAGTTGCATTGGTGGCCAACTGTCCTCCTTCAGAAAGGTTGGTGGTAGGTTGGACCGTCGCTCGACGGAGTCAGTCTGTCGCGCGATGGTGCGCCCTAGCGCTCTGTCGCGCGATGGAGTGAGTCAGGCGCACGATGGTTGTGCCCTGGCGCACATCAGTAGGGTTTTTGGCTTTTGAAGTGGCTTAGGCTAGGTTAGGTTCAAGGGTTTTGCAAACACTCAAAGCTCAAACACGCTATCATTCCTGGGTGTTCTTGATCCATTTCATCATCGGGGAATCAAAAACCGTAAGTAAACTAATCTAGAAGCCCAGATTGGGGTGTCTACAAGTTTGTTTCGATATTTGATTGATGATTATTTCATTGTAAAACTGTTGTTGAACAACCGACAATCTTATAGTAAAACCTAAAAGGAAAGTTTTATGAAACGAGGTTCTATGGTGCATGGTATGAAAGAGGAAGTGGTTTGTGGCATTCATTCAAAAAGTTGTTCGATGGTTGAACTATTGTTGTTGTTTGTTTGATTGATATGAGTCTTAATGGTACTTTTAGTTGACGCGTGAATGGTTAGGGTTATCTCTAAGATGTCCGGAATCCCGAAGTCTAAATTTGTCAGTTCATTTTGGTAAACCCTTTTGTATCTTATGTTCGCTTGTCGAGTCTCATTCGTGTTGGTGCATATTTCATCACATTTTCAGATAACTTGAGTATAGATTTCTCTACTGGATTAGTGTAGCTCAACCTATCATTTTCAGGTAAAAAGAAAGGAAGTCGGCATGGCATGCATCTCGTGCTTGTTGTTCATGTGTCTCGAAGGTTTAAAGGGGGAGTTAAATTTGCATTTTATTTGAAAGTAGTATTCGGAAGAATGAATAATGTAAAACTGTAATATTATTTTGGTATTGATAACTTGGGGCTTCAAGTCAAGCTTGTATCTTTTAAATTTAACTTTGAGAACTGGGAATACTATGTCATTTGGGTATTATTGGTACTTCAATATTGATTGTATTTATTGAAAATGATTATTATTTATGTTGAAAATCGAGGGCATGACAATATGTTTGAAAAATTGGAACAACGGTGCAAATCATACGTTGAATTTCATGCTACGAATCCATGAATGATCGCTACTAAAATATTTTGTCTGTGTTATATTAGATAGGTAGTCTGCATCGTAGTCTATTTTACATGCTTCTTTTGTGCATTTTATTTTGTCTAAAACGCATTCTTAACCTACAAAATTGTTGGATTTGTAACCATTTTGTTGCAAAGATAGAATGAGCCATCTTTTGATAGGGGTTCGGTCCGCGAAATAGGTATCTTGTAGTCAACTAAAATTTTTGTAACGGGTAGTCAGCATGCGTAGGATAGTTGTTAAGAAAGTGAGAAGCTATGTCATCAACTACGGACTTTGTGTAAAATCTCCCCATACTTGAAAGTTGAAGTCCCAAGAACCCAATTTGCTGAGCAACCTTCGTAATAGAGGAGTCACTTTTGGAATGAATAATATATTTTACTGCTGATGACCTCAGAATGAAGTTAGCAACAGGTAATTTCAGGAGTGTTGAGTGCTTCTCTACTTGCAGGTCAATTAACTTGTTGCATGTTGAATACAAGCTACCAAGCAAGGGAGTAATTTCCTGAAGTGATTATGAATATCATGCAAGATATCTTTCTGAATGAAAAAATCTTCTAACCCCACACTAAATTCTTGAGAAAACAAATGTTTCATAAGCAAAGGTTGTAAAGCGTTAAAGAACTTCAAGACTTCATTTGGGCCCTTCTAAGTCCAATATATCAAAAGAATCCCATAAAAACATGATTAAGCTTATTATGCAGTCTATAGGCCTTTAAATTACAAATTAGGAACCAAACTCAATAGGAAAAAATTAAATGAATGTTCTGATGTTTACCATTGCAGTAAGCCAACAATACAACAACGAATGAATGTTTTGATGTTTACCATTGCAGCAAGCCAACAATACAACAACGAGACAGCATAACCCAAAATACACAAGTCCGATTTCACACCTTTATCTTATCTATGCATTTTTGTACATGTATATAATATATTATTTACACATGTATATAACCGGTATGGTTGCAACTAGTTTTTAAAAAACAACTGAAACTGAACCAGTTTAAGAAGAATAACATTTTTAAAACCATAATTAAATTGAAATTATTGAAGTTGTTTAAGAAATTCAGTTGAATCCAGTTTTTCTGGTTCAGACTATTTTTCCAATCCTCGCAAACAGGTCCACTTGAAACAATGATGCATGCCGTTCATGTAGTCCTTATTGAAGCTATTTGTAATGAGCAGTGTGACAAGTACAAGAGGAAGTTTGGGAAGGATCCAGGTTTGAGAGTTTGGAAATGAATAGGGTGAATAACAATAGATTTAGAGCTGTCTCCAAGATGTGAACTAATAGTGAGTACTTTTGAGAATTAGGATAGATTCTGCTGTCATAAATAACAGCACGAGCATATTTAGCAATCTACACCATTTATTATTGATGAACTCTGATTGACTGGCGGGTAATTGACCCTTTTATGGTGGTTATTGTGCCTTTGAAATAAACGATCAAGGCATTAATATAGCTAATAATCTAAGCAGAGATGGAAAGAATCACAAAATCAAGTTATATTGCAATTGTTCAATATGTCAGAACTGGCAAATTTGTGATCCAATTTATTTCTCTGAGGAAGCATGCATAATAGATTACTAAAAACTATATAACGTAGTCTAGTGTTGATCATGGAGAAAAGCCAATATTGTGATTATAGTATGCAAAAAAGCTGGAAGCATTCCTTTGTAGAATTATGCAACTGATGCTAAGTGTGATACTATGATATGGTATTGTCTATTTGTACGAACCTCTAGGTATCACAGATAAAAACATTACGAAGATACTCTTGAGACCTGGAAGATTTTAAGTTTGTCTAACGAGCCACTTGATATGTCCAGGAGTGTGATTGTTAGCACACTTGGTGGCAGTTATGTAAACACAGTATACTGATTGGTGGGAGAATGGTAATGCTGATTATGGAATAACAGGTCTGTTATACCGTGAGATTTTAGAATGCAATTTAATATTATTAATGTATGGTGTGCTCAGTGCCGGTATTTTAAAAAGGACAAAGAATGTACATGGTTTTTGTGGATATTTACATGCTCAACAAGATAGCGAGAATTCTTTGGTAATGTTACCGGTGGATTGGTTTCGTTCTCCCAAAGGTAAATCTATTTGTCTAGTACAGTTTGGCAGGGCAGTGAAGGTTGTGACATGGAATTTGTTTGCTGAGAATCTATAGAAGATCTTCTACTTTGAATTTCTGGCTCGGTTTATTAGTGTTTGTTTTGTATAACATACGTGTATGGGTATTTCTGCACATTACTGGAGCTATAATTACTGTTTAACTGTTTTGATTTTGCCCATTTACTCGATACGGTGAGTTCTATGGTTGACTACACCACCGACTCTACACATAATCGAAGAATATACTGGCATTTAGTGCAAGAACGTTTGTTTGTTGGTCAGCAATGGGTGTTATAAAGGGGAACACCTATATTTTTATGGAACTTCACTTTGTTTCACTGCACTATGGTAAGTAAATAAATAACTATTGCTTGCAAAACATATGGAAGAAAACTGTAGTCATCTAAGTTTTTTTACTTCCCAAGACATTCTAATCTATTTTTGCATCACAGGTTCGTAATTTTGGTTGTTACAGTAATTACACGTTGCTAATGTCCAATTACCTTTCTGAAGCTTCTCTTTAGATTGGGGGGGGGGGGGGGGGGGGGGGGGGGGGGGATTAAATGCCTCTTTCAACTACATGTTATTGGTAGTTTTCTTGGTGTTTAGAAGACAAGTATTGTATGTTGATATCATACCTATACCTCTCATTTTCCTGAGTGAACTTAAGCTACATTTTGTTTTTTATGCGAGCTCAACTTGCTCCACATATGCTCACAGTTACCTATTTCATAACCATCACTATAACAACTAACCATAAATAATATCTCAATAACTCATTAGCTCTCTAAACAAGTAAAAATATTATGCAAGTAAACTCATAACATATACGTTATTTTTCTCATTGTCATACTCAATATTAGTCATACTTCATAGTATTTAGTTCATGCATGTAAAATTTAACACATAATCCATACAGTTCAAGTAGAAATATATTAACCATTCGTCTTGTAATTAACCAAAAGTAGCAAATAGATATGGTATTCCAAGATAAAGATGGCAGTGATTTGTTTAGTCATTGTAATGGTGCTTAACCGAATAGTTATGTTAGAAGTAGTTAAGTATTTGTATACACAACCAACAAGATTAAAGTTGCTAGACATTTACCATCCATTCTTATCTCCAAGAGCTTGCAATTTGATACTACAATTTTTCAAGCACGTGGATTATAATTTACATGAAGTGATTTCAATACCAGGGATAAATTTTCTCGCCTCCATCACCGTCGAAAACAATGACTTTTACCAGTAGTTCCTTGGTCACCAATATTGCGATGAAATCACCAATAAACAACTCTAGCTCACCAATGAAATCCACAAGAGCCTCTCTGTTCATTGCTCCATCAATAACAGGAATTGTCCATTCGTGTTGTTTCAAGGCAAATACAATTTGTTGCTCGCCATTGTGCTCAAAGAATGGTTCAAGATGCTTGTGGAAGTCCTGTTGAATGACGATATTAAGTAACTATTTATGTCAAATTGCTATCACTGCATTTACCTTAAATATGTAAGATATATTTTAGATTTCCATACCTTAAGGATATCGTCCTTGATATTGCAGCCAATGGTGAATTCACCAATTGTTGTACAGTCAAACCATACTGTTGGGAAGCATGAAGTTTGAAGCACGACTATTACAAGCATGGAAAAGCAAAGAAATTAAACTCAAATGTTCATATACAGTTTTAAAATCTCGTGATGAATAGGTAACAAGAAATTTACCAGGCAAATGATAGAATGGTGCAGGCAGAGCATTTTGGTTGAGGTACATGCTAAACACGCTAGTATGTTCCTTGTTAAAAATCATAACCTCAAAAATACATTTGGTCTCACTTGCAAAGACTATCTGATAACCATTGATTAGGTGATTCTCCATACAAAACTCTTCCCACCCTACGCCAAACCTGCGCTCTGTTATTTGAATAGGCCACACCCTGACTTGATTCTTAAGCACAATCCATGTAGAGACCCGTAAAATTTTAATTATTGAAATTGCTTGTTAAATGTTTAATTGAGAAATTGTGGTTAGTTGGTGGCTAATTAAATTGGGGATTGAAGTGATAGAATGGAAACATGAAGGAGTGTGTGTGTGATTTGATGATATATGGGTATATAAGGGGAGTGTGAGGTGTAGGAGATAAAAATATATCCATATATATCTCTCTCTCTCATCCGTTCTCTCCCTCTCTCCACCGATCTCTTTCTCTCCTCTCCTCTCACTCAAAACACCATTCAATCACTCAAGAACTCCAAGAATCAACCTCCCTTCAGCCTTTTATTCACGTTCTTGAGCTCGGAAATCCTTGGGTCAAGCTTGAATCGAAGGTTTGAAGTTTAAAGAGGCTAGGGCTTGCTCAAATCTCGTAGATCTTGGTGTTCGTCGCGAGGTTGGAACTTCTTTACCTCTTTTATGTGTTTATATGTTGGTTTGGTGTAAGAATCGGGCTTGAATCGTCTCCCTTCGCTTATTTTGAAAGCTGTCGAAACCTGCAGAAAATCGCCCAAAATCGCCTAGGGATCGGTCCCTCCCCTCTCTAGAAATTCTGCTCGTCTTCTAGGTTTCAGCCCAACTTCGAACGGCCATAACTTCTTCGTCCGATGTCCGTTTCATGCAAATTTTATATCGATTCGAAGGTCTTGAAGTTAGCTTTTCATTGCCACCAAAATACCTAAAGACTCTAAGTAAAAAAAAAGTTATGACTATTAGAGTGTGGGTGTGTTAGTCTCCCAACATCCGGTGGCTACTCCTATGATTCTTGTTTTGTCATTATGACTTCCTATGATTAGTGAATGTTATTTATGACTCGTTGGCCTTCCGTTAGTAAAGAATGAATAATAGTTTACTTGGTTAAAATGTCAATAAGATGCAATTTGCGAATGAATGATTGCTTGTGAATGTTTGTGGCATATTTGTGATATTGTTGGCATGTCGTGACATATTTCATGAATGAATGAGGTTGTGAAAAAGCTTTAACTTGTATGTTGTGTGAGGAAATAGTTGTTTGGGTCGGTGGTCGATTTAGGAAGTCTTGTAACGCAAGGGGTGGTAATATGAAGACTTAGATGGTCTCGTAGGGCAAGGGGTGGTAATACGGTGACCTTAGGTGTTGGTGTGCATCGTAATGCTAGGGGTGGTAATACGGTAACTCTCGTGGTGTTATACGGCAACGCAAGGGGTGGAAATGCCGATGGTGGAGGTATGGGACAGTGAGTCGTGTCAAAGTTGTTACTTGCTTGAGTATTGTGAACCTTATGGCTTAATGTGATTATAGCATATCTTAGAATGATCGCCTTGAATGTTTGGCACATCCTTGAGTCGATTGTATTTCGTCGTTGAGCTATATCCTCTTGTTTACCTTCTCTTGCCCTTATCATCACATTTGCATATAAGATTGGTAAAGATTTTCCTATTGGGCTAGTGTAGTTCAACCTAGTCTTTCTTTTCAGGTTCGTATGCCGGGCAATAGATTGCATGCTATGGTGTGCTTGGACACGAAGATTTTTGGAAGCTAATTTGATTTAGTTACTTACTCATCTTGTAATAGACTTACTTTTGGTTAAAGATGGCTTTGTAACTAATTAATCTAGAAATTCTATTGACTAAATCATTTGTAACTATTAGCTCGTCCGTACTTGTACTTAATCTCATTTTGAGGCCGGTGTGCCAATGTTGTATATTTCCTTAAACTTGGGGACTTGATTTGTATGTGATCATGTGGGAACTTGCTTTTGGGTGTTACTTATTTAATGCGATGTCTTATTTCTGAAAAATATTATTTAATTATCTTAAAAATCGTGGGCGTGACAATCCAAGTAATATTACCATCCACTCGCAACACATCTCTTAATGCGTCTGGAATTCTTAAATTCTGAGTGCGACAAATTATAACAAATATTTAAACAACAAAAAATAATCAAATCACTGAAATCCAATACAGCGTTTGAAATTTTACCTCATTGGTGAATGAAATATCATCAGTAATCCGCATAAAGAACCAGCAAGGTTGCGACACTGTTGTGATTTAGCAAGGGAATTGGTAGTTCAATAATTTAATTTTGTGGCATCGTTTGCAGATTACAACAGTATTCTATTTTAAAGAAGGGAAGATATGTATTTACTTTCTAACAGTTGTTCAACAAATGAGTTATATTGCAGTTTGGCTAGTCTTGGAAATCCTGCTCAAATATCCATTCGTTTGGGCTACTGCCATGCAGATAACTGTATTGTTCGGTGAAGTCGTCGCATGCTCTGTATCTTGCTAGATTTGTGTTTCGATTGGTCACTGTTGCGATTGGTTCGGCGTGTCCAAAAATATTGACCAAATAAAAAGATTATTTTAGTATCGTTGTAGACATCCGTGGTCTCTACGTACCTACATCGCACAAAGGGGGTGCACCTGGTCATCTGTGCATGTAGATGTTCTGAACATTATGAACTCTTACAGAATTTGTGATTTGATGATCAGAATAAAAATTATGCATTGCCAAATTTATGGATTATATAGGAAGGAAGATAATGAAGTTTTACCTTGTTAAGTAATGGTAATCGGACGATAGAAGTGCTTTTCTATGTTGCTCCGTGTAAAGTGGAGGCTACTGGGCTTTGTGCGATATTGAAGCTCTAAACTATGGAGAAAAATCACAGAGACGTTTGAGGGGGGATTTTGGTATACGAAAAGCTGTGGCGATCATGGGGTTATGGAGTAAGTGATTGGTTTGTCAATACGGCATAATTACCTTTAGTTTATTCTTGGCCAAGCGCGAAAACCAATGTCGTCCAAGAGTATTTACACAAGTGTAACTGAAGACTATTCATCTTGCTAGTACTGTTCACCTACGTAGAGGATGTTCATTTACGGTTTGTTAGGCCTCTTTTGCCTAAACAAGCCAATTGGTTTTTTTGAGTAGATCTTTATTCAATTTTTTGTTAACTTGTTAATTTCCTGTAAATTTTTAGGAAATTATTGCAGCGTCATCCTGAAACAAAATTTTTAAAATTCAAAATTACAATATTTTTTTTATAAGCACTAAAATAAGCCAATAATATAATTTTTTGGTCTTTATTCATCCAAAATTGGATTTGGATCAAAACTCACAACTTTTTGGATTCGTTTGGTCATGGTGATGCAATAATTTCCATAAAATTGATGAAAAATTAAGAAATACAAATAAAATTTCGATGACGGGGAAAAAATAAGCTAGTTTGTTTATTTAGATGAATAGCGTCCTAAATGCTTGAATTTTAATTATCATTTAGTTCTTGATAAAAAATTAATTTTAGACGTGTGTGATTTCAATTGCTAATCTTGCACTATTAATCAATTATTGTACTTATTTCATATTGGGTAGAGTTGAGGATGGTTCGAATTGGTTCAGTTTTAGATTAAACCAAGAATTAAATCAATTCCTATGGATTATGAATTTAGAGATAAACCAATTCACAAAAGCCATATAACCAAACCAATATAAACTATTAAAATACAGTTCGGTTTCGATTTTAAACCATGTTTTGCTTTGAATAAAACTATCATGTTCAAAGAAATATTTAAAGTAATTAAAATTATAAAGATAAATTAAAAGAAAACTTATATTAAAACCAATTTTAATGAAATTAGTAAATCACACTGATATTGACTAACTACTTAAGAGTAGAGAACCAACAATTGCCTAAAATCTTAAACTAATAAAATCAAATATTTAAAATCAATAATGAGTTTGTTATACAATAGAAGTTTAGTTTAAATTATTATAGCAGGAAAGGAATACTAAATACTATAGGCAATTTAATAGGATCAATAAATTAGCAAAATATTTAACTAAGGTTCTCAAGTTTATCTGTCGAAGCATAATAAAATAATATGGAGTATATATTTATATGTTTCAAATCAGTTGTAACCATAACCGTGAACGTAAATCTCCAAACAAATCGATACAACATGGTTTCTAATTTTTTTTAAACCATGACGAAACCATACAACTAAAAAACCAAACAAAAATAACTAATACATCAACATAAATTATATATTACCATCTTCTATTAAAAAAACAACTTGAAGGTATTCAAGTACATAGAAAGATTGCAAAAAACACTTCAAACACATTAAAGACGTACTCAACCAGGAACTCATTGGCAATACCCTTAAAACTTACCTTTTTTCTACTGGTTCTTCACCATATATGCAACATTTTCTCGGAAATATTTTCTTACACATTCACAATTGTTCATGTACTATAGTATATACTGATTGACAAAACTGTCCTCAAAATTCGATAGGCAAAGTAGTGTCTCCTGAACAAACAGATGAATGACAAATTATGCTGCAATTAAACCAAGCATTAAAAAACATCTACATGCTATAGTATCTAGTCAAACATTACCTTCATTGTAGAGACGCATAAATTTCTTTATTTAATTTTAATGTTAGTAGTTGAGGAAAAGGGGTGGAAATGATGTGAATGTGGTGGTTAAATGTGCAAAGGCTTGGAAAATATGGGTGTTAGTGTAATATAGTGCATGTGTGTATATGTGTGTGCCTGGAGAGAAAATCCCATTTTCATCCTCCTTTTCCATCTCTCGGTCTCTCTATCTTCTCTCGGCTCTCTCTATCTCTCACACTCCCTCACCTAAAAACTCATCTCCAAATTCAAAACCCACAACAATCAACCTCTACTCCACCTTCTACTTGCGTATTGGAGCTCGTATCTCGTTGGATAGAGCTCGGTTCAATGTATTTGGTTCGGTTTGGATTTCGGAAGCTAGGGCTTGCTCAATCACTTTGATTTCGATTTGGATACTCAGGGTTGGGAATTCTAACTCTCTTTATATGTTATTTGAGTGTTTTTGTGCCTTATTTGAGCTTGTATTGTTCATTAGTGGGATAAGATCAAAATCTGAAATTCCTGTCAAAAAAATCACCCAAATTGATACTCTTCCTATCAGTAGGAACTTTTCACCTACTGGTAGGACAAGTGAGAAATTCTTCATAAGCAGCTCAAACGTACTGCAGCAGCTTAAAATACTCATTCTTCTACCGGTAGGCCAAGTGCAAGATTGTTTCATGCAGAATGTTGGCCCATCTATTTCTTGTTCACCTACCGGTAGGTCAAGTGCCGAATCCTTCTCTTTTAGCGGTAGGACTCATGCACTTACCTGTAGGCACAGTGTCTATGAGCTGTTTTTCCTACATGCTTGATCGATTTCCTAGTCCTAAATTAATGGGTTGCCCCAAGCGTAGGGCGGAGATCGACGCAGCATAATATCCGGTAAGTCCGGAGTCGAATCCACAGAGACGGTGATGTGTGCTGACTAAAAATTCGAGTAGTAGAATTAAAATTAGCTCTTAGGTAGCTACCCCTTGTTGTTTTGTTTGAGATTAACTAAAACTTAAGAAAAATAACTTTTCTTTTCAAATAATTAAAAAGAGGTACAGTCGTAGGGTTCATAGCACTCGTAACCAGTCCAGATCAACCTGCTCAATTTGGTATTCTTAAAAATGTTCAATTTTGGATTGAAAAGATACCCCGCAAGATGCGAAACCTTAGGGTCGCCGTATACCCATGCGCAGCGGAGAATGGGTTTTGGACCCCCATTCCCCCGTTCACAAGGGCTCCGACAATGCCCAGATTCGTCCGCGGGAAGTATTTTTCCAATCTTAAATCATTTTTACATTGTTTGATAAAAAGAGCAGTACCCGAACTGATCACGGCGTGCTAATCACCCCGCGACCCTACCTATATCACTACTCACTAATCATTATGTGATAAACAAAAGAAACCCTAAATTGAAACATGATTCTATTACGCAAGATGAAAAATAAACAAAAAAATAACAACTAATTAAATACCAATGAATAACTTTAATAAAGAACAGAAATCAATACGAGTTACCGGTGTGCGGAGATCTGAACAAAACTTAAAAGAGAAAAAACAAAGCTTCGAAGAAATCAATACTGTAAAATAAAGGTCGGAGTGTGTACTGAAAATACAGTGGGAGAAATTGCAGCCCTGTTCTTTCTTTAACCCTCGATCGCTGCTTGTGTTTTTCTCTGACAACCCTCCGTTCTCCTTTCTCTCGCAGCTCTCTGTCCTCCCTTTTATATTTTTTTCCGCTGACAGCCGCCCTTTTTTTTCAAAAGCTGCTGCTGCCGATTTTTTCCAAAAGCTAAAGCTGCTGCCGAAATAAAATCCTAACCAAAGAAAATGGCACTCGGCAGTCCCTTTCTTCATTCTTTTCCGCCGCCTTGTTCTTTGATTTCGGCAGCCCCCAAATCTTCTCCTTTCATATGTGGGCATGTGTATATATATATATATATATTAAGCCAACAACCCTTCTCTCCTTTTTTAATTCTAATTCCAAGTCGGGGCCACACTTCACTGACCGACCTAATTCCCAATTGATCCAAAAGCCATTATTATCCTATGTAGTCATGCCCATGGACTACTTAAGTTCATAGCAAAATTCTTGACTCTGTATTGACCTTCAAACGGACCACCTTCAATCACCATATAATATTTTAATTTCGCACTTCTTGCACTAAATCCTCCAAATACTAAAAATACACAAATTAAGCATTAAACTCTAATTAATAACATAAATGAGACGTAACAAAGATAAATTAGGAGGCGCTAATGTGAACATTTACGCGC
This sequence comes from Rhododendron vialii, assembly GCF_030253575.1. NCBI lineage: Eukaryota > Viridiplantae > Streptophyta > Magnoliopsida > Ericales > Ericaceae > Rhododendron > Rhododendron vialii. Next base: position 14,212,981 of record NC_080567.1, on the reverse strand, counting down.
CTATCACACCCCCCAACTTACACTTTGCTAGCCTCGAGCAAAGAAAATAATAAAAAAAAAATTTATAAAACAACTGATTAAGAGATAGATCTTTTAAACCCCCGGGTGGCCCCGGTAGGACGAGTGAAGTCTCGTGAGGATTTTCAGCAGTGATCATCCACAAAACACCGCGGATCCCTTTACTTGTAACTCAAAAACCTGCAATGCGACTCATTGATATGCCAATGCCAAGAATATAGCACATGCAAAACTAGTTCTGAAGGCTATCAAAACATAGAAATAAATCATGGCATCCAAACTTAGCGTGTGTGAGTAAGGACCTTAACTACAAGTGAATCACAACTAAGTACTCTCTCCGGACCGAGTCTCGACTTCAATTCTCACCGTGTTATGCACTCAACAAAAGAAAACGCTCGAAACATGGTGCATTTAATGAAACTTTCAATGTGTGCGGGCAGAAGTTATGCAATATGAAACCAAAATACCCCGCACACTTAGACACGAAAAGAAAGCTTTTTAAGGTAGACACATGATCTCATGAAAGGAATGTCAAGCATTAAAGACTATCTATCCATCGATCCACAACACATTACCCCTAAGATCAAATAGGACTTTTTCGGTTATATCGTTGGGTAAGGACAAGTGCTTCAAAGGTTAGGATAAATCATAAGCAAGTGTCCGAGAATAGGTTAAAATAACATAGGGCAAGTGTACCAATATGCACCCTCTTATCATTCTTTCAACTCCACCATATCTCTCAAATTTTTTACCATTCACACAATTCCCCAATGAAACAACTTGTATCTTCCTTGCAACAAGTATATTGGTGTCTTCCCTTATCTTTTTTTTCCTTTTTTTTTTTTCTTTTTTTTTTTTTCAATCTCTTTTTTTTTTTTTTTTTCATGGGGAAGAATACCGCAACTCGAGTACAACATTTTTGAAACACTTATCATATTCTCTTCAAAAATTAACTTTCACATGATTAGCTTGCCATTCTCAAGACACAATTTGGTTGGTGAAGGTTAACAAGAAAAAGGCTCATGCAAAAGGCACAATGTGGCTTGCAATGGATAAAGTGTTTAAGAAAAGAAACGAACCGGCTCAAAGCACAAAAATGGCCTACTATCATCTCCTAAGGGCAATACAACCATATAACTTTCCATTCCCAAAAGAAGACATAATAGGCATGCATTAAGTCCCAATACTTGACGACAAAGATAATGAGATCGACAACGATTAAGCTTCTTTCTCTTTCTTTATTTTTTTATGACAAACGAAGAGTTTATGTGACATCGCTCCAAAAAAAAATAAGGCACTAAAGCTCACATGGGCATAAGTCTCCACTAATCTAGCCATTGAAAGCACTCAAGTCACAACTCACAAACAATCAAGGTCCAAGAAATGTGCAGTGTAAAGATGCTAAGAATGTATGCCAGAATAAATTTCTATCGCCAAGTTAGCAAAAAAAACTACCATGCAATTTCATATTCAAGTACTGCCCAACAATTCTCAACACTAGCAACCAACAAGTAGATATCGCAATCTCCAAGATTCAAGCAAACAGGATCCAACAAGTATTTTTTTTTTTTAATTTTCAAATTTTTTTTTTTTTTTTTTTTTTTTAACAAAATAAAGAACAAAATGATTCCTCCCCCCAACCTGAACTATTCAATGTCCGCATTGAAGGTATGAAAAATAACGATAGGACAGAAACGTAAAAGAGAGGAGAGATATCACCTCGAAAAGGAGAGGCTAAGCAGAGAAAATTATAGAGGAAGGGAGACCCCCCAAACTTGGATCGAACAACCTGCAAAAAGTTAGCCTCGACGCAGCATAATATCCGGTAAGTCCGGAGTCGAATCCACAGAGACGGTGATGTGTGCTGACTAAAAATTCGAGTAGTAGAATTAAAATTAGCTCTTAGGTAGCTACCCCTTGTTGTTTTGTTTGAGATTAACTAAAACTTAAGAAAAATAACTTTTCTTTTCAAATAATTAAAAAGAGGTACAGTCGTAGGGTTCATAGCACTCGTAACCAGTCCAGATCAACCTGCTCAATTTGGTATTCTTAAAAATGTTCAATTTTGGATTGAAAAGATACCCCGCAAGATGCGAAACCTTAGGGTCGCCGTATACCCATGCGCAGCGGAGAATGGGTTTTGGACCCCCATTCCCCCGTTCACAAGGGCTCCGACAATGCCCAGATTCGTCCGCGGGAAGTATTTTTCCAATCTTAAATCATTTTTACATTGTTTGATAAAAAGAGCAGTACCCGAACTGATCACGGCGTGCTAATCACCCCGCGACCCTACCTATATCACTACTCACTAATCATTATGTGATAAACAAAAGAAACCCTAAATTGAAACATGATTCTATTACGCAAGATGAAAAATAAACAAAAAAATAACAACTAATTAAATACCAATGAATAACTTTAATAAAGAACAGAAATCAATACGAGTTACCGGTGTGCGGAGATCTGAACAAAACTTAAAAGAGAAAAAACAAAGCTTCGAAGAAATCAATACTGTAAAATAAAGGTCGGAGTGTGTACTGAAAATACAGTGGGAGAAATTGCAGCCCTGTTCTTTCTTTAACCCTCGATCGCTGCTTGTGTTTTTTTTTAACAAAATAAAGAACAAAATGATTCCTCCCCCCAACCTGAACTATTCAATGTCCGCATTGAAGGTATGAAAAATAACGATAGGACAGAAACGTAAAAGAGAGGAGAGCTATCACCTCGAAAAGGAGAGGCTAAGCAGAGAAAATTATAGAGGAAGGGAGACCCCCCAAACTTGGATCGAACAACCTGCAAAAAGTTAGCCTCCAAAACAGCAAGAAAAATAACTAAAAGAAATAAACAAGGCAAGGAATAAAATGAAAGACAAAAAAATTAAACCATGTGGCATCTGGGGCTGCCACATGCCTTACCCACCACTCCGTTGGTGAAGCAATCTCCACAGAGTTTGGACATTAAAGTCAGATGGTTTGGACAGAATTCTCGCTGTTAACTACGCGTCTGCCGTCAGACCCAACCTCCTAAGTACTACATACATAGCTTCGACCAAGTGGCTATACCAGACCATTATTCTAATTTTTTCCCCTTTTTCAATTTCTACTTTTTTTTTTTTTTTACACAAGAAATAAAAGAACGAGTGTACAAAGCTTATTCCCAAAACCCAAGTCAATGATGGGTACCACTATTGCTAGGGGCCGGGTCCACTTCTTAGTGAAGACAGTGGTACGCGAAAGCTACCCGTCGGAACGTAGCCCAACGGCTACACAACAGGGTCATCCGAATAAACAGGATCGACCAAAACCTCATCAGGTTCACATATTTCCACATATTCCAAAAATGATTTTAGACGTTGCCCGTTAACCTTGGAAATATTATCATTCTTAGGGTCACAAACATCTACCGACCCATTCGGATAAACCTTATGCACAACGTAGGGACCGTCCCACCGGGACCTCAACTTACCAGGAAATAAATGAAGGCGAGAGTTATACAGTAACACTTTCTGACCAACACTAAAGGTTTTGCGCTGAATATTTCTATCATGATACGCCTTAACCTTAGCCTTATAAATACTCGCACTCTCATACGCATCATTCCTAATTTCCTCAAGCTCACACAACTGGAGCTTCCTATGGGCACCCGCCTCAGGTAAACGCGCGTTTAGCGTCTTAATGGCCCAATAGGCCTTATGCTCCATCTCAACGGGCAAGTGGCAGGCCTTACCATAAACAAGCCGGTAGGGTGAAGCACCTAACACGGTCTTGTAAGCAGTGCGGTAGGCCCACAAGGTATCAGTCAACCGAAGTGACCAATCCTTCCTATTCGGGTTCACGGTCTTCTCTAGAATCCCCTTAATCTCGCGATTTGCTAGCTCAGCTTGACTGTTGGTTTGAGGGTGATAGGCAGTAGACACCTTGTGAGAGATGCCATACTTGTTCATTAACGCCCCAAAAGACCTATTGCAAAAGTGCGTACCCTGATCAGAGATAATGGCACGTGGCATGCCAAACCTTGACAAAATGTTAGTTCGCAAGAACTCTAGCACGACCTTAGAATCGCTGGTCTTAGTGGGAATTGCCTCAACCCACTTGGAAACATAATCCACCGCCAAGAGGATGTACTCATAACCGTATGACACCGGAAATGGGCCCATGAAATCAATACCCCAACAATCGAAGACCTCTATCACAAAAATGTTTTGTAGGGGCATCATATTCCGCGGGCCAACCTTGCCTAATTTCTGACACCGGTCACACGACTTACAAAAGACGTACGCATCCTTAAAAAGACTTGGCCAAAAGAAACCACACTCACTGACCTTGGCGGCGGTCTTCTTTGCGGAGAAATGACCTCCGCACGCCTCGGTGTGACAAAACTCTAAAATTCCCCTTTGATCAGTTTCGGGGACACACCGGCGCACTATCTGGTCCGCGCAATACTTGAACACATATGGATCATCATAAATATATTGTCGGACCTCTCTCAAAAATCGCTGCTTCTCAGCTGTGGACCAATGGGGTGGAATTTGCCCAGTCACCAAATAATTGGCGATATCTGCAAACCATGGGCACACATTAGCAGCGAACAACTGCTCGTCAGGGAAAGAATCCACAATGGGGAGATGAGAGGTGGGGTCCTCAAACTCCAGACGAGACAGGTGGTCGGCTACTACATTCTCAACCCCTTTCTTATCCTTAATCACAAGGTGGAATTCTTGCAGCAAAAGAATCCACCGGATAAGGCGAGCCTTCGCATCCTGCTTGGTCATCAGATACTTCAAGGCCGCATGATCGGTATACACCACAATTTGCGAACCCACCAAGTAGGACCGAAACTTGTCTAAGGCAAACACCACCGCGAGCAATTCCTTCTCGGTAGTGGTGTAGTTCATCTGTGCCTCATTCAACGTCTTGCTTGCATAATAAACGACGCAGGGATCTTTCCCTCGCCTCTGCCCTAAAACCGCTCCGACTGCATAGTCGGAGGCGTCACACATCAACTCAAATGGCAAACTCCAATCTGGAGGCTGAACAATCGGCGGAGTAGTGAGACTCCGCTTCAATGTCTGAAAAGCCTCCTTACACGCCTCGGACCATACAAAGGGCGTGTCTTTTGACAGTAAATGGCACAACGGCCAGGAGATAGCACTGAATCCCTTAATGAAACGCCTATAGAAACCGGCGTGACCGAGGAAAGACCGAATGTCTTTTACAGACTTTGGAGTGGGAAGATTTGCAATCAAATCAATCTTCGCCTTATCCACCTCAATACCCTTGGATGAAACAATGTGTCCCAACACAATCCCTTGGGTCACCATGAAGTGGCACTTCTCCCAATTAAGCACAAGTTGCTTTTCCTCGCACCGTTGCAAGACCTTTCCTAAGTTCTCGAGGCATTCGTCAAACGAATCCCCGAAAACTGAAAAGTCATCCATAAACACCTCCACGATCTTCTCTACCATGTCGCTAAAAATTCCCATCATGCACCTTGAAAAGGTTCCGGGAGCATTGCACAAGCCAAAGGGCATGCGACGGTAGGCAAACGTGCCATAAGGACACGTGAAAGTGGTCTTCTCCTGATCCTCCATGGCTACCTCAATTTGATTGTAGCCAGAGTACCCATCCAGGAAGCAATAGAATGCCCGGCCAGCCACCCTTTCCAAAATTTGATCAATGAATGGGAGAGGGAAATGGTCTTTCCGGGTGCTCGCATTGAGCTTCCGGTAATCGATACAAACTCGCCACCCGGTTTGAACACGGGTCGGCACTAGTTCGCCCTCGCCGTTTCTCACGACGGTCACTCCTGCTTTCTTAGGCACCACCTGCACTGGGCTCACCCACTCACTATGGGCTATCGGGTAAATAATACCCGCATCTAAAAGCTTCAGCACCTCAGCCCGAACCACCTCCTTCATATTGGGGTTCAGACGACGCTGAGGTTGCCTAGTAGGCTTCACATCCTCATCTAGAAAAATGCGGTGTGTACACACCGTTGGACTAATACCCTGCAAATCTGCTATTGTCCAGCCTATCGCACCCACGTGCTTTCTCAACATGGTAAGCAACTTAGCCTCTTGATCTTCCTCAAGGGATGAAGAGATCACAACCGGAAAAGTATCATCGCCTTTAAGGAAGGCATACTTAAGTGTGTCCGGCAGAGGCTTTAGCTCTGGTTTAGGTGGCTGGACAGACGATGGGAAAGCTGTAGGAAATGGGGCGCCCAGCGGCTCAAGAACTGGGTTCCAAGCGGCGCCACACACATCCTCCACTGCAAGCATCTCCATTAAACTTCCTACCTCTGGAGAATCTAAAAATGACGCCTCCTCGGCGGTTAAGGTTATCTCCAGAGGATCCTTGTATAACACACTATCGACATGCTCTTGTACCAGCGTGTCGATCAAACTCACCTCATATATCTCCTCATCATCCTCAACCCGGCTATCCACGTTGAAAACATTCACCTCCATTTTCAAGTCCCCAAACGACAATTGGACTTGTCCAGTTTTGCAATTCATGACAGCACTAGAGGTGGCTAAAAATGGACGGCCTAGGATGATAGGAGTCTTTTCAAAGACCTCTGGTATTGGGCATGTATCCAGGACAATGAAGTCGACTGGAAAAAGAAACTCGCCCACTTGAATTAGAACATCCTCCACCACCCCCTTTGGAATTCTCACACTCCGGTCAGCCAACTGTAGCGTGACTGGAGTGGCTTTCAAATCGCTTAAGCCAAGTTTCAAGTATACTGAATAGGGGAGCAGGTTGACACTCGCTCCTAAATCTAGTAAAGCCTTATCGAACTTTTGGCCTACAATCGCTATAGGGATGGTGGGACAACCAGGGTCCTTACACTTGGTGGGGATCTCAGTTTGGAGAATGGAGCTCACTTGCTCCGTCAGAAGCACTTTGTCCTGACTCTTGGTTCTCCGCTTCGACGTGCACAGATCCTTCAAGACTTTAGCAAACTGAGGAATTGCGTCAATGGCTTCCATCAAAGAAATAGGAAACTGAACTTTCTTGAATAATTCAAGCATTTGAAAGTTCACATTGACCTTAGGCTTCGCCACCAAGCGATTTGGATATGGAGCGACGGGTGGTGTTGGAGTCGTGGGGGCCGCAGTTGCAGGCACCACCACTTCAGGAGATTCCGCCTCTTTCTCTACTTCAGGAACACTTCCCAAGTTTGGAATGATTGCTGGAATAGCTACCGGCACCGAGGGTGGCACCGATTTCTGCTTTGGGGGCAAATCTTTGTCAATCACCTTCCCACTTCTGAGAGTGGTGATCGCTTTAGCATCTTCCAGACTGAGATTCGGATTACTTGGGCCAGAAGAATCGCCCACATAATGGGTACCAGCGGCATTGACTAAAGGTTGAGAAGGAAACTTTCCCTTCTCCTGTTGGATTTGTCCAACTGCCGCCGTCAACTGGGTCAATTGGGTCCTAATGTCACCAATTGCCTGTTTGGTTTGTTCAGTGAAGCTTAACTGAGACTGCATGAGAGCTTTCATCATCTCATCAGTCTGTTTATCCCGCGGGGGATGGTTTATGCCTGGGGGTGGTCCAAAAGATGAAGGACCGAACCCCTGCTGCTGCTGAGGTGGGTAACGAAATTGGGTCATTTGGCCTTGAGGAGGCCGGAATTGCTGAACTTGTGGCTGAGGTGGTGCTTGGGGTTGCACCGGGGCTTTTTGATCCCTCCAACTCAAAAGTGGGTTTTGGGCCCACCCTGGATTGTAGGTATTTGAATAAGGATCCCAACGCTGGTTAAGTGCGTTCACCTCAGCCTGGTTACTATGGTATGCGTCTTTGACAATGGGAAATGCGGGGCAAGCAGTGACAAGATGCCCCGGACACTCACATAACGCACACACCTCTTCGACTTTCACCTCATTCGCCTGATGGACTTGCTTAAGCTTCAAGTCCTCTAATTGTTTAGCCATCTTGTCCAGCTGAGACTGGACATTGTGCTCTCGCACACTAGAAGGAAAAATGCCAGACCCACTGGGTCCCTGTGCAGCCATGGCCCTATCACCGAGGTCGGAAGGTTCCCAACTTCGGTGCTTCTCGGCCAACTCTTCGAGAAAGTCCCACGCATCGTCCGGGGACTTATCTAAAAAATCCTCCTCTTTACAGAGGTACTCCATTTGTTGGACCGTAGCAACATTCAAGCCCAAATAGAAAAATGACACCAACTGGTGTTTCATGAAACCATGATGTGGTAAGGACAACAACAAGTCCTTGAACCGCTCCCAGCACCCTAAAAACGACTCGCCCTCTTTCTGCTTATACGATTGGACTTGGCGAGTCAGGTACTTCGATTTACTTTCCGAGAAATATTTCTTGTAGAATAAATCTCGGACAGCAGCCCACGTCGTGAGAGATTGTGGCTTCTGCATCCGCAACCACTTATCTGCATTGTCCCTGAGCGAGGCTGGGAAAAGCTTAAGGCAAGCATTCTCCCATTGAGTAGTGGTGGCCAGGGTGCGCACCAAGCCCTCGAAATGACGGACGTGCTCATACGGATCCTCATTCTCCTTCCCATGAAACAAGGGAAGGGCATTATGCGTACCAGGTTTAATGGTGAAAGCATTACGTGCTTCCACCGTCTCGGTTGGTAAAACTATTGGACTGAGAGGAGTGGTCCTCTCAGGATGCATGTGTGCACGCATCGACATCGGTGGCTCTGCTATTGGTGGCTCAATTATTAAATCAACAAAAAGAGCACCGATATCAAAAGAATCACCACTAAAAGACTCTCCCTCCACGATTACTTTCGGCTCTCTCTCAATGGCTACGAGACGCCTGGTATTGTCTCGGTAGTACTTAGGCTTTAGTGGTGATTGCGTTCCTACAATGGAGGATTGCGCACCTCTACCTATGATGGCTCAAACAAAATTAAAAAGAAAAAATAAAAATAAAAAATAAAACTAACTACCCGAATTCTTTAACACACGTTACCGTCCCCGGCAACGGCGCCAAAAAATGCTTGATCGATTTCCTAGTCCTAAATTAATGGGTTGCCCCAAGCGTAGGGCGGAGATCGACGCAGCATAATATCCGGTAAGTCCGGAGTCGAATCCACAGAGACGGTGATGTGTGCTGACTAAAAATTCGAGTAGTAGAATTAAAATTAGCTCTTAGGTAGCTACCCCTTGTTGTTTTGTTTGAGATTAACTAAAACTTAAGAAAAATAACTTTTCTTTTCAAATAATTAAAAAGAGGTACAGTCGTAGGGTTCATAGCACTCGTAACCAGTCCAGATCAACCTGCTCAATTTGGTATTCTTAAAAATGTTCAATTTTGGATTGAAAAGATACCCCGCAAGATGCGAAACCTTAGGGTCGCCGTATACCCATGCGCAGCGGAGAATGGGTTTTGGACCCCCATTCCCCCGTTCACAAGGGCTCCGACAATGCCCAGATTCGTCCGCGGGAAGTATTTTTCCAATCTTAAATCATTTTTACATTGTTTGATAAAAAGAGCAGTACCCGAACTGATCACGGCGTGCTAATCACCCCGCGACCCTACCTATATCACTACTCACTAATCATTATGTGATAAACAAAAGAAACCCTAAATTGAAACATGATTCTATTACGCAAGATGAAAAATAAACAAAAAAATAACAACTAATTAAATACCAATGAATAACTTTAATAAAGAACAGAAATCAATACGAGTTACCGGTGTGCGGAGATCTGAACAAAACTTAAAAGAGAAAAAACAAAGCTTCGAAGAAATCAATACTGTAAAATAAAGGTCGGAGTGTGTACTGAAAATACAGTGGGAGAAATTGCAGCCCTGTTCTTTCTTTAACCCTCGATCGCTGCTTGTGTTTTTCTCTGACAACCCTCCGTTCTCCTTTCTCTCGCAGCTCTCTGTCCTCCCTTTTATATTTTTTTCCGCTGACAGCCGCCCTTTTTTTTCAAAAGCTGCTGCTGCCGATTTTTTCCAAAAGCTAAAGCTGCTGCCGAAATAAAATCCTAACCAAAGAAAATGGCACTCGGCAGTCCCTTTCTTCATTCTTTTCCGCCGCCTTGTTCTTTGATTTCGGCAGCCCCCAAATCTTCTCCTTTCATATGTGGGCATGTGTATATATATATATATATATTAAGCCAACAACCCTTCTCTCCTTTTTTAATTCTAATTCCAAGTCGGGGCCACACTTCACTGACCGACCTAATTCCCAATTGATCCAAAAGCCATTATTATCCTATGTAGTCATGCCCATGGACTACTTAAGTTCATAGCAAAATTCTTGACTCTGTATTGACCTTCAAACGGACCACCTTCAATCACCATATAATATTTTAATTTCGCACTTCTTGCACTAAATCCTCCAAATACTAAAAATACACAAATTAAGCATTAAACTCTAATTAATAACATAAATGAGACGTAACAAAGATAAATTAGGAGGCGCTAATGTGAACATTTACGCGCCTATCACTACATTTTTCCAAATCACTTTTTGGAGCTTCCCATCGACTCTAATGGGTCTGTTTATGCATTCTTTTTAAGTGTTTTGGAGAATATTATTACTTGTTTCGTACTTAGAATGATATCCGGCGGATTTGTATGGGCTTGTTGAGTTAAGAAGTGAGGAATGTAAGTTTTTGCACGTTGAAAAACGAACGATACACATGAGCATGTCTAGTGATCCAATGGAGAATCGCAATTTGTGTTCTCCTAACTCGTACAATCTTTTAGACTCCTTTAGCTTACGGCTTACGGACTCCAAGTATAGAAACTAGAAGACTGGACATCGTAGAGTCTAGTCGTGGGTTGATATGTGATATGTGAAAGTACGGGGGTGTACTTAGAGGTACGGTGAGAATGTGTGAATTTGCTTATATGCGTTGCAGTAGATTGTTGGTTTTGTAATATCTTGTGATTAGATAAATGGCTTTGGACTCGATTGAATGGTTTGATGTTTGTGAAATGGGAACTTGGAATAAATGTGGATAACAAATGGACACAAAGAACTTTCAGGGCTCTCTAATGAGTAAATGCCTGGCTGGAGCTAAATGCTCATATCATATACTTTCAGGGCTCTTGAGTGAGTAAATGCCTGGCGGGAACTAAATGCTTGTATCATTTGTCTTCAGGGCTCGTTATCGAGTAAGTGCCTAGCAGGAGCAGCGGCTCAGACTCTTAACGACACGTAATTGGTTTATGAAGTAAATGAAAGGATTTTGTTTTTGATTAAAGGATTTTGATGGAAATCCTCCGGTATTCTTGAGCGAATCAACGATTTTCGATATTTGGGTACAAATCAACGGACTCTGGTATTCAGCCCGAATCAACGGAGCTCAGCCTACAATGGTCTTGAGTTTTCTCTAAGTTGTTTTGAAAATTAAAAAGGAAAGTTTTATGAAATTAAGCTCTATTGTGAGTGGTATGGAATGAGGAAGTTGTTTGTGGCATTCATTCAAAAAGTTATTAGATTGTTGAATAGTTGTTATAGTTTGTTAGATTGATGTGAGTTTAAATGCTGCTCTTAGTTGACATGTAAAATGTTAGGGTTATCTCTTAGACGTTAGAAACCTTGAAATCTAAATTCGTCAGTTCATTTGGGTAACCCCTCTTGTATTTCATGTTCACTTGTTGAGTCTCATCGCGTTTGGTGCATACTTCATCGCATGAATAAGGGTTCGACAACGAACGAAGGAGAAATGAGAAAGAATGTGGTACTGCTCGAGAAGGTGGATTGGCGATAATCGGATACTTGATCATGATAGTTATGCTTATCTCTGTTGTCATTGGGTTTCTGTCATTTGTTCTTCTTTATTGCTCATTTGCATATAGAGTTTGCGTAGACTTTTTTACTAGGCTAGTGTAGCTCAAACCTTACATCATTTTCAGGTGCTAACCCGAAATAGTAGCTTGCATGCCTGGAGTGCTTGGAGTGTGGACACATTTTTTGAAAGCTAACCAAATGAGTTACTTATTTATCCTTGTAAATTTCTTTTGAAAGATGTATTTGTAACTCAAGTTATAATTCTTTGATTATGAAATATTTGTAAATTCTTAACTCTCATAACACTTAATACTTAAGTTAGATCTGGGCCGTTGAGCCGATGATGTAATATTTGGAAACCTAATGGACTTGGAACTATGATTATGGGAATGGAAATACTGTAATCTTTTGGATATCGTATGAAATATTGTGAGAATTTGTTTGTGGAAGCCCTTTATATTTATGGTAAAAATCGAGGGCGTGACAACTTGGTATCAGAGCATAAGTCTAGAACACCTCGAGACCGTGGGGAGACTTGTAGTTTCATGGGTTCAAAGAATCGGTGTATCTTCTTATAAAACCACACGTGTGCTTGCATGAATGAGTCAGTACATTGATGTGACATTGCATAGATATCATAGTAGAGTGGCGCAGAGTTGTTGACTCTTGTTGGAAAGGTTGGAGACCTGTAGCATATAGTGAAGTGACTAATGTTGATGATTTCGTTTCTTATGCTTCCATAGTAGGATGTCTTCGAGCCGTGAAGATAGGTGTGGTGAGACCAAGGATCGTGAGCACCAGGGTTGTAGCGCATACGGGGAGAATGATGCGAGTCAGTGTACCAGGGATGAAACGATGTTTCCTAAGATCATTGAGTGTGCGAAGGGTGTTGAGATTCTGGAGAGTGCGCAGATTGGTGTGAGTGTGGGGGAAACTAGACGTTGAGTAGTTAGCGCGGGGTCATCCTCAGAGAGTGTTGAGAGTTCAGGAAGGAAGAAACTTAGGGTATCAAATCCCTTTATTCAAGGTCAGCAGGGCCTTAAGCCACCTCCTCATTTCAGGACTCTAGGCGTTCTCTTCAAGCACCAGATTGTGTGTCATCGATGTCGTCAGTCTGGTCATATTCGTTCTCGATGTCCATGGGGGTGGGGGATCTTGTTATACTTGCGGCGAACTTGGCCACATGGCAAGAAATTGTCCTCGGGGATTGGGAGTACATGGTGAGTCGAGCTTCGTGCAGCAACATAAATGTATACCGAAACAACAGATGTAGTTTCGTAGCTAAACCATTTCCTTCTACTCTCTAGCTCTCAGGAATATTAGTTCAAGGTATTTTCTCCTCTTTGTCGTTCGATTTGCTCGTTACAATACTTTTGATGTGGAAGCATTTTATTCATTAAGAATCCTCTCCTTATTCATGTTTAGAATTGAAAATCAAGAAATCTTAGTCCTCACATGTGGGAAGCATCAAAAGATCATATATGCTAAGACTAGAGGTTAATTGTTCCATATTGAGGTGTTGCCTTTGATTTCTTTAATTTGCTTATAGCACGATTTGATCTGATTTGGACAAGGATTGGTTGTAACCATGATGGTTGGTGATATTTCGAGTGTGATCTCGTGAAAGTTGTTTCTTTATTTATCCTCTTTCATTGCCCTAGCTGAATATTGTTAGAATTGTATTGTAAACTATTTTTTTTTGTGAAATTCGTTGCGTAGTTGACTTGTTATAACTGTCACACAATCCGTTCCTAACTTTCCTCAAGAATATTTGAACTCTTGTGGCGAAGTATCCTATGACACATTTGCTATTGATGTGGACGAATGCTCCTCGTTTCTCATTCGAAGTTCCATTGTTGCTACAACCATGCTTAGGATAAATTTTTCGTTGATCTATTTGGATCCCTCTGTTGCGACTTTTAGTTGGTTGTTGTCTGTAAATATTGTTCTGCGCAAGTTCTTATATTGCAACTCGACCTATTAAACCCAATTTGTGGTCACATCCTTTATGCTATACAAATTCGTTGGTGCCTTAAATTTGGACTTTGATGCTATTGTTACTTGCTTTGGTGCCTCCAAATTATTATGATTTCTTGATTATGGAGTCACGTGATTTGAACTTATATTCACCTTGTATCCTTATGCCTGCCTAGACCTATTCGGTTGGTGTGGAATTCGTTATGGCAGACACTCATCTGTTTGTTGGAAATTGTTACTCTACTCAAGTTCTCATGTCATAATTGGAGTCAAATCTTGTGGCAACAAATTTATTGAGACCCACCTGTTGATGCCATTCAATTCAAATTCATTTGTTATAATTCCTCGCAGTGTTATTCAACGCTATTGTGGTTCCTCCACTCTGGAGGCACATGACTCATCTTGTAATGCTTACTCTCAAATTGTTGGAAGTTTTACTCATTTCTAGTATTGGGAAATTTCTTATTTTGGATCAATTAGTTTATGAGAGATCAGTCTCATTACCTTGTGCTTGTTTTTAATATCGAAATCTTTCATTTGTCAAAGACGTTATCCGCTGACCCCTTTGACTTGTAGAGCAATAAGAGAGTTATGATCGGTCATTTCAAATTTCTTGGGTCACCATAAAAAGGTACTTTGAGTTTTTTGCCTAATCGCCGTAAAGATTCTATGTGTTCTTTGAATTTCAGATGCCTTGTTATCGTTCTTAAAATTCTTGATTGATGCTGCTTGAGTTTTGTAGCTTACTCGTTTCGTTTGAGATGACAAATTGAATTCTTCTCTTAATATAGAATGACCCAACCTAGAGCAAAAATTTGGTGCGACTTTTAGAAGAATTGGCTTGTGTTATGGACCCGCTAGTGCGATGGAATCTATTCGCTGACGATATTTGGAAGCTCGAGGGAGAATGACTGAAAAGAGAAAGGTTAAAAAAAAAGCGTCAAAGATTGCTAACTGCGTAGGGCCGACCAAAGGATCGTGTTGACCGTCGACGCCACCCAATGTTATTTGAAGAAGGGAAATCATGTGTTTCACAAATCATCACTGCATTGGAGTTTGTCTCGTCTTGGGTGGAAAATGAGGCTTTGATCGCTAGAAAGATAGGTTAAGTATCGAATACGGCGTGTGTCTTTTGGATAACCAGGCGACAACCGATGAAATTCAGTTGGAAGATGCGCTTGATCACCGCACCTTTTAGATGGAAGTCTCGAAAAGTCAATTGGATTATCGCATTACACTTAGGTGATAAGATCTCTATGGTGAGATAGATAATTGTATATAAGAATTTCGTAATAGAGAAAAGCTTGGAAACTGTGTACCGTTTGACGTTACCGCCTAAATTTTTTCAATATATATATGATGTGTTATGTATACGGAGATTGAGGAGGTACGAAATGAATCCATTGCATGTGTTAGAGAGGTCCGAAGTTGAATTAGAAGCCGACGTGTCCTATGGTAAGAAACCGATACGTAACCTCGATTCATGCAATCTAGTTTTGGAGAGGTAAGACGATGCCGATAGTGCAAGTTTATGTGGGAAAAGGGGGGGACGAAGTTATAGAGTAATATTCGCATTTGTTTCAGTTGATTGATGTGAGTTTTGACGTAGCACTTTCAAGATTATTGAACTGTTGCATGATGTAAGTTGTTGTGGTTTTGTGTATCTATATGATACTTGATTTGGATGGGCTTGTCTTGGCAAATTTCGAGGACGAAATTTCTTTAAGGAGGGTAGAATGTAGAGACCCGTAAATTTCTTTATTTAATTTTAATGTTAGTAATTGAGAAAAAAGGGTGGAAATGATGTGAATGTGAATGTGGTGCTTAAATGTGCAAAGGCTTGGAAAATATGGGTGTTAGTGTAATATGGTGCATGTGTGTATATGTGTGTGCTAGGAGAGAAAATCCCGTTTTCATCCTCCCTTTCCATCTCTCAGTCTCTCTCTCTTCTCTCGGCTCTCTCTATCTCTCACACTCCCTCACCTAAAAACTCATCTCCAAATTCAAAACCCACAACAATCAACCTCTACTCCACCTTCTACTTGCGTATTGAAGCTCGTATCTCATTGGATAGAGCTCGGTTCGGTGTATTTGGTTTGGTTTGGATTTCGGAAGCCAGGGCTTGCTCAATCTCTTTGATTTTGGTTTGGATACTCAAGGTAGGGAATTCTACCTCTCTTTATATGTTATTTGAGTGTTCTTGTGCCTTATTTGAGCTTGTATTGTTCGTTAGTGGGATATGATCAAAATCTGAAATTTCTGTCAAGAAAATCGCCCAAATTGATACTTTTCCTACCGGTAGGAACTTTTCACCTACCGGTAGGACAAGTGAGAAATTCTTCATAACCAGCTCGAACGTACTGCAGAAGCTCAAAATACTCATTTTTCTACAGATAGAAACTTTCCTTCTACCGGTAGGCCAAGTGCAAGATTGTTTCATGTAAAATATTGGCCCTTCTGTTTCTAGTTCCTACCGGTAGGACTTGTTCACCTACCGGTTGGTCAAGTGTCGAATCGTTCTCTTCTACCGCTAGGACTCATGCACCTACCAGTAGGCACAGTGTCTATAAGCTGTTTTTCCTACGTTTTTTCAAATCACTTTTTGGAGCTTCCCATCGACTCTAATGGGTCTGTTTATGCATTCTTTTAAGTGTTTTGGAGAATATTACTTGTTTTGTACTTAGGATGATATCCGGCGGATTTGTATGGGCTTGTTGAGCTAAGAAGTGAGGAATGTAAGTTTTTGAACGGTGAAAAACGAACGATACACATGAGCATGTCTAGTGATCCAATGGAGAATCGCAATTCGTGTTCTCCCGACTCGTAGAATCTTTTAGACTCCTTTAGCATACGACTTACGGACTCCAAGTATAGAAACTAGAAAACCGGATATCGCAGAGTCTAGTCGTGGGTTGATATGTGATATGTGAAGGTACGGGGGTGTACTTAGAGGTACAATGAGAATGTGTGAATTTGCTTATATGCATTGTAGTAGATTGTTGGTTTTGTAATATCGTGTGATTAGATAAATGGATTTGGACTCGATTGAATGGTTTGATGTTTGTGAAATGGGAACGTGGAATAAATGTGGATAACAAATGGACACAAAGAGAACTTTCAGGGCTCTTAAATGAGTAAATGCCTGGCTAGAGCTAAATGCTCATATCATATACTTTCAGGGCTCTTGAATGAGTAAATGCCTGGCTAGAGCTAAATGCTCATATCATATACTTTCAAGGCTCTTGAATGATTAAATGCCTAGTGGGAACTAAATGCTTATATCATTTGTCTTCAGAGCTTGTTATTGAGTAAGTGCTTGGCAGAAGCACCGGCTCAGACTCTTAATGACACGTAATTGGTTTATGAAGTAAATGAAAGAATTTTGTTTTTGATTAAAGGATTTTGATAGAAATCCTCCGGTATTCTTAAGCGAATCAACGGTTTCCGGTATTTGGGCACAAATCAACGGACTCCGTTATTCAGTCCGAATCAACGGAGCTCGGCCTACAATGGTCTTGAGTTCTCCTTAAATTGTTTTGAAAATCAAAAAAGAAAGTTTTATGAAATTAGGCTCTATGGTGAATGGTATGGAATGAGGAAGTTGTTTGTGGCATTCATTCAAAAAGTTATTAGATGGTTGAATAGTTGTTATAGTTTGTTAGATTGATGTGAGTTTAAATGCTGCTCTTAGTTGACGTGTGAAAGGTTAGGGTTATCTCTAAAATGTCCGAAACCCCGAAATCTAAATTCGTCAGTTCATTTTGGTAACCCCTCTTGTATTTCATGTTCACTTGTTGAGTCTCATCGTGTTTGGTGCATACTTCATCGCATGAATAAGGGTTCGAAGACGAACGAAGGAGAAATGAGAAAAAATGCGGTACCATTTGAGAAGTGGATTGGCGATAGTCAGATACTTGATCATGATAGTTATGCTTATCTCTGTTGTCATTGGGTTTCTATCGTTTGTTCTTTTGTATTGCTCATTTGCATATAGAGTTTGCGTAGACTTTTCTACTAGGCTAGTGTAGCTCAAACCTTACATCATTTTAAGGTGCTAACCCGGAATAGTAACTTGCATGCCTGGAGTACTTGGAGTGTGGACACATTTTTTGAAAGCTAACCAAATGAGTTACTTATTTATCCTTGTAAATTTCTTTTGAAAGATGTATTTGTAACTCAAGTCATAATTCTTTAATTATGAAATATTTGTAAATTCTTAACTCTCATAACACTTAATACTTAATTTAGATCTGGGCCGTTGAGCCGATGATGTAATATTTGGAAACCTAATGGACTTGGAACTATGATTATGGGAATGGAAATACTGTAATCTTTTGGGTATCGTATGGAATATTGTGAGGATTTATTTGTGGAAGCCCTTTATATTTATGTTAAAAATCAAGGGCGTGACATTCATCATCCGCTGCGAGGAATTACTACTGTCAAAAGAGTCAAGAATAGCCTTATATGCAGGATTAGATATGCAAATTGCAGCCAACACATCAACTGGCTCACCAATAGCAAACATAATCTTAGTCCCTTACTTCAATTGTATGATAGTTATTGCAGATATTCCTCATCGTGCCATTGTAGTAGATAACAACATCGTGAAGAATCGCTATTAAACTATTGAATAAAGTACCCGGTTCTGTTAACTCTGTCGATGAATGGACAGTAACTTATCTCGCAGAGATAGAATAAGCCATCTCTTAATAGGGGTCCGGTTCATGAAACAGGCATCCTCTAGCCAATCACAATTCTTCCGACGGATAGTTAGCATGCATAGGATACTTGTTATGGAAGAGAGCATCCATATCGTCAACTAAGGCCTTTGTGTAAAATTTTCCCCTACTCAAATGTTGAAGCCTCAAGAACCCAATTTTCTGAACAACCTTGTAGTAAAATTAAGAACAGGTAATTGAAGAAGCCGTAAGTGCTTGTCTACTTGCAGGTCAATTAACTCATTGTATGTCGAATGTAAGCTACCAAGCAAGGGGACAATTTCCCGAAGGCGATCATGAATGTCCTCTAAGACAGCTCTCTGAATGAAAAAATCTTCTAACCCCACACTGAATCCTTGAGAAGACAAATGTTCCACGAGGAAATGTTGTAAAGAGTTAAACAACATCAAGACCTCATTTCCCCCTTCTCTAAGAAGATAGAACTAACAATATCACTAACTATTGATTGTATAACATCCTTACTAAAATCATTTGTGAAAGTTGATCGAGAGAAGAAACACGCATAACTGCTACTATAATGATGCATAACTGCCAGTTTGATCATGGGACAACAAAACATACTTCGTTTTACCATCTGTAACTGGATCGACAAAAGAAACAAGTCATAGATTACATAATTGACAGAAAAACCTGTCATATACTGCGTAATCGACAGTTGAATAATTTTATAAAGCTTTATTATAGTTTTATTGTAATTAACTAAGCTGTCACCTTAAAACTCATTTTTGGTGCTTGGAACCAAGATTTAGTAACCAACTGGGGCTAGGTCAGTTAATTAGGACTTTTGCATCTCACTAGAAGGTCAGGAATTCGAGTCTTCCCATCTGCGTATGAGTGTTCTTCCCTAGCTTAGAGGACTTTTCCTTTCTTTCTTTATTTCTACTCTATAATAGGCTTATTTCTTGTATTGGTTGAGTTGTTGGGCTTGATTATCTCGTGGACTCTCACAATTGATGTAGTGTCTTAGATTTATACTCTGTATTTCATATCTAATGTAAAAGATTTCTTGTATCGATTGAAAAAAAAAACAAACAAACCTGGATTTAGTAGTTTATTTTGTTTATGCATGTGATACAACTAAATTACTATTAGATGAAGTATTTATTGCCACATATTCTGTGTGTTACTCCAACACACCAACATTTTTTTTTGTCAACGTTAAGCAATTCATTCATCACTCGAAGGGAAAAGATTTCATCACAATGTACATGAATGAACCAAACTACTAAATCAAAGACACGAGTTACTACTAAAAACACACAAGCTATAGACTCAAGGAAACTTTGCCGAAACAAACCTACACTAAGTGTCGGTATGAGAGACCCGTCGGTGACTCAACAGTAGAGAATCCAAAAGGATCCCCAGCTCAAACCCGAAGTAAGCACAAGATGAAATCATCAATCGGAAGTAGAAACCCAAACTGGCACACCGGTCAGCTTTTGATCAGAAAATAGCACCAACAAAGTGCTGGCTCACCTTCGCAATCATAGCATGGACGCCACTCTAGGGAAAATCTTCGCTGGCATGACAGACTCCGGCGCGTGGGTGGGCACGGTGGCAGCACAACTAGCCCGGGCAACCACGGCTGCCACATATCTCAAACTCCGAACACCACACAATAACCACCAAAATAGAAACAAACTCAAAGTTATTCGCCCACCTATCACACCAACTAGATCTGGGGGAGACCCAGACTGGTACACATCAATTGAGTCCGTAGAAAGGAAGCCAAACATGTAAAATATAAATTTCGATACATCAATTGGGATAATTTACATCAATTGGAATAACCTGAGTTTAGTAGTACTTTTCCAATTGGGATAATTGATAAACTACCAAACTGGGTTTAGTAGTTTATCAATTTAAAAGTTGTTAGAGTAATTTACTTGAATTCAATTAATGCTTGGGTCTAGTAGTTTGTTTGTATTAAAGTTCTTTGGCTTCCTTCCTCCCCTAAATCATATAAAGAGAAGTTATTTTCTTTAAATTGGATCGTGCTAATCATAAACCCGTATAATCGATTAGTTGGGGTTACATTATATGATTTTTTTATATATAATTCAGGTTAAAAGCACAATGTAATTTGTTTTTTTTTTCCTTTTATGACTTAACAATAGGTGGACAACCAAGTTCGGATCCAACTGGGGCAACCCAAATGTCGGAGCCGATATTGTTCACAATATAAATGCCCACCACTTGGGAACTTTTTTTGAAAACCAAACAAGAGAAGACCAATGCACCTTGGGATTCCCATTCCTCAAAGCTTCCCAAGTATGTTTAGTTGAATAACAGCCAGAAGGGGAAATAGACCGAGTTATCAAATTTTCACTGTCCCGATGTGGAATAAGAGAAGTAGGGGATTGAATCTGTTGAATGATCCTGTTACGTGGTCTAGGCCAATGCCAAGCTCCATTCACAATTACAAAATTGATTTTGTCAAATAGGGAAGAGCCTAGGCTAGACAAAGTCCTATCATCAAAGAGTTTGTAAAGGGAGCCTTCCGGGTGCCAAATTCTCTAGCCAGAGTGTAGTAGCCCGGATAAATGGGGCTCTGTACCGACCACGGAGACATTACCGAGGGCTCCATACCGACCCCGAGGACATATTACCGAGGGCTCCGTACCGACCCCAAAGACATACTACCGAGGGCACCCGAGGGCTCCGTACCGACCTCGAAACACAGCACCGAGGGCTCCCGAGCAAGCCTCCTGCGCCTATTGAGAAACACCATCGAGAAGAATCCTCGCGACGGGCTGACCTAGCCATGTGCTCCGTAACCGCCTTATCCGGTGCGTCATCTATGATGTCACCCGAGGCGGTTACCTGAGCGTGACCTCAACGCACTAGCTTGGAGGCCAAGAAAACCTAGGTCTATAAATACAAAGGGATACTCATCTTTGAGAGTGATGTCATTCTTCCCTAACCCTCGACCTAAACCTCTCTCCTTACATCTAACTTGATCGTCAGAGGGTCACTGGGCTTCCACAGCCCTAGTGACTTGTTGCAGGTCCAACGGCGGAGGCGCGGAGCAAACAGAGGAAGGAACCGGAATCCTTTTGCGATCAAGATCCCAACAATTGGTGGAAAACACCGATTTTGTCATCTGAAGCATGAAATAACACTGTTCATTGCACTGTTCATGTTCTTCCCGAGGTCTATCTCCTTCCCGAGGCCATCGACGCTCTTCTCGTCATGGCCAAACAGTCGTTAGGGAGGACGCTGTTTCTCCCTAACCCGAGGCCTATCTTCTTCTCCCTAGATCTAACTTGATTGTCGGAGGACGCACGGAGCTATAAGGAAGGAGCCAGGAGCGAAACCCGAACCGACTGATCCAAAATCAAACCCCGACAATTGGCGACTCTGCTGGGGATTAGTCGTTCTCTCTAATGTTCGCTCCTCCCCTTCAACAGCTCTCACCTCCCTTATAGGCGTTCTTCACGACGGAAATGTCAAGATCTGAGAACCGAAAGGCGGCGACGCAACGAAAGGAATTGGCAAAGATCAAACGGCTCTTCCGCCTGTCCTCCAGCTCTAGCTCCAGCGGGGGGCTAGGACCGTCCGTTGCACAACAACGTACGCATCTGCAAAAAGAATCCATGGCCTAGGCAGTCCATAAAAAGACCGTCTTGCCCCTTCCAGTGAAATGGTTCTTTGGGAGACAACGGGCTAGCACAGAAGGCGTTCACTGTGCCCCGAACAGCAATCAAACCAGGATTCAAGGCAGAAGTTAGCTTTCGATAGGCTCGGAAGCGTCCATACCTTTCTGTGCCTTCTTCGTGCCTCGGTTTCTCGAAACCGAGCCCCCGAAGCAACGGAACCCTTCTGTGCCTCCTTCGTGCCTCGATTTTCCGAAGCCGAGCCCCCAAAGCGACGGAGCCCTTCCGTGCCTCCTTCGTGCCTCGGTTTCCCGAAGTCGAGCCCACGAACTGACGGAACCCTTCCGTGCCTCCTTCGTGCCTCGGTTTCCCGAAGCCGAGCCCTAGAACCGACGGAACCCTTCTGTGCCTTCTTCGTGCCTCGGTTTCCCGAAGCCGAGCCCCCGAAGCGACGAAACCCTTCCGTGCCTCCTTCGTGCCTTGGTTTGCCGAAACCGAGCCCACGAGCTGACGGAACCCTTCCGTGCCTCCTTCGTGCCTTGGTTTGCCG
The DNA here is from genome assembly GCF_030253575.1 of Rhododendron vialii. Lineage (NCBI taxonomy): Eukaryota > Viridiplantae > Streptophyta > Magnoliopsida > Ericales > Ericaceae > Rhododendron > Rhododendron vialii. The sequence continues at coordinate 14,190,353 of NC_080567.1, read as the reverse complement.
AAACCGAGCCCACGAATAAATGGAACTCTTCCGTGCCTTAGTTTCCCGAAGCCGAGCCCATGAACAGACGAAACTCTTCCGTGCCTCGGTTTCCCGAAGCTGAACCCACGAATCGACGGAACCCTTCCGTGCCTACTTTCTGCCTTGGTTTCCTGAAGTCGAGCCCACGAACCAACGGAATCCTTCGTGCCTTGGTTTCCCGAAATCGAGCCCACGAACCGACAAACAACTGGTATGAGGCTCAACACATATTTCTGGGGCTTAGTACACTTTAAAACATTCGGCCATACTACTCTTCAACTCCTTCCAAACCAATAAAAGGTCAGGAGAAGTTGAGGGGCTATTGTAGTTGCCGGGATAAATGGGGCTTTGTACTGACCTCGGAGACATTACCGAGGGCTCCATACCGACCCCGATGACATATTACCGAGGGCTCCGTACCGACCCCGAGGACATATTACCGAGGGCTCCGGAGACATATTACTGAGGGCACCCGAGGGCTCCGTACTGACCCCGGAGACATACCACCGAGGGCATCCGAGGGCTCCATAACGACCCCCGAAACACAGCACCAAGGGCTCCCGATCAAGCCTCCTACACCTAATGAGACACATCATCGAGAAGAATCCTCATGAAGGGCTGACCTGGCCATGTGCTCTGTAACCGCCTTATCTGGTGCGTCATCTATGATGTCACCCAAGGCGGTTACCTGAACGTGACCTCCACGAACTAGCTTGGTGGCCAAGTAAACCTAGGTCTATAAATACAAAGGGATACTCATCTTTGAGAGGAATGTCATTCTTTTCTAACCCTAGACCTAAACCTCTCTCCTTACATCTAACTTGATCGTCGGAGGGTCACTGGGCTTCTACAGCCCTAGTGACTTGTTGCAGGTCCAACGGCGGAGGCGCAGAGCAAACGAAGGAAGGAACCATAATCCTTTCGCGATCAGGATCCCAACAATTGGTGGAAAACGCCGGTTTCGTCTGAAGCATGAAATAACACTGTTCATGTCCATCCCGAGGCCTATCTCCTTCCTGAGGCCATCGACGCTCTTCTCGTCATGGCCAAACAGTCGTTAGGGATCGGAGGACGCCGTTTCTCCCTTACCCGAGGCCTATCTTCTTCTCCCTAGATCTAACTTGATCGTCGGAGAACGCACGGAGCTATAAGGAAGGAGCCAAGAGCGTAACCCGAACCGACTGATCCAAAATCGAACCCCGACACAGAGGAAAGTTGCCGGCAGGCCATTGCCTATTTGAAATTTATTTGACTTGGTCACTCAATAAAAATAACTTGTAAATCGATGCGGCCATCATGGCTTCATCGAGTTTCATTGAGTACTCCTGAATTTTAATCTTCGTTTGAGAGTGCGTGATACCTCCACTGGATTCGGCCATCACTAAAACAACTTGCTCTTTGAGATATCAAACTATGATGCTCATTTAATCTGGTTTTTGTGTTGAACTGACACCCTTACTTGAGTGACTTGCTACTCTGTAAATAAAAATTGTTCCCTAGTCACCCTATGAGACTTGCACCTCATCTGTTCGTGGATTGTTGGTACCATGAATTCGTTGATGTATACTTAGTGCAATGTGATTTTCAATGTTAATTTTACAAATGGAATTCTCTCCTTTTACATCACAGTGGCAGAAATACATAACTTTTGCTAAATAGACATTAATTTCTATAACGCTCCGATTTTCAAAAACGTTGAATAAATATTTTTAAATGATTTAATGACTTTAAAATTGGTTTTTGTAAACCACAAAATTAAACAATGGAAGTGTTTAATCATTAAAATTGAAGTCGACATAATTAGGTCTTACATATTACCGAATAAAATAGAGTTTGACAATTGTGCAAGCACTTTTGGAATTGAAATTACAATACTAAAAATAAACCGAGCTTCTTCTAGTAGTTCACCTACGGTTCTATGAACTCCCTTTCTACTTCAGGAGGTCTTCGACGGGATACTGTTCCTTAGGTTGAACGTACTACTCTTTCTCGATACCTGGCGTAAAAATGCCATGAGTCAACACTCAGTAGATAAATCCCTACTCTACTAACCCCTTACTTGACAACTAAGCAGTTGAATAATATAACAATTGATATCAAAAGAAAGTACAAAAATGTAACACATCATCATTTTCTTACGATCCATTAACCTAAGTGAATTCTAAAGACCTTCTCTACAAGATTCTTTCCTCCCATACCACTAACTCTGCCCGTTTCATGGGACAACCCACCTTTTGCTTGTCTTGCACTGGGGTCTTAAGGCGAATATGTTTCACTTAGACCATAACAAGGGGTTAAGTTACCCATGACGTAACCGTCTGTTAGAGTCATACACAACACAACACACACTGGGCCTCGGTTAGCATCCTCGGCCCTACCTGGTCACCCATTTCAATATCATATCACTTTCAAGATCACAATGGCCCTACCTAGTCACCATTTGATCACTGGGCCCTACCTGGTCATCCATTTCAGAATTTCACATCACACACTCTCTCTACACATTATCATATTTTCATTAACTTAACAACGTCTATCACTTCTCTCATCATAAACCACCACATGAACCTAAGTCTGATGTAGCACGTACAATTATATTTCCAATAACAACTCAATTCATAACATGATACATTTCAATGGGTAGCAAGTATAACAATTAATAAATCCATAACAACTTAATCAATAAACATGATACGTTTCAATGTGAAAGCGAGTATAGCAATTGATATTGTGCAAGTAAATACAACACATATAGTATCTTATGACTGGGCCGATGCCCATTGTATTATTTAAATTTCGTTCTTCATATTCTAGTATTAGTCTTGCTTATTCAATTCTGTTACTAACTAATTAAAGTGACTACTTCATAGTTTATAATTTATCCTTCTAAGTATTATTTTAATGCTTAACTAGTCATATTTTACTTAATATAATACTTTTAGGTTAAATAGTACTTTTTACAAAAATGGCGTTATAGTCATTAAATTTATATTTCTAGAAGTTATATTGTTTATAACTAACTATTCACTGGATTGACTATCAACTAGTCAAAGGTAAAATTAAAATATTTCATAACTTATCATGGGCATTGTTTTACAATAAAATGTAATTCATTTATTGTCATTCTAACATAATTATTATTCTACTAATAATAAATTTTGAGTTATTATTTACTTTTTTTTTTTTTTTGGATAAGTAAGAGTTATTATTTACTTACAACATTACAGTAGCATTAGTTCTAAGCATAAACGAAAAATGAACATACACATATCCATATAATCCAAGGAATTGATTTACCATGTTTAGTGATAAAATATTCTAACAACAATTAATTCTAAGCTTAAATCGGCATAGTCATACAACATCGAGACTAAACTGTAATAAAAACACTTTTCATGCCATCCGTTTCATTCCCAATTTTCCAGACACGCTCGTTCGGGCCATGCCAAACCCGTTCTGGACCACGTAAACCGAAAAACAGAGTATGGGTTTGGTTGGATGGATTTTGATGCATAAGTCCAAGTCTTTACATAGTAATCTACTATCAAATACAAAATTTTCGAACTAAACTTTAATAAAACACTCTACATGCACTGTTAACATTTCCAGTCACGACCAAAACCCAAAAACAGGGGATAGCTATGGTAGTTTGGTTATTAATTGATGCATGGGCAGGGAGTGCAATTTTGTTCTTTTCCACAATTCACACCTATAAGCGAGAGTGCAATTTTGTTCACCCTCCTTAAAAGAGGGTGAACATTGCCCTCTATCTCAATGTTGTTAATCCCGTACGGTACCATCTTGAATTGGATCATAAAATGGTACACATATCTTGGTATTTCGGACAAAATACTGGCCTATACCGGTTGATACCAGGCGTGCCAGTCTGTATCAGCTTGTACCGGGATCTTGGCAATACTAGGTTTTTTTTTCTTTGGTAAAAAGGCATGGATTTTAAGGTATTTTAACAAAATTTGGAATTCATTTTATATTAATCATATTAATTTGTTATTAGACCTAGTATCAAGGTGAGTCAAAATGTTAAATTTTATTTCCCTATCTTATGTTTCTAAGTATATTAAAATATCTAAAAATATATATTGCGATAAATCCTAAATGGTACCGACAAATATATCGGTACTAATAAGTACCGTTTCAATAAAATGAACGGTACACTATCAGTCTATCCATCTCATTTGTCCGCTCTCTGTCTAATAATTAATTTTTGAATGGACGTTGTGAAAGGAAATGGGGGACCATTAAGGTCCAGTGGAGACAGTCCCATAAGACTTTTCATCATAGACAAATATGTCAATATACTCTACATGGCTTTAATTTTTAGCAAGCGCAGTATCTATGACATGCACAGAACAACAAAATATTTATTCGATATTTACCTCTCATCGATTTAGCTCGACAATTTTAGTAAGAGATAAGAATTTTGAAAGGAATTTCTTTCACTATAGAGATGGAAAATCAAAAGAGACGAGGATGAATATTTGTGGCTTTGATAAATACTTGTGCACTTTATTTTTTTCTAAAAAAGTCCTTCAATTACAGAAGGAAAAGGATTATATAGTTCTACTAGTAAAAAAATTTAGTTCCTAACTCTAGTGCGTTGGAAGTAAAAAGTATTTCCAGTCACGACCAAAACCCAAAAACAGCGGATAGCTACGGTAGTTTGGTTATTGATGCATGGGTTTGATTTTTTTACTACTTCTAAACATTAAACCACATACTAGGGACTAAATATACTTAAGGGATGGTAGGAGAGAGATTAATCTACCTCTCCTCTGGCCGATTAAGCAAGAAAACAGGATTTGGCGAAAAACAGCTCGTCGGAGAAGATGACCGGAATGTGGAGTTCGGTTTGGCTTTGAAATGATTGGAGGACGGTTTTGAGATGCTTGGGCTGGTAGTATGTGAATGGGAATCCTGATTGAAATGTCGTATTTGAAGTATGGAGGTAAACCCACTTTTGACTCTCTCTCTCTCTCTAAAACTCCATAGTTGGCCCTAAACTCTAACCCTCTCTTTCTCTTGTATCTACTTAGTGTATGGACTAAAATATAGAGAGGGAATTCTTGAGACTTGAAATTTTCAGAGGGCAGGGTGAGTGTAATATATGGTGTAATATTTTAGACTTAGACACGGTGGGTAATGAAGTGTATGGGTGAGGGAGTTTATTTGGGAGTTAAAAGGTAAAGTGGTTTAAAGATGTGTTAAGTTCTGATTGGCCTGGGAAAAGAAGGGCCAAAAATGGCTAGACATTAGAGTTAGGTTGAGTGATAGGTGTGATTGAATTGGTAGTTTAGTGGGTAGTATGGTGTTATTATGGATAATAAGAGGTTTTAGTTAGGTTATTAGCTAGTTAGAGTGCTTGTTACATACTTAGTTCCCGAAATCTATAATTAAATTTAACTAAGTTTTATGAAGAATACAACTAGTCTAATTATAAAAATAAAAATATAGGGTCAAAATTAGGGTCATTACAATTTTACGATATGTTTTTATTTGTTTATATATAGATAAATAAAAGTTTTATCACAATGTTATCCCTTTTAAGTGAAAGGAATAAGTGCAGTGGGTGCATAAGGGGGTGGAGGATGATGAAGAAAGATGGCATTCCAGCTCTTTGCAATAGTTATTAACTCAAGCATGCATATAGTTTTATCACAAACCCATGAATCCCAACTACAGTAACATGTTGATTTTTTTTTTTTCAATAGAATTGAAAAATATATATTTCAATCCCACATCGGTACATGTTTGATTGGAAAAACTATTTGTCTTGGTTCAGAATTTTATTTTATAATTTTAGACTTAAGAATTAAATGCTTGAATCAAGCACTCTGCGGTCGATATCCAATTGAGCAGTTAATTCTTAGGTCTAAAATTATGAAATAAAATTCCGAACCAAGAGAGAATACGAAAAGTTCTCTTCTGTGTGAGTTAGGGCTATCTCTGCCGCCGGGGGGGGGGGGGGGCGCCTTTCCCCTCCTCCTCCTGGGCTCTTCTTCTCCCATCCTCCTCCTCTCTCCGTCTCCTCTGCACACCCACCCTCTTCATCCCGCGTTCACCCTTCTCCTTTCTCTTCCACTTTCTTTTTCCTCTTTTTTTCCATATCACAAAATTGATCGGCATCAGTTACGACGTGGTGGTGACGACGGCGCTGGTGTGCATGGATTGTTGCGTCTGTTCTCCTCTTGCCGTTTTTGGGAGCGTAATCTGTGTTTCACGGCGCCTCGCATCAGAGGAGTCCGGTCGTCCGACGAGATCAACTCTAGTATGGTCCTTGAATCCCTTGTCCTCTCCTCACTACAAGAAAAATTCAATTGGGTGACGAATGAAAATCGTCACAAATTGCATGTTTTTCGTCACAAATAATATAGGTGACGAAAAAAAATTTGTCGACTAAAGGTTGTCGAGGATTCCTACCTGGTGACGAAATCTATTTTTCGTCACCTATAGTGCCTTTTGATGACGAAATATTTCGTCACCAAAAAGTGAATAATTGGTGACGAAAATTTTTTCCTCACTTATTGTGCTTTTTTACGACGAAAAAATTCGTCACCGATGGGTCACATTGGTGACGAAATTTTTTGTCACTAATATAAGAAATCGGTGACGAAATTTTTTGTCACTAATATAAGAAATCGGTGACGAAATTTTTCGTTGCGAAAGATGTTTTCATATGGGAAAAGAAATCCATCTTTCTTGCTCTTGCTGGGTTTCGAACCCAAGTCTCTTGAGTTTTTCGCGCAAGCTCCAACCAACTGCACTACACACACTTTTCAGTAAATATTTGAAATATCTAATATATAACACATATGTTTAAAATGAAAATATATTTCGAATGTAATTTTGGACCTTTAAACATTAAAATTAGCAATTTTGATAAACATGAAAGTCGTAGGCAATTGAGTTATTGTTCAAACCCAATTTGAATTATCTCAATCGAAGATTTTAGTAAAGTGTAACGCCCCAATTATTTATTAAGCACGTAAACATTCACTCAAATACAAATCAACAATGCATCATCAATAGTAATTTCACAATCAAACACTTGTTAACCGATCATAAATTTTCACAGGGTATAACACTAATCATTCCAGCACAATCGAACTGAGTTTTAATATAAACAGGACTAAAAATATATTGACAATTTAACAGTAGGTTATCATCTTCAATAAACTTTAAATCTAAGTCCTAACTCCATTAAAATGCAGATTAAGGTTTCGGGTTTCCGGAAAACTACCTCAAATGCGATTCTAAATCCGGATAAGTATTGTACGGTGTCCGTAGATCACCGTGGTGGTTCCGAAATCTCGAGGCGGCGTCCGCCAATACTCCGTCGGGGCCCGCGGTGCGGCGTACACAGGAAACAATTTGCGTGTGCACTGTGCACACACCCACGGCTGAAATGGCGGGTCACGGAAGGCGGGGTGGTGGTGGGTACGGGCCGGAGGGGGTGGAGGAGTCCGATGGTGGGGAGAGGAGGTGGCTGCCGGAGTGGGTTAACCAAATGATGGTGGGGGCCGAGAGGTGGCTCGGTGGTGACGGGCCGGAAGAGTTGTCCGAAAGAGGAGGTGCTGCGGGGCTGGCTGTCCTCTCTCTCTTTTTTTCCTACTAATTTACAGTGGTGACGTTGTTAAATGTTTTGTGAATTTCGGAGGTCAGGAAGGCTGGTCAGGAAGGCTTGTATAGGAGGGAGTGGAGAATGAGGAGGGAGTGGAGTGGTGGGCAGTTATTGGAGTAAATGGGAAGGTAGGAGATAGAGGTGGTGAGGCCAAAGGAGAGAGAGAGAGAGAGAGAGAGAGAGAGAGAGAGAGAGAGAGAGAGAGAGAGAGAGAGAGAGAGAGAGAGAGAGAAACATGGTTCCTAAAATTTTGGGATGGGTACGTAGTGTTAGGTTTGGGTAGGGAAAAAAATTATTTATATGTATGTGTATGTATATATATTGAAAAAAAAGTAATCACTGATTTTTATGAAATTTAAATAACTAATGAAACTAATTATAAAATAAATAATTGAGTAAACTTGTTAGTTTAATTAATTAACATTGTTTTTTTGTTAAAAAAATATTAAGGCCAAAATTAGGGTCGTTACAACCTATCTCATGGGATCCATTCTCTTTCCCAAGAGAAACTTCCCATGACGTATCATACATTAACGTCACGACATTTCTCAACACTGGGCCCCATTGGTTACCCATTTCAACACAGGGCCCCATTGGTTACCCTTGCCATCGCCATGGCTCAAAACACAATCCACAACTCACACTTTCAACACTTTACCATTTTCCATTTACTTATCATCGTCTACATGATTCACTACTCGTAACCACCCCGTAAACCTATTTGTCCAATCTACAACCACAATAAAATATCACACAGTTCAACATTTCAACGAAAAGTACTAACTTGCATGCTAACAACACATAACCATGCGATAAAATTAATTATGCGAGAAAATTAATCCTGTCATAGAAGTAATCATGCAAGTAACAAAATAAATATTCAGTCAAACAATTAATTACTACACTTAAAATTAAGTCTATTTCTCTTGTTTTAGAAATTTTATAAAACATTTCTACTATTTAAACATTATCTTTAACTCTCATATTATTCATAGATTTTACAAACTAATTTTTTTATTGAAAAATACTCATTGCTAAATTTAGTATTTACTAACTATATGAAATATTAATATGAGATTTTCATAACAGCAAAATTATGCGAGGCTATTCTAGTCAATATTTATTAGGGTTAAAGATTAACTAATATATAATCTAAAATATTTCTTGTTTACAATCTAAATAAATTTTTACTAGTAAAATATTCTTGTTAATATTTCATAAACATTTATCTACCCCAATAATTTATTAAGCACGTAAACGTTCACTCAAATACAAATCAACAATACATCATCAATAGTAATTTCACAATCAAACACTTGTTAACCGATCATAAATTTTCACAGGGTATAACACTAATCATTCCAGCACAATCGGACTGAGTTTTAATATAAACAGGACTAAAAATAAATTGACAATTTAACAGTAAGTTATCATCTTCAATAAACTTTAAATCTAAGTCCTAACTCCATTAAAATGCAGACTAAGGTTTTGGGTTTCCGGAAAACTACCTCAAATGCGATTCTAAATCCGGATAAGTATTGTACGGTGTCCGTAGATCACCGTGGTGGTTCCAAAATCTCGAGGCGGCGTCCGGCAATACTCCGTCGGGGCCCGCGGTGCGGCGTACACAGGAAACAATTTGCGTGTGCACTCTGCACACACCCACGGCTGAAATGGCGGGTCACGGAAGGCGGGGTGGTGGTGGGTACGGGCCGGAGGGGGTGGAGGAGTCCAATGGTGGGGAGAGGAAGTGGCTGCCGGAGTGGGTTAACCAAATGATGGTGGGGGCCGAGAGGTGGCTCGGTGGTGACGGGCCGGAAGAGTTGTCCGAAAGAGGAGGTGCTGCGGGGCTGGCTGTCCTCTCTCTCTTTTTTTCCTACTAATTTACAGTGGTGACGTTGTTAAATGTTTTGTGAATTTCGGAGGTCAGGAAGGCTGGTCAGGAAGGCTTGTATAGGAGGGAGTGGAGAATGAGGAGGGAGTGGAGTGGTGGGCAGTTATTGGAGTAAATGGGAAGGTAGGAGATAGAGGTGGTTCGGCCAAAGGAGAGAGAGAGAGAGAGAGAGAGAGAAACATGGTTCCTAAAATTTTGGGATGGGTACGTAGTGTTAGGTTTGGGTAGGGAAAAAAATTATTTATATGTATGTGTATGTATATATATTGAAAAAAAAGTAATCACTGATTTTTATGAAATTTAAATAAATAATGAAACTAATTATAAAATAAATAATTGAGTAAACTTGTTAGTTTAATTAATTAACATTTTTTTTTTGTTAAAAAAATATTAAGTACAAAATTAGGGTCGTTACAACCTATCCCCCTTAAAATAATTTCGTCCTCGAAATTGTGTGTTTAGGAATTTCAAACTGAAACAATACAATTTTTTTTTTTCAAAATATCTTTTATCAACCATAAATTAGTTATAAAAATTTTTTTTTTTTTTTTTGAAATTTTATTAAAAGCCTAACAACATCAGTATAGGATCTAACCAACATGACGAATCTCAACATCACATTAGGAATGGATTGACATTCGTATTTTTATTTTAAGGGGGATAGAGAATGTAATACCTCGTATCTTCTTTATTTAAAAAAAAAAAGATTGTATTGTTTCAGTTTGAAATTCCTAAACACACAATTTCGAGGACGAAATTATTTTAAGGGGGATAGGTTGTAACGACCCTAATTTTGGCCTTAATATTTTTTTAACAAAAAAAAAATGTTAATTAATTAAACTAACAAGTTTACTCAATTATTTATTTTATAATTAGTTTCATTAGTTATTTAAATTTCATAAAAATCAGTGATTACTTTTTTTTCAATATATATACATACACATACATATAAATAATTTTTTTCCCTACCCAAACCTAACACTACGTACCCATCCCAAAATTTTAGGAACCATGTTTCTCTCTCTCTCTCTCTCTCTCTCTCTCTCTCTCTCCTTTGGCCGAACCACCTCTATCTCCTACCTTCCCATTTACTCCAATAACTGCCCACCACTCCACTCCCTCCTCATTCTCCACTCCCTCCTATACAAGCCTTCCTGACCAGCCTTCCTGACCTCCGAAATTCACAAAACATTTAACAACGTCACCACTGTAAATTAGTAGGAAAAAAAGAGAGAGAGGACAGCCAGCCCCGCAGCACCTCCTCTTTCGGACAACTCTTCCGGCCCGTCACCACCGAGCCACCTCTCGGCCCCCACCATCATTTGGTTAACCCACTCCGGCAGCCACCTCCTCTCCCCACCATCGGACTCCTCCACCCCCTCCGGCCCGTACCCACCACCACCCCGCCTTCCGTGACCCGCCATTTCAGCCGTGTGCGTGTGCACAGTGCACACGCAAATTGTTTCCTGTGTACGCCGCACCGCGGGCCCCGACGGAGTATTGCCGGACGCCGCCTCAAGATTTCGGAACCACCACGGTGATCTACGGACACCGTACAATACTTATCCGGATTTAGAATCGCATTTGAGGTAGTTTTCCGGAAACCCGAAACCTTAATCTGCATTTTAATGGAGTTAGGACTTAGATTTAAAGTTTATTGAAGATGATACTGTTAAATTGTCAATTTATTTTTAGTCCTGTTTATATTAAAACTCAGTCCGATTGTGCTGGAATGATTAGTGTTATACCCTGTGAAAATTTATGATCGGTTAACAAGTGTTTGATTGTGAAATTACTATTGATGATGCATTGTTGATTTGTATTTGAGTGAACGTTTACGTGCTTAATAAATTATTGGGGTAGATAAATGTTTATGAAATATTAACAAGAATATTTTACTAGTAAAAATTTATTTAGATTGTAAACAAGAAATATTTTAGATTATATATTAGTTAATCTTTAACCCTAATAAATATTGACTAGAATAGCCTCGCATAATTTTGCTGTTATGAAAATCTCATATTAATATTTCATATAGTTAGTAAATACTAAATTTAGCAATGAGTATTTTTCAATAAAAAAATTAGTTTGTAAAATCTATGAATAATATGAGAGTTAAAGATAATGTTTAAATAGTAGAAATGTTTTATAAAATTTCTAAAACAAGAGAAATAGACTTAATTTTAAGTGTAGTAATTAATTGTTTGACTGAATATTTATTTTATTACTTGCATGATTACTTCTATGACAGGATTAATTTTCTCGCATAATTAATTTTATTGCATGGTTATGTGTTGTTAGCATGCATGTTAGTACTTTTCGTTGAAATGTTGAACTGTGTGATATTTTATTGTGGTTGTAGATTGGACAAATAGGTTCACGGGGTGGTTACGAGTAGTGAATCATGTAGACGATGATAAGTAAATGGAAAATGGTAAAGTGTTGAAAGTGTGAGTTGTGGATTGTGTTTTGAGCCATGGCGATGGCAAGGGTAACCAATGGGGCCCTGTGTTGAAATAGGTAACCAATGGGGCCCAGTGTTGAGAAATGTAGTGACGTTAATGTATGATACGTCATGGGAAGTTTCTCTTGGGAAAGAGAATGGATCCCATGAGACGGTTATAGTTAGCGTGGGGTAGTGGAAGTCCGACCCTAATGTACGATGCGTCATGGGATGACTCGATCCTCCTGTTATGGTCTTAAGTGAGAATATACTAGATACATAATTTAGTCGCGCTCACCTCGGACCCTGGTACAGGATAAGCAAGAGGAAGGGTGGACCCATGAGACGGTTGTAATTAGTGGATGTGGGAGGAAAGGATCTTGTGGAGAGAATCCTTAGATTACATGTAAGATGATGGATAGTAAAGAAAAGACGATGTGTTATTATTTGTACCTTCCGTGTATTATGAGTTATTATATTGTTGATCTGCATGCATATTGTGGTATTGGGTTTTAGGATTTCTACTTGGTGAATTATCACTTAGGATACGTTTGTATCCTGGCAAATTGTTTGCTTCGGCGTTCAATTTGCTAGAGCGTGCAGGATTCCACAGTAGAGCAGTTGATAAAGGTGGGACCCCTGGAACGAAGTCTGGGTCAACGTTGCTTGGAATTCGTGTCAAAACTATAGTTGCTCTGAAGTTGCTTTTGTTAAATAAATGTACATAGATTTTTGTGTTATTTTGAAATTGTAATTTTTGTATAAGGATAAATGGGGGCCTAGAAGTTTGTAAAAATCAGCATATTTTAAGAGTAATGCGCCCGAAATTATTTGAAAAATTGGGGCGTTACAAGCCCCGAATTTCGGACACGTTAATTAAATCATTTCTAATTGATTTAATAATCCATTAATCTGATTAAAAAAAAATTTATTAAACAAGTTTAGCAGCGAAAATCTCAAATACCGAATTCAAAAATAACTTAATTGTCTTACAACCCAATGAAATAAAAACAGAGTTTGACAAATGCGATAACACTTTTGGAAATTCAAATAACAATACTTTAAATTAACAGAGCTTCTAAGGGTAGGGTATCCAAGGCTCGACAAACTCCCCTTCCTCAGCTGGGAGGTCCTCACCCTGATACTGATCATCTTGAAGATGAACCTGCTCTTCGGTCTCTTGATTACCTGGCATAAAACGCCAGCCCAACGGCACCATAATGAGTTTTGAAACTCAGTAGATAAACCCAACCCCACTAACCCCTTATTCTACAGTTAGCAGTTCGACGATATAAAAATTGACAACATACAGAAGGTACAGAATAATAGCACATCATTCTTTTTCTTTACTATCCATCAACTTACATGATATCTAAGGATTCTCTCCACGAGATCCTTTTCCTCCCACATCCACTAACTACAACCGTCTCATGGGTCCACCCTTCCTCTTGCTTATCACGTACCAGGATCCTAGGTGAGTTCACCTAAATTATATATCTAGCATGTTCTCACTTAAGATCATAACAGGAGGATCGAGTCATCCCATGACGCATCGTACATTAGGGTCGGACATCACCTACCACTAACTATAACCGTCTCATGGGACCTATTCCCTCTTGAACAAAAGAAGTGAATTTTCCCATGACGCATTATACATTAGCGTCATAACATCTCTCAACACTGGGCCCCATTGGTTACCCATTTCAACACAGGGCCCCATTGGTTACCCTTGCCATAGTCATGGCTCAAATCACAATCCACAATCTCACACCTTAACACTTTATCAGTTTCCATTTACTTAACACCGTCTACGTGAGTTACTACTCGTAACCACCCAGTGAACCTAAGTCCGACTAGCATGTCCAATCATATATCACCAACAACAACTGAATCCAACATGATACATTTCAATAAAAACACAAGCAAAGCAATTTATAAGTGCAAAATAATTAAACATGTAGATGTTAGGATTGGGCCGATGCCAAGAAAAACAAAAAAAAATGTACGTGACAATACCTAATTCGTTAAAAGGGTTAACTTGATTTACTTAAGTGACTTTAGTATGTTATACTTTTTGATCTTCAAACTTCAGAAAGGATACACCAGTATATGTGTACTTTGTTAGCTTTCTAGTGCTTAACTCACTAATATATTGTTTCACTTTAAAAAAAATCTATTAATTATTACTACTCCTATTTATTTAAAAATAATAATAATAATTAGTTCTTTTTTTTTTTTTTTGTCAAGAGTATTCTGCTTCTTCCCCCTATCTCTCAGCTTTATTAGGTTAGTAGTAGTCTCATTAAGTATAAACGATTTTAGTTTAACTTGAATACAATCATTATCTTTTCTTTTCTTTTCTTTTCTTTTTAGGACTTAGCTACTACTTATGTTATTGCTAACATTCAAATAAAATCTATACATTCCAAAATAAAATAATCCTACCATGTATTTATCTTATATAACATTCAAAGTTAATACAAGCAGAACACGACAATGCAACAGTAAAGTGAAACAGAAATTAACATTTGAAGTAATGAATCCTTCTATGGTTAAAATCACATGAATAGATAATACAAGGACTAAACTGTAATAACATCATTTAAAACACCCAAAGGTTCTGGACAGCCTCGTCCGTTTTTCCGAGAAACAGAGCATGAGTTGGTTTAATGGGTTTTGATGCAAAGGCTCCATTTTTAAGGTTATAACTCATCAAATACACAATGATAGGACTTAATATACTTAGGAGAAAGTAGGGAAGCGATTATCCTACCTTGGTTTCGGTCGAAAAAGCGGGTAACTGGTTTGGACGGTTTCGGACAGCTACGAAAGAATCGGAGAAGATGACGGAGCAACAGGACGCCGGGTTGACTTCGGATAATTGAGAATTGGTTCGGAGGTCCTTAGGGTCGTGCTAGAAGATGGGCAGTCGAAATGGACGCTCGGATAAGTGTAGGATCGAAAACCCACTTTTACATTCTCCCTTTGAACCACATTTCTTTTTGAAAACTTATCTCTGGCTCTCCTCTCTTTCTTTTTCTACCTATTTACAGCAGTGGTGGTGTAAAATGTTTTCTGAATTTCGGAGGTCAGGAAGGCTTGTATAGGAGAGAGTGGAGAATGAGGAGAGAGTGGGGTGGTGGGCAGTTATTGGAGTAAATGGGAAGGTAGGATATAGAGGTGGTTCGGCCAAAGGGGAGAGAGAGAGAGAGAGAGGGGAGAAACATGGTTCCTAAAATTTTGGGATGGGTATGTAGTGTTAGGTTTGGGTAGGGAAAAAAAAAATTATTTATATGTATGCGTATGAGTATATATTGAACAAAAAGTGGTCACTGATTTTTTATGAAATTTAAGTAACTAATGAAACTAATTATAAAATAATTAATTGAGTAAACTTGTTAATTTAATTAATTAACTTTTTTTTTTCGTTAAAAAAAATTAAGACCAAGCCCCAATTATTTATTAAGCACGTAAACGTTCACTCAAATACAAATCAACAATGCATCATCAATAGTAATTTCACAATCAAACACTTGTTAACCGATCATAAATTTTCACAGGGTATAACACTAATCATTCCAGCACAATCGGACTGAGTTTTAATACAAACAGGACTAAAAATAAATTGACAATTTAACAGTAGGTTATCATCTTCAATAAACTTTAAATCTAAGTCCTAACTCCATTAAAATGCAGATTAAGGTTTCGGGTTTCCGGAAAACTACCTCAAATGCGATTCTAAATCCGGATAAGTATTGTACGGTGTCCGTAGATCACCGTGGTGGTTCCGAAATCTCGAGGCGGCGTCCGGCAATACTCCGTCGGGGCCCGCGGTGCGGCGTACACAGGAAACAATTTGCGTGTGCACTGTGCACACACCCACGGCTGAAATGGCGGGTCACGGAAGGCGGGGTGGTGGTGGGTACGGGTCGGAGGGGGTGGAGGAGTCCGATGGTGGGGAGAGGAGGTGGCTGCCGGAGTGGGTTAACCAAATGATGGTGGGGGCCGAGAGGTGGCTCGGTGGTGACGGGCCGGAAGAGTTGTCCGAAAGAGGAGGTGCTGCGGGGCTGGCTGTCCTCTCTCTCTTTTTTTCCTACTAATTTACAGTGGTGACGTTGTTAAATGTTTTGTGAATTTCGGAGGTCAGGAAGGCTGGTCAGGAAGGCTTGTATAGGAGGGAGTGGAGAATGAGGAGGGAGTGGAGTGGTGGGCAGTTATTGGAGTAAATGGGAAGGTAGGAGATAGAGGTGGTTCGGCCAAAGGAGAGAGAGAGAGAGAGAGAGAGAGAGAGAGAGAAACATGGTTCCTAAAATTTTGGGATGGGTACGTAGTGTTAGGTTTGGGTAGGGAAAAAAATTATTTATATGTATGTGTATGTATATATATTGGAAAAAAAGTAATCACTGATTTTTATGAAATTTAAATAACTAATGAAACTAATTATAAAATAAATAATTGAGTAAACTTGTTAGTTTAATTAATTAACATTTTTTTTTTGTTAAAAAAATATTAAGGCCAAAATTAGGGTCGTTACATAAAGAGTTATGTCTGAAATACATTTAGTGACAAAACGCAATTCATAAATTTCGTCACGAAAGGTACCCATTTGACAACGAAATATATTTTTTTGTCGCTGAAAGCGTTAAAATGGTGACGAAATTATTTTTCGTCACCAAAGTTTAAGCATTTGGTGACGAAAAAAATATTTCGTTACTAAATTGCTCACATTTGGCGACGAAATATATTTTTTGTCACCAAATGATTATCTTTGGCGACAAAAAATAATTTTGTCACCTTTTTTAAGCTTTTGGCGACGAAAAATGTATTTTATCGCCAAATGGGTACCTTTAGTAACGAAAATATTTTTTTCGTCGCTAAACAAGCATAATTGGTGACGAAATTATTTCGTCACGAAAGTTATCAAAATAGTGACGAATTTATTTTTTCGTCGCCAAATATACTCATTTAGTGACAAAATTAAATTTCGTCGCCACTTTTTCGTCACCAATTTTCATTTTTCTTGTAGTGCCTTCCCCCCTCTCTTTTTTCCGCCCCCTCTCCCTCGTCGCTTGTCCCCGTTGCACAACTGTTAGCTTTCTCTTGATTCTCGATTGAAGCTGTTTGTTGGACCTATGATTGTGCCTGACGACTAGGGTCTCTTTGGGCTGGGTGTAGTGGCCGGCGTCGACTCTTGCCGTGCACGCTGTTGGGTGGCCCGGTTTCTCACCTAATGGCTTTGTGCAGCATCCGCGGCAGGTTGTTTGCTTTCTGGGTTCCGACTGTCTTACTTCTATGGGGTGGCCAGTGGTGGCTAGGTGGATGTTGATACTTTTGGCTCGCGGTGGTGGTGGTCCTATCTATAACGGTGGGCGGTGGCGTCTTGATCTGTCAGGGTAGGTTTTGGGTTTCTTTGGACCTGACTTTATTATTGTATCTGGGCTTTTTAGGTCTTTTGAGTTATTTGATTTTCAATGTTTTATTTGGGTACTTTAGGTCCTCACATTGTAATGGGCTTTGTCCCTAAGGCTGCTTGGTTCCAACTTTTGGTTGGACTCTCCCTCTCTCTCTGATAAAATGTTACTTTTGATGATAAAAAAAATTTGAGGTTATTTTTTGCTGTCACAACTAAGAAATAAAGTGTTACGTTAAGAAAAAAAAATAAAGTCATATAAAATGGACAAATTTAATCATTGAAACAAGACTGGATGAAAATTCCGCGGAAAATTGGTGATGTCTATTCACTTTTTTGGACTGATAAACAAATTATTGCTCGGGCACATTTGTTAAGTTCCACTTCACATGCAACACACAGAGAGAGAGAGAGAGAGAGAGAGTGAATTTGTCGCAGCCAATGCTTGAACTACACGAAAGTAATATCACCTAATTGGTAACAATGAAACCAATAATACTCAGATTTCCATGTCACAACATTAGAAATGACAAACAAAGAAATAATAATAATTAAATCAAACTATCAGCATCAGTTAGTTGTTTCTTTTCTTTTCGTGTCAATGTCACTCTATTGTATAAAACATTTGTCAATATATAAATCAAGGGGAAGGGACACGTCCTACAACCAACCAAATTGGAAATAGGAGTGACATGTCTGACTTTGACTTTATATACAAGTAATCGAATCTTCTTTTTTGAGGTCATTCCCAATACGGACGGACTCAGGATTTCGTATATGCGGGGTCATACTATTAACAACAAGATTTTAAAAATTTTAAGGTTTCGGAATCTTTATAGTTTATTTGTTTGACTTTTGAGAGAATTTTTTTGGGTAATGAGTGGAGAGAGATAGAAAGATAATGAAATTAATAATTGAAGAAAAAATTTATGAAAGACCATGTGTAGAGAGATGGGTTGGGTTTTGGGATACAAATTCTTAAAGCATTTAAATGTCTAAATAACACCAATACAAAACACAATATTTAGTTCTTAATAAACAAAAAACAACTATTATTAATATTGAAATTTGAAAAGAAAAAAACCCCTGAAACTAGGAGACTTAAATATTAATCCTCATCAGCCATGCCATGTAAGTTTTCATCCTGTCCATTTTTTAGAATTATGTTTTCATCCTTTCAGATGAGAAATATTGCCTATCTTATCCTTTTAATAAGATATCCATATGTGTGTATAAATTGACTTCTTAAATTAGTGGGATTCAATCATTACCATTTTCTAATTTAGTGAGATTCAATCACAATGATAAAGGGAGATAATTAAGGAAGATAATTTCAAATTTTAAAAAATTCGTAATAATCAAATTCCACCAATTTATTTTTCACCGATTTAAATTCAAAAACGATATTTATTTTTCCACATCTACTAAGTATTATCATGAAACCTTTTGGAACATGGTGGAATCGACCATGTTTTTCATGTATTATTTTTGTAAAATTACCATAAAAAATATTTTGAAACATAGGCAATATGCAAATTGTAATGCTCCGAATTTTGGGAACGTTAAAAGGACATTTTCATTGAAACTTCAAAATAGAGTCTGGCTCATTATTACATCACGATCTCCATAAGAGTACTTTCATAACAAAGGGAGGGAAACTAGGGTTACTAACTACAGCTCCGCCTGCTCATCCATCCTAGCCAACTCTTTAGCTCCAAAGGCCTCCAAGGTGTACAGCTCACCTTGATCATCTACAAAGTCTGACACATTATACCAGCGTCACCACCAGTATAATATGTCAGGGTCACCAAAGGTAACATCATGAGCTACGAGAGCTCAATAAAATAATCCATACCCACTAACCCTTTAACTTACACACATTAGATCATAAATTCAATGTTTTCCACATAAGACATGCTTATCTAACAAAAACAGTTAACAATGACACATCCACATTCACTAATCAACTATCGTTGGTGTCCATGATTTCTGAGTTTCTCTTACGCAACATTTCGTAGACCGTGTCACTGGTTTCACCTTTCATTTACCAAATCAATACTTCCAAGATCGTTTTAACACACACAATCTCGGTCCCGCCGTTTCGGTCTCCCGAGTATCCTCACAAAGGTTCCGCCGCACCGGATTCCCATTGGCACACAAAACTTTGCACTGGCTCCTCTCCGCGGATAACCAAGCTATATTACCAATGAAGCTACCACGTCCGGCTCCATTGGCAATCTTCACAATGGGCTACCAAGTCCGGCCTCATTGTGGTTTTCACAATCCACGCAATGGGCTACCAAGTTCGGCCACATTGCGAGTTTTCGTTCACACAATGGGCTACCAAGTCCGGCCACGTTGTGGTTT
Organism: Rhododendron vialii; assembly: GCF_030253575.1. Classification (NCBI taxonomy): domain Eukaryota; kingdom Viridiplantae; phylum Streptophyta; class Magnoliopsida; order Ericales; family Ericaceae; genus Rhododendron; species Rhododendron vialii. The sequence continues at coordinate 14,170,579 of NC_080567.1, read as the reverse complement.
TCGCAAATCCACACAATGGGCTACCAAGTCCGGCCACATTGCGATTTCAAAACATACCTTGCAATTAACACACCCTAGGTGTCATGTTTCTATTTTATCAATTTCTGTGTCTCGTTTTTATGCAACGACTCCGCGGTAGGACTTTTCAAATATGTAATCATAAATCATTCATTGTAATCTTGAAACTAAACTAGCAAGATCATCTAACTCTATATTAATCATCATGCTTAAACCACAACTTAAAGCATACCGCCACATGTACGGACGCCTTTGGAGTGAAAATCACTTATGCTTTACAACAAGACAAGCAATGCAAGCAATTCATGTATACATGCTCATAACCATCCTAAAGATCAAAATACGGATACTTCTACCAAACGATGAAGTCTTATCTTTCAAAAATCGTTCTTTCTTCCTTTGTGGGAAGTTCAAAACAACATATATTTATTAGAGTAAAAGTCGATTATTCCAACATGCTCATACTTCCATTAGCGAAAACAAGTTTGTTAATTGTCATGCATTCCAAACCTTATAGGTGATAAATAACATTATATACTTAAAGAAAACGGCTAGGGACATTCTACGTATACTTAGAGATAAGGGATTAGGATAATCTACCACTCTTCTTGGCGGTAGGGCGGCTACGGAAAAGTAAGTCGGCGGTCGAACAGAGTAACTTCCTACGGTAAGCTTCTGGTAGCTCCGAAAGAGAAAAGTTTTTCTCGAAACTTGTTCTTGACTAAACTACTTAAACTTTTTGGATCGAAAAGGTAGTCGAGTGGTAGTTTAGTGGCGGCCTAGGATGAGTTTCTTGAAGAACACAAGAACAACTCAAGAACAACTCAAAAACAATAAGAACAAAGAACAATTGCAAGGATTCTAGAGAGAGAAGTTGAATGGGTGGAGGTGTGTGTTGAATGGCAAAGATGGGGTGCTATTTATAGCCAAACTAACTTCTATTACAAAATGAATAAATTTTTTCCTAACAAATATTGTCCAATGGTTAAAAGGGCAAATCATGATTGAAAGCCTTCCATGACTGGTCAAATCCAATCTTTAGGCATAAGGCTATAAAATCAAGTACGATCTTAGGCTTTCTAGGTAAATCTAGGTGATCATAGTCTAGGTTGGCAAGTCTTAGAAGTCTAGGGTAGGGTTTGATTAGGCTAAGGCATAGTCTTCCATGTTTAGTCATTCATAGGTCTAGGTTGTAGTCAATTTCTAGGATGATTAAAGGCTACTTTGGAATCAAATCTAGAATGATTAGGGCTATGATTCTATGTTAGAAATTAACTAGAATGAGTTGTCTAGTCAATTGGACTTAAGGCTAAAATAGGGCTAAAGAGGTAGCTTGTGCAAGTGTACAAACCTCAAAGCACACACATGCACCTTTCTCTCTCTCTCTCCTCTCTCTCTCGGCCCCTCTCTCCTCCCTCTCTCTCGGCCTCTCTCTCCTTTCTCCTCTCTCGGCCTCTCTCTCTCTCTCTCTCTCTCTCTCTCTCTCTCTCTCCTTTCTCCCATGTGCCTAATATATATTTGTGTGTATGTGTAAGACTATGGAGGTTTAGGTAGTCTTAAGTCTAGTTGAAAGAGAAAAGGTCTAGGAGAGTTTTCAAGTGACTACTCAATGAGGAAATTTTTTTAGAAAGTGTACTTATGCAAGTATAGGCTCATATAGGTATGCTTATTATAGCTCATGAGGTACATATATACATGAATATAAGTGTGTGTGTGTGTGTGTGTGTGTGTGTGTGTGTGTGTGTGTATATATATATATATATATATGCATCTAGGAAAGTAACTCTAGGATAATTAGACTTAGGGCTATACCTTAGGTTTGCATGCATGGCATGCATAAAGATTACCACCTTTGGAAGCAAAATGATGGCCATGACTTGTCTTGTCAAGGTTATGCACACATTGGTAAGTCACATGTCCATTATCCAAGGGATAAAAATTTTCCTAGCATTTATGGACCAATGGTTAAATAAGTAATGATGGTAAGTAAGGCTTTGAATGACTAGGCATGTGTGAAATGATTACTCTAATGGCCTAATGGTCCAATTAAGGTTAGGAGGGGTTCATAAGGCTCAAAAATTGTCAAAATGGTCCATCTAGGGTTAGAAAAATGTAACTAGGTGAATTGGTAGCCCGGTTCTTCCAACTAATCGGTTGGAAACTAACTCTATTTGCCATGTAGGACTTCTAGCCAAGAAAGAAAATTTAAAGAACTTAAATCTAATTATGACGGATTATAGAGATTTAAAAGGAAATTTTAAAAGTAATACCAAATAATTAAAATAAAATACAAATATTTAACGAAATTTTTATTTGCCGAAAATCAGGGTCGTTACACAAATCGACCATGTTTTTCATGGTAAATTCTACAAGTTCACCAAAAAGACAATGGAAATTTTGTTTAATATGTGACATAAACCAAATACAACAGTATTTTGGTCAAAACAAACATATTTCATGGCAAATGCTACAAATAATTTACCTTGAAATCGAATAAAATATATCTCATGGTAAATGCTACAAATAATTTACCATAAAATCGAAACCAAATACAACAGTATATTTGCACCATGGAAACGCAAAAATAAAATAAAATAAAATCATGGCCATGTTTTTGCAAACAAACCATGAAAGCTGGAAAAATGTTTACAGAGGAAATGGAAGCATCAGAACTTGTGCAACAGTAGATCCAAAACCAAATACAACAGTGGATCCATAAGCACAATTGACATTGAAATGAGAGAAAAATATTTGACCGACAGTAGCCAAAGTAGCTTTCTGTTTTGGTTTTTCACTTTACCGAAAAATGTAGACAAGTAGAAAATATACCAATCTGTTACTTCCCTTTTTGTTTTCCTTTTTTGCTTCTACGACTTCAAGATCCAAATAGGCAAACACATTCTAAAGGAATTATTCCTCCGTAGTCAATTTCCTCCTTGAGAAGGGGACGCTGGTTGTTGTTCTCCTCTTGGACGGTGGCCGTCAGATTCCAATGGCAGAGTGATACACATGAACCCATCGATTTTGGCGAAGGCGAGGTTGCATGGCGACGGCGACGGCGATGGAGCGCCATTCGATGGCACGGAGAGCAACCGACGGAGGTCCACGGGGGAGGATGGGTAAGGGGGAGGACGAGCACCGACAGAGGTCGTTGTTGATTTCCTCTTCAGCTTGGGATCGTGGATTTTTTTCTTGATCAAAAAAGGGAGAGGGGGAGGATTTCCAAAATAGTTTGGAATGATAAAGGAAAGGTACATGAATTTAGGATTATTAATTTTGTATATCAGATTTGTTTCTAGTGTATATCCCTAAAATGAAAGGACTTTCAAATTTAAATTTTAGTCTCAAAATTCTTTACCTACATAGAAGGGAAAAAATAAGTAATACAGTAGAGCATAAAGAAGGGCACTATTGGAATTAAAAAAAAATGAAGATGAAAATATAACTATTCAAAATGAGCGAGATGAAAACATACGTTGGATATGAATATTCAAAAACTCCTATAATTATAGCTAAAAATTACCGTAAAGGTACTTCAAAAATTTGCTAAAAGGAAGCAAAAGTCAATGCGGAGAGACATTATTCAATGCTCCAGGAGCATTGATCTCCTAGCTAGGATTAGAGGTGAGCAAAAAATCCATCAAAAAAAAAAAAAAAAAAAAAAAAAAAAAAAAAAAAAAATCCATCGAACCACGAATTCAATCCAAACCAATCTAAACTGAAAGGTTTTGTTCGATTTTTTAGTACTATGGTTTGGTCATGGTTTAAAAAAATAAGAATCCACATTATATGGTTTGGTTTGTGGATTCACATTCCCGATTATGGTTCTAAACTGATCCGATCCGAACCGTGTAATATATATAGTTTAATTATGATTCACCAAATAAATATGAGAGCCTTAGTCAACTATTTTTCCGATTTATTGATCCTATTAAATTTACCCTAATATTTAGCTTTTTTCTTCCCTGCCAAGATAATTTAGACTAAACTTCTATATAAAACGATGCACAACCCTTTCCTAATTTTCTATGATTATTAATTTATTATAGACAAAAAGCATATTGGATCACTAGATCAGTTAACTTTCACGGCCCAATTCCTAAGTTTCTATACATGAAAACCAATTCCAATATCTATTTCTATAATTCCTTCACTGCCAAGACTAATTACCCTACTACTTTTTGAAGATAATAGCTTAGTTCAAAACAAACCATGGTTTAAAATCGAAACCAATCCGCATTTTAATGGTTTGGATTTATGTCTTTTGTGGGTTGGTTTGATTCTCCAATTTCATAATTTATAAATATTGGTTTGATTCTTGGTTTACTATAAAACCGAACCACTTCGAAGATATTGGTTTCATAATCTATGAGAGGTGGATCAATGTTTCAAAGCAAATATTCAATTTTGGCAATGGAGAACAGGAGAAGGGTATCTCCCTTTCAAGGATGTTTTTCTTGTTAAACCAACTGGGGCTAATCTAGTTGCATAATCTTAGCCATGTTATACTGAAATATCTAATGATTAAATTTTGTCCAAGACAAGAGTCGCTATTGATTGCAGTCTCTTTCCTTCATTTTTTCTCCTTCTTCGATCTTCTTTGTATGAGATTAATTCTCGTGTTGTTCTGTATTGAACTTGATTTAGTTGTTGCGAACTTTACATGATTGATCTAGGGTCCTATTCTTAAAATCATTAATTGTTAAACCTTTACGCGCGGGTTGACCTAAAAAAGGATCTTTTTGCTTGTTTAAGCTCCTAACAACTAAACTTATTTTCAATACACAACCAAACAGTTTTACTTAAAAGTTTCTTTCAGCTAATCTTATCTACTACTATGATGCTTTGTCCGTCTGCAAGTGGGAAAAAAGCTTTAAGCTAACGTGTTTGTCGTACAGTTGCAAGTAATTACCAACTATTTAGATGTTAGCTGGTAATTTCTTTCACTCTACGTAACTAGCGACATTGTACATTGTTTACAGGACGGAGCTATGTTTGGGCCTGGGAGCTCCGGTTTCTCAAGCCTCTCGAGTTTTAAAATTTTTATTAGTCGCGTAACAAATCAAATCAAGTGCAGGTAATTAATCTATGTGATAAAAGAAAAAGAAAAACTTTTTTACGGAGCTTTCCGTGAAAAAGTGTTTACGAAGCTAATTGCAACCGTCCAAAAGTGTTTTGGACGGTCCGGATGTTAAATCTTTCCCGGAAAAGTTTCTTTAACATCCGGACCGTCCAATGCCGAAATAGATGGTTGAGATTGTTCGGCTCCGCAAATGAGCCAATCTCGATCTAAAAGAAATTAGTACGTACAATGAAGATTAATTCTCTTGAAGATACGGTAGCTATACAAGTAATTTTAATCAGATTTCTTTACACGTGAATGTTATTTTTAGTACATCAATTGGGTAAAAAACAATAAGAAAATAAAAGAAATCTCGCTCTTAATCTAATAGTAATTGGCTGATATATACCACAAAGGATGCGGTTGCAGATTTTAATCCGCTTGCAGTAGTTCGTGAACCAGATTTTCTTTGAACGATGTTCTTGTGAATCAGATCAACAGCTTGTGCCACAATGGGAATGTGGTGACGGATTGCTTTTCCGTTTCAGTGACTACCTTGCAAGAGCACATTGCCAATACGACATGTTATGGTGGGTAAGAAAGCCTGTGGTCGAGCTCAAGGTGGGCTGCCACACCGATTACTCTTCCCACACTTAAGCTAAGTTATTGACATCCCGAAAGGAAATGGATATGAAAGGAAAAAGAGAACACAAAAGAAAACACTTCTGAGTTGCTTCTATGAAATCAGTTTTTTTTTTTCCTGAGAAATTATTTGATAAACTGTTCGTGAAATGATTATAAACCGTGAAAAACTATTTCTTCAAGAAAATATTAGAAATACACTTTCATACTCCCGACAATCTTTCCGCGAAAAATAATATAGATATCACAAGAGTTTTATTTTGAAAATTAATTTCTCAAAGAGTTATTATTCAATAGTCCAGGAGCATCGCCACGGAGTACTCTGAACCACTTTATAACTACACATTTCTATGGGATTCATACACTTAACGGTAGACCCTACAGAAGTGTGTGATTGTGAAGTGATCCAGAGTACCACGTGGCGGTACTTCCGAACTATTGTATAATTTCACCTTCTCAAAAGTGCTAATCCCGAAAATCACAACTAAAGAGAAAAATGGAAATCTTTCCCCCCCTTAGTCGAGTACATATCTTTCCATGGGGCATTGGCTTCATTATCCAGAAACTTCTCCCAATCCTCAAATATGCTGGCATTTGGTAAATGGGTGGAAGGGAATGCTGGAATATCGATCTTGCTATCCTCGAATTGGCTGCCACTTGGACTCAGGATCTCCCCTAAGTCTGAAATTACTAATGGAGGAATTGATCCAGTTTCTGTTTGAGTAGAATACTCAGAACTGTTCAGACTGTTGTAATTGAGACCGACAAATTCTGGTTGAAACCCACCTTCAAAGGACCCCATTGAGTTATTAACATCTGGATATAGGGTGTCAAATAGTTGAGGGTTTTCACACAATTTAGGGAAATGATCAAAGATTGCTTGTGGGGGAGGATCACTAGTACTATTGTAGACTGTGCTTATTGCACTTGTACCATCAAGCACATCTCCAAATTGGGCAATATTGTGGGTTCTGATATTCAAGAGACTACTTTCTGACAAGTTTGGAAATGTGTTTGTGTTTATGACTTGCATCATGCTTTGGACAAGTTGGATTTTGGCTAGGTGGGTAGCATTGACTTGTGAACTGATTAAGGCACTGTCCCAAGGGGTCATGAAATTGCCAAAGTTTGGTGGAGAGAGCAATTGAGAGAGGTTCGCTAGTAAGTTGAGATCTGATATTGGCTCGTGGGTTTTGGGATCTATGCCCCTTTGGAGGAGCTTCTTCCTCATGTGGGTGTTCCAGTAATTCTTGATTTCATTATCAGTCCGGCCTGGGAGATGTGTAGCAATCATTGACCACCTGCAAGTCGTTTATAGTAAATACACATGTTGAGAACTTTTGCAATCGACAAACAAAAAATGATACAAACACTTAAAAAGTGCAACGAAGAGAAAAAAAACAATAAGTGAAAAGAGATAGATAGAGAAACTTATTGAGAATCATGCAGAGAGTAATTTTTTTTTCAAAACTTGTGAGTGAACAAAGTGCATCGTATTTTCTCAAGCACTTTTTTCTTTAGGGAAATTCTATGTACCCGAAAGAGTACCCAGAAATTACCCCGAATTTGAAAATCGATGGTCCAGATTGACTTTAAGTGAATCTGGACCATTGATTTTAAATTCAGGGTAATTTCTGGGTATTCTTTCGGGGTACCTAGCACTCATCTTTTTCTTTATTCGTAGCATTGTTGTCATACTGGGGAAAAAAAACATTTAAGTAGCATTTTCAAAAACGCTTGTGCATAATATTTTTGAGAAGCTATTGTTTAAAACATTAATCGTTGGCTCGATTGAATTCACTTTCAAGTGACAGTAGTTTTTGAGAATTCAAAGGCATCTTTCTAGTACGTAATTTTCTAAACAAATAGGGATTGTATCAAAAAAAATGGATTACAACGTTCTTAACCCAAACAAATTTTTGTGTCTCCTACATAAGAGAAGAGAGGTAAAAGGGAATATATATATAATGCTACTAAATATATCCCATAAATTTTCCAAGAAACATTGAAAACATTGTGTTGACAACATTGCATTCATTTAGGGATATTCATACTCTACGGTACTTCCTTACGAACTGTATTCTGAATATTTTTTGTTGCGAAATTTTTATACGGTCTCTAGCTACCTATATTTAATGAAAATTATGTAAATGAGTATATAAAGTTATACGTACTTATTTCCAAGAAGTGAGTGGAGGTGGATGATGGACTGCTGTTCTTCCTCAGAGAATTCCCCTCTCTTAATATCCGGTCGTAGATAGTTGTTCCACCTTAATCTGCAACTCTTTCCGCACCTGTTCAGCCCAGCCCGCTTAGGTAATGCTCTCCAACTCCCATGCCCGTTTTTTTGAATAAAATCAACGAGTTTCTCATCTTCTTCGGGGGTCCATGGCCCCTTCTTCAAACCAGTACTCTCATCACAACATGGAGACCTACCCATTGAGAGAGAGAGAGAGAGAGAGAGAGAGAGAGAGAGAGAGAGTCAATGCGAAGATGATTATTAGCAATGCAGATCTTGCGAAGATATGGTGGGTTTTTATAAGTGCATGGAGGACGTAATACAAATCATAAAAGTCAAATTGCTTTTCTTTTCGATAAGTATTTTATGCCAAAGGCTTCCAACGACAAGACAAAGGAAATGGGGGAAGTCGCCTAGCAACCATCTGGGCCTTTTGTCAAAGATTAAAAGTTGGTTTAGGTGATGCTAATGTCATTCAAGTATAGACTAACAAACGTTACAGAGTTTTCTCCAGTTAAATCACTCGACAAAACCTAACAACCATATTGATTTTTATATCACAATGCTCTTCCTTGAAGAAATTTCTTTTAAGCCGGTGTTTAATTATTCCTATTCTTCTTTGGGCATATATAGTAAGTACATTTTGCAATTGTGGCGCGCCAAATTCTGCCTCTACCTCCTACTGTGAATCGTTGTGGAGACTTGATTCAGGTTGAATTAATTCTGCTTGACTTTAAGGACTTTTTGGAAGTTTTATTCTTGTTCAAAAAAAATCGCGTTCGTGCGTTTGGGTCAAACTTTTGTTAGTTATTGATTCATCCCGGTGAGAAAAATTGGAAAAGTACTATTATTTTTTTATCCAAATATTTTTGGAAATATCCACTTTAAGCTTAAAAGTGGATATTTTTTCAAATATTTAGATAAAAGTAAAAAATTTTGGGTTTTACAATTCCTATCATCGAAACAAATCAATAATTTACAAAAATTTGACGCAAAGCTAACAAACGTGAGAAAAAATTTGAATAAAAATAAAACTCGCTTTTTGAACTTTTTTCTTAATGGAACTCCACACTCGATCTCCTTTAATCCTAAAAAAGGCAACCAGGCAGAGATAATTCGGCTAGGTTGTTTGGTCGGAAATTCCTCCGGATGGCCAAGTTTTAGTCCCGGAGCATGCACTGAATCCCAGCATATATATAGTAGATAATTAGGTTTTGTCGAGTACGTGCGTGTTGGAGATATCAGATTAGAATTCACACCCGAGGGGAGGGAATCTGCCTTCCTTAAATTGCAAGGACGCCTAATTTATAGAGTTAGATGGAGTGGTATTTTGGAAACAATCAAGTGTTGGTTATGCTCCCAAATACTTCATCTTGGGTGGTTGATTTGACTTCACAGAATCAATGGCATGCACGTTAATTCCTCTAATGGGAGGTGGTCAAGACGTTGCTTTGGGTTCGGCCTCACCTGGCCGGCCAGCCTAGCAGTGACCAAGCTAATGAGTTATGTTGCCTAGTAGTACTAATGATTGGACTAGTTATCGGGTTCTTGTATTACAGTGGCTGCTTCTAGGCACACCTCCTGGCTATCTCTGCACCCCTACCTCCTTTATCACTGAGCGGTCATTTAGGGGCCTTAGCTGGTATCGGGTTCTTGTATTACAGATCGTCTTGTTGCGAATTTCGGATTGTGTGCATTTGTTGGGACTTGGGAGTTAATGAATCTATTTGGATACTAGTTGATCATTTTATCCTTCTCAATCGGTCAGCTTTCAACTGACTACTCCACTTCCGTATTTATGATCATTTTAATTAATTTGCCTCTTAGAGGCTTTGATTTCACCTCCCACAATTGTCCCGCTGCTCGTTACTTTATGGTTCAAAGCTGAGGAAGAGCAAGGCGCTCCTTTTGCCGAGGAAGTGATCGATGGGTTGGCTCTTAATTTAGTGATCTGACATCACGTGCCAAATGACTATGCGAGCATTTAACGCGAAGAGACTGGATCATAAGTAGCCTTTAAGGTGCGTTCCTCAAAGACTCTGTATATAAGGATAAAGCCACGTTTTTTGCCCTTGTGGTTTCTTCCTAGAGTTCCAGTACTACTGCTCTTCATCGTTTTCTTTCGATGAAGTTTTCTGACTCTCTTCTCTCTCATAAGTTTTCTTCTTTTTCTTCTTCTCCAATTTCAAAAGGTGTATTCACTTAGAAATAAGGTATCCGTTAAAAGAGTGTGGATATTTAGGAAACTTATAATATTCTAAAAAGAACGTAATATTCCTGACACAATGGAAGTTCGATTGTCACCTAGAGATTGTCAAGGGACCAAACCCTAACTAGCATTGATAACGTGACACACAGCCATTAACTTGGGGGAATTTAATGCTGCCCTTGCCAAGGGCAGCATGCATTAAGTTTCCCCTAGTAATCTCTTCCACATGAAGCCCTTATTTTCTAAGGAATAGCCCCTTCCAAGGCATTGAGAACCTCTACAGTTTAGTACTAAATATTGTCCTGGGCATCAATTTAGGACTTTTGGCTCTGCGTCATTGTATTGCTACAAGCTGAAGAAAACCCTGGCAAGGAGGCTGCTCCTGGTGACCCATGGAATTTGATGAAGTACCAGCTCCAAGCCGGAAGGGGTGCTTCGATCTTGCACAGACCCTTCCTTCCTTGGGGAAAAACGACAATGTTATTATGGTCGCGTGAGATATCTAACGACCGGAATTTGATGAAGTACCAACTCCAAGCCGGAAGGGGTGCTCCAAGCCGCTGGGGGTGTTCCTCGTGTAGAGGTAGTTCCAGGTGAAACTTCTACCTTGGTTTGTTGTATTTCGCAAATAATGCACCTTATTCTATGTTTTGACAGTCTCTTTATTTCTCTGTATTTGTTGAGGCAAACACCAAGCACTTCATGCAACAAGATTATTAGAACGGGTTGGGATCCTCCCCGATCCCTTTGAGGGACTAGACCAGAGTGTCTGCCCCATATGTGGAGTCATTTTGGGCTCACTTCAGTAATTTGGATCGTTTACTTTTTAAAGAACGTTAGATACCTTCAGTTACATCAAAAATCACATTCATCAAGGCTCCGTTTGTTTTTATGTAAAATATTTTACATTAATGTAAAATATTTTTTCAAGAAGCAAACTTTAAACTTTTATTTTTCAGTATTTGGTTGGTACTTGACACATGAAAAATATTTTCCAAAATATTGGCAAATTGCTGGTTAAGAAATATTTTTATTAAGTAATCTCTCTCTCTCTCTCTCTCTCTCTCTCTCTCTCTCTCTCTCTCTCTCTCTCTCTCTCTCTCTCTCTCTCTCTCATTAGAGAGAAGAAGAGAATGGAATACGTGGTTTTAGAAAATGTCGAACTATCAAGGGTGGAATGCAAAAATGACTTACAGTCAAAATTAGAGGAAAATAATTTCACCCCGTTGGTGCAAAATATTTTACCTTAAAAATATTTTCCTCCTTTTTCTAGCCAAACAAAGAAAAATGGGTACAAACAAACGGAGCCCAAATGTTGATTGATTGCCTTTTGAAACATGTACATTTTTGTTGAAAAAAATAGAAAACATCTCGTGTTTTATGTTTACGCACAAAACACATGATATTAGTATTACATGCATATTAACCAATTGAGCGAGCCAAACAATAAATTGTCAGTTTTTCTTTTTGAAAACCCGAGGCAAGTTTTAAAAATATGGTCAAATAGGGAATACACATCAGGCAAACCCAAATTTTTTTTTTTGAAACTGGCAATAAATTTATCAGAAACTCGACAATGGGTACATCGAGGGAAAATAGGCAAACCAACTTGAAAGAGCTTTATGAGCTACTGTAACAAGAAGTCGATATTGAGCAACTTAGATTCTGTAGACAAAAAATAGAAAGAGATAAATAATAGTTTGTTCAAACTTGATTTCAAGTCAAAATGAACTTCAAAAATTACTCAAGTTTTAACAAACGGAACACGAATTCGAACTCAAGTAATAGTATCTTGCATAGTAATTAATTGATTCGTTTATTAGCTCTATTTACTAGTGGTTGATAATCGGTTTCAAGTTGCTAGCTTCTATACTCTGGCAATTGACGCCATTATAAATGATAATCTTTGGCTATCATCAAAAGGGTCATCAATTGCGTCACTTATTTTTCCTTTTTATTTTTCAATTTATCCTCATAATTTACGAGTGTTCGTTAGTATTTAATTTTGATTCTTACTTACTATAAAATAACGCAGCTCGCAGTCTCTAACTGCTCTTTGAATGGTTCCAATTTGCATGGTTCACCTCCCTCCACCAACAGAATCCTTTCAATATTTTGAGTGCCCACGTAAACGTGCCTCAGTTTTCTTTATCTACTTTTGGATTCCATTCAAATTCAACAACACAAAAACACCCTAATTAACTGAAAACATCCAATAAAATAATGAAGGGTACTTAATTAAGAATCAACAGAGCCTTACAGTTCGCATGGTCTTTGTGGTTGCTTAATTTTTCTTAATCTTTATAAGATTCGGATCAAATTTTTACATCATATTTTCCTTCTTGCCAAGATGAATCGGAATAATATAAAACTATAGACCAAAGTTGAAAAGATTACATAGATATAAAACGACAAAAAAGACTGAAGATTTGAGTTTTTTCTTTTCTTTTTTATTTTTTAGGTCTTTTTTGTCGTCTTATATGAATTTTTTGCAACTATATCTATGTTTTTATACTTTTCCAATACCACTCTCCAAGACAAATATAAAATGTAAAAATTTCACCCAAATCTTGTACAAGAATTAAGAGAAAATAACTTTAAAAAGCCGTACGAGAAAACTCTGCGAAGGCTGAGCCAAACTTATTTTTCTTAAAAAATGATCCATACCTGACATTGCACTCGTCTCTAATAATGCCGTTATTATCCCATTCGACTGTACGAGGAATACAGTGCTACCGAAGACTTTAGTTTCCACAGCTATATTATTATTTTTTTGAAGAATTTATTAGTAATCTTTTCTGCAGTAGAATCATAAGGAAATTCCTTTAAAAGGGAAACATATTGTCACGAAAGAGGAGAGGAATTAAATACCATGGCTACGCTAGCAAGGATTTTTTTCTTCGTCATCAGAACTACTGGAAAATAAACGTGAAGGGAACCCAGCTATATTCATCTTAAGGCTACTACTGTTCACTAGTCAAGAAACTAGCTAGTGCAATATAATTTTTCTGAGAAAATACTATTAGTGAAGTGAATATATGTTAGCAGCCTCAGGTACTGCGGATCAAAAAAAAAAAAAAAACCCTCAGGTACTGGCTTCAGCGTCTTTCCTACTGTCTCTGCATAAACTCAGGACTTGTTCAAATTATGACAATGAGATCTTTATGGATCGAGGTGCACCCGACATTTACTACACCCCGCAGTGTGTAGAAATTTTATATCCATCTCAAAATCAATTCGCTATGGGTAGAGAGGTTCCAAATATTATAAAGTGATCACTCATTCCACTCTATGGGACTCTATTTCCTTAACATCCTCCATCACGTGCAGCTGCGTTTAAAGTCTGTCACTTGTGTGGCATTTTTCTTGGGTCCTATCATCGTGCAGCATTTTCACTGATCTGTCATCGTGGGGTGTGGATTGTGAATTTTATAAAATGTGAAGTGAAACAAACCCCATTCTGATACCATGTAGAAATTTTATATCTATTTCAAAGCCAATTAGCTATGAATGAAGATGTTTTAAATGTTATTAAGTGATAACTCATTTCACTCTCAAGCAATGTGAGACTCTATTTCCTTAACATGGTGTACTAACGCACTAAAAGGACCCTTGTAATTGGTCGAAAGTATGTAATTTTTAATTTATTTGTTCCACCAAACACCTTTTTTTTTTTAATTACACCAAACTCTTAATCAGCAGACATATTCCGTCAGCCGAACTCAACCATGAGAGTACAAAGCAACCATTTCCATATAATTGGATCACAGTCAAACCTCCGTTTTTCTTTTCCAGTCAAATGGACGCAAGCTATTCAACGTATGCATTTACAAAGAATATATGTTACTCCTCGTCACATTTTATTTGTCTTGTGTTTTTAATTGATACATTTCTTTTCTTTTCTTTTTTAAAACGTGAGGTGAGGTGTATGGATAGGTTAGGTACTACAGTCTGTACGTGATGCTCTCTCACTATAAGGTTTATGTTTTGTATCATTTTTTTTAATTGTATGGGAACCTTTCTTTGCTGATAAAAAAAAAATTTCCCATGCAAAATTATTTAAATAAAGATAAATGAATAGGTTTACCAGGAACAATGCCAGAGAATTCCAAATAATTCAATTATTAGATTAATTGAGCTTAATTAATTTAAAGAGTTAGCTCAAGGTTTCTTATATTAATAATACCCACTACCAAAGAATAGTTGCATCAATTTTCTCATTAGTCAATGGGGAGTTAAGAAGGTGGTGGGATATGCTGAGAGATTTTCGGCCAATCTTACATCATGATCAGCTTAATTAATATTCACAGGTTTATCTGGTTAAATAATATTACCCCAATAACGCTAGCCTTAGGTAAAAGAAAGAACCAAGAAATTTCTGGTTTGATTTTTACCGGTACAACTTGGCTTCTTCTTGTAAGGACGTTGGGTAATTCTCTTGCTGTTACTTCATCGAAGCTTCCTAAAACCAAGCAGACATAAATGGGTTCGGATCCTCTACTTGAACTGGACGAGATAGTCCAAATCTAAACCTTACATTGGTATAATTAATAGTTTAGATTTGCTTAAAATTTCTTAACACTAAAAGCCACTAAGAGTCTCTGAGCAAATCTGAACCATTGATTAATTGCAAAATGCAGTTAATATGGACTCCGGTCCAAATTAAGGACCGGAGAAGATCCATAATTATGTGTGTGTTTGGGCGGTCGCTCTTGTTTATCATGTATGTAGTCTTTTATGGAAAGACTTCATTGACAAAAGAAGTGGTACATAGTCCAAAGACCCAAACACTAATAAGGCTAAAGGCAAAAAAACAAAATGAGAAGTGCGAACAATCTCTTTTTTTTTTAACAGCGAAAAAAATTGTTAATCAAATGTAAAGAGTTACAATGATTAAACAGGAGAGAGGATGACATCCCAACTATATTGGCACTCCATCCCATGACGATCATATGCCCACTCGAGGCCCAAGAGCGATTACAAGTTGGCAAGGTACCAACCGAAATCAAAGCAGAAAAAAGAAAAAAAAAACGTGAGCATCCCCAGTTCAGTTATACAGAATTGAAAGAGAAACTGCCACCAAAAGAACCACTTTATTCCAAAGTAGCAGTTGTTTCCCATGAATCAATGGCAAAGCAGCTCCATGTGCTTTAGTGCTTTACCCTTTGGATTAACAGTACCACAGTGGGGAGTATTGCATTGAGAGTTACGCCTTCCTGTAGCATTGACAGATGAGTATAACCAGTTTTCCAACGACCAAAGTTGAAAGCCTTGGAGACAAAGTGTTTGCAACCCAACCAGAGACCAGCAGTTGGTTTGATTTGCTATGTTTCAGCAGAAAACACCAGTTTGGCAGAGAAGACCAATTTAGCATCATCTCGCCATGTTTTCAGCAAAAGACACCAAATTTGGTAGAGGAGACTGAAGTCATTGCAGCAGAACCTGTAAACTCAGCAGCTGTTTCAAGCTGAATTGAAGCTGACATGAAGAGCACCAATTTGAGCTGAGTCTTTAACAGAACCAGTGGA
Source organism: Rhododendron vialii (assembly GCF_030253575.1). Classification (NCBI taxonomy): domain Eukaryota; kingdom Viridiplantae; phylum Streptophyta; class Magnoliopsida; order Ericales; family Ericaceae; genus Rhododendron; species Rhododendron vialii. The sequence continues at coordinate 14,154,881 of NC_080567.1, read as the reverse complement.
TCTTCAAGCCCAAAATAGCATCAAAGGCAAGAGAGCACCATCATATGCTGCAGCCATGGATGGGGGTGTTACCCATTTCACACCCCACCATGATAGGATGTCTGTCCAGGTGTTCCAAGCATACATGCAATGAATGAATATATGGTCTAGTGATTCCAAGTCAGATGAGCATAACTTGCACATAGCTTGTTCAACATCAGTGATCACTCCAATTCTGAATAAATATTCTGAAGTCTTTACCCTGCTCAAGTAAGTTAACCAGCCAAAACATTGAACTCTTGGAGGTGCCATATTCCTCCAAATGAGTTCAAAGATTAGACCCTTGTCTGCACCTGATCTGTTTGCCATTTCGTAAATGGATTTCACAGTGAATTTTCCTGAGTTACATCCTTGCCAAATGAGTCTGTCTTGACCATTTCTATCTGAGTTTGCCACTCCAGATTCATCCAAAAGTGTGTACAATTCAGTGAGCTTTTCCTTTTCCCAGTCAAACATATTTCTTCTGAATTTAAAGTTCCATTGTAACAGCACAGCTTTCCTTGCTAAAACTTCACTTAGCATTTCCTCTTTGTCACAGATGATACTGAACAAGGTTGGGAATAGAGATTACAAACTTGTGTTTCCAACCCATAAATCCTTACAGAATCTGATGGGAGTTTCCATTGGCCACCTTCAGTGAGATATTTTCCATGCAAGAGGAAAACATTTGAGGTTGTCTGCTTTGTATTTGCATAATGTCCCTCCAAATGTTTGAGAATTTCCTACGCATCACCATTTTTGGTACCCAGCTTCCATCATTCATTTTGTATTTTGATGTAACCACTTGTTTCCACAATGCATCCCTTTCCATTCCAAACCTCCACCACCACTTCATAAGTAATGCCTCATTCATCTTTCTCACATTTTTAATACCAAGACCTCCACATCTTTTGTCTTGAGTTAACTTTGACCAAGCAACCATATGGATTTTCCTCTTCTGATCCGTACCTTCCCATAGGAATTTGGCTTGTATTGATTCAATGGTTTTGGCCACACCCTAAGGTATTTAAAAAGTGACATGTAGAAAATGGGAAGGCTCAAGAGAACAGATTTGATCAAAACAAGTCTGCCCCCAAAGGATAGGTACCTCATTTTCCATGATGCAAGTCTTGCTCTGATTTTGTCAATAACAGGTTTCCAGGTTGATTTCAGTTTTGGGTTCATGCCAAGAGGTATGCCCAAATATATTTTATAGGTAGGCATTGAGCATGGCAATTCATGATTTGGGCATAAGATTGTGCTTCAACCTCTGAGATACCAATGCCACAAAATACAGACTTGTGATAGTTAATTTTCAGCCCAGACATCGCCTCAAAACCTCTTAATAGTCTTTTGATAACCCTTACCTCATCACTATTTGGTTGGCAGAAAACAAGTGTATCATCTGCATATTGGAGGTACAGTTAGGGATGGTCCATTTTTGCCCATTGACAGCCCAGTGATGAGCCCATGTGTTTCTGCCTTTTTGAATCTCCAGTTGATACCTTCTGCAGCCATAATGAATAGGAAAGGTGATAGTGGATCACCTTGTCTGACACCTTTTTGCATTTGAAATTCCTCACAAGGTGAGCCATTGACAAGGACTGATACCCAAGCAGATGCCAGGCTTTCTTTAATCCAGCTCCTCCACTTTGCTGGATATCCCATAAGATCCATCATGCTAATGATGTAGTTCTAGTTGAGCTTGTCAAAAGCCTTTTCAAAATCAAGCTTGATAATGAGACCTTTCTTTTTACACCTTCTCCAGTCTTTCACCACTTCATTTGCAATTAGGATATGCCATCTTGGACATTTTAAACCCAGAAAAAGCTTATTGTACTTCTCCCACGACCACAGGGATTGGTGCATTTTATCCTTGCTGCTAACACTTTGGATAATAATATCTTGTACATACTCCCAATCAAGCTAATTGGTCTGAAGTCTGCGAGGCCCTCACTCTCTCTTTTCTTTTTTTTGAGATCTTAAATGGGTTTCCCTATCTTTTATTACAACAAACAAAAGAAAATCAAAACGCTAATTGCAACTATTGATAGTATTCTGTTTGGAGCTATGAAAACAATTAGTAATTAAAGTAGGAGCATTACTACTTAGGGGATATTGGTCCAAGTATTCAAGTTTGATGTTCATAATTAGTCTGAAGACAGCATACTAGGGATTTAATAAACCAAGCAGCAATGGTTCCTTCCCACTTGTGTTGTAAAATCAGTTAAATTTGATGGCATGTACAAAGTTACAAACTGATTAAGAATGCTGTATTTGTTTGCGAGTTAAAAATATGCATGGGAGAAACCTGTGGGCGATTGGAGGTGATTGTTCCCCATGGAACCCACCATAAGTGTGAAATCCCTAGGTGCAATTGCTCTAGCCAGTCGCCCTTCCCTCCACCCTTTTGCCGAGCACAAAATTTCCCAACATTTAAAATTATTGTGCCAAACCAAACCGGTCATTGTGTCCCAATCAATTGTGGTCAGCTACATGAATCTTTTTCCTTCGTTGAGCTCTGTCAAGAGCCACTTGTTTACTCAAACCTATTAGACTCATATCTTTGTGCACAACATCTAATGTCAATTTAGGTCCCCCCCCCCCCCCCCCCCACACCGTAGCGTTACTACCCAAAGCTATCATATCCACTCTCTTAACTACTGCATCTCCAGGTCTACGGTAGACATGCCCAAACCATCTTAGCCTATTTTCTCTCAACTTTTCCTCTATAGATGCTACACCTACCATCTCACGAACCGTTTCATTCTAATCTTATCTCGTCTAGTCTTACCACACATCCACCTTAATATTCTCATTTCCGCTACTCTCATCTTACTCACTTGTTTCTTAATAGGCCAACATTCTGTCCTGTAAAGCATTGCTGGTATTATGACAGTTTTATAGAATTTTTCCTTCAATTTTGTGGGTACCCTCTTGTCAAGGTACACCAGTAGCGCTCCTCCACTTGAGCCATCCCACTTGGATCTTATGAGTCACATCATCGGCAATCTCTCCATCTTTACTAATAATTGAGCCTAAATACCTAAAATGGTCACTCTTTGGTATCTCCTAGTCTTGGATCACCACGTCCTTCATGCTCACTACTAGTACCACTAAACTAGCACACCATGTACTTAGTTTTGCTCCTACTTATCCGAAAATCCTTTGACTCTAATGCTTCCTTCCAAATTTCTAATTTCGTATAAACGCTTCTTGCAGTTTTGTCCACGAGGACAATATCATCTGCAAACATCATACACCATGGGATATCCTCCTGAAACTGTATAGTCAACTCATCCATAACTAAGGCAAAGAGGTTCGGGCTCAAGGCTGACTCTTGTTGTAATCCTACTGTAATTGAAAATTCACTCGTTTCATGATCTAATGGTAGTGACGGCATCTTCATACATGCCTCTAATCACCTCGATATTCCCTTTAGTCACTCCATTTCTCTCCAGAACCCACCATATGATGTCTCTCCAGAACCCACCACAGATTTCAATTATTGTGCCATTATCTGTATAATAACGTAGCTCATTATTTGAATCTTACATACATTCATTCATAAATCTTAATCATTGAAATCTATCCCATAAATCTCCACCCTCTATTTTACAAAATGGTATTTTTGTAAATACATAACATTTTTAGAGCACTTATCCCAATCACACATTTTCGTCTACATATTCAAAATTTGAATATCTCTCTCTCTCTCTCTCTCTCTCTCTCTCTGACTTTCTTCCCTCCTTTACATTCCTCCGTCACCATTAAATCTTCTTGTTCATATCTCAAGCGGCGAGACCGTTTTGTTTTTATGTTTTTTTTCTGTTCATATCTAAGGCGATGGAACCGTTTTTTTACTTTGTTGTTGTTTGTCTTTGTTTTTAGCCCATTTGTAATTTTGGATAGTTGCAAACTTAATATTACATCGTATCGTGCCTTTAGGCACAGGCAATTCCTATGAATATGCTTGGGTAAATTTTTTATTTATTTATTTTTTGCGTTGTTGGGTTCGTTGGGCAAGGGTAGATATATTGCACACAGGGCAAGGCCCAAGAGGCCTGCGCCTAGGGGCTCCAAATTCAGGGGCCCAAATGGTATCTCGTTTACTACTAATATAAAAAAGTTGCAATTGGTTTCAAAATGTTTGGTTGGTACAGTGGACAGTAGTTCATGAATAGAGGGATTGAGTGCAGAGTTCAAGTCTTCCAAAGCTCTTTTTTGCATTGAATTGTTTTAGTTGAAGGCCCCATATTCGGGGTTGGCCTTAGGCCTCCAAAATCCTTGGGCCAGCCCTGATTACACGCGAGTCTTGCACATGAGTCCAATGTTTATTTGCGTGTGCTAGCGGCCATGAACCTAATTTAAGAAAATATTCCCATATAAATCAGCTTCGTTAGCGGGGTGATCAATAGTTTCGTAATTCATTTTAGTTGTGTTCAAAACGCATTGTGCCGCAAACCCTAGTAATCTAACAATGGAAAACCAAAAACCAAAAAACAAAATAAAAGCAAGATATATTCTATAGTTACTAGTAAACAAAGCAGCTAATTCTAGTAGTCTTGCTATTGTTGCAAGTTGATTAAGTTAAAGTATGCCCCATCGTAAATCTAAAAGTTGCGCTTTTTTGTGGTGCATTTTAAACAAAACCTTTTTCAGACTGTGGGGTGGTGTTTACTCTTCTAAAAAGATATATTATATTGGGCCTCCCTCTCTTGGATCTGGGTTACTTGTCTTGCGATTTGATCTACTAACCCACTTCTCCCTCCCCGTTCACTGCACAAGAAGCTAACGGTTAGTGTACCGGCCAAAGCTAGCCGGCGGGCACTCCGATAACTAAGTTAGTTTCCACAGCTTCCACTCAAGAAGAGGAAAATCAAACTTAGTAGGAGAGAAAAGAGCACACATGGTAGGGTTTATCATTGTAGTATCTGTAGAGAAGTACCTGCCTTGGGCCCCAAGTTGGTCCCGCAAAGCCTTCTGGCGAGCAGTTTCCTCCTTGGAATCAGCATCGCATACTCGTTTTCGATTCATCATGTACACAGCAATCAATAGCAATAATAGACGGTCAAGATTGACGAAGAATTTGTGAAGAGGAGTAGGACATCGTGAGATTAGGGGAGGGAATTTAAGAAAAGGATCGAAACGTGCGTATTTGTCATCATCTATCTACCTTGCAGTATATATAGGGGTTAATACATTGTTTAGTCCCTGAACTGTCACTTGTGTTTCTTTTGTCTCTAAACTATCAATTGGTTCCATTTAGCCTTTCAACTATATCTTATTTATGATTATTCCGTCTCTAAACTATCGATTGAGTCATGAACTTAGGTTTACTTCTGATAATCTTAGAGTAGCCTAGTAGGAGATAACTTGGCAAGCCTTTAAGAAGTTCACCCTTGGGACCTCTTTAAAACAGATTTCTAAGGATAAGAAGGCAAAAACAAACAGTAGTTCAACCATAGCTATAAGGGAAAATGGGGAAATAGGCCAGTTGCTTGTACTTTGGACACCCATATCAAACGTCTGCTAGCTCCTTAAACCAGTCAATCTCATTTGCAAAATTTGGTAGTTCAGCTAGCTAAGGGACATCTTGAAAACCATCAGCATACTAGACTTTTTTGACCACATCCAGGCATCCAGCTAATAAGCGGTCTGACATCGCGTCTGTTTTAGCATATCCTCGTACTGCAGGAAACTAGTGAGGTCCCTTGTCTGACATCGCACCTGTCTTAGCATACTAGTGTAATGCTCGTGCTTCACACGTTTCTGTGTGCTCATTGGTTTAATTATAGTCGGGAACGTAATACACACACACACACACACACATATATATATATATATGTAGGTTTTTTTTTTGTTCCTGTATAGTAGAGAAAGAACACGAACAATGGACATATCTACTGCTGCTGTGTCCATGAATACTGAGAGTCATAGACTCAAAGGTGCCCTCTTTGCCTCTAACTGTGCGCATGAAATAAAACTAACTTTAGCCATCTTCTCTTGTTGCACTTTTCTGTTTCTCTTCCGGGCACAACCTGTGATCTCAGTGCAAGAAACAAAGCAAGGTAAAACAAGGTATCTCAATAAGCAGCAGCTCAATCTGGTCAACAGGAGATGAGTATTGGCCATGAAGTTAAACCAGGCATAATGTCCCACCTGTTTTGCACTCCCAATTCTTTTTAATGAATAAGCCTAAAAGAAAAGGGGCTAAATCAGTTACTCAAAAGATCACAACATACATTTTGATTATTACGTATATCTAAGTTGGCATTGTTCTCTTATAATCAACATCTGTGGCACGCACCCACACACAACCATGCACTCGCACACGGACACAGAGACACAACTCTGCTACACATTTGACAAAAGAGATTAGTTCATGGAACATAGCTTGACAAGGAATTACAAAATAACAATTCTTATTTCAGAGATGAGTTTTTCCAGCCTCTATAAATATGTAACCTGATTGTGCATACCGATGCTCTAGACTATCGATGAAGGAAGCATGGTAATGTGCACATAAATTGAATTGGGTCTCTAGGCCTGCCCTCTCTGATGCCATTCGGCTTTGATTTGGGGGCATGGTTCTGCAGCAAAACAGGTATAGGGGGGCCACTGTTTCAGTGGTATTTTGAGAGCAGCCCCTTTGTGCATATTGCCAAAGGTTAGGTCTGTCTCCAATCCTCCCCCGCCCATACCCCCAATGATTAGGGACTACATGGGTTCTGTTGTTGTTGTGTATAAATCTGTAACCTGGAACAGGTTGTGGGATATCATTTCTTGACCTTGAACAAGTCTGAGGTTGGGATAAAGATGGTCCCGACAATGGAACTCTTTCTTTCTTGTCTAATTGTACAATTTTCTAGCCTTCCAACAAGGCTGGCCAAACTAAATGGGCATTTTTGTCAAAATCAGACGGTTTGGCTTGCTCAAATAGTCCAAAGTCCAAACACAAGCTGGCCTACTTTGGTAATCAATTAGTACACCTTTTAAAATCTCAGAACCATGGATTAATAAATGTAGTCTTTCAGGTACTGATATATGAATGGAAAACAGGCATTTACCTGCCCAAAATGGAGGTACTCCACTGAGAAGGATGTATAGAATGACTCAACACTTCCGGAGCAACGTTATAAGCACTCCCCAATGTTCCTATAAACTTTTCCTGGAGAAATATTTTGAAGCATTACGTTAACTCACAAAGATTTTAATGATCATCAATCAATGGAAATGAACAGTCAAACAACAACTTAAAAAAATTTATAGGCAGAGAAGAAACAAGTGAACCTCCCGATTACCAAATTAGGGGGGGATAAAATTTTAATCAAATGTCCTCTTCTTGGTATGACAGAACAATACCGATTCAACCAATTGGAAGCATGGTAGCAAAATAAACTCTAATTAAAGTTTCATCCCAGTATGTATATATTCACGGCTATGATTGTAGCAAGATTATCAGGTTCAAGATGTGAAAGAGCTTCAAGTTCATCATTCCGATGCCAAGAATGATCATGCAGTAGGACATAGCCTCCTCATGAGGCTATTGAAACTTGATATTCTACTCTGGAGACGGTTTCCTACTATATGCCAAAAAGATGTGTAGGACATATCAATCAGTCATCCATTAGTAGAAACGGCACCAAAAGGACTAACGTGGTGCTGAGTTTCAGCCTTTTGCGAAACTTATTGACAGTTTTAAAATTCTGACACAATATGTTCATTCTTCTTCTACTTTTCTATTCTCTGTTTTTTATTCCGTTTCCTTCAAAAACTGCATTGTTTCATTTATTCACGTCCAAAATCTATGCCATTATCTTGACAGTGACTTAGTCGTATATTATATATGTTCTTTTCACAAGCCTAACTACATATTGTTTATCTTTTATAAATAGCAATGAAAAGAAATTGGGGAAGTAACTTCTCCGAAGAGAGACGTAATTTTTAAGAGTGCCAACCAAAATATTAGGGGCCTAATAGCAGGAAAAAACAAGAGTTCCAATGTGGATAACCGGGACACCTACATATACAATTTTCCATTAATTAAGAGCCTTGAACGACAATTCCAATGTGATAACCGGGACACTTGCTTGCATGTACAATTTTCTTTTTCGACTATATCGAATATGTAGTCAATAAAAGTAGAGATCTACCAACCTTCCTCTCTTGCTCTTTCTTAGAATTTCCTCCCTCTTGCCAGCTGTAGGCACTGCCATCCTCCACCACATTATCTGAAATAAACGTAAGACAGGAAGAATCTGAAAAAAAAATGTTCTTGTACCCGGTGTGCAGCATAAAGTTGAAACTCAGCAACTCGAAAGAGGATTAGCAGGTTCACGTAGCAGTTACATCTAAAAACATACCTAAAGCAAATGATACAACAACCCACATCGATAATGAGCATAAAAAACACACAAAAAATTATTTTGAAATTTATGGGTATTTTTCTATATTTTGTGGGGCCCGGAGGGGGCCCCACTAGCCGGCACTAGGTGTGCGGTGGAAGTGTTCGGTGACTGTAGCACAGTTGTTTCTGGAGGCAATCTTGGTAGTTGGCGTCTGGGTTTTCCAAAAGGCCTAGTGTGGGTGATCTAGTTCTGCTTCTTGCTGGTGCTGGTGGTTTCAGGCACTGCATTGTTCTTGTTGCTTGTGTCGTGGAGCAACGGTGCTTGTGCTGGTTGGCTTGATGATTCGGAGTGGTGCACCTCTGTTGTTTGGTGAAGATAGGGAATTCTTGTGGCTGTCCAGGTTATCTTAGATGTGAATTTGAGGCGAGATAAAGAGTACCGCTCCCCTTTAAGACAACAAAAACTGCTTCACAAGAGTGCCTGTGGATAGGCGTGCGCGATCCTGGAGCTAAGGTTTCAAGCCATACGTCAACCTGACAAGAAAAATTCCATTCTGCAGTCCCCTATCACATAGTACGATTATATTTTGTCATTTCTCACATCCTCTGGTATCTAACTCTTTATGATCGGTGTATCTCAAAACTTACAGCTATAAACAGGCACTCATTTCTTAGAAAATCTTTCAGAGAGAGAGAGAGAGAGAGAACTTTTTTCAGAAGAATGCGAGATTGAAAGCTTCTTGCTGTCTAGCAACGGTAGCTTCAATGGTCTTTCGTTAATTTCAAGCCCCATAACATTTGACACAAATCAAGAACTACAAAACATAAAGCAAAGAGGAAATATAAGTCTGCAGAAACCAGTTAAATACTAGACAGAAAAGATATGCAAAGAGCACTTTAACTGTTCAGCATATGAGCAACAAGAATTTTGGCATAGAAACATACCTAGAATTTGGAATTTTAGCATTGCAATATCTATCTATATCCAGTGGGTTTAATCAATTGTTAAAAATAAGGCTTCCATAAACTGTCTAGTGTGGTGTTGGATACCTATTTTGCCCCAGGTCCAACAAATAGTACTACTCGCAACAATTAAAAGTTGAGATTGAAGATTCCACCTCAGCATTAATGTATTAAGTAATGTTCGGCAAACGAAACTATAGTTTCAGGGCAACTTCCTTGGTGTTAATCTGGAAAGGAAAGAGCAGCATACCAATCTAAGAATCTGATGTGATCTAGAAAGTGAAAAGAATCAAAACCCATTCCATCCCTTTGGCATCAATGCAGTGTGAAATTAGCTGCTCAAGGTTGCTATGGATGCACCTTTTATATAAGTTTACTTTCTTAACAAATTACAGCATTCATGCTTGATTTTTGGTTTTTCTAACAATGAAAACAAAGCCAAGTTGGCACCAGTGACAGGAGTAGGCAGTATCTGGATTCTGGACAAGCGACAATCTTGGTTTTTGTTTTTCACTTGTTAAAGCATTTAAGCACATGGAATGCCTGCAGATCATGGGACATTTGCATTCTTCAATCAACCTTACTGCTACACCAGAACACAACTTCAATAGCTTTGTAGAGTACTTTTATTTTCTTTCTTATGCTTTCTAAAGTTAAGTGCACTCAAATCTTTGAACAACATAGCTAACACTTTAAAAACTGCTGATTAACAAAAATATCTTTAATCTTTGCGGCACTCACAAAACTCTTTTGGGAATGATCTTCCAGAGATGTAGCAAAGATTCCAGTAAACTTCCAGAGCCACATCCACAATCAACCTGCAACAATACCAGAAATCAAACATAAACCTTAAGATCAATTTCGATTTTCGAAGTCAGAACAAATGCTAGGACACAAACCAAAGGAGAAGCACATGATTCTTTAATATGTTGGACTGCATAATTTACACGTTGCTTTGATAGGGAGGAACTGAATAGAGCCTGGTCCATTCTGTTATAAGATGCAGCCTCCTGCAATGTAAACATGGGAAAAGTTAACTTTGTTACGGGATAAAAAGTGTACACTGTACAGTGAAGTGAAAAGCATGTCCATTCAGTCCAGAACCAGGTATTTAAAAAAAAAAATCTCCAGATTCATCCAGATGTTTTTTTTTCCAAGTGATTCATGTTCCCATTTCCACAGTAAATATATGTCACATAGACTCTTATATATGTATAAGCCATGAAGTATCTATATCGTATGCTAGACCCTTGATTAAGGGTATGGGATCCCCATCGGACATGTTTTGTTGGACAACCACCTGACAAGCGTAATTTTGCCATGAACTATGTATACAACTCTGATATGACATATGGAGTGGATTGTAGACACCACTTATCCTGGCAAATTAAAGTATAAAAGAAATATATTCAGATTTCTACCCAATATGCCATGTCCATGTGTCCTTGAAACAAAAATTAGATGGATCCGAAAGTTAGACATATCCTAATTGTTACTAGTATTTACAAGTTCAAAAATCAACCCACTGCCTTTATTGGTGTTTTAGCACAATACATGGATAACTCTGCAAAACCCACAACAAATGATAGATTCTTGGCAATAGATCCTCAATTTCTACTTCCACTTTAGTCTATGCATGTAGTTTCCCAGCCATCAACTATTATCAATGACCCGTTACGCATTCTTATTTTCTGGGTCCTGTTATTTTCTCAGTGAATAAAACATCTTAATCTCGTGACTTAATTGTAAAAAAAAATTCTGTACATGCAAATTTGGTATACAAAGATGATTTCAATTCATGCGAACAATAAAAGAATGACAATCAATTGCACGACACTAAGAGAACACAAGATGTACGTTCTTCGCCATATTCCGGTAATGGGGGAGGACAGGAACAATAGAATATAGCAACAAGGATTACTCAAACAAACGACATAGGCAGTTAGGCATGTTTATTGACCCAAATTCGATAAAAAGAAGAATGCAAGAAATTAAAAAGCGTAATAAGAATATAGAAACGCATGAAAAGTAAGTGAACAATTACAGTGACAAGCAAATGAATTAACAAACAACTGAAGTACGAACATTAGGTACATGGGAAGAACAATCCATAATTGTTATGTGTATCATGCCAACCAACGACAAAAAAGCAATGCAAGGTAAAATACATTGACGCACAGTCACCACCCAATATAAACTATGTAATTGCGACCACCACAGAACTCATGCGTCAAATGAATTTTATCTCTCAAAGTGACACAAAAACACAAAAATAAGAGCAAAGCTGCTAAATCATAGAGTAAGAAGGCTAAAAGTAGTACTTTCCAAAAAGAATAGGCATCTACTGTTTACTGCCCTGGGCAGAACTCTCTTCCTTTCCAAGTGCATCCACCACTTTCTTCAAGAGGGCTTTGGTTGGCTGGTGGGAATACTCCACAGCCTTGGACACTGCTTGCCATTTCTCCCCATGCTTTGGTTCTGCAGCAATGCATCTCTTCAATAAATCCGTCTGAGTCTCCACAGTACCATGCTGAAGTTCAAATTTGTAGAACAACGCCCAGAAATTCCCAACATCTGGTCCAAGAGTCACCGCTCTGTTAAGTAAACTCCTTGCTTTGTCCACCTTTCTCTCATGCCAAAATAGCTTAGCAATGGCAGCAATGACATGTGGATCATGGTCGCATCTCTTGAACACATCCATGCTCCTAGTCCTCTGTTGGGGACGCGGGACCATCTCAATTGAAGCTGCCCAAAGAATACCACTATTAGGGCACAGCTGCAACACCTTAGCCATCAGAATATCTGCTTTCTTCTTGTACCCATAGCTTGATTCAGCTCTTACAGCAGCAAGCCAGAGTTCAGGGGATTCTTCTTCCTTGCCATTGTGAGAACTGCTCGAGCTTTACTCAACCTGTTCATCTTCTCCTCCAGCTTAGCAAGTGAAAGCCAAAGGGGAACACAGCTGGAACAGTGCTTCAAACCCAAGTCATACACCTCCTTAGCCCTTTCCATGTAACCAAGGCGTTCCTCTAGCTGCCCAAGCATCAACCACAGTTTGAAAAACGAAGGGAAGCGTTTCAGCCCTTTGTCGAGTAACCTTCTCTCCTCATCAGTGTTTCCCAATTCTCTCTCAGCAATGGCAGACTTCATCCACACTCTTTCTGTGCCTCCTCTTTCTCACGCTTTAGCTAGAAGCATTCTTGCTCTCTCGAGCTCATGGTTCTCAAATTCAAGCTTGAATTCAGCTAGCCAAATCTCCTCAGAGTTGGGAATCGCAGCATAGGCTTCTTGCAGAATCAAGCTGAAGGCACATCACCAGCAAGCCACTTCTCTTTAGCACCCATTAACCATAGAACTTCAGCCTGTGGCCTGTAAGTCACTGCTTTAGGAAGCAGTGCGTCAAGAGATTCCTTGGTCCCATAACTCTTCTGAAGCTGTGCTGCTTTGAGCCAAATACTCTTCTTAGTCAAAAACACTGTGAGGCAATGAGCGTATATAGCTTTGACTGTCTCAATGGAACCCCTTTTCTTGCACTCCTCTGCATCAGCAACCCATGTCTTTTTGCGATCCTCTTCCTCCACTCCAACCCCAATCGTGTTATGAATAATAGCCTGGCAAGTGGCAACAGATCCAGCAAGTTCAGCGGCCTCCACCTCCATCCAAGCTTCTCTGTCAATCACCACAGATGCCTTTTGCAACGTTCTAATACCTCTTTCGATTCTCTTTCCCACCATAGCCTTATTGCCATTTGCTTCTTCCAATTTCGCAGCACTAATCCAAATGGCCGGTTCCTTGGGCATATACGACCTTGGCTTATTCAAAACCTTCTTTGTGCTATCATAAGTTTCCAACCTAGCAAGAGCAAGCCACAACTTGACATTCAAAGGGCAGCATCCCACAGCCCTCTGCAGCAAAAGCCTCGCGTCCTCCTCATTGGCAAGCTCCACAACAGCCTTCCACAGCCTCACAGAATCAGGAATATGCTCCAGCCGTTTCCTCAATGCCTTACTCTTATTCCCATCGTCATGCTCTAATTTTGCAGCCTGCATCCACAACGCCATAGAGTTTGGGATTGCCTTCACTCCCCTTGCTATCACAGCCTTTGCTTCATCAGGGCTGGACAACCGACACGCCTTCTTCGGACACTTCTCACAACCTTTGGTTATCAACTGCCTCGCAGCCTGAATCTTAGCAGCAACTTCCTCCAACCTAGCGCAGCAATCCAACTGGGTGGGTGTTTGGGATTTGTTTGGACAACCGACTTAAGCAACAACCTATCCCTCTTGATATCCAATATATCCGCGTCAATCTTTATACTCTTGAGATCAGTCAAATATCCCCTGGGATCCACAACAGTTAACCCTGATATTGAATCAGAAATTCTATCTAATTTAAGTGAAAGCACAGTTCCTCTGCCCTCCCCCACTGCAGTCAAATCAGTAATTTGGGTTTGTGTCCAAGGGGTCTCCATCCCTCCAGCCGCCCTACTCTTCGGATCCAAAGCCGCGACATGTTCTTTTTCTTGCCTAGCCTTCTCAAGGAGGGTATCTGGAACAGGCACAAAACTCTCAAACCTCCACTTCTTGTTCCTCAACGAGTAATCACCAATTTCAAAGATACTATCCCACTCGTGAGTCGACATGGTGAACAACTTCCTCTTCAAATGGGCAAACTGCTCAGTAATCTTAGGGCTAGACGCCCTACACTTTTCGATCACCGGCTTCAATCTTCCGCCTTGAATCCATCCTCTTATCAATTTCTTCCCACACCGCATCTGCCTCCTCATCATACTTCGTCCAAGCAAACAACCCTACATCATTCCCTTCAAACTCATCAAACTTTTGATTCTCGTCATACGCTTTCTCATTCTCCTCCCCCTCTTCTTCTTCTTCCTCCCTGCCGGGCCCTTTGCCCCTCCCGTGGCCCACCCCAGCCAGACCTGCCCCACCAACCACCGTAGCAGACCGGTTAGGGGCGGCACGGGCAGGGCCAATATCAGACCGGGTGGTGAAACCCGTGGCGCCACAGCCCAGACCGGCCACGAAATTGGGTGGAGGCGTCATGTTGAGGAATTCTAACTTAGCCTTGGGTTGCACAGGGACTTGCATGCCTTTGGAGAGAGGGAGGACATGTAGGGTTAGAGTCGAGATGGGCCCCACGCCGAGGCGGGAGATGGGGATGGTTCACCGGTGACGATTAATTGGCGGGAGGAGAAGAATAGGCGTTGATGGGAGGCAGGAACACCTGATTCACGCTCAATGGCGAGGTCTAGGGATTCGAGCGAGGTCGTGGTTAGGTCTAGATCAAGGGTTAGGGTTTCGTTGTCCATGGATATGAAGAGCACCATTTTTGTGATACAGAAAATTGTGAAACCAGCGTTTCGGAATTACCTGGATTGAAGACGATGGAATGTGTGAGATTCTCAGTAGCGTGGAGAGAGAGAGAGAAGAGATACCGAAGTGTGTTTGTTTTGCTCTATATATATTCAAAAATGCTACAAACACAACAACTCCCACACAACAATTCACACAACCGCTGACGTCAGCATGACGCCATTGCAAAACGACGTCGTTTTGCTATTTTAAAAAAAAAAAAAAGTCGGGAACATAACAGCGCTTTCTCCTTTCCCTTCTCCTTCCCCTTCCGTTCCCAGTTCGACGATTAACAGAGAAGATCCCTTCCCGGTTCCCCTCCACCACCGGCGACCACCACAACCCACTTCCCTCCACCACCGGAGACCACCGCAACCCAATCCCAGCGCTCCCCCACCGCTGTTGACCGCCATCACCACCGGGCTTCTGGGCACTTCGACCACCACGAAGGTCTCTCTCCTTGTTTCAATTATTACCCTTAACTGAGTTGGTGAAAAAAAACCCTAATTCGAAAATTGGGGTTTCAACTCGAAAATTAGGGTTTAAATTCGAAAATTATTCAATACGTTTCTGTGATACAACTCGAAAATTAGGATTTGTTAGTTAGGATACAACCAGAGATTTATTCAATACGTTTCTGTGATTGCTTGTTGAATCAAATCGATGTTGATGAACTGATGCTGTTTTGATTTTCCTTACTTCTGGTGTTGTTTTGAGGAGGTTCTTCGGACTTAGCTTGTTCTTGGCTGCTGCTGCTATTAGTTTGATTCAATATCATGGATGCCTACTATTTTGATAAGCTCATGGATGCCTATTATGCATGCTGGGTTTTCAGGGTTGCTGCAGTATTAAAACCCCCATCAAGCTGCACTAATTGCAGGTGTTCTAGTACTGAAAAAATGAGAAATTTGTTTACCTAATTGTTCTTAGGCCTAGTAATTTTTTTTTATTTCACCAATGCAGATTTACCCGGGGTTGTTCACTAATGCAGAATGGAAATTGAAATAATTTAATAAATAGCATTTCTCTAGTTTACGTAGCTTCCTTATTTTTCGCAAGTTCGTGATTTCTTGTTGCAAATATTTTCGTAAAAGGAGGCTATGCTGCATCATTCACGCAGTTCCTAACCGAATTCTTAGTTTGCAAATCACAAGAAGTTGGGATTTTCTGCACGTAAAGCCTCATGTGGTAAATTGAATCCTCGCAAAGGGTCAGTCAGGTGTTGGGTCGATTATTGGCATCTTGGACACTGGTTGGTATGGCAATGTAGTTGATGTTGGTTGGTTTTGGCTATTTGGCTCTATTATGGTATGGCAATGCAGCTGATGGTAGTTTTCATGCATTCCTATTTCTTTACTTTTGTTAGTATCTGTGACGACAAATCTGCTTCATGGATTTTGTCTAATGGTACACTCATAATGCTCTCTTTCTTCACTTACAAAAGGGAGAAGTAAAGTCTACGCAACCAATTTTTATGCCTAAAAGAGAAGTGATTTTTTTGTGATCTAAGTGTGAAGCAATACTATCACCTCATAAGGAACTTTCTTAGTGGATTTTCTTTTCCTTCTGCAGATAATTGGACATGTGGGGACTAGGACGCAGCCAGCCCGATACGTTACGCAACATCGCTCTATCCTAGCAAGGCCTACCTACATGCAGCCGAACTCCCAAAATGTAAGCAGTGGAGGGATTTTTACTCTGCTGTCATGTGGTTTTATTCCTAGTAATTTTTGTGTTATCCTTATTGCTCATTGTTATTCTCAGGTTATGGTTGGAAGATTGGGAGGGCAGCTTGATTACATGCATCCAATTCATGTAAGATACGGTCATTGCGTCAAGTTGAAAAGATGAGAGACTATTTTATTGTTTTGGATTCACTTTGAAATATCACACCCGAGCCAGAACAACCATTGCTTATTCCTACTCAAGAAGAGTTTTTGTTTGGAAAAAGCTGCAAGATGATTCATGAGTTCAAACAGAGAGATATCGGCACAAAGATGACTCCGCTTAGCAGTTCAACAACTTCGAGATACCACATGCCGTTGAAAGAGATTGAAGCTATTCAAGAGAATTAAAGGCCAAGAAAATGATCAATTATTGTAATTTGAAATATGAAGTTGTAATTTGTTGGAATATCAAGTTGTAGTTTTGCAAAACCTAACTTCTATTGTAACCTATTTGTGTGACTGTTGTTTTATGGTTTTTGTTGGGAATGGATAATTTGGCAATTAACCTGATGTTGTTGTTGTTGTTGTACTGATTGAGACGCACGACGTCGGACTAGGACCAAAAACAGGAGAAACTATGCCAAAATTTTTCCAGAACCAAATACACTAGCATGATTCTAGTATTGATATTGCTGACTGAATTCACCTTAAAACTTAGTACTATTTTGCTTTGTTGTAAGGTGGTGAATATAGTATAGGTTGGCCAGTTTTGGCTTTTTTTTCCCCGTTGTTTCCTTTGGCTGGCTCTCAAGGTTATACCCTTGGCTATTTTTTTGATGTAGTTCTTTATAAAAGAATGGGATGTATGGCTAATTTGTATCGAAATTTAGTTGGACCATGACCTTATTTAATGGCCTTCTGTTTTGTGGTTGTGTTTTGGACTAAGATTCTTGGCAAGTAAGAAATGTTGGGGGGATTTTTTGACAAGTAGTCCATATCCATGTCACGTCGTGTCCTAATGAATTTTTGGCAAGAAATAGCTATTTGTGGTTGTGCTTTCATTAATGTCCATTAGCTGTTACAGAAGAGGCATTTTCCACATGGTTTAACCAAGTAACAAAATATCATGCTACCATTGGTAATGAATGGAAGAACAGATGCCCCTTTTCAATTCCTGTTATTGTTCCAATGGTGTTTGTGAATCTAGATTTTACACTTCACACACTGCAATATTATGTGTCTAGTATTTTTGCTATCCAAGTTGGCTAAAAAATACCAGTGGTTGAAACTGTCCATAAATAAGCAAGCCAAAATAGAACTTCACTTGGTTGAAACTGTGTTCGTATTGTGTCGTGTCCGTAATCGCTTTCATGGATTAGCCCTTGAAAAAATTTAACATAGTTCCGTTGCTTTATGACCTATCCCGACGTCTTGCGTTAAAAACTTACAATAACAACGACAATCAGATAAAACTAAAATAGATATTGTATATAAACATTCACAATCCAATAAATTTAAAACCCATGCCGGGCCATTCTCATCACAATTATCAATTACATACAAAGTTAGGTTTCTCAAAACTAAAACTTGATACTACAACTAATTCCAACAAATTACAACTTGATATTCCAAATTACAACAAATTGATCATTTTTCTTGGCCTTTGATTCATTTGAATAGCTTCAATCTCTTTCACCGCCTTTTCGAGTTCCCTAACACTGCACGAGAAAGACTGGCCTTGAAAGTCCAATGGGAAGCAAATTAAATGGGCAGAGCATCACTCTGTTTGAGCCCCGAAACCACCCCAAAACTCATGGAATAGGGACTGAAACTTCACTACACTTGTACTGCCTTGGTGCCCTCTAAACATAACAACCGCTCCTGCCAAAAAACCAAATACTTGAAGTTGAAGGGGAATAAGGGATACTTTTGGTTAACACTGTTATCTGTTACTAATGGAGTTTGTTAAATCCTTCAATGACTAAGACAATGGTCCCCAAACAAATACTCACCACCAGCTCCAAGCACCTCCTACAAAATGAATAAGAACTGGTATCAATTGTGAAGGATGTATGAGCTTGATGACCCAAAAAATAATGTATGAGCTATAGAACATGAAAGAAATAGCGCTGTCCACCTTAGTCTTACAGTCATTAGCAAACGAAAATCTTCCGCAATCTGACTTTAGCACTGCTTGCAACTACATGATTATCACGGAAAATACTTTTAAGTTTCATAAAAGTAAGCATCAGATCGTAAGTCACAACTACGGAATACTATCCTCTTAGAAATGGCAATAAGACATCTACAAAAGAAACAAGCTATGGAAATAACTATGAGGATGTTATCAGACTAGTACAACTAAAAGCAAGAAAACCGTCTTTCTAATTTCGGACAAACAAATTTTCGCATTTTCGAACAAGCTAAGTCCGAAAAACCTCCGAAAAACAACATCGGCAGCAAGGAAAATCAAAACAGCATCAGTTCATCAACATTGCTTTGATTCAACAAGCAATCACAGAAACGTATTGAATAAATCTCTGGTTGTATCCTAACCAACAAATCCTAATTTTCGAGTTGTATCACAGAAACGTATTGAATAATTTTCGAATTTAAACCCCAATTTTCGAATTAGGGTTTTTTTTCATCAACTCAATTAAGGGTAATAATTGAAACAAGGAGAGAGAAACCTTCGTGGTGGTCGAAGTGCGCAGAAGCCTGGTGGTGATGGCGGTCAACGGCGGTGGGGGAGCGCTGGGGTTCGGTTGTGGTGGTCGGCGGTGGTGGAGGAGAACTGGGAAGGAATCTTCTCTGTTAATCGTCGAATTGGGAACGGAAGGGGAAGGAGAAGGGAAAGGAGAAAGAGCTGTTATGTTCCCGACTTTTTTTTTTTTTTTTAAATAGAAAAACGACGTCGTTTTGCAATGGCGTCATGCTGACGTCAGCGGTTGTGTGAATTGTTGTGTGGAAGTTGTTGTGTTTCTAGCATTTTTGATATATATTTATAGTTTTGCAGAGGGCTTAAAGCAAAGACTTGTTCTAGTGGCAGAAGGAGACATAAATGGATTCGGATCCTCTACTTGATGGGACGGTATTATCCAAATCCGAACCATCCATTAGTATAATCAATTATTTGAAATTTGGATTTTCTTAAAGATTCTTACCACTAAGAGCAATTGTGCTTCTGAGCAAATCTAAATTATTGATTAATTGCAGACTGTAATAAATATGGAGATCAGTCCAAATTAAGAACCGAAGAAGATCAAATTATATGTGTGTTTTTGTTAGGGGTGTTACAAAAACCGACGAACCGAAAAAACCCAAAAAAACCAACCGATTAGTTCGGTTTTCGACCGAGGTAAGGCCGGTTTTTTCCGGGACCAAACTAAACCGAAATTAGTTTGGTATCGGTTTTCTAGAATTTTTCGCTGAACTGAACCGACCAACTATATATTTTATATACGTTATATATATATATATATATATATATATATATATTACATATATACACTTTAAATTAAATGAAAATTTTATTTTTCAAGGTCGACCGAAATTCCCAAACTTTTTTTTTTTTTTTGGAAATCTTCAATGGGTTTCCCACTTTTTTTTTTATTATTATAACAAACAAAAGAAAATCAAAACGCTAATTGCAACTATTGATAGTATTCTTGTAACACCCCGACTTTTTAAAAAATTTCAGAAGCATTAACCCTAAAATATACTGAATTTTATTAACTACTAGGCCCATATTTGTCATTATATAAATCTATATTTTAAAAAAATGCAAAAAAAGAATCTAACATTTTATTTAAACATCTTCAGAGTGACTCTAGTGTTAATACAGATCTCAAGCATCCTCGGTCTCCGCCCTTGATATTCCTCCTATGTCAAACAACTTCACCATTGAACCCTGCACCTTCTGGCAAATTGATCGCCGAAGCAACCGATTTACCAGGATACAAACGTATCCGTGAGTGATAATTCACCCAGCAAAATAATCTCAATCCTACCAACCCCTTATTCTACAATTAGCATTTAATAATAACAATAATATCACAATTGATAATACACAAGAGGTATAGAATAATAGCACATCATCATTTTCTTTACTATCCATTTACCTATATGAAATCTAATGATCTTCTCCACAAGATCATTTCCTCCCACATTCACTAACTACAATCGTCTTGTGGGTCCACTCTTCCTCTTGTTTATCATGTACCAGGGTCCTAGGTGAGCGCACCAAAGTTATGTACCTAGCATGTTCTCACTTAAAACCATAATAGGAGGATCGAGTCATCTCATGACGTATCATACATTAGAGTCGGACATCTACTACCCCACGCTAACTATAACCGTCTCATGGGACCCATTTCCTTCTTCAAAGAAAAACTTCTCATGACATATTATACATTAACGTCTTACTAACTATAACTATCTCATGAGACCCATTCCCTTCCTTAAAGAGAAACTTCCCATCACATATCATACATTACTGTCACAACAAATCTCGTCACTGGGCCTCACAGGTAACCCTTTTCAACACAGAGCCTCATTGGTTACCTTTGCCATCACCATGGCTCAAATCACAATCCACACAATCACACTTCCAACAGTTTACCATTTCCCATTTACTTATCATTGTCTACATGATTCACTACTCGTAACCACCCTGATAAGTAGAATATACCTAAGGAGCTCAGCACTACCAGGCCGATAGACCTGGGGAGTGCAAGCTACCTCCCATCCAAGCTTCCTGTAAAGGACCTACAAGGAACGGAGCAATGACCTTCCAACTCCGTCCTTCGGCCAAAGCTTGAAAGAAAGTCCAAGGACCAGCTCCAGCCCCTAGCTCCCTTGTAAAGCTTAACTTCTACGGTATGCTTGTTTAGATAAAGATGCCACGACAGGAAGAATGAATCCTAAGGGATAAGGGAAGGATGGGATAAGCCCAAAGGGCCAGGGATATGCACAACCGTGATTAAAGATGAGATTCCTAGCCCCGGCAGGGATCCTATGGATTCCTAGCTAAGGCAGGACTCCACACTCCCCAAAGAGGAGACCCGGAACCTACAAGATATAGTCCTACAAGGACTCAAACTCCGATTGTAATGCCTATAAATACGACGGTAAAACATCAGTATACGGTACACAACTCTAACACAGAGAACATCCATTCATTTACAACAAGGTTCCTACTGACTTAGGCATCGGAGGGTGGTTGGCACGCCACCATACCGGTGACACGAGTTATCACCTTTGTTTTGCAGGTTCAAGTCGGAGCTATCATCAAAGTTGTTTCATCAGCTGGCGCCGTCTGTGGGAAACGAATTTTTCCTTACGGTGAACAGCTTTGTATGGTAAAGACCTGATCAAGCAAAACAATAATGGCTTCAAACCCCAAACAAACGAGTATCAACAATGCTACACAGGCCACCGCTACGGCAAGAACTACTGCTGCAGCCAAGGCAGTCGCTGCCTCCGAAAAGGCTGCAAAAACAGCGGAGGCGGCTAAGGCCGCTGCGGCGAACCTATCAGAGGGTAATCAGATCACCCCAGAAGCATTCGCCCATATGCAAGAACAAATAAAGACCTTAACCCAAGGGTTACAGACTGCGAGACAAGAAAACGCAAACTTACGAAAACAAATCTCTGAGTCGAGTATCCCGAGATTGCAAAATAGCCGCCATAATGACGACGAGGATATGGAAGAAGGCGAATCCAGTGAAAAGGAAAGCCAAAATCAAAGAAAGTATGGTAATCCACCCCTAGAGAAATCGCCTCACGAGCAAGGGATGATACTCAAGATGCAAAACCAGATTGAAGGATTGATGAAGCATGTCAAGGCACAAACCCCTGCCACGGTAGAGGAGTTAGTGCAAAACACGGATTCACCTTTCACACCTGAAGTTATGAGACGCCCTCTCCCAAGGAAGTTTAAGATGCCCCAGTTGGAAACGTTCAATGGTTCTACGGACCCGTTGGATCATCTTGAGACATATAAGTCCTTGATGCACTTACAAGCAGTGCCAGATGAGGTAATGTGTCGGGCATTCCCAGTTACCCTCAAGGGAAGTGCCCGAGCATGGTTCAACAAACTCCCACCAGGAAGTATACGTAGCTTCAAAGAGCTTAGCACAAGCTTTGTAAGTTACTTCATTGTTGGTCAACGCTACGGCAAACCAGCAACGCATCTCCTGACAGTAAAGCAAGGGAGATGGGAATCATTAAGAGAATACACCACAAGGTTTAATAAAGAGGTGGTCCAAATAGATGAAGTTGACGACAACGTGAGCATAACTGCTTACATTGCTGGGTTGTATTCAGGGCAATTTCTATATCTTGTGTCTCAAGAGCCGCTAAAAACCATGGCAGAGCTCATGCTCAGAGCTCAGAAGCACATGAACGCAGAAGAAGCTGTCTATGCGAGGCGTGCATGTGATGGTTTCGATCCCCAAGTAGGACCATCACAAATTGGCGAATTCTCCCTAACAGACAAAAGAAGGCGAGAAGCTGTCCGCAAGACAGGGGGGAACCCAGGAATAAAAAGGTGGACTCAAGATTATCCCCAAAGAGAGGATCAACTGGAGGACCTCCCCAATGAAAATACAAACAGTTTACCCCGCTCATAGCCATGGCAGAGCAAATCCTCAGCAATCTACGAGACGATCCAGACCTCAAGTGGCCAGGAAAGCTGAGATCCGATCCTAGTAGGAGAGCTAAGGATAAATACTGTAGGTTTCACAGAGACCACAGACATAATACAGATGATTGCATTGACTTGAAACAGCAAATCGAGGATTTAATCCAAAGAGGGAGACTTCAGTGTTTCGTAACAAAGAAACACCAGAAGCAGCCCAGAAAGGAAGACACAAGCAAAGAGCGAAGGGACGGTGCTGCACCCCGGTCCGGCCCCATTGGAGAGATCAAGATCATCCATGGAGGATTTGCCGGAGGTGGAGAGTCCAGCCATGCAAGAAAGGCCCAGCTAAGAAAATTGCGAACAGAAGAATATTTGGAGGTCAACATAATTGACCGCCCAAGCAAGATCCAGAAAAAAGAGGAGATACCCATAATTTTCTCAGAAGAAGATCTCAAAGGGATCCAGATTCCCCATGATGACCCCCTGGTCATAACCATTGTTATAGCAAACTACCTCACACGAAGAGTATTGATCGACAGCGGAAGTTCAGCTGATATACTCTACCTTCATGCATATGACCAGTTAAAGGTCGGACGAGAAAGGCTAAGGCCTATGGCGTCACCACTAGTTGGATTTGCAGGTACGCCTGTTTACCCAGCTGGTCAGATAGCACTACCAATTACTATGGGAGAGGAGAAAAGTCAGATTACGGGTATGATTGATTTCATAGTAGTCGACTGTCCCTCATCAGCATATAATGCAATCTTAGGAAGGACGACTTTGAACAAGATTGGGGCAATAATCTCCACTTACCATTTGATGATAAAGTTCCCAACATCCGAAGGAGTTGCCTGTATCAGAGGAGATCAGAAAGCAGCACGGGAATGCTATGTTACTTCACTCAGAAGAGTTAACATTACCATGAATATAGAGAGTCTCGACACTCGAAATGAAGAGAAACTCTAACATGGAGAACCCGTGGAAGAGCTTATAAAAGAACTCCTGGAGCCATGGCAATCAGGAAGGACAGTAAGGATTGGAACAAGGTTGAGTACGACTGCAAAATCAGAGCTGCTGCAATTCCTAAGAAAAAATAAAGACGTTTTTGCGTGGTCCCATGAAGATATCCCCGAAATTGACCCAAGGGTCATATCTCACAAACTGAATGTCGACCCCGCTGTACGTCCAGTTATGCAGAAGAAAAGAGCCATTGCTCCATAACGAAATGAGGCGGTAGCCAAGGAGGTAGATAAACTCATTCAAGCGGAGTCCATCCGCGAAGTTCTTTACCCCGATTGGTTGGCCAATGTGATCATGGTGACGAAAGCTAATGGCAAATGGAGAATGTGTGTAGATTTCACCGACCTCAATAAGGCGTGTCCAAAGGATAGCTTTCCCCTCCCCAGAATTGACTCTTTGGTAGATTCCACTGCCGGACATGAGTTTCTTAGCTTTATGGATGCATTTTCAGGATATAATCAAATCCAAATGCACGAAGGAGATCAAGAAAAACTTCATTTATCACCGATAAGGGATTATATTGCAACAAAGTAATGCCCTTTGGTCTTAAGAATGCAGGGGCGACATACCAGAGGTTGGTCAACAGGATGTTTAAGCAGCAAATCAGACACAATATAGAAGTATATGTAGATGACATGCTGGTTAAAAGTGCTAAGGCACTTAACCATGTTGATGATCTAGAAGAAACCTTCCAGGTTCTAAAAAAATACCGAATGAAGCTCAACTCAACAAAATGTGCTTTTGGAAGTTCTTAGGTTTCATGGTATCTCAAAGAGGGATCGAAGCGAATCCAGAAAAGATTCAGGCTATACTCGCCATGAGTTCACCGCAAAACATAAAAGAGATCCAAAAGCTCATAGGACGAGTTGCAGCTTTGAGCAGGTTTATTTCACGAGCAACTGACAAATGTCAAACATTCTTCAAGGTTTTGAAAAAGGCCTTTGAATGGACAACTACGAAGGAAATGGCTTTCACCCAACTGAAGAAGTATTTGGCATCACCACCACTGCTGGGTAGGACTCAGGATGGAGAGAATCTATTCTTGTACTTAGCTGTCTCCCCTCAAGCTGTCAGCACGGTTTTGGTTCGGGAAGAGCAGGGAACTCAACTCCCAGTATACTACACCAGCAGGGCACTGCGAGGAGCTGAGTTAAGATACCCCACAGCTGAAAAAATAGCCTTTGCAATGGTAATAGCAGCCAGAAGGCTACGGCCATACTTCCAAGCTCATCCAATCAAAGTGTTAACAGATCAACCGCTTCGAAGAATTCTCCACTCAGCAGAGACGTCAGGCCGACTGATTCAATGGTCAATAGAGCTTGGTGAATTTGACATAGAATATAAACCTCGAATTGCCATCAAGGCACAGGTATTGGCAGATTTCCTTGCAGAATACACATATCCAGAGCCGGAGGAGCTCTCCAGAGAAGAACCCAAACCTTAGGTCCTTCAGGTCGACGGATCAACAACTAAAGATGCAAGTGGAGCAGGCTTAATTCTAACATCCCCGAGAGGACAACGCCTTAGCTATGCGCTTAGGTTTGAGTTCAAAACAACCAACAATGAAGCCGAATACGAAGCCCTAGTAGTTGGATTGGAGCTGGCAAGTGCCGTTGGAGCTAGCCATGTGCTGGCCAAAAGCGATTCACAGCTGGTTGTGGGACAAGTCCTCGGGGAATACACCGTCAAGGAGGAGATCATGCAAAAGTATGTGGATAAAGTAAAGGCTCAAGTTGCGAAATTGCAAAGTTTCAATATTGTCAGAATCCCAAGGGAGGAAAACAATGAAGCAGATTATTTGGCAAAGCTGGCCACAGCTAAGGAGGACGCTATTCCACGGAATACACCTGTAAGATACTTAGAGTTGCCAAGTATCGTCTCCCCAGATGTACAAGTTCAGGCCATCAATTACAGTGACTCATGGACTGGACCCATAGTTGACTACATAACTAATGGGACACTACCAGAAGATAAGGTCAAAGCCAGACAGCTCAAGATCAGAGCTGTAAAGTACTTGATGATGGGAGATGTGCTATATAGAAGGAGTTTTTCATTACCTTACATGAGGTGCCTCACCACTACGGAGTCTTTGCAAGCTATGGAAGAGGTCCACCAAGGAATATGTAGGGATCACCAAGGTCTTGCATGATGTTGAGACAAAGTTAAGTCGACCAATACGAAACTACGATGGTGAGCATGGAGGTCGTGGTTTAAGGAAAGGAAAATTGTTTGAGCTTGATAACATTGCTTGGGTGCAAGCACATAGATATGTCCTAGCCAATTCTGATGTCGTAGCCCCATTCCGGGAGTAAGAAATCGATTATACTTGTTACTACATTTCATCAATAGTACCGTAGTGCGTATGTAATGACTAGTCATTTTAATTGCAGGAAACACATTCAAGTTCTTAGAAATGATAGTCACCGGTTAAGTGAACGTGATCTTATGAGGAAGCACAATGAACAATTTCCTAATTGGTTTAGAGATCACGTAAGTCTTGTCAACATTTGTAGTACTATTTCAAATATCTCTGATCGCCGTATTAGTAACTAAGTTTCTCTAACCATATATATATGCTTGGAACATATAGGTTCAAGACTTGCTGCGAACAAAAAATGTGAACATATCCAATGAACTGAGTGTGTTAGCTTCAGCACCGGACAAATGGGGTAGAAGGTATACTGGGTATATTATAAACGGGTTTCGATTTCACACCAAGGAGCGTGAGGAGAGGAGGAAAACTCAAAACAGTGGAGTATCATTAACTGCATACACACAAAGTTATGCAAGCTCAAGAGATAAACGCCCAGTTACAGGAGAGGTCATTTTCTATGGAGTTTTAAGGGATATCATTGAATTGAGATATTCTAATGACTTTAAATTTGTGCTATTCAAATGCGATTGGGTGGATAACAATGTAGGAATGAGGCAAGATGAGTACAAGTTCACACTTGTAAATTTCAGGCACCTTTTGTATAGACACAATCGCACATCAGATGAACCATTCATCCTTGCATCTCAGGCGCAACAGGTTTGGTATGTTCAAGACCCTATTGACGAAGATTGGCATGTCGTTGTTAAGATGACTCCCAGAGACTCATACGACATGAATGCAAAACAATCTACAGAAGATGAAATAACTTGTCCCCAAGCTGAGCCTTATAGTGGTCAACAGTTAGATGATGCTACATATACTCTTGATAATGATGTTAACTGGGTTAGAACAGATGTGGATGGAGTAACAGTTGATGACGATATAGATGGTGACGATTATGATAATGTTGGTGCAGAAGATAGTGATGAGGAGGAGGTTGATTATAGTGACGAGGAGGAGGTTGATTATAGTGATGAGGAGGAGGATTGTACTGATGATGATGATGACGATGATTTTGAGGAAAATGATGAAGATGGAGATCATAACAAGGATGATTAGTTTTTTGTTTTTTTTGGTATGATGCCATGTTTTCCTTGTTTTTTCACTCTTAGTAAGTGGGACCATATGTCATGTAATTTTTTGTATCTAGTACTTATTTTTGCTTCTACTTTTTTATGCTTTAGTTTTTACGCTGCTGAGTTATTTAATTTTTGATTATGTTGTGTTGTGCTCCTAATGTCACATGCATATCTATATTTCTTTTTGAATTGCTGATAGTGTCTTAATATATTGTAATAATTGTTGCAAAAGATGGCTAAGGATGGGAAAGTAGTTTTCAAGCCTGGGGAATTGGCCCTTGAGACGAGAAACTACTTAGAAAAAAGAAAGAAGTTAATTGAAGAGAACTGTGCAAAGATTGAAGCTCTGGGGTGTAAGCAATTGGCAAATCCGTTTTTAAAGAAAAGTACAACTGCTGGAAAGAGAAGACACAAGATGGATTGTGTTGTTAATGATGACGTGGATTGGCAACCGGCAGATGGTGAGGATGGGAGTAGTTCTTGCTTCGAAGATGATGAATGTTCCTTGGAAGATGAAGAATGTTCTGAGGGTCGATTGAGTAAGGTAATGCATGTTTGTGTGGAATATTAAATAAGAGTTTTTTTTTTTTTTTGGTTAATGTTTATCCTTGTTACACTATGTCCAATTAAGCAATTTTCACTTTGCTGCATTCATCATATTATTTTAATTTTGATGTAGGTGGCTACTACAAGAAAGCGTGTACAATTGTCAGCTGGACCAATGAGTGCTATATTGCAGCCTTTGTCTACCATTAATCAAGACCAACATGGAAATCAGCAAGTACAGTTGCAGGAGCAGCCACAACCACAGGTGCAAGCAAAGCGAGTGCGATATCAGGCTGCACCCATGAGTGCTACATTGCAGCCTTCGCCTACCATTAGTCAAGACCAGCATGAAAATCAGTCAGCACAATTGCAATTGCAGGCACAGCCGCAAGTGCAAGCAAAGCGAGTGCGATGTCGGGCTGCACCTATGAGTACTATATTACAGCCTTTGCCTACCATTAGTCAAGACCAGCATGGAAATCAACTACCTCCAAACTATCATGAGTTTCAGTCACCATCTGATGAAGGTATATAATTGTTTTATTAGCTTATTTCAATTTTAAATAAACTTACTGATTGTCCTATTACTTTGACAGTTAGTAGGTTTATTGTTGCTGAATTTTGTGTCATTACAACCACCTAAATTAACTCCTAAATGATCTAATGGAAGTACCATATTGTTGCTGAATTTTGTGTCTTGGGCTTGCATATTTGGTCCTTTTGGGCTGCTGTCTCTGGTTTCATCTTGGGATGGGGCTTGTGTCTTGGGTTGGTGTCTCCGGTCTCATTTTGGGTCGATGTCTTCATCTTATATGGGTGTGGCCTACTGTAACTATCATTTCTGCAATTTGGAGCTCAATCTTGCATGATCTTGACTCATTTTGTGTCTTAATCTCTCACATATGTTGTTGCTGCTATTACTGGAGGCTATTATTGATGTTTTATACTGTTGTTACTGCCATACTTGAAGCTGTAAATGCTACATTTTCTTGTTGTCATCATGAAGGAGTACAGACATTTAGCATATATCCTTGCTGGGTGTCAAATACCAGGCATTTTCTTCTCCTTAGGTGTTTTTGCTTAAAATATGGAGCCTTATCTCTCTCATGGTGTCCCGACTAGCTCCATTATTATCTGTATGTCGTTGGAATTTTGTGGGTGTAGACTTTGTGTGGTTGGAACCTTGCCAACAACTATTCATGGGTGTTGATCTTTTGGGATTTTGGGATGGCAAATGATTGTTGAGCGTTTGGGGTGCCAACATAGTTGGGATGTCATTCACTCGTTGTGATGCCTTTTACAAACCCCCCCCCCCCCCCCCCCCCCCCCCCTCCCTCGGATTGTACCGTTCTCTTTAATATCAATAAAATTGTTTTTGCTTTTCAAAAAAAAAATGCACTAGAAACAACCACAACACATATAACTCATGGTGCCATGGTGCATGGGCATTTCCAATACCAACAGGCACATACATACATACATTCATATAATTCCTTCTATTGATAAATCATTGAAGTGGCAGGTCACGTAAATGAGAGAGCCGTGGAGCTTGAATCACATCAACAATCCATGAGCAGTCACACTACTTCAAACTTGCAGTCGCTGGAACAATGCAATGAAGGGTCAAGAACTTCTGTTGGAGCAGGTACATTCAATTTACATGTATAAAAGAAAAAATATATATGGTTGTTCAACCTTTTATTTGCCAAGGAAATTAAATTATGCAGTTACTTGCATTTACTTGTTTATGTTCATTATTCCATATTATTCTTTACTAGATCCCAACTCGCAACAACAGAGAGCCAAGGGGAGAGGCTTTGCTCGTCCATATGTTGGTTGGGGTACAGGAGCGAAGTTAGAAGTTAAATTGAATAAAGATAACCAACCGATAGGTAACACGGCAGGTCCCTTACAAAGTCAACTTGGCATCTTAGCAAGAAATGCAACTTTAGCACCCTTAACTTTTACTGATTGGAGGGCTCCGGAGCTATATCCATACAAGGAACGCATATGGGCAGAGGTTAAGGTATTTATTATAGGGAAAAATTCAGTTTATGGGCTAAAGTTGTTGCTGCTATTGTTTTTTAATCTATCTTCTTAGACTGAATTTTGATTAGTTGAGCTAATGTTGTTGCTACTATATTGTCGGTGTTTAGTTGTTAATATACTTATATGCAGGAAAATACAACCGCACCAGATGCTTATAAGCATAATTGTCTGATGTCCGTTGGAAAGAAATGGAAGGATTGGAAAGATGAGCTGAAAAGAAGTACTTATAACTTATATGATAATGATGAAGACCGTTTGGCGAATTGTCCGAATAGGGTCGATCCTGATCAATGGAGAGTTCTTGTGAAATTTTGGGGCACTAAAACAGCCAAGGTGATGCATATCAGTTCTTCTTCCTCTTTCTAATGAATATGAACACATATACATGGATAAGTAATACTGGATTTTATTTGTTATAGAGACGCAGTAAAACCAACTATAAAAGCAGACACGAACAGAAAATGGGACACACGAGTGGGAGGAAGGGCCATTGTCATGTAAGGGATGAGGTAATTGACTAACTAACGTGCAGAACTAAATTTAATTCAATGCATTTATATGTCAAATGTGTTACTCAACACTTTAGTTTTTTGTATGCTAATAAAGTTGACACAGATTAAGGATGGAGTAGTTGTAGAGCCCGATCGTATACAGGTATTTATTAAGACTCATACGAAGAAAGATGGACAACCAGTTGATGAAGTATCAGCTTTGGCCATAGTATGTATATTTACTTGGTTCATTTTTGTATCTATTTAGATTCATTTTAATGGTATGCTTCTTCTATGTCTATTTATACAAATAAAATATTTGCTTTTGTTCTTTTACTTACTATAGGTAGGTTTTTTTTTTTATTCCAGCGTCTTCTTAATGAGGGAGCCTCTCAGATTCCTGAGTCCTCAGAGTCACCTGCTTTACGGGAGGAGTTATTCACTAACGTACTAAAACCAGATAAGAATGGACGTGTGCGTACGTATGGCATGGGTCCTTGTCCGAGTCAAGTGTTTGGGACCAGATATACACAATCTCATGAGCAGCGTGTCAAGGATCAGTTGCGTAAGGAGTTGCGTGTTGAGTTGGGTGCAGAGTTGCGTGCTAAGTTGGGTGCTGAGTTGCGTGCAGAGTTGGGACAAGAGGTGCTAAAAGACGTAAGTAATGAAATCACTCAATTGAAGAACCAATATGCAACCATGGCAGCTTGTATGAAAAGTGCAGGACACCTTTTGCCTCCATCACCAAATGGAGCTGGAAATGGGGATGGAGACCACACACCGTCACTAATGGAGCACAATGGACAGGTAAATTGTGGTTTCTTGGTACTTTTTGAGGCAATGAGAATAGAGTTGGCCATTTTATTGATTGAAAATACACCTGCCTCTCATATTGATTGATCTATGTTGTTGCCAAAATATATAGCTTGAGCCCAAATAAGTATGCCTTATGGTCTCTGAAAGATGCCTATAAATTGGTTGCTACAATACATGTTTAAGTAGGTGAAGATGGTTTGGTAGTAAAATGATCTTTTGCGGTCTACTTTAGAAGCAAGTTTATTGGCAAGCTTATGTTCTTTGTAATGTGATTATTGAGTCAACCCATGGTTGATTAGAACCTAAAAATTATAGATTGGATTTGGGTGTGGATGGCTGTGTCCCATTTTGTTTAGAATTCAATGTGTCCCTTTTTGTTTCTGTGTTTGTATCTGTTGTTGTTCTACGCAGATAATTGGAGTTGAATTTTGTTGGTCATGAGTAAAACATAAGGATAATTGCAGTTTACAACAGTTTTTTTTGGCAATTTTAGACCAGTTTTTGGGTAGTTTTTTTAGCAGTTTCCATCCTTTTTGCTAAAGTACTGGCAGCACCAGTAGGATTAGCTGGAAATTTTTGCATTGAAAAGGGTTTTCATCATTGACCTTTGGCCTTACACCTCTCCCAAGGGTTTTTAAAAAACAAAAAAAAAATTCAATTAGCTAGGTTACGAATAGCGTTTTTTGAAATCCTTTTGTATTTTATTAGATGCATACGGGCTTCATGGATATAGCTGATTGAATAAATAAAGGTGAGAATTTTTGCTTGAAAACTCTAATTGATGATGTAAATGTGTTTACAGTAGGTTACTAGTAGCATGCTATGTGGCTGGAAAGTTTTGAGGCATTTGACTCGTGTGATCTTGACATGCTTCCATAATTTTGACGTTTGTGTTTTGGTACCCCTTTTGTGTGATCATAAGACCTGCTACCTATTCTTTTTCCTTCATTTCTTGGACCTTAATTTAGTTATTGGTTATGAGTGATGTGCTTCACTTTGTACTATTATAATCTACCAAGTCAAGCATTTAGAAATCACTCCTGATGAGTGCAACATAAGTCCGACCCTCAAAATGGAGTTGATAGATCACCTCGTTATAGACCTCCGTTGAAACCATGTAGACTACTCATACAAACCATGATGCAAGTACTTGGACCTTTTTCCAGTGCTTTTTTTTTTTTTTTTTAACGATGAAGTTCTCTCGTAGGTTTTGAATCTTGTCCAAATCTACCATGTATAATGTCCCACCCTAGAGTTAGTGGTTTAGGCTACCGAAAATATGTTAGTGAAGAGGTTTTGAACCCAGCTAACCCTTTAAATTTGACTGTTATGATTATAGATTTGGGAAGGCAAAAAGGAGAAGATACTCAAAATAACCATGCTTTTCACCTCCCAACGTGTCCGCAAGTCCGTGTCCTGTCCTTGTCCAGTATCTGTACCATGCTTCTTACAAGAGAATAACAGTTAGATGCTATGAAACAATCTCTTTACACATGCCTGCCAATGGAAAGAGGCCTATACACTCGTTCTCTAATGCTGGACTCCACTTGAGGTGGTGTATGATAGAGTGTAAGATGTCTATTTGCCTTTGCTTGTAAAATACTCCAAATGGAGTTTAAGGGGACTTACATTCACCCGGCACCCCAACTGGCCGCAATGCACCTTGGGTCAACCACACTTCAAGGTTGTTTTATTACCCATTTTACATTTGACATGTCCCATACGACTACGTTGGCTTGTTGGTGCTTCAATCATAAATGGTTAATTTTAGTTTCTTGCATTTATCCATTATACTGGGATATGTTTGATGCTTGTGTCCTGTTTCTTTAAACTTACTGATTGTGTAGGATGTCGTGGACTATATAGATCGATACCCACACGTACACCTATGTATAAACGTGTAATTGTTTCTTGTATTTGCAGGTTGATAGGACGTAGACGGACATGGAAGACATGCAATAGGAATGACAAGAAATCTTCTAGATAATGAAAACTGTTTTTGTTCTTTTTGTTTTGGAGTTCGCAACCAAAAGCATATTTTGGGTCTTTGTGTTGCTTTGGTTAGTATGATCTTCTGTTTTTGGAGATACACATGTAATTGAAACTTATATTTTGAAACTTTGGGTTTGATTTTCACATTGGCATTCTATGCCTAGCATTGTTATTTTTTGTTGCTTTGAGATTGTCTTTTATGATGTCCAATTTGCTTATATACGGAATTTGCATTTTGGTTTTGGCAGTGGAACTTCAAATTGTTTTGGACAGTTATAATTTTGTATACAGGAAATGTGTTATCAAAAATGGTACTAGGTTAGGATAATTTGTTAATGAAAAAATTATGTATTAAAAATGAAAATTGGCAAAAAAAAAAAAAAAAAAAAACTTTAGCGGCGTTTTACAAATGCCAGAAAAAGCAATGAAAAGAAAAATACCAAGATATAAAAATGGCATTTTAAAAAATGCCGGTAAAAGTTATAAACAAATACGGCACTAATAAAATGCCGGTAATATTACCTTTTCCGGCATTTGTATCAAATGCCGTTAATAAATGTATATTCGGCAATTCTTTTCCCGGCATTTGACAAATGCCGGTAAAACTAGTAACAAACGCCGGTTTTATTTCCGGCATTTGTACAAATGCCGTTTATGTATTACCGACACTTACCTAGACGGCAATTTTTATTTTCGTCAACAAATGCCGGTAGTACTATTACCGGCATGAATTTTATCTTTACCGGCATTTATAAAATGCCGCAAAAAGCTTAATTTGGCGTAGTGAGGGAGGTATTCCCGAACAGATACATTTCATTGCCGAACACGTGGTGTATAAGAACACGTAAGAAATCGAACATGACTGATCGCCGGTCAGTGCATGGAACAGCGATAAGGGCCAATGCCATGAGAAGTCATGGGTATAAACTAACTGTTCGGCAGATAGAGATATTCCGATTACATTGGACCAAGTTACATGTGAAGTAGCTGGTCCAAGCAGACTGCTCGGTTATGATACAACCGAATAGATGAAGTAAGAACCAAGCACGTGATACGAGGGATGACGGGACAGTCATCATGCAGGGCAATGGTCCAATTAATTGATAAAGGACCAGTTACATGTGAAGTGATTGGTCCAGACAGTCTGTTCGGCGATGAAACAGCCGAACAGAGAAAGAAATCCAATCAGATGTTGGAGTAAAAAGAACACTCTGGAAGGATCCAGAAACAGTGGTATTCCGTTAAGGGATGAGATCCCATGAATATAGGATCTGAGAAAGATACCCAACGAGTATGGGATGTTCAGCTCATTATGGAAAAGAATCCAAAGAGGACTCTTTTCTAATGAGCTGATAAAGGAAACGAGAATCCTTGATATCCTGGGTTTCCTATACGAGTTGGGAATCCTATGGCAATAGGGATGCTTGGGCGCCAAGCATACGAATGTCTATATAAACAGAGTAAACCTAGAGGTAAAAGGTACGCAATACATGACTTTCATATTGCTTTCCTACTGATAATTAGGGTTTGATTGCTAGTACGTGATACTAACTTTGGCATCGGAGGGCCTTTGCCACGAGAGGCAAATGTGCGCTCACCCCCTGTCTATTTTGCAGATTAGGGTTCCGACGACGAATTAGGGTTCCGGTGAAGAGGCACAAGTAAGCCGTTGCAGTCCAGTTGATCCGAAGCATCAATTGTTTTCATCCCCCTACAAGTCCTACAAGGACTCAAACTCCGATTGTAATGCCTATAAATACGACGGTAAAACACCAGTATATGGTACACAACTCTAACACAGAGAACATCCATTCATTTACAACAAGGTTCCTACTGACTTAGGCATCGGAGGGTGGTTGGCACGCCACCATACCGGTGACACGAGTTTTCACCTTTGTTTTGCAGGTTCAAGTCGGAGCTATCATCAAAGTTGCTTCATCACACCCCATGAACCTAAGTTCATTCTAGCACGTACAAAATGATACAATCGATAACAGCTCAATTCATAACATGATACATTTCAATGAGATAAAAAGTACGTATCAAACAATATTGTGCGAGTAAGTAAACACATAATATTTTAATTATGATTAGGCCAATGCCTCTTGAACTATTTTGTTCTGTTGACCAAGTATTTTATTCCAAATTTTTAGTTATTTCTATTCTAAAGTTTTAAATATTTTAATTCACTAAGTAAAATAGTAAGTTTTAAAGTAATATGTAATTAATCTACGTACGCTGCTGCACGTTTAACTTATGATATTTAGTAATACATTTCGTTAACTAAAATTTTAAGGTACCTTAAACTAACCAATAACAGTATTTGGGTCTTGTTATTCTAAAATAATTTTAAAAATACTTTAATAACTACAAGAGTACCTATCTACATTGTTTCATAATGGTATGGCGTTAATAACTTTAATTTTAAATAATATACTAATATCAGTACTAGACAAAGGTAATGCGATCATTAAATATTTTAATCAAGTTTGGATATCAAGATTACATAAAAAAAAATTGTATAAACCAGAGGCAAATACGTTATTAAGGCTAAAAGCCATAACTTTAATGACTGCAGAGGTGCTAACTGTAATTATTAAATAACGTGTTACTTGTAAGTTGGGCCAAAATCATATACTAGTGTAATTTGAAGGACCTAAGTGCGATTTTAGCAAAAGTATTAGAAACACATCACTGTGTTCATGCCGTGAAACACAGGGGACTGACTGGTTCCGGCTTGCAACAGTTCGGATCATTTTCTTTCATTCCAGAACATCAAAATCAATACGTAATCACATAATATACTTAGAGGAAAGTGAAGAAGCGATTGTCCTACCTTAAATCCGGTCGAAAAAATGGGTAATAATTTACGGACGGTTTCGGTAAAACGGGATGGACACTGGCGACGGGAAACCTTGGGCTGCCTTCGGTTGAGCGGTGGTTGAGTTTGGGATGCTTGAGATTCGTGTGGAAAGCTGGAGGACTGAAATCAAATGAGGGGTGGTACGAGTGACAAACCCGTTTTCTCTCTCTCTAAAACTCGTTGAAAGAAGTTCCCGCTTTTTCTCTTGCTCTCTCTTTTCTGGACTAATAGTAGGATTGGAAGTGAAAAAATATATTGGTATTCAATAATCAGATTTATGTTGGGATGTATAATGAGAGAGAATGAGGGTGCAAGTTTGGAGGTGGTAGGATTGTGAGAGGATAAGTGTGCAGGTGATGGAATGAGGAAGGGAAGTGTGTGGCCCGTGATTCGTCGACCTGCAACCCTCCTCCGTTGGCTCGTGGGTTTTCTGGTCTTCTCGCCCGGTCCTGCACAGTGAACGCACGACTAAGACCTGGCCGGGGTTGCCCGGCAAGGCCCTCCGGCGAGAGGATGAGAATATGCAGAGAATCAAGTGAGAAGTTAGGGTTTTTAGGTAGTGTCCTGTGTACCTTCCAAAGTGATCATCCTTAAGTATTTATAAAGTCTCCCCGACTTGCTCTCCAAGTATCATCATGTGCCTTACACGAGCCAGATGGCGTCATTGTGACCTCACAGAATAGATCCGATAACCGTTTTGGCGTGAGCTGGCACCTTCCATGTGCGCTCATCATTATCTTCTAGCATAACCGTTTCTGTCATGTGAAGGGCCACGTGACCCAGCGGGTGGCCGAGCCTCGTATCTGACCAAACCCCGTTCCTGGCCGAACCTGGTACATGGCCGAGCCCGACGGGTGGCATGTGTGAGGAACATGCCGACAAATGTTCTCCATCGACGGTGGCCGAGCTTGAATCACATACGCCGCCAGATCTCAAAACAGAATTTTCCCCACGGATGAGTCTCGGCCAGTAGCCGACCCCAGTTCAGATACGGTAATGGCGATCGGCTGCGAACGGTTGCATTCGGTCCGCTACAATAGCCCCTCAATCTCCGCCGTCGCCGAGCGCGTGGTGGAGAATGATGTTTGAGCTTTGGCCGAACCTGCCTTTTGCTGAATGGAGTCAGCAACAGATTGGGTTTTTGGCCGAGCTTCGTTCGTTTTTCAACAACTGCCACAGATAAGCCTCAATGGGAGTGCGCCAGGTGTCCCCCTCTGGTTGGATACGGCTGATGCGAGGACGGGTGGCACGTGTGAAGCTTTGCAAGGCTGTCCCATTATTGCCACGTGTCTAGAATTGATTGGTCCTTGGTTCGGCGGTGCAGAGATGGGCGGGAATTTTGAATCCCAAACCCTATGCTTATATAAAGGATGAAGAGAGGAGAGAGAAGGGTTACGAACTCTCTCTCTCTCTCTAGAACGCCATTGCCAGAGCTTCCGTTTCGCCTTTCAGCCTTGATTCTTCGTTGATCCATTACTGAATCTGCAAAAAATCCCCAGGTATGCATTCGATCCTTGCTTCTCTTCATTTTTTGTAACTTTATGCGTTGTTCCTCTTTGATCTTTGGCTTTCTTTGAGGTCTTTTGTTCTACGTGAACAGTACGTTGCTGGGGATGAACCGTCTGTTCATCTTCGGCTTCAACCTGTTCTTCCGAGCCCCAGTTTCAATGCTGGGGGCTTGGCCGACGATGGTGTCTGCCGAGCCCGATGGCTTTGTTTACTTATGTTTTCCCAAGCTTGAGTCTTGATGGGATATGGGGTGGGCCTAGTAGGTTAGCTGAGAGAAGTGAGATCCTTGCCATCTGGCCGACGACGAGGTTCTTCATTATTCTTTCCTTTGTGTTGTTAGGTCTGGCTCACCCAATCATTGTTATCTCTTCCGACTTTGAAAGCTCGGGAAACGGCTCCGGACACTTAGTCATCCGAGAGTATTTGGATAGGCGCAGGAGCCGACTCCAGATCTCTTCAATTGCCTCGAACATGTCGTCCGACTCTGGTGACTCAAACGCCGAACGCGTCTATGAGTACGACGGAGATGGGTTCAACACCGACCCAGAAATTTCGTTTACATCGTCAATGCATTCTGAGGCTGAGCCTTGGTTATTTTGTGGGTGGTTTGCTCATAGCCCCCACTTTGGTCTGGATTCGATTGAGGAAGCGAATGTTGGCCAAAGTAGGATTAGCTTAGATAATAGGTTGGTGCTGAGCCTTTGTTGTCGTTGGCTTGTATGTGAGACTTCGTTTTTAGGGAACATGAAAGTTGAAATAGGTGCCTGCTAACTGTGGTTGGGGCTTGGTGGGATGGTGTCAGCCCCTCGCCAAGGTGTTAAAAAGTTGATGCTGTTAAATGTTTGTGGGAGGTTCACTGAACCATTAGTATAACCGCGTATTGGCCGACCTTGTTGTCTTGCCAAGCCGAACCGAAGCCTAAATTTCAGTTGTATATTCTAAGCTTGGTGGACCATATGTCCGGTTTTTGCTTTTTTGGGCGGATATAGTGGCCGAAGCAGGGGCATAATGCCGTTTGGAGGTGTGACCGAAGTCAACGTTTGTGTTTGTCGGAGAATGCCGAGTGTATTTTTATAAGAAGGAAGACAGGTGAAAATTTGTAGAAGACATCGATTGCCAAACAAGATACTTCTTTTACTTGGGAAACGTGAAATACAAGTTGAATGTAAAGATGTTGGCCGAAGCCAATAATAAAGAAATTGACATTGTTGTGCCGAAGCCAACTCTGTCATGAAAAAGCTTAAGAAGATAAAAAACGGGATAGTTAGTGGCCGAACATGAGGCGCACTATTGAGGTTTTTTTTTTTTTTTTTCATTACATGTATGCCTTCTTTAGATTATGCGCATTCCAGGGGTTGGTAAGGACTTTCCCAGTCATGTCCTGTAGTATGTAAGCACCTTCTCCAGCGATCTTGACAACACGAAAGGGACCATCCCAGTTGGGTTTGAATTTCTGCTTCTTGCTAGCTTGTACCACTTTTCGCCAAACCAAGTCGTCTGGTTTGAAGGTCTTGGTTCGAACACTTCGGTTGTAGCCTCTTGCCACTTGTTGTTGGTACTCGGCAGCTTTAGCTAAGCGTTGTCCCATTTTTCTTCTGCCAAGATCAATTCTTGTTCTACGGCCTCTTCATTAGTCTTTGGATCGAAGTTCTCGGTTCTCAAAGTGGGGAACTTGGATTCGAGTGGTATTACCGCCTCCATGCCGAATGCCATTGAAAAGGGGTTTGCCCTATTGAGCGCTAGGGTGTAGAACGGTAAGCCCATAGAACACGTGGTAGTTCCTAAGCCCATTTTCCTCTCTTGGAGTTTAACCGACGCTTGATCCCGGTGCAAACGGTCTTGTTTGTAGCCTCGGCTTGTCCATTCCCTTGGGGGTATGCTGGTGTAGAGTTGAAGAAGCGTATCCCAAATTCCGCACAGAGGCTGGTGAGGTCTTTACCGACGAATTGGCTTCCGTTGTCTGATACGATGGCGTACGGGACTCTAAATCTGGTAACAATGTTTCGCTAGACAAATCTGTGAACGTCAGCCTCTGTGATTGTCACAAAAGGCTCAGCCTCTACCCATTTGGAGAAGTAGTCTGTTGCGGTGATCAAGAACTTGAATCCTCCTGGAGCTGTTGGCAGTTTTTCGACAATATCGAGCCCCCATTGTGCAAAGGGCCAAGGATTGGTAATCGGGGAGAGGTTCTGGGCGGGTTGCTTTGGTATGGGAGAAAAAAGTTGGCATGGTCGGCATTTGCGAACTGTGTCTTCACAGTCTTTCTTCATGTTCTTCCAGAAGTATCCCTGACTCAATGCTCATTGGCAAAGTGATCGGCCACCGGAGTGGCAGCCACAACTCCCTGAGTGAAGTTCGGTGAGAATCTCTTGAACTTGGGTTGGGTGGACCACGAGGAGATATGGACCGGAGATAGATTTCCTGTAGAGTTGGCCGCTTTCAGAGAGCCAGTAGTAAGCGGCTTTGTTCCTGATGCGATAAGCTTCCTTCTTGTCGGCTAGTAGAGTATCATGTTTGAGAAACGCAATGATCTCGTCCATCCAGCTTGGGCCGAGTTCAACGTTGAGAACCTTTGGAGTGGCATCAAAGTTTGGGTGGTCGATGTTGCCGAAGCTGATTGTCCGGAATTCGGAGGCTTTAGAAGCTGAGGCAAGGCCAGCGAGTGCGTCGGCTTGCGCGTTGTGTTCGCGGTTGATCTGTTCGATTTTGAAATTGTGGAAATGGGTGATTAGTTTGGCTACGGTTGCCTGGTATTTTGACATCCGCGGATCCCGAGCCTCATAGTCCCCCAGTACTTGGTTAACTATGAGTTAGGAGTCACAGTAAACGACAAGGTTGGAAATTTCCATCGCAACCGCAGAGCATAAGCCAGCTAGGAGCGCTTCATATTCAGCTTCGTTATTGGTGGCGGGGAAGTCGATGCTGATAGCACTTTCGTGTAGTGTTCCACAGGGGGAGACTAGGACGACCCCGGCCCCTGCTCCGTTGCTGTTGGATGCTCCGTCAACATGTAGACGCCAGATGTCACCTTGGAAAAGGTGCCAAGGTTTCGGCAACAATTGATGCTCAGCGACGGTGTGTGTTAGGATGGGTATGTTGAGAAGTTCAGTATCTTCTGGAGTAAGTTCAGCAATGAAGTCAGCAAGAACTTATCCTTTGATTGCCGTTCATGGTTCGAAACGGATATCAAAGTTTGGTAGCTCTACTGCCCACTTGGAGACCCTGTTAGATAGATCAGCCTTTCGAAAGAGGCTCTTGAGGGGATGTTCTGTTAAGACGATGATGGGGTGTGATTGGAAGTAGAGCAGGAGTTTCCTAGCCGCTGAAACAAGAGCAAGGGCTAACTTTTCAAGTGGCAGGTAACGAGTTTGTGCTGGAAGAAGCATCTTGCTTGTGAAGTAGATTGACATGTCAATGGCGCCATCCCGCCGCACAAATGCAGAATTGGTTGCGTGGGCGGACACGGCGAGGTAGAGATATAAAGTTTCGAACTCTTTGGATTTCACCATCAGAGGGGCCGAGTTTAAGTATTCTTTGAGTTCGGCTAAAGCGGCATCACAATCCGAAGTCCACTCGAAGCTGCGTCGGCTTTTTCCCTTCAAAGCATGGAAGAATGCGCGGCACTTGTCTGAGGATTTGCTGATGAATCGGTTTAGAGCCGCTGCCATCCCAGTGAGCCTGTGTACTTCCTTGATTGTCCTTGGTGGGCGCAAATCTTTAACGGCTTATATTTGGTTAGGGTCGGCCTCAATACCTCTTCGGGTGACTGGGTATCCGAGGAATTTCCCCGCGCTTACCCCGAATGCGCATTTTTCGGGATTCAGCCGTAGCTTGTGTAGTTTGAGGATTTCGAAAACTTCGGCCAAGTCTCGCAGGTGGTTGGATTCCTTCTTGCTTTTGATGACCAAGTCATCAATGTAAGCTTCCACGGTGTGGCCGATTTGTTCTTGCAACATCTTGAATATTGCTCTGTTGAATGTTGCGCCTGAATTCTTGAGTCCAAAGGGCATGACGCGGTAGCAAAAGATGCCATATGGTGTGATGAAAGCAGTTTTCTCCATGTCGTCGGGGTCCATGGC
Organism: Rhododendron vialii; assembly: GCF_030253575.1. Taxonomy (NCBI): domain Eukaryota; kingdom Viridiplantae; phylum Streptophyta; class Magnoliopsida; order Ericales; family Ericaceae; genus Rhododendron; species Rhododendron vialii. The sequence goes on along the minus strand of NC_080567.1, from coordinate 14,113,050 downwards.
AATTTGGTGGTAGCCACGGTAGGCGTCGAGGAAGCTTAACCGAGCGTGACCTGCTGTTGCGTCCATAAGTTGATCAATCTTCGAGAGTGGGAACCAATCCTTTGGACAAGCATCGTTGAGATTGGTATAATCCACACAAACTCGCCATTTGCCATTTTTCTTTTTGACGACCACCGTGTTGGACAACCATGTTGGGTATTGTACTTCTTGGATGGCATTGGCTTCCAGCAGACGCTTGACCTCTTCGATGACGGCGTTGGCATGTTCGGCTGCAGAACGCTGTGCCTTCTGGATGATACGTTTAGCGTCTTTCTTGATGTTGAGAGAGTGACTGATGAAATTGGGATCGACCCCCGGCATTTCGTTGGGGGTCCAGGCAAAGACTTCTATATTTTTCTTGAGGCATTGGAACATTTCTTCGCGGTCAGCCTCGCTGATGGAAGAGCTGATTAAGAAGAATCAGGAACCATCCTCGTTGATTGGCATTTGGACGAGGTCCTCATCTGCTTTGTCTTCGGCTTGCTGGCCGACATCGTCGATCATGGTGATGTCTGGAATTTCGACCCATTGCTCTTGCTTGGCTTTGGTGGAATTGTGGACGGCTGAGACGTAGCACTTTTGGAGGCTATTTGGTCACCTCGTAGATCTTCCTGTCTTCCATTGATCCCGATGAAGCGAACGACCTGGTGGTAGGTTGAGGCGATTGCTTGCATGCCGTGTAGCCAGGTTCGGCCAAGAATTGCGTTGTATGGGCTTGGTACGCTGACGACAATGAACTCGACGCTCAATGTTTTCGAGCCAACAACGACTGGTAGGAAGATTCGACCAAGTGGCCAAACGTGTGCTCCGTTGAATCCAATGAGGGGTACTTCGGCAGGTTGCAAAGCTGTTTCTGGGAGATCAAGCTTTTTGAATAAGTCATAGTACATGACCTCCACCGAGCTTCCCTGATCGATCAGAACGCGCTTGATGTCATGTACTCTGATTTGGACGGTTACGACGAGGGCGTCGGAGTGTGGTGTTTGCACACGTTCAAGATCATGCTCGGTAAAGGTGATTGTCCATTTGGGTAACTTTTCTGGTCATGGACGTTTGGATCCAAGTCCTATCGCGAGTACCTGCTTGGAAGTTGATGCGCGACTGAGGTCGGCCTGAAGATTTGATTCAAATTCCTTTGTTACGGGGCCGTGGATAACGTGTATCGTCGGCCGTGGTTCATTTGGGTTGGGATTGCTAGCAGGTGGACGGGTGGGTGTCTTGGTTTGGTCGATGTACTGATCGAGGTGGCCTTGTGCTGCCAGACGCTCCAATAGGGCTTTGTAAGGTGCGCATGCGGTTGTGTAATGATCGAGCTCGTTGTAGTACGAGCACTTTTTTTGTGGGTTCTGATCTGCTTGACCAGTGTCTGTGCCCAGCTTTCCCGTTGGCCATTCGAACCAAGGTTGCCTCATGATCTCCTTCAAAAAGGTCCAGATAGGTTCTTTGAAGTGTGTGGTTTCGGCCACATAGTCATGTGCTTTCGGCTGGTGCTTTTTTCCTTCCTTGATGTTGTGGACAAGTTTCTTTGGCTGAGGTTGCTGTGTTGTGACTGGTGCTGGCAGCTGAGATGTGACCGTTGGAAAGCTTGTAGTTGAGTTCGTCAGCCCTTGAGTAGCACGGTCCGCGTAAAATTCTTCAAGAGCGCAGAAACGTTCGACGATGCGCATCAACTCACCCATCCCATGAGGTGGTCGAATATCAAGTTCATCTAGAATTTTACTGTTGATTTCCAAGCCATTTTTAAAGGTTCTTGTGGCCCAGTACTCATCGATTTCAAGAATTTTGTTGAACAGTTGCCAGTATCGTTCGGCGTACTGACGAAGAGTTTCGGATGGGAGTTTTCGCATTTGGGACAATGACTTAGGCTCCTTGGCCGTCCTGTTGCTTGTGATGAAATGGGTGTTGAAAGCGCGTTCAAGGTCGGCTAGGTTCCGTATGGATCTGGCGGGCAATTTGTTGAACCACTGGAGTCCAAGGGAACCGAGGCTGGACGGGAATGCTTTGCATTTGATCTCGTCCTTTGTGGTGCATAGCTCAATGGTTTGACGGAAGTGGATTATGTGGGTGTAGGCTTCGCATGTGGTAGGATCGAACTTTGTAAACTTTGGTAGGTGGAAGTTGGGTTCGGCCATCGTGTTGATTATGTGGGGTGTGAAGGGCGAAACGCCGAGATCCTTCAGCTGCCGCTCAAAACCAGGGCGTGGTGGCTTGTCGTGCTCATCCGTCTTTGTTCTCTTGGAGTCTCTGTCGGGAGACTTTTCACGATTTCGATGCCGGAGTTTGTCTCGAAAGTTCGCTATCACCCGGCGATGTTCGTCAACTGTTTCTCCTCTGTCCTTACGGGATTTGGTTTCGTTGTTCAGCTCGTCAATTCGCACGCCTTTTTCGTTTTGTCGAGCCTGGTTGCTGTTGTCGTACTTTTCTGCAGGGATTTCCCTGAGTCGTTCAGATACATGGCGTCTGGTCTCCACGGAATCTCGACTACGGTGGGAAACCGTTGTGTGAGAGAATTCTGCGCGACCAGTCGAGTATGTGCTTGTAAACAACTCGGTATCCCTAGTGTTGGTTCGATCGTGGTGGCCCTTTGAGCGGTGTGTTCCAGATGTCGTGTTCCGCTTGTAAAGTATGATCTCCCTCGCATCACCTGGATCTGGTGGGATGCCAAGGCGGTCCTTGACGGAGCCGTAGTGGCCGGTTTCGTGAGGGCATTCTTGTGGCGGTGGTGGGGGTGGTGTTTGCTTTCGTTGCCTCCCGCTGATGTAGATGTAGTGGGAGCGTCGTCTCGCTGCATCTGTTGTTTCATTTGGGCAACTTCTGCTCGGGCAATCCAATCATCCTTGCACGAGCAATTCTGTTTGATCTTGGTTTGTTTCTACCTTGGCCTTTAAAGTTCCTTTCTTTGACAACTCACCTACAAAACAGAACTAAAACACTCTACACGCAAATATCGTTAACAATAACTAATTAGAACTTAAATTAAACTGAAACTAGGCACTAGCGCACCCTACATTACATTCTCGGGTGCTTATCACACCCCCCAACTTAAGGTTTGCTAGTCCCTAGCGAACGAAATGCAGAAAATTAGAAAATTAGAAACTATGCAATCCTTTCGAATTCACAACTTAGAACATGCTTAACATTATCAACTAGCAAGAGTTCAACAATCCAGCTTTTTATTTCATTTCTACAATTCACATTTTCAGCATCCAATTAAATAGGCTAAGTATCAAGCAAGTTAAAGAGCAAGCTAAAAAGGTTTGTGTCCTCGAACAATGGGAGGATACGGGACACAGAACTTGTGAATTCAAACTAAACCATATCCACCGAATCAGTGCTTGACAAACAGGCAACAGTGAATCAAGAAATACTATGCCTCAAACAACGAAAGCACTTATTCAACAGAATTGAAAACTAGCAGATGATATTTGGATAATGAAAGGAAAGCATGCCATGCAACTAATTATGCAACTATTAGACAATCAATCAAAATGGAATCCATGCGCGCATAGGATCAACTAAGGTCTTTTTAAGCTTGTAATGACCTTGGTTACAAAGGGAAGGGACTACAAAATAGTGTAGTGGCCATATGCTAGCATGGTTCATCTACCCTTGGCCACTACCGACTATAAACTACTCAAGACATGACCACACGCCGGCTAAGCACCAAACAAAGCTATGAAGAAGAAATAAAGAAAACTACTAGAAAAGTCAAACTCAAACTACTACCACCGATTCCATCACACATAGTCGCCATCCTCATCCGGCTTCTCATGATATTGTGCCTCGAGCTCCCCCTTTCCATCAAACTCTTTCTCATCTAGAATGTATGCTAGCCCATAAGTCAACCAATTCTTTTATCAAAGTATTCAACCCTCTTTCGAATTCACTTTTGCTCTTTCATAACATTTCTTTGATCTCCTTTCTTTGAGGAATATGGTCATTTGAGGTGAAATTTGTAGTGAGAGAGATATTGGAGCCAATTTTGGGGCTTTTTGAAGAGGGAGATGAAAATTTGGGACTTTAACTTTTGTAGTGAGAGAGGAAAGATAGGGAATAATGTATCAATTTTTCGCCTTTTCACATTCCAACCATTCCTATCACATTCACACCACCCCAAACTCCTTGAATCATTGAAAACCACTTTCACACAACCCTCCAAACATCCGGTTGCCTAGGTTAAAACAAAGAACGGGAAAGAGGACCAGGATGCAAAATAGGACTAGGTAACACATATGTGGTATGATCATGCAAAGAATGCCTTGTATCCTTTCCTAAGTGCGCTTTGGATTCCAAAATGATTGAAAATCGACATTTGAACACAATTAGGCATGGACATGCGATTATTCACCTACACTACAAGTATGTTTATTGAATGATGGGGATATGAGCCAAAACTTGCTCAAAAACTTAACTCAAAACTTAAACCATTCAATCTTCAACTAAGCATGTAAAGTGAGAAGCACAAAATTCTTAGGATTATTACGAACTCTTGCCAACTAACAATTATTGAGCATGCAACAAGTCATGAACAAAACTAAAAACTATGACAAAAGGAAGAAATTGCAAGTAAAAAGCTTTATTTATTTTTGAAAATTTTCAATTTTCTCAATTTTTTGGTTTTTCAAATTTTCAAATTTTCTACAAAATGAAACAAATAGCATAAACAAATAGCACATAAGCTAACCCCTCCCCCCAACTTAAAGCGATGCTATGCCCTCATAGCACGAAGAACAAGAGCGAAAGAGAGGAAGAGTGCGCGAATATACCGTCCAAGGGGAATGTCAGCCCCTAAATACCTCGACCAAGTTGGAGGATTTCATGTCAATGCCTTGCTCCAGCCAGATTAGATGCTTCCAAGGTTTACTCCTTCGGTTCTACCAACTCGGAACCATAGCTAGTCACACAGGGCCATATCCAAAGCTTTATCGGACTAACAACCGTGGCCCGTAGCCACACCCTTGCTTAGGGCTCCTGAACGCCTCACTCACTCCGGCTTTAGACCCAATCCACCAAGGCTGGTGTGGTAGCATATAAACCCTGCAGAAGACTTAAGAGAACGACCTTCCACAAAACAATTGACATTAGAACCACCGGCCCGTGTTAGCCGGCTTCCAAACAAAACAAAAAATGAAAAGACAGAAGGTAAAGAAAACACGAAGAAAGCACACAAAACAAATAGAAACATGTAAAACAGAATGAAATGCAATGCACCACCCGATCATCACGCGATCACACGAGTCATACTTTTCTTCCCATCTCTTACCGTTGGGGTATGAAATGGGTGGCTATACTAGACCGTTGAGAGAGAAACAGAAAAAAGAGAAAGAAAAAGAGTGTTCAGCCACACGAGAACTATGAACATTTAGCATGCCATTAATAACTATTAGAAGAAACAGAACACTCCAATCTACACACTTTGCCAAAAATTGAACTCGACCATGCCACAAGATAAGGTACTTTGAGTAAAGCAATTGCCGAATTCGTTTTAAAAACTTAAGTTCCACCAAGTGCATAGCCCAAACAATATCAATTTTCAATTTGTTGACCAAATCTACAATCACTACAAGAAAAATGAAAATTAGTGACGAAAAAGTGGCGACGAAATTTAATTTTGTTACTAAATGAGTATATTTGGCGACGAAAAAATAAATTCGTCACTATTTTGATAACTTTCGTGACGAAATAATTTCGTCACCAATTATGCCTGTTTAGCGACGAAAAAAATATTTTCGTCACTAAAGGTACCCATTTGGCGATAAAATACATTTTTCGTCGCCGAAAGCTTAAAAAGGTGACAAAATTATTTTTTTTCGCCAAAGATAATCATTTGGTGACAAAAAATATATTTCGTCGCCAAATGTGAGCAATTTAGTAACGAAATATTTTTTTCGTCACCAAATGCTTAACTTTGGTGACGAAAAATAATTTCGTCACCATTTTAACGCTTTCAGCGACAAAAAATATATTTCGTTGTCAAATGGGTACCTTTCGTGACGAAATTTATGAATTGCGCTTTGTCACTAAATGTATTTCGGACATAACTCTTTACTAAAATCTCCGATTGAGATAATTCAAATTGGGTTTGAACAATAACTCAATTGCCTACAACTTTCATGTTTATCAAAATTGCTAATTTTAATGTTTAAAGGTCCAAAATTACATTCGAAATATATTTTCACGTTAAACATATGTGTTATATATTAGATATTTCAAATATTTACTGAAAAGTGTGTGTAGCGCAGTTGGTTGGAGCTTGCGCGAAAAACTCAAGGGACTCGGGTTCGAAACCCAGCAGGAGCAAGAAAGATGGATTTCTTTTCCCATATGAAAACATCATTCGCAACGAAAAATTTCATCACCGATTTCTTATATTAGTGACAAAAAATTTCGTCACCAATGTAACCCATCGGTGACGAATTTTTTCGTCGTCAAAAAGTACAATAAGTGAGGAAAAAAATTTCGTCACCAATTATTCACTTTTTGGTGACGAAATATTTCGTCATCAAAAGGCACTATAGGTGACAAAAAATAGATTTCGTCACCAGGTAGGAATCCTCGACAACCTTTAGTCGACAAAATTTTTTTCGTCACCTATATTATTTGTGACGAAAAACATGCAATTTGTGACGATTTTCATTCGTCACCCAATTGAATTTTTCTTGTAGTGAATATAAGGATGATAAACCACAAGAAAATTGTCAACACCAAGAAAATCAATTGGTTCTATGATTGGTAACTTCTCAAGAATTGGCTCACATGCATCTTGCTTTTCTAACAAAGAGTGTGAGAAATCTACCTCGCTATTCATTTCTTTAGCGGTGAGAGGATCAAGGAATGAAGAACTTGAAGGGACAGCTGTAGCTTCCATGGGCTCTAACTCTTCAAAGATTGGTCCATAAGCATCTTGTTTAGCCAACAATGAATACAAGTAATCCACTTCGGCATCCATTTCCTTAGCGGTGAGAGGTTTTTCCAACGGATCTTCATAGTAGATGTCCGACGTTTCAAGCATGTTCATCTCGTGAGCAAGGAGTAAGTCCTCCGGGGAAGAATCAAGATACGGGAGATCGAAAGAGACAACTTTAGCGTTGAGGCATTTTCCCCCCGGATCATCATATAGAGGGGCATCCACAAGAGAGGGAAGAACCTTCTTCTCTATTGGGGGTAGTTCTTCAAACTCTTCAAATTTTGGGGTCCAAGAATGTACAACGCAAGCTTCATCTTCCTCACCAAGCAATGAACACAAATAACTCACTTCAGAAGACTCGAGAAATTCGACCTCTTCGACTGTAAGAGCAACTTCCAAAGGATCACTAAAAAGCAACTCATCCACGTGTTCTTCTACAAGAGTATCGATAAGGCTCACTTCATTCACGTTCTCGTCATCTCCCATTTGACTATCCACATTAAAAACATTGACCTCCATCTTCATGTTACCGAAAATCATATTGAGGAGTCCATTTCGACAGTTGATAAATGCATCCGCCGTGGCTAAGAAGGGTCTTCCAAGAATTACCGAAGTAGAAGCAGCAGAAGAGTCGGTCGGGTTTGTATCGAGAATCACAAAATCCACCGGATAGACAAACTGATCAACTTGGACTAGAACATCTTCCACTACTCCCCTTGGTGTACGAACACTTCGATCGGCTAATTGGAGCGTGACACGAGTAGGCTTCATCTCCCCCAAACCAAGCTCTTGATAAACAGAGTACGGAAGTAGATTAACGCTTGCACCAAGATCGAGCAAAGCTTGTTCAATACGCTTTCCTCCAATTGTGACAGCAATAGTAGGGCTCCCCGGATCCTTGTACTTAGGCGCGATATTCGTTTGAATGATAGAACTCACTTGCTCAGTAAGAAATATCTTCTTTTGAACATTAAGCTTGCGCTTCCGGGTACACAAATCTTTAAGAAACTTGGCATATGAGGGAATTTGCTTGATTGCATCCATAAGAGGAATGTTAATCTTCACTTGATTGAATAACTCATGCAACTCCGCATTCAAATTTGGTTTCGAAAAGCCCTCAAACGGTTGGGAAATGGTGCCGGTGTTGAAATAACTCGAGGATCCGGTACATTTTCCTTGCTCTTGCCTTTATCCTTTCCTTCTTCTTCAAGAGTCTCCTTACTTGTTTCCTTGGGAGATTCCTCAAGGATTGGAATTGAACGTTCGATAGGAGAAGGTAGCAAGGTAGGTTCCGGAGGCATCACCACTTGATTGTCAACTGTCTTGCCACTTCGAAGAGAAATAATAGCCTTTGCTTGCTCGGGGAAGGTCACCGAAGAGCTAGCAAAGTGAAGACCTTGAGAAGTCGGATTAGAATTTGGTTGCGGATTGGGTTGAGGTTGAGTAGGAAACTTCCCTTTCTCTTGTTGTAACAAACCCACTGTAGTTGTCAACTTGCCCAACTGATTTCTAATATCATTCCTCATCTGAGTTTGTTGCTCATTGATAGTAGTTTGACCTTGCAAGAGAGCACTAAATTGATCTTCCCAAGAACGCTTTGGTGGTTGTTGGTGGAACTGAGTAGGTTGTTGTTGAAATTGGTTTGCATGTGGGAATGGAGCAGAAGGAGCAAAACCAGGCGGACCTTGAGCTTGAGAAAAACGGAAAGCATTCTGAGGTTGCTTCCAAGGTAATTGAGGATCGGGGGGGTGGAACTTGAGAAGAATTTCCTTCATTAGATTGATTCCAACGGAAAGCTGGATGTTGCCTTGTCCCCGGATTATAAGATTGAGATTAAGGGTCAAAGCGTTGCACGGCTTGTACCTCTTCTGGAGCAATTCAATTAATCACATTCTTAAGAGCAGGAATATTGGGACACGCTTCAGTAGAATGGCCCACAATCTCACAAATAACACAAATTTCCTCCACTTGGCACACTACTTTCACTTCTTGAGATTGAGCACTCTTTAATTCCAACTTGTCAAGTTTTCGGGCTATTTCTTCCAATCGAGTTTCAAAAGCTGTATGCTCCGCAATAGAGAATTTCCCTGAACCTGTAGGACCTTGATTGAACATTGCTCTATCTCCCGGATCTGCAAACTGCCAAGATTGGGTCTTCTTAGCTAGTGACTCATAGTAATCCCAAGCATCCTCCGGTGTCTTTCCCATAAAATCACCCCCACCCATAGTATCCAGAAGCTGTTTACTCTCTTGAGAACACCCTGTGTAGAAATAGTTAACTCTGAGATACAATGGAAGGTTGTGATGAGGAACCGACATAAGCAAGTCCTTGTATCGCTCCCAATACTTGTGGTAAGTCTCCCCATCCCTTTGCTTGAAACATTGAATCTGATCGATAAGTAACTTTGTCCTGCTTGCTGGAAAGAACTTAGTGGTGAAAGCATCCTGAACTTCTCCCCAGTTACGCAGAGATTGAGGCTTCAAAGAATTGAACCATTGTTTTGCCTTGTCTTTGAGAGTGAACGGAAATAACTTCAAACGAGCTTGGTCAAGTTGCCCTGGAACTGTAACAAAAGAGTGTAGAATATTCTCGAACTCCCGGATATGCAAGTAAGGATCCTCCAATTCTCGCCCCCGAAACTCTGGAATTATACGAAGATACTCAGCTTTGAATTCAAATGTATTCCCGGCGGTCGGAGTCGGAATAACGATAGGAGATACTTGAGGAGCCCGTTCTGGATTCAGATAATCACCTAGAGTACGAACTGGAACTTCTTCGGCCATTGGGCCTTTGCAATTGCGATTTAATTTGCGAGGCGGCGAGTGGGCAGGATATGCCCTGGGAATGCTACGGATTCTTGGCGGTGAAGAAGAACGATGAAGCCGATCTGAAATTGGGCTTCGGTAAACACGCATACACAAGCAAAAATACTAACTAACTACCAACAAACTACCAGAAAGAAGGGGCCATCTTGCCACCTCAACTCAGCAAACAGAATATGCGAGGGGTTATGCCACCACCTCGGCTAAGCAATGCAATCAAATTTAAGCTAACTAACTAAATTAACTAAGAACAAACTCGATATTTAGCCTGGCTTTGTTACACCTCAAGTTTAGTAGAACTAGGTTAGAGGTATCCACCAAACTAAATACGAACTACTAACACATAAACGACTAAACTACTACTACTAGACGAAAGCGGGATACTTACAGTAGTTTGTCGAACCTCCAAGAAAGCCATAATAAGAAATCCCCGGCAATGGCGCCAAAAATGCTTCGTTCTCCAAGATAATGTGGAATAATACCCCAAGCGTAGGGTTTAATATGTATGTTGAAGCATAATAATCCGGAAGACCGGGATCGTACCCAAAGGAATAATTATATGGCTTGGTCGGATTTGTAGATGCAAGTAAGCTCGGGTTTTCGGCCTTTAGATAGCCAACTTTGTTTTACTTTAAACGGTGGAAATAAAAGGGCTAAATTAAAAACGAATTAACTAGAGAAAAGATAGGCTAGGTCTAGGAATTATCAACACTCAAGACTCGAGCTAAATCACACTCTTCACCTAATTACACGATTTAAGATACTTGATTAAAGTTCTCAAATCGGAAGATAAAATGATTTGAGAACCAAGCTAGCTCTAGAATTCATTTGGCAAATACCTCGAGCGACAGAGCTCTAAGCATCATGTGTGGTGGGTAGGCGATGCTCCCGCCTACACATGATCAAAGAGGTTAACACCTCGGTGATTTATCAAACAAACCCGAACCCCACATCAATTTTCAAATCAAAGGTTAAAGCTTTATTGGGTGTAAAATGCAATTTTCGCCCGAGCCATGAGGTGCTAATCACCCCATAACCTAACCCTTGAAACTACTCACCCATATCTAGAGAGATAAAAGCAAGCAAAAATCTACTTAACATAATGAAATAACAAGACTTGAAATAAACTAGAGATTAAGATAGATCGGGAGAAAATAAACAACTTTAATTAAAGCAACAATATCAAAAACTAACAACTAAAGGCAGAAATTAAAGTATTTAAAACTGAAAATGAAGAACACTCAAGAACAATTTGAATTGCAATGAAATCTAATCTAGATCTAGAAATTGTACTACTTGAATCTATCTACTTTTTTTTTACAAAATGATGTCATAAGCTTTTATACTCCGGGGATCCGTGCCTGGAATATTCCCAAGATGCTCAGAAAATTCGCCCCTAAGGCCCTCGGCATCGATGGCAACGGCCTTAGAGTGCTCTACTAAGGGGCTCGGCATCGATGTAACACAATACATCCCATCGATGCCGAGATGGTTAAGGGACTGGACCACTAAGGGGCTCGGCATCGATGGACCTTTTCCCTTGACATAGATGCCGAGCTCAATAGCTCGATGCTTGGCCGTCATCCTCTGCCTTGGCTGCCTGCCTCTTGCTCGGGCAATTCTGCTTCTGCTCGGGCAATCTAGCTTCTGCTCGGGCAATCCAGTCATCCTTGCCTGAGCAATTCTGTTTGATCTTGGTTTGTTTCTGCCTTGGCTTTAAAGTTCCTTTCTTTGACAATTCACCTACAAAACAGAACTAAAACACTCTACACGCAAATATCGTTAACAATAACTAATTAGAACTTAAATTAAACTGAAACTAGGCACTAGCGCACCCTACATTACATTCTCGGGTGCTTATCACCAGTAGCCGACCCCAGTTCAGATACGGTAGTGGCGATCGGCTGCGAGCGGTTGCGTTTGGTCCGCTACAGGAAGTGAGAGAGATAATCAGAGAGAGAGTTAGCAGAAAAAAGATGAGAGGAAATGAGTTGGTTGAGAGGGATGAGAACATGTCCCATATTTTGTGTAACTTGAAAATATCTCTACGTATACATGATACACTTACATACATATATATGATATATATTACATTTTATAACTTGTTAAGATTTGTAATAATTACTAGTATATGTAATTAAAATATAAAAAATAAAACTAACATAGAAGCTATTTACTAACTATTATAATTAAACTAATTAACATAATTTATATGTAATTAAAATAAAAAAAATAAAACTAACATAGAAGCTATTTACTAACTATTATAATTAAACTAATTAACATAATTTGAATGACAACAAAAAAAATTAGTGAGAAAATTAGGATCGTTACAATTCTGTTTGGAGCTATGAAAAACAATTACAGTAGAAATTAAAGTAGGAGCATTACTACTTAGGGGATATTGGTCCAAGTATTCAAGTTTGATGTTCATAATTAGTCTGCAGACAGCATACTAGGGATTCAATAAACCAAGCAGCAATGTTTCCTTCTCATTGATTTGAATACTCGTGTTGTAAATTTGATGGAATGCACGAAGTTACAAACTGATTAAGAATGCTGTATTTGTTTGCAAGTTAAAAATGTGCAGGGGAGAAACCTGTGGGTGATTGTTCCCCACGGAACCCGCGGTAAGTGTGTAATCCCTAGGTGCAATTGCTCTAGCCGGTCGCCCTTCCCTCCACCCTTTTGCCGAGCACAAAATTTCCCAACATTTAAAATTATTGTGACAGTTACGAACAAATAAACAATGGAAAACCAAAAAACCAAATAAAAGCTGTAAAAAGGTGTATTCTATAGTTGTTGCTAGTAAACAAAGCAGATAAATCTGCTCCTGTTGTAAGTTGATTAACTAGAATGATCGTCAATTAGAATTTGCACTTTTTGTGGTCCATTTTATTAAACAATCTAACCTTTGTCAGAACTTCAGCTTGAAGACTAGATTGGAGAAGAATCTCATTATTTTTTCCTTGCATGTAAGGATCCCTAATTAAACTCAAACGGGAAGAAAAGGTACAAGAGGATGAACAAACCCAACGTACAATGAAAAAAATTTCCCAACATATAAAATTATTGTGCCGTTATAAACAAATAATGGAAAACCAAAAAAAACAAATAAAAGCTGTAAAAAAATGTATTCTATAGTTACTAGTAAACAAAGCAGCTAATTCTGGTCTTCTTCTTGTTGCTGCTGCTGTAAGTTGATTAACTTAAAGTATGCCCCATCTTTGTTCTCTATAAGACTGGAATGAGTCCCTTGCTCTATGATCTTCCCGTTTTGTAAAACCGATATCTGGTCCGCGTTTTTTATGGTGGACAGCCGATGTGCCACCACGACTGTAGTTCGATTTTTCATCAACCGGTCCAATGCTTGTTGAACCACTCGCTCCGACTCGACGTCTAGCGCACTCGTGGCTTCGTCTAGTAGCAAGATTGCAGGATTTTTCAAAACAGCACGAGCAATGGCTACCCTTTGTTTCTGGCCTCCGGATAGTTGGACTCCTCGCTCTCCAACTTTAGTGGAGTATCCCTCTGGAAGGGCACTGATAAAATCATGCGCGTTTGCAAGTTTTGCTGCTTCGATTACTTCTGCTTCTAAGGCTCCCCCTTTTCCGAAGAGGATGTTTTCGTAGATTGATGTTGCAAAGAGAGCCGGCTCTTGTTGGACTAGGCCAATGTGTTTTCTAAGAGATTTGAGCTTGAGCTTCTTGATATCTTTCCCTGTAAGAGTTGATAACAAACAGCTATTAAGACCCAACCTGTGAAAAATAAGGTCTTGTACCGTGAACTAAGGGGGTGTGGGCAAAAACTTATGGCTTTCCAGAAGATGATCCTGGCAATCCGAATCCAAAAGTAAAGAAACTGATGCTCTCAGAATCAGCTTATAAATAGTTTTAAATTTTGATCATGGCCCAAGACCATGAACAAAAGCTGTGACAAAATTTCACGGTGCCATAATCTAAAATCAGACATGAAGATATGGCAAAGGGTCGAGCACAGATCATCAAAAAAAGGAAAAAACTCACCATCGATCAACACTTTCCCGGCTGTTGGATCATAAAACCGTAAAATGAGAGAGATCACAGAGCTTTTACCGGACCCGCTCTGGCCCACTAATGCCATACTCTGCCCTGCACGCACTCTTAGATTGAAATCCTTGAAGATTGGTGCATCAGGCCTTGAAGGGTAGCTAAATCGGACACCCTTCAGCTCGATAGTACCCTCTACCCTTCGTAGATCTTCTCCAGTGTCGCCTGTTACCTCTGTCTTCCTGTCAATAATCTCAAAGACTGATGCTACCATTTGGTTTCCTTTTAGAAGGTCTGGTGCCATTGCTAAAATCTCACCCATAGCTAATGCTGTTACTATCAAAACCATAAATGATTTCATGACAGATTTAAAGCTGGAAAGGCCCTTTCCCATCAAAACAGAACCATACCTGCACAAAGTTAAACAGGACTAAGCATTTTTTTTTTTTTATGTTGAGTGTACTTAACTGACGTATAGGTATTTTTGTACTTTGGACTCAAATCAGTACTCCCATTGTAGTTGCCAATCGGTGGGGATCTGGGAGGATAGAATGGGCACAGCCCTAATCGTGGGCGATAAAAATGATACTCCCTACAACCCTAACTCTTGGTCTGTATTCGGATTTTGGGATGTGCCTGACTCCCAATTGCTAGTTCTCTTTTTAAAGTCGAAGTGTTAAAATGTTTACTTTCTGAGAACTATTCCTTATAATTGGCTAGGAATGTTTTCCAAATTTCAACATTTAGATGAAGGGGAGTAATGGAAGCACATTTCAGTTGAATTCCAGTGCGATCATTACCTTACATGTCCCCTTGAAAAGTTGGAACTTTCAAAAAGACCAACATTAAGTAACGGCGAGAGTAGTTCACAAGGGAGAGAACCCTACTCTCTCTTCTCATTCCCTTACGTTACTTATTTCCTTCTATCTTCTTCTCCTTTCTCTTTCCCCTCTTCTCTCTGTACAATATTTAACTTGGACTTAAAGCTGAGTTTCAGGAGACTCGGGCTACACTCAGTAGTTCTCACGTTGATTTCTTCCCCTTTCTTCTTCTTCCCATGTGCATCTCATTACCTCTCAAATTATGCCTCTAATTCTATTGCCTACCTCTCCACATGTGCATGGATTAAACAGCAAACCCCTTTTACTAAGTCAATTAGGTGAAACTTGAAAGTTTATTTAAGTGATCATACAGGTTGGTGGTGACTGGTGCATGGACTCAACTGCAAGTTTGCAATCCAATCTTGAAAATATTAAGCTTTGTGCTGGAGTTGGTTAGCACCATTTAAGATACCTATATCTATCTCGCAAATAAGTATCTGGTGAACATCCACAAACTTGATTGAGCTAATTGTGATTATCCAACTACCTTTCTAAGGCTGGTTAAAAAGATGAAACTAAAACCACATACCATAAAGCAAGGCCATAGGCTGAGAAGATGAAGAATTGAGAGATTCCATAGAATAAGCCAGCAATCTGACCACGAGTAAACGAACGCCTTGAAGGCTCAACAAGTTCTAGAGCATAGAGTTCAAGGACCTTCTCTTCAGAGCAGAATGCAGCCACTGTACGGATATTACTCACAGCCTCACCGGCAAGCATGTTCGCTTTCAGATAGGCTTTGCTCAAGTTGCCACCATACCCTTGCATGAACATTTTCTGGGACAACAGGAAAAGAGTTGTGGATAAACGTTATCAAACGTCAGCTTTAATCTATAAACTTAAAAACTGAAGGACAGGACAACCTCGCTGATGTGGCCACTAATGATCAATGGATATGTTGCCATGACAACAAGCGTGAGCCTCCAGTTCAAGATGAAGGCGATGACGAATGAGGTCACAGCCAAACCAATGTTAAGTAGGAGAATTGAAGAGCGATCAACAACCACTGTTCGCAATAAGGTTGCATCACTCTCTAAACGAGATGCAAGCATGAAACTTGTGTTGTTTGTGTCGTCAAACCACCCAATTTCGTTTCTCAAAATAGCTGCAACCAAGTACGACAGGAAATTCAAGTGAAAGCAAACAAAAAGAAAAGAGATTATTTACAGAATGTAGATAAAGTACCAACACTGTTTGGAACCTAGGGAAAGAAAGAGAAAGAGAAAGGAACAGAAGGTAATTATTTTTCTTCCTTTATTTGGTTTGTTCCTAATATGGGAGAGAAAGGGCTTAAAGTGTAAGAAAGCAAGATAGAGAGTTACTTCCTCCTATTCTCTTTCCTGTTCCATTCTTTCCTCATTTGTTTGTTTCTCCATTACTATTTTCTTAATTTCTTCCTAATTTGTCTTCAAAATCAAACGAAAGAAAATTACTTTTCTTCATCGTTTCTATGCTAAACCAAACAAGAGAAGATAATCACTGTGTCTAACAACTATCTATTCTGTCCTTTCTCTCCCTGCTCCTCTCCTTTAGCACAAATTCCAAACAAAGTGTACGTATTTTGCACGTCACCATATAAAATAGTACTTTCATGACCAAAATCAGTCTTACCTGAAAACATCCTTTCTCGCACACGAAGAGTAAGCCGCTCTCCCATGATTCCAAAACATAGATGTGTGATGGTATTGACAATAAGAGTTATAGCAGCACCACAACAAAAGAGGATTGCAATCTTCTTAACTTCACGTTGTGTTGTTTCCCAGTCCATGTAATACGATACAAGAGCCTGAGTGACACCAAGGGCAAAAAGCGGAAACTGGGATCCAGCCATAAGTGCACAAATTGTGCCAATAACCCCGTAAATCCAGTCAGGACCCACCATGGAAAACAATCTTCGACTAGACACGTGTGGTGGCCTGACCATCTCTGCTCCATCAGCTCCCATTCGGCCAACAGATAATCTGTCAGACTGAAAACTTGTACCATGGCTGCTTGTGCGGGATAGTTCACGAGAAAACTTAATGCTGCACAAGAAAAAAGAACAGGAATATGTTGATACTTATGTGTATTCATGGATCCCAATTGCATTTTGTTGTGTTGTTTCGGAGAGCATAGAAATGGAAACATTTCCAAAGAAACAAAAGAAAAATGAAAAAGCAAGAAATGTATCCAGTTCCAAAAAAAAAAGAAAGGAAGAAAGAAAAAAGAACAAAGAAATGTATACAAATGTGAAGTAAAATTTAAATCAGACATATTTGGGTTTATGCGTCGTTTCACTAACACAAAAAAAGGAACAAGTACAATTCAAAAGGTTAATGGTATCATGAAATAAAAATAGTCAAATGGTATCAAGAACCAACAATAGTCAAATACACACCAAATCTATGTGTGACATAAATTTTGTGTTGATATGTTTAGGCATTCCACTATAATCTGCTGTCCTTTTTTGAAACCCTGGAATTTCGTTATTCCACTGGTCACTGGTGTTTCGCTTCCGTGTGTTAGGAACATGCCATGCAGTTTGATGTAAACAAATTGAACATTTATCCCATTTGTATTTTATGGATGCTAGTTGAAAGAAACTCATTTTTTCACTTGTACAGGAAATCCATCGGAGATACATGAAAAACAGTTCGCAGTAGCCATGTACAATGGTAATATTGATATTTGTACTTGTGCCAAACTCATTGCAAGGCCATCACGTGGGGGCAACAAGGATGTTTAGACAAACACCAGCTATACAGCTGACTCAAAACTAACATGCGGAAGGAAGAAACCACATTTCTGCGTCAATTATACAGACAACACACAGACAAGTTATACTGTCAGCTTAAATTCAGATCAGAATAAGTCTGCGGATTTAGTATCATAATATGAAATGGAGCATAGATAACCCTCGGTTCTATTTAATGCAATCACGCTAATCATCGTTGTGTAACATATAAATAATCAAAATGTTGTAGAATTTTGTAATATGTACCTGAGTGGCCTTCCCAAAGTAGGCCCACGTGAAGGGAGGCGATGGGAGGAAGCTGCCTCTTGGAGTTGAACAAGTGCCGCATAAGCACTATTGGGTTTTGAAATGAGTTCGTCGTGACTCCCAGTTTCCACTATCTTCCCACCTTCTACAACAGCTATTACATCTGCATTCCTTATGGTAGAAAGTCTGTGGGCCACAACTACAGTTGTCCGTCCTACCATCACACGATCAAGTGCCTCCTGCACACTCTTCTCGGACTCCGCATCAAGTGCACTTGTAGCTTCATCCAGTAGAAGAATTGAAGGATTCTTTACTATTGCCCTTGATATTGCAATTCTCTGCTTCTGTCCACCTGATAATTGTATTCCCCTTTCACCCACCTGCAAATCAATCTCTCGTGTTGGAAATTTATTATTTTAATATTAAATTTTTATATTTTCTGGTGCTAGACTTTTACAAGTCATGTGTATATCTGCGTGAGAGACTCTTATCTTAGTGGTTATCTGGATATCTAGGCAAATCTAGAAAGAATCGGAGCATATCCTTCATTCTTATCCATATCTAGTGAATCTAGATCAAATCAAAATCAAATCTATCCATATCTAAATGGATTTAGTCATTATTGAAAAAGATATGGTTTAGATTCATATTTATCCTATGAGATTTAGTCAATAATGAAAGATTTGATTTGGATTCTTTCTTGCCTATATAAGGCTTGCTAGAGTGAAGCAATTCAAGCCAAGAACACCAAGAGTAATGCAAAACTTGTCCTAAACACTTAAGCTTTTCATACTCAATTCTTCCTTTTATCTTTGTTCACTCAAAACCAATAAGCTTTAATATGTACGTGAGAGTCTTGGGCAAAGTGTAAGGGTGTTCTTTTGTGGAGCTTTGGGTTCTCTTACTTGTGCAGAGTAGGTCCGAACCATACGATAAATTATCGGGATGTTATATACTTATATCCTGGAGGGGACAAGTCAAAGATTTTCTATTGCACCGGTTTGTTACCGTAGAGGGCTTGAATCTCCTTAAAGAGAGCGAGATTTCCGCGACTCAGCCTGTTAATTTGTCCATTATAATTTTCTTCTTTGGCGTAAATTGTTGTAATTTCGCCAACATCTGGTATTACTCCTAACTCATTCCTCCCTTCCCCATGTTCTCTTGAAAGATTGTTCTCATAACTTTCTGCGTTTTTGGTGGCAAATTCCCAAAGTCCGTTTACCATTATAAGGGGATATTATTATTCACATTGCAGTTGCTTGAGTTGTTGGTACTTTAAAAGTCATATCCAAAGGAAATGGAAATGAATAAGTTTTGGCAACTTTCATAAGACACAGAAACCAGTTGGAGTGGTTGACGACTAAACGTTTTTTCCCCTCATTTCCAAGAATCTTCTTGGCAACCATGCAGGAGCATATCACTATTAATGCACATATATTAGAAGTCTCTCATCGTTTAAGGTGCTTTCAAACATGCCAATATTTACATGCAAATATAATGTTCTTTAGTTCCTTTTATACCTGAGTTTCAAATCTATCAGGAAGGTTGTTGATGAAGGACATTGCCTCGGAAAGTTTTGCAGCACGGCTAATTTCTTCGAGGGTGGCATCATCTTTCCCATAGAGAATGTTCTCTCTAATGGTTGTTGCAAAAAGTGCAGGCTCTTGATTAACCAACCCAATCTGTTGCCTGAGCCACTTGATGTCAAACTCCCTAATATCAACCCCATCTAATAGTATCTGTCCGGATAAGGGCTCATAAAAGCGTTCAAGCAAAGAGACGATCGTGCTCTTTCCGGACCCACTTCCTCCGACAAGGGCTACGATCTTCCCTGGAGGTATATCAAGACAGAGCTTATCGAATATCATAACATCAGGACGAGATGGGTAGCTAAAACACACGTCCTTGAACTGGATATGGCCTTCAAGTTTGCCCAGTTTCCTGTCATTTTTTGAGCTCGTTTTGCTTACTGCGTTTCTCTCTATCATCTCAAATATGGGATATGCAGCTGCTTTTGCTCGGATGAATGCTGAGATGTCTGGTGCTGCCTGTCCTAGTGACCTGAGAAGCATTGGATGTTCAAATTATGCCTATCTTGTTTGATGCAGCTATATCGAACATGAAGCTTGGAATAGAAAGCCTTTCATTATAATTCAATGCGAACATGACATGCTACATATAATGAAAAGATTTTATAGGCTTTATGATAGTAATTCATAAGCTTTTTTACATTTTTTTTTATCATGGATATAATTCATAAGCTAGATAGGTGCATTTGTCCACTCGGATCAGG
The DNA here is from genome assembly GCF_030253575.1 of Rhododendron vialii. Classification (NCBI taxonomy): domain Eukaryota; kingdom Viridiplantae; phylum Streptophyta; class Magnoliopsida; order Ericales; family Ericaceae; genus Rhododendron; species Rhododendron vialii. The sequence continues at coordinate 14,093,099 of NC_080567.1, read as the reverse complement.
AGTCAATACAGTGGACGTTGCTAAAACAGAATTTCTCCATGCTGTGGAAAGTCCATCCTTTGGAGTAGCATCACAGCCAGAGTTGTGGATTACTGAAACCTTAGAAGGCAACAAGCGATTCATCATAATTACTTATAAAGTCATTTTCCAGTTTGATCAACGGTGCTTTCACGGCCATGGAATAGCCTAATGAACTTGCTTCGGATCTATGTCAACTCTACCATACCAAGGTAATATCCAAAGGTACCAAGATGATCGAAAATCAAGTTGTTACAAAATGGGTAATGGCATATCCGCAAGTCGTTTTTGATCTTTAGGTTGCATCCAAAAGTTGTTTTACATTGTCAATTTGTGTGGAAGTTCTATAGCAGATGCATTGTTCTATACATCTAGCAATTCCATAAACCGAAAACACCAATGAACATTTATCTTGTTTGTGGACCTATTGACTCGCCGGATTCATAAGATTGGATTACAACTCATATGATATTGAATCTCCGGCACTTGAAAGGAAAAATATGGGTCAGAGGGATTATATACCTGATGATGATGGACAACTATCTCTCCTATTAAAAAAAAAAAGGGGTATAGAGTACGTGTGGACTGTGGTATAAAATATCACCATATTTAGTAGTCTGGTGAGTCTAACAGGGCATATAAGTGTTGCCTTTGTACAAGGAACCAATGAAATTCAAATGGTGTGAAGGAAACCCCAGGACTCATTCATATGCTGCCTTCCAATTTGCGTGGACTGACTTCTAAACTCATATAGAGTCAAACTGCCTTGGAAGGTAAGAAAAGAATATGGGGAGAGAGAGACTTACAGTCCGGCGATGACGACATTGAGCATAGTAGTGAAAGACTCTCCTCCATTGGCAATGCCCTTGTGAACTGTTACGCTGGTGTACCAAACAAGCAATGCCCATGAAAGGAAAAGGATACAGTGCATTGTTCCTAGTCCCAAACCCTTGGCTAGCCCTGCTTTCCTCCCGTACGTGTAAGTATTCACAAGCGCTGTTCTGTAGGATCTGACTACCTTTTCCTCCCCAGCAAATGCCTGGACTGTTCTCACATTACCAATCACCTGAGAATTTAAAAAAAAATGAGGACAGAGAGAGAGAGGTGAGGGAAAATGAACTGAGCTCCCATCTAGTTTTGAGATTTTTTGTGGGTCCATAAGTCCATTCACTTTGCAGAACTCATCAAAAAGATAATTCATGCCAAAAAGGTAGTTTGGTCACACACTTTTTACCACATGAACAAATCACGTTTGTGCAAGAAAAATGGATGGTCGGAATCTCAAACCAAATGCCCATATTTTCTTCCACAAATGCTGACTTGTTCATAAAGCAACAATGTCCCATCAAACTGATTTTTGACACGGATGATCTTTCAGGAGAGTCCAACAGAGTAAATACTCCTCCAATCATTTTTTCAGGCCCGCAACGGGCCAAAAAAGCTCAAAAACTGAACGAAACTAGAACTTAAGAGACTTAACTTGAGCTCAGTCCGAGGCAAAGCAAGGCACCTCGATTCAATGATTTTGTGAGTCAACATTAGGCTCACTTACACCAAACTTCTATACTTCTAAACGGTTGAGTCCTAGTTATGCGTCGTTTGTCTTACACCAAAAACAAAAACTACAGTTTTTCTTTTTGTAGAGAAACCAAAGATCGACTTTCCGCTTGACCAAAAAAAAAAATAGAAACCAAAGATTGTACTTGTTTGTTGTTTCTGTTTTAGCAAAAAGTCACCAAACTATTTCCTTTTGACCAAAAAAAAAAAAGGTCACCAAACATTACCAAAACAATAATGAAAAAAGTCGCCTAAAAAGGCTTAAATTTTTGCTAAGAATTCAGAAGCCCAAAAAGATGAAATGGTGACTCTGTTCACCCGACAGTGAGGTGGTGAAATTTCAGAACGAGGGAATCCCATAATTGGGTCAGGAATATTTTCATCGAACGTGTTTACAACATTTAACAATAGCAATGACAATGAGAGAGAGAGAGAGAGAGAGAGAGAGAGAGAGGACCTCTTCGGCAATTTCTCCGGCCTTGACGTAGGATTTACGGACACTGGCAATGAGACCAGTGGCTACAAAGGCGTAGACGCCACCAGCAATGGCGATTAGGGGTACGATAGAAAGTGTCACCAGACTAATTTGCCACACTCTAATGAATCCAATTGCGAATCCTGCTATGAATCTGCTTATGTAGTGCATGAAGTTTCCCACCTGCGTTTTGTTCACCAAACCACACGAATTCAACTCCAATGCCTTTCTAACAGATCTCCAGCACAAAAAGAAAAAAGAAAAAATTAAGTAGTAGTACAACTTTTCATCTCTTTTGAGCAAATTTCATTTCAAGAAATGGCAAAGGATGTCGTCTTTTTTTTTTTTTTGTCACAGCACCAACATTTTCTCTGCATTTGATGTTCAAATCTCCAAGAGACAGTCAAGAGAAGGAAATGGTTCCCAATGGAATTATTCAAATCCTAGATTTTTTTAGCTATGGTCAAGAACGTCATGCACGTCGAAAATTATGTTCATTCGATGTTGTTTGAGTAGAGTATATTTTCTGAACACATTTATGTTTAGAACAAAAAGGGTTTGAATCCAGTTGTAATAGTATATTTTCCAACATGATATTTGGGAAACATATCAAACAATAGCGGCTCAATACGTCTTTTCGCAAATTTTGCGTTCTCCGCAATGTCTATAAAGTGAACAGTTTGCATCATTGGATGGGTCCCAAAAAAAGCTTAAAAAACCAAATCTTCGCAACTAGAGAGGAGCCGGATCCAAAGCGATCAGGTAAGTGGTACTTTAGCGGTTCCCAAGAAGTCACACTAGCAAACATCTTGGTGTGAAAATCTAAGAGATAGGTTGAGTATGAACATGATAGCAAGTAAAGACATATATCAAAAATTGCAGGTTCAATCATGATAGTTAGGGGAAAACAAATTATTGGGCCATTGGAGATTTGTACGCCCATAAACTTTATGATCTCAAAATTAATCAAAGATTAAAAGTGTGCATATATAAGATGCCCCGGATACCTGGTTGGCTAAATGAGAAAAAAAAGGCCAGGGTGCAATAGGGTGCGTAAATCAAAACAAGTTTGATAATGTAAGATGAAATTAGTGATGCTCCTCAAATCTACTATAACAAAAAATCAATTATTTGCTTTCGATATTGTATTATACTACCAAGTAATATGCTAGTCACGTGTTGATTACATCCCATGATTAATTCACAATTAAATTCCAAATTTCAACAGAGAAGAATATGTTCCCTTCAATATTTAACCCTATTTTATGATTACTGGACAAACCTTCTGTTGGCTTGAAGGTTTGGAATGTTTGGCCTCCTTGGGATTCAAACAAGAATAATTTTATTCATCCTCTTTTAAAGAAAGTGAACAATATCTTCCTTATGATTGGTGAAAATTGTGTCGTATTCCACGGAATCAATTTTTTTTTTTTTGGTAATAATGAGTTAGCTTGTGATGGGACCTACGCATTTTTCATCAATCACAAGAAGAATAATGTTCACAAAATTAGTTTCGATTCGAACATGCGACTTCATGGACAACAAACACTTATTTGATTTCTTGAGCCCATTTAACCAAATCCCTTGGGGTTAATATTTACCCCTATTTACACACCTTAATTCTCTCTAAATTAGGAGTAAAATTTTATACACCGAAGTCACGTGCTGAAAAGGTGGGGTGGGGTGGGGTGGGGCAATGATTCTTTCTACCAGTTTTCTGCCATTATTTGGGCATTGAATTTTTTCTTGTCTGTTACATCTATCACTGGTGGCAAGTGGGATTCAAGTGCAGTACTACTCCAGAAATGCCAATTAAATTCCAACTGCCCAACTCATGAGTATAATTAATGGCTCTAAAATACAAAGGTTTGTGTCTTTTTTCTAAAATCATGTCATTTTCCAATCAAGCAAAGAAATAATTTCGTGCACAATTTTTAAATGTTTTTCCGTATCAATTTAAAAAAAAAAATTTTAGAGCATGAAATTAAATACTATGTTTTATAATCACATAAAATGACAATGACGGATGGAGAGTAGAAAGAACAAACACCATAAATGTTGGGGCCCTTTGACAACAATGGCCTCGTGCTGTGGTACCCAATTGTTTAACCAAAAGGCAATTATTATCGGTGTAGAACCAATTATTTTCGAGAAATGGATACCAAAAATGAGCCAAAAAAGATGTGAAACAATTTTCCCAAAAAATTAAGCACAGAGGACTATTAATTCTATCACCCACGACCATGTTTGATCTAAAAATGGATGCAAATATTTTGGAGCCTAAAAGATAAATCATACGTACCTTTTCAGAAATGGCATCTTGAACGATAATAATGTTACTAGTAATCGCAGCAATGACTTCACCGGTAGAAGCCTCAGTGTCAAAAAGACTGATGTCTTGATTCAACATTGACCTCAGATATGCCATCCGCATCTTTGCTGCTTGTCTTTCCCCACTATGCATCCAACATGCCACCTCTACATATTATTACATACATACATGAGAACTTTAATTAATTAACCAATTAATTAGAATGAAAGAAAATAAATTGATTTGTCCTTACCGGCCCATGATGAAAATAATATAACCACACTAAGATATACGAAGTCCAACGAATACTGCAAAACAAAGAACATCCACGTAAAAGATCGTAAGGTACAATTAACGTAAGAAATATTAATTAATTGGGTGGTTCATTTCTTTGGCACTTCTGTCCACGTCGGTTGATACAATGAGTATTCCAGAATACTACCGTATTTATTATCATTGCTTAGGGACTAATCTTTAATTTTTTAAATTTTAATGGATCAAATTTATTTCTAACAAGATATACTATATATATATATATATATATACACACACACCACGGATCAAGTGAGGGATCCCTCACTTTGTTAAAATGCGAGACTTTTATTTTCCGATCAAAATTTGAAAATCCGAACTGTTCAATGTGTGCAGAACGTGATTTTAAGGGTCCACGCGAGAAATCAGCAAAAAAAATGAACGGGAAGGGCTTCATCCGAGCAGTTTTTTTTGAACCGTTCAATGAAAACTGCTCGGATGAAGCCCTTCCTGGTCATTTTTTTTTCTGATTTCTAATAAGGATCCTTAAAATCACGTTCTGATCATTTTGAGCGGCTCGGATCATCGAAATTCAATCGGGAAGGCGAGTAGCGATCATGAATTGACATATATACCTGATTTATAATTTTTAACGTACATGATTAATCGTCTTTGAAATGATTGGGCTTGAAAAACAGTAAAGATTGAGGTACAGCAAAGACTGTACAGCAGCCATGTACATATGGTTTTTGCGCCCGGCTCGGGTCCCGCAAAGATGATCGGAGTCGCTCATTTTGTTCAAAACATATATATTATTTACGGTTCTTGTAAAAAATCATCTCAATTCGATATTGGTAAAGGCATTTACGAATCATCTAACTTTGCTAAAGCTTTTTTTTTTTTGGTCAAACTTTGCTAAAGCCTTGCTGTACCATTAGCAACTCTCTTTGGAAAAAGCCCGCAAATTCGATAAACTAGGCAATCTGTTTTTAAGGACCGGATAAGAGCTGCTTCCATTTTATAAGTCATATTCATGCCTCATCCTGCTAAGGGAAATAATACTACTTATTTTTCAAAGTAAAAGTCATGTATTGAGCGAATGACATATCTCGTAAAGTGTGCAGTGAGTACTTAAAATATAAGAGGTCTGAAAATACAAATAACTCAGTGTTTTATTATTGAATGTTTTAGCAGAAACATGTTTTAATAATTTGGAAAACTCTGTTCCAAAAAAACTGATTCTATTTCAAAGTTAAGCAAAAGAAATGAACGTTTTTTTTTTTTCAAAACAATGTCTTAAAATCAATTGGCAATCCGTCTATTTCGAACAAGTTTTGTGTGAACTATTCTGATTGAAAAAAAAAAAAAAACTCATTATTAAACAGCAACCAAGGGCCTGTTTTTCCAATGGGACAACAGTGATTTTTGACCGAAAGAAATGTCCCAGCCCCAAAAAAAAAAGAAAAAAGAAAAACAAATAGATTTTACACATACCTTGGCAACTCTATGAGAAGCTTCTCTAGGGAAGAGATAAGCCATTCCAATGATGTTTATTAGCTTCCCAAAGAAAATGAAGAAAACCGGAACTGAAGCGCCGTGAATACAAGCACCCACGGACCCAACAAACATTAGCAAGTAATCGTAAGCGTCCGCGAATGCAAAGAGTTTAAGAAACGGAACTGTTTTGGGTTTCTTCTTTTCTTCTTCTCCTCCTTCTTTGGTCTTTGTGTCGTTCACCGAAGCGGTTTCGACGCCGGAAAAGGGGTCCTGGGTTCTCATTTTGGCCGGAATATGGGCGGCGTAGGCGGTGGGGGTTGTGTATATCTAAATGGTGTTTCGGGTAGGAAGACAATTATGGGGGATTTTGTTTTGTTTTGGAGGTGATAGAGAAATTTAGCGAATTTGGGTAGAGGAAAATGACCAAAAAGATTTCAGAAATGCTATGGACAAAGACAATTTACCCGGAAACTATTCTGAAAAGATCAACTAATAATTGAGATTCACTTTGATGTATGTGATACAATCATCAAAATAATTCTCAACTATTGATTGTTATTTTCGAGATACTTTCGGGATAAATTTTTTTTGTACCTAGCATTCCCCACCAGAAGATTTTAGAGCAAAGAGAAACTAGTGCAGTAGTAAAGTGGTTGACCGAGGCAGTTGAAGTTATGATGTAACGGCCACCCCCGCCATAATGGCTCATCTGCACGCAAAAAAAAAACTATGGGTACACTAAACAAAACTTAATTTTAATAGGATTGCGTGGGATTCGACCCGAGGTTTTATGCAAACGATCGGGACGGTTTAATTTGTTTGAAATATATATATATTTTTTAAGAGTTCTTGCAAAAATTAGTTCATTCGGATTTTGGTAAAAGAGTTTGATCACTTTTCATTCCTGAATTTGCAAGGGCAAAAATTTAATGCATTGATCTAGCCTTTACTGATACTTGAATGAGATGATTTTTTTACAAAAACTTGTTAAAATAAAAAAATAAAATTTTACCCAAATTGAACAATTCTGATTATTAATATGAGACCCTGAAATAAATCTCATGAAATCTGGTGCGGATTAAGGATAGGGAACCCACAGTTGGGCTCATCTGCACGTATCTCTGTGAATTATGAGAGATTTTGGAATGAGTACTCTCTCTCATTTTTTTTTTTGTCAATCTTGTCTATTTCTGACTATCTAAAGTCACCCAAATTTGTTAGGGTATCTCCAATCAATCCTAGCAAATGCCAATCACCTTTTTGGTTCTCACAAATACCTTTTTGCCTTTCAAAAAGGTGTTTTAATTTAGAGTATGAATTTGGTTCAAGGCTTCATTCAAAACACTTTTTTTTTTTTTGTCTCACTTCCTCGAAAACTCATCTTCCAAAATGCATTTTTTTTTGTCTCAATTCCTTCAAATATGAAGTATAAATTTTTTTCATCCTTCAAATATAGACGATAAAAGTACAATTTTCTCTTGAATGGAACATGAGTTCAGGCACGGTTTTCATCTAAAATGAAGGAATTGATTTGAAAAAGGTGTTTTGGAGGAAACTTTAAAAAAGCTAGGTAAAAAGTGAATTTTTTTTTTTAAAGAAGTTCAATTTGTAATGAACATCCGAATTAATTCACGGGCATTTCCCTAATTAAATATTAGATTGTTAAATTTGGAATACAGACTATGCCGCATGTGGCAAAAAAAAGAAACACATCAGGGGTCCAAAACAGAGAACTGGTCATCGAGCCAATGATATTATCGTGGTAGAAATTCCACTGGTTTCAAATAGCTCTATTATATGTTCGATCAGCTGTCAAGATACAATAATACGCTTCCAAACACATCACAACTGCATCGTCTTTGTAACTCAAATGTGTTAGTTCTATATTCATTAAGTGTGGCTCACACGACTTGTCATTTTATTATTGTATTTATGTATTATATTTATTAAAACTTGGATATTAGATTTAAGTTAATTACCCATATACTGGTACCTTTATGAATAGTTGCCTAATACTTTCTTGATGGAAGGAAGTCTAAAGGTGTGACTCTTGGTGAAGAGTCACGGGGTGTGACTATTGGAAAGGGTGTGACTCTTGGTGAAGAGTCACATATTAGGTTGTGACTATTGGGAAAGCGTCATTGTTTATCTATATAAAGGTCTGTGATTACTATCAAGTTATGGGATTAACGTGATATAGAATAGACCGGAAATCCTACCCATTTCTCTCCAAACAAATCAGTGAGAGTTGTGTGTGTTAGACAATTTGGTTCAAGATCAAAACGGTGTCCGGATTTCTCAAGACTTAAACACCATAGCAAAAGGTAAGTATTTTTCCGCTGCATATTTATTTTGATTCTCCCATATAAGTTTAACATTTGGCATCAGAGCAAATCTTCATATCATTGTGTTTAGTACGAACAAAGTTTTTGTTAAAACTTAAATCTATCGGAACCGTTCACTGCTATTTCAAAATGCTTTTAGACGGAAAACCCTTTTATGTTTCAGTCTTGATCCTGGTCCTTCGTGGATTTGCCTATGAAGTGAATAGGTGCATTTTGCTTTAGTTTCTGTGATTTTTTAATATGGTCGTTTGGAGCATTCTAGTTCCATTAGGCATTCACTAATCATTGTAATTTACGTTTCCGCATATTATGGTTATGAGATTGGGTGCTTTTCAAAGTGTAAATCTGATTAAGTTTACTATAGCATGTTAGTCAAAGGTTTTTACTGCATGTTGCTATATACTCCATGGTTTTTCCGAAATCCTTTTGATTACATGCAGTTGTATTCAACCTTTTGCTAAATCATTTATTTGGTTGAAGGATGTCATTCACTAGTTTTGCCAACCCATTTATTTGGTTGAACGGTGCTTTTGTTTTTTATGTGCGTAGATTGCATATTTTAATAGTTTATGGGTTACGGGCATGTTGTTAAGGCATTTCATGCAATGCATATGTACTTCGGTTAAACTGTACTCCATGGGACTTCGTTTACTTTTGATGAATAATGCCAAAATCTATAGTTTAAGAATAGTCACAGCATCTTAAAATAAAGTTATGATAAGTTTTGCTTTTGGCATTTTCATATTGCAATTATGTGGTTATGAATTTTACTTGGCCCCACAGGGAAGTAAGTATATGTATAACATAATTGGATTAAGATAGTAAGTTAGACAATAAAAGTTTAGATGTCATTAACCCACAGGTATGAGATCTTTTCTTTTAAGTGTTTGCTTACTAGTCTTATACTAAAAGAAATTAACGAGTCTAATGCATGTCGCAATCTTTACCCACAGGAAGATTTAGATTTGTTACTGAATTTAACATTGGTTGGTTCAGATTAAGTTTATTACTTCAAAGCATTGATATTCGTACGTATTCTTGGTTAATATTGCAGTTGGTACTACCTCTTTAATGTCTAGTGAGTCTTCTTGTATTCTGTTCTTAAGTGGTGAACATTTTTCGGAGTGGAAGGACAAAGTCCTTTTGGCATTAGGGTGTATGGATCTCGATTTAGCAATTCGTGAGGATGAACCACCAAAGCCCACGAACGAGAGTTCAATTGCGGTTAGGGTTGCCTATGAACTTTGGGAGCGATCTAATCGCTTAAGTTTGATGCTTATAAAGACTCATATCAGTTCTAGCATCAGAAACTCGATCCCGTCATGCGACAAGGTAAAGGACTACATGAAGGCTATTGAAGAGCAGTTTGTTAGTTCTGATAAGGCATTCGCAAGCACCCTAATGAATAGGTTATCAGGAATGAAACACAACAGTTCTAGGAGTGTGCATGAACACATTATGGAAATGAGGGACATCGTGGCTCGCCTGAAGTCCTTGGAGATTGAGATATCTGACTCATTCCTTGTTCATTTCATACTCGATTCTCATCCTGCTGAGTTTGGACCATTCAAAATTTCTTACAACACACATAAGGAAAAATGGTCCATCAATGAACTTCTTACCATGTGTGTTCAAGAAGAGGAGAGGTTGAAGCTTAAGATTATAGAGAGTGCTCATTTTGGGACACAGAAAGTTGAACAAGGAAAGAAAGGCAAGAATGGTCCAATTCTGAAGAAGATTGGAAAACAATCTTTTAAGCGTCATGGCAAAAAGGATGCTTGTTTCTTCTGCAAGAAAAAAGGACACATGAAGAAGGATTACTCCAAGTATAAGGACTGGCTTAAAAAGAAAGGTAATCTTTGGTATCTAGTGTGTTATGAGTCAAATTTTGTCAATGTTCATCAAAATGATTGGTGGATTGATTCGGGTACTACAATTCACATTGCCAATATCATGCAGGGATTTCTCAGCTTAAGGAAACCGACGGGAAGTGAACAAGGCATCTACTCTGGAAATGGGATGCGTTCGCACGTTGAAGCTGTGGGAACTTTTAGACTAGTTTTAGAAAGTGGTTTTGTTTTAGATCTTGTAAACACATTTTACATTCCATCGTTTTCTAAGAATCTGATTTCTGTATCTAAACTAGTACCGTATGGTTTTGAGTTTAAATTTAGTGGACCACATTTTTATTTTATTATAGATTCTTCAATTGTTGGTTCTGGTTCACTTGTTAGCGGTTTATACAAATTGAATTTGGATCCTAATTTTGAACAAAGTCTTTTAACCCTGCATGTTGACATTGGCACTAAGTGTAACATTAGTGATGAGACATCCTCCACATTATGGCATAGGAGATTGGGACACATCTCCATAGATAGGATTAAGAGGTTGGTAAAAGATGGAGTGTTGACAACTTTAGATTTTTCCAACTTCGGTACTTGTGTGGCCTGCATAAAAGGAAAGTAGACCAACAAGAACAGTAAGGGTGCCAAAAGGAGTGATGGATTACTTGAAATCATTCACACTGATATCTGTGAATTTTCTACTCCTTGCTTAAATGGTCAGAGATATTTTATCTCATTCATTGATGATTATTCTCGATTTATGTATCTCTATCTTCTGTTTGATAAATCTGAGGCACTTGATGCTTTTAAGGAATATAAGAAAGAAGTAGAGAAACAATTGGGAAAACAAATCAAGATAGTCAGATCTAATATGGGTGGAGAATATTATAGTAGATACACAAATGGGACAAAGACTGGGTCCATTTGCTAATTTTCTAAAGGATGAAGGCATTGTTGCTCAGTATACCATGTCAGGTACACCACAACAAAATGGTGTAGCAGAAAGGCGAAACCGTACTCTTATGGATATCGTAAGGAGTATGCTTAGCAACTCTAGTGTTCCTAAATTTTTGTGGAGTGAAGCTTTAAAGACAACAGTGTACATCTTAAACAGGGTTCCATCTAAAGCAGTTCCTACAACGCCTTTTGAGTTATGGAAAGGATAGAAACCCAGTTTGAGACATATGCATATATGGGGCTGTCCAGTTGAGGTTAAAGTATATAATCCACAATTACAGAAGCTAGACCTAAGAACAGTCAGTGGATATTTCATTGGCAATGCAGAAAAGTCAAAGGGCTATAAGTTTTATTGTCCTTCACACACACCTAGAATTGTTGAGGCTAGAAATGCTAAGTTCATTGAGGATATTGACATAAGTGGGAGTAAATCCCAAAGAATTGAGTGGGAGCAATCATCGGATTTTGTTACTGCGCCTGAGAATGAAGAAAAATTGGTTGTCATACAAGATAACCAGCAAGATATTCTTCATGAATATGAAAATGGAGAAGCTCCAACTGATCAACAAAGGCCAGTCAACACAGATTCTTCAACTCAAAATCCTCCAAATGTAAATGAGGTTGTAGAAATACGAAAATCCTCAAGAATAAAGAAGCCACCATTTCTAGTGATTATTTAGTGTACTTGATGGAGTCTGATTATGATATTGGACATAAAGATGATCCTATTTCATTTACCGATGCTGTAAATGGGGAAAATTCTAATTATTGGTATGAAGCCATGAAGGAAGAGATGGAGTCCATGGTTAAGAATCAAGTTTGGAAAATTGTAGAGTTACCTAAAGGAGTCACATCAGTTGGCTGTAAATGGGTCTATAAACTAAAACTGACTCGAATGGTAACATTGAACGATATAAGGCCAGACTTGTAGCCAAGGGTTTCACTCAAAGAGAAGGCATTGATTACCATAATACTTTTTCTCCAGTTTCTAAGAAAGATTCATTTAGAATAATTATGGCATTAGTAGCTCACTTTGATATAGAGTTACATCAGATGGATGTCAAAACAGCATTCTTAAATGGGGATCTTGAAGAAGAAGTATACATGAAACAACCTGAGGGTTTCTATTCTGATAACGATAGTCACTTGGTTTGCAAACTTAAGAAATCTAAACTTAAGAAATCTATATATGGACTAAAACAAGCCTCCCGACAATGGTATTTAAAATTTCACAATGTCATTACTTCTTATGGTTTCATGGAGAATGTTGTGGATACATGTATATACCTTAAGATCAGTGGGAGTAAGTATATTTTCTTAGTTCTATATGTGGATGATATTTTGCTTGCAACTAATGATTTGGGCCTACTGCAAGATACTAAATTGTATCTTTCTCAAAATTTTAAAATGAAGGATATGGGTGAAGCCTCCTGTGTTATAGGCATAGAGATTCATAGAGATAGATCTAAAAGAACATTAGGACTATCTCATAGAGCCTACATTGAAAAAGTTTTGAAGAAATTCAACATGAGTGAATGTAGTCCTAATGCAGCGCCTATCTTGAAGGGTGATAAATTTAGTCTGAGTCAATGTCTGAAAAACGCTTTGGAGAAGGAACAAATGACGAGTATCCCATATGCATCTGCGGTAGGTAGCTTAATGCATGCCTTAGTCTGCAGAAGGCCAGATATTGCATTTGCTATAGGAATGCTTGGGAGATACCAAAGCAATCCAGGGATTGAACATTGGAAGGCCGCCAAAAAGGTTATGAGGTATCTACAGGGAACCAAGAACTTGATGCTTACCTATAAGCATGTCAACTATCTCAAAGTGGTTGGATATTCAAATTCAAATTTTGCGGGTTGTCAAGATTCTCGGAAGTCCACTTTGGGATATGTTTTTATGCTAGCAGGAGGTGTTGTATCATGGAAGAGTGCTAAGGAGACAATTGTTGCTTCATCAACAATGGAAGCGGAGTTTATAGCACGCTTTGAAGCAAGTTCACAGGCTGTATGGTTAAAGAATTTTATCACAGGGCTTCAGATTGTGGACTCAATATCTAGGCCAATAAAAATTTTCTGTGATAATTCGACTGCGGTTTTCTTCTCTAACAACAACAAAAGTGGAGTCGGACCAAGCATATTGACATCAAGTATCTTGTTGTTAGAGAGAGAGTTAGGAAACAAGAAGTCATTATAGAGCATATAAGTATAGATTTGATGGTTGCCGATCTCATGACAAAATGGCTCACAGTTAAAGTATTTTCGAAGCATGTTGAGCGTATATATGGGTTTAGTTAGCTAACTTTTGGTTTGATTTCTTGTTATCTATACATTTAGCATTTGTCAATGCAGTAACATGTTAATTTGTGCACATCTAAGGTATTTTTATGACATGTTGTCTATAGGGACATATAAGTCGACTTTTGGACCCGAATGACTTGTTGGAAGTCATTCATAAAGCATTATATCACAAGTTATCGAGAGACTTGTACATTGTAATACATGGAAGGAAATGTTCATCTTAATAGCATAACTGTCATGATTCATGTGTTAAGTCTCTTAACTAATGGTTATTATTTGGGTAGTTTTTGTATGGCCATATTCATTGTTTCATATCTTTTATCCAAGAATTTTAATATTGATATATCATGAGAGCCAAGTGGGAGAATGTTAGTTCTATATTCATTAAGTGTGACTCACATGACTTGTCATCTTATTATTGTATTTATGTATTATATTTATTAAAACTTGGATATTAGATTTAAGTTAATTACCCATATAATGGTACCTTTATGAATAGTTGCCTAATACTTTCTTGATGGAAGGAAGTCTAAAGGTGTGACTCTTGGTGAAGAGTCACGGGGTGTGACTATTGGAAAGGGTGTGACTTTTGGTGAAGAATCACATATTAGGTTGTGACTATTGGGAAAGGGTCCCTGTCTATCATATAAAAGCTTGTGATTACTATCAAGTTATGGGATTAACGTGATATAGAATAGACCAGAAATCCTACCTATTTCTCTGCAAACAAATCAATGAGAGTTGTGTGTGTTAGACAATTTGGTTCAAGATCAAAACGATGTCCGGATTTCTCAAGACTTAAACACCATGGCAGAAGGTAAGTATTTTTCCGTTGCATATTTATTTTGATTCTCCCATATAAATTTGACCTGAATGACTTGTTGGAAGTCATTCATAAAGCATTATATCACAAGTTATTGAGAGACTTGTACATTGTAATACATGGAAGGAAATGTTCATCTTAGTAGCATAACTGTCATGATTCATGTGTTAAGTCTCTTAACTAATGGTTATTATTTGGGTAGTTTTTGTATGGCCATATTTAGTGTTTCATATCTTTTATCCAAGAATTTTAATATTGATATAATGTCCAGGTCAGTTTACGAGCATCTCGACTAATCCTAAAGGGTCAATCTCATCCCCCATCTGTGGATGCCCAATTAAAATCAGAGTAGAATTGTGTATGAACTTGCCTCAAAAAGTTGATAGCAAATGTTTCAAACATCATCACCGCATCTTTTAGCATATGTACATCTGGTTTTACTGAAGATAAATCTTATTTTTTTAATATTTATGGATACAACAAATATATTTTCTTGATTCGTTTCGATAAGTAATCAAAAAATATACAAACTATATTTACAAAAGTCATTATTTAAATGCGAAAATTCGGTCAAAATTCTTCGATTTATTTTTACCTTTTCTCATTTCTTTCAAACACAGTGTACATTTGTAAGCTTCCTTTGTTCTTCTTGTCAACACAAACCGATTTTTATTTCATGGACTTTGTAGTGCACCCATGCACTACATGGCGACATGCACTATCCTAACCATTCATCTCAACGATGAATGGCTTATTTATTTTTTTGAAGGAAGGAACGGTTTCGTTGACAAGAAAGAGGATATGGAGAATTAGCTGACAAGAAAAAGGCCGAGCGAGTTTTTCAGCTTATCGATCGTGACAACTATAAGGGGACAAAAGGGAAATTAATATTGCTGGAGGATACAGTTGAGAATGGGAAGGTTGGGCATACGTATGGACTTAATCATATGAATTTAATTGACGAGGTCAAATAGTGGTTGGGTGGTGTTAATTGTGAGAAATCAAAGAAAAGGGGGTTATTTTATGTCATAAATATTTCTCGGCGGGCTTACTTTTGTTGATAGCAGTATCTTTCAATTAAGACGCCAGCCAAATCCATCACCAGTCACTCTCGATCTCCTAATGCGTCACATGCATGTGAAAAGATGCGGGCCCATTTCCGTAACTTTTGATAGCTCTCGTCGTTTATTTTTAGAATTTGATTTGATGTATTAAATTGTTAATTATCAATAATTAATTGGGTAACTAATTTTGTTTGATAAATAAATGAACTCGATTTTTATAGTCTATATATATACATATACATATTTTTATTATTCATTTCTCTCGAGATATATATTATGAGACTAGACACTTACCGGTATTCGATTAACTTGAGATATATGATTCAGTACACATTATCTTTCAAGGACATAGAGTACACAACAATAGGCTCAGATCGAGCCATATTAGCATAATGTTACTTGAATAACTGGTCATCCAACAAGTCACAGTATTGAACCACAAACATTCATAAACTAGAGACCACAAAATCCATAAACTAGACCCCACAATTTATAAAGTTATTCATAACTAAATTAAACAAGCCATAACAAAATCATAAGAAGGCCATAAACAATCATAAAAAAACCACAATAATTTCTAAGAAAAAGAAAATAAATCACAAATATATTCTCATAAGCACTAAATCATAAGTTTTAAATTTGTGACTAGCCACTAGGTCTCATAATAATAGCCACAAACAATCATAACTAAGGCCACGCGGATCAAAAAAAAAAAAAAATCATAACTAAGGCCACAAAGAATCATAATACCACATCATAAATGTTTGGACCCAATACGGTGAAAATGAGAGAAAAAAATATGGTGACTTGTTGGATTAGAAAAAAATTTAATCAAAGAAAATTTGTGCTGGAAAATGATAATGAGAGAAAGTAAAGTAAAAGAAAGTGAAAAGAAAATTTTATTTTATTACATGTGTTTGGTTAAAATGAAATTTTTTGTAAGAATATTGCAAGAAAAAAAAAATTCACTTACCCTCCCTCAACATACATTGGGGATCATGATAGAAAAGGAAAAGTTATGAACATAATGGGAAGTGTCATAAAATGTGACAACTTTCTCAAGAAAATAAAGATTTTCTTGTGTTTTTAGCAAGAAAGTGGAAGCGCTCATGCTTTAATGAGTTGTACGAGAAAATCCACTTTCTTACACTTTTTAGTATTTTCATGCTAATAAAACACAAAAAAAAATGTCATTAATCTCTTTTTTGCGTCACGATCACACTATTCAAACGGACTCATAATTAGCACCAAGAAGGATTATAATTTGTGTCATAAGGATAAGGGAATGATTTTGACACTCCACTTTTTGATAATCACCCTTCAATATTTGTCTTTTAGTGTCCTTGCCATGTATATTTTGTTCACTTAAGATAAAAAGAGTGTGGTTATCAAAAAATAGAGTGCCAACATCAATTGCCTAAGTACTAATAAATTGGTTATATTCATTACCAGACCAATGACTAGTATTTTTGATGTTTTTTGTGGTCTTATATGAATTTTTTTTCATTCTGATCTATATTTTTATACAGTTTTTATTTCTTATGTCGAGACGAATGATTAATCCCAAAGATTACGATGACAAACTAAACAAAAAATTACAAAAACAAAAACATAAAAAAATATATATATCTACGAGTTGAAGGTATCACGGGGAGGTAGGCAGAGACGGAGGGAGGTGTGGGCATATGGGGGCCAAGGCCCCCGCGCGGTTTCGGGGTTTTTATTTTTATTTTTAAATATTAATGTTTTATTTTTGTTTTTTTGTTTGGTGAGAACATCTAGGTATTGTATTTTGTATTGGATATGGATATTATTTAAACATAAAAATGTGTTCGTTTTTTGTCCCAAAACCCAATTTCTCTCTCTGTGCACGGTCTTCCATAAGTTTTTCCTTCAATTATTAATCTCATTTCTTTTTCTATCTCTCTCTACTTACTACTCAAAAAAACCTCCCTCAAAATTTAAACCAAACAAACTATTAGATTAACGAACCTTCAAATTTCAAAATCGTGTTCATAGGTTGGCCCCCGTGTTTACAAGAACTTGGTTCCGTCCCTGGAGGTAGGGGTACAAATGAACCGAGACAAGCCGAGATTTGTGATGTTCAAGTTCGGCTCGTCGCAAACTCAAAACTAGAGCTCAAGCTCAACTCATTTTAAATGAGTAGTTTTTAACGGGTCAAGCTCGATTAATTTAATAAACAAGTCTCTATAAACGAATAGATACTATACAAACGAACCGAACGTTTTTTAGCCGAGCTAAGCTATAAAGTGTTGCACTCTTGTCGTATAATATGCGAGCTTAAAATTTGAGCTTGATCTCAACTCGATTACCGGATGAATTGAGCCTAGACGTGCTCGCGAATAACTCGGTTCATTAAGGTAGCTCATCCTGTTGGACGATTACGAATGGTACAAATGGAAAAACGTAACCAAGTGAAGGTGGACATGTTGATTTGAAAGTCAACTAGCTTATAGCTGAAGTTACCTTGGTCAACTGGTCAAGGTCATATGTGGTCAGCATGACTATAAGAAAAGAGTTAATGGTAAGGGAGAATTAAAACTGCACCGGTAGATGCCAGCAGTTTCATTTATGACCATTGTAGTAATACGGTGCCTACACATTTTCAAGCTTAATTTCTCCTTTTCTCTTTGTTTTCTTCTATAATATAAAATTAAGGTGCTGCTTGAAAAAAATGAAAACTAAAGCTAAAAGATGAAAATTTTAGTGTTGAAAACTAAATATTGAACTTTTTAAACTGAAAAGCTACTATTTGATAAAACTATCATATGCTAAATTAAAATAAATGTTTTGGTATAAAGATAAATGAATTTTCTGTTAAGCTATTTGTGGTTATTCTCTTTCAATTTTATACATGGTTGTCATGTGTTTGTAGTACTTGTGGTGGTGTAGAAGTGGTGGTAATGGTGGTGGTGGCCGATGCCATGGGTAGTGTAATGGTGATTGTTGTGGCGAAGGGGGTGTAGTGGTGACTGTAACTGAGGCGGTGTGTGGAAAGATGGTGGTGGTGGTGGTGGTAGAGCAACGGCAAGGATGGAGCTAGAGCGGCAAAAGTGATGACAGTAGCTAGCAATGGAGCTGTAGTAATGAAGAAGCGTCTAGAGAATGTAGGTGGAACATGATGGTGAGATAATGACAGTAGGAATGGTGGTGGTGGTGGTGTTGGTGTTGGAGATGTGGACGTCGTCGTCGTGGTGGTGGCGGCGGCGGTGGCAGTGGTAGCGGTGATGGTGCTACAGTAGTGGTGGTTGATAAGTGATGTAAAGCAACTATTTATTATCTTTAATTTGTGCTTCACTTGGCAGACTTCGAGCTCTCTGAAGATTCCGTCCGGGCGGTATTCAAATCTGTTTGGATGGTTGGGTCTAATTTAGTTTCGTTTTTTCACATTTTTCATGTAAAATCAGGTCTTAAACAATAAATAGGGCTGCTACACGTTGTTGGACAATTGATGTACTGTCCCAGATTTATACTTTGTACTTCATATATGATGTAAATGATCTCTTCTTTCGTTTGACAAAATGACATTGTTATACTATTGTGAGATTATTGGCTAGAGAGAGAAAAACAAGGAAATCAATGAGTTCTTGGATTTCCCTTCCAATCAAGCTTCTTCGATCGTATTCATGTCCGGCTAAAATTCTAGGTGAGCAATTATTCCATGCCAGTGGAGCACCATATGGCAGTGCTTAAAATTCTTCTCTACCACACACTTGTGCGGATTCCACACAATTTGTGGTGGGAATCACAGAATCTGTGGTGGAAAAAGAATTTGGAGCACTATTTGGCATAGTCCAAGGGAAATGGAATAGTTTGCATCTAAGGGGAAGATGAATCTTTGCGCCAAATTATGCTTAAGCTTAAAAAGTGATAAAGAAAGGAGTGATATGCATGTATTCACAAACTCAGTCAAAATTAAGTAGGTACCAGGCGACTTAATTTTTATTACTTTTTAAGCTTACGTTTTAAGAACAGAAAAGCCTACATTTTAAGTACTTAAAATACTAAATATAATGAAATATAATTATAAAACCAACTTAATTACGTATAACTTAATCCATTCAGTTTTAAGTGCTGAATTAGGTAAATTAAATAGGCATCCTCTTTACTCAACTTATTTAGGTGTCCATCCTAGAAGTTTTAAATAATTATGTTCTCATCCTCAAAATTTATTATTACCCATTATACCCCTATCCATATATATGCATATAATGTCTATCCTATTATTTTCTATACTAGTGCTTACCCGTGCCTACGGCACTACCCACCCTGATTGGAATTGCCTACGGCACTACCCACTCTGATTGGAATTGATTTATACCCTGCCGCTAGATTCGAACCATGAGCAAAGCTAGTGAGGGGCGAGGGGGTCTTAATTGTGGAGAGCTTGAAAGGCGAATCAGTGTCGTCGTGAGTGGTGGAGGACGGTGAAGGAGAAAAGGGCGCATGAGAAGAAGAGAGATTGTCTGGGTGAGGTAGTGTTTGTGTGGGATCAAAGAGAGAGAAGGAGAACTCTTTTGAAGTAGGGTTTCAAATTTGAAAGTGGGTGTAATTTTGATCGGTGGCAATTATGTAATTAAACGAAAGAGGCTGGACAATTTAATAGAAGGGAAATTTCACCTCAACCATTGGATCAATTCAATCTCAACCATTGCAACAACTTGTCCCTACGCCATTGTGTGTGTTTTATAATAGAGATTTACGTTTTCTGTTCCCCTTTCAAATAGGATTAGTCCTATAATATAGGGAGTTTGGATTACTTTAGGTTATTTCCTCTATTTACGTTTTCTGTCCCCTCTCAAATAGGATTGTCCTATAATATAGGGAGTTTGGATTAGTTTAGGAAAGGAACACGTATAGTCACGTGATATAGAAAAACAAACAAAACAAACAAATCCAACCAAAAGCAAACACACACACTCTCTCTCTCTCTCTACCCCGACAATCCAAAACCTTTCCTCCCCATTAAGAAACTCTGAAAATCTTATTGGATTGATTTGTAGCGATTTCGGTATTTTGTGTGTGTGGAATAGGTGGTGTCGGATGCGAGCAAGAAGAAGACGGCCCAAAATAAGGCAGCGGTGGCCTCCAAGAGAGGAGGGAAGGCCGTGGCGGCTACGACGACGTCTAAGGCTGCCGCAACTATTGAAGACATGGCCAACGGAGTCGACATGCTTCAGATTTCTGATCGGACTTGTACCGGTGTCCTCTGTTTGTTTGTTTTTTTTTTGGTAAGCACCGGTGTCCTTTGTTCGCATCCTATGTCCAGGGATATTTGGCTAATTTCATCTGAAAAGGGCCTATCTTTTTTCCTTTGGATTGTTTCAGTTGGTTTCATTGTGTAGAGGTTTGAAATCATCGTAGGCAGCACAATATTTGTTATGAATTCATCATATTTGAAAATGAATACGTATCCCAACTGACAAGCCACTTCTTTTTGTCATAGTTTATGTGGTATGTGTTTCGATTTCTCCAAATTTTGTCATCATTTCTATTTATTGTAATTTCATCGAGACGATTTTACGATATGTCTTCATGATTTAAGAATCAACATGAAGAAAAAGGCCGAGGCCATTCAACCCCTAATTTGAGTTTAGGTTTCTTGAGGTTCTAGGGAAACTTTACTAAAACAAAGTGGTCTGAATGTTTCTATACGTGTGTTTCGATTTCTCTGAATTTTGTCATGATTTTGTTTTACTATAGTAGTTCACCGGCACAATTTTGCGATATGTTGTCATGATTTTTTTTCTGAATCATGGTGATTTCACAAATTTTGTCTTAATTTTAGTATGTGTGTTTCGACTTCTCTAAATTTTGTCATGATTTTGGTTTAGGGAGACTTAAATAATCATCCTCATGACTTATGTTTCCATCCTGTTCAATTTGAATAGTTATGTTTTCATCCTCACTCTTTTTTAATCCCAATAGTACCCTTATACATTACATTATATATATAGCACCAAAATTTGGGACTGAAACATAACACTACAAAGTCCTCCGGAAAAAAAGTTGGTCACCATTTGACCCATTCCATCCCCGTAAATCAAGCTTCAAACCCATTTTAAGTTTCCCCCGTTCCTTTCCAAAATCCCATAAATCTAAAACCCATTTCATCCATTCCCCCATTTCATCCCAATCCCCTCCCCATTTCATCCCAATCCCATAAATCTAAATCTCACTTCAAGCCCACGCCCTTGAGTGGCCGTTGCTCACCGTCGAGGGGCTCCCCAACCGGGATGCGCCGCCGGGAAAGGACTACTCCGTCCAGAAGATGATCCTGGGGACCAACACCTCCAAAAACGGGCCCAGGTCGAGCTTCCGCTCGAAGACACCGAGAACTATGCGTGGCATTACGATGACGATCGGGCTGATGTCGGAGGGTTTGGCAGCGGCAGCAGAGAGGTATAGGGCTTAAGGAATGTTTGTGGGTAATGGGGATGGCTTGGCTTTTGTTGTTGTTCCAGTTAAGGTTTTTTTGGGGTTTTTAGGATGGTGGTTCATTTGGTAAATTATTTGTAGTTATACAAGTTTTCCAATCATTTCATGGTAAAATATTTGTACCATTTACCAAGAAAACTGTTTGAGCATAACTTGAAATTATTGCACACACGTTGCTTTGGAATATTTACTATCAACTGCTTCAGCACTATTGGATCATGGTCAATTGATCGCTAATTTTACAAAAACTTACATGGAAAGATCGGAAAGATCTGGGTTTTTGCCTAGAAAACATGATTTTGGTTTATTTAGTTTTATTTGATTTCACGGAAAGATCGGAACGGTTCATGATGAAAAGGCCTTTGGCCATCAGTTTTGTGGTATAATCGGTGATGTAAACTATAGTGTTTGTATTCTCTCCTTACGCCTATAAAAGGAGAGTTCTACCCTGTGTAATATTCAGGCCAGTTCAAGGAAAGCCAGTGTTTTCCTAATATATCATGTGTCTTATATTCACTCTCTTTGATCTTAACCTACTTTGTGTTTGTACCCACTTCGTGTTTGTAAACTTGGTATCAGAGCCATGTCTTCCATACTAGCTTAAACCCTCTTATAGGTATTGGCCAACCTGATAAAGTGACCATGTTTTATGAAATTAACATGATAAGTTGACCACATTTTTGCATGTATTGATCATGTTAAAATGTTCACGTATTATCCAAAAAGGTCATATTTTTAATCGATCTTATTTCATGAAATATGGTTAAATTACCATCAAAATAGGTGTTATCGTGATCAACGTTTAATGGTTAAATTACCATGTAGATTTCAACGTTTCATGACCATTCGTAATATAGCTCGAAACCGATTTAATAAACAGGACATACTCCCAAAATATTATCATTGAAATATAAAAGTAATCAATCATATTAAAATTACCAAAAAATCATGAATTATGATTGTTTTGAAGCGATTCAATTTGAAATACAAAAGTAATAGGATAAAAAAATAAAAATAATCAATCATATTTAAATTTATCAAATCCCACTAAATTAGGAAAATAATCAAATCCAATCCCACTAAATTGAAAAAACAATCCAATCCAATCCCACCAAATTAGGAAAGCAGTATAACATAATATATGTATATCATAGTGAAAATGATAAGAAAGGTAATTCACACACTAAGAGGATGAAAACATAAGCATGAAAAAAGAACGGGATGAATTCTTACATGGCATGAATAAAGATGATGGATATTTAAATATTCCTTTGGTTTAATGTAATAGGGACGATTTTATGATACGTATTCATGACAAATTCATGGAGAATTTCAAGTAATATATCATAAAAATTTATCATGATAGTTTTACAAAAATATGCCATGATTGTTTATAGACACCGAATATACATTCTTGTTTATGAATATTCATTTTTAAATTTATGGTAGATGTTAGTTTTATTTTTAAATGTTGTTTTCAGATTTTAGGCAAGAGAAAATTGGAGAGATAAGATTAGGAGAGAAAAGATAGGAGAGAGAATGGGATAAATTAGGAAAGATAAGTAGAGTGAAAGATTTCAAATATTAGGAGTATAAGAGAGAAAGGGTAGTTTTGGATTTATTTGAATTTGAGGATGGAAAGATAAGTTTTCAAACTCACTAGGATGACGACTTAAGTATTTATATAGGAAAAGACCCCTATTTAAGTTCCCCAATAAAATAACCCAATAGTAAGCTCCTTTAAAGACAAATCGATATTATTTCTATTAACTGATCTTTTGTTAAATTTTTTCAAAATTTCTAGAAATAATCATTGGCCCGACAAAAGAAATAAGATAAGTACTGTATACAACATGTACTGAAGTTGACGACACTACGGATAATAAAAGAATGGGAAATTTTTATAAGTGGTCCCTCTAGTTTGCAGAAATTTTCATTTCCGTCCCTCTAGTATCAATTGGGTTACTTTTAGTCCTATAATTTGCATTCTGTCTCAATTTCGTCCCTCTCGCTTACGGCGTTAATTAAACAAACGGAATTGGAGGACAAAATTGTCATTTCTTCTCGCAGAGGGACTAAATTGAGATTTCATGCAAACTAGAAGGACTATTTCTATAATTTTGTTTTTTACTTTTGTTTTTGTAAATAAATTTAAAATACATCATATATAATATATTTGTCATCTCATTTAATATTGAATAATAAAAAATATGTTAAAATTTTTTAAAGTTTTTATTACATACTTCACAAAAAATATGAGAAAATTCAAAAAACAACCCTTATGTTAAATGTATTGGTCTTGTATTTTTTTTTTCAATTGAATTTTTACTATCGTTATTTTCTTTGTTACATGATTAAAAAGAAAAAGTTGTTTAGTAGTATTTAGAAATCTTGTAATTGTGTTTAATTAAGCAATGAAACACTATTAAATATTAAGAGATCAAATACATTAAAATATGGGTATAAGTGTATTTATTTTGGGGCTTACTCATAAGATCACTCATATAACAAATAAACACGAATTTTGAACATTTTTTTTATTGGGTGAAAAAATAAGAAGATTATAAGAACATGATACAAAGACATTAGCTAAATGGTTGATTTGTGCATTTTCTAAGATTTTTGTAATGTGTAATGAAATATAAAATTTTCAATATAGTTTGATTACCCAATAAAAAATAATTTAGTTGTCAAATACATTACTTATGGTCTTTTTATTTTATTTGCAAAAAACGAATGTAAAATGTAAAATTTTAAAAATAATCCCTCTAGTTTACATAAAATCTCAATTTGGTCCCTCTATGAGAGAAAATGACAATTTTGCCCTTCAATTCCGTTTGTTTCATGGACGGCGTCAGGGAGAGGGACGAAATTGAGATGGAATGAAAACTATAGGGTTAAAATTGATACGATTAATATTAGAGGCACGAAATGAGAACTCGTGCAAACTAGAGGGACCATTTGTAAAAAATTTCCTAAAAGAATTAAGGGAAAATTTTGGTAGTCGCCCCTCTAGTTTTACGGTTGTCTCAATTTCGTCCCTCTAGTTTCAATTGCTGCCAAATAAACCCTGTAGTTTGTTATACATTTCAAATTGGTAAAATCGTTAACACCGTTAATGAAACTAACGGAAAAATATGATTAAAAAACTAAGTGCTCCAAATTTTAATCATATTTTTCCGTTAGTTTCATTAATGGTGTTAACGTTTTACCAATTTGAAACGTAAAACAAACTACAGGATTTATTTGGTAGCAATTGAAACTAGATGGACGAAATTGAAACAACCGTAAAACTAGAGGGATGACTACCAAAATTTGTCCAAGAATTAATGGTTCCGAACTTTTTTTGTTATTAGTAAATGTATTTTTGCTTTTGTTGGTTTTTTTTTTTTTTTTTTAAACATTTTGGATGCAACTCACTAACACAAATAATTAATTCAAAATCTTAAAGCAAATTCAACAAAAAGATATACAAATAATGGTTCCGAACTTTTTTGGCTCGTTGAGACCGAATCAATTGATTCAGGGAGGATATGTGAAAGAAACCCTACCAAGACGACGGGGGGAGCAAAATCGGTTCGGGATAGTTCGGTTTGGTTGAGAATGCAGAAACCTCATATTTTTTTACAGTTTGGATCCATCTCACTAAGACCAATAATTAATTCAAAATCTTAAAGCAAATGCAACAAAAAGATATACTAATAATGGTTCCGAACTTTTTTGGCTCGTTAAGACCGAATCGATCCATTCGGAAAGGATAGGTAAAAGACCAAACCCTACTGAGACGACGGGGGGAGTGAAATCGGTTCGGGATCGTTCGATTTGGTTGAGAATTCGAGGTTTTCGATTTTTCGGGTTGGGCTCAAAACTGTTGGCCCATCAATTTTTTTTGGGCCAAATGCAGAAACAAAAATAAAGAACAAAAAAAGGATATAGTGTGTGTGTGTATATATATTATAAAATAGAGCAGTCTTTTGTCTACCCATACAAACATGAGCACCCCTCCAGCTATTGGATCACAATTTCAATAAGTTACGGCCGTTGGATTGAATCATTGATTCCAACCTATTTCCCACGCTTGTGTACCTAGCGATTTTCCTCTTCTCCATCGTGTTTCCTCTCTCCATTGTGTTTCCTCTCTTCCTCCAGAGTTACTCTCTCCCTCCCTCCCTCTCCATTTTCCCCTCCCCCCTTCTCTCTCTCTCTCTCTATCTCTCTCCCCTACTCCTCTCTCCTGTTATTAACGCCATTTCCACATCACCACCCAACCCACCGACCACCAAGGACGCTGCCCACGATCGAAACAGGCAAAACCACTCATTGTCGCCCTAATAATCTGTCCTATTTTTTGACATCCTAATAAAAATCTATTTGCCCTAATTTCCGAAAACCCCAGTGACCACAAGGATTCCACCTAACACTGTGGTAACTAATGAGTATGCAAGTGATGCTGTGTGGTTGCTTATTTTTCTTTTTGGCTGGTCCCCCGATGACGGGGGGATAATTCTTCTTTTCTTGATAGGTTAAGGGAGAATCCCCGTGAACTACCGCCGGAGTTATTGGAATGGGTAAATCCTAATATCAAAAAAATGGCGCTGCCTTCCTGGTTTTACGAGTATTTTCTCGAGAATTTTACCACAATTCTCAAAGAAGCGGCTCCACTTCATACTAACATAGGTGACCTTCCCATAAAGGGTATCTTGCTATACCCCGCCTGACAACCCAACGCATAGGAGTCATTAAATGCAATGCTTAACCTCTTTCTATTTGCAAGTATCACTATTCTACACCATAGGAATGGGCAGGAGACTGAGTTTCCTCAGTGATCGTTCTCAGCTATTCGCGAAAGATAGTCTCATTGAACCTAGACCTTGGGATCTCCAGTCAGCTAGGTTGGCTACCCCCATGGTAACTATGAGCATAGTGGCTTTAGCCCTATCCCTTTCGATGCTTGCTCAACTAATTCTCGGTTTAACCCTTTGGTTAGCGGATCCGCAATATTGTCCTTTGACCTTACATAGTCAATAGCGACAACCCCACTCAAGAGTAGTTACCTAATGGTATTATGTCTACGTTGAATATGTCTAGACTTACCATTATACATATTACTCTGTGCCCTACCAATTGTAGATTGACTGTCGCAATGGATACTAATTGCTGGCACATGTTTCGGCCATTTTGGAATATCCTCCAAAAATTGACGGAGCCACTCGGCCTCCTCAGATGCTTTATCTAGAGCGATAAACTTTGATTCCATCGTTGAAGGTGCTATACACGTCTGTTTGGAGGATTTCCAAGAAACAGCTGCACCACCGAGTATAAAGACATATCCACTTGTGGATTTTAAGTCCTTCATATCTGATATCTACTTCGCATCGCAATACCCTTCCACTACTGTTGGATATCTGGTGTAGTGTAACCCCAGATCATGAGTATACCTCAAATAGTGCAAAACCATGACTATTGCCTTCCAGTGATCACAGCCTTGATTACTCGTGTATCTGCTCAATCTGCTGACTAAGTAAGCTATATTAAGCCTTGTACAACTCATCAGGTACATCAGGCTTCCAATTATGGAGAATACTCTAATTGAGATACGCCTTCCCCTCCATTCTTGGATAAATGCAGACTTAAATCCACAGGGGTTTTTGCGACACTTGAATCAAACGGCTTGAACTTCTCAAGAATCTTATCAACTTAGTGTGTTTGAGACAACGCAAGTCCGACAGATGTTCTGGTGATCTTGACACCCAGAATGACATCTGCAAGGCCCATATCTTTCACGTCAAACTTTGAGTTTAACTTATCTTTGGTAGACTAATTGGCCCTTTCATTGCTACCAACAATGAGCATGTCATCAACGTAGAGACAAAAAATGAGGTACCCTTCGTCCGTGTCTTTGATGTAAACACACTTGTCACATTCGTTGAACTTGAAACGACTCGACAACACAGTATTGTCAAATTTCTCATGCCATTATTTCGGTGCTTGCTTTAGACCATACAATGATCTAACAAGCCTACATACTTTCCCTTCTTGGCCTAGCACGGAAAAACCCTCTGGTTGTTCCATGTAGATTTCTTCATCTAAATCGCCAAAAGCTATTTTTACATCCATTTGATGTATCTCAAGTTATGCAAAGCTGCGATCGCGAAGATCATCCGGATGGAAGTAATCCTCGAGACTGGTGAGTAAGCATCAAAGTAATCTAGGCCTTCTTTTTGTCTATATCCTTTGATAACAAGCCTAGCTTTGTACTTACCAATTGACTCATCTGCTTTCATCTTCCTTTTGAAGATCCATTTGTAGCTGAGAGGCTTACTGCCTGGTGGCAAATCCACTAGTTCCCATGTATGGTTTTGCAGTATGGAGTCAATAGCTGAGAGGCTTACTGCCTGGTGGCAAATCCACTAGTTCCCATGTATGGTTTTGCAGTATGGAGTCAATCTCACTCTTAATGGCCTCTTTCCACAAAGGACCCTTAGGGCAGCTTACAGCTTCCTGGTACGTCCGAGGCTCATTTTCTACCAGATAAGTCAGAAAATCTGGACCAAACGATGTTGATGTTCTAGCTCGCTTGCTATGTAGTGGTTCAACATCAACTTCCTCTTCTTGGCCTCATCTGCTTTCATTAGCCGGATGCAAGGTCCATTTAGCAGAACTTGACTCTCCAATGGATCTATAAGGGAACATGTGTTCAAAAAACACTGCATTCCTAGACTCCATGAGAGTATTCTTGTGAATATCTTGTATATCTGACTCATACACAAAAAATCGATAGGCACTACTATCATTTGCATAACTGATAAACACAATCAACAGTTTTAGGGCCTATCTTTTCCTTTTAGGAGGAGGTACAACCACCTTCGCTAAGCAACCCCATGTTTGTAAGAATGTATAGGTAGGCTTCCTACCCTTAAACAATTCATACAGAGTTTTACCAACATCTTTTCGAGGTATTTTATTGAGGATGTAATTAGTGGTGAGAAAAGCATCTCCCCGCATGTTCTGAGGCAATCCAGAACTGATCAACATTGCGTTTATCATATCCTTCAATGTACGATTCTCGCGCTCAACAATTCCGTTAGTTTGAGGTGAATAAAGTGTCGTGGTTTCAAAGATGATTCCGTGTTGGGCACAGAATTCTCCAAACGGTAACTGAAATTCACCACCACGATCGCTTCTGACCGCCTTAATCTTTCTGCTCAGTTGATTCTCAACCTGAGTCTTGTAATGAACAAATTTGTCCAGGGCTTCATCTTTGCTTTTCAGCAAATACACATAGCAAAATCGAGTGCTATCATCGATAAAAGTAATGAAGTACTTGTTATCGGCCCGATTTTGGACATATTTCAGATCACACGCATTAGTGTGGATTAAACTCAAAGGTTTTGTGCTTCTTTCTACTACTTTGAAAGATGCTCTCAGAATTTTAGCCTCTACACAAGTCTCACACTTGTGTTTTTTATCAAATTGAAAAGCTTGAATATGGTCCAAGTTAATTAATCTACGCATGGAATCGTAATTAACATGACCTAGTCTACCATGCCACAAAAAGGAAGACTCAAGCACATAAGCAACATGGGATTTCTTTTTATTGATAGTAGGGATAACAGTCATTACATTCATCTTAAAGAGACCATCAGTCATGTAACCTTTCTCTACATACATTCCAGCTATAGTCAGAGTGACCATATCAGCCTCGAAAAGCAGGCAAAAGCCGTGCTTGCTCAACAGCGAACCAGAAACCAAATTCTTACGAATATCTAGCACGAACAACACATTATTCAGAGTCAACTCTTTTCCCAAAATCATCTTCAGGACCACTTTCCCCTGCCCCGCAACATCTGAGGTAGCTGAATTCCCCATAAACAGCTTCTCATCGTTAGCAACCAACTCGAAGATATTGAACAACTGCTTGTCACAACAGATATGACGTGTAGCCCCAGTGTCTACCCACCATTCCTGCGGGTTTGAACCAAGCATGGTCACTTCAGATACCATAGATGAGAGATTGATATCGGACAATCCTGCCTCCACCTAAGCCAAGTGCGCCTGAGTGCGAGGGTTAGGCGGCTTCGTACACTTCGAAGCTTTATGCCCGAACTTGTTGCAATTGAAGCATGTACCCTGAAACTTCTCTCTTTGTTTCTTGGCAACACAACCTCTCGGTCCTAGATTGACACTTTTGTCCTTCTGTTTACCAGCTTGCTTGTCAGACAACTTATCAAAACACTTGTCAGAACGCCTGTTATTCTGGTTTTTCCTCACACCGGAAGATTGACCATGTTCTATCATATTTGCCTTGGCCATGTAGGAGGCCTTTGCACTCCTATCCATACCTCGGTTCTCCTCTTCAATACGGAGCTTGATGAAAAGAGCCTCCAAGGTCATCTCCTTATTCTTAAACATGAGATAGCTCTTGAACTCTTTCCATGCCGGGGGTAGCTTGTGGATGACCGCAACCACATGGAATGCTTCACTCAGATTCATCCCCTCAGTCTTGATCTCATTGAGCAGGAGCTGCAACTTTTGGACTTGGACTGCCACAAACTTGGAGTCCACCATCATGTAATCAAGGAATCGGCCCACAATAAACTTTTTGGATCCAACACCCTCGATCTTGTATTTCTTGTCTAAGGATTCCCACAACTCCATAGCCAACGGAGCCTCACCATACATAGAATACAACAAATCATCCAGAGCTTTTAGAATATAATTCTTGCACATGTAGTCATGCTCTTTCCATCTGGCCACATCAATTTGCTTCTGAGTGTCAGGATCATCCTCAGCAATAACAGGTACTTCCTCGACAAGCCATTTTGCCAAGTTCAAGGTGGTGAGATAGAACAACATCTTTTGTTGCCACCTTTTGAAGTCCATCCTAACAAACTTGCTCGGCCTCTCCACATGAGACATTGGAACAAAAGGAATCCCAGGAATAGGAGCATGAGTTAAAATAACACCATTTCCATTTCCACTGACACTACCAGTCTCTGTCTTTGCTAGTGACGGTAGTTTTTCCTTGCTCAGTTATCATGTTTTCCTGAAATTAGGAACAACCACATATAAGAGAACAAATCTCAATCTCAAAATGACAAGCTATACATGCATAGATTAACAATCTATCAAACAAGCTAAGTCTAACATCCCCCATAATACCACGTACCTCGGGGGTCCCAGGGGGGCCGAGCCCTTGATTGGGGTCCTGGGGGCAGCACCCCCGGACGAGAGTCTGAGGGCTGGCCCTCAGCGGGGATCCAATGGACCAGTCTGTGTATTCGCTATACCACGTAGGCCGTGCGCTAAGGCTGAGTGAATCACGCTTACCCACTGGTTGATCACTTGAGGCATAGCACATAAGGCCAGATCAAGCATTCCACTGGCTGATCACAAAGCCGAATACACAAATTGCATACACCAATCAGTTCATAACAGTGGGATCACGGCCAGGTGATGTCAAGGCAGAAGCTAAGTAGATCACTCGGAGGCCATTTTGATCCAAGGTCAAGCCACGCATGACTGCCTTAGACTGTAGCCTTTCTGTTTATCCCATCTCCGAACAGTGGTCATGTCGCACATGACAAGCCATGGCCGAAGCCAAACGGGTCTGTTATTATATCACGTTTGAATCACCGATCAATCTGCTTGGCAGATTGATTAAACTTCTTACACCAGTGGTACTCCACCATGTTTCTATTCAGTCATGAATCTGTTCTTATAACTCAAAGATTAGTAAAAAACAGAAACTATTTTTTGGAATTCGATGCCGATCAATGATCAAAATCTTTCTTAAACTTGTTGGGAAAAGCTCGGCAATCGCATAATATTCTAGAGAACAATTTCATTAACAACGATACAATTACACAATTGAATCAAATTATAGAATACAAAAACAGTAGACAGAGTATAAGAACGAGATACAAACATATTTCTGAATCAAGAACCGAGTCCTGTGTGATACCACAGTCTCCTTAAGATAGATTCGTCGCCTACCGTGGGTGTTGTAGGATCGTGTTCGATGTCTTCCTCTCAGAGTTGGCTCTGCTAAACCGCAAGCCGTCGGAACACCATCGTCGACCACCTTGGCGAACTGACTATCGCCTGTCTCTCTCTCTCAAAGAACAATATGCTAGAAGGTATAGTAGCACACTTGAATTTCTGATGCATTCTCCAAAACGTGAGCCTCCTTTATATAGAGTGAATGAGGTATGCAAGGTGTAATGCTGCCATATGAGAGGTGTAATGCTTCCATTAACAGGAGAATGAATTCTGCCATTTGAATGAGGGAGGTTACAAGATTGAATACTCCATCATGGTGAGGAGTTACAGGAGTTACGAAATCCACACATCAATACGTCTATTGATTGTGGTGCGTCCAGATACAACAAACCCGAGACATGCAAGGTTGCTTCAGGAGACCCTCTGGTAGCCCCGATTTCATTCATCCGAAATTCTGTAAATTTCCAACAAAGAAGACGAAATTGATCGGACAATTACTAACTACTATCCCATTGAGTTTTTAAACTCATTGGATCCTCCTGGTCTTCCACCTTTCAAAGTGGAGCTGAAAGTTGGATGTCCAATCATATTGTTGAGAAATATTGCTCCTAAGGCCAGACTTTGTAATGGCACTAGATTGATGGTTGTAAGGTGTGCTTCTCAAATTATTGAGGCTCTAATTTTATTGGGAGAAAATTTTGACAATTTGGCCTTCATACCGAGAATAACCTTGGCCCCGTCATCTTCAGAATTCCCTTTTCAAATGACGAGACGCCAATTCCCTATACGATTGGCATATGCTTCAAGGATTAATAAATTCAAGGACAATCTATGAAATTCATAGGAGTTGATTTGCGTACCCCAGTGTTTAGTCATGGTCAATTATTTGTGGCGTTATCCAGGTGCACATCTTTTGATTGTATTAGCATCCTTCTTTCCAAAGAGGAATTGGATTCCACGACAAATATTGTTTATCCCAAAGTGTTGTTATAATGCAGTAGCAAACTCACTACTTCGAATGAGGGTATGTTGTTCAAAATAAATTTCTCTATTTCAGTGGATAACTTTTCAAATGAATTTATGATTTAAGTTTACTTATACAAGATTCGTTTGATAATGCAATAGAGTTGAGGAGGATTAACATGAATACATTGCTTCGATGTCATCGTAATGAGGTAACTTCAAAGTTGGATAGAGGGCACCATCACCAACATCAGCAGTATATGGCAACCACTAAATTCAAGTAAGCTTATATTATTGGACTTTGTAGCTGATGTTGCTTTTTTAATTCTCAAAATAATCATGAGCTCATCTGCTGATCGTCGTTTGTACATGGCATTGACCTTTTATTTTAATCTACCACTATAGCTTACTCTCTGCTCTTACTAACACACCGACTGGATTGATTATTGGACTTTGGTTTTTATTTTTGTTGGTACATCTTTCCTTGCATTTCACGTACATTAGGACAACACATTTCATATATCACTTCGGGTTTGTCTCCCTTTCTTTTTCATCGTATTTCTAAAGACTATTGAATAAAATTATGTGATTTCTACCACACACAATATGTACTGTTCTCTGAAATTTTAGTTCCCCATGATTAACTAGGTGTCAATGTTTGAAGTCTCTATCAAAAACTGTGATACCGTAATTAACTTCAGATATATGTTTTAGTTGTTTTTCTTTTGTGTATCTAATATTACAAGCCACAAACTAAAGCCACAAACTATGGGGGCATTCAATATTGAATTCATAACCGGCTTAAAAGTTGTAGTGGATATATGCTAAGACGTGTGATTTTGCATTCTAAATGCTTCTTTTTCTTTTACATATGCAATCAATTTTGAGCACACATGAACCTGACTTGGTTTATTTGTTTTTGCATTTGTGCAGAAATACCACTCAAGTACGTCGAATCGCAAGGCTATTCACTTATTATGCAGAGCACTGGCTGATGTGCTTAGATTTGTACTTATGTTAGCTGATGTGCTTAAATTTATACTTATGTTGTTAAATGCAAAGCACTGGTGGGTGTGCTTAAATTTTCTCTTATGTTGTTAAATGTAGAGCATTGGCTAGTGTGTTTAGATTTTTACTGATTTAGTTGATGGTGTGCTTAAATTTTAAAATGTTGGTTCTTGCAATTTTATTCTTTTTTTTGCTTCCATGTAATTGGGTGACTGCACTGTGCGGGCACATCACATGCTTGAGTGACATGTGACACATAAATTGAAAACATTTCAATGAATACACTTGCGTTATTATTTGTCGCATAGTTGGATTCGTTGGGTGGAGGTTGATATATAGCATGCGTGTCATGTTTTTATTTGCGTGTGCTGATCGTTCGAACAGGCACGGGCATGCACTAGTATAGTATATCTTCAAACATATGGGCTGGAGGCCCAAAACTTAGGCAAGACAACCCAAAATACCATGTTCGGTCCAAACCGGAGTAGATTTTAGGAGGATAGGATATATTTCAGTGCGCTTCTGTCGGGTTCGCGGATAGGATATATTTCAGTGCGCTTCTGTCGGGTTCGCGGAAAATATTAGGCAATCGGAACCGAACCGAAAATTCAGAAATTTTCTCAAAAACTGAATTCGCCCAAGGAAATGTATGGACTGAGGGGTGTTCCACAAGCATTCTCAAGAAATAAGTACTTATTTTTAATTTTCAAATTTAAAAATAATCTATTTACGAAATGATTTTCGATTTTTTTACTGAATTGAACCCCGATAATTCTGCTCAATTTTTTCGGTTGATTCGGGGTGGTTGGTTCCAATTTTGATAATCGGAAGATGTCTGAGTCGGTTTACGCGCACCTCGACTAATCCTAAGAACCATAAATTCACCATCCACTAGTGGGACCCCACTTGAAGTTGGAGCGAATGCTCCATATGGACTGGTCCCCCAAATGAGTTGATAGCATCTGAGAAGTTTCAAACATGAGACCTTAGTTGGGAGCAAGGGATTAAATCCGCAGCCTTGACTACTAGGCCAACCCCTTAGGATTGTGAAGTATAATCATTACACATAACGCACCCACCGGATCACCTGTAAAAAGAGTGTGTGCCATTGTTCCCGTGGATTTTCAATCGGAGGATTGCACAGAAGTCTCTCCCATGTGGCTAAAAAAGCCCGGGAATAGAGCTACAAAAACTTTTTCGATATAGAAGATTTGATCACCTCTACTACGCTTACAGAAAGTATTTAAAAATAAGAGTGTTGCTATATGTACCGATTTGGGGGAGGGATT
Organism: Rhododendron vialii; assembly: GCF_030253575.1. Lineage (NCBI taxonomy): Eukaryota > Viridiplantae > Streptophyta > Magnoliopsida > Ericales > Ericaceae > Rhododendron > Rhododendron vialii. The sequence continues at coordinate 14,057,932 of NC_080567.1, read as the reverse complement.
TCGTACCGACGGCCGCCGGTGGGCCGTCTCCGGCCACCGGACGGCCGATCCGAGCCGTCCAAAAATTCTAAAAAACAAAACCGAGGGGCTCTACGTGAGAATCAACGGCATCCGAGGTGTGTAGGGTGCTTGATCCGAGCATCCCTTTTTTGTGTATATACACATATATACATATACACACGAAAAGGGGTGCTCGGATCAAGCACCCTACACACCTCGGATGCCATTGATTCTCTCGTAAGGCCCCTCGGTTTTTTTTTTTAGAATGTTTGGACGGCTCGGATCGGCCGTCCGGTGGCCGGAGACAGCCCGCCGGTGGCTGTCGGTACGAAATCCCTCCCCCAAATCGGTACCTCTATCATTTCTGTAAAAATAATGAGGGTGGAATGAAGCAAGAGATCACCGCAAGGCATGCAATTCGCTTTAATCAATAGTAAACTTGCTTCTCTTGTTGGAAAGATTAGCTAGCTAGATTCACCCAAAAAAGATTAGCTAGCTAGATTCTTTTCTTTCTCCTTGTTTTTTTCCTTGCATAGACAAATGTTTTGAGAGTTCCTTCCCTCAAAATGACTCAAGGCATATCAGATTGTAAGTTGAGATCTTCAATTTCCACACTGATGGACAAAAGTCATAATCCTATGTCCTGCTTTCAAAGAAAACAGAGAACTAAAAACAAACCCACAACCAAGCATGCAAAAAGGAAAACACAAAACAGAACACGGTAATAGACGCGCATCGGCTAGTTACCAGTAGAGCATTGCTACGTGCACATATACTTATTCGAACAAATCCTGATGTAGATATGTTCGAAATCGTTCAATCTACATGAACTCATTATTTTGTGAGGTCCATTCATGTGCATCGGACAATTCTGAAAACATTTGTATCAGAATTTCTGCACACAAACTTTCTCATGAGATTAGCCAAAGGAGATTTGAGCATTGCTACGCCTACGCATAACATCTGAACATAAAATGTGTCCGAAATCATTCAATGACTGCGAAACTCTCATGATTTTGGGAGCTCAAATATATTGAATTCGGTATGCACACATAAATCAGAGGAAGTATCCTTTCTGTATTTATTTAGCATATCATCACTGGTGTTACATAAGGATACGTGAATTCAAATTAAGTCAGTTAGCTCTATCGTCACAATTAAACGTCTCTTTAACTGATAGTAATTACTTTATTAAAGAACTCTGTTCGGATGGTAGAATGGCCACCCCATCTATTCTTGATAGAGAGGCTAAAACGCTTCAACCATGGCTGTCGAAGGGTCATATTCTCTTTGTAATCCACCGTCACCTCCCTCTTCTTTGTTCTCATCCTCCTCCTCTGCTTCCCACATGAATTGCGCGTACAATCCCATCACCATACTGTCAATCAATACAAAAAAAAAAAAATCAGATTCAATCCTCATAACCAAGTTATATGCTTATACGCGTATTGACTACTCCTTCTGTCTCATAATTTTAATTCGTTACAAGAAGTGATGTCAGTGGGGATTAAAAACTAGCGCACTCCCGTGCATAAATTAAATCATCGGTGTGACAACATTAAAATAACTATATGTGGTAATGGTGCGAAAGTACGAAAAAAAATGCATAAAAGTTGAAAAATTATGCACAGAAGGGGGCCGGTTAGAATGGGATTGGAGAGAACGGATTTATATAAATGATTTGGGGTAAAGAGAAGATGATCAAGACAGGCATGATTTTTACCTGTCGTCGGGAGAGGAACGAATCGCTTGATCGAAGTAGAGCTTGGCTCTGTCATGGTCTCTCTGAGTCTCCCATATCAACTTTCCGTACAGAGCCAATACCTCTCCGTCCCCAGGACTCGCCAGTATTGCTCTCCCGTAATACTCTTCCGCTTTCACCATGTCTCCTTCTACCTTCACAAATTAACATACATCACAAAACAAGTCTTTAATTACCCATTGCCGCAACCAAATATTAGTACTACAGACACGTATGTTTGGACATATAGCCGGACATGAAAATATTGACAATTCCATGCAACTAGTGAGTTCAACATCATGTACATGAAACTCATATGCACCTGGAGCCACCCATGGTATTATTAGATTGAGATTTAATGATACTGAGACTTCGAACTAAAATTCAAAGTACCTCGTCTAAGAACTTTGCGTAATTTCTAAGGAGAAGAGAATTCGTAGGGTCCGTTTTCAACATCTCCTGATAATACGCGCTGATCTTGCTCCAATCAGCGTTCCCTCCGGTGAACTTCCCCGCGCTCCAATCGCCGTTGCCACCTCCACCGCCGGGCAACCCCGCCTCCTTCACCGGAACTCCACTCTCCGTCCAATAATTCCTCCGACCAAAACCTCCATAGACGCACTCTTCTCCCTCCGGAATTCTCGCCGTAAAAGATATCGATCCAACGCCGCTCAGTCCCGAGAAACTCCTCTCGGGTCGGATCATATCGGATTCCGATGACGCCCTCCGTATGCCAGTCGCCTGACGAGAATCTCTCCGCCGGCGACCGACATTCAAGCGCAGGGAAATCCTCGGCGAAGCAGAGCCATTCGTGGCTCTGGGTGAACCCGGGACGAATGAATGGTTTAGGGCCGGGACCGAACCTGTTCGGATAATTGCGGTTCTCATGGATTTGAGAATCAGACGGGTTTTGATCCGAGCACTTTACTGAAACTCTGAAAATCAAGGGAGCTTCGGGAGTTATATATACACTCTCGGGAGCCCCATAAAACTGTGGGTACATCATCTGGGGTACGCCAAGTCCGCATCACATTGTGTGACATTCATTTTGGGATCTCACTCAAACAATTAGAATTGGTTAATTTATTTAAAATACTCTTTCCATCCCACTTTATATATTGCATTTTCAAACTTTCAAAATAATATTTTTATACATTAATTTCTTATTTTTATATATAAAATTAAAGTATTCATTTGTAAGAAAATCAAATAAATAACAGATAGAAATATATTTTTGGGGAGTTTGAAAATACATGAATTTTCGTAAAAGACATTTAAAATTGGACGGATGAATTATCTTTTTAAGGAGCTTTTTAAAAAATATGCTCTTTCAAATATCGATAAGTTCTTTATTCAATTTTCTGGTAGAAAGTTGAGAAAAAAATTGATCAAACCTTTACCAGTATCTAATTGTGCTGATTTTTAATAGAAATTCATAAAGCCAAAATGAGTCTCACACAATACAATGTGCAAATGGTGTACCCACAGGGAAGCACCGTTAGATTTGGGATTGGTGATTTGCGTTGGCCGTTGAGGAGACGGGCTTAGTAACCGTAGGACGCGTGTCATGGTGCACGTGAGGCGGTGGTCGAGAAGGTGACCGGGTGCAGTAGTAAAGGAGAGAGTGGTGCCTTTTAGAGCGTTGAATGGGAAGAGTTTCCACGTGTCATGGGCAAACCGTGAACGTTGAAGATCTTTTCTGAACAACGGAGATTTTATTCAGCAGCCGTGCTACGTTCAACCCTTCATTTCCACTCTTCTTTCCTACCATTTGATGTAGAGCTAACTCCCGAATTCAGAAAAATACGAAAAAATATCTATAAATTTAAAAAAAAATCTTTTGTGGAATCTTATAAAAAATTAATTTGATCGCATATCGGTATGCATGTTTTTTGAATTCGTAGGGCGAAGCTGCTCAACTACTCACTTTCGCTCCCTACGAGTTCAGAAAATATTTCTACCAATACGTGATTGAATTGAATTTTTACACGGTTCCAAAAAAAAATTTATAAGTACTTTTTTGTATGTTTATGGGGTCCGAAGTGGGTCCCATATGAAGCGGTGGAAACGAAAGGCGAAAATGGAGGGGTGATCCGAGACTTTTTGATTATTAAGTGGACATGACGCGAAAAATGGAGGGATGAGCCTAGACTTTCTGATTATTAAGTGGGCATCTCAGCATTCTCATTTGATTTTTTACCAAAAGTATATGAATTAATGAAACTACCCGAGTCTTGAAAAAAAAAAAAAAATCAAACTACCCGAGTTCAGTTAGTTAAAAATTTATTCAGATGAATTTAAATACTACCTTTAAAACTTATTAAGATTTTAAATTAATTTACAATAAGCTTCGACTCAACTTGAAAAGCATAAACTCATATATAAAAAGTTCCAATTTTCTCGAAATCGACCGGTGATTAACTCGACTTGAAGCTCATTTAAGGTTTATCTGCTTCATAAACAAGACATTCATTTGAACATTTTTTTGCATTAACACACGGCTTGGGATCCATTTTACCTATCTTAGTTGCCAAAACTTGACACGTGTTCTTCACACCAAAAATCAGATCGCAAAGCCACACCCAATCACATCTCTACTGTGATATCCCTAGCCGACAAAACACCTGCTTCTCTCCGCCAAATTGCCGCCTCCCTCGTCGTAACCCACTCAAACCTCTAGCATCACGTCGGAAATTTCCTCTCACGAAATTAGAAGAAAAGAACCATGGGAGGCGGAGGAGCCATGTGAGCAGCGGCAAAGGTCGCCGGAATCCGAGTTCCAAGCCTCTCGTCTCATCTTCGTCTCATCATTTATTCGCCAAGGCTCGTCTTCTATTCGCCAAGGCGCGTGGCCAGCATAGGCGATCGTCACGTCTTCGTCTTCTAAGGAGGTGAAGTAGGGCGGCGTCTTGACGGGGTCACTTGAGACGAACAACGCGATTGCGGCGGCGGTGCAGAGGCCGTTTTGGGAGCTCGACGACTGGGAGTTAGCAAGGGGAATTTGGTGCGGCTTTGTGATTTGATTTTTGGTGTGAATGACACGTGTCAAGTTTTGGCAACTGGGACAGGGAACTAGGACAGGCAAAATGGAACAGAGGATTCCAAGCCTTAACACACACCCTTGTCCCCCAAAGCATGGAGCGGGCCAAAAAAAAAGCATGGAGCGGGCCAATCAGACGTACGACATCGTGTTGTGTTGTTTTTTATTTACTGTGAGATGCTATTGTGGCAATTATGGATGGTTTTTATACATATATTTTTTTATGAAAAAAGCTATGAGTGTATATGAGCATGTATATATCGGTTTTGTGAGCTTACTTTGGATCCACAGAGATGATTCGAATTGTCTATTATTTTAAAAATATTTTTTTATGAATTTCTGTAAAAAAATCAGCTTAACTCGATATCAGTAAGGACTTTTTCAAAATTTGTAGGGGCAAAACTACTTAACTTTTTTTTCTGAATTTTAGGGACGAAAAAGTCCTTACCGATATCGAATTGAGTTGATTTTTTACAGAGCTCTATAAAAAAATATTCTAAAAATAATGAGTAATTTGAATTATTTCCGTGGAACCTAAGTGAACCCAATATGTCATATGTACCCATAGCAAAGCAGTGCTCTAAACACGCACACCCTTGGATGTTGACTCGTTAAGAATGTTCCATTACATGTGGGCAGAAACCTCGTTCTGGAAACCAAACCGGGGGTTACAAAAGGCAGGGAAAACGCACATGGTTTTGGGTCGTGTGAGATCCGAATCTGCTCCATAAGAGGATCCAGAATGTAATAATTACAATTGGATAACTAAAAGTTGCTTCATCATCTTTTGATTATCTATTTAAAAATTATTAAAGTTAGCAATGTTAAATCTTACATTGTTTACTTTTTGTCTATAATCAAAATGGGTTGACAAAATTTTAAATCTAACGGTCAGTTTTTTTCTTCTCAATCTAATGGCCTACAGTAAATGACATTCTAATAAAATAACTGAAAGTGAAGAGTATTTGTTAAGATTCATAGTGATAAATATTATTAAATCCACAATCACTTGCCAACGTGGAGAGCGATTTTTACCTATCAATTTTTACCTATCAATAAAGCATTTGCTTTGTGGAGAATGAGTTTTACTCTCCCATGATGAGTGTATTCCAATAAATTTGGTTATTGGCAAAAAATTGTTAGTTTTGATTATCCAAAAATCAAAATTTAATGTGTTGGTAAATTTGGTTATTACAATGTGAGTATTTTTTTAAGCACACAATTCTAACTTTAGCAAATTTTTAATTTTAATTATTACATTGTAGATGCTCTAAGTTTTCGGCATTCTCGATGTTGGGGGGATGTGAACAAAAGTATTGGAGTACAAGACTTTGTCAAGTATCTCCAATTCATTTCACATTCCCTCTCTTTTGGGTCATGCCCAATGGCGGATGTAATAGAAGAATGCTACATACACAACCATTTAAGCACAACACCAAACACAATCCCTCACATATATGTGGGGCTTGTTCGTTTTGGATTTTGAATGAGGTTTGAGTGGAGAGAGATAGATAGAGTTAATATATGGGGGACCGTGTGCAGGGACTTTAAAGTCCTCAAACGAAGAAGCCCGTGGAGCCCGCATGTGAAGGATTGTATTTGGTGTTGTGTTTGGATGGTTGTGTACCTAGACGTTTTAGATGTAATATGGGCAAGTGGGGTCAATTGACCCACTCAATTTTGTATAGTTCCTATTATTTTGAAGATTTCTAGCTTAGCTTATGAATTTGACCCCCGTAAAATGTGGAATTGCCCAAGCGGTTGGGCTCGTGCTCTTCACTTTGAATTTAGAGATTTGCTTCCTCCTGAGATCTCATGTTTGATTTTTCTCGTTAGCAACTCTTGGGGCAGTCTCACCCCACACGTAAGGGTGTGAAACAAATGTGGAAGAGACAATAAGAATTAGTTTGAGGTATGTGCAAACTAACCCACCTTGCATTACCAACACAAATAAATTGCCCGGAGTATTTTATCACAATACAAAACTAAGGTCATCCACAGTAGTATAATCAAAAAAGGATAACTAAAAGTTGACACATCAGCTTTTGATTATTCACTAAAGTGGTTGTTAAGCTTAACAATGTTGAGCTTCACAATGGTCACTTCTAGTCCATAACCAAAATAAGGGTCCACTACAATTTTACACTCTCTCCCCCTCTGTGTCCTGCCATTCACTTTCCTCAATTTATGTTTTTTTTGGCAAAAATATATCGATTCTATCTTTTAATTTTGGGAAAAAATCGGTGACTTTCTTCCCTCCTATTATGAATTTTTTTTGGGGAAAAAAATTGAAACGAAAAAAAAGAGTGAAATACCTTAATCCGGCGATGATAGGTTGAATTGTAGATGATCGAGAGATATGAGCTTTACTTTTTGAGGAAAAGAAAGAGAAATAGTTTGTGGGTTAAGTGACGAAAATAAAGAGTAGGCGAAGAAGAGAAGAAAAAAAATACCAATTGAAACACGCGTGTATACAAAATTTGAAACTAATTAACTTAAGTTGTGTGGAGTCCACAAATTTTGATTATTGAAAAAGGTTGTTAGTTTTGGTTATCCAAAGCCCAAAATTTGATTATTTTTAAGGATGTTGCTAAGTTTGATTATACAATTGCGAGCCATCTTTTATACCAACATTGTTAACTTTAAAAACAATTGACTTTTAATTATACCACTGTGGATGGCCTAAGGCCCATCCTAGGGTAACCTCCCTTGTCCTTTGGTTGGCAGCGCCCAATCACATAGCCACTAGGGACTTTCTTTTCTGTCTTCAAATTGCCCCTTCGAACATTTGCCCTTTGGGCTGTCCCAATGTTGAGACGATCTCTACGCCCTCTGCGATTCGCTGTAGGCTTATGTGGACTTATTTGGACATTTCAGCTCCTTTCTAAAAAAATAGCAACAAAAGTAGGGCACAACTTCCGATTTTGACCTTGACTTCTTAAAAAGTTGAATTTTCCAAACAAGCATACCAAATCGGTTGGAAGGTGTAATTATAGTCAGTGAGATGTCAATATTGTTGGAATGCTCGCTCTCTATTATGTGATGTTGTCATTTCTTGGGTTCGTTTATCTTTGCAACCCATACCCAAAAATTAATATATTCTTTTTTTTTTTGTTGTTGTTTGAAAACAAATTATTTAGCTAGTGTTTGGGTCTTTTTATTTTTTATTTTTTTATCTTGATTTGGATAGGTTAGTTTGCATAAATTTAGCAAATGTTCAAGTATTGGCCAATTTCGGCCACCCTTAAAGAGCGGACACCTCTTAGCCAAATAATGCATTATGAATTTTAAGTGGAGATAATTATTCCAGATAATGAGGATTACAATAAAAATATATTTGTAGACACCTCAATCCGAACCTCGGAGGTTCTTTGAACACCCCGATGATGAAATAAAGGAAACGGTACATTTGCAAGCTTAAATAAAGGACTCCCTCAAAACCCAAAAAAAAGCTCAAAAGCCCCAAGAGCCCAAGAAAGCCCAAAAGTCCTGGATTGTACCTGGAATACCGTGCGGGACACACCTGCAACGCGCGGCGTACTAAAACTTGTTACACCACGCGACACTCATAGGTAAACCGCACGGCATTTTAGGTAAAGTTCTGACTGGCTAAGAAAGCTGTCGGCCACGCCCATTTGAGCCACAGCTGCAAAATGGCTGAGCCAAAAATGCACTTCTGGCCCGCTTAGAAAATACCTCCACCATTTGAAATTCAAAATCCTTGACTTTTTGCCTATAAATACACCCCTCCACTCAAGAGAAAGGGGCTTTTCTTTGGCCTTTGGCACTTTGCTCCATAAGCCTCTCTCTCTTTCTCCTTTTTTTTTTTTACACCCATTCTCCACTTCTAAGTCTTGAGAGTGTCATTCCCAAAAGACATTTTCAAGGCACTTTGCTCCACTTTTCTCCTCACCATCAAAGTTAATCCCTCATTAATTTTGAGATCCCACCTACTAAAACATCCAACAACCACTCACACCCACACTCGTCTTTCCTCACCCGATCTAGTTCATCCACATCCCCTCATCATCCACTTTCATCCTTCATCATCCATCCTTGTTCAAGCTCGAGATCAAAGGTAAAAATCAAGTTTCCTTGGGTTAGGTCCTGTCCTAGCGCTGAGGGGACTCTTCTTTCGTCAGGCTTAACCCCCTTTTGGTTAAGTTTTGACTAAAAAATCAATTTCAGATAATAAAACAGCTTATGCACTGAATACACCACACCGCGCGGTGCTTTGTTGCGTCGCGCGGCATAGTGTGTTTAGGCGCACGGCGTCTCATTTGTTACTGTTTTATTGTCCTAACTACCTGGATCATGGTTGTTATTTGTCAGGCGTATTTTTGGTTATTGAGGTATTGACGTCAGATGCTTTCAGAACAAGATCATATCTACAAGCCATGTTTTATTTCTTAAATAACCTTTCTTAGATCATTTGGAGTGATCAGACGTATCAAAAATTGTTTCATGACCATGGCTTGAGAGAGTGGTACTGTTCCAAAGTGATTCAATGGTTCTACGTCTTTTGAAGTTTCTTAAAAATGTCGCACGTGATTTTCAATATGCCGGGCGATGTTCTGAAAGCTGATGATGGTCTGATAATAGGAGAGGTCCTCCGCACGGCATAATGTAAAGCCGTGCGCGGCATTACGTTATGTCGTGTAAGAGCTGGCTGTGGTCCAGGCAGTTTGTCGGTGTAGCCTTTTTTTTGTTTGTTTATTGCATCATCCTTATCATTTCTGTACAGGAAGCACGACAAGCACGTTAATGTGATATATTTCCCATGTCCCTTCCCCTCTTATTTATTTATTAAAGAGTTTCATTTTCCAAAAGATGTACGAAATTTCCCTCCCCCCCTGAAAATGTCTAGTAGAGACCGCTTTTGCTGGGCGAGTGGGGTGTTTTTCAACAAAACCTTCCCCATTCGTAACGTGGCTCCCGAACCCAAAGTCTCAACGTTTTTCGCTACACCAAAAGCCTTTTTCAAACAAGTTCCCGATTTCTCGGATCATGCATCTCAAAAATCCGGGTGGCGACTCTTCGGGCGCGTGCCGGTCGGGGAGCCCACAGTGGCGACTTCGCTGGGAACGATTATTAATCAAAACTTGAGAATTAATACATAAATGAACAATCTTCCAAAAGTCTATCAAAACAGTACACTCCACATTGCTAAAGAATGGAATGGTAACGTAACAGGATTTCACATCCGACCAATCCGAACTGGGACTTTTACTATTGTTCGCTTGTGTAGTTTTCTCCAAAGTATTGATTAATTGAGTGAGCCAGGCTTGAAAAACGTTTTCAAAGGGGAACTTTCGGTATCTTTTGGAAAATGAATTTTTTTTATCTTGTACACTCTGCATTGCACAAGCCTCGCCAATGTGTTTCGACAATCTTGCCCGGTTTACCGGTGACAAGCTCTCCCGGGACATCTTGCAACCCTCGACGATGATGAGCCATCGTACTGTTCGACCACTGTCTTGCAATACACTTGACATGGGGAGTACATCTTGGCTCTAGTCTGGAGAACCCTGTTGAGACCCAAACCGGCCTTTGCACTTGTACATAACCATAGAACCATCCCAACTAAGACAAGAACCCGTGGTTAGGACTTATGTTATATATCCTGTTTATGTGCTTTTCATTTCTGTACATACATATCATTCATGCATCATTGCATTCTACAGGCTAAAGGGTAGGGCTCCCTTAGGATTCGGTCAGTCTAGGAGACTTTAAATCCATGGAGTTTGAGATACCTCTGGTGTTTGCTGTGCTCGAATGGCTCCCTTGGTCCAGGACTAACCTTAAGTGTGTACGTATTTGGATTCCGGCAATCATATTGCTTTGCCTCGGATGGTCAAGGTAAGGAGATTGGCTCTGATTCTGAAACATTCAAAATTTAACCTACCTGACAGCACCTACCTAGATTGACGGAAATCTTCTATGCAAACACCTTAAGTGAGATCCGGATCACGGTAGGTCTTAGGCCTAGTTTCTAGAGGGCATGAGGAAGGGTAGGCTAAGTATCCGTGATGAGTCATGAGTTTTCCCTCTTGCTTTGTTGCCAGTTTTGAAACATTGGTCGCCTACGAAAAGAAACTGTACCCAATTGGTTTCGCCCCTTCCAAAGACTGGTTCGTAAAGACACCCTGGAAGGCACTCAGTTGTTTGAGGTTCAGGTAGTACAGGAAGAGCAACCGTCAATAGAAACACCACAAGAACCGTTAGCAGAGGTACCACTTGAAAACTCCTTACCAATGGCTTACCAAGGAGATGGGGTAGATGAGCTTAGGCAAAACATGGCCGCCTTAGATACTCAGTTTAAACAGTCCATTGCCAATGTCGATGCACAGCTCAAGGCTTCCGTCATGTTCATGAAGAATGACATAATCGTGGTGATGGAGGCCATGCAAGAAATTAGTGATAAGCTTCAAACCAAACCTCCTTCACAACCCGAGCAGCCCAAAGAAGAAACGCTAGCTATGGATCCTAAGCTGGCCACTCTCATTGCCAAGATCAACAAGCTAGAGGAGTCCGTTCAAGAAACCAGGCGACTTGGGAAAGAAGAGGTCGACATGAACAAACTATGCTTATTCTCGAACGCCAAATTGCCAGAAAAGTTCAAAGGTGTGGACTGTGCAAAATTCGACGGCACCGGTGATCCAAAGGCGCACCTTCAGGGGTATGTTGGATCCCTTACCATGCGAGGGATTGAAAAGGAATCCATGGCTCAGCAATTCCATGAGTCTTTGTCTCTGGTCCAGCCTTGCAATGGTTCCTCACTCTCGAGCCATCTAAGAAAAGGACTTGAGAAGATATTAGGACAGCCTTCGTAGCTTAATATGATTTCAATGTTGATCTAAAAATGACCACGATAGAGCTGGAGAGTACTAAGATGGGCGAGAAAGACAGTTTTTCCGATTTCGTGAAACGCTGGAGAGCCAAGGCCGCCCAAATGCAAAACAAGCCAGATCTTAAGGAGCATATACGAATCATAACAAAGAACCTGCCAAGTTCCTTTGCCCCATACATGGTTCTTTCCCAGGCCGCGCCAAATTTTGAGACTTTCTATGACTTTGGATTGGCTGTGGAAGAAGCCTTACGGGATGGTACTTTGGAAAAGAAGGAAACGGGATAGAAGTCCAAAAGAGCGTACTCTGGTAACAGCAATGTCCTCTTCGAAAATACCAATCAGGCCGGAACTTCTTGAGCCAAGCCCGTAGAAGTTAACCAAATCTCCGAAAAACCAAAATCCCAGAATTGAGCCTTTACCCAATTCAGCACCCCCAGGTCTACTTTACTCAAGAAACTCGTAGAAGCCGGGGAACTGAAACCTCTCCCACTGCCACAAACTATTCCACCAAACCTAAACCAAAGTGTTTATTGTGATTTTATCAAATGCCTGGCCATACCACCGACAACTGCATTTGCCTTCATTATGAGATCCAAAACCTCATCGACAATAAGGTGATTGAAAGCTTTCCTCAAGATAAACCAAATACCGTCTCAAACCCATTACCACAACATAATACCCCTTTTCGTGTTAACCAACTCACCTTAGCCCCAGATAAAGCCATCCAAGATTTTGACCCAATCCTTTTCATTACCCCTGATACCGAACCTAAGCCGGCTATGAAAATTTCTGAAGAAATTGCTCTTTGCTTCCTGGGGGAATGGGAAAACACATGGGGAGTTCTCATTTCTGATTGGGAGGAATTTGAAGCAGCCAACTTCCAAAGGGATGCTGAATTACCATTTGGGCCTGCATGGGAAGTTGATTGGCAGAATGTTTATGCTGACCCCCATGATGGGTTTTCTCTATGCATGATGTTTGAAGGGCAAAATGACAACTACCGGATCCCTCAAGAAGTTCCAGAGTGGGAATGAGATCCAACCCCGAGTGAGTATCAACTTTTAAACAAGGATGACCCGCTGGATATGTTTTCTCTACCCGCAATGTTCGCTAAAGAATACCAACTAGAGATGCCAACCTATGGTTGGCTGGAGCTTGTCCCCATTTACCCAAACTTTTACAATGAACCTCCAGAACTTGAGGAAGAGGTGGCTAGTAGTGAGTTTAACCCCATGGATTACATTATGGAAGAAACGGAATCAGAACCCTCAGTCACCTTCCCGAAAGACGTAGATGTTGCCATGATGAACTTGTAGGAAGACGAACCAGGAGCCAAACCATGGGCCTGCTCTGAAGTTATCAACATAAAAGTGGGAAATGAAGAATGGACTATGAACAGGGCAATAATGGAAGTTGAACAATGGAAGCCAGAAGATCTTAGGGAAGATTTGGTTATCGCCGATTTATCATCCAAACTTCAGGATACCTCCATCGTAACTAAGCGCAAGCCCCGATCGACTTATGGAGTGAAGAATCAAAGTACCGCCAGATCGATCACTTGACTAGGAGTGGCCGTGTCTATCAACCTCCTAACCTCCAAATTGGAGAATCCTCTAACCCCGCAGCTCCACCAGCCAAAGAGTCCGCAAACCCTTTTACTACCCCGACCAAACACACTTTCCAACCTTTCGCCCCACCAGCCAAAGAACCTTCCCGTCCTGAGAAAAACCCTGAAGGGATGGTCAAGCAACAACTCGAATAGACTCAAGCTAAAATGTCTGTTTGGGATGTGCTCGTTCATTCCACTCGACATCGAGAAGGACTCATCCAAGCCCTCCCCCACCTGAAAGTTCCCTCCGGTATAACCCCAGATGAGCTTGTGGCATTCATTAAAACCATGCCCATCAAGCATGCCATAACCTTTACCGACTGAGACCTGCCTGGCGAAGGGACATATCACAATAAGCCACTCCATGTTGCTCTAAAATGCCATGGCAAATGGGTCCTAATGATTTTAATTGACAATGGGTCAGCCATCAACGTTTGCCCACTCCGCATTGCTTACTGCTTGGGGTACAAAAATAAGGACTTCTCTCCATCAGAAGTCAAGGTCCGAGCATATGACAACACTCATCGCAATGTGGTTGGAACCCTCATGCTCCCTATGACTTTTGGATCCTATCAAACTGAGGTGGAATTTCATGTGGTAAGTATCCCTGCTTCTTTCAACTTGTTGCTAGGAAGGCCTTGGCTGCATCGACCAGACATTATGGTTGTACCCTCCACTCTTCACCAGAAAATCCATTTAGGACTTGAGATCGGAATGCTCACCATTCACGGAGACTCTTCGATCTGCGCACCTACTGAAGACAATGCCCCACTTTTGGAAATCCAGCACGGGGAAGAAGAGATTGCCTTGGGAGGTTTCTCGTTGGATACTTCCAATACTGTCTTTTCGGTCAGGATCGATGATGATTTCGTCATTAGCAATGTCGCCATAAAGATAATGAAAAAGATGCCCTACATGCCAGGTCTAGGATTGGGAAAGAACCTGCAAGGGCTTGCGAAGTTTAAGGCCAGCGGAATCCTCATGCGCACTACTGGTCTTGGTTATTCGCCCTTAAATGACAGTAAGACAAACAAGGGAGACAGACTGGAAGACTATTTCATTAAAGAAAAAGAAAAGCAGGTCTACCAAGGTCAACCAGAACCATTTTGGGATAAGGAAACTAATACTTTGCTGCCAGGGTTTCAGATATTCGCCAACGATGTTTGGCCAGAAAGCGAGGAAGAATTTAAGGCTGAAAAGGTACCAGGGAAGCTAACTGATTGGATTGAGGTCTTCAACATGGGGAGTCTAGCGGTCCTGTTCAAGGAGGATGAGCCAATGGGTACAGTCGTAGAAGCTGAAGTGTTGATGCTGGGATAGGAGGTCCCCAAAGACCCAGCTTCGCTCATCATGGATGCCGCAGGAGATTACAAGAATTGGACTTCATACCAAGTGTAACATGCCAAGGGTTTGACGCTGAGTCCAAATCTGAGTCCGAGTCATCCGAGTCTATTGAGTCAGAGTTGGTGCCTCTTGGCCCCACTCCTCATGGTCTGTACTTTGAATTTGAGTCTACCTATGTGTATGGTGCCCCAGAGGCTTTCGCTAGCGATGAAATAAATGAATCTGATTCTGCTTACTTCCCTGACTTTAGAATAAATTGTGTCGACCTTGATGATGAAGAGATCAATTTCGATGGCGATGGGGATGTCCCCAAAGAAATCTGATCCCTAATCAAAAGGGAAAAGGAAAGACATGGTCAGCCTGTAAAAGAAGAAATTGTTTTAATAAATTTGAGGGACAAGGGGGATTCCCGAATGGTTCAGATTGGTTCCGCGTTGTCTGTTGAAGAGCGTCAAGCTCTCACAAGTTTGTTGAAAGAATTCGAAGATGTTTTCGCATAGTCACATACAGACATGCCTGGAATCGATCCTGAAATTGTGGAGCATCGGATTCCCCTTTACCCCGATGCAAAACCCGTAAAGTAGAAACTGAGATGTATGAGACCTGATTGGGTGCTTAAGATAAAGGAAGAAGTCACTAAACATATTGACGCAGGGTTTCTAATGGTAACTGAATACCCTCAATGGGTCACAAACATTGTACCCGTCCCTAAAAAGGATGGTAGGATTAGGGTCTGTGTTGATTTCAGGGACCTCAACAAAGTAAGCCCGAAAGATGACTTCCCATTACCACACATTGAAGTACTGGTCGACAACACTGCTGGGCATGCCTTGCTTTCCTTCATGGATGGCTTTTCAGGGTACAACCAGATCTTAATGGCCCTAGAAAATCGGGAGAAAACCATGTTTGTCACTGAATGGAGAACCTACTGCTATTGGGTGATGCCTTTTGGACTAAAGAACGCTGGATCCACCTATCAGCGAGCCGCCACAACCTTGTTGAACGACATGATCCACAAGGAAGTGGAGGTCTACATTGATGACATGATCGTTAAGGCCAAGGAACGAGAGGAGCACCTACCTACGCTCAGAAAGTTCTTTGAAAGAATTAGAAAGTACAGGATGCGCCTTAACCCAGCTAAATGCACATTTGGAGTCACAGTCGGAAAAATGCTCGGATTCATGATTACCACCCGGGGTATCGAGGTTGACCCGTCAAAAATCAAGGTGATTTTGGAGATGGAGCCGCCACGCTTCGAAAAGGATGTGAGGAGTTTTCTCGGCAATGTACAGTTTATCAGTCGGTTCATTTCCAAACTAAGTTCGACTTGTGAACCAATCTTTCGTCTGCTCAAGAAGGGTGTGCCATTCAAATGGGACGATAAGTGCCAGAAAGTTTTCGAAGCAATATGAGCTCATTTATGAAGTCCGCCAGTGTTGACACCCCCGTGTCAGAAAAACCTTTGATCTTATACCTGTCAGTCACTCCATCCTCTATGGGGTGTATGCTGTCGTAGGAAGGAGACAATGGGGTTGAAAGGGCTGTCTACTATTTGAGTAAAAAGATGGTGGGATGTTAAGAGCGTTATACTCCATTGGAGAAAACATGCTGGGCACTTGTCTGGGCTTCTAAAAAGTTAAGAATTACATGCTAGCTTACCCAGTGAGGCTGATTTCTCGAATGGATCCTCTCAAGTACTTGTTTAAGAAACCAGCTCTCACCGGGAGGATGGAATGATGGTTATTAATGCTAGCAGAATTCGAATTAAGGTATGTCACTAGGAAATTCGTAAAACGAAGAGCTGTTGCTGAATTCCTGGCCGACTGCCCAGTCGAAGGAGGCAAAAATGCCGAGTTTCAGTTTCCCGATGAAGACATAATGACTCTAGCTGAGGATGTTTGGAAGTTATACTTCGATGGCGCTGCGAATAAGAAAGGGTTTGGAATTGGCGTGTTGTTAATAGCACCTGACGGGTCTCACGTCCCGCCCGCCTTCAAGCTAAATTTTGAAGTCACCAACAATCAAGCGGAATATGAGGCTTGCATTGTAGGTATGGAAGCAGCAATCGAAATTGGTATAGAGAAATTGGAAGTGGTGGGAGATTCCAACCTGGTAGTGTCACAAGCCAATGGCGATTGGAAAGTCAAAGAAGAAAAGCTAAAGCCATATCATTAAAACCTTGAGGATCTCATCCCCCATTTCAACAAGGTAACTTTTACTCATGTGCCGAGACTCAAGAATCAGTTTGCAGATGCCTTGGCAACTTTGGTATCCATGGTCGAAATCCCTCTCGGTGTGAAGCTGAGGCCAATTGTGATCGAACAAAGGGAGACACCGGTATACCAGCATGTCATGGCTGTGAATGAGCCCGATGATGGTCACCCTTGGTATTACGACATTTGGAGATTCGTGAAAGAGGAGAATACCTCGTTGAAGCAAGCAAGAAAGACAAAATCGCCCTCCAGAGGATGGCAGCTTAATACATCATGTACGAAGGAAATCTATATAGAAGGTCGCACTGTGGCATGCACAAGTTATGCATCCACGGCGCGGAGGCGAGAAGGGTGATGGAAGAAATTCACGAAGGTGTGTGTGGCCCTCACATGAATGGCATGATGCTTGCCAAGAAGATCCTCAGGCAGGGATATTTCTGGTCTACCATGGAGACAGAATGTGTGGAATATGTGCGACGATGTCACAAATTCCAGATTCATGCCAACCTCACGCATATCCCACCATCTGAACTACATCAAATGACCTCGCCATGGCCTTTCTCGGTATGGGGAATTGATGTCATCGGGAGAATTGTGCCAGCTGCGTCTAATGGTCATAAATTCATCTTGGTGGCTGTCGATTACTTCACAAAATGGGTAAAAGCTGCTTCTTACGCCACGCTGACCGCAGTTCAAGTTGCGCACTTTATCAAGCAAAACGTCATGGAGTCCCTCAGACGTTTGTATCTGACAATGGGGTTCATTTTAAGGGAAGAGCCAAGGAAGTTTTGGATGAGTTCCAAATTCAAGTACACAAGTCAACCACCTATCGGCCGCAGACCAACGGAGCCGTAGAAGCGACTAATAAAACAATCAAGGCCATCCTGGAAAAGACCATTCAATCGGCAAGAGATTGGCATGAGCAATTGCCACTAGCTTTATGGGGATATTGCACGTCCGTACGTACACCAACAGAGGTAACCCCTTACTCTTTGGTCTATGGTATGGAAGCTGTACTCCCCCATTGAGTTGGAAGTGCCGTCTCTTCGAACTATGGTTGAGTGTGAGGTCCAAGAGGCAGAATGGTTAAGCAATCGATTTGAAGAGCTCATGTTGTTCGATGAACGCTGGTTGAGGGCTCTCTATCATATTCAAGGGTATCAGAGGAGAATTGCACGCGCATTCAATAAAAAGGTGAAGCCTAGGGACTTGTCAGAATTTGATATGGTTTTAAAGGAAATCCCGGCACCAGTTTACAATCCGCGTGGAAAGTTCCGACCGAAGTGGTCTGCGCCATACATTATCAAGACCATCCTATCCGGAGGAGCTGCGCAGCTTATTGACTTGGATGGAAACGAATTTTCAACTTTGGTCAACCTGGATCAACTCAAGCGCTATTATCCTGAGAGAAGCTCGCTGGGCTGAAAACCGCAAGGGCGGGCAGACCCAGGCAAAAGTTAGAGCAAAAGCCTATTAGGATGAAAACCCGCAAAGGCATCCTAGGCAAAAATTAAGGCATGCAATAAATGAGCTCGCTAGACCGAAAATCCGAAAGGGCGGTACTAGGCAAAATTTAGAGCACAAAAGGAGAGTGTCAAAACCAGAGCGAACCCTAACCTAAACTACGTTATGACCTGATTCCTTTGCCATAAGGATACATAGGTAGCCTTACTCTGAGGTCCGATCACAATCAATCAAAATAAAAATCCAGGTTGCAAGAGTTCAAAGCACTGAATCAAAAAGAGGGAAACCCTCCACGACTCATTTTATTATAATAATTGCTTCTAATACATAAGGCTGAGCATGATTTCCAAGAACAAAAAGCACAACATGATGAAGATAGGGTCCACAATTTATTCCATGGTCAGGGTAGTAGGATTGGGTCAGTTTCCTTGAGCTCCAGCCCTCGCAGCAACATCTCTCCTAAGCCACTTCTGGTAGCTCCCGTGAACCATCACAAACGGATAAGGGTGTGCATCGGTCACTTCATGAGTTCTCTAGAACTGCTGATAGTTGCAAAGAACGGAATGGCGAAACAAGGGCAGAACAACATCGACCATAACCTCTGCAGGGGCTTCCTGTTTAAGGCCGAGCTGGCGTTGAATCTGGTATGGGATATAGAAAGTAAAGGCCTCCAAACCAGCAAGGACGACCCACTAGGGGCTCATGAAGTGCATAGTCATAGGAGGGAGATCTAACCACGAACGTGTAGACACCCCAATCTGATTTCCCGATCGTTTTACTTCATTTTTCGGTTTCTTGTTTCCCCGATGATGAATCAGGTCGAAAACAGTCTTGAGAACATGGAATGGCTTGAGTTTGGCGTGTGTGGAACCCATCCTTAACCCTGAAAACCCTTGAATCCAAGCCTGGACCATGGGTTTAACAGTCGCGCGATGCACTAGGACCCTCGCGCGATGCTTCACTTGCCAGGTGGTGGTCAAAGTCAAAGTTTTGACCGTTGACCCTCGTGGGGCTTGTTTGACACTCGCGCGACGCTTCCACTCCATCGCGCGATGGTCAACACCAGTCATTTTCACCCGGATTGCGTGGTGATCAGGGGGCTACAGGCCTATGTGACCCCGTTTCGTCGACTGAACAGCGTTCTGGGGGGCTCCCCTTGCACCACCTCTACCCCATTCTCCCATCACCTTTGCCACCCCACTTTTCCACCAAGCAATTGTGACCAGCCTTGTTGGCTGGTTGCATGGCCTTGTCTAGCCACCAACCAACTCCTCCTTCTATAAGAACCCCCCCATGCTTCATTTCAAGGGGTTACCAATATTTCCTTAAGAAAGAAGAAGGAAAGCTTAAACACAAGCACCCCATATTACACTCACTCCCACATAGTCACTATCCAAGCCTCACCACCTCATTCAAGCCATCTCCAAGACACACAATCAAAGGTATAATACCTTTCTGCTCACTGTTCGAACCCCTGAGGGGGGCTGGCAGGGTCAAGGCTGGTAATCAATACCAGTTCTGGCCCTAAAGCTAGCAAGGTTTCAAGAGCCGTTGCCAAGCACTCCCTCGGGCGATGGTCCCATTCACTCGCGCGACGGTTCTGTCTGCACGAGATTGGACCATGTGGGGAAGGGATGCTGGTCTTTAAGCTTCTTGTCGTGTTTATAGTTGCTTTCAAGTCTTTTAAAAGTATTAGCTCACTGCTTCGCATGTTAAAAATCATAGTTTAGCTTAGTTTACAACTTCATTTGGTTCGGAATGCTCTTGGGATACTCTTGAACATGTCTCAGAGCCCTAAGCATGCAAAGCAATTCCTGGAAGTCCAGTCTGAACAATCGCGCGCGTGTATCACTCCTTCGCGCGAGGGTTCTCTATTTTCCAGGGACTGCCCTTGCATGAGCAGCTTGGCCTTGGCCTCTGTTTAGACACCCCCACTGTTTAGGGGCCATGTTTCCATAATATTTCCATCTATCTGTTGTAATATTGTTTACTTTCAAGTACTTAATAAACTACTTGGTTTGCACCTGGGTGAGCACTGGTCCTTCCAGAGCCCAGAAGGGAGTAAAATTCAAACCATTGGTGAGGCATCAACACTCGCGCGAGTGTATGGTATTGTCGCGCGACGGTTTGCTTGAATGCAGATGGATTCACGCATGCAAGCTGGCCGTTTGTTCGTGCCAAAGTCATACACAGCACTGTCTTGATGTATGATCGACGTTTTGGACTTTATTCCATTTATTATTTGTTATCTCGCCCATCCATGGCATATCTATCACATCCTGCAAACTGTTACAGTTTTAAATCCTCGATTAACTGTTCCCCCGCCCTAATTGGCTAAAAATTGATTAATGAAACAGAATCGCAAAACAAACGTTTTTCGCAAATGCCTAAGTAGAGACCGATCTCCGGATTGGGCGAGAGGGGTGCCATAAAACCTTTCCCCTCTCGTAACCTGGCTCCCGAACCCAGATATGGTTATGACGGACTGGTTCCTTAACTTTTTCAAATCGATCAGTGCGGCAAGCGCTTCGAAATACGGTTCCTTGGGTGTCGGACCTTCAAACCCGAGTGGCGACTTTGTGTTTTTGCAAGCGCTTGCCTCCCCGTTCGCGCTCCCTCGATCTGGGCCCTTGCGTTTCGGAATCCGGAAATTCCGAAGGGCACGCTACCCACAGTGGCGACTCTGCTGGGGAACGAACCAATATTGGTCTATACTTAGATTTTAATACATTTGAGAACAATCCCGCAAAAGTTTGTCAAAACGGTGAGCTTCGCGCTGCCGAAGGTTGGAATGGTGATCTAACAGGACCTCGTGTCCGGCCAATCCGATCTGGGACTTTTCCGATTGTTCTCTCGTGTAGTTTCTTCTAAGCATTGACTAAATAAAGTGAGCCAAATTTGAAAAGGCATTCGCAAAATTGCAAATTCTGTTTCATTAAAATCAAACTTTTTAGCATTCTCATTTGCATCGATGTGGGATAAGCCTCGTTGGATCGTTTTGGCAATCCGGCACGGTTTACCGGAGCCCGGGGACCCCGAATGACCAACAACCTCCGACGATGATGGGTCATTCTACCGTTCGACTGTTGCTCTGCGATTACGCGGGCAATGGGAGGTATATCTTTGGCCCTAGTCCGAGGAACCCGTTACAAGCCAAAACCAGCCTTTGCATATACAAAGCACTAGAACTCTCCAAAATAGGACAGGTACCTGCAGGGTAAGATCTACTTGCATCTAACCCCCATATACTGCCTACGTGTTACTGCTTTCCCTATCGCATGCACTGTACATACATACCGTTTTGCGTAGGAGCATGTTTAGGGCGGCTTCTAGGTTGTCTCTCTCTTTTGAGTCTGTCTTATGCTTATTAGGACACTGCTAGGCCCGATGAAGAGTCGTGCATCTCAATGGTGCACGTTGCTAATTTTCAAAGTCCTTAGATCAGCGAGACTTTGGGAAATCAAATCTTTCTAAGTCTTTGGCTCACGCCCGGTTGAAGTTTCAACCGAAAGTAAAGAACCACAAAAATATGGATGTCATGTCACTGGCACTGCCCAGGTTGAGGTGCGAAGTCACTATACACCGCGGTATACAAAGTTAAGGTGCCATGTCATCAATACTGAGTTGTTCCGAATTCAAAGTTGAAACTTCAAAAACGGAATAGTCAAAGGCTTAGACTGTTTCGACATCTCTTAGTGTTAGCTGATCTATTCAAAGGACACATCTCGAAAAGAAAACCGAGGATTTTGGCAGTGTCCGAACATCATGAGACAGACTCGTCTGTAGTCTTAGAGTCTAGGGGCGACACCGACGACGATGGCTGTGTTATCACTTTAAGTCTTTTGTTTAAGAGTAAGGTTGCTGCAGGGTCCTTATCAAACCTTCTCTTACAGCAAAGCCAAGCAGAATTCTGAACCATTGCGCCGCCAAGGAAAGTATCGAGGCAGAAAGCCAAACCCACTTGGGAACGTCTGCATCAGAATTCGGTTCAAAGGCTAGTCAGGTTGCCAGTCCAGTCAGTCACAACGGAAGACTCTCCGTGTTCCCTGTTGGCCGCTTTACAATCAGGATCACCGTCAGTCATCCAGGAAATTGAATCTCCGCCGTCACCAACCTCCTCGTCCTCGTCCTCGTCAAGTTCATCCGGAACCTCCATTATGGCAGATCATCCGCAACCACTAAGCCTCGAAACCATACTCATGAATATTCAAAACAGCATCGCCACCATGCAGCAAAGGGGTGCTCAGACTGATGCAAACCTCACTAGGCTCAATGACCTTATCAACACTCGCCTTCCGCCGGCCGCAGAAGCGGGAGGCGAGGTCGATGAGGATGACCATGCGGAGCCAATCTTCGTTGAAGACCCAAACCATGCAGGGCGGATCATAATTCAGCCCAACCCGAGAGAGGCTCACCCGGAGGCAGCGAATCTGAATCTCGCTGTGGCAAGACCTGTTCTGGACCCTAACATGACTGCTCTCATGGCAAAGATCGTCAAGCTGGAGGAATCTGTGTCCAAGTCCGAGAAGATCAGCGCTGGGGGAATTGACCTAGATCGCCTCTGCTTGTATCCCAATGCTAAGCTCCCCAACAAGTTCAAGATGCCTGACCTCGCCAAGTTTGATGGAAGTGGTGACCCGAAGACTCATCTCTATGGCTATCACGCCACCATGAAACTCTTGGCTGTTGAGCCCGAGGCCATGTCCCAGCTGTTCCCTCAGACTCTCTCGGGACCTGCTTTTCACTGGTTTTTGTCACTTGACATCGCTAAAAGAAGGACGTGGGAAGACATTGGTGCTGCGTTTATTTCGCAGTATAGTTACAACTCCCAACTCAAGATGACAACCCGAGAGCTTGAGTCCACAAAAATGGAAGCTAAGGAATCCTTCGCGGATTTTGTCAAAAGATGGAGGACGAAGGCTGCTCAGATGACCGATCGCCCGTGTGAGAGAGATCAGCTCCGAATCATCTCTCGCAATCTTCAGCCCGATTATGCTAGGCATTTGGTTCTTGTCCAAGCCTCCTCGAACTTTGATACTTTCTTCGAATCTGGGATGGCTATCAAGGATGCGTTACAAAGTGGGATTCTGTCGAGAGGGGAGTCCTCTAACCCTCCGAAATCAAAGCCCCGGGTCTACTCAAGAAACACCAATGCGTTGTTTGGCAGTGGGACATCTTCTAACGCAGCGACCAGCGGTACTAACGCCTTTTCTTCCAATGCAGCCAATCGCATCGCTGAGATTAACCAGGTGCAAACCCCTCAAAATAACCGACCCCGCAATCAGCCCCGCAGTTTCTCTGCATTTGAAGCTCCATTGTCATCTGTTATGGAAAAGTTGATCCAGTCAGGGCATCTGAAACCCCTCGACCCGACTCCTCTGCCTAAGAACCCTTCACCCAACTTCAAAGCCAATCTTTATTGTGCCTACCATCAAGGGGCTGGACATCTTACGGACTCCTGTTTCCGTCTCCGACATGCGATCCAGGATCTCATAGATGAAGGGACTCTCCACGCTCCACCTCCACCGACCCAAAAACCAAACATCCTTTCCAACTCCCTGCCGAAGCACAATGCTGCTCCCCACATCAACCAAATATCCCTCAGCTCCACTTATATCAACCCTAACTCCACTATATTCAACCCCACTGACCATATAACCTCAACAGACCAACCCAAGCCTGTCGTGCCCATACCTTCTCAACCCGAAGCCGAGATCTTCTACATTCATCTTGAAGAAGGGCAGTCGTCCAATCCCGATGTGCCCCTCGCACGCTTGCAGAATGGAATGTTCGTGTTCAACGCTTCCATTAGTGACCTGTTTCACCAGTCTGTCCCTTCGGTGCAGCTCAACTCTACCTCTTCCTTGGACAGCCCGTATTTTGATGTGACGGATCCAAACCCCTCTCCGAATTTGATAAGCAGTTTAGGTCTACTGTCCCTCCTCTACTAGGAACAACAGATTGATATGCAAGCAGTGGGGTGGGCTATTGCCGATAATGATGACTATGCAGCCCCCATAATCAATGAATGGACAGAGCTAGAATTAGACGGCTTCCCCCAGAACCCCGAGTATGTCCCATTTAACCATGCTTGGTATGACGCCTAGATGGCTAATTATGAGGCAGACATGCTTGAACCTTTGGATGGATTCTTTTTGAGCATGCTATTTCAACAGCCTGAGCCCGTTCTACCTGAGGAGGAATACTATTGGGATCCGAAGCCCGTGTGGCAGTTTTCGTTGGAGTTTGACCTCAATCCTCTTCAAGGATATGCTCTGCCCAATCATGAGATTCAGTTTATAGAAGAGGGTCTCATTCAGGAGGAAACTCGTGTCTTGGGGGAATGCTTTCTCCCTTCTACTCTTGACAGGCTGGTTGACTCTGTAACTGACACTGAGTACGACCCTACGTTTTACATCGTTAGCAAGGAACTCTCGTGCCCCACACCGCCTTATTTGGCCAAGGAGGATTGCAGTATTATGGCTACAGACCTCGTTCCGCCAGCTGACCTTTGGGACGTTGATGATGTAGTTAACATCCAAGTTGGGTCTGAGGTTTGGACTGTCAACCGCTCTCTTGCTGATGGAGGACTTTGGGACGTCCCGTTTGTTGCTAATACGGAGCCTATCGAGGAGGCTGTAGCTGTTAAGGATCCAGACTTCTGGGAGTCGCTGTTGTTGGACGATTTGGCTGAAGACCTAAGTTTGGGCATGGAAGTACCTATAGCCCCACCGCCCTCTGACAAAGGAAAACGCAAAATGGGGGAAATCCCCGCTGACCTTTGGGATGACAGTCAAGACCTTCAAGTGGTGCCCTCTCTAGAGAATGTTCTCAACGTTATGAGGAGTGGACGAATTTTTTAGCCTGCCAATCTGCAGGCCGGAAGCTCGTCCAATTCTTCTAACCAAAGGAACGAACCTTCTGCTTTCTCGAGGTCTGCACCATTTGAGGTACCTCCTAGCTCCCCGAATGATGACTGATTCAAAGGCAGCTGGAGCGGATTCCTGCTGCTATATCACTCTGGGGACTAATCTGTTCCTCCCGCGAGCATCGTCGGAAGTTCTGCCACACTCTCTCTCGTCTTGAGATTCAACCGGATGTCACACCTGAAGCAATGATATCTATAATCCTCCCTCCTACTTCTAAGCACACCATGGTCTTCACTGACAAGGATCTACCGATCAAAGGGGCTGATCACAATCGCCCCTTGCACATCACTGTTAAATGTAAAGGGCTTTGGATTCCAACTGTCCTTATCGACAATGGATCAGTAATCAATGTTTGCCCTTTGAGGGTGGCTTATCGCTTAGGGCTAGCCAAGAAAGACTTTGCACCTTCCAATTTGGCTGTTAAGGCATATGACAGCACTCGTCGCGTGGTCGAGGGCACGCTTGTGCTTAAGCTTGACGCTGAGGGTTTTGAGATGGACGTTGAGTTCCATGTGGTTGATATCCCTGCCACCTTTAATCTTCTGCTCGGAAGGCCGTGGCTTCACAGACCTGACATCATGGCTGTACTGTCTACTCTCCATCAAAAAGTTATGTTGGGACTCCCTACCGGTACTTTAACTATCTGCGGGGACTCGGGCATTCGCCCGCTTAAGGAAGATGGCACACCTGTTTTGGGGATTGCGCATGGCGACAAAGATGTTGATCTCGGGGGTTTCTCTTTCGATACTTCTGGTTCGGTTTTGGCCATCAACGTGGATGGGGACTTCATCATAAGTTCTGTTGCTTTAGACATCATGAGGAGGATGCCCTATCTACCTGGTCTTGGTCTTGGGATTCACCAACAAGGGATCCCGGAGTTCCCTGCCTTTCCTTCCTGCGAGGGCCGCTTTGGTCTGGGGTACTCCTCCTCTACCAAGGATGCCAAAAGAAGGAAATGCACGGGAAAACCTCGATCTCTCTATGGTGAACCCGACAGCTACTTTGTGCGCGAGGTGGGGAATGATGTCTACACCGGGCAGCCTGAGCCTTTTGTTGATTCAGTCACTGGGGAGTTGCTGCCTGGGTTTGAGGTTTTCGCTAATGACACTTGGTCCTCTAGTGATGAAGAACCAGCAAGGGCAGGATTCAAAAGGAAGCTTAGCCAGCCCAAGCTGAAGACTGATTGGCTGATGTCTTTTGATCAGGGAAGCTTGGAGCAGCTGTTTTATGAATTCTCCCAAGTGGGTTTGGCCAAGGAAGCTGAAGAGGCCGAGGTGTTCATGCTCGGTTCCGACGATCTCAAGGATCCCATCTCCCTCATCACAGAAGCCAAGGGAAGCCTCAAAAATTGCATTTTCAAACCACGCCTTACTTGCATTGATGATGTATCGGAGTCTGACACTGAGTCTGTTGAGTCGTCTGAGTCTAAGTCTAGCTCTGAGTCGGAGTTTGTGCCTCTCGGCCCTCCACGTCATGGCTTTTATTTTGAGTTTGATTCCCTTGTACTTGGCGACCCTGCAGGGTCTTATGAAATGAAGGAATCCTCTTCTGACTACTTGAATGATCTTTATATAAATTGTGTTGACCCCGACGATGAAGGGATAGATTTCGATGGGGATATTCCCAAGGAAATCCGTGCCTTCATCGAAAGGGAAGACGAAAGGCATGCTCAGCCGTTAAAAGAAGAAATAGTCTTAATAAACTTGAAAGATGAGAGCGATCCCCGAATGGTTCAGGTGGGCTCCACTTTGTCTCCAGAGGAACGTCATGATTTCAAAGAACTGCTCTCAGAGTTCAGTGACATTTTTGAGTGGTCCCATCAGGACATGCCCAGCATTGACCCAGAGATAGTGGAGCATCGAATCCCCTTGCTACTGAATGCCAAACCCGTGAAGCAGAAATTGAGGCGAATGAGGCCGGATTGGGTGCAGAAGATCAAGGAGGAGGTCACTAAGCAAATCGACGCCGGTTTTTTTATTGTTTCTCAATACCCCACATGGGTTGCCAACATTGTCTCAGTTCCTAAAAAGAATGGACAAATTCGAGTGTGCGTGGATTTTAGGGATTTGAACAAGGCAAGCCCCAAAGACGATTTTCCCCTGCCACATATCAATGTACTGGTCGACAATACGGCAGGCCACGCCCTACTCT
Source organism: Rhododendron vialii (assembly GCF_030253575.1). Lineage (NCBI taxonomy): Eukaryota > Viridiplantae > Streptophyta > Magnoliopsida > Ericales > Ericaceae > Rhododendron > Rhododendron vialii. The sequence continues at coordinate 14,030,591 of NC_080567.1, read as the reverse complement.
CGTTTATGGATGGGTTCTCCGGATATAACCAGATTCTCATGGCACCGGAAGACCGCGAGAAGACGACGTTCATCACTGAATGGGGGACTTATTGTTACTTGGTTATGCCGTTTGGTTTGAAGAATGCTGGTCCTACTTACCAGAGAGCTGCCACGACCATTCTGCACGACATGATGCACAAAGAGGTGGAGGTCTACGTGGACGACATGATTGCTAAATCAAGAACTCGGGAGGGGCACGTTCCTGTATTGAGGAAGTTTTTCGAGAGGCTCCGAAAGTTCCGCATGCGTCTCAATCCACAGAAATGCACCTTTGGGGTCACAGCAGGCAAGATGCTCGGTTTCATGATCTCTTCGCGTGGGATTGAGGTCGATCCGTCAAAGATCAAAGCGGTGCTTGAAATGAAGCCACCAGAGACTGAAAAGGGAGTGCGAAGCTTTTTGGGAAAGGTTCAGTTCATCAGCAGATTTATCGCCAAGTTAACCTTGACTTGCGAGCCGATGTTTCGTCTACTCAAGAAGGATACCCCGTTCGTATGGTCGGACAGATGTCAGGCGGCCTTCATGTCAATTCAAAACTATCTGCAAAACCCGCCTGTCTTAATGCCACCAGTGCCTGGAAAGCCCTTGATTCTATACTTATCTGTGAGTTCTACATCCATGGGATGCTTGCTAGCTCAACAGGGTGACCAGGGAGTTGAGAAGGCCGTTTACTACTTAAGTAAGAAAATGGTTGGGTCCTGTGGGCTACCACAGCCCCGGGTGAGATCGTGGCAGCCCGAAAAACACATACCACTCCATCGAATTGATTTGAGAAATTTGAAGAGTCGCCACCCGGATATATGGTTCGCCACCCGAGAAACCGTTTTCGATTTGAAAATTGATTGATTTGGATTGAAAACTAGAGATCACTCGAGGGTTCGGAAGCCATGTTACGAGAGGGGAAGGGTTTTACGGCACCCCCCTTGCCCGACGCGATGTCGGTCTCTACTAAATGTTCGTGGGATTTTTCAAATGGATTTTGTTTCATTAAACGCGTAGCAGGTATCCATAGGTGTGGCAAATAGAAGGTGTATGCTGGTGCTTGTGTACAAGGAGTGATGAAGTGATGATGGACACATGCATGATGGCAAAGCTGTATAAACTGCTACTGGCTTCACTCTCGAGCGCTTGGGAGTTCTACTGACCGAATCCTGCAGAGTTTGTTAGCCACAAATAGGATGCCAAATAACAATGTATGCTTGTGCACATGTATAGGAGGGGATTATGTGATGAAAGACAGCAAGATAGCAAGAAACGCAATACTGCTCACTGGCTTCACTCTCGAGCGCTCAAGAAAACTCTTGAGCGCTTGGGAGTGTCTGAACCCTCACCTGCACTTTCTGTTAGTACTGACAGAACATAATGTAAAGACTGCAAAATAAAATACTATTAAGCAGACCACCGGCTCAGTAGAGGACTTAAAAGACTGAGATAGGACCTCAAGTTTTCAAGTCATGTATCCTTGCCATTACACGAACGGATCTACAATTTTAAAAGGGAGAATGTACACATCCATGCATGCAGAAGCTCGAAAAACACAGAAGACAGGGAAAGTGAAACGCAATGGCATGCATGTACTCCTGAGCGCTTGGGAATGGATTCAAGCACTTGGGAGTTAGCTGCATGCCAGCTTACTCTCAAATAGAAAATGGCACCACTTCATCGTGCAAACACCCTTATCTAAGTTTTTAAGAAGAGAAGATCTTATTTTTGACTTAGGAAAATTTTGTTCTTACTTGAGATTTGTAAGAAACATTTCTGCTTCAGGAAAAATGATCTCCTGTGTCTGCATGCCAGAATAAAACCATTTTACTTGCGAGTGCACCTCACCCCTAGCCTACTGCCCACCAAAATGTCATGCATGGGACTGGAAACAGTCCCGAGTGCTCAGGACCACTCTGGAGTGTTTCCAGTAGGGGGTTTTTGGAAAACATTGTTTATGGACTCTTTGCTCTTGCTTGCTTTTTTTTACTAAGGTCTCCCAACCATGCACCCAGAATTAAGGTCTGGGACAGGCTGAGAGACCCCCCCTCAGAAAGGATAACAGCCTCTTGATTTGAACCAAGGATAGAAATATTTCTACCTTTGCTTGACACTCTGCTCCTTGGTTGGTTGTGAAAAGTGAATGTAGAGTGAAAAAGACAAGAGATCAGAAGTTGAGAGTGTTATGGATTTCTTGCCCTTTTCCTTGATGATTTTGAAAAAAACCTTTGAAGTTGGGAAAGAAGTTTGAGTTTTTAAAGCTTTTTCCCTTGAACAAGAGAGAGAAAAGAGGAGGGGTTTAGAGAGAGAGCCCTTTCGTCCCCTCTTCAGCAGAAAAAAACCAGGTATATATATAGAGCATATAACCCATGGTTTTGAAAAATCAAATGATTTTGAAATAAACCCCTTTTTTAAAGAAAGAAATCTTCAGCTGATATCCTTTCTGACTGAGGTTGAGTGTTGACTCACCTCAGCCGGTTCAAAGGGAAAGCAATGATGGCTTGCATGGATAGTGGGAATCTTTTTCACCCATTGGGCACTGGGAGAGATCTCGAGCGCTCTGGAGTGGTGTCGAGCGCTTGGGATTTTATTCTAGAGCGCTCGAGAGTGAGCCAGGCCAGTGGTTTTTGGAAAACAGTTTTGAGCGCTTGGGACCGCTTCAGAGCGCTTGGGATTGATTTTGGCCATTTCTTTCAAGGAGCAACGTCTCAATTGGCACATGGCTTGTTTTGATCCACATTCATCATCGGGGAGCCTCAGGGCCGCAAATTAAGGAAATTCGACAAGTCTAAATTGGGGTGTCTACAGGTCCGAAGAGCGCTACACCGCCTTGGAAAAAACGTGCTAGGCTTTGGTTTGGTCCTCTAAGAAGTTGAGACACTACATGCTGGCTTACCCAGTGAAGTTGATTTCTCGAATGGATCCACTCAAGTATCTGCTTGAGAAACCAGCTCTCACTGGTAAGTTAGCACGTTGGTTGCTCCTCTTGGCAGAATTCGATCTCGAATACGTCACGAGAAAGTCGGTGAAGGGACGAGCCATTGCTGAGTTTTTGGCTGATCACCCTGTGGATGGACCGGAAGATGCAGATTTTGTGTTCCCAGATGAGGAAGTGCTAACGGTTGTCGAAGACGTCTGGACTCTTTACTTCGATGGGGCGGCCAATCAGAAAGGATTTGGGATCGGGGTCTTGCTAGTCGCCTCTGATGGTTCTCATATTCCACTTGCATTCAAGCTTAACTTCGATGTTACAAACAACCAAGCTGAATATGAGGCCTGTATTGTGGGTATGGAGGGTGCACTCACGCTCGGCGTAGAAAGGCTCGAAGTCATCGGGGACTCTAATCTCGTTGTATCTCAAGCCAATGGGGACTGAAAGGTGCGTGAAGAGGGGTTGAAGCCTTACCATCAGGATTTGGAGGGGCTAATTCCTCGCTTCAACAAAGTGACGTTCACCCATATCACCCGTTTGAAGAACCGGTTTGCCGATGCACTCGCGACCTTGGCTTCCATGGTCGAATTACCTTTGGGAGTCAAACTTCGCCCAGTCTTAATCGAACAGCGGGACCGCCCCGCTTATCAATACGTCAACGCCATCGATGATGTTGATGATGGCCTCCCTTGGTACCATGACATATGGAACTTTGTCGAGAGTGGCTTATATCCGGCCGAGGCCTCTAAAAAGGATCAGACTGCATTGCGGAGGATAGCCGCCCAGTACATCGTTTGTGGAGGAAGGTTATATAGGAGATCCCATTGCGGAACGCACAAGCTCTGTGTCAACGGAACCGAGGCTGTCAGAATCATGGAGGAGATCCACGAGGGGGTCTGTGGCCCCCATATGAGCCGCATCATGCTCGCTAGGAAAATCTTGCGCCAAGGCTATTTCTGGTCTACTATGGAATCTCAATGTGTGGATTACGTGCGGCGATGTCACAAATGCCAAATTCATGCTAATCTAATGCATGTTCCACCCTCTAACCTGTTTGGCATGGCTTCGCCTTGGCCTTTCTCTGTATGAGGTATTGACGTCATCGGCATGGTCAGACCGTCTGCTTCGAATGGTCATAGGTTTATCCTCGTGGCGATAGATTATTTTACCAAATGGGTGGAGGCCGAATCTTATAAAACCCTAACTGCGGTACAAGTTGCTCACTTCATCAGGAAAAACATCATCTACCGATATGGGGTTCCGCAAGCGTTCGTATCAGACAACGGGAGTCATTTCAAAGGCAGGGTCTTGGAGCTCTTCGAGGAATTCAAGATCCAAGTCCATCACTCAACGGTCTATCGTCCCCAAACAAATGGAGCAGTTGAAGCGGCCAACAAAAATATTGAGGCAATCATCAAGAAGTCTGCAGAGTCCGCCAAGGACTGGCACGAGCAACTGCCTTTAGCTCTTTGGGGTTATTGAACGTCGATCTGAACATCAACGGGGGCAACCCCCTATTCCTTGGTCTACGGGATGGAAGCAGTTCTCCCTATAGAGCTTGAGGTACCATCTTTGAGAATCATGGTGGAATCGGAACTCTTGGAATCTGAATGGCTCAGTGGGAGATTTGTTGAACTCATGCTTTTTGATGAAAGGAGGCTTCGGGCCCTGTATCATGTTCAGGGGTATCAACGGAGAATCGCCCGGGCATTCAACAAAAAAGTAAAGTCTAGAGACTTGGTCGAGGGAGACATGGTCACGAAAGAGATTCGGGCGCCAGTTTTTGACCCCCGCGGCAAATTTTGACCCAAACGTTCTGGACCCTACATCATCAAGACCATCCTTTCTGGGGGAGCGGCTCAGCTCATCGATCTTGACGGCAACGAATTCAATTCCTTGGTTAACCTGGATCAACTCAAACGATACTATCCCTGAGAGAAGCTCGTTGGGCCGAAAACCACAAGGGTGGGCGGTTCCACGCAAAAATTAGAGCAAGCCTGCTAGACCAAAAACTTGAGAAGGCGGTTTAGGCAAAAATAAATAGGCATCAATCAAAGCTCGCTAGGCTGAAAACCCGAAGCGGCAGCACTAGGCAAAATTTAGAGCGTAAAAGGAGATCTAAAATACTCGAGTGAACCCTAGCTTGAACTACGTGCTAACCTGATTCCCTGAAAAGGGATACGTAGGCAATCTCTCTGTGAGATTCGGTCACAATCCATCAACTTGATCCACGGTTTCCTATTACCAGGAGTTGACTCGATACTTGGGTGACACGGCTGTTCAACACTTGGATCAAAAGGGGAAAACTCTCGAACTTTCATTTTTATTCAACTTATAACTTCTATTACACAGGCTGAGCAGTCTTAAAAAGAGTAAAGCATGAAAACAGAATAAAGTGCTCGAGGCCTTAATAGGCTCATGGTTTATTCTAGATCATCAGGGTTCGTCAGAAGTCAGTTGTTGTTTTGCCTGCTTGCGATTTCCCTTCTTAGCCATGTTTGATATCGGTGCGTAAGTTTCGTACTGAAGTCTAGGTCAGCTCCCCCGAGTTGCCTCAAGCCCCAGTTGTGCTCATATCCTCTCAAATTCCGGGCAGTGAAAGCAGGGACTTGGAAGTCTTCAATCCCAGCTCGGTGGAGTCCTTGTTTCATTCCTAGCTGACGAAGGATGCGTCCGAGTATGTAGAACGTGAAAGCGGTCAGCCCAGCTATCACTACTCTCTCGAAGCCTGCAGAACTCAGGGCCATGTCGGGAATGTTTAAGGCTTCGTGCCGCCATGTGATCTCGTTCGGCAGCATTTCTCTCATAAATGTGCACCATTGATGCACAGACATTTCCGGATAGATCATACCCCGCTGATGCATTCGGCCGGGCAGATGAGGCCAATTTGCTTCCGGTGCTGTGAGCAATCCCAATTTGTCAGATAGCCAGAGCTGCATGAGTGGAAAAACAAGTGAGAAGTTACATAAAGTTTGAGAGAAAAGACAAGTGAGGAGCTTCGATATAGCCTTAGCTGAAAGATGAGGTAAAAACAGAACGTGCGAAAGCCGAAAAAAGGTGAGCTGAGTGAGAACTAAGCTAACCTGCAGTAGTAGTGGACTACCGCCGAACATGTCCGTTTGGCCGGAAGAAACCAAATCCAAACCTATGAGTGTTTCTGCCAGAACCAGTGGTCCCACAATTCTTCGGGCACCCATTTGAGCGGCGACGCTCACCAGCATGGGGTTGACTTGCCCATTCGGAGATACTAGTAAATAGGCGGCCAGCACGCCGATTGCCAGAGCAAATCGACGCCGAGCCTGCACGGCTATATTCTCTACGCCCCCCTCTGGCCCATACCACTCCATTAGGCGCATGATGTTGATTTGCCCTCCAGTTAGCAAACTTTTGGCCGCTCCTCTGGTAATGCCAAGACTTGACTGTAGGAGCTTTGACATGCTTTTCCTATAAGGCGGCACGACAATCACGCTTGAAACGACTCCTTGGAGGTACGCTTGGAATTCCTCCATGGTTGGGCACAGCTCGTTAACCCCAAACTTGAACACATGAACCTCCGGGTCCCAGAATTGTGAGGCTGCCCTCAGAAATTCAGGACGAACCCTCACGTTGCGGAGAAAACGGAATGCGGCCAGCCCGTGAAATCGGAATGACAGCCAATCCCCGGCAACAAAAGCCGAAAGCCATGGGTTGATCAAGGCCGGAAGATTATTTGCCATTTTGCTTCTCGTGGGATTCTCAAACTGTGGGAGGGATGCTTTCCATTTGCAGAGTATTGGCCTCTTTATAGACAGAATGCATGGAGTATTGTCCTTTCCCAGTGCAAATATCCATACAACGTGGCATCCTCTTCTCCAAAGTGAAGACATCTCTGCACTGTCCCCTGAAGTACTCTGAGCAGTTAAACGGTGATGACAAGGCTGGGTCGTCCTAAAAATCTGAAATGGTCAAAGAGGGGTGGCCTGGCCCGGGCCAACCATCGCGCGACGGTACCATTCAGTCGCGCGAGTGATCCGTGTCCACTTCATTGCGCGATGGACTCAATGTCTCGCGCAATGGTTCAGCCTGCATTTTGACAGATTGCACCAGCTACTGTCCAATTTTGGTTGCTTCCTGTTCCAAGGGTACTTTTGCAACTTTTATGATTCCGGCAAGTCACTATGAACATATGCAACTATATCCAAGCATCAGATTCCAGACATTGCGTTTAACGAGGTTTTTGAACCCTCGGTGGCCCGTTTCAAGGCCAAATGAGCATTTCGGGAGTTCGAAACTCGGTCCGAAGGTTCGTGCCCTTTTCTCTCAGGCCGTACAAGTCACGGTGACCTAATGTGACTGTGCGAAGGTGTCGGTTTCAGTCCGGGGCATAATAACGTGATGTCTTTTCATCTCGTGTCCGTTTTGTGTCCCTCGTAAAGTTTTGGGTCAGGTTTGCGTTTCGGGATGTGTTTCCCGATTCCGTCAGCTCTCGTAGGTCATTTTGTATATACATGACCTCGTGGAAGTGTCCTTTTTATCCAAGTTAGAATATTTTGTGTTTTGACTTAAATGTCCAATATTTCATTCCCTCGTATCCTCGTATCCTGACCGTATCCTAAGGTACATTTTCGTTTTTTCTCTGAGTTAGTTCTGTCCATACGTACGTGTGTGTTTGTGAACAGTCTCAGTACATTATCAATGCAAGCATGGTATTAGTGGCAAACATTTATTTACTCTAAGTTCATTACAAGAGTAAAATAAACCGAAAATGCAAATTTTATAGCTAAGCCGTAATCTATCCATGTCAAAGTAAAGTAAACCACTGCGTGTGCGGCACATCGGCCACGCAAGAGTCATCATGTCAATGCGGGCACACTCGCCCATCAAATCAAAAAGGCACACAGGCCCCAAAAACATGTATCAAGTATCAACTAAGGCACTCCGGCCTTCAATCTATCTACGTGGGCGCACAAGCCCAGAAGCAAAAATCAAGAATGCGAAAAGTGAAATGAGGCTTCTTAGTAGGCCTCAGTCCTCCCCGAACCAGTCACCATCTCCGTCGTCGTCGTCGTCGTCCCTCTCTCTAGGATCCTGTCTAAAACCAGGATCGTCCGCTAAGTCGTCAGAGCCGTTGCTGTCAGGCGCCTCCTCGTCTTCTTCTTCTTCTCCCTCCTCTTCCTCTTCTTCCTCAGAATCCTCGGGCAGGATCAGCCGCTTCTTGCGGACCGGCTTGTCTTGCGAGGGCCTTTGGCGCATCTTCAATTGATACCTCTCCTCAACACGCGCCACGGCCTCTCGGGCCGCCTCCTCGCTCGCAACAGGTGGCTGTACGCCCCGTGTCTGTGGTCTAGTAGTAGGTGGAGGAGCAAGAGTCCTAGTTGCTAGCTTCTTTTGTAGAGGCTCTCTTGCGCTTTTTCTCCTAGGAGCCGCCCGTCCCTGTGTTTGCATTGTAAATTTTTGCACATTTAGTATACATTCTATGTATTATATGTTTGCAAGTAGGAACAATCAAATTTCAAAGTTAATGGCAATTAAAGTATACTATGTATCGAGCAAAGCATGCATATGTCAAGTATCGAATGCAAGAATGTATCGTTTCTCTGAAGGGTATACCTGAGATCTCTGAGCCGCCGGTGGTGGGTAGCGCAAGTCCAAAGGCAAGCCACTTGTCGCCCGCCTTATCACGTTCTCCAGTGCAAGCATACGCCGAACGGCCTCGTTCGCCCACTCATTGGGCACCTGCAAGGATAACTTGAACATAAGCAATGGAGCAATGTTTCAAGATTTTATGAAAGTACAATAATGAAGGATACAATGTCTTACCGGCACGATGACGGGCGCTGGCTCAACTCTGGCAGGAACTAGGTGTAGCTCAGTCGGATTGCCCTGAGAGTCCACCACTGCTATATGCCATGTCAACTCTGGTGGCCCACCTCTCACAGGTCCGCTCGGACCCCGTTTCGCGCGACTCTCGCCACTGCTCTGCCTCACTGTGATGGCCCTCCTCTCCTCGGCAGCTCCACGGGCCTGACTCCAGACCTCCCTGAACTCTCGCACTCTCAGCGGCCCCGCCAAGCGCTCTCTCTGGTAAACTGCATAGTCCATGCCGGGACGCAGGTAGCGTGTCAAGTCGGTGTCAGGCCGCGTGAAGATCTCTAGCTCGGCCAGCGTGTACTCCCCTGTGTGCGAGGCCCGTGGTGGAAGCGGTCTAAGCACCTGGAACCCTGCATGGCCAAGTGATTGGCGTGTCACTCGGTCACCCAAGTACCACTGCCAACCAAAGGCTGACTCCAGCAGCACTCTGCTCGCCGTCACAACCCTGCTCCTGGCCAGGTATTCAGGCTCTGGCTCTGCCACTCTCCAAGGATCCCACTCTACCTGCACAAGCAAGCAATGCAAGCATCGGTCAGCAACAGCATTAAAGCAATAAAAAGGGATGCATATTTCTATTTGATAAAGTCATGTCATACCTGTGAGGGTCGGAGCTCGTCTAGGTATATCCTGAAGCCGTTCAGGTCGCCTCTCCCTCTTTTCTCTCCCATGTTCTTCTTGCTCCAGATATGAGCACGCGGGAGGATCCACAGGTCTAGGCTCTTCGTCACTGGACGGCACATGTTTAAAACCTCATAGGCCCAGAGCTACACAGTTATCAAAGTTCAAATCGTTAGTGCAACGCGGAAATATTATTGAGCAGGTTATGTATTCAAAAAGATAAGCATACAGTAGAAATGTGCTTTACTCTATCATAATCATACCTCCCAAATTCGCCAGTACCCAACAGTGCTCATCTCAGTCCTCGATGAGTCCCCCATAAAGCCATAAGCTGCGCCAAGTGCAGCTCCTCTCCAGTCAAAGCGTGAGGCTGTCCTCAGGTCTCTCAGTGTAGGCAAGTACGATAGGTGAACCTTGCTACGCCTATTCGGGTATAGGGTAGCCCCAAAGAGGTACAACAAATACGCCTGGGCCATCTGCTCCGCCTTTTGCTCAGTCGCCACCTCCTTTCTCAGGTATCTCGTGAACTATCCATATCTCGCCATCCCCTCCTCAACCTTGGGCACCTCTCCCAAGAACCATTCCAGGGCCGCCTCGTCCTCCTGAATGCCCGAGTCAAATGGGATAGGGTCGCCTCCAACCCTCAAACCAGTGATCGCCGCAAAGTCAGTAGGCGTCACTGTCATCTCCCCGAGCGGTAGGTGGAAGGTGTTGGTGGTATCCCTCCACCTCTCTGCAAGTGCAACCAGGACCGCATGGTCATTTCTGGCCGGAGTAAGGGTCTGTATGAACTCCCCGAAGCCTGCCTCATCCACCAACTGCCTCACCCTCTCAGGCAAACCCTGGTACAACGCCAAGGAGCTGCAGGCGCCCCCAAAACCTCGAATGTCTCTCTGACTCGCTCTCTCCTGCATTAGACACGAAAACAAGCAACAGGGGATATATCAACATGTAAAGCTTTCATTCTCAAGTTCTAGGTAATCAATGTATCCTGACAGTAGATGGTTGGTTCAAGTTATTATGTCTCATGCATGGCATTCAACGTGAAATTATGGTGTCGTCGTTCGAACCTGTTTCAAAGGATTACACTACGTTTCTCGGTATTAAGGCACATACATTGTATTGAATTTGCAATCACAAAAGGAAATGAGGGATTCTCAGAAATTTACCTCAGCCCAGCTGCTCGAAATGTGGGTATCAGGATCCCTCAGAACGAGCTCGGGGTCGTACTCCGCCTGCCATGGTCTGTATGCCGCAAGACCCGATGGTACAAACAAATGTGGAACCGGTGGCCTGTACCCCTCTGCTGAAAACAGAGCATGAGTCGAGCTCTCTGCCTCAGACACCGCTGTCACCTTGGGCCCACGTGCCCTGGCTCCAATCCTCTCCTCGGTCTCTGCATCCCTTAGTGCCTCCTCGTCAGCGGCCCTCGCCCTCTCGGCTCTCACCGCGACCTCCAAGGCGGCTATCACCCGCTCTCGCTCCTCTCGAGCCTCTAACACGGCAGCCCCAATCATGGGATCCTCTTCAAAAAGCCGGGCTAACCTTTCGTCGCTCAAAAACTCTGCAAAATCCTGTCTTGTAATTGGTCTGTGGCCTGATGAGGTGGCTCCTGGCCGAAACAGTACCTCCTCCTCAGGAACCCCGGTGGTCTCCTCCTCCTCGGCCACTACGCCCTTGCCCTTCGCCGGGTCCGGACGATCAAGAACCTCTCCTCTACCGCCACCATTGTCGTGTTCCGCCATGGATGTTCACACACGCGTGGGTTTGTTGGCTTCGAGAAGAAAACAAGGATTGGGTTGAGATTTGGAGAGTTTGAGAGTTGAGAGGAGTTTGAAATTTTTGAAACCGCTGAATGTCAATTTTTGTAGCGTCCCCGGGAAGAAAAGAGAAGAAAATGGGTGCGGGCCGGATCTGGGTTGGTTGCAGACCCAAGCCCTAACAGGAAAAAATCGCGTGATGGTGTGACCTGATCGCGTGATGGTCCAACTGGGCCGTTGGCCCGGTTCAGCCTCCGGTTCAGGCCCAATCATATGTATCGCTTTAATGAAGTCCAGGAGTCTTACTCGGCCCTTGCAAACGAATCAGCGACGATCCATCCATCCAATTTCAAATCAGCGACGATCCATCTGTCCAATTTCAAATCAGCGACAATCCATCCGTCAAAATCCAAAACGGCGATCGATCTGCTCTCCGATCCCTTGGTGCACGGTATTTGTATATACTTGCTTGCACTTTTCGTTTAATCGGCTTTTGGGTGGATTGGATGGGTGTCTAGAAATCTTTGACGTTACTCGTACCAGCCAATGGTGCTCCGCGTGTCGTCAAAGAGGGACTACTGTAGACACCCCAATCTGATTTCCCGATCGTTTTACTTTGTTTTTCGGTTTCTTGTTTCCCCGATGATGAATCAGGTCGAAAACAGTCTTGAGAACATGGAATGGCTTGAGTTTGGCGTGTGTGGAACCCATCCTTAACCCTGAAAACCCTTGAATCCAAGCCTGGACCATGGGTTTAACAGTCGCGCGATGCACTAGGACCCTCGCGCAATGCTTCACTTGCCAGGTGGTGGTCAAAGTCAAAGTTTTGACCGTTGACCCTTGCGGGGCTTGTTTGACACTCGTGCGATGCTTCCACTCCATCGCGCGATGGTCAACACCTGTCATTTTCACCCGGATTGCATGGTGATTAGGGGGCTACAGGCCTATGTGACCCCATTTCGTCGACTGAACAGCGTTCTGGGGGGCTCCCCTTGCACCACCTCTACCCCATTCTCCCATCACCTTTGCCACCTTACTTCTCCACCAAGCAATTGTGACCAGCCTTGTTGGCTGGTTGCATGGCCTTGTCTAGCCACCAACCAACTCCTCCTTCTATAAGAACCCCCCCCCCCCCCCCATGCTTCATTTCAAGGGGTTACCAATATTTCCTTAAGAAAGAAGAAGGAAAGCTTAAACACAAGCACCCCATATTACACTCACTCCCACATAGTCACTATCCAAGCCTCACCACCTCATTCAAGCCATCTCCAAGACACACAATCAAAGGTATAATACCTTTCTGCTCACTGTTCGAACCCCTGAGGGGGGCTGGCAGGGTCAAGGCTGGTAATCAATACCAGTTCTGGCCCTAAAGCTAGCAAGGTTTCAAGAGCCGTTGCCAAGCACTCCCTCGCGCGATGGTCCCATTCACTCGCGCGACGGTTCTGTCTGCACGAGATTGGACCATGTGGGGAAGGGATGCTGGTCTTTAAGCTTCTTGTCGTGTTTATAGTTGCTTTCAAGTCTTTTAAAAGTATTAGCTCACTGCTTCGCATGTTAAAAATCATAGTTTAGCTTAGTTTACAACTTCATTTGGTTCGGAATGCTCTTGGGATACTCTTGAACATGTCTCAGAGCCCTAAGCATGCAAAGCAATTCCTGGAAGTCCAGTCTGAACAATCGCGCGTGTGTATCACTCCCTCGTGCGAGGGTTCTCTGTTTTCCAGGGACTGCCCTTGCATGAGCAGCTTGGCCTTGGCCTCTGTTTAGACACCCCCACTGTTTAGGGGCCATGTTTCCATAATATTTCCATCTATCTGTTGTAATCACTACAAGAAAAATTACATTGGGTGACGAATGAAAATCGTCACAAATTGCTTGTTTTTCGTCACAAATAATATAGGTGACGAAAAAAAATTTGTCGACTAAAGGTTGTCGAGGATTCCTACCTGGTGACGAAATCTATTTTTCGTCACCTATAATGTCTTTTGATGACAAAATACTTCGTCATCAAAAAGTGAATAATTGGTGACGAAATTTTTTTCCTCGCTTATTGTGCTTTTTGATGACGAAATTTTTTGTCATAAATTATTCCTTTTGGCGACGAAAAAATTCGTCACTGATGAGTCTCATCGGTGACGAAAATTTTCATTGCAAAAGACGTTTTCATATGGAAAAAAAATCATTCTTTCTTGCTCCTACTAGGTTTCGAACCCGAGTCTCTTGAGTTTTTCGCGCAAGCTCTAACCAACTGCACCACACACACTTTTCAGTAAATATTTGAAATATCTAATATATAACATATATGTTTAACATTAAAATATATTTTGAATGCAATTTTGAACCTTTAAACATTAAAATTAGTAATTTTGATAAACATGAAAGTTGTAGGCAATTGAGTTATTGTTCAAACACAATTTGAATTATCTCAATCGGAGTTTTTAGTAAAGAGTTATGTCCGAAATACATTTAGGTACAAAGCGCAATTCACAAATTTCGTCACGAAAGGTACCCATTTGATGACGAAATATATTTTTCGTCCCTGAAAGCGTTAAAATGGTGACGAAATTATTTTTCGTCACCAAAGTTAAGCATTTGGTGACGAAAAAAATATTTCGTTACTAAATTGGTCTCATATAGCGACGAAATATATTTTTTTGTCACCAAATGATTATCTTTGGCGACAAAAAATAATTTCGCCACCTTTTTTAAGCTTTTGGTGACGAAAAATGTATTTCGTCGCCAAATGGGTACTTTTGGTGACGAAAATATTTTTTTCGTCGCTAAACAGGTATAATTGGTGACAAAATTATTTCGTCACGGAAGATGTCAAAACGGTGACGAATTTATTTTTTCGTCGCCAAATATACTCATTTAGTGACAAAATTAAATTTCGTCGCCACTTTTTCGTCACCAATTTTGATTTTTCTTGTAGTGAATATTGTTTACTTTCAAGTACTTAATAAACTGCTTGGTTTGCACCTGGGTGAGCACTGGTCCTTCCAGAGCCCAGAAGGGAGTAAAATTCAAACCATTGGTGAGGCATCAACACTCGCGTGAGTGTATGGTATTGTCGTGCGACGGTTTGCTTGCATGCAGATGGATTCACGCATGCAAGCTGGCCGTTTGTTCGTGCCAAAGTCATACACAGCACTGTCTTGATGTATGATCGACGTTTTGGACTTTATTCCATTTATTATTTGTTATCTCGCCCATCCATGCCATATCTATCACATTCTGCAAACTGTTACAGTTTTAAATCCCCGATTAACTGTTTCCCCGCCCTAATTGGCTAAAAATTGATTAATGAAACAGAATCGCAAAACAAACGTTTTTCGTAAATGCCTAAGTAGAGACCGATCTCCGGATTGGGCGAGAGGGGTGCCATAAAACCCTTCCCCTCTCGTAACCTGGCTCCCGAACCCAGATATGGTTATGACGGACTGGTTCCTTAACTTTTTCAAATCGATCAGTGCAGCAAGCGCTTCGAAATACGGTTCCTTGGGTGTCGGACCTTCAAACCCGAGTGGCGACTCTGTGTTTTTGCGAGCACTTGCCTCCTCGTTCGTGCTCCCTCGATCTGGGCCCTTGCGTTTCGGAATCCGGAAATTCCGAAGGGCACGCTGCCCACAGAACGCCTCCACGAAACGGTCTCAGCTCGCAGACGCCTAAAGAAGTTGACCCATTCAGGAATTCGCCTGTCCGCAAACTCAAAGCATCAGAGGGACAACAACCTAGCCTCATATGTCCAATTGCCAGGAGGAATGGTCAGCACATTCACCTTTTCATAGAGCCAGATCTACAAAAGAGAGAAAAATAAGAAAAAAACCATAGGAAGCCGAACCGAGCGTTGAGGTAAAATGAGAACGTGTGAAAGACTCGAAAAAGGAGAGCTGAGTGAGAAGCTAACCTGTAGGAGCAGAGGACTACCCCTGAAAGTCTCAGTCTCTCCAGAATGAACTTTATCCAAACCTATCAATGTCTCAGCCAAAACCATCGGAATCACGTCCTTTCGAGCCTCGATTTGAATGACAATGCTGACCAGAGCTGAGCTAGCATGACCAGTGGAGCGTACCAAAAGGTAGCCCACAAGCAGACACATGCAGAGGGCAGTCATGCGCTGAGTTTGATAAGTTATGTCCGCAAGATCACCGGGGGGAGAAAACATCTCAATAAGTCGCATCACGTTGAGGCGACCCTAGCTAACTAAGTAACGGGCAGCGCCGCTACTCAACCCATGGGCCGTGGATAAAACCTTGTGGATGCTCTCACGAACAGGAGGGATAATGACTTCTCCAGAGCCGAAACTGCTGAAGTATGCACAGAACTCCTCCACAGTGGGACAAAGTTCTTGCTCGCCGAAACGGAACACGTGAACTTCGGGATCCCAAAGATTCGCGGCTGCCCTCAAGAGCTCGGGGTGAAGATGAATGTTGGAAAGGTACCTCATGGAGTAGAGGCATGAATGTGGGGGGGAGAAAACAATTGGTGCTTAGAATTGCACAAGATTGCAACGACGACTTCCCTCGACTCTTCACCGGAGCCCTTGTTCGATGCTGGAACCCTAATCTGCAAAACAGAAAAGGGGTGAGTGCACCTTTGCCTCTCGTGGCAAAGGCCCTTCGATGCCTCAGTTAGTATCACCTACTAGCAGAAAACCCTAAATATCAATAGGAAGTATCGTATGAATGCAATTAATTGCATACCTTTTACCTCTAGGTTTACCTCGTATTTATAGAATCATAGATGCTTATTGCCTAAGCATCCCTATTGCCCTAGGATTCCTATCTCATATAGGAAACCCAGGATATGTTGGATTCTCGTTCCCTTATCAGTTCATTACCTTAGTCCTTTTAGGACTCTTTTCCATAACTGGCTGAACATCCCATTCCCGTTGGGTATCTTTACCAGATCCTACGTTCTCGGGATCCCATTCCTTTACGGAACACCACTGTCCTGGAACCTCCTAGAGTATTCCCTCTGCTCCAACACTTGATTGGAGTTCTTTCCTTGTTCGGCTATCTCATGGCCGAACAGTCTGCCTGGACCAGTCACTTCACATGTAACTGGTCCTTTATCAACTAATTGGACCAACATCTTTTGAGGAGCTCTCCTCCTGTTCAGCCCTCTCGTTGCCGAATAGACTACTTGAACCAGTGACTTCACATGTCACTGTACCTATATCAATCTCTTGGTCCAACAACTTCTCATGTTTGCTAGATCTTGACCCCGTACAGACTTCCTGGACCAATGACTTCTCATGTCGCTAGTCCTCATTGCCGACCACCATATTGCACGGTGACTTATCCTGTCTTAATCAAACCATGGTCCCACGTACAGCGTGTTCGGGTATTATTTTTACCTGTCTGGGAATACCTCCCTACAATTGCTCCCCAGCTTTCCCTTTTGCCACTGTTCGGGGGTAATTGGTAAAGCTATTGATATTTTTTGGCGGCTTGGTCATTACTTTTCTCGAGGTAATGACCTCATATGGTGTGTTTCGTACACTTTGCATTAAATTTTGTCTGACGTTCTGTTTAAACGGCATCATAATGGCATCCGTTTGATCCCTGTTTCACATTACCTTTTAAGTAACGGTGTGAGAGGAGACATTTCGTCTTCGTCTCTCACCTTTAAACCCCAAAAAGGGACCTTTTTTGGGTTTTTCACCCAAAACTCGAATCTCTTCAGCCATTACCGCCGTCTGAAGCTTTCGTTAATTTGCACGTCCAACCACTACTGCAACAAGCACCGTAAGATCCTTATTCCCTTCTCGCATTTCATTCTTAGGGTTTCATTTATACCCATTCCCTGATTTTCTTTGTTCTGTTCATAGCTTTTTAAGTTTATCCATGGCGGATGAGGATAATAATGGCCCCAAGCTTGGTAAATTTAGGAAGCTTTGCGATACTCCCGCAGCCATGGCTGCCTTTAGAACAAAGTATAATATCCTTGAAAATGTAGGGTTAGAACTTGCCCCATTAGGAGCAGATAGGGACGCTGGTTCATGGGATAGGATGTGCATCCTTATCGTAGCTATTGTTGAGGGTGGGGTTCGTTTTCCCCTTGATCCATTACTTCGTTGTGTGTTAAACTGGTACCGCCTTTCGCCCATGCAAGTTTCCACTAACTTCTTTAGATTAGTGATGGGGGTCGTGTCCCTAAATAGGATCTTAAGGACCCAACTAGGAATCTGGGACATCCAATGATGGTATAGCATTGTGCTAAACCCTGAATACAATACCTACTACTTCAAAGTAAGGAAAGCAGAAAAGCGTCTCGTGCTTAATTTGCCAAATTCTGCTTGTGATCATGAAATGGACTTCCTTTATGTCACTGGAGCCTTCGAGCCGATGTGAGAAGACGGCCAAGTGGTGGGCTTCCATTGCCCCCATGTATGGGGCTACCCACGTATGCTCCAAATTTGCTTCGTAATTCTTGTTTACTGCTTTCTCATAGCTTCTTTATGTTTCTAATTCAATTTTGCGTTTTAATTCTGCAACGGATAATGCTAACAAACGTCCAAGACGTGAACCTAGCAATGTCCGAACAACAGAAATCAATAGGATTCTCAAGTACACAGGGGAGCCTGGAACATTGACAGCTGGTTGGGGTCGTGATGCGAGCGTTCTGTTGGGCTATGATCCTTTTTACAAAGGCTTCATTGATAGAAGGCTTGCCAACCCAAGTACCAGTGTCGCCTCAACTTCGACTGCTCCCCAGCCAAGGAATTTGAGATCTCATGCTAGAGTTACCATTGCTGGGCAACCAGGTGAAGTATCCATCTCTGAAGGCATTCTGTTGCCTCGTTTAATTTTCAGGAGGACCTTTCATCGACAAATCGAAGATCGTGAAACCAGCCAATCTTCCTCTTCAGGGTATTCACCTTCACCACCACCACCACACTTAGGTATTATGTCTCAACAACCTATAAACCTTAGTTCCCTGCTTATCGTTTCTGTTCGGGGACGTGGTACTGGACAAATTTCTTCGACTAGTCATGCTCCCCCACCACCCCATCGTAATAGGGGGGGGGCTCTACACAATCTTCCTCATCTCCTCGGGAACGTGATACTTCCCTAGAGGCAAATGAGGCTCACCGGGACAAACGTCCCAGAAGTGATACCAAGGATACTGCAGCTCAAATCGCTGCTTCCATTCAACAACCTCTCTCACCGGCAACCCAGGTATTTCCTCAAACCTAGGCCCCTTCATTCATTAGGGGTGATCAACCAGTACACATCAGGGATAGTGCTAGTTCCTCGAAAACTGCATTGGCCCTCACCCAAGGCCTGCTGTTGCCGGTTGATATGCAAAAAGAGTCTGTTTCCCCTGTAGATCGGCTTATATCCACTGGCGTTGTTAGTGAGATTAAGGTATCTCATTTATTCCTTTGTATACTTTACGTATCACGTATGTCCATATCATTTGCTAACTGCTCGATTCTGGCTAGTTTATCCAAAAAAATGGTGGCGTTGGGTCAAAAGATGTAGGAGATTGAACCTGAACGCAACAGGCTGCTCAGGGATAATACCAGGCTGCTGCAAACTGCCTCCAGGCTGGAAAGGGAAAGAGACAAGGCGAACCTAGAAGTTGACGGAATGAAGGTGAAGCTTGAAACCGCTGAGGACAGTCTTAGCCATGCTATGTCTAAAATTGATAGTACCAAAAAGGCAGCTTATGATGATGGATATCAAAAAGGTTTTGACGTTGCGACCGCAAGTTATGTGGAACAGATGCCGGCCATTCAGGACCAGATCTGGATTGCATGTTGGGAAGCGTGTTTGATGAAAGTTGGGGTTGCAGATGATTCGCCCCTCTGGGTTGAAAATGACTTACCAAGCAACCGTGCAGCACTTACCCATGAATCCATGGAACAACAAGCTAATGATGTTGAACAGCAGATTGACGAATTCATTGATGCTGATGAGAGTACACCTAAAGAGTCTCTGGGTGCCACTGCTGATCGTTCACCTACTTGGGAGGGGACCAATGAGCCCATCAACCTGGAAGGGAATGTTACTGGTTGTGGTACCAGTACCGAGGTTAATGTACAAGCTACAAACGAGTCTCCTCCAAAGGTCCAAAACCTGGACTGGTAGGTAAGTACTCCCCGTGAACCTTTGAGTTTTGGAACATTTTGCTGGTCCTGCATGACTGTTAGTATTGGCCCTGCGAGGCACCAGTACATTCATACTTTTGATAATATAGGTATTCGGCCCAATGTGGCGTAACAACATGTTTTGCTTAGCCCCTCATGGCCATAAACTCTTGTTTTAAAATGTTTAGCCTAGTACCTCATACCATCCGTGGATATTTCATATGCAATTGTTTGTATGTATGAATGTTTATCTAAGTTCTCATACTTAGTCTAATTTCGTTATGTCTTGACCCAAGTATTTCATACCTGTGAAACATATAATGCATGTTCTCGTATGCTCTCCAAATTTCTAATATTTGGTTTACTCCTAAGTGTATTCATACTTAGTTTATAATTGTAAGTT
Source organism: Rhododendron vialii (assembly GCF_030253575.1). NCBI lineage: Eukaryota > Viridiplantae > Streptophyta > Magnoliopsida > Ericales > Ericaceae > Rhododendron > Rhododendron vialii. The sequence goes on along the minus strand of NC_080567.1, from coordinate 14,010,904 downwards.
TCCCATACTTAAATAAATTGCATATTCTCGTATGAACTCCAAGTGTCACATACTTTGTACTTGTAAAACAAGTTTTTCATACTCAAGTAATCGTACTTGGATTTCATGACCAAGTATATTCGTACTTTAGATTACTATCCAAATATATTCTTATTTGGGAAGTTTATTGGCATTCTAGGTTTATTCGTACCTAGACCATAAAAAAACTAAGTATATTCGTACTTTGTCAAGTTTTGAAATGCTCGTAATTCATACTTACTACACTCCTCTCTCTTCTGCTCCTCAATACGAAGTGAGTGAAAGATGGTGTATAATTTGCTAGCTTCATATTTAAACAAAAGGAGGAAGTGGAAATCCATAACCATAAAAGACCACAAAATTTTGAAAAAAGTCACAATCAAATTTATTATGCATGATTTGATAACTCAAGGGGGCGTTATTCGTACCCCATGCAACTAAGGAAGAGTAAAAACAAGGGAAATACATTTATAATTCCCACATAATCACAATGTGCATCCAAAAGCAGAATAAAGAATTAACTGAAGTCTTTTAAATAAAGAACTTCCTCAAATTATGGACATTCCAAGGTCTTGGCACCGGGTTCCCGTCCAGGTCTGCCAATCTGTAAGCCCCTATGCCCACAATTTTTATAACTCGATATGGGCCTTCCCAATTGGCCCCCAACTTGCCCTCGTTGGCTACCTTGGTATTGCCGAGCACCTTAAGTAGCACAAGATCTCCAACACCAAACTCTCGTGGGTGGACATTTTTATTGTAGCTTTTGATCAGCTGCTCCTGATAGGAAGCCAAATGCACCAGAGCTCACTCTCTTCTCTCTTCGGCAAGGTCGAGCTCAATTTCGAGGGCCCTATCGTTGCCTCCACTTTCAACCAAAATGGTCCTATTGGTCGGCAGACCCACTTCCAATGGTATAACTGCCTCTGTTCCTATTGTTCGGTGTGCCCATAGAACCAGGGGCAGCTCATCGGGCCGTTTCCCCTTTGCCTTGTCCAACCTCTTCTTGATCCCATCAAGAATGGTTTTATTGGATGCTTCTGCCTGCCCAATACTCTGTGAATAGGTAGGGGTCGAATAATAATTTCTTATGTCATATTGGGCACAGAAAGCCTTAAACCTTTTTTGAAATTGGGACCCACTATCTGTAATTAAAGAATAGGGTACCCCAAAACGAGTAATTATACTCTTCCAAATGAACCTTTCTATCATAGGCTCTGTTATCACTTCTCGCAAATTTTTACATATACCTTTGCATATTCTTGCATATGTGGCCACCAATAACCTTGAGTGATTGCTCAGTGGGCGATGGATCTACCACCAGCATGGCTTCCATAAGTCCCCTCATGAATTTCATGTAGGAATTTTTGCACCATCTCAGGGTGCACACAAAAGCAAATAGGGACATGTGAAGGACTTTTTGTACAACTTCCCTTTCGGGGATAGCCAAAACCTAGCAGATTTGGTCTTTATTTTGTGAGCCTCCTTTTTGTCCAAAGGGAGTATTTCATCTCGTAAAAACTCCACAAATGGGTCCATCCAACTTGGTCCTTGGTTTACGTCCAAGACCAACTCCACACTCCTTCCAATGCTCGGCTCAGTCAAAATACTCCACTGCTATCTTCCTTTTAAACTCAGTTGGTACGGCCGCAGCCAACCAGGCTAGTGAATCTGTGTGAGCATTCTGTCCAGAACTTATCTGCTCGACGTATACCCTTTTGAAGGTATCAAGCAGATCCTTGGCTGCTTATACATATGCCGTCATCTTCTCACTCCGGGCTTCGTATTCCCCGGATAGTTGATTAATTACAAGCTGTGAATCACAATACACCCTGACTCGCTTTACTTTCAATGTTCTTGCACTCCTCAATCCAGCTAAAAGTGCCTCATACTCTGCCACGTTATTTGATGCACTGAACCCTAGCCGAACATATTGCTCCAACATTACCCCATCAGGGGGAAAAAGGACAATTCTGATCCCTTATCCTGTATTACATGCTGAACCATCAACAAACAACTTCCACTTGAGGGGATCCTATTCGGCTTGGGTTTTAAACTTCTTTACTGGTGGCCTAGTCACCTGCTCCTCTCTCGTAGGCGGCAGGGGTGCCACTGTGGGTGAGAACTCCGCCACAAAATCAGCCATCACTTGGCCTTTAATTGCCGTGCGTGGCTGATAGTCGATGTTGTATTGGCTTAATTCGACGGACCAAGTTGAGATTCTCCTCGAAAAATCTGCCTTCCGTAGCAGTGATTTCAATGGGAACTCAGTGTAAACCACAACCTTATGGCTCTGGAAATAATGTGGCAACTTTCTTGTTGCTGTCTTTAATGGTAGGACCAAGTTCTTAAGGGGCAGATATCTCGTTTCTGCATCTAGCAATGTTTTGCTAACATAATAGATAGGGATTTGCTCGAGTCCCATATCTCTTAATAGGACTGCACTTACAACATGTCTAGAAATAGCCAAATACAAAACTAAAGACTCACCTGGCTGTGGAGTTGACAAAAGTGGAGCCTTGGCCAAATAATTTTTTCAGATCCTGGAAAGCTTGTTCACACTCTGCTCCCCATTCGAATCCTTCCCTCTTTTTTAATAACTGAAAAAGGGTCTGCATTTATCACTTGACTTGCTGATAAATCTGTTGAGTGATGCAGTCATTCCAGTCAACCTCTGGACTTCCTTTGTGGTTTTGGGACTTTGTAGCCTTTGTAGGGCCGTTATTTGATCAGGTTTAGCTTCAATCCCTTTTATAGTCACCAGATGGCCTAGGAACTTCCTAGAACCTACTCCAAACACACATTTTGAGGCGTTGAGCTTTAGTTTGTATTTTCGCAAGATTCCAAAAGCTTCTTGCAGATCCGTTATGTGCCCTTGTCTTGTTTTACTTTTCACCACCACATCGTCTATGTAAACCTCCATAGTCTTGCCAAGCAGTTTTTTGAACATGATGGTCGCCAGTCTTTGATATGTTGCCCCTGCGTTCCTTAGTCCAAAGGGCATGACACTATAACAGTAAAACCCTCGTGGCGTAATAAAAGAAGTCTTCTCCTGATCAGGTCCAAACATAGCAATCTGATGATACCCTCGATATGCGTCGAGGAAACTCATCCGTTCGTATCTAGCAGTTGCGTCAACCAACTGGTCTATTCTCGGAAGAGGGAAGCTATCCTTTGGGCATGCCTTTTTTAAGTCCGTGAAGTCCACACAGACACGCCACTTTCCATTCTTCTTTTTTACAACCACAGTATTGGACAACCATTCTGGGTAGTAAACTTCATGTATTGCTTTAGCCTCCAACAAACGATCTACCTCCTTGATAACAGCATCTACATGCTGCACAGCTGCCCTTCTTTTCTTCTGAATAACTGGCTTATGTTGTGGATCAACGTTTAAGTGGTGACAGATCACATCTGCATCTACTTCGGGCATTTCTTCTGGTACCCATGCAAATACATCAATGTGTTCTTTTAAAAAGCTTAAGAACTCGGCTTCTTCGTCTTCTGGCAATGTTTCCCCAATTAAAAAATACCTTTCAGGATCAGCCTTGTTGATCTGTATTTTCTTCAGGCCCTTAACCACTTTCTCTACTGGGTTCTTTCCGACGTCCTCCATAGTCGGTTGATGCAGTACTTCTAAAGTATGAACATGATGGGCCTTTGGGACTCTTTTTATGACGGAAATCAAACATTGTTGTGCCACTTTTTAATTACCTCTAATTTTTTCAACCCCATTAAATCCTGGGAACTTCACCATCTGGTGATAAGTAGAAGAGACAACTCTCATTTTGTGCAGCCAAGTCCTTCCTATAATTGCGTTATAGGAAGAAGGAACATCTACAACCAGAAAGTCTGTCCTCAACACTACTGATCCAGCTCGAATAGGTAACATTATTTTTCCAAGGAGCCAGACGGCACCTGCACCAAACCCAACCAAAGGTGTTATGGATTGTTCAAAGTCTCTTTGGGCTAGACCCATTTTCTTGAACATCATTGTAACATCCTTTTTTAATTGAGGTGCTCAAATGTTATATTTAATAACTTAAGAGCTAAAGTGCATTTTAAAAAAAAAAAAAGCATTGTGCATGTGTGCCGTGTGTGTGTGCTGAGGTGTGTTCTTATCAAAACAAAAAAAACAAAGAAAGAACCCAGAAGGAGTTCTGTATTCTCAACGTTAGAGAGAGAGAGAGAGAGAGAGAGAGAGAGAGAGAGTAGCGTGGAGGAAGAAGAAGAGGAGAAAGAGGAAGAAGAAGAAGGAGGAATTAGGGTTAAGGTGTATTCAAGCTTAATTAGGTAATTTACATCTCTTTAAGTATTGAATTTCCTATTTCTCATGCTAGGTTTCTTGTTCTGCATCTAATATGCTCTGAATTGAAGCCATGGGAGAGGGTTTTTGAGGTTGGAATTGAGTTTTTATTTCAGAAAATTCGTGTATATGATGAACATGCATAACTGTGTTTGAACAAGTTGATAATCTGTCCTGTTTTGACGAATTTATTCAAGGTACCTAAAAATCTTCTAAATTCTTGAAACAAATCCTGAATATTCATCTGTGAGTGTATTGCATTGTGTTAAATTTTCAGAAAATAACTCGAAGTGTTTTGGCCTACAAAATTCGTGGACTGAACTGGTGTCTGATTCGCGTCTGTGCAGACAGCACTGACACGTGTTGGAAAAACGGGCATAACTTCTTGCTCGGGTATCGGTTCTACGCACCGTTTCTTGATTCCGAAACTAGACTCGTATATCTTTCTGAATATGTATGGATTGTGCCGTGACTCTTTCTAGATTATAGCAGTTTTTGAGTTAAAGTTTAGGTTTTGGGAAGTTCTGGGATTCTGGACAGCTTTTGATTAGTGTTCCTCGTGAAATTCCTCAAGTTTAAGCATGCTTGGTGTCACGCCCCGCCCCGCAAACGGCACCCAATGTGGGCCCGAGTCAGCGCGGCCACGTGGCATTCCACACAAAAGACCACACCACACTCTACAACCAATCAGAATACAACTTAGCGGAAGACTTCTCACAATAAAACAGAAATGAGTCAACGTACCGATCAACCAATCACAAGCCTGCATAGCTAAAACCATAACCACTACCACAAGACTTATTAAGTTCTATACTTCAACATATTCACCAATGACTAAACTACAACTTATAAAAATCAATTCCTTCAATAACTACCTACAGCACGCTCGACCACCAACACCTCCCAAAGCTAATACTCGAGTACACCTCAACACGTCGACCGGTAGTGGAACCACTCTAAGAAACCTGCTACCTGGTAGACCAAAAAGGAAAGCCAGAGTGTGTGAGATATAGAAATGCTCAATAAAATATCACAATACCCATAAGAATATCAATCAGAATATTCACCACCAACATAACTGCAATACCCGTATGAGTATAATAGTTATAACCACCACATCCGCCAAACATAGCAATATTATCCAATAAACAGCCACGTAACAATAACTGAATTAACGACAGCATGAATGTAAATCACACAAGCATGCAGTGACACGTCTGCCACATTCCCATGTACCCAAGGCATTGTGTCTCGCAAACCATGCTCCCAACCTTCGTTAATTAGACGGAATGGCATACGACATGGCGTGACTCACTCCACAATCCTTTCGCGGCTACAATCAACATACAACAAGCATGCATACCATTAGCTAAAACAATATATAGCATGATATACAATTTCGACCACATATATCCATATCAATAGCTAAACCTCGATTAGCATGATATCATTGATATATGATCACCTCCACCGCATTATTTACATATCGATAATCATATTGAAAGCTAAAATACCATTAGCAAGATATATACATACCACCATAGCAATATCTTATTGAGAAGAACCATATCAGACACACTCACCTTGTATCGACCGAGGTACGCCAAACTTACAGTTTCGGAACCTCTCCAATTGATCGGCTTGTTACCTAACCACAAGCTAACCATATCACTTTATTGAACGCTTAAATGTCAAAACTACCTCCTAACAATACTCTATGACACCAACAATAGATTAACAATACTTAACGCATACTAACATGTCTATCTCAAAGGTTTAGAAGTGTCCCTAAACAAGTCTAACACTCAAACACCACATAACCCCTACATTTGGTTTGAAATCTATGACCAGCCTGTCGTATTCTGCCTATAACTTCTTATAGGGTTAAAACCAGATTATGAAACCACCACCATTAGAAAGTACACCTCCGGCACATGAATTTTGATATAAAATTTGTCCTAAACGGAGTCCGAATGACCAAGATACGCTCAAATGAAGTTACACATCTAAAGCAGAATTCACAGTTTTCAGCAGAACAGTTTGCGATCGAAAGCTCATTAAAAATCACATACTCAATATTTTCCAATAATACCAACACCAAAACATCACCAATTGATCAATGTTTAAGACTCATGAGAACCCATGTCCACCCAGCATGCTTAAACTTGAGGAATTTCATGACGAACACAAGCCAAAAGCTGTCCAGAATTTCAGAAGTACCAAAACCTGAACTTTAATTCAAAAACTGCTATAATCTAGAAAGAGCCACGACACAACCCAAACATATTCAGAAAGATATACGAGTCTAGTTTTTGAATCAAGAAACGGTGCGTAAAACCGATACCCGAGCAAGAAGTTATGCCCGTTTTTCCAACACGTGTCTGCGCTGTCTGCACAGACGCGAATCAGACACCAGTTCGGTTCACGATTTTTATCTTCTTCCACATTGCTCAGAAAATTCTGAAATTTTTACAGCATAAACTAAACTCACAGAGGCATCTACAGTAAATTTATCAGAAAATAACATGATAGGAACGTCGATGAGAAAAATTCGTCAAAACAGGACAAATTATTAACTTGTTCAAACGCAGTTATGCATGCTCATCATATACACGAATTTTCTGAAATAAAAACTCAATTTCAACCTCAAAAACCCTCTCCCATGGCTTCAATTCAGAGCATATTAGATGCAGAACAAAAACCTAGCATGTGAAATAGGAAATCCCAGCATTTAAGAAGATGAAAATTACCTAATTGAGCTTCAATCAACCTAACCCCAATTTCTTCTTCTTTTTCCCTTCTTCTTCCACGCTGCTCTCTCTTTCTCTCTCTCTCTCTCTCTCTCTCTCTAACGTAGAAATCAGAACTTCCTTTGGGTTTGTTTTTTATTTTTTTCTTTTTGTTTCAATGAATCACACACACACCTCACCAAACAAAACACACGGCACACATGCACCACACTTTGGAAGAAAATTGCACTTTAGCCCTTAAGTTATTAAATATAACATTTAAGCACCTCAAAGATAAATAGATGTTACACTGGGTGAACATGGGTGAACATGAGTCTTAAACATTGATCAATTGGTGATGTTTTGGTGTTGGAATTATTGGAAAAGATTGAGTATGTGATTTTTAATGAGCATTCGATCACGGACTGTTCTGTTGGAACTGTGATTTCTGTTTTAGATGTGTAACTTCATTTGAACGTATCTTGGTCATTCAGACTCCAATTAGGGCAAATTTTATATTGAGATTGATGTTCTAAGAGTGTATTTTCTAATGGTCATAGTCTCGAAGTCTAATCCTAAACCAATAGAAATGCTATAGTCAGAATTCGATCAATGGTTCTGCTAGAAAGTGTGTTTGTGAGATTTTTGGCTTTGAGGTAAAAATTGATGAATTTACTTCTTTGCTTTTGGAATTAAACTTTGAGCTCATATGTGCGGAATATTTGTTAGGTTCGGAGACGATGACGAGTACCGCAGCTCCACGTAGGGAGTGACTGCGTTGGTTTTCTTTTTGTTGGAGACCGAGGTGAGTGTTCGATTCATAGATGTTCTTCAATTGGATTGAATTTGTGATTTTGGACTGTGACTTCATGTCAGTGGGCAACAACGGCCAACGGCCGGACTTTGTGTCGTGCCTTTGACTTTGTGTCGATTCAATGGCTTTATGCCAAAATTATGACTTTGTGTCGAGCTAGTGACTATGTGTCGGATTAAAGACTTTGTGTCGATTATTTGCTTAATGCTTAATTAATGATGAACTTGGATTTATTGTCTATATTGAACAACATCCATGTCTCATTTACACTCCTGGAACTCGTTTGGGGTTTCAGTTTTGCAGGTATAGGTCGGTGTCCACTACAGGTCACATTTTGCGTTTTTGTGACTCGCTTGAGAAGTGCGTGGTTGAGGCCTGAGAGAGTCTTTGTCTCCCAGCCCATAGATGATATTTGCCTAGTTTAGTTTAGTTTTTAATTTGGATAATAGTTGGTTATGTTTATTTCTTGACAGACTTCCGCTGTAGTTTGTAAATGACAATCATTTTTGAGATGTAAATAAAATGTGGCTGTTAAACTTTAATATTTAGTTATTCTTGGAATTGCTAGTAACTGGTTGTTGTTGGGCTGTTGTCGCGTGTCGTATCGGGATAGGCTGATGAGGTGCTATTCCGGAATGGGGCATGACATCATAGTACAACACCTCTGTACAACTCCCTGAATCTACCAGGATTCTCTCAATTTCATATTCCCCAATTCGTAGGGTTATGACCAAAGCATCATTGTGGGGCACTTGAACTTCTCCCAAGTCTTCGTCTGTAAAAACTATGCCTTCGTTGCATACGTCGTCTCCTCGCCCTCTTTTCTTTCCCATCCTCATAACGTGCTGGTCGTGTTTAATCTGCCGCTGGAGTAATCTCACCTCATTTCTTGTATAAGGCTCTGCTAATCCATGTATCATATGGATTATGCCCCTTGGATTTTGTTCGTAATCCAACTCCATTGCTTTCTCTTTATCCTTGGAATCTTCCTAGATAAATTCTTTAAGGTAACCACGAGAGACCAAATTATTAAGGTGCTTTTTATACATCTCACAGTCCTCAATCATGAGGCCCCAATCCTTGTGGTAGCTGCAATGCTGATTTGTAGCCCACTTCGCGTTTTTGTCTCCTCCCAGTGTTGGGGGCCACTTGAAGTAAGGCTGATTCTTTATTCAATAAAGAATCCTATAGATGAGCTCCTTCTAAACTGTGGTAATGGAAAAGAAAGACTTGGGATTAGGTGCGGGCTTATCTTTATATGGCTCTTTCCTAGCCTGTCCGTAGTCTTTCCTCTCTCGGTAGGTTTTGAGCTCGGGCTTATCTGCTTTCTTCGAGGGCCCCTTGACTTGCTCGACAACCACCTTACCATCTTCCCGGAGTATGTCATCCTCGTTTCTTGCGTGTTGCTCTATCCGTTCCATTAACTTTGCCAGTGTTCATACTGGACTCATGTTCAGAGATTTATGCAGCTCCCCCCGAATAGGCAACCCGGTCTTGAATGTTGCTATTGCATACTCCTCACTACAACCTTCAATCTCGTTGAAAGTCTCCCAGTACTTCTTTGCATAGTTCCTGATCGACTCATCCTCTCCTTGCTTCATAACGGAGAGGCTTTCAAAAGTCTTTGGGGCCCTTCTGCTTGTTAAGAACCGAGCAGTAAATTCTTCGGCCAACTGTACCCATCACGGATGGAGCACGGATCCAACATATGGAACCAAGACAAAGCTACCTTCCCTAAACTTGATGGGAACATCTTGCACATAATTGCATCATCCCCTTCATGCATAAACATCGCCTATTGGTAGTGTTGAATGTGTGCTACTAGATCAGCATCTGTCTCGTAGAGGATGAAGGTTCCGTGCTGTACTCTGCTCGGCAACCTAGCCTACTATAGCTTCCTTGAAAAAGGGGAAGACACAATATTACTGAGTGCCTTCCGTGCTGCCTCTCGTGCAGTCGTGGTCTAGTCTTCTAGTCCCTTTGTATTGTTCGGTCTATTCTTTTCCCAATCGGAATTAGGTCTCTCGTACCTGTCCCTATGGTGTTTCCTGGGACCTTCCTCAGACGAGGAGCTTCGGCTTCTGCTTCTCCCCTTTCGTGGGGAAGCCCTTCGCTTGTTAAGAATCCTAGTTGGACTTCTGCTCCTTCTTTTTCTTGAAGAAGCTCTCTTTCGCCTTGGGTTAGGACTCCTCCTCCGGCTCCTTGTTCCTCGTGATGGAATCTTTTTGTGTGTTACTAGAGCCAGCCTGTCTTCCCTGGAATTTCTTCGTGAAAGTGTAAAGTCTTCTGGATGTTCTCGGATTCGTTCTAGCTCTCGAATCTCATGCTCTCTTTTTCTGATTAAACAAGTGTACTCCTCAATTTCCTGTCTCTTTTTATCGAGAATACCCTTATTGTTATGCACGCTCCTCAAGTGTGCCACTGATTCTCCTCCACGTTGGGACCTACTCCTTCTTGTGGACTCCGTGGCTGTCCTACCCTCCCTGTTCTCGGGGTTATTATGGATAGTCTGGGGGTGGCCCTTGCTCGTGGTCTTCACATATCCCCCTCCGGCCTTCTTCGGAGCCCCTGGTGGGGATTTATCTCCTCCTTCACCCAACTGCTCCTCTGGTGTGATTTGATCTTCTTCCACCACGTGGTCGTGGGTTCGTTTCCCATAGACGGCGCCAATTATGAGGGGGAGAAAACAATTGGTGCTTAGAATTGCACCAGATTGCAACGATGACTTCCCTCGCCTCTTCACCGGAGCCCTTGTTCGATGCCGGAACCCTAATCTGCAAAACAGAAAAGGGGTGAGTGCAACTTTGCCTCTCGTGGCAAAGGCCCTCCGATGCCTTAGTTAGTATCACATACTAGTAGAAAACCCTAAATATCAATAGGAAGTATCGTATGAATGCAATTAATTGCGTACCTTTTACCTCTAGGTTTACCTCGCATTTATAGAATCATAGATGCTTGCTGCCTAAGCATATCCCTATTGCCCTAGGATTCCTATCTCGTATAGGAAACCCAAGATATCTTGGATTCTCGTTCCCTTGTCAGTTCATTACCTTAGTCCTTTTAGGACTCTTTTCCATAACTGGCCGAACATCCCATTCCCGTTGGGTATCTTTACTAGATCCTACGTTCTCAGGATCCCATTCCTTTACGGAACACCACTGTCCTGGAACCTCCTAGAGTATTCCCTTTTCTCCAACACTTGATTGGAGTTCTTTCCTTGTTCGGCTATCTCATGGCCGAACAATCTGCCTGGACTAGTCACTTCACATGTAACTAGTCATTTATCAACTACTTGGACCAACATCTTTTGAAGAGCTCTCCTCCTGTTCGGCCCTCTCGTTGCCGAATAGACTACTTGAACCAGTGACTTCACATGTCACTGTACCTATATCAATCTCTTGGTCCAACAACTTCTCATGTTTGCTGGATCTTGACCCCGTACAGACTTCTTGGACCAATGACTTCTCATGTCGTTAGTCCTCATTGCCGACCACCATACTGCACAGTTACTCATCTTGTCTTAATCAAATCGTGGTCCCACGTACTGCATGTTTGGGTATTATTGTTACCTGTCCGGGAATACCTCTCTACAATGAGCCCAGAAGTTGATCCAATCAACGCCCTCCATTGAAACCAGCCGTGGGCGGAGCGAACCGGTGAGTGAAAGGGCCATTGGGAGGAAGAGTGAGCTTTAGAAGAATGAGAGTTGAGTGGGATAGAAAGAATTTGAAGTAGAAGGCCTGAACTTATAGGAAGGATGGAGGAAACAACTTCAACTTTCAAGGAGCCTTGGGTTCCAAAAGTGCAAATTTTGCATGGATTTTGCATGGGAAAAGGCTTGGTCATTGCATGGAAGCACAATGCAGGCATGCACTGGCTCAGAAATGCCATTGCATAGGTCAAACTTCAACCATCGTGCAATCTGTCTTGGAAAACAACAAAATGCAGACTGTCAGAAAAACAACCACGTGCGGCATAATGGAGCCACGCGCGGTATATTGAAACTAGAAAGTCAGCACGGTGTCACACTAATATACCGCGGAATCTTATGACATAATGCACGGTATTTTGAAGACCCGCGCGACATATTGTGTCTGCATTTCTGCAGTTTTTGACAACAAAAGAATGGAATGAATTGGAGGCATCTCAGGGCACCATCGACCACCAGAACACACTCCAACAAGTATTTGGGACTTTAAGGATGTTTTGTTTTGAGTCAACTCCCGAAATTCAAGGTCGTGGTGCAAAAAGTCAACATAATCCCATTCTTAAGCCGTGTCGAGATGTCAAATCACGTCTCGAATCGTTTCAAGTTGTTTTCTCGAGTCTCACAAGTCACATTGGTCAAAAGAAACTTGGTTCAAGTTCCGGTTCGGGTAGAAAAGTTTGAGATTGTCACCCTTTAAAGTCAACTTTTTCTTGGTTTTTGAGTACATTCAAGCATGAAGTTAAAACTTCCGAGCCGCGTACCAAATCTTAAAGGTTGATGTGACCATATTCGAGCCCATAGCAAGGGCATCTGTGTAAATTCTCAGATAAAGCCTCAATTCCTCAAGATTTGATCAATCGCTTCTTTGATTTCGCTTCCTTTGTCCATATGATTTTCATTTCAAACCCTGTATTAGACTCATTTTTGCGATCATTGGTTAGTTGCACATTACGGTAATAATCTTGGTTGTTCAATTTCTTTTGTACAACAATAAAAAACGAAATTGAATAACAAAGACGTTGAAAGAACCATTTCTATACATAAAATCCTGGGCATCCATGAGTCGAAGTACATAAGTAAAATAAGGCTTGCAAGCTTGATGCACAAAATCCTATCTACCAAGGGTAAATAGGCACCTTACAAAGGGAAGCACGCAGGCTCCGTCAAAAGACAAAAAGCAAAAAAAAGAGAAAACTCAGTCCTCATCCTCATCTCTGTCCTCACCCTCCTCCTCGTCCTCCTCAGAGGCCTCCTCCTTTGCCTCGGAGCTGACAACCTCCTGATTGCGAGTCACCCTGGGCACGGTACTGCTAAAGGTGTCCTCCAGATCAATGTCTGTAGGCTCCTCGGTCTAGTCTGAAACGGCAATAGGCTCCTCCTCGGTGCCACCAGAGTGTCACTGTCTCTTCGATGGACTTTCCTCCCGAGAGCCAGCAGAGGAAGCCTGTTGCATAGGCATGCGAACAGACTTTCTGCGTAGTCCTCGAGCAGCCTCTCCTCTAGCCTGCAATAGCACAACATTCATATAGCATTTGCATCATAATCATGAGTAAGGGTAATGGAGAACGACTAAGATTTAAGGGTTTACCATCGTCCCTCTAACGTGAGTCAGTACTGCCAGGGGATGACCTAAGGCATATTGATGCACCACCTACTCTAGGTCCATCATGGCCGCTGCCATTTCCCTGACGTACTTCGGAGTCACCTATGCGTTGCAAGGAAAAATCAGAACGTGCAGTGCCAATAGCAAGACGTACGAAGGGAACAAAAATAGGATATACCTGAGCAAGGAACTCTGGAGGCTCGACTGTAGGACGTGGCACCTCCATTAGGCCAGGGACTCCCTTAGCGGTCACCACATCCATTGTCCAGGAAAGCGCAGGCAACCTGGTCTCGCTCTGACCCGCGCTGTCACCACGGCCTCCACCTCCTCTACCTCCATCTCCTCTCTTGCTACCTGTAGACACCCCAATCTGGGCTTCGAGATTAGTTTAATTTCGGTTTTGATTCCCCGATGATGAATTGGATCAAGAACACCCGGGAATGTCGAGTGTTTGAGCTTTGAGTGTTTACAAAACCCTTGAACCTAACCAATCCTAAGCCACTTCAAAAAACCAAAAACCCTAGTGGCACGTGTTGGTTTTGCTCGCGCGTGCCAGTTTGCGATCCGCGCGCACTGGTAAAAGTTGCAGCCGACCTTGTACTTTCCACTTCTGGAAGGTTTCTGGAAGATTTCCACTTCTGGAAGGTTTCTAGAAGCTTTCCATTTATGGAAGATTTCCATTAATGGAATAGTTTCCATTTATGGAATGCTTTCCATTAATAGAAGATTTCCATTAAAGGAATAGTTTCTATTAATGGAGGGTTTCCATTAATGGAAGGGTCTTGCCCTATAAATACCCCCCATTGTTCATCTTTTAAAGGGTTCAAAAAATCCATACATATTGGATTAGAAAGGTTAAGCAAAAAGGTTACAAAATCCTAACCCTAATACCAAAAAACTATCCACCTTGTTTCTACCACTCAAAAGCATCCAACCTCAACTCAACTCAACTCAAAGCTCAAGCACTCTTTCAAACTCAAGCAAAGGTATAGCATACCTACTGCTTTCCTATTCTGATCCCTGAGGGGGGCTGGCAGGGTCAAAGCTGGTAATCAATACCATGCTTTGGCCCTAAAGCTGGCAAGGTTTCAAAAACCGTGTAACTGGTATACCTACTTGCGATGGAGCCATTCCCGCACGTGACTGTCCCAGTCAGCGTGCGACGCTCCTCGTGGGGATGGGGATGCTAGTTATTTTCAATTTTGTCATATTATAGATCACTGTGATGTATGATAAAACCAGACTCACTATTTTGCATGCTAAAAATCTGTAATTTAGCTTAGATTGCTCATTCAGTTACGCTGGAATGCCCCTGGGTTGCTTCTGAAGATGTCTCAGAGTCCAAGCATGCAAAAGCAATTCCAGGAAGTCCAAAACCCTCGCGTGGTGATCTCACTGCATCGCGCGACGGTTAGCCTATTTCCAGAAATTGCCTTTGCATAGGCAACTTGGTCCACGACCTTTGTTTTAATACCCCCACTGTTTAGGGGTTGCATCTTATTTCCTGTTTGTAATAATTATTTACTTTCAGTACATATAAACTGCTTGGTTTGATCTTGAGTGTGCACTGGTCCTTCCAGAGCCCAGAAGGAGACAAAATTCAACCTGATGTTAGGATATACAATCGCGCAATTATATGGGTTTGTCACGCGATGGTGGGCTTGCATGCACGTAGGTCCATGCATGCAAGTTGGCCACTGTTTGTTAAAATTCATACAAAAGGCATTGTTTTGATATCCAGTCACAGTGTTGGATTTTATCTCATTTATTTTCTAACATATCATCCATCCATGCTATCTCTCATATCACATCCTGCAAATATGTTACAGTTTTAATCCCCTTAAACTGTTCCCCGCCCCTAATTGGCTAAAGAATTGATTAATCAAATAGAATCGCAAATATTTTTGCAAATACCTGAGTAGAGGCCGATCTCCAGATTGGGTGAGAGGGGTGCCATAAAACCCTTCACTCTCGTAACCTGGCTCCCGAACCCAGATATGGTTATGACGGACTGGTTCCTTAACTTTTTCAAATCAAATTAGCGCGGTAGGTGCTTCGAAGTACGGTTACTTGGGTGTCAGACCTTCAAAACCTGATTGCCGACTCTGTATTTTTGCGAGCGCGTGCCGCCTCTGCTCGCGCTCCCTCGATATCGAGCCCTCGCGTTTGGAAATCCGAAAATTTCCAAGGGCATGATGCCCACAGTGGCGACTCTGCTGGGGATACATCGAATCAATATTAATCCAGACTTAGAGTTTAATTCACTTGTGAACAACCCTTTAAAAGTCTGTCAAAATGGTGAGCTTCGCGCTGCCGAAGGTTGGAATGGTGATTTAATAGGACCTCGTGTCCGGCCAATCCGATCTGGGGCTTTTCCGATTGTTCTCTTGTGTAGTTTCCTCTAAGTATTGATTGATAAAGAGAGCCAATTTTGAAAAGGCATTTGCGAATTTGCGATTCTGTTTCATTAATCAACTTTCTAGCATTCTCATTTGCATCGATGTGGAATAAACCTCGTTGGATCGTTTTGGCAATCCGGCACGATTTACCAGAGCCTGGGGACCCCGAATGACCAACAACCTTCGACGATGATGAGTCATTCTACCATTTGACTGTTGCTCTGTGACTACGCGGGTAGCGGGAGGTATATCTTGGCTCTAGTCCGAGGAACCTATTACAAGCCAAAACCAGCCTTTGCATATACAAGCACTAGCACTCTTCAAATTAGGACAGGTACCTATAGGGTAAGATCTATTTGCATCTAACCCCATATACTGTCTACGTGTTACTGCTTTTCCTATCGCATGCACTGTACATACTTACTGTTTTGCGTAGGAGCATGTTTAGGGCAGCTTCTAGGTTGTCTCTCTTTCGAGTCTGTCTTATGCTTATTAGGACGCTGCTGTAGGGAGGTATTCCCGAACAGGCCCAAGAAGAGCCCGAACACGGTTCGAAGAAAAGGTCAACGCACTATGGACCAGTGACATGAGAAGTCAATGGTCCAGAGAGGTTGTACGATTCTCAGTGCAGTGACATGAAAAGTCAATGGTCCAAAGAGGTTGTACTATTCTCAGTGCAGTGACATGAGAAGTCATTGGTCCAAGTAGTCTGTTCGGCGACGAGAAAGCCGAACAGGAGGGGAACTCCTAAAGAAAGGAATGGTCCAAATAATTGATAAAGGACCAGTTACATGAGAAGTGGCTGGTCCAGGCTGTCTGCTCGGCTATGATGTGGCCGAACAAGGAGAGAAGTCCTATCAGATGTTGAAGTAGAGGGAACACTTTGGAAGAGTCTAGAAACAGTGGTATTCCGTTTAAAGTGATATCCCGAGAATATAGGATCTGTAAAAGATACCCAACGGGAATGGGATGTTCGGCTAGCTATGGAAAAGAGTCCTAAAAGGACTAAGGTAGCAAACTGATAAAGGAAACGAGAATCCTTGATATCCTAGGTTTCCTTTACGAGATAGGAATCCTAGGGCGACAGGGATGCTTGGGCAGCAAGCATCTGTGAATCTATAAATACGAGGTAAACTTTGAGGAAAAAGAAACGCAATACATTGCATTATTCGATATTTACCTACTGATAATTAGGGTTCCTTTAGTACGAAATACTAACAAAGGCATCGGAGGGCCTTTGCCACGAGAGGCAAAGGTGCACTCACTCTTTGTTTGTTTTGCAGGTCAAGGGTTTCGTTGACGAACTAGGGTTCCGGTCAAGAGGCACGAGAAGCCATTACAATCTAGTGCTGATCAAAGCACTACTTGAATTTGTCCACCTACAATTGGCGCCGTCTGTGGAAATCGAAAGAGTTCCCTTTGAAATACGACCATGGTGGAAGTAGATCCAGCAACACCGCACGACCTAAAGGATGTGTTAGAGGGAGGAAGGGATAAATCTCCACCTGGGGCTCTGAGAAAGCCCGAGGGTGGACACAGGAGGACCACGAGTAAGAGCCGCCCCCTTACCGTCCACAATAAAAATAGAGATGGAGAGACGGCTTCTAGATCCACGAGAAGGAGTAAATCCCATCGAAGGGATGAATCGGTCGCACACTCCAGGAGTGTGCACCGTAGCGAAGATGTTCTTGATAAATAGAGGCAAGAAATTGAGGAGTATGCTCGTTTGATTAAAAAATGAGAACACGAGATTAGAGAACTAGAGAGAATCAGGGAACATCCGGAGGACTCCGGACTGTCTCGAAGAAATTCCAGGGGCAGTGGGTATGCTATGGTACAATTCAGAGAAGCTCCTTCACGAGGAAGAAGGAGCAGGAGCAGAAGCCCAACCCCAAGGTGACATAAAGCTTCTCCACGAAAAGAGAGGAGCAAGACCCGAACACCCGAGCGAAGGAGGGTTTCTCCGAGAAAGAGGAGAAGCAGAGGTCGAAGCTCTACTTCTGAGGAGGAAGGGAGTAGGAAACATCATAGGGACAGGTACGAAAGCCCTGATTCCGATTGGCAAAGAACTAGGCCCAACGAAAAGAAAGGACCAGAGGATGAAACCATGACTGCACGAGAAGCAGCACGGAAAGCACTCAAGAACATAGCATCCTCCCCTTTTGCAAAAAAGTTACAGGAGGCTAGGTTGCCGACCAGAGTGAAACACAAAACGTTCATCCTCTACGAGACAGATGCTGATCCCGTGGCACATATACAGCATTACCAGCAGGCGATGTTTATGCATGAAGGAGATGATGCAATTATGTGCAAGATGTTCCCGTTAAGTTTGGGGAAGGTAGCTTTGTCTTGGTTTCACAGGTTGGGTTCACGCTCCATCCGAACATGGGTGCAGTTAGCTGAGGAATTCATTGCACGGTTTTTGACGAGCAGGAAAGCTCCAAAAACTTTTGAGAGCCTTTCCTTTATGAAGCAAGGTGAGGACGAGCCAATCAAGACATATGCAAAAAAGTACTGGGAAACCTTCAACGAGATTGAAGGTTGCAGTGAGGAATACGCGATAGCCACGTTCAAGACGGGTTTACCTGTTCGGGGGGAACTGCGTAAGTCCCTAAATATGAGTCTAGTGCTGACATTGGCAAAACTAATGGAGCGAATTGAGCAGCACGCCAGGAACGAGGATGACATTCTACGGGAGGATGGTAAGCTGGCCGCCGAGCAAGTAAAGGGGCCTATAAAGAAAGCAGACAAGCCAGAGCCCAAAACTTATCGTGAAAGGAAAGATTATGGGCAGGTGAAGAAAGAGCAGTACAAGGATAAACAAGCTCCGGATCCAAAATCATTCTTCTCAATAAATACGATCTGGAAAGAGCCCATTTACAGAATTCTTTATCGAATAAAGAATCAGCCCTATTTCAAATGGCCTCCAACTCTAGGTGGGAATAAAGATGCAAAACGTGCTACGAATCAGCACTGCAGCTACCATAAGGATTGGGGCCATATGACAGAGGATTGTGAGATGTTTAAACGGCATCTTGATGATCTGGTCTCGCGAGGTTATCTCAAAGAATTTATCCAAGAAGATCTGAAGGATAAAGAAAAAGCAATGGAATTGGATTACGAACAAAATCCAAAGGGAGTAATCCATATGATACATGGATTAGCCGAGCCTTATACGAGAAATGAGGTGAGATTGCTTCAGAGACAGATTAAACACGACCAACATGTGATGCAGTTGGGAAAAAAGAGAGGGCGTAGCGAAGAGGCATGCAACGAAGGCATAGTTTTTTCAGATGAAGATCTGGGAGGAGTCCAGGTACCACACAACGATGCTTTGGTCATAACCCTACGAGTTGGGGAATATGACATGGAAAGAATATTAGTGGACTCTGAGAGTTGCACCGAAGTGCTATACTACGATGCATTCAAGAAACTGGGATTAACTCAAGAAGATTTGGTACAATCAGTAACCCCTTTGGTCGGATTTGGAGCAGGAGTAATTTGGCCATTGGGAAAGGTAACTTTGCCTGTTCGGGCTGGTACAGTGGTGCTACGAACCGACTTCCTGGTGGTGGATGTACCATCCTCCTATAAACGTGATTATAGGGACAACATGGTTACATAAGATGAGGGCAGTCTCTTCTACTTTCCATCAAATGGTAAAGTTCCCAGGGTCCAATGGGATTGAACAGATCAAGGGTAACCAAAAGGTAGCTCAACAATGTTTGGTATCCATCATAAAAAGAATCCATAACGCTCACCATGTCAACACAGTGGAAATTCCAGATCAGCCGACCATTGAGGATATCGGTAAGGACCCAACCGAGAGGGTAGTTGAGAGTTTGAAGAAAACACAGATCAACGAGATTGATCCAAATAGGTATTTTATGATTGGGGAATCGCTGCCAGCAGACGAAGAGACTGAATTGATAAGTTTCTTAAAGACTTATGTCGATGTATTTGCCTGGACACCAGAAGAAATGCCTGGGGTAAGTGCAAACGTAATTTGCCACCATTTAAACGTTGATCCTCAGCATAAGCCAATCGTTCAGAAAAAACGGAGGGCAGCCGTGCAGCATGTGGATGCAGTTATCGAAGAGGTCGATCGTTTGTTGGAGGCCAAAGCAATACGTGAAGTCTACTACCCAGAATGGTTATCCAACACCGTTGTGGTGAAGAAAAAGAATGGAAAGTGGCGAGTCTGCGTAGACTTCACAGACCTGAACAAAGCCTGCCCAAAGGATAGCTTTCCACTTCCAAGGATAGACCAGTTGGTTGACGCAACTGCTGGGTACGAGCGAATGAGCTTCCTCGACGCGTATCGGGGATATCATCAAATTGCCATGTTTGGGCCAGATCAAGAGAAGACTTCTTTTATTACACCACGAGGGTTGTACTGCTACAATGTCATGCCCTTTGGATTGAAGAATGCAGGGGCAACATATCAGAGATTGGCAACCATCATGTTCAGAAAATTGCTCGGCAAAACTATGGAGGTTTACATAGATGACATGGCGGTGAAGAATAAAGCTGGGCAAGGCCATATTGCAGATTTGAGAGAGGCTTTTGAAATCTTGAGGAAATACAAGTTGAAACTCAACGCCTCGAAGTGTGCGTTTGGAGTCGGTTCTGGAAAGTTTTTGGGCCACCTTGTAACTCTAAGGGGGATAGAGGCGAATCCCGACCAAATAAAGGCCTTACAGAATCTGCAGAGTCCTCGGACAACGAAAGAAGTCCAACGGTTGACTGGGATGGCAGCGGCTCTTAATCGATTTATTAGCCGGTCAAGTGACAAGTGCAGACCTTTCTTTCAGCTGTTAAAGAAAAGGAAAGGATTCGAATAGGGAGCAGAGTGCGAACAAGCCTTCAAAGACCTAAAGGGATATTTGGCTTCTCCCCCACTTCTTTCGACTCCGGAACCAGGTGAGTCCCTAGTTTTGTACTTAGCCGTTTCTGAGCATGCTGTGAGTGCAGTCCTCTTAAGAAATAAGGGATCCGAGCAAATCCCTGTTTATTATGTGAGCAAAACGTTATTGGATGCTGAAACAAGGTATTTGCCCCTCGAGAAATTAATCCTGGCATTAAGGACTGCAACCAGAAAATTGCCACATTATTTCCAGAGCCATAAAGTTGTGGTTTACACTGAGTTCCCATTAAAATCACTGCTACGAAAAGCAGACTTCTCGGGAAGAATCTCAACTTGGTCCATTGAGTTGAGCCAATATGACATTGAGTATCAGCCGCGCACAGCAATTAAAGGTCAAGTGTTGGCTGATTTTGTGACAGAATTCTCGCCCACAGTAGCACCTTTGCCTCCTACGAGAAAGGAGCATGAAGCAACGCCACCTGTAACGAAGAAACAGGTATCAGCCGAACAAGATCCCCTGGAATGGAAGCTGTTCGTTGATGGGTCAGCTTGCAACACCGGTTCAGGAATTGGAGTTGTGCTTTTACCCCTGAAGGGTCAATGTTGGAACTATCTGTTCGGCTAGGGTTCAATGCATCAAATAACGTGGCAGAGTACGAAGCACTTTTAGCTGGTTTGAGAAGTGCAAAAACTCTAAAAGCAGAACGTGTTAGGGTACATTGTGATTCACAACTTGTAGTACATCAGCTGTCTGGGCAATATGAAGCCCGGAGCGAAAAGATGGCGGCCTATGTACAGGCAACCAGAGATCTGCTTGATACCTTCGAAAGGGTGTATATTGAGCAAATAAGTTCTGGAAAGAATGCTCACACAGATTCATTAGCATGGTTAGCCGCAGCTGTGCCAACAGAGTTTAAAAGAAAGATAGCCGTGGAGTATCTGACTGAGCCGAGCATTGGGAGAAGCATAGAGATGGTCTTGGACGTGAACCAAGGACCAAGTTGGATGGACCCAATTGTGGAGTTTTTACGAGATGAAACACTCCATTTGGACAAAAAGGAGGCTCATAAAATAAGGACCAAGTCTGCTCAGTTCTGGTTATCCCCAGAGGGAAAATTGTATAGAAAATCTTTTACAGGACCCTATTTACTTTGTGTGCATCCTGAAATGGTGCAAAAGTTCCTCCACGGAATTCACGAGGGAACTTGTGGAAGCCATGCTGGGGGCCGGTCCATAGCCCACCGAGCAATCACCCAAGGATATTGGTGGCCGTACATGCAAGAAGACGCTAAGGTGTACGTTAAAATTTGTGAGAAGTGTCAAAAATTCTCGCCAATGATTCGAACGCCCGCCAAGGATCTGGTGCCTTTGACAAGTCCCCGGCCGTTTGCTCAATGGGGAATGGACATCGTGGGCCCACTACACAAAGCAACTGGGAATCAAAAATTCCTGCTAGTTGCAACGGACTATTTCACCAAGTGGATTGAGGCAGAACCATTGGCCAAAATCACCGAACCTATGATAGAAAGGTTCGTGTGGAAGAGCATCATTACTCGTTTTGGGGTCCCATACTCATTGATTACAGACAATGGATCCCAGTTTCAGAAGAAGTTCAAAACTTTCTGTGCCCAGTATGGGATAAGAAATTACTACTCGACTCCAGCCTACCCTCAAAGCAACGGACAAGCTGAAGCTTCTAACAAAACAATTCTTGATGGGATTAAGAAGCGTTTGGATAAAGCAAAGGGGAAATGGCCTGATGAATTGCCATTGATACTTTGGGCATACCGAACAACGCCTAGGAGGTCTACGGGAGAGACCCCCTATTCATTAGCATATGGAACAGAGGCTGTTATTCCATTGGAAATAGGTCTGCCGACCAACAGGACCACTTTGGTTGAAAGTGGAGGAAATGATAGAGCCTTGGAGATTGAATTAGACCTTGCCGAGGAACGACGAGAACGGGCCCTGGTGCACTTGGCCTCATACCAAGAGCAGCTAATCAAAGGCTACAACAAACATGTGCATCCACGAGAGTTTGGTGTTGGAGACCTGGTCTTACGAAAGTGCTCGGCAACACTAAAGTGGCTAATGAGGGCAAGTTAGGGGCCAATTGGGAAGGCCCATATCGAGTTACTGAGATCGTGGGCATTGGGGCTTATCGATTGGCAGACTTGGACGGGAACCCAGTGCCAAGACCTTGGAATGTCCATAATCTGAGAAAGTTTTTTATATGAATATGTTTTTCTTTATGCACATCGTGATTGTGTGAGAGTTACGAATAAAACTCTCTTGTGTTCTAGTTTTGTTATTTTCGTTGCAAGGGGTACGAATAACGCCCTCTTGAGTTTTACAGATTACGAATAAAGTCACTTTTTTCAGTATAAATGTTGTGCTCTTGGTATTTGTTTTCAAAATATGAACTTCGAGATTAGTTTCCCTCATTCGTATTGGGGAGCAGGGGACTTATACATTTAAGTACGTGGAACTTAAACGCAAGTACGAAACACTTGTGTGATGTTCTAAGTACGTGAAACTTAACGAATACAAGTATGAAAACACTTGTATGGAATTTGAAGTACGAAACACTTGGCTTGGCATATAAAGCATACGAGAATATGCACAAACTGTTCAAGCATATGAGAATATGCACAAACTTGGAAGCATATGAATATATGCATAAGTACGAGAAACTTACCAGACGCTTAAAACATCTTTCGAAGCATACGAATATATGCATAATGTACGTGAAACTTTAACGATTAAGTACGGGAAACTTACAAACCAAAGAACAGTACGAAATACTTAAAGCGTTTCAACACAGTATTCTAACAGACGATTGAATTTATTCGTCTTCTGTGAGATCTTGAACAGTTGTAGGAGCAGTCGTAGGAGCTGCTGGAACAGTCGAGCCTTCCGTGGTATTTTCAGGTTGACCACCACTGACTTCCTTCTGGCCAGGGTTGGTCATGACTTCACCTGGTTCAACATCAGGAACATGTTGCTCAGACGTATGCACCTCCTGCTCCTCATCTCCTTCCTCAGTAATATCTTCCTCACAACCAGCAGCAGCACTTGGTAGTTCGATGTTGGTCCAGAGGGGAGATGACTCAGGTATCTCAGCTTTGGCAAGGCAAGCTATCCAGGAGGCCACCCAAACTTGGTCTTGAATCCCAGGCATCTGGTTCGTGTAGCTTTCTGTAGCTACTTTGATTCCTTCATTGTAACCCTTTTCAAATGCAGCTTTGGCTTCATTCTGGCTCGCCTCAAGTTCTTTCAGAGTTTGATTAAGACTATCTTCAGCCCCTTCAGCTGCCCCTTAAGACCATCAGCTACCCCCAGGACTTGGTTTCTCTCTCTCTCGAGCCTAATAATGGTACGTTGTAGCTTGGTGTTCTCACTGACAAGTTTGGCACGTTGGGGCTCGGACTGGCTAAGCTTTTGAGCCATGGCTACCATTTTTTGCATCACCTGGAACGTTCAAACCAGTTAGACATAGATACCAAAAGATATGGTGTACAAAGGGAAATTTTACCTTGGCATTATGGGACATAAATGAGCTCAGGAGGTTGTCAGGAGACATTGCTACTTCTTTCTGCACATCTCCAGGCAACAGAAAGGCCTAGGACAATGCAAGAGCAGTACCGTCAGTTTCCACATTGTCCCGAGCAGTGATAGCTCGATTCCCATGAGAGAAAGAAGGAGCCCAGATAGGAGCAGGAGACGAAGAGGCTTGTGGGGGCCGCTCCTGAGTTTCCTCCACTCGTTGACGTTTTTCTCGATGGAGGGCTTCAATTTCCTCTGGAGAAAATCCTGGGGGAGCATCGGTTTGAGTCTGGGGGCGACGACCACGACCTTGACCACCCTGGCCCCGAGCAACGTTACAACCCCGACCAGGAATGGTAAGGAGGCTGCCTAAGTCAATTGGCCGGTTCATCTCTGGAGGTGAGAGGGTATAGCCGCTGGAAGACAAGCTGGATGTGGAACTGGAAGCTTCCTCAGCAAGAGAGATTGGTTTGTAAGAGATTGGAGGAGTTCGAGAATGCCTCTCTTCTTGTTCGGGGACTGGTCTTGAAGGACCAGCTACTACAAGGTTGTCAGCTGCACGGGTATGCCGATCAATAAAACCCCCGTATGACGCTTTGTAGCTGAGTAGTACCTGAGCTGCTCTTGCTCGGCCAGCAAGGTATGTCCCTTCACCGTTGAAAGCAAGTGCTCGTCTGATATCTGCTACGTGCACTTGAGGGGTTATGATATTATATCCTCGATTGATGTTTGATGCTGAAAAATAGCAAAGCACAAATAATTAGAAGCATGAAAAAGCTTTTCCTATGAAAAAGGAAGAACATATGAATTAGGAGGAGGGCACTAACGTGGGCTCCCGAATACGTGAGGAGCATGAAAACCAATCACTTGGCCGTCCTCGTTTCTGGGTTCGAAGTTACCCGTAACGATCAGAAAGTCATCGTCGTCTCCACGAGCAGAGTCAGGGAGTTCAAGGACAAGTTTCTTTCTAGAATCCCTACTTTTTAAGTAATATGTAAGGGCATCCCCGGTTCAAGAGATACTGTATAAATGATGAATGTCATACAAACCTAAAGAGGTCCCTAACATCTGATTTAGGGCATTTATACCCATAACCACTCGAAAGAAATTGGCAGAAACCTGCATAGGGGAAAGCCTATAGTACGCTAGGACCTGACGAAGCAAGAGAGCTAATGGAAACCTAACCCCGCCCTCAACGACGGCTACTACTGGAATATGAAAGGTGTCAAAATCAAAACTTTCACGGATGGCATCCTCAGGAGCGAAAACTGTAGCTACGTTGTCAGGAATCGCATAACGAGATCTGAAACTTGACATGGTTTGAGGAGTATTACAATGCCTCCGAAATCTCCCCATAACCAGACAAGCTATTTGGTTCTTTGAAATATAGAGAAAGGGGAACGATGAAACCCTAAAAAGATTGTAAGCAAATCCACCAGAGAAATGGAAGCGAAAAAGAATGGTGACTTATGGAGTTGGAAGATGAAATCTGTAAAGCAGAAAGGAGAAGGCCTTGAGATGATGAACAGAGCTTCAATGGCAGGTAAAGGCTTGAACCTTCTTTTCTACAGAGGGAGTCTAAGAGAGAGAATGGGGTTTTGAAAATGGGACGAAAACCCAAAAATACCCTAAAAGTGAGGTGGCGTATGTGAAACGTCACCCCAGACGCCGTTTGAGTGTTCCGTTTTCCAAAACACGTCTGTCCGCATTTAATGTAAGCAATACAATGATCGACACGTGCAAAGATTAGGACTAAAAGCCTGTCCCGACCAAACGAAAAGATGTTTTTTTGCCTTGGCAAAATGATGAAAGATTGCACCAAAATATGAAATAAGGTGCAGGAGCAGAATCAATTTGCTCGGTAAAAGAGCTTTACTCGTCATCTAAGTAAAAAATAACGAGTAAGGCTGGGGAGCAATTGTAGGGAGGTATTCCCGAACAGGCCCAAGAAGAGCTCGAACACGGTTCGAAGAAAAGGTCAACGCACTATGGACCAGTGACATGAGAAGTCAATGGTCCAGAGAGGTTGTACGATTCTCAGTGTAGTGACATGAGAAGTCATTGGTCCAAGTAGTCTGTTCGGCGACGAGAAAGCCGAACAGGAGGGGAACTCCTAAAGAAAGGAATGGTCCAAATAATTGATACAGGACCAGTTACATGAGAAGTGACTGGTCCAGGCTGTCTGCTCGGCTATGATGTGGCCGAACAAGGAGAGAAGTCCTATCAGATGTTGAAGTAGAGGGAACACTTTGGAAGAGTCCAAAAACAGTGGTATTCCGTTTAAAGTGGTATTCCGTTTAAAGTGATATCCCGAGAATATAGGATCTGTAAAAGATACCCAACGGGAATGGGATGTTTGGCTATCTATGGAAAAGAGTCCTAAAAGGACTAAGGTAGCAAACTGATAAAGGAAACAAGAATCCTTGATATCCTAGGTTTCCTTTACGAGATAGGAATCCTAGGGCGATAGGGATGCTTGGGCAGCAAGCATCTGTGAATCTATAAATACGAGGTAAACCTTGAGGAAAAAGGTACGCAATACATTGCATTATTCGATATTTACTTACTGATAATTAGGGTTCCTTTAGTACGAAATACTAACAAAGGCATCGGAGGGCCTTTGCCACGAGAGGCAAAGGTGCACTCACTCCTTGTCTGTTTTGCAGGTCAAGGGTTTCGTTGACGAACTAGGGTTCCGGTCAAGAGGCACGAGAAGCCGTTACAATCTAGTGCTGATCAAAGCACTACTTGAATTTGTCCACCTACAGCTGCCATGCCCCGATGAAGAGTCATGCATCTTGATGGTGCATGTTATCAATTTTCAAAGTCCTTAGATCAACAAGACTATGGGAAATCAAGACTTTCTAAGTCCTTGTCTAAATGCCCGATCGAGGTTTCAAACAGAAAATGAGGAACAACGGAGAGAATGCCGTGATGTTTATACCACCTTGGTTATCGTGCGCAACATGTACTCCGTTTAGGCTATGGCGCTGTGTTGCCTACGCCACCCCGGTTAAGGTATCACGTCATCTACACCGAGTTGTTCTGATTCCAAAGTTGAAACTTCGAGAACGAAATAGTCAAAGGCTTAGACTATTTTGACATCTCTTTGTATTAGTCGATTCAAACAAGGATACACCCTCGAAAAGAATTCTGAGTATTTTGGTAGCGTTCGAACATCATGAGACAGACTCGTCTGTAGTTGTAGAGTCTAAGAGGACACCGATGATGATGTGTGCATTGCATTCTTTTTGCAATTAACTGCTGCTACAGGAACGTCACTGAGCTTTCAATTACTTTACTGTCTACTTTGGAACCATTGCACCGAACAAGAGAGTACCGAAAGGAAGAGCCAAACCTACTTGGGAACGTCTTCAGAATCCAGTTCAAAGACTTGTCAGGCTAGATTCCCTGTCAGTTGCAACGGAGGCTTCTCCAGGTTCACTGTTGGCCACCCTATAGTCAGGTTTGCCATCGATTTTGCAATAAGCCACGCTGCCGGCTTCCCCATCTTCAGCTTCTTCATCAAGCTCCTCTGAAAAATCCGTCATGGCAGATCAGCCGCAACCGCTCACTCTGGAAGCCATGTTCATGAACCTCTAGAATAGCATCACTGATATGCAGCAAAGGGCTACTTAGACAGATGCAAACATCACTCGTTTGAATGACCTTATCAACACTCGTCTTCCACCAGCACCAGAAGAGGAAGGCGAGGACGATGAGGATGTTCATGCAGAACCTGTCTTTGTTGAGGATCCAAATCATGCAGGGCGTCTCATTGTTAAGCCCATTCCTAGAGAGGCTCGTGCGCCTGCTCTAAACCCAAACCTTGCTGCTGTTAGGCCTGCTCAAAACCCTGACATGGCCGCTCTTATGGCCAAGATGGCTAAGCTAGAAGAAGCTGTCTCAAAATTTGAGAAGATCAGTGCAGGAGGAATTGACCTGGATCGTCTCTGCCTATACCCTAATGCTAGGCTTCCCGACAAATTCAAGATGCCTGACTTGGTTAAGTTCGATGGGAGTGGTGATCCCAAGACTCATCTCTTTGGCTACCA
This sequence comes from Rhododendron vialii, assembly GCF_030253575.1. Lineage (NCBI taxonomy): Eukaryota > Viridiplantae > Streptophyta > Magnoliopsida > Ericales > Ericaceae > Rhododendron > Rhododendron vialii. The sequence continues at coordinate 13,982,861 of NC_080567.1, read as the reverse complement.
TGCAGCAATGAAGCTGCTAGGAGTGGAAAATGAGGCCATGTCTCAGCTTTTCCCCCAAAACCTCTCTGGGCCTGCTTTCCATTGGTTTTTGTCGCTCGACATCTCCAAAAGACGGACTTGGGAAGACATTGGGGCTGCCTTTATCTCGCAATACAACTACAACTCGCAGCTCAAGATGACTACTCGTGAGTTGGAGTCCACCAAAATGGAAGCAAAGGAGTCCTTTGTGGATTTTGTAAAGAGGTGGAAAGCCAAAGCCACATTAATGACCGATCACCTGAGTGAGAGGGATCAACTCCGCATCATCTTGTGCAATCTTCAGCCCGACTATGCCAAGCACCTTGTGCTGGTTCAAGCGTCTGCCAACTTTGAGACTTTCTTCGAGTCTGGTCTAGCCATTGAGGATGCATTGCAGAGTGGAATTCTGCCTAGGGGAGAGTCCTCTTCACAAAAAGCTAAGCTGAAGGCTTACTCTGGAAACAGTAGCGCACTGTTTGGCGGTAGCAACTACGCCAATGTGACTACAGACGGGGACAACGATGTTGCTTCCCTCAACCATGCCGCCAACATCAATCAGGTTCAAAACACCCAAAGCTACCAGACCCGAACCCAACCTCAGAATTTCTCTGTCTTTGAGGCACCTCTGTCCACAGTGATGGAAAAGCTCATCAAATCTGGGCATCTCAAGCCTTTGACCCCAACCTCCCTGCCAAAAATCCTACCTGCTGGTTACAAGCCTCACCTCTTCTGTGCCTTCCACCAAACGCCTAGCCATCCTACTGATGCGTGCTATCATCTTCGACATGAGATTCAAGATCTCATTAACAATGGCACGGTTGAAGTTCCATCAAAGCCCAACGTCATTTCCAACTCCTTGCCTCAACACAACTCTAACCCTCTGGTTGGTCAGATATCTATCATCTCCACTCAAATCAACTCAAGCTCCACCATATTCAACCCTAGCCACTATATCATCCCAGAAAGCCAACCCAACCCAATCATATCCATCCCGTTTGAACCAGAGATTAACATGATGGCTGTAGGTTGGGCAATTGAGGTCTTCACTGCCGACACCTGGATTGACAGTAATGAGGAGCTTACAAAGGAGCGGACTGACGGGCTGAGATCCATTGTTCATGGGAGCACCAAGTAGGTTTGGTCGAAAAAGCTGAGGAAGCCGAAGTGCTGTTGCTTGGGCTTGACACCTGTTGGATCCCACCTCTCTGTGAGGAAACTAAAGATAGCTTTTAAAATTGCATTTTCAAAGTCGCGTCTATTTTGCATTGACACTTTTGAGTATGAGTCTGACACGGTGTCTGTCAAGTTTTCTAAGTCTAGCTTTGAGTTGGAGGTTGTGCCTCTTGGCCCTCCATGTTGTAGCTTTTATTCGAGTCTTTTGTAGTACTTGGCAACCCTGAGGGGCTTTCTTATGATATGCATTATCTTGCTTCTAAGTACTTTGCTGGCTTTTTGAATAAATTGTGTCGACCCTGACAACGAAGGGATAGATTTTGATGGGATCGTCCTCAAGGAAATGTGTTCCCTCGTCGAAAGGGAAGACGAAAGGCATGCTCAGCCTATTAATTGAAATAGTGGTTTTTAAATAAACTTGAAAGATGAGGTAGACCACCGAATGGTTCAAATTGGTTCAACGCTGTTCCCAGAGGAGCATTGTGCCAAGCAGGCTCGAAGAGTTCATCGACATATTGGTAGGGTCTTGCAAAGACACACCTGGTGTTGATCCTGAGATAAAAAAGTATTTAATCCCTTTGTTACTGGGTGTCAAACCATGTAAAGCAAAGCTCAGAAGGTCCAGCGCCACATACCATGTTCAAGTTTGCAAGAACAGCGGTCCGCCAAGCACAAGTTAGAAAGTTTAAATTGGCCTAGAGCGAGGCATGTTAACTAAAGCACTCTGGACCCTGTGCTATCAAAGCTATTTTATCTGGGGCTGTGGCAGAAGGTCATCAATCTCGACAATAATAAATTCAGTACCTTGGTCAGCCTAGATCAAATTCAAAAGCCTTTTCCCTGAGAGAAGCTTGTTGGACTGAAAACCCCAAGGGTGGACAGTTCCAAGCAAAAGTTAGAGCAGCCTGCTAGACCGAAAACATATGAAGGCGGTCTAGGCAAAAATGAATAGGCAATATTCAAAAGCTCGCTGGACCGAAAACCCGAATGGGCGGTTCTAGGCAAAAGTTAGAGCGTAAAAGGAGAGGTAAATACTCGAGTGAACCTTGGCCTGAACTACGTTTTGACCTGATTCCCAAATGGGATACGTAGGCAGTCACTCTTTGAGACTCGGTCACAATCTATCAATTCGATCCAAGACTTTGGTACATCGCCGTTGTCGAGAAGAAGACAAGCTACATCTGTGCAGAAGGGGGAAAACCTTTCATCTTTCAATCTTGTTTCAAACTACTACTTCAATTTCAAAGCTGAGCAAAAGCCTTAAAAGATTTTAAGCATAGAAAACAGAATGAAATGCTGGCGATGCCTAACGGCTCACAGTTTATTCTAAGTTTAGCGAAGTCTAGTTTAAGCAGCTGCAGCAGCTTTGCAGTCATGCGCGCTAGTTCGATACTCACGCGCGCTAGTTCAATTTGATGTGCATTGGTCTCAAACCTGCGCGCGCTGCTTCAATTCCAGCAGCAAACAATAGCAGTCAGCTACTGCTTTCGAGTTCTCTTCAAGGGGTTTTTGCCAATTTTTTTTTCATACCGTGCAGACCTAATGTGACTCCACGGGGATGTCGGTTTTAGTCCAGGCCTATATGTGTCTTTATTTGCATCTTATGTCTGTCTTTGTAGCATTTTTCCAGTTTTTCAAATAGAGGTTCATACAGGTCGATGTACCTCTAATTGACCTTACATAAGCGTCAATTTCACCTGTTTGAAGGGCTATTGTGAGTTTTGGCGCTTTAAATGCCCAACATTTCATTATTTGCCATGTGTCTAAGGGTCTGTGTTGAATCCTGAGGCTCTTTCTCCCTTTTTGTTCGAGCTAGGCGAGTCTGTACATATATGTGTGTCTGTGTCAACTCAGTTTGCTTGTCAATGCAAATTAGATATTAGCGCATTGTTTATATGTCAATAAACTGGAAAAATGCAATTTTTACATTGCTACCCTAGTATCTGTTACCCACAAACTGTGGAAGCTCATTAAGGGCAAGAGTATGTCGGCCCAAGGCTAAGCAAAGCATATCTCTGCGGCACGTCTGCCTAAGCATCAAAGAAAGGGCGCGCAGTCCCAATGTCGTTACTATAGCAATTGAGCATGTTGGCCCACTCAATGTTTCTTTGTCTGGGTGCGCATCTCAAAAGCAAAGGCAGTAAAGTACTAGGGCTCAGTAATAGTCCTTAAGCATCGTTGTCCTCCTAGGAGCCGCCCTTAGCTAGGGTCTGCATTTTCAATTTGTACATTTTGTTAGTATACATCTTTGCATATTGTGTATGTCATATGTTGAAAGCAGGTACAATCTCTCTAAAAACCGAAGGGTGCGATGCAATCTCTTGCAGTTTTGTTCTCATAGGTTAGCGGAGGCAATGGAAATCTCCCTAACTCTCGATTTGTTCCCCAATGGATGCGATGCAATCTCCTGCGGTGTTGTTCTGTTTGTTTAGTAGAGGCAATGGAAATCTCCTTAATCCATGATTTGTTTGCCGATGGATGCGATTGAAAATCTCTTGCGGCATTGTTCTCATAGCAGAATGCGATAAAATCTTTTGCAGAACAAATCAACGATAGCCGGTCTTGTCCACTTCAACGACGGTCAACCATATCGTCTGTCTACATCAACGATGGTGAGCCATATCATCAACGACGATCTATCCGTCCATTTTTCAATCAACGACGATCTATCCGTCCGATCACAATCAACGACGATCCATCCGTCCAATTCAAATTAACAACGATCTATCCACCCAATTTCAATCAACGACGATCTATCCGTCCAATTTCAATCAACGATAGCCGGTCCTGTCCACTTTCCAATGGCTCGATCACTTTGTATAGTGATCTGCCTCTTCAAATCGATGACAGCCGGTCCTGTCCACTTTCCAATGGCTCGATCACTTTGTATAGTGATGTGCCTCTTCAAATCAAGGACAACCGGTCCTGTCCAATTTCCAATTGCTCGATCACTTTGTATAGTGATCCGCCTGTTCAAATCAACGACATCCTGTCCTGTCCAATTTTCTATGGCTCTATCATTTTGTATAGTGATCCACAATATCATCAACGATGATCAGCCATATCGTCCATCTCCATTCAGCGATGGTCAGCCATATCATCAACGACGGTTAGCCTTGTCATCCATTTCAATCATTCAATGATGGTCAGCCGTATCATCAACGACGGTCAGCCATATCGTTTGTTTCAGTCATTCAACGATAGTCAGCCATATCGTCCGTTTCAATCATTCAACGATGGTAAGCCGTATCATCAATGACGGCCAACCATATCGTCCATTTCAATCATTCAACAATGGTCAGCCGTATCATCAACGACGGTTAGCCATATCGTCCGACTCAGTTATTCCCGATGGTCAGCCATATCATCAACGACAATCGGTCACATTGCCTGTCTCAGTCCATTCAGGGATAACAATCAACCACGTCGTCTGTCTCAGTCCATTCAGCGATGCCTTAGTCATTCAGCAATGTTTAGCCATATTATCAACAACAATCAGAATATGGTTCGATGGTCCACCCATCCGCAACTAATTATTCCCTAGGAGAGTCCGCCTCGCCCTGCCCTGAACAATTACCTCTACATCAGTCTAACTTCACATGCATCTTCCAGCAACCTTATTGCTCTGCCTCGGATGGTCTTTGATAAGGAGATTGGCTTTGATTCCCAATAGATGGAATTCAACCTGCCTGACACGACCTACCCATGTTTGTTGGAATGCTTTGTGCCGAGGATAGCTTGATCCCCAGCAATGATGGCCTGTCCTGTCTAAATCTGCAACGACAGTCTGTCCTGTTCAAATTCGATCAACAAGCGGCGATTCACTAGTCCACTTCTACTTCCATCCCCGGCAATGGACTGCCCGTCCATTTACCCAATCAGGTTCCTTAAGTTTACAAGTCTACTTTGCTAGTATGCTTTGTTCTGGATTGCCTTTAGGGGTGTCTAGAATTCTTTGACGTTACTTGTACCAATTCGATGGTAATTCAAGTGCCGTCAAGGAGGGGCTACTGTAGACAACCCAATCTGGGCTTCCAGATTAGTTTACTTTCGGTTTTTGATTCCCCGATGATGAAATGGATCAAGAACACCCGGGAATGTCGAGTGTTTGAGCTTTGAGTGTTTGCAAAACCCTTAAACCTAACCAATCCTAAGCCACTTCAAAAAACCAAAAACCCTACTGGCACGTGTTGGTTTTGCTTGCGCGCGCCAGTTTGCGATCCGCGCGCACTAGTTAAAGTTGCAGCCGACCTTGTACGTTCCACTTCTGGAAGGTTTCTAGAAGGTTTCCATTTATGGAAGATTTCCATTAATGGAATAGTTTCCATTTATGGAATACTTTCCATTAATAGAAGATTTCCATTAATGAAAATAGTTTCTATTAATGGAGGGTTTCCATTAATAGAAGGGTCTTGCCCTATAAATACCCCCCATGGTTCATCTTTTAAAGGGTTCAAAAAATCCATACATATTGGGTTAGAAAGGTTAAGGAAAAAGGTTACAAAATTCTAACCCTAACACCAAGGAACAAGCCACCTTGTTTCTACCACTCAAAAGCATCCAACCTCAACTCAACTCAAAGCTCAAGCACTCTTTCAAAGTCAAGCAAAGGTATAACATACCTACTGCTTTCCTGTTCTGATCCTTGAGGGGGGCTGGCAGGGTCAAAGCTGGTAATCAATACCATGCTTTGGCCCTAAAGCTGGCAAGGTTTCAAAAACCGTGTAACTGGTACACCTACGCGCGATGGAGCCATTCCCACACGCGACTGTCCCAGTCAGCGCGCGATGCTCCCCGTGGGGAAGGGGATGCTAGTTGTTTTCAATTTTGCCATATTATAGATCACTGTGATGTATGATAAAACCAGACTCACTATTTTGCATGCTAAAAATCCGTAGCTTAGCTTAGATTGCTCATTCAGTTACGCTGGAATGCCCCTAGGTTACTTTTGAAGATGTCTCAGAGCCCAAGCATGCAAAAGCAATTCCTGGAAGTCGAAAACCCTTGCGCGGTGATCTCACTGCATCGCGCGACGGTTAGCCTATTTCTAGAAATTGCCTTTGCATGGGCAACTTGGTCCACGACCTTTGTTTTAATACCCCCACTGTTTAGGGGTTGTATCTTATTTCCTGTTTGTAATAATTATTTACTTTCAGTACATATAAACAGCTTGGTTTGATCCTGGGTGTGCACTGGTCCTTCTAGAGCCCAGAAGGAGACAAAATTCAACTTCATGTTAGGATATACAATCGCGCGATTGTATGGGTTTGTCGCGCGATGGTGGGCTTGCATGCACGTAGATCCATGCATGCAAGTTGGTCACTGTTTGTGTCAAAATCATACAAACCCATACAATCGCGCGATTGTATATCCTAACATCAGGTTGAATTTTGTCTCCCATACAAAGGCATTGTTTTGATATCCAGTCACAGTGTTGGATTTTATCTCATTTATTTTCTAACATATCATCCATCAATGCTATCTCTCATATCACATCTTGCAAACATGTTACAGTTTTAATCCCCTTAAAATGTTGCCCGCCCTTAATTGGCTAAAGAATTGATTAATCAAAACGGAATCGCAAATGTTTGCGCAAATGCCTAAGTAGAGACTGATCTCCGGATTGGGTGAGAGGGGTGCCATAAAACCCTTCCCCTCTCGTAACCTGGCTCCCGAACCCAGATATGGTTAGGGCGGACTGGTTCCTTAACTTTTTCAAATCAAATTAGCGCGGCAGGTGCTTTGAAGTACGGTTCCTTGGGTGTCGGACCTTCAAAACCCGAGGGGCGACTCTGTATTTCTGCGAGCGTGTGCCGCTTCTGCTCGCGCTCCCTCGATATCTGATCCTCGCGTTTGGAAATCCGAAAAATTTCAAGGGCATGCTGCCCACACTACCTTTTCCCCTTCTTCCACGACTTCTACCACCCTTACCACCTCTGGTGCCTCGCGCTGGCTGCGTCGCCTCCCAAGTGGCACGTATCCCAAGGCTCTGCATTAGGTACCGAGCCTGTACTCAGTGTAGTCAGCAGTACAACCAGCGCCCGCCTGAAAGAACGGCTCTAGCTTAGGGTCTAGTCTCGTGAACCACTCAAACTCTCCCCGAGTGTACTGACTCGTCCTCTGCACTAAAGGAAGGAGTGGCCCAGGGACTCGAAAAGCATCCAGCCTCAGCGACTGACGTGATACCAGGTCACCCAAGTACCACTGCCAGTCGTAAGGGGACTCGAGAAGCACTCTCCCCCTCATCACCTCCCTGCTCCGCGCGACGTAAGGGACCTCGAAGCGATCCCAGATCCGCCAGTAGACCTGCCATAAAAAAATGAGCAACATCGGCATACTTTACGAATTGAAATGGGTATGAAAGCTAAGGTATGGATGTAAAGGTGTGTTCGTACCTGGTCAAGACGCAACTCGTTCAGAAAGAGACGGAAGGCATTTAGATTGCCCTTTCCCTTCTTCACCCCTCTATACTCCTTTGACCAGCGTAAGGCTCGAGGGAGTATTGTGTCATCCGGGCACGTGGTCTCGGGAGGGTACATGCCTAGTACCTCGTACGTCCAAAGCTACAAGTCAAGGCATCGAAAGTCAGTAAAAGACAGAAATATATAATGGAAAGCTGACTATTCAAAGGAAAGGGATTGAGATATACCTCCCAGACTCTCCAATACCCACCGAGGCTCACTCCTGCCCATCGGGAGAGAGATCCCATGAAGGCATAGCACGTCCCCAGTGCTGCACCTCCCCAGTCAAAACGGGCAATCTCCCCAACGTCCCTCAAGGCTGGCAAGAGCGAAATGCGTACTCGGTTGCGCCTGTTGGGAAACAGGGACGCACCGAGCATGTATAGCAAAAAGCACCTCGCCATCTGCTCCTCCTGTGCCTTGTCCGTCAGGAGCTTCTCCATCCGAAACCCCAAAAGCTATGTGTACTGGGCATCATCCGTCTCCTCCCTCAGTACATACCCCAGCATCCACCTCTGGAACTCCGCACTCCTCCCCGTCATGGTGTCAAAAGGGATAGGGTCACCTCCAACCCTCAGACCTGTGATCGCCATAAAGCTTAATGGCGTCACCATCATCTCACCAAAAGAGAAGTGGAACGAGTTTGTCGTGTCCCACCACCTTTTGGCGAGTGCTCTCACTACCTGGCGATTGTTGCTTGCCCGTGTCAACACCCCAACGAACTCTCCAAAACCAGCCTCCCTTACTATCTCCCTCACCGCCTCGAGGAGCCTCTCCCAAAACTTCAGCACATCTGCCGCACCACCGTAGCACGAGATTAGGATCGCCTATTACAATAAAATGGCCATGGTCAGCAAATAGGCATAGCATGCAAGACAAATACAATATTCAAAGCAAGGAAATGAAAGTACGATGCATTGAAATTTGAAATGCAAATATTTAAAGTATACCTTGGCTCGCTGTAGAGAAAGGTGCTGCTGAGGGTCCCTCAAAACTAGAGGCTCGCCGTACATAGGCCTCTCCGGCCTGTAAGCGTCCAAAAGAGAAGGCACCACTACGTGCTAGAAGGGCACGTAGAGTGCCTTGTCGTAAGCTCCTTGCCCCTGTAAGGCCTCGATCGCCTCATCTACGGTGCTCCTGTGAGGGACTGCCTTGCCCTCAGTCTCCTCCTCAACCTGTGGCTCCCTGCTAGCCCCAGTCTCAAGCAAAAGCCTAAGCCAGCCCAGGTACCCCCTGCAAAATCTCTACCAGGTCCGCGAGGGACACTGTCTCTAAAAAGTCCCCTGCAACAATGTGCCGCGACAACCCTGCACCCGCTCCACTACCTACGAACATGGCCGGTGTCTCCCGTTCCCCGGCTGGCTCCTCCTCGACAACGGGGGCCTTCCCCAAGTCGGCCTAAGGCACCCTCACGGGAGAGGCCTCAACCTTCTCCTCAACCTTGTCCAAACCGCCACCACCCTCGGCCTCTGCGCCCCTCTCCTCCAAACCGATTTGCACCCTCTGATTGGCTAGTAGCCTTCTCTTTATTCCCTCGCGCCATTGCACTCGGACTCTCCGTGCTCTGGCCATAGCTGGCCAACACCCTACTGTCATCACTGCCACCACCGTCGCCAGCCACCACGGTGACCGAGGCCGTGGCATCCTCGGCCAATGTTGTCTGAATCGAGACCCCCACGGTCTCCGGAGCACCCCCGATCGTTGTACCACCCTCTGGAGCGATCGGAGGAGGTGTAATCTCGAACCTCGATGGATGGTCACCAACGGGTACTTCCATGATCAATGTGAGAGGGAGAGAGTGATCAGGAGAGAGAGTGAGTGCGATCGAGAGAAAGAGAGAGAAAGAGAGTGAGTGATCGGGAGAGAGAGAGAGAGAGCAGAGAGATAGAGAGAGGGAAATTTGAACGGTGGGGCGTACTGTGTACGCCTCACCTATATATACCTCCCTCGTGAACCGGTCCGTCTAGAATAAAACCCAGATCGGGTTCATAGCTTATATGCCGCATGGCATTTTGGCTGAAGCGCGCGGCATAATGATCAAGCATGCAGAATTCTTTGCTTTGTTACCCCGCGCAACCCTCTACAAGCTACGCGTGGCAGTATGGGTTATTTTGACAGTTCGAGTCCTGGATAGTTTTTGGACGTTCGAAACTCTGTTATTTGGGTTTGCTTAAGTTTGTTCGAGGACAAAAGAAAGATAACAAGCAGTAAGAAGAGAAAAGGGAACTTTTCATTCATAAAACCCGGGGGTTACCCCCAGGATTTTTCATTACATTCAAAAAAAAAAACACAAAAAGAAGAAGAGAAGGAAAATCCTACTACCCCATGCTTTTTCTTCTTCGTCCTCCTTCTCAATCGTTGCCCACACAGGACGCATCGTTTGCTCCATCCGAACGGTCGTCAGAACCATTCGGATTCCCCTCGGAGTCTTCCGCTGTATCATCGGACTTGCGCTCCGGTGCGTACTCCGGATCGTGCTTGTCATCCGATTGGTCGAAGGCAAAGTCTTGAAGGTTGGAGACTGCACGACGAAGGGTGCAGATGGTGGAAATCAACATCGCAATTTGCACATTGAGTTGCTCGATCTCTTCCCGGTACGAGGCCATTGCAGCCTCGAGGGCAATGAAGCGTGCATTAAGACCGGAATCCGCCATTAGACTGCTTTCGGAAGTTGGATTCAACGCGTTCTTTGAAAAGAAAGAAGAATGTGGAGAGAATTGTAAAACTTTTGATGGTGGTGCATAGAATGAGGCACCACCATCCTTATAAAGAGGCTCCAGTCGACGAAAGGGCACGCCTGCATTAATGGGCACCCTTAAATCAGTCGATTGTTCTCGTAAATCGAAGAGTTGTATGGATAATTGAAATATCACGCGGTACCCCTATAAACCGCATGGCATTCTAGCTCTAGAGGATTAAATTATTGTTCTCGAAAATTGTTTAACCCAGCCACCAAAATCCCCTTGGGAATCAAATATTACCGCCGTTTTGTAGAAAAGTCTATTTAGAATGTTGTGCTTGGATTAAAGGGTTCTCCGAGACTCGTAGAATTTTTCGTCCCCCAAGGAATCGCCATATTCACTATATTCGCTCTCCAGGGCTCATCATAATAACCCCAGGATTTTACCAAAATTTTTCGCCTCCCAAGGGCTCGTCTCAAAATTTCGCCTTTTGAGGGCTCGTCTCAAATTTTTGCCTCCCGAGGGCTTGTCTCAAAATTTCGCCTTCCGAGGGCTCGTCTCAAAATTTTGCCTTTCGAGGGCTTGTCTCAAATTTTCACCTCCCGAGGCCTCGTCTCAAATTTTTCGCCTCCCGAGGGCTCGTATCGAATTTTCGTCTGAAATTTTTCGCCTCCGAAGGCTTGTCTCAAATTTTTGCCTCCCGAGGGCTTGTATCGAATTTTCGCCTCCCGAGGGCTCGTCTCGAATTTTAGTCCCCTGAGGGCTTGCCACAATTTTAATCCCCCGAGGACTCGTCTCATTTGTCTCATGAATTTTGTGACACTTGACACTACAGGCACCCAATCTTTTCAAGTTGGTTGCATGATTTTACAATTTGTGTTCCGGGATTCGTTGTATTTGCATTGTCTCAATTGAACTACGTTGGTCTGATCCCTAACGTCCAGTGGACATATGTGCGGAAATTAGTAAAGGAAAATAATAGGTACACACCCATCAGCTACACCTCCAACCACAACCCTCTTACATATGTGTGAACCCCATCATGTGTGGGTCCCATAATCATGTATGTGGGTCCCGCAACTATGTCAGAGGGGTGTGGTTGATGGGGGTGTGTGTTGGCGAGTGGCAAACTCAGAGCCACTTCGTCGCAAGATGTAGAAGTTATGGATTGAGGGCCTAGGAAGGAAAAAATGGCCGGCAGCTGAAGTTACTAGGAGTACTGGGCTAAGATTGAGCTTAATTTGCTGTAGCCTAACCAAATCTACTAGGCTTCTTGGTCTGACTTGGCCCAACTGGAAGGCTTAGAGCATCCGAATCTCACTCTCTCTATTTCTTTTTTTTGGTCAAACGGAAATATTTAGATTAGAAACTAAAGAGTCAGAGTCATAAAGACTAAGTATCATATTACACAGGACAAGTTCGATGAAAACACATTCCACCGTTAGGTCCTAATGTGGCCCACCCCATAGCATCAGCTGTAACAAATTCTAGAGCAGTAAGTGGAGCACTATTGGTAGCTATCAGCTCCTCTTCCTGCTGGTGTGGGCACGCCACCCCGGAAATTTTGCTTGCGAAATTGGGTGCGGCCCTTTTTGTGTTTGGAAAAGCGCGGCGAAACACCTCGATTCAGAGTCGCCACCCGGGTTTTAGCGGTGAAAACACCCAAGGAACCGAACTCGAAAACGTTTGCCACGTTTGTTTGATTTTGAAAGAGGCGTAGACCGGTCCGTCGTCACCTTCGATATCTGAGGTTCGGGAGCCAGGTTACGAAAAGGGAAGGGTTTTATGGCACCCCCTCTCGCCCAATCCGGAGATCGGTCTCTACTCGGGCATTTTATAAAACGTTTGCATTTTTCTCTCATTTGATCATTTTTTAGCCAGTTAGGGCGGGGGAACAGTTAACGGGGGTTAAAACTATGACAAGTTGTGATTTATGTGGCAAAATGTTTATGGATGACTTGATTGCAATGCTAAATATAGATTGAGAACAAGCACTGAGCAAACTGGACAAATTGCAATACGCTGCCCCGCAGGGGCATGAGCAAGTTCTACCAGCATGCATTGGTCGAGCCACTGCATGTTGGTTAGACTTGCGCACGCCACAGCAAGACTAGCGTACTCCACTTATCTGGTTTCACAGTCTTTGTTTGCAACCCTTTGGGCTCTGGAAAAGGACCAGCGCACACCCAGGACAAACCATGCAGTTTAAACAAGCAGGATATATATATTTACAGACAGATGAAATGGCTTGAAGCCATAAAAAAAAAAAAGCAAAAAGACAGAAAACCCCCTGAACAGGGTGGGGACATGCAGCAGGCCAAGATCACACTAAGATGCAAGGGCCAGCCACTGGATCCTAGTTTTAACTGCCGTACGCCAGTCATGGGCTGCCGTACGCACGTTTGACCCTAATCCAGTGCTTGGCTTTTGCATCATCTGGGCTCTGGAACATGACCAGAAGGATCCCAGAGGCCTTTTAAGCAGCTAAGAAGTGAGTATTAACTACTACATCTAAACAGTTCTAAATATGCAGAAAGCAGTAAACTGGTTATTTAGCATGCAAGGGTGATTGACAGGAAGATAAAATGACAGAAAGGGTGATCCATGATCCCCACGCCAGTAGTGCTCGTTCTACCATGACTGGCGTACGGCATATTGTTACTGGCGTGCGCCATTTGCTACCTCATACGTTTGTCGTATTTCACCAGTTTGAGGCCAGGACTAGTATTGTTTACTAGCCTGAACCTTTCTGGTTCCCCTCAGGGGCCTAAAACAGAAAGGAAAACAAAGGTGGTATACCTTTTGGGTGTTGAAGTTTTGAGGTGGTTTAGAGCCTAAAGGTTGAAGATGGATGTTGCCTGGTGATTGGATATCAGTGGAGGTATATGTATGTGGGCTTCTTTCCTTTCTCTTTCAATGGAAGAAGAAGAAGAGAAAAGGGCAAGAAGAGAGGAGAGGAGTGCTTTTGCTTCTTGATGGTGCTAACCCTTTGTGAACTTGGTAACCCTTTACAAGAGTGTGAGAGGGGAGTATATATAGAGGGGGAGTGATTGAGATCAGTTTGATCTAGGGCCTTGTTTGGCTGGTTGGAGGAGGAAGGGAGCCTCCCATGCATTAAATGCATGGGACTTGCCTTGATGGGGGTTGTAGGAGAGAGAGGGAACGCGCCTAGATGATATAATCATCAGGGGCTACTGTGGCCGACGTCAGGGTGGCACAAAAGTCCCGCCCAAGTGGCTGAATAAAGTTGATTTGACTGGAATTGACTGGCGTGCGCCACTATTAACTGGCGTGCGCCTGTAAAAGCTGGGCCACTGGTCGATGACTGACACGTGGCAGATAACTGGCGTACGCCTCCAGGACACTGGCGTATGCCAGTTGGGTTTTGTTGGGGCTGTTTGGCACTGGTTTGAAGGGTTTGAAAGGGGTTTGAGAGAGGTTAGGGACGCTCAAAGCTCAACCACACCTTTGTCCTTAAACTGTTTTCGACTAAAATCATCATTGGGGAAAACAAAAGATCGACAAATAACGTTATCTGGACAGTCCAGAATGGGGTGTCTACAGAAGCCCCCCTTTGACGGCACTTGATGAACCATTGACTGGAGACAAGTAACGTCAAAGGTTTTTCTAGACACCCTTTTCAAGGCTATCCAGAATACGTAAATTTTTAAAGAACCTGTTTGATTTGAAGCTTGGACGGATAGATCGCCGTTGATTTGATTTTGGACGAGTGGATCGTCGCTGTTTTGATTTTGGACAAGTGGATCGTCATTGATTTGAAATTGGACGGGTGGACCGTCCTTGATCTAGAATTGGACGGGTGGACCGTCGTTGATCTGGAATTGGACGGGTGGACCGTCGTTGATTTGAACTTGGACGAGTGGATCGTCGTTGATTTGGCGGGCCTCTGCTTGGGGAAATGGTTTAATCGCGGAACGATGAACAATGAACGATGAACGTTGTTGGGGACCAAACCTTATTCGGCATACAAAGAACTCCAACAGGCACAGGTAGGTCGCGTCAGGGAGGTTAAATTCCATCTGTTGGGAATCAGAGCCAATCTCCTTATCAAGGACCATCCGAGACAGAGCAATAAGACTGTTGGAAGATGTGTTAATGGTTGGATCACTGTAGACCAGGACAGAGTGATGCTGCAAATGGACTGGACAGGACAGGCTGTCGTTGACCTCGGATAGGGCTGGCTGTCGTTGAATTAGAAAGGATGAGTCGTCGCTGCTTGGAAATTGGACAGGGGAACCGTCGTTGCTTGAAAATTTGGACGGGCGAGCCGTCGTTGATTTGAAAGTGGACGGGCGAACCGTCGTTGATTTGAAATTGGACAGGCGAACCGTCGTTGATTTGATAATGGACGGGCGAACCGTCGTTGATTTGATAATGGACGGGCGAACCGTGGTTGATTTGAAATTGGACGGGTAAACCGTTTTTGATTGGAACTTGGACGGGTGGACCGTCGTTGATTGGAAATTGGACGGGTGGACCGTCGTTGATTGGGACTTGGACGGGTGGACCGTCGTTGATTTGAAGTTGGACGGGTGGACCGTCGTTGATTTGAAATTGGACGAATAGATCGTCGTTGATTTGAAATTGGACGGGTGGACCGTCATGGATTTGAAGTTGGACGGGCAAACCGTCGTTGAGGGGATCAAGCTATCCTTGGCACGAATAGTTCCAACAATCACGGGTAGGTCGCGTCAGGGTGGTTAAATTCCATCTGTTGGGAATCAGAGCCAATCTCCTTATCAAGGACCATCCGAGACAGAGCAATAGGACTGCTGGAAAATGTGCTCTAAGCTGGACTGAAGTAGAGGTAGTCATTCAGAATGGACGGACCATCGTTGAACATGGATGATGTATCATCGTTGAGGATGACTCAGGAAACCATCGTTGATTTGAGACGGTGGGTCATCACTGAAGGACGATTCATTGAACCATCGTTGATTTGAGACGGTGGGTCATCACTGAAGGACGACTCGTTGAACCATCGTTGATTTGAGACGGTGGGTCATCACTGAAGGACGACTCGTTGAACCATCGTTGATTTGAGACGGTGGGTCATCGTTGAGGATGACTCGTTGAACCATCGTTGATTTGAGACGGTGGGTCATCGTTAAGGGACGACTCGTTGAACCATCTTTGATTTGAGACGGTGGGTCATCATTTAGGACGACTCGGGAACCATCATTGATTTGAGACGGTGGGTCATCACTGAAGGACAACTCGTTGAACCATCGTTGATTTGAGACGGTGGGTCGTCGTGAAGACGACTCGTTGAACCATTGTTGATTTGAGACGGTGGGTCATCACTGAAGGACGACTCGTTGAACCATCGTTGATTTGAGACGGTGGGTCGTCGTGAAGACGACTCGTTGAACCATCGTTGATTTGAGACGGTGGGTCATCACTGAAGGACGACTCGTTGAACCATCGTTGATTTGAGACGGTGGGTCATCACTGAAGGACGACTCGTTGAACCATCGTTGATTTGAGACGGTGGGTCATTACTGAAGGACGACTCGTTGAACCGTCGTTGATTTAAGACGGTGGGTCATCACTGAAGGACGACTCGTTGAACCATCGTTGATTTGAGATGGTGGGTCATCACTGAAGGACGACTCGTTGAACCATCGTTGATTTGAGACGGTGGGTCATCGTTGAGGACGACTCGGGAACCATCGTTGATTTGAGACGGTGGGTCATCATTGAGGACGACTCGGGAACCATCGTTGATTTGAAAGATTAAAAAGGACGATATTCTGATCGTTGTTGATTTGATTGAGAATGATGACATGGCTGATCGTCGTTGATTTGATTGAGAAGTACGACATGGCTGATCGTCGTTGATTTGATTGAGAAGGACGACATGGCTGATCGTCGTTGATTTGATTGAGAAGGACGACATGGCTGATCGTCGTTGATTTGATTGAGAAGGACGACATGGCTGATCGTCGTTGATTTGATTGAGAAGGACGATATGGCTTGATTTGAAAAGGATTCAAAGGACGACATGACTGATTGTCGTTGATTTGATTGAGAAGGACGACATGGCTGATCGTCATTGATTTGATTGAGAATGATGACATGGCTGATCGTCGGTTATTTGATTGAGAAGGACGACATGGCTGATCGTCGTTGATTTGATTGAGAAGGACGACATGGCTGATCGTCGTTGATTTGATGAGAAGGACGACATGGTTAATCGTCGTTGATGGATTGGAACAGGTAGCACAAGCCATTGTTGCTTTGAATTGTATTCTGATTGCCAAAGTGTGCTCTAGGTGCTAGTGGAGCGGGACAGTGAGGCTGTATGCTTGACATTTGTCATGGAGAAATAGACAAGGAGAACAACATGTGGCACCCCCCCTTACAATTGCACTTTCCTAGAGCAGCGGCTTCAGCTCCAGTTCCAGTAGTGACTAGATCCCAGGTAGGAACCCCCAAAATCCTGATTACTTGCTGCTTTCGATACTGGACAGGCATGCTTTGACACTGGATAGATTTTCCCTGTTTTCAACAGTTGATATACAATATGCAATGATATGTACGGAATTGAATGCATAAATTGAAAATGCAAGGGCAGACTAGGGCGGCCTCTAGAGGATTGATGGCCTAGGATGGCCACATAAACAAGAGTTACACAAAGCGGTACTGCCACCTTAGCCATAGCTCAAAGATACGAGAGCAATAGATAACCAGCGGCTAGAGGTGTGCAGTTGAAAGAGAGGCCCATAGAAAGGGTGGCTCGCACCGAAGAGTTTTCAGAGGTTCAGAGAGAGTAGTCTGAGAGATTAAGAGAGAGTGAGAGAGAAAGAGTCCATTAGCGAAAGCCCCCTCAGAAGAGGCAGATGGGATAGGAGCCCCAGGTACTTCAAAGAGATCAAGAGTGACGACAACGACGAGAACGAGGCTGAGCTCTACCACTGAGGACTACCATTGAGCCTCTTTACTTCACTGTCCTTTGCTTCTGAGACGTGCTTCTAGATAGATAGACGTTGAGCGGGCCAGCATGCCTCAGTTGACATTTAGGAGTGGCATTGGGTCGACGTGCCCTTTTCCTTTGATGCTTGGGCGGATGAGCCCCATAGATAAGCTTTGCTTGGCCCTGAGCCGACATGCCTTCGCTGCTCACAAGATTCCACTGCTTGCGGACCACAGATGGTAGGGTAGCAATGCAAATTGCATTTTCCAATTTATTTGACTCTCTTTTGAGAAAGTTTGAAAGAATGCATAGACCAATCGCTAATATCTAATTTGCATTGACAAGTGAGCTGAGTCGACACACAGACACATATATGTACAGACTCGCCTAGCTCGAACGAAAAGGGAGAAGAGCCCCGGATACATCACGGACCCCTAGACATATGGAAAACAATGAAATTTTGGGCATTAACGTGCCAAAAATTCACAGTATCCCTTAGATAGGTGAAACTGACACTTGCATAAGGTCCAATAAATGTACATTGACCTGTACAAATCGGTAAAATTAGGAAAAGCATCCCGACATGACAATAGATTGAAGAACTAGAAAAGTGTCGCACAGATGGACAAAAGACGTAAATGATGACTCATATAGGCCCGGACTGAAACCGACACCCCTGTGCAGCCACATTAGGACCATATGACCTGCACAGCATGACAAATCTTGGCAAAAGCCCCTTGAACGAGATTTGAGGTGCTTTGAATTTGAAATATGCCCCCGAGGGTTCAAAAATATTTGTTAGGCGTGGTGGCTGCCTACTGCTGTCTGATGCAGGAATTGAAGAAGCGAGCGCAGGCTTGAGATCAATGTGTATCACTTTTGTATGAGTGCATGTGAGCCTCAAACTAACGCGCGAGATTGCAAAGCTACTGCAGCTGCTTAAAATAGACGTTGCTGAACTTAGAATAAACCGTGAGCCGTTAGGCCTCATAAGCATTTCGTTTTGTTTTTTATGCTTTAACTGTTTTTAAGGTTTTTATGCTCAGCTTATGTATTAGAAGTAGTAGTTTTGCAATAAAGTTGAAAGACAATGGATTTCCCTTTTCTGATTCACTTCACTGCAACCTTGACTTGTGCTCGACCTTCCCAAACTGTGATGTGTACACAAAATGTCAAACCTGGATCGAACTTTTGATAGAATGTGACCGAATCTCGAGGTGAGATTGCCTACGTATCCCTTTTCAAGGAATCAGGTCAGAACGTAGTTCAGGCAAAGGTTCACTCGTGTGTTTTACCTCTCCTTTTATGCTCTAACTTTTGCCTAGTACCGCCCTTTCAGGTTTTCGGTCTAGCGAGCTTTCGACTTTTGCCAATTCATTTTTGCCTAGACCGCCTTCATAGGTTTTCGGTCTAGCAGGCTGCTCTAACTTTTGCTTGGAATCGCCCACCCTTGTGGTTTTCGATCCAACGAGCATCTCTCAGGGATAATAACGCTTGAGTTGACCAAGGTATTGAATTTGTTGCCGTCGAGGTCGATGATCTTTGATTGTAGCCCCAGATAGAACGACTTTGATAATGAAAGGGTCCTGACTGCTACAATTGGAAATGCCTCGCTCCAGGCCACTTTTGCACCCTTTTAATGTGCGCTTGATGGAACACTGCTGTTACTATTTTGAACATGGTACGAGGCCTGGAGCCTTCTGAGCTTCTGCTTTCTGGCTTGGCATTCAGCGGCAGGGGATTTGATACTTCTTTATCCCATAATCAACGCCAAGCGTGTCTTTGTGAGACCATGCCAAGATATTGTTGAATTCTTTGAACAAGTCTGAACGGGCGCAATACTCTTATGGGGATAGCGCTGAACCAATTTGAACCATCCGGAGGTCTGCCCCATCTTTCAAGTTTATTTGAAATTACTTCTTCTTTTCAGAGGCTGAGCATGCCTTCCGTCTTCCCTTTCGGCGAGGGAACACATTTCCTTGGGGATGATCCCATCGAAATCTATCCCTTCGTCGTCAGGGTCGACACGATTTATTCAAAAGCCAGCAAAGTACTTAAAAGCAGGATAATGCATATCATAAGAACCCTCGGGGCTGCCAAGTACAATAAAAAGACTTAAATTGAGAGTAAAAGCTACGACGTGGAGGGCCAAGAGGCACAAACTCCGACTCAGAGCTAGACTTAGACGACTTGATAGACATTGTGTCAGACTCAGACTCGAAAGTGTCAATGCAAAAGAGACGCGATTTGAAAATGCAACTTTTATAGTTACCCTTGACTTCCTCACAGAGAGGTGGGAGCTAGAGGACAACAGGCTCAAGCAATAGCACTTCGGCTTCTTTAGCTTCTTCGTCCAAACCCACTTGAGAGAACTCCTTGAACAACAGCCCCAAATTCTCATGATTGAAGGATCCAAGCCAGTCTGTTTTCTCCTTTGATTGATTAAGCTTCCTCTTGAGTTCCTCCTTTATAGACTGCCCATCACTGTCAACCCAGGTATCGGCGGTAAGGACCTCGATTGCACCTATGGCCATCAGGTTAACCTCGGGTTCGGATGGGAGAGACAAAATTGGCTTGGTTTGATTTTCTGCCCTAATGAAAAGGGTTGGGTTGAACATGGTGGAGCTAGGTTTGATTTGAGTGGAGCTTGAGTTGATTTGAGTAGAGTTGATGGATATCTGGTGAACACATGGGTTTGAACCGTGTTGGAGCATGAAGTTGGATATGATGCTGGGCTTTGATGGGAGTGGAGCTTGAATGGTCCCATTGTCAATGAGATTTTGAATTTCATGTCGAAGGCGGAAGCAGGCATCGGTGAGATGGCCAGGCATTTGATGGAAAGCACAATAGGCGTTTGGGTTGTAGGATGCCGGGAATGTTCGAGGCGAAGGAGTTGGAAGGAGTGGCTTGAGGAAGCCAGCTTCGAGGAGCTTCTCATAAACCGAGGACAAAGGTGTGGAGAAGCGGGAGAAGGTCCTTGGTGGGTTCCGACGACCAGATTGAGGAACATGATACACTATTTTGCCTTTGGGATTGATTTCTTTGTCGTGCATATCCTCCCTTTCGGCGTTGGTTTTGAACAGGGATCCAACATCTTCCTTCGGGTGAGTTCTGGCTTCATGAAACTCAGCCAGGTCTTTGAACACGTCTTTCGAGCACAGCTTGGTTCCAACCGCAGGAGTTTGGCAGGCCTGAAGGGGTTGTTTGACTAGCCCCAGATCCGTCTTTGAAATGACAGAGGTAAAAAGGTCAACCAGTCCCTGGACCATAGCCATTTGTTTGTCCATTTTCTGGTTCAGTTCTTGTACAGCTCTCTTCAGCTCAGCCAGCTCTGTTTGTGCTGCCATTTTGGATTGATGAGTGAGGAGGGTGATATGGCTTTGGAAGTGACGGTGAAATAGCCCTGGCAGACGCTCCCAAGTAGGTTTGGCTCTTTCCTTTGATGAAATGGCCTAGAGCTTTGGACAGCAAAGTAAATGAGAACTCAGTGGCGTTCCTGCAGTAAGCTTTTGGAAGAATTTGAAGGAATGCAATGCGCATGTCATTGTCGTCGGTGTCCTCCTAGACTCTAGAACTAGAGGGAGTCTGCTTCACGACACTCGGACAGTTGCCATGGAATCCTCGGATTTTCTTTTCGACGGTGTATCCTTGATTGAATCGAATGTTACTAAGAGATGCCAAAACAGCCTAAGCTTTTGGCTTTCTCCCTTCTCGAAGTTTCAAAGTTTGAGCTCGGAACAACTCGGTGTAGATGGCGTGATACTGTAACCGAAATGGCGTAAGCAGCACTGTGCCGGAGCCTGAGCGGTGTAAGTGATTGGCACTCTTAACCTGAGTGGCGTAAGTATCACGTCATTCTCTCCGTTGTTCCTTGTTTTTCGATTTGAAACCTCGATGGGGTATTGGACAAAGACTTAGAAAGTGTTGATTTCCCGAAGTCTCATTGATTAAGGACTTGAAAATTTTTGGTAACGTGCAACATCGAGATGCACGACTCATCATCGGTCCAAGGCAACGCCGAATGGGCGCAAGACAGACTCGACAAAAGATATCCTAAAAGCCGCCCTAGCATGCTCCTACGCAAAAACGGTCATGAATGTATGTACAAGCATGCGATAAGGAAAGCGGTAACACATAGACAGGATATGGGGTTAGAAACAAGTAATCCTACCCTGCGGGTTCCTGTCTTATGTTGAAAGGTTCTAGTGCTTTGTAAACGCTGTAGAGGCCGGTTTTGGCTTAAAGGGGTTCCTCTGACTAGAGCCGCGATATACCTCCCATTGCAACGCGTGGAGTAAAGCAATGGTCGAACGGTAGTACGACTCATCATCGTCCAAGGTTGTTGGGCGTTCGAGGACCCCGGGCTCCAGTAAACTATGCCGGTTACCCAAAACACCTCAACGGGGCTGACCAACCATCGATACGAACGGAGAATGCCGAAGAATGATTCAATGAGAGAGAAATGCAACGCTTTTGAAAACAAATGCCTTTTGAAGCTTGGCTCACTTTTGTTAATTGATATTTGGAGAAAACTACACAAGAGAACAATAGTAAAAGCCCTAGTTCGGATTGGTCGGATGCCGAGATCCTGTTACGTTACCATTCCGTTGTTCAGCAGCGCGAAGCGTGCTGTTTTGACAAGCTTTTGAGAATTGTTCAGTTATGTATTAATCGCCAAATATCAATCAACGCAATGGTCCCCAGCAGAGTCGCCACTGTGGGCACGCCACCCCGGAAATTTTGCTTGCGAAATTGGGTGCGGCCCTTTTTGTGTTTGGAAAAGCGCGGCGAAACGCCTCGATTCAGAGTCGCCACTTGGGTTTTAGCGGTGAAAACACCCAAGGAACCGAACTCGAAAACGTTTGCCACATTTGTTTGATTTTGAAAGAGGCGTAGACCGGTCCGTAGTCACCTTCGATATCTGAGGTTCGGGAGCCAGGTTACGAAAAGGGAAGGGTTTTATGGCACCCCCTCTCGCCCAATCCGGAGATCGGTCTCTACTCGGGCATTTTATAAAACGTTTGCATTTTTCTCTCATTTGATCATTTTTTAGCCAGTTAGGGCGGGGGAACAGTTAACGGGGGTTAAAACTATGACAAGTTGTGATTTATGTGGCAAAATGTTTATGGATGACTTGATTGCAATGCTAAATATAGATTGAGAACAAGCACTGAGCAAACTGGACAAATTGCAATACGCTGCCCCGCAGGGGCATGAGCAAGTTCTACCAGCATGCATTGGTCGAGCCACTGCATGTTGGTTAGACTTGCGCACGCCACAGCAAGACTAGCGTACTCCACTTATCTGGTTTCACAGTCTTTGTTTGCAACCCTTTGGGCTCTGGAAAAGGACCAGCGCACACCCAGGACAAACCATGCAGTTTAAACAAGCAGGATATATATATTTACAGACAGATGAAATGGCTTGAAGCCATAAAAAAAAAAAAGCAAAAAGACAGAAAACCCCCTGAACAGGGTGGGGACATGCAGCAGGCCAAGATCACACTAAGATGCAAGGGCCAGCCACTGGATCCTAGTTTTAACTGCCGTACGCCAGTCATGGGCTGCCGTACGCACGTTTGACCCTAATCCAGTGCTTGGCTTTTGCATCATCTGGGCTCTGGAACATGACCAGAAGGATCCCAGAGGCCTTTTAAGCAGCTAAGAAGTGAGTATTAACTACTACATCTAAACAGTTCTAAATATGCAGAAAGCAGTAAACTGGTTATTTAGCATGCAAGGGTGATTGACAGGAAGATAAAATGACAGAAAGGGTGATCCATGATCCCCACGCCAGTAGTGCTCGTTCTACCATGACTGGCGTACGGCATATTGTTACTGGCGTGCGCCATGTGCTACCTCATACGTTTGTCGTATTTCACCAGTTTGAGGCCAGGACTAGTATTGTTTACTAGCCTGAACCTTTCTGGTTCCCCTCAGGGGCCTAAAACAGAAAGGAAAACAAAGGTGGTATACCTTTTGGGTGTTGAAGTTTTGAGGTGGTTTAGAGCCTAAAGGTTGAAGATGGATGTTGCCTGGTGATTGGATATCAGTGGAGGTATATGTATGTGGGCTTCTTTCCTTTCTCTTTCAATGGAAGAAGAAGAAGAGAAAAGGGCAAGAAGAGAGGAGAGGAGTGCTTTTGCTTCTTGATGGTGCTAACCCTTTGTGAACTTGGTAACCCTTTACAAGAGTGTGAGAGGGGAGTATATATAGAGGGGGAGTGATTGAGATCAGTTTGATCTAGGGCCTTGTTTGGCTGGTTGGAGGAGGAAGGGAGCCTCCCATGCATTAAATGCATGGGACTTGCCTTGATGGGGGTTGTAGGAGAGAGAGGGAACGCGCCTAGATGATATAATCATCAGGGGCTACTGTGGCCGACGTCAGGGTGGCACAAAAGTCCCGCCCAAGTGGCTGAATAAAGTTGATTTGACTGGAATTGACTGGCGTGCGCCACTATTAACTGGCGTGCGCCTGTAAAAGCTGGGCCACTGGTCGATGACTGACACGTGGCAGATAACTGGCGTACGCCTCCAGGACACTGGCGTATGCCAGTTGGGTTTTGTTGGGGCTGTTTGGCTCTGGTTTGAAGGGTTTGAAAGGGGTTTGAGAGAGGTTAGGGACGCTCAAAGCTCAACCACACCTTTGTCCTTAAACTGTTTTCGACTAAAATCATCATTGGGGAAAACAAAAGATCGACAAATAACGTTATCTGGACAGTCCAGAATGGGGTGTCTACAGCTGGTAACCAAGACAAGCCAAACAATCCGTGGTTTGATTTGCTTGACGATAGATATGTGATATGGTGGAATTGGTTCTTGAAGCAATCCTTCTCGCCTCCTTAACAATATGACAATGAACATGATCCACCAGGGGATCATTATTACAAAGCCATGCTCGAATCAGATTCAATAGTGACATTAGACAGCCCTTTCTCTAGAATAATGGTGAGACCCCACTATAGTGCCTAGATCTCCACTTCTAGGCTGTTGGTACAATTTGCTTTCCCATAGTACCCAAGCGTCCAACTTCCATGACAGTCTCTGAAAATCTCACCAAAACCTGATGTGTTATTGAACTTGTAGAAATACCCATCTGTATTTAACTTGATAGTATCCGTGGAAGGGAGAAATTAACCAATTAATACAAAGTCCAACAGAGGAGTTCTTGGCTTGAGCAGCCGTAAAAGCATCCGAAATATCTTTAACATAGGTAAAACTTCTTTGGAGCAACTAGCCATAGTACGCAGTTTCAACATTATCAAAACAATTTTTGTTCCTTGCCTTCCAAATTTGCCAAAGAGTGACAATAAACACCATGCTCCAAAGTTGTGTCTTGTCCTTTTGATAAGGATATTTTGTTTTGGAGTTAAAAAAACAAGTTTGTTAATGCTCGCCCCTGATCAGCTAATGGGGGTTATAAACACTAGACCATAATTCCTTTGCTTTCGCACAACCACGAAAGAGGTGGTTCAAATCTTCTGGTGTCTCATCACAATGGGAGCAAAAGCTCAAAGGAATCATGCCCCTATGTGCTCTAAGAGATTTAGTGGGAAGACAATTATGCAACATAAGCCAAAGAAAGAAATGCGGTTTAGTAGGTATTTTAATTTACCATAACCATTTCCAGTCAGAGCTAGCCATCAGAATTCCCAAGAATTATACCAAAGGCAGTCGCAGTGGAGAAGTTCCCATCGGGAGTGCCCCCGGCCCACCCAAGTGGGATAGTTGGGTATAATATTAGAATTAGGAATACTGATACCGCAAACAATGTTCATAGTTTGATCATCAATGATATGCAAAATTGAAGACAGATCCCAGCCTGTATTGCCATTGATGATACTTTTGACCTTAACATTGCAAAATCCATGAGCACTCGGGAAAAGAAGGATTAAAGGCCGATCCCCGCACCACCAGTCAAGCCAAAGCTCAATTCTTGACCCATCTCCGATAACCCATTTAGCACCTTTCTTAAGAATGGTATTCGCTTTTGTTGGAAATTGACTAGAATTCCTAAATTGACTAGGATTCCTTTTTCCTATTCGGTTTAGGTTTATTTAGTGTTTTCCTATAAATAGGGACCTTGGGGGTTCCTAGGGTTATGGTCTTTTGTTCAAGGGCTTAGATATTAGGGTTTTGTTTATGCTCTTAGGGTTCCACCAAGGGTTTGTGTCTCCCTTTTGGGTTCCACCAGAGATTTGTCCCTAGATATCTGTTTGGTGCTTCAAGTAGAGTTACGGGTATAGCCGGCTCTTTGTTTCTCTCCCCGTTTATAGTGAATCCTCTTGCTCTTTTCCCCGTGGAGTACGTTCTTGCTTTGTGCTTGAACGGAACTACGTATATCATTGTGTTCTTGTTTATCGCTTGTTGATTTGTTATATTCTCAATTTCGTGTTCGGCACAACAAATTGGTATCAAAGCTCCGGGTTTCAATCCGAGGCTTTTGTTTTCCGTTGCGTATTGTGCAATTGGTGATCGTTTCAATGGCGACTCGTTTCGAAATTGCGAAGTTCGATGGGCAGAGCACTAGCTTCAGTTTATGGCGTATTAAGATGAAGGCTTTGCTTGTTCAACAAGGATTACACAAGACTTTGTTAGGAAAATTGAAGAAGCCTGCTGATATGCAGGATAGTGTGTTTGAGGATCTCGATGCGAAGGCGCTCAGTTCGATTCAGCTGTGTTTAGCCGATGATGTGCTTCGCGAGGTCGGGGAGGAGGATACTACTGCCGGTATTTGGTTGAAGTTGGAAAGCATCTATATGACGAAGTCTCTTACCAACTGGTTGTATTTGAAGCAGCGCCTTTATACGTTTCGTATGAGGGAAGGTACGCCCGTAAAAGACCATCTAGATGAGTTAAATCGAATTATTATGGATTTAAAAAATATTGATGTTGTGACTGATGATGAAGATCAAGCCCTTATTGTGTTATGTTCTTTGCCTGCATCTTATGAGCATTTTGTTACTACCCTACTTTACGGGAGGGATACGATTTCCATGGAGGACGTTAAGTCTAGTTTGTATTCGAAAGAATTGAGAAAAAAAGTATCCGGTGAGGGTGGTGATTTTGATGCTCAGGGTTTGATGATGCAAGGAAGAACTTCTGAGAGGGATTATGGCAGTAGAGGGGTTTCTGGCTCTCGTTCCACAAATCAGGAAGTAAAGTGTTTTTACTGTAGGAAATATGGGCACATGGTGAGAAATTGTCCTAGGTTGAAAAATAAGGATAATTTTGAAGAGAAGGTTGTTGCTGGTATTGTTGAAGAAGATTCTGACAATTCACTTATGGTTCTTTCTGTGAGTGTCGGTGATGTCTGTTCGAATAACGAATGGATTCTGGACTCCGGATGTTCTTACCACATGTGTCCGAATAAAGATTGGTTCGATACTTATGAATCGGTAAGCTATGGTACAGTTCTTATGGGGAATAACATGCCCTGTAGAATTGTTGGGATTGGAACAGTTGAAGTCAGAATGCATGATGGGTTTGTGAGGACGCTGTTTGGTGTTCGACATATACCAGATTTGAAGAGGAACCTTATCTCTTTGGGTACTCTTGACTCTTTGGGTTGGAAGCATACCGCTGAAGGTGGAGTCTTGAGGGTTTTGAAGGGTGCTCGTGTTTTGATGAAGGGTCGAAAATCGAATAACCTCTATGTGCTTGATGGTAGTACGATTGTGGGTGCTACATCTTTGGGTTCTTCATCGGTGAATTCGAGTTTGACTTAGTGTTGGGTTTTTAACTCTGTGGTAGAGTCAGTAATTAACTCCGTGTGGAGTTTGAGCAGATCTTCGAGTGCATTCGGGAGGGATGCGTTGGGTGGGAGGTGCCCGTTGGAAGATAGAGGCTCAATTTGGAGGCATGTGCGGCTGGGTTTCCTGAGTCGCGTTTACAAGGTCAAGCAGGTGTGCTTGAGTCTTGCTCGTTTGTGCCGTTAGTGATTGCCCCGTGGGGGGGCTTTTGGGGGAGATGAGCGATTAAAGGAGAGGATTGCCTATTGTGTTGAATTCGATGGAATTCAAGTCAAGGTGGAGACTTGTTGGAAATTGACTAGAATTCCTAAATTGACTAGGATTCCTTTTTCCTATTCGGTTTAGGTTTATTTAGTGTTTTCCTATAAATAGGGACCTTAGGGGTTCCTAGGGTTATGGTCTTTTGTTCAAGGGCTTAGATATTAGGGTTTTGTTTATGCTCTTAGGGTTCCACCAAGGGTTTGTGTCTCCCTTTTGGGTTCCACCAGAGATTTGTCCCTAGATATCTGTTTGGTGCTTCAAGTAGAGTTACGGGTATAGCCGGCTCTTTGTTTCTCTCCCCGTTTATAGTGAATCCTCTTGCTCTTTTCCCCGTGGAGTACGTTCTTGCTTTGTGCTTGAACGGAACCATGTATATCATTGTGTTCTTGTTTATCGCTTGTTGATTTGTTATATTCTCAATTTCGTGTTCGGCACAACAGCTTTGGTGAGACTTTTTCACACAAAAGAAGCAAGTTTTTTACAAGGCCAATGGGAAACAGGGTGGTTTTGGAGATACTTACCTCTAAGAAGAGAAACCCAGAGTTTATCTTCATTATTGATAATTTTCTAGCTTAACTTAGCTCGAAGAGCAAGGTTCTAATTCCAAGCTTTCCTGAGCCCAAGACCTCCATTCTCCTTTCCTTTACACACTTGGTTCCAATTAACCAAATGAATTTTCTTCTTGCTCTCTGTGTCCTCCCAGAGAAAATTATGGTTAATTCTATCCAGTTTATCACACACTCCCATAGGGAGTTCCATAGTGTGCATAATATAACTGGGGATGGTGGAGGACTTCGATTGGACCATGGTTGCACGTCCAGCAAAATTCAGAGTATTATTGATCCAACCATCAAGTCTACTTTGAACTGTATCAGCTAGATCATTGAAATGGACTTTACTCACTCTACTATGTAGCAAAAGAATACCAAGATATTTTCCCAAATCAATAGTACGCTGAATACCAACAACATTGCAGAGTCTAGTTGCTTTCCTTCTCTCAACATTAGGAGAAATATACATTTTAAACTTGTTAAAATTAATACTTTGCCTAGACATATCATAAAAAGAAGTAATGACATTGAGCATGGCGTGACAAGTACTACAATTATCAACTCCAAAGAGTATCAAGTCATCAGCGAAGAAAAGGTGGGTTAGGGGAGGAGAGTTACGCGAAACTTTAATACCTTTCGTAGGAAAGGTCAATAGGCGCGACCGTTGACCGTTTGACTAGCCAATGGGCATACGACACCTGTACTTGTCCTCGCAGGGTTAACGATATGACCAACGAACCTTAGCTCTCCACGTGGCCCCGCGCGTGGGAGCCACGCGCTACCCATACCTTTGCAGCGTCCACGTAAGGGTCGCGAACCCATATTCCTCCCTTAAGGAGAGAGCTACATTTATTCAGGTGGATGCTTGGCGTGGTCCCAATCTAATGGAGACGATAACGCGGTAACCAAGATGCACAAAGAACTTGCCCAGACTCTTATGTCTGCTCTGGCCTTTAGGCAGGACCCGAGGGGCCCCTTGAGGCTTGGCAGCGGTATTGGCGCGACCGAGTAAGTCACAACCTTGCCCTACAGGAATGAAGGGGATCTAGTGGCTTGGTGGCTGTAAAAGAAGAAGAGGATCTCCGCGAATAAGAGGATACGCTTACCATCATACTCGCGGACATCACGAGGGTAGCGACACCTCGGCGGTCAGGGGGACAGAAGGGACACGTGTCATTTTATCAGCGTGCCACTTGGTGCTCGAGCATTAGCTCGTGTGGTCTATAAATATGAAACGTCTCTTCATTGAATCCTAGGAGGTTTTGGGCACATTGTGAACATTCCCTAGAGAGAGAAAGTTGGTGAGCACTGATTTTAAAGAGGTCTTATCCTCTTTCAGGGGCTCTACTGTCTTTCCACTTGGGGATCTCTGGGTTTGGATCTCCACTGCCTACCTTCTCTATTCACCTCTACTCCCATCTTCACGCTTCTAGATCACTCCTCTCATCCCTTTCCATAGACTATTCTAACCTCTCCGGCACATCTATTCCTAAGGGGTATTTGTCCACTCAGAAATCGGACCTATCCTACATTGGCGACTCTGCTGGGGAGGTTGCTTAGTTTATGGTTAACTTAAGAAGTGGTCTAGAAACTTCAGCTGTTCAACAACCTCTAGATCGCACAGCGGCGACCATGGAAGAAAATCTGCCAAATACCGGGCCGATCTTGGTTGAGGGTGATGGATCCTCTACTCAGGGAGGATACGCCACCATGGAGGTCCTCCAGGCTGTTTGAGATGGCCAGAATCAGATGATTGCTGCTCTGACTGCCCTTAGAGAGGCTATTACAGTAGCTCTGCCTACAGCACCAGCGGTACCACCAGCAGTGCCGCTCGTCATAGCCCAGCCGCCTCCCACTGCAGCAGCAGTAGCAGCAAATCCAACAAACCCTGTTCAAAACCCTGTCCAAAATCCCCCAAACCCCCAAATTGGTGGACCAGCCCTTGTTACAAGTACTAGTTCAGTCCACCAGCAGCCTCTCCAGGCCGAGAACAACGGCTAGTCTCAGAATCAATTTCTCATTGCAACTGATGTGCAAGCCCTCCTACTCGAAGAAAAGACGAAAGCCACTCTTCCCTCCCTACCCAACCCTGATATACAACCCCCATATCCCATAACCATCCTCTCTCTACCTTATCCAGAAGGATATACCCCACCCAAGTTCATTAAATTTGACGAAAAAGAGGGTAGCGCCCAAGAGCATGTGGTTCGCTTCATCGAAACACTTGGGGCCCATTCCGGTGACCATAACCTTTGCCTCCACGAGTTCTCAAAATCCCTTACCTCACGAGCATACACCTGGTATGTGAATCTTAAACCTTATTCGATCGAAACTTGGGAAGAAATGGTAAACAAGTTTTACACTAAGTTCTTCCAAGTCTGCGAGAAGGTGACTACCTTGTCCCTCGTAAAGGAAACCTAGCGTAATGGTGAGGATATCATTGATTACATCAAGCATTTTCAAGACAAATCTGTGGACTGCCACGAGCCAGTGGGCGAGTCACACTTGGTCGAAATATGCATTGACGGAATCCTGCGAGACTATCGCGTATTCCTGGTGAACATCAAAATCCCAACCTTCTCAGCTCTCCTTGAGGTAGCTTACAACCTGCGTCATACAGTGAAGCCACCTCCCAAGGACAACTGGAAGTCTAATCGCTCTATCACAGTCACTACTGCCTCTTCCGCCCCACAGTCGCATAAGAGGCAGGGGGTGGTTGCGACGGTAGCGGTCACAAAAAGCGAAGGTATAGAGAACCAGCTGAAGCCCCAGAATATCCATGTAGCATAGAAGAAGTGAAGGCGTTGGTGGAACAATGGGTCGCCGATGGTGTAATCAAGTTACATGAGGTCGAAAACAAACCATCGCGGCAAGATCGCGGAGTCCGAGGTACTGTGTTTACCACAGGCACATGAAGCACCCAACAAACGATTGTTGGACTCTAAGGAGAATCTTCAAGAGAAAGCTGGAGGCCAATAAGCTGAGAGTTGGGACTGGCCGCCCTAGCAACGTGCGCGAACATCCTTATCCGGAACATGAGCGCATCGTCCATATGGCTGCCTGTTACAACTTCTTTGTTGAAGAGAATGAGTACATGGATGAGGAGGTCTGTATGACTTCCTATTATGATCACTTGGATGAAATTGCCTCTCACGAGCAGCCAAGGGTCATCCCTGACCCTAACGCTACAATCAAGGTGTTACAAGGAAGCACTAAGTTTAAGGCATTCTATGACGTGTTGGGCTTCACGGCTGCGGCTAGAACAGAAATCGCCAAGTCTATTGTAAACAATACAGAGGCGCACCAGCAGGCATGCATGGCTGCGGATGGCTTAGTGCCGCGAACCATCTGAGAAGGAGCTAACTCCATCACTTTCTCCGATGCGGACCGTCGCGTCACATTCTCCCACAACAGGCCACTCTATGTCACAGCCCACGTCAGGGGGGTCGAGTTGAAATGGGCCTTCCTAGATGGAGGGGCGTCCATCAATCATGTCACTCGCTACCTTCAAGAAGCTCAAAATACCAGAAAACCGAATTGTGAAGTCCTCTGTCGCGATCACGTGATTTGGAGGAGATAAGAAAAAGTCTCTGGGCTATGTGGTGGTAGACCTCGTGGTAGGCGCTATCCGCACTGCAACGAAGGTCCACATCATTGATGCACAGACGAACTACCATATAATCCTTGGGAGGTGTTGGATGCACAAATGTGTTGTAGTCCCGTCAAGCTATCATCAATGCATGAAAGGAATCTGGGCAGGAAAGAAGGCCACAGTAGCCGCGTCAGAAAAGCCTTTTGACACGGATGAGGCGCACCTGCCCGATGCAATTTACTTCTCCGAGATGGAGGAAGAAGTGGAGGTGGTATCAGCTAAGCCCATAGGCATCAAGGTCCCAAGGTGGGAGAACATAATGAACAGGGAAGAAGGGGTCGCGAGCAAGCGACCCGCTGTGAAGGTGGCGTCAACAGTACCAAGAAAATTTACTAAGGTCCAAGAAGGTGGCAAAATGGTTTACTGCTTATGACAGTGCGTGGGGGTAACAGTCCCTTACGGGGTCATCAGCCCCCACACTCTGATAGCAGCAGAAGTCGAGTGATACTTGGTGGATAAGCCTGAACAGGCATCGGAATGCATGCAAGATGGTCCTAGGCCACAGCAAGAGGCCTTGGAGGAGATAAACCTGAGAAAAGGCGAAGGAACCCCGCGGCCTGTGTTCATAAGCAAGGCGTTGGGAGGTGAAACTCGAGAGAAACTGATTGAGTTATTGAGAAAGTACGTTGATGTCTTCGCGTGGCACTATGAAGAAATGCCCGGGCTAGACGAAGGCCTGGTTTCTCACCACTTGGATGTGTTCCCCAACTCCAAGGCTGTGAACTAAGGGCAACGAAAGTACAACCCTGAGTTAGAGGAGAAGATAAAGGAAGAAGTCAAGAAGTTAAGGAAGGCCGGTTTCAAACGACCGATTCAATATCCCTCATGGCTGGCCAACATTGTGCCAGTAAAGAAGAAGAATGGGCAGATTAGGGTCTGCGTGGACTTTCGTGACCTTAACAAGGCATGCCCTAAAGATGAGTTCCCACTGCCGCACGTAGACACGTTGGTCGACGCTACTTCTGGTCACCAAATGTTCTCATTTATGGACGGCTTCAGCGGGTACAATAAGATAAAAATAGCCCTCGAAGACGCAGAGAAGACAACCTTTCGCACCCCTTTCGAAAATTTCTACTATGTGGTGATGCCTTTCGGTCTGAAAAATGCAGGCGCCACTTACCTGCGCGTCATGACTGTGATTTTTCACAACTTAATGCACCACATAGTAGAAGACTATGTGGATGATTTGGTGGTCAAGCCAAAGGAGAGCGCTGATCATTTGAAGCACCTAGAAGAAGTGTTTGAGAGATGCAGAAAGTTTAATATGAAGATGAACCCACTGAAATGTGCCTTTGGTGTGACATTAGGGAAGTTTTTGGGGTTCTTTGTGCACAAGCACGGGATCAACGCGGATGAGACAAAGATAAGGTCCATTGCGGAGATGCCCGCGCTGCACTCGCAACAGTCCTTTAAGCGCTTTCTCGGAAAGGTCTTTTACTTGCGGAGGTTCATTCCAGCACTAGCAGAGATAACCGCGCCATTTAGTGACCTGTTGGAGTGGAAGACAGAGTTCAAATGGAGTGACGAGCATCAGAAAGCCTTCGACAGCATCAAGGCTGCCTTAACCTCTCCTCAAACCATGATTGCGCAACAACCAGGGAAGCCTGTCATCCTGTACCTGACATCAACGCCAAAATCCATCGGGGCACTCCTTGCACAAGAGATAGAAGGAGTGGAGCGACCGATGTACTACATTAGCCGGAAGATTCAAGGAGCGGAGGAGAGATACACCCCAGTGGAACGATAGTGCATGGCCCTTGTATTCACTGCTCAGAAGTTGAGGCACTACTTCCTGTCATTTCCAGTACAGGTCGTTACTAAGAGCGACCCCGTGAGATACTGTCGCGACCAGCTTTATCCGGGAGGATCGCGAGATGGCTCCTAGCCTTAGCAGAATTTGAGATTACACACGTCACCCCATGGGCCATCAAGTGTCAAGCCCTAGCAGATCTCCTTGCACAATTTCCAAGAAGACAGTGCGAACCATTGGAAGAAGCATTGCCGAGAGATGATTTTGAAGCTCTCGCGGCCAGTCCAAGTGAGGCATCTTGGACATTGAGCTTCGACGGGGCTGTAGGAGGAACACATGGTGGTGCAGGAATTGTCCTTCAAAGTGATGAAGGGGAAAAGGAATACTTGTCCTATAAGCTAGGCTTTGGATGCTCCAACAACGAAGCAGAATATGAGGCTCTAATCCTGGGGCTTTTAGCAACAAGTTTTAAAGGAATTTCACAGTTGAAAATTGTGGGGATTCAAAACTTATTATTCTCCAAACATCTGGGGAATATGCGCTGAAGGAGCCCACCCTCACGCCCTACAGGGTGACGGTACAAAAGTTAATGGGAAGGTTTAAGGCAGTAGACATAATTCACAGGCCAAGATCAGACAACAGATTCCCGGATGCCCTTGCGACGTTGGGGGCAAAGATAGAATTCGACGAGGAAAAAGTGACAATTGAGATCATTAGAAAAACAGAGCCATCAATCATAGATGGGCTTTGGGCACGCCGCGAGGAAGACTGGCACGACCCCATCTTGAAGCAGTTGGTTTCCGGAAAAGGGAACTTGCCCATCGCAGAGGTGGCCCAGTTTACTGTCCTTCGCGGTGAGCTATACTACCGCGGACCTCAAGGGTGGCTAGCGAGATGCGTAGGCCCTGGTGAGGTGTAGACCAAGTTGCGTTAGATCCATGACAAAACTTGTGGCGAGAACAAGATCTCTCTATATCGCAGAGTTCAAAGGCAGGGTTATTACTGGCCCGGCATGAAAGAACATGCCGCGAAGATCCTCCGCACTTACCAAAAGTACATGCTATACGTGGTAGTGCCAGAGTGTTGCCTCATGGAAGAGCTAGACTGGAGGCAGGAGTTTTCCTTCGCGAAGGAGCGCTGCCCTTAGACCCAAAAGAAGCCCAAAGGGTTCAACGCTGCTCTCAGTGCTACTTCTTGGAAGGGGGGCAACTCTACCGATGCGCTTTAGATGGGATTCCCCTTCACTGTCTGTCTTGCGAAAAAGCCGAAGAAGTTTTGCAGAAAGTCCACGAGGTGGAACACCAAGGTTGGAGGAAGCTATATGAGCACTTAATCCATCTCGGGTATTTCTGGCCCACAATGGAAGCGGACTCAAAGCGACATGTGCGCAGGTGTGCGGCTTGTCAGAAATTTGGGAACCTAGTCCACGCATCATCCATGGAACTACAGAACTACACTTCGTTCGCGCTCCTTATCCGTTCCATACTTGGGCAATGGATCTAATTGGGTCCATACATCCATCATCTAGAGGAAACCAATGGATCTTAGTCGCTACTAAGATAAGCACGAAGTGGGTAGAGGCGGTGAGCTTGGGCAAGGCTACTGGCACGGTAGTCGCGAACTTCATCAAAGAAAATATCATTTGCCGCTTTGGTATACCCAAAGTCATCCTTTCGGATAATGGCACTCCCTTCATCAATAAGAACGTGAAGAAGCTTTTAAAGTCCTATTTAGTGAGTCACATCACGTTGACTCCATACTATCCTCAAGGCAACGGTCAAGCCGAGGTAACCAAGAAAACCCTCATCCATATCATCAGCAAGCTGCTGGACGAAAAAGGAGGGACATGGGTTGATACTTGGCGGTAGCACTATGGGCATACAGGACTTCTCATTGTAAAGCCACACAGGCTAGTCATTTCAGTTTAGTCTACGGGGCAGAGACTATTCTCCCCGCGAAGCTAAGCTTGCCATTTGCAAGGCTGACCCTCGCGGTGGAGGTGACACAAGAAGAAAGAAGAGCAGGCCTGGAGACCATGGAAGAAAGAAGGAACACTGCCGCGAGAAATCAGGAAAAGTACTGGGAATCGGTAGCCAAGTATTACAACAAAGGGGTGGTGCTGCAAGCAATTCAAGTTGGAGACTTAGTGTGGAAGTCTATAACCGCAGTCATTAGGGACCTAGAGCAACCAAAATTCACTCCGATATGGGAAGGTTTATATGAAGTAATCAAGGCCAGTAACAGCGGCCACTATGAGTTAACAAGGGCCAGTGATGGTTTTAAAAATGGTCCCATCAATGCTAAGTTTATTAAGATGTACTACCCATGATATAAGGGTATTTCTCATGTTTTCAGTTTGGTTTTGTTCATGCTATCCTTAGTTTCACTTATGAATAGTTTTCCTGTAAAGGGTGACAGACGAATTATGTAATGGGCAATTAGCGGAAAGTAAAGCGGTAATTGTTATATCATCTAACTATGTTCCTAAAACATAGGCATATTACGCATAAAAACTACTACGAATGTCCGACATTCTCATTGTATCACCAAAAGTTTCCACAAAAGTTACTACAAATATTCTCCAAAGTCATTACATTACAATACTCAAAACAAACGAAGTTGTCAACTGAAGATTTTCTTCAGAAAGGGATCAATGTTGTAGAGAGGCACGTCAATGAGTCTATCACTAAGGCGGGCCTCCTTAGCCATGCGCTCGTAAGCTAGCTTACGTTCCTCCACTACCGCTTCTGCTGCGGCTACAGCATCTTGCGCTCTGGCGAGGGCTGCTTGAGCCTCCTCCAGAGCTACCTTCGCCCCCTCACAGTGCCTCAACAGTTTCTCGTTCTCAAGCATGATCTTCGCAGCATCAAGCTCCTCGTACACCCACCAGATATCAAACCCCAATTTGTCAAAGTTTTGGACAGTGTGTCCAATCTCCTCAATCAGACTGAGGTCTAAATCGCACACCCTTGTGTTCTTGATACTCTGCAGGAAATTGTAAAGGCACTCAAGTTGCAGCTGGTCCATGGTCAAACTATAGAGGTCACAAACCTTAAAAAACGTATAAGAGAAACGGTCCCAAACAAAGGAGAGGAAAGAAGTCACCTCGCAAGTGAGACTGTAATACTTGAAGAAGGCCTCGTTCGAAAGCTCTTCCACCTCGTTGACCACAGGTGGTTCCACCACTTGTACTTCAGAATCATTATCGGCCGCCACATGCCCACGTCTAATACTAGCCTCGACTTGTTCCTGCAAAACAGACCCCCCGCCCAATAAAGAGCTACCCTCGCTGACGCCATCAACAACATACCCCGCCTGCGGAGTCCCAAGTGATATCAAAAAGTCATCCTGCAAGTCCGCAAAGACCTCTGCGGAAGTTAGATTTGTAAGGGCTACTACCGCATCGTGTGCCTTAAAATGCGTGGCGAGGTCGCTAGTAGGAGGAACGTTAACACGCCTGCTGAAGAGGTTCAAGGCAGCCTCTACGCCTCTCGGCGAGAAGGTTGCAGAATGACAGCCTCCGGGGCCAATTGGTTGATGTCTGGAATTAAAAGGAGCCCCTTCGTTGGAATCCTCTGACGGGGTATCAGGCCTGAAGCGTCATCATCCTCTTCATCCTCATCAACTATGGGATGCGTTATGTCAACACCCAAATTCTCACCATCACCTCTGCCACCATTGGGACCTTCGTCGCCATCACCATCATCACCATTTTCATCCTCAGCACCGTCTCCTTCTTCATCACCACAAGGATTTTCATCATCACTAGTCTCATCACTTTGGCCTCCCTCACTGCCATCACCATCGCTATCCTCATCTTCTTCACTATTGCGACCATTGCTCCCTTCAGCGTCGCTATCATCTCCAGCAGATTCCCCTTCAGCCAAATCAACAACCACCTTCTTACTTGTAGCAACGGACGTGCCACTTGGGTTGGGCTGTGCGGTGCGAGGCAGTTTGAAAGACAGGCTGATTGGAACAGTATCATCTATACTACTGTCAGAAGCCCTCTCGCGAGCCTCCTCATCCTCCCTCTTTCTTTTATGCTTGCTCAAAGGGGTATGTTCTCCACCTTTGTACCTGAATGAAAAACCTACAAAGCAAAGAGGGACATGTGAGAAAACAACAGTGAAGCAATGGGAAAGTCAAAGGGGGAAGAAAAGCAGATCTCACCGACAGACGCAGCACTCGCAGAGGTCTCTTCAGAACGAGGAGTCCTTGCTGCTCGAGCAGGAGCACCCTGGAGAAATAAATAAGTTCAGAGACTACAACAAACGCAAATAGCAAATACCACTAAGAAGAGATGGAAAAGTGTTGTTCCAGAGGCAAACCTTCTGTAGCCGTTTCAGTTGAAAGTCTTGCTGCTGCGAGGAGGCTCTCTCCTTTGCCTTCGCACAAGTCACCCTTGGCGGAATTACAGTCAAAATTGGCTCCGCGATGGTAATACCACGGTTAACTGCAGGGGTGGTGCTTAGCGGGGCCTAGTAACTCTTCCTACCACGCCATCTAGATTGCCTTGCCTTTGGAGACCTCAGAGACACGTCGCGATGATAGACTTCTGAAAAGGCTGGAAGCTCAGGTACACCGCGAACATAATTGATGAAGGAGTCAAGGTTGTGACGCCAAGCCAAGCGGCTGTTAGCCGTAAAGAAAGTCTCCCTATCGTTCCTCAAAAGTACCACAATGCTGTAACCCCCAACCAGTTCCTCCACATGAGCCCTAGTAAAGCGGCGGAGACTCTCAACGTAACCCCTCAGAGGTGGCACCTGACCCGGCGCACCCTGGTCATAACCAAACTGTCGTGCTACCCTGTCGAGACGATACAACATGGAGCGCGTCCCTTCCGCACATAATGCAAGAAGAGAACACAGGCAAGCAGTGGCAAATGCAGCAAGAGTAGAAGCGGAGACAGTAATACCTTCGGTCTGAAAATCGACAACACGGTCATTTTCTGAAAAGAAGCTGGTGGGAAGGGCACCTTCGACGGGCTCAGCGTAAGGTCTCGGGAAGAATGTGCCAGCATCGTCAATACGCTTCCCCCAAGACTTCGTTGAACTCGCCCCACTCCATCTCATTATCCTGGGTCGCGGCTCGTCACCTCCGCTAATGTCCGCGGGGGAGGGAGCAAGGCTTGGGAAATGTTCGAAGCAAAAAGCGATCAGAAATTGCATATGTACCACTGACACCATGTCGTAGCGTCCCATAGATCTCTCAGTGTCGGTGTGGACTTGATCCAGACGATGGAATAAAGAATCCAAAAAGATGGGGCCAAGTGGAACAAAGTCCCCCCTCGTGAGCCTTACCTCAAGAGGGAAAACAGTGTGGTTCGGCCCCTCAGAAGGGAAATCAGGGATGAAGAAGAAAGACAACCAGTAAATAAGAAAACCTGCGAGATGGAGATCGGAATCATACAACTGCCCGTAGAACTCAGTCGCTTGCCCTACAGGAGGCACTGTCCCGGGAGGGGGCAAGTCCTTAAAAAAGTATCGCAGCCAGTAGCCCCAGGATGTCTTACCAGATTTCGGAGGGGCTCGTACGCGTCCCTCTAGATCGAAACAAGACCCATACTTACCCGCCTCTGTATACGCCCTCCTCAAACGATCCACCAGCTTCGCGTCTACTGAAGAAAGGTTCGAGGGGTCAAAAGCCACCAACCCCCTCGTACTCAGCTGCATCAATACGACCATGTCTTGTAAAGTTGGGCCACCATCTCCCCACGGGAACACGAAGGTGAGGGTATCATTGCTCCACCGAGAAACCATAAGATCGATATTGGCATTGTTGTTCTGAATATTAACCTCCACCGAAAGACGGATGGGCTCGAGGGCACGGGAAGCCCTAAGTGTATGCACCGAGTCTAGGTTACCCAAAACCGACTCCACCCAGTCACTCCAATGGACCGGAGCCTGGGAAACGGCCTCGTAGTTGACGAAGCAACAAGGGATATCACTTCTCTCTACTCAGAACCTCAAAACGGAAGAATGAGGGATCAAATCGGCCTCCTTATGTGACGCCTCAGGGACTAGAGAGAAAGGCTCCTCCGGGATCTCCGTCTTCGAAACAAAGGCCTCCGCTTTCCGCCAAAACAAGTTGCTCGAGCCACCGAGGTACGGCGCCCGGCGCCACTCGTCCGCCGGAAGTGCTCAGATGGAGGTTTGCATAATGGCCCTGCTCCCCTGGTCTATGTCGTCTCTCACCATCTCTGATCGAGAAGTGGGTTTGTAAAAAAAGGAGGGAGAAGAGAAAGAGAGTTGCAGTTGGGAGAGAGAGAAAGAAGAAGAAAGTTAGAAGCTTTGGTGGAGGAGAGAAGAGAGAGAGGCTGAATCTGTTGGAAAGTGACAAGGTTATGGGCTAAGTGTGGGTATTTATACCCCAGGAAGGGTCCCCCAAATCTCGAGAAAGGGATGCTATAAATTAAAGCGGTGTGATGGTTGTAGAGATCCGAACCATCCCGACCGTTGCACCCGCGCATGACAGCGCGTGAGTCATATGTGCGTGGGGGGCAATTGTAGGAAAGGTCAATAGGCGCGACCGTTGACTAGCCAATGGGCATGCGACACCTGTACTCGTCATTGCGGGGTTGACGATTTGACCAATGAACCCTAGCTCGCCACGTGGCGCCTCAGTCGCGCGACACGTGGCCTCGCACGTGGGAGCCACGCATTACCCATAGCTTTGCAACATCCATGTAAGGGTCGCGAACCCATATTCCTCCCTTAAGAAGTGAGCTACATTTATTCAGGTGGATGCTTGGCGCGGTCCCAATCTAATGGAGACGATAACGCGGTAACGAAGATGCACAAAGAACTTGCCCAGACTCTTATATTTGCTCCGGCCTTTAGGCAGGACCCGAGGGGCCCCTTGAGGCTTGGTAGCGGTATTGGCGCGACTGAGTAGGTCATGACCTTGCCCTATGGGAATGAAGGGGATCTAGTGGATTGGTGGCTGTAAAAGAAGAAGAGGATTTCCGCAAATAAGAGGATACGTTTTCCGTCATACTCGCGTCATCGCGAGGGTAGCGACACCTCGGCAGTCAGGGGGACAGAAGGGACACGTGTCATTTTATCAGCGCGCCACTTGGTGCCCGAGCATTAGCTCGTGTGGTCTATAAATATGAAACGTCTCTCCATTGAATCCTAGGAAGTTTTGGGCACATTGTGAACATTCCCTAGAGAGAGAAAGTTGGTGAGCACTGATTTTAAAGGAGGTCTTATCCTTTTTCAGGGGCTCTATTATCTTTCCTCTTGGGGATCTTTGGGTTTGGATCTCCACTGCCTACCCTTTCTGTGCACCCCTGTTCCCTTCTTCACCCTTCTAGATCACTCCTCTCATTCCTTTCCATAGACTATTCTAACCTCTCCGGCACATCTATTCCTAAGGGGTATTTGTCCACTCAAAAATCGGACCTATCCTACACCTTTCCAATTGGCTTTTGCAACTTTCCTGTTTATAAGAAATGAAAGACATTCCATGCACAAAACAAACAAATAACGGGAAAGAGGATCTCCTTGTCTAAGCCCCCTCCTAGGAGAAAACTCATTCAAAGCTTTCCCATTTCATAATATGGCAGTAGAAATACTCGTAACATAGCTCATGATTAACTTAATCAATTCGCGACTAAAATTAAAAAATCTAAACATATCAGCCAGGAATTCCCAAGAGATTTTATCATAAGCTTTTTCTAAATCGATTTTTAGAATCATGCCACCTTTCTTGCCTTTTTTCTTTCTCAAACTATGAAGATTTTCTTGAATAATGATAACATTATCTGTGGTGCATCTACCAGGAATAAAGCTACTTTGACTGAACTAATAAGTATAGTCAAGAAAGGTCCGAGTCTAGCCATTAAATTTTTTGTAATGGTTTATAGATAACATTACAAAGGCTAATAGGTCTAAAAATCTTAACCGAGTCAGGGTTCTCATTTTTAGGAATGAGAGCAATAAAAGTTTTATTGAGGTCCGAAGGAATAATACCCTAGTTTTTTGAAACGACAACAAATATTATTAAGGATAAACTCGATAATGGATACATCGAGGGAGAAAGACGAAGGAAAACAAAGAAAGAGGGTAGGAGAAAAACTTCCAACGAGAAGTTGAGTAGAGAAAACAAAAATCTAGGTACAAAACTTCAATCCAGAATCCTAAAGGATACCAAATCCTAGCAAATTCATCCAGTCAGTAGTCTTAAATCTTAATCGAGCATCTGTAGGGGGCCGAAATATCGGAAGGTTCATAAGGTCCAGTAGGGCGGATAAGGGATCACGCTGTTTGACCCAACGTCCAGCAGTCTCAGTTCATCTGTAGATGGCGATGGGCTTCGACTTGTTACATCGTCAGTCATCCGAAGAACGGACGGATCCCCGTGGATTTTTCCCGAACTTTTTGCGCCTTATCCGAACGTAAGTATATTTGAGCGAGCTCGGGTAGTACTCTTGTTCGGCTGTGTTGATCTTCGGAAAGACCATTATATGCTCGGAGATTCTTCGTGTGTCAGAAGTGGGTTCCACCGAGTACAGACGATTATAGGACCTTCCAGAAATATCTTGTGATAAGTAAGCTATCCTTTCTGATATTTGAAGTGACATCTCTGAACGACGTGACCTTTCTGACATTGACCCATGTGGCTCTGTAAGACTTGGGGAGTGGTGTTCAATAAATGACCCTGCTGCAGGACGCCATTCGAGCATTACGCGACACGTGGAAAGTAGAGCCAACTTGCTCAGCACTCTACCCCTTCGCCTATAAATAGAAGAGCATGACCACTAAGAAGCTCTCTCTTCCCTCTTGGATAACAGCACTCTCTTCCCTCTTCTAGCATATTTTTTTACTAAACTTCATCTTCTCTTCTCCACCTACTGACAAGTTCGTCGGAGCTTCTCCCCGGAGGAACGTCCCCCTCCGGTTCTGCAGGTACATCAAGACCGGCATCATCACTCACGACTCCATACACGAAGACAGCTCCACAAGGAAATCCACCCCCACAATTGGCGACGCCGCTGGGGAAGTACAACTTTTGGGGTGTTCTTCGTGTTCTTAACCAGTTGAGGGCCTGATACGATCTTCATCTCCAATTCTGTTTGTTCCTCGCGTTTAAATGGAACAAATGGCTCAACGCCTCTCACCTCCGGGTCCAGAGAACTTTACCCTTGGGTTGGAGGGCTATGGGTCTATCAACCTCGAGCCTCGACAAACGGCAAGGACGGTTCCCCACGTGGCCCGCCAACTTTCTTTTCCACCCACCGAGTTGGATATAGCCTTGGCCGAACAGAAGCGTCAGGAGGCGGTTATTGCCATGCTACAACAACGGCTGGAGGAGCGGGACGGCGGGATGATCACAACTCCTGTACACGGGCATCCAGCCGAGCCCAGTCGACCGAAGAAACCCCGCAAACGAAGCAGACCATCTCGTCCAGCCCAAACGGCCGAACCCGCCGTTTCCGAGCGACGAACTGTCTTTGAGCATCTTGACCAAGGAGTTCTAAGACCTCAGCTGACGAGCATTATTCATACCGAGAATTCACGATCCTCGGATATAGGCTCCACTGCCGGCACCAATAAGGGGGGCGTCAGCCCGAGCACAATTCCGTTCCGAACGACAAATGAGTCCAAGAAGTGGGAAGAGGCCCGTGGATTTAAACGATCCACCTCGGCACATAGGCGTGAGCAGCAACCGGGAATATTCGGTACGATCCCGACCCGAATCCGAATGCCACGACGGGCGGCGTTCGGTTAACTCTGGCAGTCGCCACCGAACAGAAAGCTGAGGAAACCGATCGGAGCACGACAATACAATTATCCTATATGACCAGTTTACGGGTTTGCTGACCATATATCAACCCGTCAACCCAGGTTTTCAGCCTCGACATGCTCACTTGGCGGGCTCAAGAGGAGAGGTGCGTGCACCTTCGGTTTTAGCCACTCGGCTACCGAAGGAGAAAGAGGAGCATCACCGGCACCATCGACGTGAACGAAGAAAGACTCCAGAGCCGCGTGCTGAGGTTCCTCTCCCTATTATCCCGCAAACTCCAGTTTAAAAAGATAGTTTGAAGCTCGGGAAGGCAAAGGCTTCCCCCTTCGTGGACGCTATTCAACAGGAGTGGCCACCGGACAGGTTTGTCATGCCGAAGCTGAAACGTTATGAGGCGAAGGAGGACGCAGTCGCGTTCGTTTGTCGCTTTAGACAAACTATGAGCCTCCATAACTTTTTTGACGCCCTCATGTGCAAGATCTTCCCACTCACACTCAGCGAGCCAATTATGCTGTGGTACAACTAGTTGAAGCCCAAATCAATTTCTTGCTTCAACGAGCTGGAGTTGGAGTTCAGTAAATGCTTTGTCACCAGCAACATTCAACTGAAGACATTATCTATGCTAGTGAACATGCGGAGAGCGGCTGGAAAAACTCTTCGGCTTTATACCGAGCGTTATTGGGAGGTGTATAATCTTATCCCCGACTGTGATCAGGGAGTCGCGGCAGAGTCTTTTATGAACGGGTTGGATCCAACCTCGGCAATGTTCCGTGACCTCTCACGTAATCCACCTAAGACAATGGGAGAGCTCATGACCATAATCGAGAAGGATTGCATCCACGAAGAAGCCATGGCCGAGCGACATACAACGAAGGCTCCTGAACCCTCCAAAACAATTGGGCCGAAGAAGCAAGTATCAAACGTTCACCAAGGGCAAGGAGGCCAGAGCAGTTCAGGCCAAGCAACCAACAAGCCGGTCAATAGGGGCCGACCTCCGCAACATCCTCAGCCGCAATCGTGGCCACAAACGAAAAGAGAACCACGGCCAGACGAGTACGTGGCCGAGCATACAGCGTTCACCGAACCTATCTACAAGCTCCTCAACATCATCAGCAAATTGCCATTCTTTGTTTGGCCTACGGTACTCTTAGGCACCGTCGGTAGCGGACCTGGGATGTGCACTTATCATAAGGAGCGCGGCCACTACACCACGCAATGCCCACCTTTCAAACGGTACCTAGAAGAGCAAGCAGCGGCTGGGCATCTAAATCAGTGGATTGATGTTCGGCGAAATCCCCTTCCACCACCTCCCCCTATTATCGGCAATCTTGTAAGCATCATACAAGGATTGGTTTCCGAAGGAAGGGCGGTCGAGCTTCGTTCAGAAATTGACAGGGCCGTCACCTCTTTATCCATTTGCAACGTGGGCGCTTCGGGAAAGCGAAAATGGGAGGATCCGGGCTTCGACAGCACTATTACTTTTTCATCCGACGACTTGAAAGGTGTGCAACTCCCTCATACGGACGCCCTCGTTGTCACTGTTGCTATTGAAAGGTCAACCGTTCAACGGGTATTGATAGACCAAGGAAGCTCGGCGGACGTGATGTTTTATTCAACATTCCAGAGCCTCGGATTATCTCCCGCTCAACTTTGAACAGCGTCAACTCCCCTCGTCAGTTTTACTGGAGCCCCGGTTTGGCCGCTCGGCTTGATCACTCTCCCCGTGTGAGCTGGATCACGGGTTCTTGAAATCGAGTTTGTGGTGGTCGCTTCTCCCAGTCCATACAACGTGATACTCGGCCGAACCTGGTTGCACGAGATGAAAGCAGTCGCTTCAACCTTTCACCAGGTGGTAAAGTTTATCGGATGGAATGGACGACAGGAGAGCCTCCGAGGGGATCAAATC
The DNA here is from genome assembly GCF_030253575.1 of Rhododendron vialii. Taxonomy (NCBI): domain Eukaryota; kingdom Viridiplantae; phylum Streptophyta; class Magnoliopsida; order Ericales; family Ericaceae; genus Rhododendron; species Rhododendron vialii. Next base: position 13,937,971 of record NC_080567.1, on the reverse strand, counting down.
CAATCAAAGAAATGCTACATCAGCACTGTCACAAACAAGCAGACCTGTATGGAGGTACAATGCGTGGAAGCCACTTCCGTTCCTATAATCGAAGATGTTGGAGTGCCAGCCGAACGAAGATCTATCGAGGAGTTAATACGCTTCTCAATCCCTGGGGGCGAAGGAAGATATTTTTTAATTGGGAGTTCTCTGAGCGTGGCGGAACGTGAGGAGATGTATGACTTCCTGATGCGAAACATAGAAGTTTTTGCTTGGACTCCACAAGACATGCCGGGTGTGGATTCTTCGTTCGCCATGCACTCATTGAATGTCGATCCAAGTAGGCGGCCAGTGGTGCAGAAAGTTCGACGCTCGTCCGCCGCACATGTCGAAGCTGTAATGACAGAAGTGGATACACTGTTGGAGGCAGGCGTCATTCGGGAAGTCTTATATCCCTCTTGGCTTGCCAATCCAGTGGTTGTACCGAAGAAAAATGGGAAACTAAGGGTTTGTGTTGATTACACAAACCTCAACGACGCTTGTCCTATGGATAGATTTCTCCTTCCTCGGATTGAGCAAATGGCGAACGCTACAGCAGGGTGCGAACGCTTGAGCTTTATGGATGCATATCGAGGCTATCACCAAATAGCGTTGGATCCGAAAGATCAGGAGAAGACGGCCTTTATTTCTCCTCGGCTACAAGGTCGTTCCATTCGGCCTGAAGAATGCTGGTGCAACCTTCCAACGCTCCATCACGAAGATGTTTCCTGGAATGCTCGGCAAAATAGTAGAAGCTTATATCGATGATCTGGTTTGCAGAAGCACGTTCGCTCGGGACCACCTTTGGGACTTGGGAGAGGTCTTTGCTGTTTTGAAACAACGGAAGCTGCGTCTCAATGCCGAGAAGTGTGCGTTTGGCGTAAGCTCGGGAAAGTTCCTTGGCTACATGGTAAGTCACCGAGGGATAGAAGCTGATCCTACACAAATCTTGGCCATGCAAAATCTCCAAGCTCCGACTACTATAAAAGAGGTACAGCGACTCACGGGAATGGTTGCTGCCCTGAACCGTTTCATCCGACGTTCGAGCGATCTCTGCCGTCCATTTTTTCGAGCAATCACCACTAGCCGACGAAGATTCATATGGACCGAAGAGTGCGAGCTGGCTTTGCAATCTTTAAAGCAGTACCTGTCCCACACTCCTTTGCTCGTCAAGCCTCTACCCGATGAAGATCTTTATCTTTACCTTGCTGTTTCTGACCATGCAACGAGCGCGGTTCTTGTTCGGAAAGAGGGAATGGAGCATCAACCAATCTTCTATTCCAGCAAAACGATGATGGCCTCTCAGACGAGGTATCTGCCTATGGAGAAATTGGCATTGGCTCTCGTTTCAGCTAAAACGAGCCTCTTGCCTTACTTTCAATCCCATAGGATTGTGGTCCTCACTGAGTTTCCTCTCAAAGTTGTCCTTCGAAAGACAGACACGTCGAGCCGGATCCTAAAATTTTCTCAAGACTTGGCTAACTTCGACATCCAGTTTGAGCCTCAGACAGCTATCATCAGGCCTTGGCCGACTTCTTTGCCGAACTCACTCATGGATTGCAAGACGAAGCCAACGCCTTGGCCACCGCCGCTGAAGAAGCTCGGATTCAAGAAGAAGAGGTTTTGGAAGGACCATGTAACCGTCCCGTGGAGCCCCTCCGTGCTCGGTACTCCCTCGGACGAAAGAAACCAAAGCGGCAATGGAAGCTCTTCTCCGGCGACGCCTGGCGACTGACGGTCGATGGAGCTTCTAACGTTCACGGGGCTGGAGCGGGCATCGTTCTTGTGTCTCCAAACGGGACCGTGCATGAAAGTGTTGTCTCAATTGGATACTCGGCGATGAACAACGAAGCAGAGTATAAAGCTCTGATTGCTGGCCTCCAGCTAGCTCTTCGGCTTGATGCAGATTCGGTTCATGTTTTTTGTGACTCTCAGCTCATTGTGGGTCATTTAAACGATGATTATCAAGCCAGAGACCAGCGTATGAATGCTTACGTAAGCCACGTCTTGGCCCTGTTCGGAAGATTTGGCCGAGTAGAAGTAGAATGGATCGCTCGGGAGCACAATGCACATGCTGACGCCCTGGCAGGTCTTGCTTCTGTTTACAGGACCTCGGGCGGTCGCACTATTACCTTTGACGAAGTCTCAGCCCCGAGCTTCGAACAGCCGTGTGAACAAGTGATGGCGATCACCCTCGGTCAAGGTCAGCTGGATCCAGTGGTTGATTACTTGAAGAACCAGGTGTTACCACCGAACAAACGCGAAGCATACAAACTCCGTTGCCGAGCGGCCAATTTTTTCCTGGATCCAAACAACAACCTTTACCGACGAACTTTCACTGGCCCCGATCTGCGTGTCGTCCACGACGACCTTGTGCAGGCCGTTCTGGAGGAACTCCATTCGGGAAGCTGTGGGGCGCATTCAGGAGGACGGTCGCTTGCACAGCGTGCTCTGACGCAAGGCTATTGGTGGCCGAAGATGGTAAAGCAATCCGAAGAATATGTGAAGCAATGTGTTCGGTGCCAAAAGCAAGCCTCTCTCATCCACCAGCCTGCCTTCCCTCTTAAAATGATCACTAGTCCATGGCCATTTGCGGTTTGGGCTTTTGACATAGTTGGCAAGATGCTGAAGGCGCCAGGTGGATTTGAGTATATGCTCACAGCCACGGATTTGTTCACTAAGTGGGTTGAAGCTTCCCCCTTGGTCAAGACCACTGCAGGTGACATGGAACGATTTATTTGGAAGCACATCATCTCGAGGTTCGGCGTACCATACGCCATCCTTTCTGACAATGGCTCCCAGTTTGTCACCTTCGCCATCAAAACTTTTTATGCAAAGCAACACATCACAATCTATAATTCTTCTGTGGCCTATCCACAGGGCAATGGACAGGCCGAAGCTTCTAACAAGACGATCACTCGGGGGCTTAAGCGCCGTTTGGACAGGAAACTCGGTAAATGGGTGGAGGAGCTTCCACACGTTTTATGGGCCTACCATACAACCCCTCGGCGGTCTACCGGCCGTACTCCATTTGCTATGGCCTATGGTATGGAGGCTGTCCTCCCCTTATCCACTTTGATTCCAACAGTCTGAACGGAAAATTTTAACCCTGTGGACAACGATGCATTTGTGGGTGCCGAGTTAGATTTCGCTGAAGAACTTCGTGACAATGCTCACCTCCGGCACACTGCATATCAACAAGAAGTTACAAGAGGGTACAACCGGAATGTTCGTGCTCGTCCTTTTAGTGTTGGGGACTTAGTCCTTCGGATGGTTACCGAAGCATCAAAGCTAACCAAGCTGAAGGATCCCTATGAAGGACCTTATCGAGTGGTGGAGAAGATCGGGCATGGTGTCTACAAGCTTGCTGAAATGGATGGAACGCCAATTGCCAATCCATGGAATGCTCAAAAACTTAGGAAATTCCATGGCTAGTATTGGCATCCTCCACCTTTTTATTTTTCTTCTCTTGTATTTACATTTTTGTTCGGCAAATACGCTTGTGAGCGTCATGTCCTTAATGCAAGTTTGTTTTAACTATTCAGTTGTTTTTCTGTTTAATCTTGTAACTGGGGTATCTCATCTAGCCCTTCCTTTGTTCGGGTTAAAATCTCGAAGCCCACGATTAAAATCTCGAAGCCCACGATGATTCCTTTGTTCGGGTTAAAATCTCGAAGCCCATGATGATTTGTTTGTTCGGGTGAAACTCTCGTAGCCCATGATGATTTGTTTGTTCGGGTGAAAATCTCGTAGCCCATGATGATTTGTTTGTTCGGGCGAAAATCTCGTAGCCATTGATGTTTTGTTCGGTGAATATTATTGTCATCTACTGGTTTGTTCGTTCGGAGCAATTTTTCAAGCCCTTGGTTCAGAAAATGCTTAAAAGAACTTCTCACCGTTAAAGTCTTCTCCTTCGGCTGAGGACTCTCGCCTTCGGTGCTGTTGCCTCATTATTTGTGTACCCAATTGTTTGCCTTACTGGATCCTCATTTTTTCATTGACCATCCACTAAGACAGGGGGCTTATACTTAGGTACACAATTAACTTAATCCGAACAAAAAGACTTGGCAAATTCTTTTACTTGGATACACAATGACTCTGAACCGAGCGAAAAGACTTGTAAAACAAACAAAAGATTTGCAAGGTCGTTAAATCAAGGAACAAAGACGATTATCATTCACCAAGAGATTCTCCAACATGTTTTAGTTACATCCAAATGGTTTGGCAGGGTTCCAATTGTTTGGAGCCAACCATACTAAAAAATAAATAAAATAAAATAAAAAAACGAAAACAGAAGTAAAGAGGGAAAGCCAGTTCAATTTGCTGGAGCATCTGCAGGGGTTGGTACGGTGGCAGAGTCGGCAGCACCAGCTATTGTATCTTCTGCGTCAACTTCGGCAGGGGCGAGGGGAGGTACTTCTACCAGATTCCTCCTCTCATCATCAGGCTCAATGCCTGCATCGTCAAAACCCCTGTTATAGCCGAGCATGAAGCTTTCTTTGTGTTGGCCCTCTTTAATCTCGGCTTGCACTTCAATAATTTGATTGGCCACGTCCTCTTCGGCCTGGGCGTACCCCTTATCGTACCCCTTGTTATGCTATTCCTGCAGCTCCTTCTCTATTTCTCTCTCCATCTCCTTCTTCATCTCTTCTCGCCCGAAGGCTCTTCCCTCAGATAGGCCCTCCTCTTTTCCCTCGGCCCTCGTTCGCTCGGCCGACTCTTGCAGCCCCTTGATTAGGTCATTCAGGTTTGTAACCTGAACTTCCAAGCCTTGTCTCGCGAGCTCGGATTGCTCCAGGCTCTTCTTATAATCCTCGGCTACGCCCTTGTTGTGCTCAACCGACTGCTTCAGTAGCTTCGACTTTTTGTCGTGATTGGTGAGATAATACTGGGCACTCATGATGGACTGGGTGGCCTGCATTCATAAGCAGAACTAAAAGTTATTTCGAAAAACTAGAACGAATAAACAAAGTCATTACAGGTACGAGAGTTTACTTACTCTTCCAGCATGATAGTAGTACTCACTCAGGGCTGCTTTTAGAGATGGGGGACTCTGTATATCCCTCGGTAAAGCCAGCCCCGAGTGGAGGGTAAAGGCCAGGGAGGGATCCTCCTTGAGACTGTCCGATTTTAGAACCTATTTTTTGCTCGGAGTTATGAAGTTGGGCACCCATGGGATGCCAAGTTCCGAAGCCAATTCCCTTCTCTCTCCCTCTATCTGCGCTCCCTTCGGAAGCTCAACCTCCTGGCTCTTCCCCTTCGGAGCCGCTTTCATCTTCTTGCTTGCAAGTTGCTCCTTCGGGGAAGGAGAGGCGCTCAGTGGTCGTTTCTTAGAGGGGAGGGTGGGGGGGCGGGGGGGGGGGGGGGGGTTTCTTGCTTGGGGCCGAGCCCGAAGCGCCCGGGGCTCTAGCCTTCTGAAGCTGGGCCTTCTCTTTTTCTTTTTCCTCCAGCTTTTTCTAGAGAACATCCTTGATGTTCCTTGGAGGCATATCTTCTTGCTCGCGGAACGGTTCTTCTTCGGTAGGTAATCGGATTGTCCATCGGAGAGGTTTGTCGATGCTCGGCAGAAGCTCTTCTGGGATGTCCTCGGATCCAACGTCAAAAGACTGCTCAGGCTCTTCGGTCACCTTTCTTCGGATCCGACTCCCGTACGTAGCTTTGTACTTGAGGATAGTGGGGGCGTCTCTTTCCTCTGCTGGTACGGTGAGAAGGGAGGTAGCAAGACCACAACCTCTTGCCGCCCTTAAAAGTACCTTGTTGAGCTTGGTAGTATCTGCCGAAGAAAAGTACAAAATTTAGATAAGTATAATTAGAATAATAGAAGGAATAGCATTGAAACAACAGGCAACTATTCTTACTCGGCGTTCCCCTTCGTGTGGCAATTTCGAATTGGCCGTATTCTGGTTCGGGGAATTGGAAATTCCCCCGAACCTCGACATAATCGGAGGCCCATTTCTCCGAGTCATACATGCCCTCGGGAATAATTTTTTGCATCTTCCTTCGGGAGCAAAGGTAGTATCGAGAATACCGAACGTTTCTCGACATCATGTAATTCTCGAAAAAATGGTAGGCCTCGAGTCGAAACATTTTTACCTCGGCGAGCTTGATTACTGAATGAATAATGCGGTAAGAGTTGACGCTCAACTGGCACGGAGTGAGATTGAAACGGTGCAGGATCTCTCTCAAAACTCTGTGCATCGGGAACCGAAGGCCCCATTCTGTGATCATCATCAAGGGGACGGTGATGTGTTCGTCACTGTATCTTATTCGGGGACCTTGGACCGGCGTGATGATAACATCATCGGGGACATCGTAAACGGCTCGGAAGAGGTTCAAGCTCTTCTCGTCTTGGAAGCACTCCAAGTAAAGGCAAGGGTCCCTTCCCGTTCGGTCGGGAATTACGTCGGGGTCCAATTGAATGATTTTTCTCTTCGCCTTCGGAGGTTGTGACGAAGATTCTCCTACGACGCCTGCTCCCTCGTTCGTTCGGCTCGACGAAGCGACTGGAGTTTCTTTTTCCGACTCAGCTTCTTCGGCTTCCTCGGCATTTTCTTCCTCTTCTACTTCGCCGTGAGGAGACGCCCTATCGGACGATGATTCATCTATGTCTATAATGTTGGGGTCTAGCCCCATTGTTCGGAGAGGAATCACCCTAGTAGGATAATCGATTCCTTCTACCCCTTCGGGAACCCCTCCGCTTGACCCCGTTCGGTAGCTCCGAGCGAAATCTCTTATTACTTCGGCTAGCCCAGGATCGACCCTACCAAAATCTGAAGCTCCGGAATCCGCCGACCGATAAGATTCAGCCGAAGAGGTTGACTTCGAAGACTCCATACCTAGAAACAAATCAGTGCATGGGATGAGACCGTTAGCGATTTGCACGGCCAGAAGTCTAAGTGCCTATGTTCGGTGTTCTATGTTGTTCTGAGAGACCTCAGGTTTGCTCGATTACTTCCCGAACGAACACTCTTCGGGAGAAACTCCGAAGAAGGGATTCCTACCACTCAGGGAAACGATGGGGAGCCCTACATGTTTCCAATGGGGAAACAGAGATTAAGAAACTTAACATGACTTATCAAGCTTCTTAAAGATTGTCCCTTTGAAAAAACTCATGCTTAAAGGTACCCTCGTGTTCGGAAGAACACAATTTGAAGATGTTCATATGTTCGGAAGAACACATGAACACCTGGGTAATCAGGCGGTTGCTTCAGTCCAAACGAAAAGGAAAAAGCCAACTTAGAGGGGGCAAAAGCATTCAAAAATAATCAAATCGCATCAACAGATGAAAGAACTTGAAAAAATACCTGAAAATCAAGAGAAATCTGTGATCAAAACCTTTAAATATGCAGATTTCTGGCAATTTTTGGTCTGAAGTGGCGCTTGAACAGAGAAGACGATCGAGAATGGGGGTGAAAGTAATTTTCTCTTTACTTCCACCGTCCTTTTATACTGAGTACAGAATTCGAAGCGGTCTCAAACCCTAACCGTTGGATTTGGGCGGGAGATTGATGTAACGCTCGATGAGGGACGCGTGGCGAGAATGAAGCGTGCCGTACCACCACCCAATGAAGTCGTGACACCTGGCAATGTTTCAAATCGGCGGATGCAGAAGCATTAAATGAAAGCTGCAAGCACGTGTAAAAAGGGCTCCAAACCTTTTTCTGTTCAAACTTCAACGATTCATCTGGTCTTTCGTTTTTCAGAGCTACATTGTGTTCGGCCGACTTCTATTCAACTCCTCCTTTTCATCCAAGCAAGAAAAGAAAGAGTTGAGGGGCTATTGTAGGGGGCCGAAATATCCGAAGGTTCATAAGGTCCAGTAGGGCGGATAAGGGATCACGCTGTTTGACCCAACGTCCAGCAGTCTCAGCTCATCTGTAGATGGCGATGGGCTTCGGCCTGTTACATCGTCAGTCATCCGAAGAACGGACGGATCCCGGTGGATTTTTCCCGAACGTTTTGCGCCTTATCCGAACGTAAGTATATTTGAGCTCGCTCGGGTAGTACTCTTGTTCGGCTGTGTTGTTCTTCGGAAAGACCATCATATGCTCGGAGATTCTTCGTGTGTCAGAAGTGGGTTCCACCGAGTACAGACGATTATAGGACCTTCCAGAAATATCTTGTGATAAGTAAGCTGTCCTTTCTGATATTTGAAGTGACATCTCTGAACGACATGACCTTTCTGACATCGACCCATGTGGCTCTGTAAGACTTGGGGAGTGGTGGTCAATAAATGACCCTGCTACAACACGCCATCCGAGCATTACGCGACACGTGGAAAGTAGAGCCAACTTGCTCAGCACTCTACCCCTTCGCCTATAAATAGAAGAGCATGACCACTAAGAAGCTCTCTCTGAACTCTTGGATAACAGCACTCTGTGGGCACGCTACTCGAAAATTTTGCTTGATGAAAATGGGTGCGGCCCTTTTTGTGTTTGGAAAAGCGCGGCGAAACGCCTCGATTCAGAGTCGCCACTCGGGTTTTAGCGGTGAAAACACCCAAGGAACCGAACTCGAAAACGCTTGCCACGTTTGTTTGAATTTGAAAAGGCGTAGACCGGTCCGTCGTCACCTTCGATATCTGAGGTTCGGGAGCCATGTTACGAGAGTGGAAGGGTTTTATGGCACCCCTCTCGCCCAATCCGGAGATCGGTCTCTACTCGGGCATTTTATAAAACATTTGCATTTTTCTCTCATTTGATCATTTTTTAGCCAGTTAGGGCGGGGGAACAGATAATGGGGATTAAAGCACTGTAACAAGTCGCAGCTTTATATGGCAAAATGTTTTATGGATGACTTGATTGCAATGCTAAATATAGATTGAGAACAAGCACTGAGCAAACTGGACAAACTGCAGTACGCTGCCCCGCAGGGGCGTGAGCAAGTTCTACTAGCATGCACTGGCCGAGCCACTGCATGTCGGTTGGACCTGCGCACGCCACAGTAAAACTGGCGTACTCCACTTTTCTAGTTTCACAGTCCTTGTTTGCAACCCTCTGGGCTCTGGAAAAGGACCAGCGCACACCCAGGACAAACCATGCAGTTAAATAAGCAGGATATATATATTTACAGACAGATGAGATGGCTTGAAGCCATGAAAATAGACAACAAACCCCCTAAACAGAGTGGGGACATGCAGCAGGCCTAAATCACACTAAAGTGCAAGGGCCAGCCACTGGGTCGCGGGACAACCGCCGTACGCTAGTTATGGACTGTCGTACGCACGTTTGACCCTAATCCAGTGCTTGGCTTTTTGCATCATCTGGACTCTGGAACATGACCAGAAGGATCCCAGAGGCCTTCTAAATAGACAAAGAATAAGCAATAACTACTACATCTAAACAGTTCTCAACATACAGAAGACAGTAAACTGGTTGTTTAGCATGCAAGGGTGATTGACAGAAAGATAAAACAAAAGAATGACGATCCATGATCCCCATGCCAGTTGTGCTCGTACTGCCATGACTGGCGTACGGCATATAGAAACTGGCGTGCGCCAAGTATGGTCGCATACGATTGTTGTATTTTACCAGTTCAAGGCCAGGACTAGTATTGTTTACTAGCCTGGGCCTTGCTGGTTCCCCTCAGGGGCCGAAAACAGAAAGGAATGCAAAGGTGGTATACCTTTTGGGTGTTGAAGTTTGAAGGTGGTTTAGAGCCTAAAGGTTGAAGATGGATGTTGTATGGTGACTGGATATCAGTGGAGGTATATGGAAGTGGGCTTCTTTCCTTTCTCTTTCAATGGAAGAAGAAGAAAAAGCAAGAAGAGAGGAGAGGGGAGCTTTGTTTCTTGATGATGCTAACCCCTTGCAAATGAATGCAAGGGGGGTATTTATAGGGGAGAGAGACTGAGATCAGTCTGGTGCTAAGGCCTTGTTTGGCTGGTTGGAAGAGGAAGGGAGCCTTCCATGCATTAAATGCATGGGACTTGGCTTGATGGGGGGTGTAGGAGAGAGGGGGAGCGGGCCTGGCCGATATAATCATCAGGGGCCACTGTGGCCGACGTCAGGGTGGCACCAAAGTCTCGTCCATGTGGCTGAATAAAGTTGATTTGACTGGGTTTGACTGGCGTGCGCCACTATTAACTGGTGTGCGCCGGTAAAAGCTGGGCCACTGGTCGATGACTGACACGTGGCAGATATCTGGCGTACGCGTCCAATACACTGGCGTATGCCAGTTGGGTTTTGCTGGGGTTGTTTGGCTCTGGTTTGAAGGGTTTGAAGGATTTGAAAGGGGTTTAAGAGAGGTTAGGGATGCTCAAAGCTCAACCACACCTTTGCCCTTAAATTGTTTTCGACTAAAATCATCATTGGGGAAATAAAAGATCGACAAATAACGTTATCTGGACAGTCCAGAATGGGGTGTCTACAGAAGCCCCCCTTTGACGGCACTTGATGCACCATTGACTGGAGACAAGTAACGTCAAAGGTTTCCTAGACACCCTCTTCAAGGCTATCCAGAATGCAAGAATTTTGAAGAACCTGTTTGATTCGACGTTGGGACGGATAGACCGCTGCTTTGCTGTCTTAGACAGATCACAGAATGCGGACTCTCCTGGGGAATGATCCTTTTGCCAAAAGCATCGACTCTGTTGGGGAAAGCAGGTTGTGGGACGGATAGATCGTATTTGATTTGAACTTGGACGAATGGATCGTCGTTGATGTGAAATTGGACGGATAGATCGTCGTTGATTTGAAATAGGGCGAGTGGATTGCCGTTGATTTGAAACTGGACGGATAGATCGTCGTTGATTTGAAATTGGACGGGTGGACCGTCGTTGATTTGAAATAGGGCAAGTGGATTGCCGTTGATTTGAAACTGGACGGATAGATCGTCGTTGATTTGAAATTGGACGGGTGGACCGTTGTTGATTTGAAATAGGGCGAGTGGATTGCCGTTGATTTGAAACTGGACGGATAGATCGTCGTTGATTTGAAATTGGACGGGTGGACCGTCGTTGATTTGAAATTTGATTTGAAATAGGGCGAGTGGATTGCCGTTGATTTGAAACTGGACGGATAGATCATCGTTGATTTGAAATTGGACGGATAGATCGTCGTTGATTTGAAATAGGGCGAGTGGATTGCCGTTGATTTGAAACTGGACGGATAGATCGTCGTTGATTTAAAATTGGACGGATAGATCGTCGTTGATTTGAAATAGGGCGAGTGGATTGCCGTTGATTTGAAACTGGACGGATAGATCGTCGTTGATTTGAAATTGGACTGGTGGACCGTCGTTGATTTGAAATAGGGCGAGTGGATTGCCGTTGATTTGAAACTGGACGGATAGATCGTCGTTGATTTGAAATTGGACGGGTGGACCGTCGTTGATTTGAAATAGGGCGAGTGGATTGCCGTTGATTTGAAACTGGACGGATAGATCATCGTTGATTTGAAATTGGACGGATAGATCGTCGTTGATTTGAAATAGGGCGAGTGGATTGCCGTTGATTTGAAACTGGACGGATAGATCGTCGTTGATTTAAAATTGGACGGATAGATCGTCGTTGATTTGAAATTGGACGGGTGGACCGTCGTTGATTTGAACTTGGACGGATAGATCGTCGTTGATTTGAAATTGGACGGGTGGACCGTCGTTGATTTGAACTTGGACGGGTGGACCGTCGTTGATTTGAACTTGGACGGATAGATCGTCGTTGATTTGAAATTGGACGGGTGGACCGTCGTTGATTTGAACTTGGACGGATAGATCGTCGTTGATTTGAAATTGGACGGGTGGACTGTCGTCGATTTGAACTTGGACGGATAGATCGTCGTTGATTTGAAACTGGACGGGCCTCTGCTTGGGGATGGGTCCAAAACTTTCCAGAATGAGTTGGGCTTTTCATTTGAGGATGAATTTCAGGCACGGGACATGAATTGGGCCTGAGGCCCACAAATTACTGGCGTACGGTAATAGAAACTGGCGTGCGCCACGTTTGCGAAAGGTCCGAGCTCAGACCCGGCCCAGATCCGGCCCAATCGTCCCATACGTCGACTAAACAGTTACAGAAGGCCAGGAAACCGCCTTTCCTTCAGTTTTCGAAACTCCGAACATCAAAAACTCCTCCAAACCTTCAATCTCTCACTCAAATCTTCCATTCCTCTCAAAACCCACGATCCCATACTCGTTCATGGCGGAGTCCGGCGGTGGTAGCGGCAATGGGGATGTTGGAGAAGAAAGAGATCAAACAAAGGGTGAAATCGAGGCCCCGGGGCCGCGGATCGACGATCAAACGACGGCAGAGGCTTCGTCGAGCATCGGTGCAGGCAGTACAAGCGGCGACGATGGCAGTGGTGGCCATGCAGTACAGGCGGGTGGTGACGGTGAGGGGCGTACGCCAGGAGGGATACGGCGTACGCCAGGCTCTGTTGTTATAGTGGGTCCTCAGGTTCGGCATTTGGACCCACGGAGTAGCGTTGAGGGTTCGGTGGTCACGGGCTTGGGCTCGGCTGGGGCCGGCGGCAGCGGCAGCCATGGTGGTGGCAATGGTGATGGTGGTGGTCGACCGGAGACACCGGTGAGAGATCCGGCTAGGGGCAAGGGTCCCGTGGTTGAGGAGGGCGCATCCGGAGAGGTACCCGTGGAAGGGGCTGAGTTCCGGCCTGCAGTGGGGTCCTCGGTGCACGTACCCATCACTCGGGGAGACTTTGCCGAGTTTGTGTCCGAGGAAGAACTCGGCCGGTTGCTCCGGGAGAACCCGAGGGTGGTGGCTGCAGTGCTGGCAGCACGAGAGGATAGGGCCCGGCAAGTGGAGAGAGCGCAGGAGGAGGAGCGCCTGAGGGAGGAGGCCGAGAGGGCCAGGGCCGAGGAGGAGGCCTTTGCGAGCGAGGCCGAGGCAGCGGAGGAGGCTCAGGGGGAGGTGTGGTCTTTAGAGCGGGCGGTGACGCTTGCAGAGTCCATACGGCTGGCGCCCCGTGCCAGGTTTGACGCGGCCACGTATACTTTGCCCGAGCCGCACCTGTTTATCCCGTCTGGGGTCGAGAGCCTCGCACCTTTGAGGGAGAGCTACGACGCAGAGCTTGTTCTGAGAGACCCACAGAGGCACTTATCCGTGGACTGGGCACAGGTATTCTTTTGAACTTGCCTTAGTACTTCATGCTTTGTCATTTGTAGCAATACGTAGCTTTGAACTGCTGTAGCTTAACTTGTAATGCATGTAGGCTAGAACCTTGAACTGTAACTTAACCGAGAAAGTAGAACTTTGAATAGCATGCCTCGACTTTTGAAACTTAACTTGAATGATAGAACACTTGAAGTAGTTGAATCGACTCGTAAAATGCCCATGATTTCGACAAAATCGTTGGTGCCTAACTTTGAATGAACCATAAGCTGCCTTGATCAATAAGACTGTCCTTTGAACTTTGAATTCGACTAAGTAGATTGCCATGACATGTCGAACGCCCGGATGGCGTGCCTAATAGCTTGAATCGACCATATTGATAAATTGAATACTTGTGAAATCGACCGAGAGGTGTGCCTCAAGAGAAATAAAGCCTTTGGAGCCCGAAACCCGACTGAAACATACCTTTGAATTGACTCGACTTATAGCAGAACTGGATAGGGTACTACAAGTGCCGGTAGCTTTGTTCGACCTTTATGATACCTGTTTCGACTGTAGAGTTACTCTTTGATATTCTGAATTCGACTAACTGTTTGGATTACAATTACTGATGAAACTCTTTCTGCTGTCTGTATTCGTTGTGCAGAGGGGGGCGGCCAGCACTCGGGGCCATGGAGGTCCAGCGAGCTCGCTTGAGTTGTATAGGAGCTTGCCCGAGCGGGTCAGGGCCTTGGTTGACGCGGCAGGGTTCCGGCCGTTTATCCTCACGCTGACAACCGTGAAGAGCGACCACGCTCTGTTGACAGCGCTGGCCGAAAGGTGGTGGGATTCCTCGAACACCTTTCACTTGCCGATTGGGGAGATGACGGTGACTCCGTCGGACTTTGCAGCGCTCACTGGCCTGAGGGTAGGAGGAGAGCCTATCCCGCTCGACTCAGAGATTCACAGGGATCCCGAGGCTCTGGCGTGGTTTTTGGGGCAGGCGCCGGCGGGTGAGGCAGAAACCGTCCATTATGACCAGTTCAAATGGTATTTGCATGGGAGGGAGCCGGAGTCAGACTTGGAGGCGGAACAAATGGCAAGGGCCTACTTGCTGTACTTGTTCGGGGCTACATTGTACCCGAACAAGCGATCCACAGTGCACCTATCCTACTTGCCGACTCTCTATGACTTGAGCACAGCCTCGAGGTTTGACTGGGGAGGAGCAGCCCTGGGCACCTGCTATGGCTTTATGGGGGCGTTCTCTCGTGGAAGGAAGGCGACGGCCGGCTACTGGAGGGTGTGGGAGGTAAGAAATAAAGCCTGTCATTTACTTCCCGCTTTTCCATTTCTTGCACTCGTATTTGATTTGCATATGAACTGTATTCTGATGCTTTGATTGTCTGACCATTTGCAGCTGTGGGCCTATAAGGTGCTGAAGATGTACCCGCCGGAGAATAAGTGCCCGAACCTGAGGATGCTCCCTCGTGCCATGATCTGGGGTCCTATGTACAGCGGCAAGAAGAAGTCGAGAGGGAGCCTCCTAGCCTTCCGGTCGTACCTGGACGAGCTGTCGGGTACTCAGGTATGTAACTTGCCAAACTGATCATCCTGTCCTTCAGAATTGCTTTAATGCTGTCGCTGATGCTTTAAAATCTGTGCCATTGTCCTGCAGGTAGATTGGAACCCGTGGAGTAGTGCCGAGCCTGAGCCTGAGTACCTAGCACGGAGCAGGGTGGTGACAGCGAGCCGGGTGCTGCTGGAGTCTGCTTTCGGGTGGCGGTGGTACCTGGGTGACCGGGTGACACGGCAGTCACTGGGCTCTCTTGAGTACCAGGTGCCTGGGCCACTGCCTCCTCACGCTTCTCATACGGACAAGTACACGCTGGCCGAGCTGAGGCGTTTCACTGTTCCGGCCGGGCTTGCTGCCTTCCTGAGGCCTGGGCGCGACTACGCTGTCTACCGGAGGCAGCGCTTGGCTAGGCCGCTTGGAGTGCTGCAGCATGTTGCCGTGCAGAGCGAGGCGCTTGAGGCTGGCGAGGAGAGGCGGAGCCGGGAGAGCGGGGCAGCTCGCCCGAGAGAGAGGAGCGACTATGCTACAGCGACCGGGCTGCCCCGGCTGTCTTAGGCCCTAGCTGTGCGGGACGCCAAAGGAGAGGAGGCCGTAGTTCAGTTCGAGCCTGCCAGGACAGACCCGGCAGAGATTGCGGGGCCGGTAAGACATTCCCTATCCCTTTTTGGTTCCAGTATTTCGCTTTCAGTATGTGCACTTGGCCTGTAATCTGATTTTGCCCCAAACATGCCACAGGCTCCGATAGAATGGGTACGGGAGGCAACTCGCCTGATGAAGGCCATGGAGAAAGAGTTTCAAAGGATAGCCGGCGGCGCCTCTTTGCAGTTGCACTACCCACCCCCAGCTCCAGCTCCTGCTGTACAGCCTCAGGTATAACTTTTTCCTTTTGTTTTTGACCAGAATTGCTTTTGACATTTCCTGCACTCAGCATTTCAATATATACAATATGCACAATGTATGCTAACTGAATTGAATGACTATGCAGGGACATGCTAGGGCGGCTCCTAGGAGGAAAAGCGTGCGGCCTCCCCCAGCAAAGAAGGCAGCTTCGAGCTCCTCCCGGCCAGCGGCAAGGGTGGAACGGGGAGTGCAAATCACTCCAGCCAGCGAGGAGCTCCAGTTCCGTCGGGAGCTGAGGAAGAGGCCTGCAGAGAAGAAGCCTGCCGAGGGACCCTCGCAGAAGAAAAGGAGAGAAGAGGAAGAGGCAGAGGAAGAGGGGACGTCCCTCAGCAGCGGCTCTGACTCAGCGAGCGATCCGAGGTTCCGGATAGACCCTCGAGAGGTAGAGGACAGCGAGGAAGACGACGACGAGGAAGACCTTTTTGATGACTGAGGGCTATCACCGAGCCTTAGTTTGTTTTGCCAGTACTTTGATACTTTTGAAACATTTTGATACTTTGGATGGGGCCTGCGTGCCTTTTGATTCTGTGGGCGAGTGTGCCCTGATACATTTAGCTCTGCCCGGGCCGTTGTGCCGCTTTGATTGTTGATACATTTCCACCGTTACACTTGGACACAATCGTATATAACATAAGCATTTTCTGTTTTATCGCTTTCCCGTTACTTTGGTGAGACTTGGTAAGGGAAAAGAACAAAACATCCGCTAATATCTAACATGCATTGATGAATACTTTGAGTCAACAACAGACACTCGTATATGCACATAATCGACTTAGCTCGAAGAAAAGATGGACAGAAAAGTCCTAGGATACGACACGTATCCCAGACACGCCGGGGATACGGGAGTTTTGGGCGCCGGTAGGCCGAACTCCAAGATTCTCCCCGGGGAAAGAAACTGACCCTTTTGAAAGGTAACATAGATGTATAATGACTTGCACAAGCCATCAAAACCGGTAAAATTGCCCCGGTGCAAGGGAAACACTAAGAAAAAGCTAAAAATGTCACAAAAATGGACACAAGACGCCAAAGATGACTTGATATGGTCCCGGACTGAAACCGACACGCCCACACAGTCGCATAAGGCCTAGGTAACCTGTACGGTATGACAATACTTGGCAAAAGTCCCTGAAACGAGTTTTGACCTCCTGTATCCTTGATTTTAGCTTGAAACGGGCCACCGAGGGTCCAAAATCTTCATCGGGCATGGCTTTTAGAATCCGACTCCTTGCCATAGTCTTAAATGATGTTTGTGACTTGTAGGAACCAACAAACGGTCAAAGCCGGCCCCGGAATCGAAAATGACCATGCGGAGGCAGTAGCTACTGCAAACTGGTTTCTGGTGAAACCTACTGGCGGACGCCAGAAACTGAGGCTCGTACGCCAGTAAGTGGGGGACACGGACACGCCAGTTATAAACTGGCGTACGCTAGGTTCTTGAACGCCAGATCCACTTGACTGACCAACTATCCTTTTTCAGGGGCCACTTTGTTTTTACTCTCACACGGTTTGCACACGATTTCTGAATTCTCATGGGGCAGTGTCCTTTGCAGAGGGGAGGTTTGGAAGCTAGCATGATGCTTTGGTGGTTTGTTGGTGATGAAAGGGCAAGGCAAAGGCCTATAAAGCTGAGGCATAAGTATTGTAGTCTCCAGGACTGCATTGCTTCCCCTTTTCCCCAGTATACCTCAACACCTTCCATGGATAACCCCCTCCCGACTTTACTTAGGCCCTGGTTAGCGCAATTTCTAAGCGTTGACTGGCTCAATTTTCAATACCACGGCCTTGCCTCGTTCCGCTTTCTTCGACATGTGCCACTCTGCCCAGCGCTTCTGCAGGCTGCTCTTAGATTCTGGGACCCGGACGTCCATGTCTTTCGCTTTGGCGACGACGAGATGTGCCCCACTGTCGAGGAATTCCAAGCGTACCTTCGGACCTTCTCGTCCTCTACGCTTGTAGTTCCGCCCTACCAAGCGAGCATGCCTAAACTGTTGGCTAGTTCACTCAACATTTCCCGGGGCCTGGCGAGCACTATCCTCGAGGGTGGCCAAATGAATACCATGCGGCTGATCGAAATGTACAGCCCGGATGGCGATTTCGATAGTGATGACGCTCAGGCGCGCCGCCGCTTCGCCTTGGTAATCTGTTTGCTGGCCGCCTATTTGCTCGTGGCGACCCATGGGCAAGTCAGCCCTTCGCTTGTGAGCGTTGCTGCACAGATGGGGGCACGGAGGAATGTGGTTCCTTTGGTCCTGGCGGAAACTCTCCTGGGTTTGGATTTGGTGTATACGGGCCAGTCGGCCGTTTTCAGCGGCAGCCCGCTTTTGCTTCAGGTAACCTCACTCAGCTCACCTTTTTCCGATTTTTCACACGTTCTCATTTTACCTCGACGCTCGGTTTAGGCTGCTCCCTAGCTCCTTACTTGTCTTTTCGCTCAGGTTTTATCTGATTTCTTACTTGTCTTTTCCTCTCATGCAGCTGTGGCTGTCGGACAAATTGAACCTACTGCACCCCCCGGTGGCGGGTTGGAATCTCTTTCCGAAGAGGATTCATCAAAGGGAGATGCACTACCCTGACATGGACATAGAAGGCTGGTACGAGTTCATGCGGCAAATGCAGCCCGACGAGATTGCCTGGAGGTGCCCTTGGCTGGACCTCCCGGACATGGCCGCTCACTCCGACGGGTTCGATAGGGTGGTGATCGCGGGCCTGTCGAGCTTCACTTTCTACATTCCCGGCCGTGCTCTTCGACAGCTGGGCGCTTCTCAAGAGAACCACCACATCAGCATTGGGGACTTCCGTGTCCCGAATTTCAACGCTCAAACACTCAGCGGTTACCAACGGCGCTGGGGCCTTAGAGCCCTTCAGGCTGAGATGCCGGATTTTGCAACAGGGCTAAAGAGTCGCTATAGACAGTGGCTGAGAGCAGATGTGAATGCAAGGGAAAATATTGACTGACTCCGGGCCACTCTGCTATGCTTAGAATAAACTGCGAGCCGTTAGGCTTCTTAAGCATTTTGTTCTGTTTTTCATGCTTCACTGTTTTTAAGGCTTTTATGCTCAACTTATATATTAGAAGTAGTAATTTGCAATAAAGTCGAAAGACAACGGGTTTTCCCCTTTCTGATTCGCTTCAGTGCTGCCTTTGACTTGTGCTCGACCTCCTCAAACTGCGCTATTGACCCAAAAATGTCGAACCTGGATCGAAGTCTTGATGGAATGTGACCGAATCTCAAAGTGAGATTGCCTACGTATCACTTTTCAGGGAATCAGGTCAGAACGTAGTTCAGGCTAAGGTTCGCTCGTGTATTTTACCTCTCCTTTTACGCTCTAACTTTTGCCTAGCACCGCCTTTTCAGGTTTTCGGTCTAGCGAGCTTTCGACTTTTGCCTATTTATTTTTGCCTAGAACCGCCTCCTTAGGTTTTCGGTCTAGCAGGCTGCTCTAACTTTTGCTTGGAATCGCCCACCCTTGTGGTTTTCGACCCAACGAGCATCTCTCAGGTATAGTAACGTTTGAGCTGATCCAGGTTGACCAGGGTGCTGAATTCATTGCCGTCGAGGTCGATGAGCTTAACAGCGCCCCTAGATAGGATGGTCTTGACGATGTACGGCCCGGATCGCTTCGGCCTGAATTTCCCGCGGGGATCAAACACTGGAGCCCGGATCTCCTTTGTGACCATGTCTCCTTCGACTAAGCCCCTAGACTTCACCTTTTTGTTGAATGCTCGAGCAACTCGACGCTGATAACCTTGAACATGATACAAGGCTCGGAGCCTTCTCTCATCGAACAACATCAGTTCGATAAACCTTCCGCTTAACCAGTCAGATTCCTCAAGACCGCTTTCGACCATGATTCTCAGCGACGGTACCTCAAGCTCGATGGGAAGCACTGCCTCCATCCCATAGACTAAAGAGAAAGGAGTTGCACCAGTTGAAGTGCGGATAGACGTCCGGTACCCCCAGAGGGCGAGAGGCAACTGCTCGTGCCAATCCCTTACAGACTCGGCAGTCTTCTTGATGATCATCTCGACATTCTTGTTCGCAGCTTCGACCGCCCCATTTGTTTGCGGGCGATAGGTCGTTGAATGGTGGATCTCGATACCGAACTCCTCGAAGAGCTCCAGAACCCTTCCTTTGAAATGACTTCCGTTATCGGATACGAACGCCTGAGGAACTCCGTACCGGTAAATGATGTTCTTTCGGATGAACTGAGCAACCTGAACCGTTGTCAGCGTCTTGTAGGATTCGGCCTCGACCCACTTGGTGAAGTAGTCTATCGCCACTAGTATGAACTTATGGCCATTTGAAGCAGACGGTCTGATCATCCCGATAACGTCGATGCCCCAAACAGAGAACGGCCATGGTGAAGTCATGCCGTACAACTTAGACGGAGGGACACGTTGCAGGTTCGCGTGGATTTGACATTTGTAACAGCGCCGGACGTAGTCGATGCATTGAGATTCCATTGTAGACCAGTAATAACCCTGCCTGAGGATTTTCCTAGCGAGCATGACGCCGCTCATGTGAGGCCCGCAGACTCCTTCGTGAACCTCCTCCATTATCCTTGTTGCCTCGACGCCGTTGACACAGAGCTTGTGCATGCCGTAGTGCGACCTTCGATACAGCTTCCCCCCACAGATGATGTACTGAGAAGCTAGCCTTTGCAAAGCAATCCGATCCTTTTTCGTGGCCTCGGTAGGAAACTCGCCACGCTCCACAAAGTTCCAAATGTCATGGTACCAGGGCAGGCCATCATCGACATCATCAATGGCGTTGACATACTCGTAAGCAGGCAAGTCCCTCTGTTCAATCACGATCGGCCGCAACTTAACACCTATCGGAAGTTCGATCATTGAAGCCAAAGTCGCCAAAGCATCGGCGAACTGATTCTTCAAGCGTGGGACATGGGTGAAAGTCACCTTATTGAAACGAGGAATCAGTTCTTCCAAATCTTGGTGATAAGGCTTCAGCTTTTCCTCACAAACTTTCCAATCTCCATTGGCTTGGGAAACCACCAAGTTCGAATCGCCAATTACTTCCAACTTCTCGACTCCTAAAGCGACAGCAGCTTCCATTCTGACAATGCAGGCCTCGTGGGTGTGGTCAGCAACACTCCAATCCCAAATCCCCTCTGGTTAGCAGCCCCATCGAAGTAGAGCGTCCATACTTCCTCGACCACAGTCAGAACCTCTTCGTCGGGGAAAGTGAAATCCACGTCTTTCGGGCCATCGATCGGGTGATCGGCTAGAAATTCGGCCACAGCTCGCCCTTTTACAGACTTCCTCGTGACATGTTGGAGTTCGAACTCAGCCAGCAGAAGCAACCAACGTGCTAGCTTATGGGTGAGTGCAGGCTTCTCGAAGAGATACTTGATAGGATCCATCCGAGAAATCAGCCTCACCGAATAGGCTAGCATGTAGTGTCTAAGCTTTCTTGTAGCCCAAACTAGCGCCCAACACGTCTTTTCCAGAGGGGTATAGCGCTCCTCAGATCCGACCATCTTCTTGCTCAGGTAGTACACAGCCTTCTCGACCTCATTGCTTCCTTCCTGTGCTAGCAGACATCCCATGGCTGTTGAAGAAACGGACAGATAGAGAATCAAAGGTCGACCCGGCGTTGGCGGCATCAGTACCGGTGGGTTCTGCAAATACCTCTGAATAGACTCGAAAGCGGCCTGGCATTTCTCTGTCCATTCGAATGGGACCCCCTTTTTGAGCAAATGGAATAACGGCCCGCAGGTTAGAGTCAACTTGGAGATAAACCTGCTGATGAACTGGACCTTCCCTAGAAAACTTCGCACACCTTTTTCAGACTTGGGCGGCTCCATCTCAAGAATTGCTTTGATTTTGGAAGGATCCACTTCAATTCCCCTCGCGGTGATCAGAAACCCCAACATTTTTCCTGACGTGACCCCAAACGTGCACTTTTGTGGGTTCAGGCGCACATTGTACTTGCGGAGCCTTTCGAGAAATTGCCTGAGTGTCGGAAGATAGTCTTTTTCCTTCTTTGCCTTCACGATCATGTCATCGACGTAGATCTCGACGGTCTTATGGATAAAATCGTGAAACAAGGTCGTTTGAGCCCGTTGGAAAGTGCACCCGGCGTTCTTCAGTCCAAACGGCATCTTCACATAGCAGTAAGTGCCCCATTCTGTGACAAACGTCGTTTTCTCTTGGTCCTCGGGTGCCACAGAGATCTGGTTGTATCCGGAGAATCCGTCGACAAAAGAGAGCAAGGCATGCCCCGCCGTGTTGTCCACAAGCACGTCAATGTGTGGCAAGGGAAAACTGTCTTTGGGGCTTGCCTTGTTTAAGTCCCTGAAGTCGACGCACACTCGGATCTTTCCATCCTTCTTAGGGACAGGCACGATGTTGGCCACCCATTTGGGGTATTCTGCAACCCTTATGAACCCTGCATCAATCTGTTTTGTAACCTCTTCCTTGATCTTCTGAACCCAATCCGGCCTCATCCTGCGGAGCTTCTGTTTGACGGGGATAGCCCCAGGCTCCAACGGGATTCGATGTTGCACTATTTCGGGATCAATGCCGGGCATATCCCTGTGAGACCACGCGAAAACCTCGGGAAATTCCTTGAGAAGCTCGATTGTTCCTGCGTGATTTTTCGGGGACAGATTCGCACCGATTTGCATCATGCGGGGGTCATCCTCGTCTTTCAAATTTACAAAAATTACTTCTTCTTTTAGAGGCTGAGCACGCCTTTCGTCTTCCTTTTCGATGAGGGAACGCAACTCAGGCGGGATGTCCCCGCCGAAGTCTGTTCCTTCATCGTCAGGGTCGACACAGTTTATATAGAAGCTAGCAAAGTAGTCAGAAGTAGGGTCATGCATTTCATAAAACCCCACAGGGTTGCCAAGTACAACAGACTCGAACTCGAAGTAAAAGCTACGACGTGGAGGGCCAAGAGGCACAAACTCCGACTCTGAGCTAGACTTAGACTTGACAGACTCTGTGTCAGACTCAGACTCATCATCAATGAATGTTAGACGCGGAGTGAAAATGCAGTTATTGAGACTTCCCTGTGCCTTCACGATGAGAGAGGCAGGATCCTCGAGAGCATTTAAGGAGTCGGGCCCGAGCATCAGCACTTCAGCTTCTTCGCCCTTGCCAACCAAACCTACTTGGGAGAACAGCATCTCCAGACCCCCTTGATCAAAAGTTTTCAGCCAATCAAACTCTTCCTTGGTCTGACCCAGCTGCTTCTCGAACTCCCTTTTGGCCAGTTTTTTCTTCGGCCGTCTCCTCATCGGACCAGGTGTCCGTAGCAAAGATTTCAAATCCCGGCAGCCAAGTGGAAGTCTCCGGATCCCAAAACGGCTCTATCTGTCCCGAATAAGCAGAGCCTCCTCCCTCTCGCACAAAGTAGCTGTCGGGGTTACCAAAAAGGGTTTGAGGTTTTCCCGTGTCTTTCCTTTTTTCGGCGTCTTTGGCCGGTGGAGTGTAACCAAGACCAAAGCGACCTTTGTTGGAAGGAAAGACAGGGAACTCAGCGATCCCTTGTTGGTTGACCCCGAGTCCTAGGCCCGGCATGAATGACATCTTCCTCATTATTTCGAGGACAGTTGAGCTTATGGTGAAGTCATCATCCATGGCGATGGCGAGGACTGAGCCAGATGTGTCGAAAGAGAATCCTCCGAAGTCTGAGTCTTCTTCCCCGTGCATAATGCCCAAGACAGGTGTGCCGTCATCTGTGAGCGGGCGGATCCCAGAGTCCGCGCAAATTGTTAAAGTTCCGGTAGGTAGCCCCAGCATGACTTTCTGGTGCAGGGTTGAAGGTACGGCCATGATGTCTGCCCTATGAAGCCAAGGCCTGCCCAGCAGCAGGTTAAAGGTGGCGGGGACGTCGACCACGTGGAACTCTACATCCATTTCGAAGCCCTCAGCATCCAGTTTCAGCATCAGAGTTCCTTCCACCATGCGGCGAGTGCTGTCGTATGCCTTGACGGCCAGATTGGAGGGCGTTAGGTCACTCTTTGAGAATCCCAAACAATAGGCAACCCTCATCGGGCAAACGTTGATGGCTGAGCCGTTGTCAATTAGCACGGTCGGCACCCAATGTCCCCGGCACTTGACGGTGATGTGCAGTGGGCGGTTGTGAGCGGTTCCTTCGACTAGCAGATCTCTTTCGGTGAATGTGACAGAGTGCTTAGAGAGAAGTGGCAGCACGAGGGCAATCATGGCCTCGGGGGTGATGTCGATCGGTACTGTGAGCCGGGCCAACGCGGAGGACAGCTTCTCACAATGCTCCTTTGATGACGATATTAGGCCCCAGATAGAGACAGCGGCCGGAATCCGTTCGAGCTGTTTCAAAATGGCGTCTTCTTCTGGAACCCCATTCGGAAAGAGTGGATCAGCTCTCTGAGCAGCGGGAACAGTGGCTTTCTGACCGGGCGGATTGGACGAGCTTCCAGCCTGGAGATTGGATGGCTGAAACACTTGGCCGCTCCTAGTGACGTTGGCCACATCCCACCAAGACGATGAGTCAATAGAATCCCACAGATCGGCCGGTACTTCTTCCAGCTTGCGCTTCCCTTTGTCCGTCGATGCCACCGTTGCAGACGAGTCTGTCCCCAGAGCGGTGTCCCATTCCAAGTCCTCCATCACTAGACCTTCCCAAAAGGCGGGATCCTGTGCAGCCTCTTCTTCAAATGGCGCTCCCGGGTTAGTGACGAACGGAACGTCCCAAAATCCTCCATCGACGAGAGCCGCGTTAACGGTCCACACTTCGTTCCCCATGTTTAGGTCGACAATGTTGTCGACGTCCCAAATATCAGCAGGCGGTGAGGTCTTAACGGTTTCTTCCGCATCCCAGAGGTCGGCCGGAAGCGCATCTAGGACCATGATTGAGCAGTCATCTCCGGGAGCAGAAACAATAGGGCAAGGCTGTTCCATAGAGACGAAGTCGAGAGTAGGATCAAACTCATGGATGCGACGGTCGAGCGTGTCAGCAATGGAATTTACCAAGGGTAACATGGCGCCTAGTGGGCGACGAATGTCGGGCACAATCTCCCCTTCTTGGAACTGGTCCCAGTACTTCTCATCGAAGTCGTTTTGATCCTCATCAGTCTCGAGACCTTGACCCAATTGCCATCCGCCAGGCTGTGGATCCCACACGTATTCCTCGGCTTCCACTTCGACTTGGCTCAACTCGGGCTGGTAAAAGAGCGCGAACAAAGAGAGACCATCCAGAGGGTCAGCCTGCGCCGCGTTCCATTATACCTGCCACTGGTCTAGCCATATTTGATTGACCTGAGGGTGCGCGGGGAACCCCATGTTATACTGTTCAGTCCAATCACTGCAAAGCTCTTCCCACTCCTTGGCTCTATCTTCCATGGCCCAACCGGCCGCCATCATGTTAATGCTTGGTTCGGAGGGAAAGGGTACAACTGGTCTTGGGTTGAAGGTTGAGGTAATATGGTCGGTGGGGTTGAATATGGTGGAGCTGAGGTTTATCTGGTTCACTTGAGGGTTAGGGTCATGCTTGGGTAAGGAGTTGGAGATGACATTGGGCTTTGTGGGTGGAGTCGGAAGGGTGCCATTGTCCACCAAATCTTGTATCGCATGACGGAGGCGATAGCAGGAGTCGGTGTAATGGCCGGGCATTTGGTGATACGCACAGAAAGCGTTGGGGTTATGGCTAGGGGTGGATTTTGAGGAAGCGGAGTTGGGGCTAGAGGCCTGAGGTGTCCGGTTTTAATTAGCTTCTCCAACACCGAGGAGAGAGGCGCCTTGAAGTTGGCGAAGTTACGGGGTTGATTGCGGTTTCGGGGTCTTTGAGGGGTTTGAACTTGGTTGATGTCGGCAATGTGGTTAGAGCTTTGGGCAGAGGGGTTGTTAGCAGAGTTCGCGTTGGCGTAACTGTTGCCACCGAACAGAGCGGTGCTATTCCCGGTGTATGCACGGGGCTTTGACTTTGAGGCTGAGGTGGAGGAGGAGTTGTCACTCCTAGGCAGAACGCCGGTTTGAAGGGCTTCTTCGATGGCCAGCCCGGAGTCATAGAAGGTTTCGAAATTTGCGCCCTGGACCAACATGAGGTTTTTGGCGAAGTCGGGCTGCAGATTACGAGAGATGATGCGGATCTGATCCTTCTCGCTTGGGCGGTCGGGCATGAGAGCGGCCTTGGATCTCCATCTTTGGATAAAGTCTGCAAAGGACTCCTTTGCAGTCATCTTGGTGGATTCCAACTCCTGAGTGGTCATTTTGAGTTGGGCGTTGTAGCTATACTGGGCATTGAAGGCCGTGCCGATGTACTCCCATGTCCGTCTCTTGGAGATGTCGAGCGATAGGAACCACTGGAAGGCTGGACCGGCAAGAGTTTGCGGAAACAGCTGAGCCATGGCGTCCTCCCCGACGCCATGCAGCTTCATGGCCCCATGATAGGCCAACAGGTGAGTTTTCGGATCTCCAGTACCGTCGAACTTTGCAAAGTCAGGCATTTTGAACCGATCGGGCAGCCGGGCATTCGGAAATGGGCAGAGGCGGTCCATGTCTAGTACTCCCGACCCTTTTCTTTCGGATTTGGCAACGGCTTCTTCTAACTTGGCCATTTTGGCGACCAAGGCTGCCACTTCTGGGCTTGGAGCGGGATTCTCAACCAGCAGTTCCTCCTGGCCAGCGGCTCCCTGTTCACGCCTTTCACCGCCTTCCCCTCCTGCTACAAGGGGAAGTCGCTCCTCAATTAGGGTTTAAAGATTGGCCATAGAGGCGTCGGCCTGGTCAGCCCTTTGTTGCATGATGGCCAGGTTGCGCTGCAGATCGGCTAGGACGGTCGCAAGATTCGGAGGTGGGACATCCGCCATGGTTAGTACTTCTGTTTTAACAAGCTTGGGAGATGCTGGCGGAGATGGAGTAGACGGAGGGGACTCGTGCGGGGTAGTCGGTGGTGAATCCTCCCGTGACACAGTGCAGGCCAGAGCTTCCGTTGCGGTTGACTGAGAGACGAACCCCAAATCAGATCCTCAAGCAGACTCGACGGACGGTCCCAAGTAGGTTTGGCTCTTGATTTCGAAATTCTGCTTTGACATCGGCATGACTAGACGGCAAAGTATAAGAGCTCAGTGACAGCCTGCAGTCATTTTATTTGAAAGAATCGACAAGAGAGGAAAAATGATCATGCCAACGTCGTCGGTGTCATCCTAGACTCTAGAACTAGGGGGAGTCTGCTTCACGCCACTCGGACAGTCGCCATGGAATCCTCAGATTTTCTTTTCGACGGTGTATCCTTGATCGAATCAAATGTTACTAAGGGATGCCAAAACAACCTAAGCCTTTGACTTCTACCCTTCTCGAAGTTTCAAAGTTTGATTTTGGAACAACTCGGTGTAGATGTCATGATACCGTAACCGAAATGGCGTAAGCAGCACTGTGCCGGAGCCTGGTGTAAGTGACTAGCACTTTTAACCCGAGTGGTGTAAGCATCATGCCATTTTCTCCGTTGCTCCTAGTTTTCGGTTTGAAACCTCGATGGGGTTTTAGGCAAGGACTTAGGAAGTATCGATTTCCCAAAGTCTCATTGATTAAGGATTTGAAAATTTTGGTAACGTGCAACATCGAGATGCACAACTCGTCATCGGTCCAAGGCAACGCCGAGCGGGCGCAAGACAGACTCGACAAAAGACATCCTAAAAGCCGCCCTAGCATGCTCCTACGCAAAACGATCATGGATGTATGCACAAGCATGCGATAAGGAAAGCGGTAACACATAGACAGGATATGGGGTTAGAAACAAGTAATCCTACCCTGCGGGTTCCTGTCTTATGTTGAAAGGTTCTAGTGCTTTGTAAACGCTGTAGAGGCCGGTTTTGGCTTAAAGGGGTTCCTCTGACTAAAGCCGCGATATACCTCCCATTGCAACGCGTAGAGCAAAGCAATGGTCGAACGGTAGTACGACTCATCATCGTCCAAGGTTGTTGGGCGTTCGAGGACCCCGGGCTCCAGTAAACTGTGCCGGTTACCCAAAACACCTCAACGGGGCTGACCAACCATCGATACGAACGGAGAATGCCGAAGAATGACCAAATGAGAGAAGAATGCAACGCTTTTGAAAACAAATGCCTTTTGAAGCTTGGCTCACTTTTGTTAATTGATATTTGGAGAAAACTACACAAGAGAACAATAGTAAAAGCCCCAGTTCGGATTGGTCGGACGCTGAGATCCTGTTACGTTACCATTCCATTCTTTAGTAGCGCGAAGCGTACTGTTTTGACAAGCTTTTTGAGAATTGTTCAATTATGTATTAATCGCCAAATATCAATCAACGCAATGATCCCCAGCGGAGTCGCCACTGTGGGCACGCTACCCGGAAATTTTGCTTGATGAAAATGGGTGCGGCCCTTTTTGTGTTTGGAAAAGCGCGGCGAAACGCCTCGATTCAGAGTCGCCACTCGGGTTTTAGCGGTGAAAACACCCAAGGAACCGAACTCGAAAACGCTTGCCACGTTTGTTTGATTTTGAAAAGGCGTAGACCGGTTCGTCGTCACCTTCGATATCTGAGGTTCGGGAGCCATGTTACGAGAGGGGAAGGGTTTTATGGCACCCCTCTCGCCCAATCCGGAGATCGGTCTCTACTCGGGCATTTTATAAAACATTTGCATTTTTCTCTCATTTGATCATTTTTTAGCCAGTTAGGGTGGGGGAACAGATAATGGGGATTAAAGCACTGTAACAAGTCGCAGCTTTATATGGCAAAATATTTTATGGATGACTTGATTGCAATGCTAAATATAGATTGAGAACAAGCACTGAGCAAACTGGACAAACTGCAGTACGCTGCCCCGCAGGGGCGTGAGCAAGTTCTACTAGCATGCACTGGCCGAGCCACTGCATGTCGGTTGGACCTGCGCACGCCACAGTAAAACTGGCGTACTCCACTTTTCTAGTTTCACAGTCCTTGTTTGCAACCCTCTGGGCTCTGGAAAAGGACCAGCGCACACCCAGGACAAACCATGCAGTTAAATAAGCAGGATATATATATTTACAGACAGATGAGATGGCTTGAAGCCATGAAAATAGACAAGAAACCCCCTAAACAGAGTGGGGACATGCAGCAGGCCTAAATCACACTAAAGTGCAAGGGCCAGCCACTGGGTCGCGGGACAACCGCCGTACGCCAGTTATGGACTGCCGTACGCACGTTTGACCCTAATCCAGTGCTTGGCTTTTGCATCATCTGGGCTCTGGAACATGACCAGAAGGATCCCAGAGGCCTTCTAAATAGACAAAGAATAAGCAATAACTACTACATCTAAACAGTTCTCAACATACAGAAGACAGTAAACTGGTTGTTTAGCATGCAAGGGTGATTGACAGAAAGATAAAACAAAAGAATGACGATCCATGATCCCCACGCCAGTTGTGCTCGTACTGCCTTGACTGGCGTACGGCATATAGAAACTGGTGTGCGCCAAGTATCGTCGCATATGATTGTTGTATTTTACCAGTTCAAGGCCAGGACTAGTATTGTTTACTAGCCTGGGCCTTGCTGGTTCCCCTCAAGGGCCGAAAACAGAAAGGAATGCAAAGGTGGTATACCTTTTGGGTGTTGAAGTTTGAAGGTGGTTTAGAGCCTAAAGGTTGAAGATGGATGTTGTATGGTGACTGGATATAAGTGGAGGTATATGGAAGTGGGCTTCTTTCCTTTTTCTTTCAATGGAAGAAGAAGAAAAAGCAAGAAGAGAGGAGAGGGGAGCTTTGCTTCTTGATGATGCTAACCCCTTGCAAATGAATGCAAGGGGGGTATTTATAGGGGAGAGAGACTGAGATCAGTCTGGTGCTAAGGCCTTGTTTGGCTGGTTGGAAGAGGAAGGGAGCCTTCCATGCATTAAATGCATGGGACTTGGCTTGATGGGGGGTGTAGGAGAGAGGGGGAGCAGGCCTGGCCGATATAATCATCAGGGGCCACTGTGGCCGACGTCAGGGTGGCACCAAAGTCTCGTCCATGTGGCTGAATAAAGTTGATTTGACTGGGTTTGACTGGCGTGCGCCACTATTAACTGGAATGCGCCGGTAAAAGCTGGGCCACTGGTCGATGACTGACACGTGGCAGATATTTGGCGTACGCGTCCAATACACTGGCGTATGCCAGTTGGGTTTTGCTGGGGCTGTTTGGCTCTGGTTTGAAGGGTTTGAAAGGGGTTTGAGAGAGGTTAGGGATGCTCAAAGCTCAACCACACCTTTGCCCTTGAACTGTTTTCGACTAAAATCATCATTGGGGAAATAAAAGATCGACAAATAACGTTATCTGGACAGTCCAGAATGGGGTGTCTACACACTCTCTTCCCTCTTCTAGCATATTTGTTTACTAAACTTCATCTTCTCTTCTCCACCTACTGACAAGTTCGTCGGAGCTTCTCCCCGGAGGAACGTCCCCCTCCGGTTCTGCAGGTACATCAAGACCGGCGTCATCACTCACAACTCCATACACGAAGACCGCTCCACAAGGAAATCCACCCCCACAGCATCCTTCCCGACCCATCCTTCCATTAATAATATCAGAGTTAAAACAACTTCTAACAAACACACAAACTTCAGCACCAACAATATGCCAAAATTTATGATAAAAAAATTTTAAAGAGCAAAACCCAACAAACACTGCTACATCAGACTTTGTGGCTTCCTCACTACTTTGCAATTGTTGTAGTTTTTCTACAGTGACTCGTTTGATCCCACGAGAGCCGTTGTTCGTTACACTATCCAATATTCTACTACTCCGTATTATTTGGTGCAATAGATTGTAGTATATTTAGTATATACTTTTGTCTTTAGTGAAATTTCTAATGTTTTTTGTCATAAATTTACTTTCCAAAATTTATAGTGCATGTAGAGACGAACTAAAAAGATGAAAGAAATTTTAAGTCGCGGTGGATGAAAGTTAAACAACAAATGGTCTTGTATGGGTAGTCCTATGGTACACATCCCTTACTAGGGGGTGTACCGTACGCACCATAATTTTAAACCCTTGGATTTGTGAGTGAATAATTCGGGCCACACATTTATTAAATCAATTAACAAAATAAAAAAATGGCTTAATAGGTTAATGGTGGCTCTCCCTCCCGACTCTCTCTCGCTCTCCATATCTCCTCTCTGGCTCTCTCTCCCGCTCTCCCGCTCTCCCTCTTGACTCTCTCTCGCTCTCCATATCTCCTCTCTGGATACTGGCGCTCTCTCCCTCCCACTGACTACCCTTCGAAGATCTCACTCCGACGATTTCCTCCACCATCCTCCCACATCTCAATCTGTCGTGATTTCGCAGGACTATCGTCTCTGTCTCTCTGTCCCTCCCACTGCTCATTCTGGTTTGACAACCACTCACTCCAACATCCTCGCTGGCGTAACAGTAAGTCTCTCTCCCTTTCTCTTCGGGCTTGGTAACGATAGGGAAGCAACCGCAGGCTCATTCCATCTTGTTCATTTTAATTGAATCCTTTCATGGGTTAAGAAATTAGTTTTTTCTTTAGGGAAAACTAGGGCTTTTTCCATAGATAAGGAATTGGTTCAACCTTTTGATTGTGTAGTTTTTGTATGCCTTCATCACATCAATGGTATTCATAGTTGAATGAAAATTTTGATTTCGTAGTTTCACTGCGAACCACGTGTTCGATAAAATGCTTCTCTCAACTATATGACTCCAATGTATGATGGACATTAGCTCTACATACTACATATCATCTTAGTTTGTGAGAAAATTGAACTAATTGATTGTTTCTAGATGCTAAAATCAGAATAGCCGAAATGATCTTGCAAGATTAGGCTTGGATACCCTTAGTATATTTGCCCTCAATGGGTTAAAGCATCCTTTACTTTTCGAGCTTTCCCCATCAAATTGACAAACGAAGAAAACTTGAGGGAAAAAAACTGTGCTTGCATCATGCATATTGATGTACTATCGCATGGCACGGGCTCGAACAATCAACACACATAAATAAATACTGAAGCTAAATATTTTTTAAGTACTTTTCAAGTTAAATACTGAAGCAAACAATCAGCACCTATGACGGAGACGCGGAGTGCATTACGAACTAACGCTGGCTTTTTCATGTTGAGTATCAAAAATATGATTATTAAACTTTGGGATTTCAATGCTAGGAACTTCACCTGGTAACCTAATTAAGCCCATCTTTGTTCTATGTTTTGAAACAATAGTTTAATGGCTTTTTCCCCCTTTTGAAACAATTCTAGAACTCATCTTTGTCCTTAGAACCATGAACCAGGAAATGGCTTGACAAGTTAATTGGATTCTGACTTTAACCTTGGTGTACTTAATTCTACTGTCCATAGGGCATATATATACATTCTAACTCTAACGTTAAGAGCACTAAAGGAATTCTTTGTAAATTTTGGTAATTTATCCATGAGAAACGAGAATGCAGGGGCATGACCCTTACATTTTAGAACTTCTATTTTTTATGTTCTGACAAAGTTTTTTTTTTTTTGCATTCCTCAACTGACTTTGAACATGCAGTTTCAACTTCTCCAAGACAGAAATATCGGAATTGTAATCCATGATGTGCGGGACCATAATGTCAACACCTTATTTGTAATCTGTGATGACGTGATGAGCAATCACAATGAACTTCATATACAGTGATCACAACGAACAAGGATTTCATTCCTGTTGTGATATAATTTCATTCCTGTAGTGCTTTTTTTTTTTGGTTCAAATAAAGAACTTTAAGTTTTGCTTCTTATATTTCTGTAGCTTATTCAACCAACAGATGTTGTTTAAGTTTTGCCTGTCGTGTCACGTGTCTCCGAAGTGTCTGGCATGGATACGTCGATCTCTAGAAGTGTCAGTGTTACGTGAAACTATGCGACCCCTCAATGTTACATGAACAGGTTGATATGTACTTTTTTCACGGATACAGTGTTGATCATTTGCATGTGTTGATTATTCGATCCATGCCTTTGGGCACATGCATACACTAGAAGAAATCTATTTGACCCTAATTTAAGGAAAAATATTCCCGTATAAATAGCTTCGTTGGCTGATTTGGTCAATAGTTTCATAATTCATTTTAGTTATGTTCAAAATGCGTTGAGCCATGCCTTCAAGCGTGGGGAAACCCTAGAATCTCCAATGTTATGTACAGATGGTAGGGGTAAGTAGTTTATGGGTAATTGGAGAGTGGGGGTTGGAGTTTAGGGGTTAATGATATTGGAGACAATAGGGGTTGATGATATTTGGAGACAATAGAACTGTGCATTTTAGTTATTGAGTAGAGCTACTTTTTTGATTGGAGGTGTAGGGAGGTATTCCCGAGCACATACATTTAGTTGCCGAACACGTGATATTCAGGAGCACGTGGTAAGTACGACAGGACTTACCGCCGGGCAGTTCGGTGAACAGCGATATGGACCAATGATATGGGAAGTCATTGATCCATGCAGTCTGTTCGGCAAATTAAGGGCCAACGATATGAGAAGTCATGGCTATAAACTGACTGATCGGCAGTTAGAGACATTCCGGTTACATTCGACCAAGTTACATGTGAAGTAGCTGGTCTAAAGAGACTATTCGGTTATGATACAGCCGAACAGATGAAATAAGAACCAAGCACGTGATACGAGGGATCACGGGTTGAAAGCAATGCAATTGATATCCGAATAAATGGTACGTGGGACCATAGTTTGAATATAGACAGGATAGTCATCGTGCTAAACAAGTGTTCGGCAATATGGACCAGTGACATGAGAAGTCAATGGTCCAGGAAGGTTGTACGGGCTCAAGGACCGGTTACATGTGAAGTAACTGGTCCAAGCCGTCTGTTCGGCCAAGAGACGACCGAACAAAGAAAGGAATCCAATCAGATATTGGAGTAAAGGGAACATTCTGGAAGGGTCCAGAAACAGTGGTATTCCGTTAAAAGATGAGATCTCGAGAATATAGGGTCTGAGAAAGATACCCAATGAGAATGGGATGTTCGGTCAGTAATGGAAAAGAATCCGGAAAGGACTCTTTTCTAATAAACTAATAAAGGAAATGAGAATCCTTGATGTACTGGGTTTCCTATACGAGTTGGGAATCCTATGGAAACAGGGATGCTTGGGCAACAAGCATACGAAAATCTATAAATAAAAGGTAAACCTAGAGGCAAGAGGTACGCAATACACTGCATTCTTATTGCTTTCTTAATCATATTTAGGGTTTGATTGCTAGTACGTGATACTAACAAAGGCATCGGAGGGCCTTTGCCACGAGAGGCAAAGGTGCGCTCACCCCCTGTCTATTTTGCAGATTAGGGTTCCGACGATGAATTAGGGTTTCGGTGAAGAGGCACGAATAAGCCGTTGCAATCCAGCTGCTCTATCCGAAGCATCAATTGTTTTCATCCCCCTACAATTGGTGCCGGCTGTGGGAAACGAACGAGTTCCCTTTTGAAAAGTAAGTACGATGGAAGAGGATCCAGCTACTGCATTTAGTCCAAAGGACCAGTTGGGTGGGGGAAGAGATAAATCCCCACCAGGCGCTCCGAGAAAGCCCACTGGTAGACATGACAGAGGTAACCCCAAGGAAAAAGGAGACAAAACTGCTACTGGCTCCACGAGAAGGAGTAAGTCTCATCGAAGAGAAGAGTCAGTTACCCGTTCAAAGAGTATACACGATGATAACGATGTCCTTGATAAGAAGAGAAGGGAAATCGAGGAGTATTCTCGTTTAATTAAAAAACGAGAGTATGAGATACAGGAGTTGCAGCGGGTACGAGAGCACCCAGAAGATTCTGGACTCTCTCGTAGGCATTCCCAAAGAGATGGAAGGACGCTGATAGTCCATAAGCAGACCCATTCACGAAGAAGAAGGAGCAGAAGTCCTGTCATAGGGCGTTTTGAGGCTTCTCCACGAAAAAGGGGAAAAAGAAGTAGAAGCCGAACAGAAGAGAGAAGGGCTTCTTCACGAAAAGGGAGAAGCAGAGACAGAAGTTCCGCCCCCAAAAAGGAGGGAACAAGGAAACACCACCGAGATAGGTACGAGAGACCTAATGCTGATTGGGCCAAAGCTACAGCTCACAAGTCCAAGGAGTTCGAGGATGGAACAGTGACTGCACGAGAAGCAGCACGCAAGTCATTAAGTAATATTGCGGCCTCCCCATTTACAAAAAGGCTACAGGAGGCTAGGTTGCCAAGCAGAGTGAAGCACGGTGCATTCGTACTTTACGAGACAAATACGGATCCCGTGGCTCACATGCAGCATTATCAACAGGCTATGTTTATGCATGAAGGGGATGATTCCATCGTGTGCAAGATGTTTCCCTCCAGTCTTGGCAAAGTGGCCTTATCCTGGTTTCATAAACTGGCCCCACGATCCATACGTGGGTGGAGGCAGTTGGCCGAGGAATTCACTGCTCGGTTATTGACGAGCAGAAAGGCCCCTAAGACCTTTGAGAGTCTATCCACTATGAAACAGGAGGAGAACGAGCAAATCAGGGATTATGCAAAGAAGTACTGGGAAACTTTCAACGAGATTGAAAGTTGCAGTGAGGAGTACGCAATTGCTACCTTCAAGACTGGTTTGCCTGTTCGGGGAGAACTGCGTCGTTCATTGAATAAACATCCGGTGGCCACTTTGGCTAAATTGATGGAACGGATAGAGCAACACGCCAGAATGGAGGATGACATACTCCGTGAGGATGGCAGGACGGTTGCCGAACAGCCGAAGGCACCTGCCAAAAAGGTGGATAAGCCAGAGCCCAAGACTTATAGAGAGAGAAGAGAATATGGGCAGGCTAAGAAAGAGCCGTACAAAGATAAGCAAGCTCCTGACCCAAAAGCTTTCTTTTCTATCACTACGGTTTGGAAGGAACCAATATACAGGATTCTTTATCGAATAAAGAATCAGCCATATTTCAAGTGGCCCCCGAGTCTAGCCGGAGACAAGGATGCAAAACGTGCTACGAATCAGCACTGCAGTTACCACAAAGATTGGGGCCACATGACCGAGGATTGTGAGATGTACAAGAGGCACCTTGATGATTTGGTCTCTCGAGGCTATCTCAAGGAATTTATCCAGGAGGATCCTAAGGAGAAAGGGAAGGCTATGGAGCTGGGTTACGAGCAAAACCCTAAAGGAATAATCCATATGATACATGGGTTGGCCACACCTTATACGAGAAATGAGGTTAGGCTGTTACAAAGGCAAGTTAAGCTATGCAATGAGAGCTTGGCATTCAATGATGATGACCTAGGAGAGGTCCAAATACCCCACAATGATGCATTGGTCGTAACCCTACGAGTTGGGGAATATGACATTGAGAGGATCCTTATGGACTCAGGAAGTTGTACAGAGGTGTTGTACTATGATGCGTTCAAGAAGCTGGGATTCGCCCAAACAGATTTAGAGCAATCTACAACACCCCTGATCGGCTTCGATGCAGGAGTAGTCTGGCCCCTTGGAAAGGTAACACTACCTGTTCGGGCTGGAACCGTGGTATTAAGGACAGATTTCTTAGTAGTCGATGTTCCCTCTTCCTATAACGCGATTATAGGAAGGACATCGTTGCACAAGATGAGGGCGGTATCCTCGACTTATCATCAGATGGTGAAGTTCCCAAGATCGAATGGGGTTGAAGTGCTCAGAGGCAATCAGAAAGTGGCTCAACAGTGTTTGATCTACATCATTTAAACAGCCCCAAAGGTCCACCATGTTCATACGTTAGAAGCACCGGATCAACCAACTATCGAGGATGTTGGAAGAAGCCCGGCTGAAAAAGTGGTTGAAGGTTTGGAAAGGATTCAGATCAGCGAAATTGATCCTCCTGAAAGATATTTTTTAATTGGGGAATCATTACTAGCAGAGGAAAAGGCTGAGTCAATGAGATTTCTGAAAGAATACGTCGATGTATTTGCATGGGTACCAGAGGAGATGCCCGGAGTGGATGCAGATGTGATCTGTCATCATTTGAACATAGATCCCCAGCATAAACCGGTCATTCAGAAAAAAAGAAGGGCAGCCGTTCAGCATGTGGATGCAGTAATAGAAGAAGTCGATCGTTTACTGGAGGCTAAAGCGATACGCGAGGTCTACTACCCAGAATGGTTATCTAACACCGTTGTGGTGAAGAAAAAGAATGGGAAGTGGCGAGTCTGCGTAGACTTCACAGACTTAAACAAAGCATGTCCTAAGGATAGCTTTCCTCTGCCCAGGATTGACCAATTGGTTGACGCAACCGCTGGTTACGAACGAATGAGTTTTCTTGATGCATATCGAGGGTATCATCAAATTGCTATGTTCGGCCCTGATCAGGAGAAGACTTCGTTTATCACGCCACGAGGGTTGTACTGCTATAGTGTTATGCAGTTTGGGCTAAAAAATGCTGGGGCAACTTACCAAAGACTTGCAACCATCATGTTCAAGAAATTGCTTGGAAAGATTATGGAAGTTTACATAGATGATATGGTGGTAAAAAGTCGAGATAAATAGGGGCATATAGCTGATTTGAAAGAGGTTTTCGAAATCTTGAGAAAGTACAAATTGAAACTCAACGCCTCGAAATGTGCGTTTGGAGTTGGTTCAGGAAAGTTCCTGGGTCATTTGGTAACCATGTGAGGGATAGAGGCTAATCCCAATCAGATTGCTGCCCTACAGAGGCTACAAAGTCCCAAAACCACAAAGGAAGTCCAAAGACTGACTGGAATGGCAGCAGCGCTTAACAGATTCATCAGCAGGTCAAGTGATAAGTGCAGACCATTTTTTCAATTGCTGAAAAAGAGGGAGGGATTTGAATGGGGAGCAAAATGTGAACAAGCCTTCCAGAACCTGAAGAAGTATCTGGCCGAGCCCCCACTTTTGTCAACGCTGCAACAAG
The DNA here is from genome assembly GCF_030253575.1 of Rhododendron vialii. NCBI lineage: Eukaryota > Viridiplantae > Streptophyta > Magnoliopsida > Ericales > Ericaceae > Rhododendron > Rhododendron vialii. The sequence goes on along the minus strand of NC_080567.1, from coordinate 13,900,622 downwards.
GTGAGTCTTTAATTCTGTACTTAGCTGTTTCCGAGCATGCAGTAAGTGCAGTTCTGTTAAGAGACTTAGGGATGGAACAAATCCTTGTTTATTATGTTAGCAAGACATTGCTAGATGCGAAAATGAGATATCTGCCTTTAGAAAAGCTTGTCCTGGCACTTAGGACAGCCACGAGGAAGCTGCCACATTACTTCCAAAGCCATAAGGTTGTGATTTACACTGAGTTTCCATTGAAATCACTGCTACGAAAAGCAGACTTCTCGGGAAGGATCTTGACGTGGTCTGTGGAGTTAGGTCAATATGATCTCGATTATCAGCCACACACAGCAATCAAAGGCCAAGTGTTGGCTGATTTTGTGGCGGAGTTTTCTCCCACGGTGGCTCCCCAACCTCCTACGAGAAAGGAGCAGGCAACAGAGACATCACCCATAAAGAATCAACCCCCAGCCGAACAGGATCCCATGGAATGGAAGCTGTATGTTGATGGATCGGCATGTAACACAGGGTCAGGGATTGGGATTGTGCTTTTTCCCCCTGATGGAGTGATGTTGGAGCTATCTGTTCGGCTAGGCTTTAGTGCATCAAATAATGTGGCAGAATACGAGGCACTCTTAGCAGGCTTGAGGAGTGCAAAAACCCTAAAAGCAAGACAGGTTAGGGTGTATTGTGATTCACAGCTTGTGGTAAACCAGCTGTCCGGCGAATATGAAACTCGAAATGAAAAGATGGTGGCCTACGTGCAGGCAGCCAGGGACTTGCTTGATACCTTCGAAAGGGTATACATTGAGCAGATAAGTTCTGGACAGAATGCTCATGCAGATTCATTGGCTTGGTTAGCTGCAGCAGTACCAACTGAGTTCAAAAGAAAAGTGGCAGTAGAATATCTAAGTGAGCCGAGCATTGGAAGAAGTGAGGACTTGGTCTTGGACGTGAACCAAGGCCCAAGTTGGATGGACCCAATCATGGAGTTCTTACGAAACGAGATACTCCCTTCTGACAAAAAGGAGGCTCACAAGATAAGAATCAAATCTGCTCGGTTCTGGCTGTCCCCAGAGGATAAGTTATACAGGAAATCCTTTACAGGCCCATATTTGCTATGTGTGCATCCTGAGATGGTGCAGAAATTTCTTCATGAAATCAACGAGGGAACATGTGGGAGCCATGCTGGAGGCAGATCCATTGCCCACCGAGCAATTACCCAAGGCTACTGGTGGCCACACATGCAGGAAGATGCAAAGGTGTATGTGAAGATTTGTGAGAAGTGTCAAAAATTCTCACCAATGATTCGAACACCCGCCGAGGATCTAGTGCCTTTGACGAGTCCCTGGCCGTTTGCTCAATGGGGAATGGACAACGTGGGTCCGCTACACAAAGCGACTGGGAATCGAAAATTCCTGCTTGTGGCAACTGACTATTTTACCAAGTGGATTGAGGCAGAACCATTGGCCAAAATCACTGAACCCATGATAGAAAAATTCGTGTGGAAGAACATTATCACTCGCTTTGGGGTCCCTTACTCTTTGATCACATACAATGGATCACAATTTCAGAAGAAGTTTAAGGCTTTTTGTGCCCAGTATGGAATACGAAATTATTATTCCACCCCAGCCTACCCTCAGAGTAATGGGCAAGCAGAGGCGTCTAATAAAACTATCCTTGACGGGATCAAGAAACGACTGGACAAAGCTAAAGGGAAGTGGCCTGACGAGTTACCATTGGTTTTATGGGCACACCGAACAACGCCTAGGAGGTCTACGGGAGAGACCCCCTATTCATTAGCTTATGGAACAGAGGCCGTCATACTTTTGGAAGTCGGTTTGCCGACCAACAGGACCGTTTTGGTTGAAAGTGGAGGCAATGACAGGGCCCTAGAAATCGAGCTTGATCTCGCCGAGGAGAGGAGAGAAAGGGCATTGGTCCATCTGGCTTCCTACCAGGAGCAGCTAATGAAGAGCTATAACAAGCATGTTCACCCTCGAGAGTTTGGTGTTGGGGACCTCGTACTACGAAAAGTGCTCGGCAACACCAAGGTGGCCAATGAAGGCAAGTTGGGGGCCAATTGGGAAGGCCCTTATCAAGTTACCGAGATTGTTGGTATAGGGGCCTACAAATTGGAAGATTTAAATGGTAGTCCACTTCCGAGGCCTTGGAATGTCCATAATCTACGAAAATTCTTTGTTTAAAGAATCATTTAAGTTCTGTTTTAGATTTGCACTACGTACTTGTGTGGGAATTACGAATATAATTCCTTTGTTCTAAGTTTTGATTATTCTAATTACAAGGGGTACGAATAACGCCCTCTTGAGTTTTACAGATTAAGAATAAAATCACCTTTTAGTATAACTGTTGTGTTCTAGTGTAACTGTTGGTATTTGTTTTAAATACGAACTACGAGATTGGTTTCCCTCATTCGTATTGGGGAGCAGGGTAAACAGTTAAGTACGTGAAACTTATTAAACACAAGTATGAAACACTTGTGTGATTTTCAAAAACCTTTAACAAGTATGAGCACACTTGTATGCCTTGTTTAAGTACGTGAAACTTAAACGCAAGTATGATTCTTAAAGTACGTGAAACTTAAACGCAAGTACGAAACACTTGTGTGATGTTCTAAGTACGTGAAACTTAACGAATACGAGTATGAAAACACTTGTATGGAATTTACAGTACGAGACACTTGTAAAAATTTATTGGTGTGGCTTAAAGCATAACGAATATATGTTAAGCCACACTAATTCAAGTACGTGAAACTTAAATTTGGTTGAGTACGTGAAACTTAACAATCTATTGCAACAATTTTTAGGTATGAATACACTTGTATGTATTTACGTGAAAAATACAAGTATGAAATAAACTTATCAACAGTACGAGAAACTGCGACGCAAATAAGTTTAAGTACGAGATATTTAGAATCAGAACAAGTAATCATGTTTGTAGGATTTGCTAAAGTACGAAAAACTTATGCAAACAAACAAAACATATATGATTAAAATGTTCAAAAGTACGAAATACTTAGATAAAACTGCTTTGCATCCAAACAAATGCAGCAAACGAGGGAAGCCGAGCAAAAGTATAGTTATGCCACGAAGGGCCGAATACCTGTGTTATCAAAATAGAGAAAGTACTGGTACCACACAGGGTAAAGAAGCTATGGTCATGCAGGACCAGCCAGATGATCAAACATAAAACTACCTGTTTGCTTTTTTCAATCCAGGTTCTGAACCTCTAGAGGGATATCCGCCCCAGCAACAACAGAAGCAGCAGCAGCAGTTTGTACCTTTGGGACAGCAATCTCAGTGGTCACTTCCCGAACAGATGATTGATCAACATCATTTTGTGATTCTACCTGTATTTCTTCATCAACGTCTGCAAAGTCGTCAATCTGTTGATCAACATCATCAGTTGGAGCTGTAACTTGGCGACTTGGTAGATCATTCTCAACCCATAGGGGAGAATCCTCAGCAACTCCTACCTTTGTAAGGCACGCCTCCCAGCAAGCAGCCCAGATCTCATCTTGAATGATCGGCATCTGCTCTACATAGCTAGACGTTGTGGCGTCAAAACCCTTCTGATAACCATCTTCGAAGGATGCCTTTTTGGTGCTGTCCATCTTGGCCAAAACTTGATGAAGGCTTTCCTCCGTGGTCTCAAGCTTGCCTTTTGTCTCGGAGAAATTAGCTTTAGCTTTATCTCTCTCCCTCTCAAATCTTGTGACTGTTCGGAGCAGCCTAGTGTTGTCATTTAAAAGCCTCATCCTCTCGACTTCAGCTTCCTGGAATTTTTGGCCCAGTACGACCATTTTTTGGATAAACTGAAGCAATACCAAATGTAAGTAACATTTCTCTTAAATATTACAAAGATGGGGCTTTAAAACAAAAAGAGAAGTTTTTGTTACCTTGATCCCACTGACGAGACCAGTGGACACAAGCCGGTCAGGGGGAGACGAAGACTCCTTCTGTAAGTCAACAGGGAGTAGCAACCCTTGAGCTAAAGCAAGTGCTGTTTCTGACGAACTAGCACTGTCCCCGACGTGAACGGGATGGTCTCCTCTAGTGAATGGAGGAGTCCATGTTTGGGGAAGTACTTGGGTAATTGGTGAAACAGGGTGATGTGTTTCAGTATCTGCTTGAGAATCAGTACCAGTTGGGTCCTCTGATCGAGGCCGTTTGTCTTTGTGAGCATCACTAGCCTCTATGGTAGTATCCACTTCACGAGATGAAGTGGAGCGGGTAGAACCTCCTCTGTTACGATGGGGTACAGGAGGAGCATTCCCTGTGGAAGCTACCCGACCAGATCCCCGTCCTCGAGAGGAGACGGTGAGGAGGGAGCTGAGGTTTAAAGGCTGACGTGTCATAGTGCTTGAGTTTGGAGGAGATTGAGAATAACCTGAAGAGGAGGATTGGCTAGTTACACGGCTTGGAGTTGGTTGTTCGGATAATGGTTGAGAGGCAGCCTGACTCCGAGAGGATCTTCGAACTCTAACTCGAGGTAACGGAACTCCTTCAGAAATAGGGATTTCACCCAGTTGACCAGCTACAGTTACTCCAGCGTTAGCTCTTGTGCTCTTAGGCTGAAGAGCAGTTGATGTAGAGGTGGCACTGGTGCTGGGGTGAGCAAGCCTCCTGTCAATGACACCTCTGTACTCGGGGTCGTATCCCAGAAGTACGTCAGCGTCACGACCCCGACCAGCCGTTCGAGTACCAGGCTCGCCTGTATATTTTAGGACTTTGTTGATGTCCTCTGTTCGGATGTTGCTCGGTACACGTCTGGGACGGTGGTTAGCGTTTTCAGCTGCGAAATCCGAATTGAAAAACCAAAGTTAGACATATTGAAAAGCTATGAGAAAGCAGTAAATGAAGAAATTGCAAAAGATAAAAGCAAGAGCATACGTGGATAGCCCCATATGTGGGGGCAATGGAGCCCCAGCACTTGGCCATCTTCCCCTAAAGGCTCGAATGCTCCGGTTACATAGAGGAAGTTGATCTCGTGGTCACGGGCAGAATCTGGCAGATTGAGTACGAAACGTTTCTTTGCCCTCCTAACCTTGAAGTAGTAAGCATTGTACTCGGGGTTTAGTACTATACTGTACCACCATTGGATGTCCCAGATTCCTAATTGGGTCTCTAGAATCCCATTTAGGGCTATAGTCCCCATGATCAGTCTGAAAACGTTGGTGGAGACTTGCATGGGTGTAAGACGGTACTAGCTTAAAATCTGGCGGAGTAGTGGGTGAAGGGGAAAACGAACTCCGCCTTCGACAATGGCTACAATTAGGATACACATCCTATCCCATGAACCGCCATCCCTGTCTGCTCCTAAAGGGGCAAGTTCAAAACCTACATTCTCAGGAACGGTATACTTTTCTCTAAATGCCGCCATGGCAGCAGGGGTATCACAGAGCTTCCTAAATTTACTGGGTCTAGGAGGGTTGTCATTATCATCCGCCATGGATATATTCGAAGAGAAAGTAAAACTGGGAATGGGTGCGACTGAAACCCTAGAAACGACCCACAAATCTGAGAATGAGATCTCAGATGGAAACCTAAGAAGAAGAAAGGGAGTGAGAACGAGAATCTTACGAGAATACTGTGACGATTCCCTGGAATGCAATCGAATTTGCAGACGGCGGCGATGGCAGAAGGCTTAGAGAGAGAGAGACTGAAAGTTCGAGTTCTGGGTAAAAACCCAAACGGCGCCCTTTCAGGGGTTTAAGAGCGAGAGACGGAGATGAAACGTCTCCTCTTACACCGTTACAGGATAAAGTAATGGAAATCAAAAACCGTTCTGACGCCGTTTCATAGAACGTCAGTTCGAAATAAATGATAGGCATATGAAACGTGCCACGTGGAAATCGCTGCCTCGAGATGGCACGAAGGCAAAGGCACCAAAACATCAAATGAATATTAGAGCAGTGGCTGCAAGGGATCAGAAGAGTCTGATCTAAATAAAATTCTGTTTCTAAGCTTCATATATTGCCCCCGAACAGTGGTAAATAGATGAAACTGGGGAGCAATTGTAGGGAGGTATTCCCGAGCACATACATTTAGTTGCCGAACACGTGATATTCAGGAGCACGTGGTAAGTACGACAGGACTTCCCGCCGGGCAGTTTGGTGAACAGCGATATGGACCAATGATATGGGAAGTCATTGATCCATGCAGTTTGTTCGGCAAAATAAGGGCCAACGATATGAGAAGTCATGGCTATAAACTGACTGATCGGCAATTAGAGACATTCCGGTTACATTCGACCAAGTTACATGTGAAGTAGCTGGTCCAAAGAGACTATTCGGTTATGATACAGCCGAACAGATGAAATAAGAACCAAGCACGTGATACGAGGGATCACGGGTTGAAAGCAATGCAATTGATATCCGAATAAATGGTACGTGGGACCATAGTTTGAATATAGACAGGACAGTCATCGTGCTAAACAAGTGTTCGGCAATATGGACCAGTGACATGAGAAGTCAATGGTCCAGGAAGGTTGTACGGGCTCAAGGACCAGTTACATGTGAAGTAACTGGTCCAAGCCGTCTGTTCGGCCAAGAGACGGCCGAACAAAGAAAGGAATCCAATCAGATATTGGAGTAAAGGGAACATTCTGGAAGGGTCCAGAAACAGTGGTATTCCGTTAAAAGATGAGATCCCGAGAATATAGGGTCTGAGAAAGATACCCAATGAGAATGGGATGTTCGGTCAGTAATGGAAAAGAATCCGGAAAGGTCTCTTTTCTAATAAACTGATAAAGGAAACGAGAATCCTTGATGTACTGGGTTTCCTATACGAGTTGGGAATCCTATGGAAACAGGGATGCTTGGGCAACAAGCATACGAAAATCTATAAATAAAAGGTAAACCTAGAGGCAAGAGGTACGCAATACACTGCATTCTTATTGCTTTCCTACTGATAATTAGGGTTTGATTGCTAGTACGTGATACTAACAAAGGCATCGGAGGGCCTTTGCCACGAGAGGCAAAGGTGCGCTCACCCCCTGTCTATTTTGCAGATTAGGGTTCCGACGACGAATTAGGGTTCCGGTGAAGAGGCACGAATAAGCCGTTGCAATCCAGTTGCTCTATCTGAAGCATCAATTGTTTTCATCCCCCTACAGGAGGCATCAAACTTCCATGCGCGTTGAGGACCAAAATTTAATCCGAGGGGATACAAACCCAGGTAAAGGGCAAAAAAAAAGTTTCAGTTTGAATTCTATTCTTTTTGTAATCATGTCATTGTTTTTATGTTTTCCTTTTGTTATGTTTCAGTTTCATTCAATTCATTTTCTCCAACTCTCTCGGAACTTCAATTTGAGACCAATTGGATTAGGTCAATTAGTCAAGAGAGGAAAGAGAGAGGTATGCATCCAATACATTTGGCTATCACTTTTTACACTTTTAGTGGATGATTTCAATTTTTAAAAATACTCGCGTTGTCAATTTAGAGGCTTGATGAATTGTTTTTAAGCATTTGGTAAATATCATAAATCCGTTAGTTCTCAAAGCTTCTTGTGATTGCTCATGGTTAAACCCAATCATCACTTGGGTATAGTTATCCATTTTATGTGTTTTTATTTAATTGATTTAACTATAGCCCTTTTCTTTTCTTGGTATGTAGATATTATGGATCAGTTTGATGGTGGTCAGGGTGGTCATGCAAATGTCCACAATGATAAATTTAATTCTAGCAGCTATAGTAAGAATGACATTCTCGAGTAGAAATTTGATTCAGAGGATGATGCACATGCCTTCTATAACGCATACGCTAAGGAAATGGGGTTTAGCATACGGAAAGATAGGTTGAAAGTTGACGAGGCGAATGTGCCTCGTAAGAGGAAATGGGTATGTTCAAAGCAAGGTCGAAGAGCAAAAAAACATTTGGACCGTAAGGATCGGAAAAGACCCCCCCGGGATGAAACTAGAGTTGGATGTTGAGCTACTTTCAGCATCCGATATGATAAAAGAGTTGAAAAATATGTGGTGCCTCACTTTGACGATGAACACAACCATCCATTTATAGAGAAACGTTGTGTGCCTTTCCTCCTCTCACATAGGTGTGTGAGTGATGCGGTTAAAGCTCAAACAAAAGTTGTGCACAATGTCGGTGTGAAGACAGGTCAGATCATGGATTTGAAGGTCAATGAATCAGGGGGGTACGAGGATGTGGGCTTCACTCTAAAAGATCTGCAGAACAAAATTGAAGTTGAGCGCAGAGTAGAACTCAAAGACGGGGATGCAGAGGGTGCTTTGGGTTACTTATCTGCGAGAGCGAATGCCGATCCATTATTTTTCTTCAAGTATACCGTGGATGAGGACAACCAGCTAGGTAAATTGTTTTGGGCAGACTCGAAGTCTCGGATGGACTATGCTGCTTTCGGTGATGTACTAATATTCGACACAACCTATCGAACTAATGCATATAAGAAATCGTTTGTCATTTTAGCTGGCGTGAGCAACCGTTTTCTTACGACTATTTTTGGTTATGCCTTGTTGGTTGATGAGACATTTGCAACATACACATGGGTGCTGGAAACCTTAATGGAGGCCATGGATAACAAACGACCTGTGTCCGTAGTGACAGATGGTGATAGGGCAATGCGTCAGGCAATTCAAAAAGTCATTCCGGATTGTAGGCATCGTCTTTGTTCGTGGCTTCTGTCATGAAATGCCGCGACAAATATCCACAAACCTGAGTTTCAAGAAGATTTCAAGCGGTGTATGCAAATGGATTGTGAAATAGATGAGTTCGAAAACGTTTGGGATCAGGTGGTGAAACGGTACAACATTGAGCAAAAACCTTGGGTGTTGGAGACTTATAGCAAACGTTCTTTATGGGCTCAGGCATATCTTCGTGGCTATATGTTTGCTGGGGCATCGAGTACACAGCGGGTAGAAGGCATGAATGCCTATTTCAACCAGTTCTTAAAACAGAGACTAAGGCTATTTGGATTTATGGTACATTATGATAGGGCTCTTGGGCGTATTCGAAATAGAGAGGCAAAGGCAGAGGTCCGAACAGAGAACAGTTTTTCGGTTTTGACTACACCACTGAAGCGTCTAGAGAAACATGGAGCCAACATGTTCACTCGAAATGTTTTCTTGTTATTTCGTGAGGAACTTGCCCGAGCAGGCAAGTACATTGTGGAGAAAACAGTTGTGATCGAGGGGATAGACCATCACAAGTATTACTTATCTAAATACGAGTCACCTGAGAAAACATGGACAACTGACTATCATCCAACGGATAATTGAATGATGTGTTCTTGCTTGAAATTCGAATCGTTTGGCATACCCTGCTGCCACATGATTTGTGTTATGAAATTAAACCATCTATTGTGTATTCCTCAGAATTGTGTCTTGCAGAGGTGGGCGAGGCAACATAGGCCTAACCATCAGGTACATAGTCATAGCAAAATTGATACCATACTATCTCAGACAGCACGTTACGGTATATTAAGCTCACTTTTCAACGAGGTGTCGTATTATGCCTCACACGCTGACTTGGATTTCAAAGAGGCTAGGGAAGTAGCCGTCCAGTTTCTGTGGCGGTTGAAGAAACGCCAGAAAATTACAAAGGATAACCCCAACAGTGTTCAAGGAAATAGGAAGACCAAGCTGTTTGGTATTAGGGATCCTAATATAGTCAAAACCAAAGGTAATCCGGGGGGAAACGTTTCTATGGGCAAACCCAAAAGGCCAAGGAATTGCGGAAGGTGCAAGGTTCCAGGCCATACAAAGAGAACATGTCCAAAATTTCCTTTAGCTAGCCGAGGAGTGGATAGTATCTCTATCGATAAGAATGACTACCAACCATCGGCGACACACTGTCCTTCGGAGGATGGCTATCCAACTCCTCCTCCTTCCCCTTTTACACAAACAGGATGTAAAAGGAAGTCAACAGGTCCTGCTATGACCCATCGTGTGAAAAGGCAACTTTACACTAACCATGAGCGTACAGATCTAACTCCTTTGGAGTCAGGACATGACATCAATAGAGCAACTGCAAGTCGTGATGCTCAAGTGTGCCAAAATGGATCATTCAGAATTAGTGAAGCTAGTAAGGTATGTCTACCTCTGGTGTAGTTTAAAATTTTGTAATTGCACTATGATTTTAATTTTATCATTTGTGTTCTCACAGGAAGATGAAGAAGGAGCTGCAACAAATGAAGCCATCCAGTCAAGTTCTAGTGTCTTATAGGTGGCATTATCTCGCCGTTATGGTGTCTTATGAGTTATTTTAGCTTTTTTAACTGCTTCATTGAGTTTGGGCATGTAGACTAGCTTATCAATGCTTGTTAAGTTTTTGATACTGCGTGGCATAATTGGTGAACTGGATTTATTGTTTGACTATTTAGTGGAGTTCGAATGGCTGACATACATTCTCTAAGCATACTTTGCATACGGAGTTCGAAACGCCCGGCGTGGGCTCATACATACTACTCCCTCCGTCCCTTTATTATAGTCCAGTATTCCATTTTGGGCTGTCCCTTAATAAGTGTCCATTTGGTAAAGTTAGTGGGTAAAAGTTGGTACATTGTCTATTTTGTCCCTAAAAGTAGATTCCATTTTGAAAAGTTAGTGAGTAAAAAGTGTAATGATGATGGGTAAGTAGGGAAAATGGAGAAAAAAGTTGATGTGAAAGGTATAATGATGATGTTTTTTTAATAAGTTGGAGTTACGAAGTAGGACATTTAAAAAGGGACGGAGGGAGTATTGTTTTTGATGTTTGTTGTTGTTGTTGTCATTTTGAGACACATGGCGTCGGGTGACCGCGTGGTATCGTGTCAAAAATATACTTATAAAACCTTGGAGTTAACTACTACTCCGTAGAATAATGGTTAAGACCAAGTGTCGAATCTGCAAGGACAGTATGGCTAAGTTACTATAATTTCAATTAACTTTTAGATTAATTCAGAAGAAACAGATTTGAGTTGTTTGATTTCAGAAAACTAATTAATTAAGAAAGCTACTAATTATTTGATTTGAAAACTAATGAGAAAAAGATCTAGGGTTTCGAATCCACCCCGACCACGTAACAACGATATGCATAGGCTAGGATTAACATTTGAATCATTAAAGACTATCGTTAGAGCTTGCAATCCCTTCCGATAATCGTCAAGAAGGTAATTGAGTTGTTAAAAGGCATAGACTATCCCATAGCACCGACCATCTCAGAAGTACGATCTGACCGCCTAACGGCACGATCCGTCTTACGAGCATAATCTATCTCAGAACTCCAACCACAATCAAAGAATACCATTGTTTAACTCTGTATTTGAAAACAACGAATATAAATACGGAACAGATTAAAAGTATTAAAATCATTCCATAAAACTGAAATGAGTTCTAGTTAAACAATCGATCCGAATATTAAAACCTAAATCTATACATATACAAAGTTACTTGAATCGATGCTTCATTTTCCCCCTAGATGTAGTGGACAAATTCAAGTAGTGCTTTGAACAGCACTGGAATGCTACGGCTTCACGTGCCTCTTGAACGTAACCTTAATTTGTCAATGAAACCCCTGTCCTGCAAAACAGACAAGGAGTGAGTGCACCTTTGCCTCTCGTGGCAAAGGCCCTCCGATGCCTTTGTTAGTATCACGTACTAGCAATCAAACCCTAATTATCAGTAGGAAAGCAAATAGAATGCAATGTATTGCATACCTTTCACCTCTAGGTTTACCTCATATTTATAGATTTATGGATGCTTGCTGTCCAAGCATCCATGTTGCCATAGGATTCCTAACTCGTATAGGAAACCCAGGATATCAAGGAGTCTCGTTTCCTTTATCAGTTTATGGAAAAGAGTCCTTTTAGGATTCTTTTCCTTTAAGAGCCGAACATCCCATATTCGTTGGGTATCTTTCTCAGATCCTATATTCTTGGGATCTTTATCCCTTTATGGGACATGACTACTCTGGAACCTTCCAGAATGTTCCCTCAAATAGTACTTCTCTCTCTGTTCGGCCATCTCATGGCCGAACAGATGGCCTGGACCAATTACCTCACGTGTTACTGGTCCTAAGGAAACAATTTGAACCATATCCTTTGTAAGGAGCTCTCCACTTGTTCGGCTCTCTCTTGCCGAACAAGTTTCTATGAACAGTGGCATCTCATGTCATTTTCCTTGTATTTGGTCCTAATAACGTCTCATGTTATTGCACCGAGAATCGTACAACCTCTCTGGACCATTGACTTCTCATATCACTGGTCCAAAGTGCGTTGACCCTTTTTTTTGACCGTGCTCGGGCTCATTTTGCACCTGTTCGGGAATACCTCCCTACAATTGCTCCCCAGCTTTGCTCGTTTATATTTTACTCAGATGACGAGTAAAGCTCTTTTACCGAACAAATTCATTTTGTTTCTGCACCCTATTTCATATATTGGTGCAATGTTTCATCACGTTTGCTAAGAAAAAATCATCTTTTCTTGTGGCCGTCACAGGCTGTTAGCCCTAACCTTTACACGTGTCGATCATCGTATTGTTTTTACATTGAATACGAACAGACGTGTTTATTGGAAAACGGAACGCTCAAAACGGCGTCTGGGGTGACGTTTCACGTACATCACCAACCTTTAGGGTATTTTTGGGTTTTCGTCCCATTTTCAAAAATCTCAATCTCTCTCTTAGATTCCCTTAGCAGAAAGAGGCGATTTCAAGGTTTACCCGCCATTGAAGCTCTGTTCATCATTTCAAGACCTCCTCCTCTCTGCTCTTAGGGATTCAATCGACTATTTTTCGTAAGTCATCATTCCTCTCCTTACTGCTCTATTTCTCTTGGTGGATTGTTCACAATCGTTCGTTAGGGTTTCATCGTCCCTTTTCTTTATACTTCAAAGAACCCCAAAAGCTTTTCTGGTAATGGGGAGATTTCGTAGACATTGTAATACTCCTCAAACCATGGCTAGTTTCAGATCTCGATATGGGATTCCTGACAACGTAGCTACTGTTTTGGCTCCTGAGGATGCCATTCATGAAAGCTTCGATTTTGACACCCTTCACATTCCAGTAGTAGCCGTCGTTGAAGGCGGAGTTAGGTTTCCCTTAGCCCCTCTGCTCCGCCAAGTCTTAGCGTATTACAGGCTTTCGCCAATGCAGGTTTCTGCTAATTTCTTCCGAGTAGTTATGGGCATAAATACCCTAAACCAAATGTTAGGGACTCCTCTAGGCCTATACGATATTCACCATCTATACAGTATTTCCAGAACTGGGGACGCCCTCACTTATTATCTAAAAAGTAGGGATTCTAGAAAAAAGCTAGTCCTTGAACTCCCTGATTCTGCTCGAGGGGATGATGACGACTTTCTGATCGTTACGGGCAACTTCGAACCCAGAGACGAGGACGACCAAGTGATTGGTTTTCATGCCCCTCACATATTCGGGAGCCCACGTTAGTGCTCTCCCTTAATTTCATTTGTTTTGTCCTCTTTCATAGGAAAAGCTTTTTCGTGCTTCTAATTGCTTATGCTTTGCTTTGTTTCAGCATCAAATATTAACCGTGGTTATAACATCATAACCCCACAAGTTCACGTAGCTGATATCAAACGAGCACTTGCATTCAACGGCGAAGGGACATACCTTGCAGGCCGAGCAAGAGCAGCTCAAGTACTTCTCAGCTACAAAGCTTCGTACGGTGGGTTTATTGATCGGAGAACCCGAGCAGCTGACATCCCTGCAATAGCTGGTCCTTCAAGACCAATCCCCGAACAAGAAGAGAGGCGTTCCCAGACTCCTCCAATCTCTGACGAACCTATCCCTCTTGCTGAGGAAGCTTCCAGTTCCACATCCAACTCGTCTTCTAGCGGCCGTATCTTCTCAACTTCAGAGATGAACCGGCCGATTGACTTGGGCAGCCTCCTCACCATTCCTGGTCGAGGTCGTGGTCGGGGCCAAAGTGTTCAAGGTCGTGGTCGTCGCCCCCAGACTCAAACAGATGCTCCCCCAGGATTTTCCCTTGAAGAGATTGAAGCCCTTCACCGTGAAAAACGTCAACGAGTGGAGGAAACTCAAGAAAGACCCCCAACATCCTCTTCATCACCTGCTCCCATCTGGGCTCCTCCATTCTCGCACGGGAGCCGAGCTATCACTGCTCGGGACAGTGTTGAGTCAGAAGGCACTGCCCTTGCCCTGTCTCAAGCGTTTCTGCTGCCAGGAGATATGCAGAAGGAGGTGGCAAGCTCGCCTGACAACCTTCTAAGCTCGTTCATGTCTCACAATGCCAAAGTAAAATCTCACTTTGTAAACCATAGCATTCCAGAGCGTTTGGTATCCATGTTTAACTGTTTTGAACGTTCCAGGTGATGCAAAAAATGGTGGCCATGGCTCAAAAGCTTAGCCAGTCTGAGCCTCAACGTGTCAAGCTTGTAAGTGAGAACACCAAGCTCCAACGTACCATCATCAGGCTCGAGAAAGAAAGGAACCAAGCCTTGGGAGTGGCAGATGGTTTAAAGGGACAACTGAAGGGGGCGGAGGACAGTCTTGCACAAACTTTGAAGGAGCTTGAGACGACCCAAACGGAAGCCAAAGCTGCTTTTGAGAAAGGATATAATGAAGGAATCAAGGTTGCCACGGAAAGCTACACAAGCCAAATGCCTGGGATACAAGACCAAGTCTGGGTGGCCTCTTGGACAGCTTGCCTTGCCAAAGCTGAGATTCCTGAATCATCTCCTCTCTGGACCAACATTGAGCTACCCAGTGCTGCTAGTCAAGAGGAGGATATTGCAGAGGAGATAAATGATGAGCAGGTGGTGAACGTGTCTGCTGAGCAACCTGTTTCTGAAGTGGAGCCTCAATTTGATATGACCAACCCTGGCCAAAAGGAAGTCAGTGATGGTCAACTTGGAGATGAAAATACCACAGATGATGTGATTGCACCAGTAGCTCCTGTAATTGCTCCTACAACTGTGCAAGATCTCACTGAAGATGAATGAGCTCTGTCTTTCTTTACATCTGTTTTTGAATTATTCCTGTCAAGATACCTTTCCACATGTTTCTGTCATGGGTGTTTTGAAATGTTTAAGTATTTCGTACTTAAATCGTTTAAAGTTTTAAAGTTTCACGTACTTTTATGCATATATTCATATGCTTCCAAGTTTGTGCATATTTTCGTATGCTGTGGACTGTTGGTGCATATACTCGTATGCTTTTATGCATGTATTCGTATGCACCGTAAGGGTTCTCGTACTTTGAATATCTCGTGGCTAACATATACTTGTTTAAAGTTTATGCATGTCTGTCCAAGTTTCTCGTACTTCAATTTCATACAATTGTTTCTCGTACTTAGAACAATTCTCAAGTATTTCGTACTTGCGTTCTCACAAGTGTCACGTACTTTAAGTTTCACGTACTTAGAACAATTCTCAAGTATTTCGTACTTGTTTGAAGTTCACACAAGTGTTTCGAACTTGTGTTCAAGTGTCACGTACTTAAATGGATATCCTATACCCTGCTCCCCAATACGAATGAGGGAAACCAATGTCGTGATTCGTATTTAAAACAAATACCAAGAAAACAACAACATAGACAAAAAACGTAACTTCATTCATAAACTGTAAAACCCAAGAGGGCGTTACTCGTATCCCTTGTAAAAATAACAAAACTAGAACACAAGAGAGTTTTATTCGTAACTCCCACACAATCACGATGTGCATAAAGAAAAATTATATAAAAAACTTTCTTAGATTATGGACATTCCAAGGTCTTGGCACTGGGTTCCCATCCAAGTCTGCCAATCGATAAGCCCCAATGCCTGCGATTTCTGTAACTCGATATGGGCCTTCCCAATTTGCCCCTAGCTTTCCCTCATTAGCCACTTTAGTATTGCCGAGCACTTTTCGTAGCACAAGGTCTCCAACACCAAACTCTCGTGGGTGTACATTCTTGTTATAACTTTTGATGAGCTGCTCTTGGTATGAGGCCAAGTGCACCAAGGCCCGTTCTCGTCGTTCCTCGGCTAAGTCTAACTCAATCTCCAAGGCTCTGTCATTTCCTCCACTTTCAACCAAAGTGGTCCTGTTGGTCGGCAGACCTATTTCTAATGGAATAACAGCCTCTGTTCCATATGCTAATGAATAGGGGGTCTCTCCCGTAGACCTCCTAGGCGTTGTTTGGTATGCCCATAGAACCAATGGCAATTCATCGGGCCATTTCCCCTATGCTTTATCCAAACGTTTCTTAATCCCATCAAGGATTGTTTTGTTTGAAGCCTCTGCTTGTCCGTTGCTTTGAGGGTAAGCTGGAGTCGAATAATAATTTCTTATCCCATACTGGGCACAGAAAGTTTTGAATTTCTTCTGAAATTGCGACCCATTGTCTGTAATCAACGAATAAGGTACCCCAAAGCGAGTTATGATGCTTTTCCACACGAACCTTTCTATCATAGGTTCAGTGATCTTGGCCAATGGCTCAGCCTCAATCCACTTAGTGAAGTAATCTGTTGCAACTAGTAGGAATTTTCGATTCCCAGTTGCCTTGTGTAGTGGACCCACTATGTCCATTCCCCAATGAGCAAACGGCCAGGGACTCGTCAGTGGCACCAGGTCCTCGGCTGGTGTTCGAATCATTGGTGAAAATTTCTGACACTTCTCACAAATTTTTACGTACACCTTAGCATCTTCTTGCATGTACGGCCACCAATACCCTTGGGTGATTGCTCGGTCGGCTATGGACCGACCACCAGCATGGCTTCCACATGTCCCCTCGTGAATTTCGTGGAGGAACTTTTGCACCAACTCAGGATGCACACAAAGCAAGTAGGGTCCTGTAAAAGACTTCCTATATAGTTTTCCCTCTGGGGATAACCAAAACCGAGCAGTTTTGGTCCTGATTTTATGTGCCTCCTTTTTGTCCAAAGGGAGTATTTCATCTCGTAAAAACTCCACTATTGGGTCCATCCAACTTGGTCCTTGGTTCACGTCCAAGACCATCTCCACACTTCTCCCAATGCTCGGCTCAGTCAGATACTCCACGGCTATTTTTCTTTTAAACTCAGATGGCACAGCTGCGGCTAACCATGCCAATGAATCTGCATGAGCATTCTTTCCAGAACTTATCTGCTCAATATACACCCTTTCGAAGGTATCGAGCAGATCTCTGGTCACCTGTACATATGCCGCCATCTTCTCGCTCCGGGATTTATATTGCCCGGACAGTTGATGGACTACAAGCTGTGAATCACAATATACCCTAACATGTTCGGCTTTTAGGGTTTTTGCACTTCTCAAACCAGCTAAAATTGCCTCGTACTCCGCCACGTTATTGGATGCATTGAACCCAAGGCGAACTGATAATTCCAACATTGATCCTTCAGGGGGATAAAGTACCACCCCTATTCCTGAACCGGTGTTGCAAGCTGACCCATCAACGAACAGCTTCCATTCCAGGGGATCTTGTTCGGCTAATGCCTGTTTCTTCGTTACAGGAGACTTTGCTTCACACTCCTTTCTCGTAGGAGGCAGAGGTGCAACCGCAGGTGAGAATTCTGCCACAAAATCTGCCAACACCTGGCCTTTGATTGCTGTGCGCGGCTGATAGTCGATGTCATATTGGCTCAACTCAACGGACCAAGTTGAGATCCTTCCCGAGAAATCTGCCTTTCGGAGCAATGATTTTAATGGGAACTCAGTGTAAACCACAACTTTATGGCTCTGGAAATAATGTGGCAATTTTCTAGTTGCTGTCCTTAGTGCTAGGACCAATTTCTCGAGGGGCAAATACCTTGTTTCGGCATCTAACAAAGTTTTGCTCACATAATAGACTGGGATTTGCTCAGATCCCTTATCTCTTAAAAGTACTGCACTTACGGCATGCTCAGAAACAGCTAAGTATAAAATTAGAGACTCACCTGTTTCTGGAGTCGAAAGAAGGGGAGGAGAGGCCAAGTATCCCTTTAGATCCTGAAAGGCTTGTTCACATTCTGCTCCCCATTCGAACCCTTCCCTTTTCTTTAACAGCTAAAAGAAAGGTCTGCACTTGTCACTTGATCGGCTAATAAATCGATTAAGAGCTGCTGCCATCCCAGTTAATCGTTGGACTTCTTTCATTGTCCGAGGACTTTCCAGATTTTGTAAGGCCTTTATCTGGTCGGGATTTGCCTCTATTCCCCTTAGAGTTACAAGATGGCCCAAAAACTTTCCAGATCCGACTCCAAACGCACACTTCGAGGCGTTGAGTTTCAACTTGTATTTCCTCAAAATCTCGAAAGCTTCTCTCAAATCTGCAATATGGCCTTGCCCAGATTTACTTTTTACCACCATGTCATCTATGTACACCTCCATAGTTTTGCCGAGCAATTTTCTGAACATGATGGTCGCCAGTCTCTGATACGTTGCCCCTGCATTCTTCAATCCAAAAGGCATGACATTATAACAGTACAACCCTCGTGGTGTAATAAAAGACGTCTTCTCCTGATCTGGCCCAAACATTGCAATTTGATGGTATCCTCGATATGCATCGAGAAAACTCATCCGTCCATATCCCGCTGTTGCATCGACCAACTGGTCAATCCTTGGAAGAGGAAAACTATCCTTAGGGCACGCCTTGTTTAAATCTGTGAAGTCAACACATACGCGCCATTTTCCGTTCTTTTTTTTGACGACAACAGTATTTGATAGCCACTCTGGATAATAAACTTCCCTTATTGCCTTGGCCTCCAGCAAGTGATCCACTTCTTCAATTACAGCATCAACGTGCTGTACGGCTGCCCTTCGTTTCTTTTGAATGACCGGTTTATGCTGTGGATCTGTATTCAAATGATGGCAGATAACATCTGCATTCACCCCAGGCATCTCCTCTGGTGTCCAAGCAAATACATCGACATAAGTTTTCAAAAAACTAATCAGTTCATTCTCTTCCTCTTCTGGCAGTGATTCCCCAATTAGAAAATACCTATCTGGATCAGTCTCGTTGATCAGTGTTTTCTTCAAATCCTCAACTACCCTCTCGGTTGGGTCCTTTCCAACATCCTCAATGGTCGGCAGATCCGAAATTTCCACAGTATTAACATGGTGGGCATTATGGACTCTTTTTATGATGGATACCAAACATTGTTGAGCTATCTTTTGGTTTCCTTTGATGTGCTCAATCCCATTAGACCCTGGGAACTTCACCATCTGATGGAAAGTTGAAGAGACTGCCCTCATCTTGTGCAACCATGTTCTCCCTATAATCACGTTATAGGAAGACGGTACATCCACCACTAAGAAGTCGGTTCGTAGCACCACTGTCCCAGCCCGAACAAGCAGAGTTACCTTGCCTAACAGCCAAACTGCTCCTGCTCCAAATCCGACCAATGGAGTTACTGATTGTACCAAATCTTCTTGTGTGAGCCCCAGTTTCTTAAACGCATCATAGTACAGCACTTCGGTGCAACTCCCTGAATCCACCAGGATTCTTTCCATATCATATTCCCCAACTCGTAGGGTTATGACCAAAGCATCATTGTGAGGTACCTGGATAAATTCTTTGAGGTAATCCAACTCCATTGCCTTGTCTTTATCCTTTGAATCTTCTTGGATAAATTCTTTGAGGTAACCTCGTGAGACCAAATCATCAAGATGCCGTTTAAACATCTCACAGTCCTCAGTCATGTGACCCCAATCCTTATGGTAACTGCAGTGCTGATTCGTAGCACGTTTTGCATCTTTATTCCCACCAAGAGTTGGGGGCCATTTGAAATATGGTTGATTCTTTATTCGATAAAGAATCCTGTAAATGGGCTCTTTCCAAACCGTGTTTATTGAAAAGAATGACTTGGGATCCGGGGCTTGTTTATCTTTGTACTGCTCTTTCTTTGCCTGCCCATTATCTTTTCTTTCGCGATAAGTTTTGGGCTCTGGCTTGTCTGCTTTCTTTATAGGTCCCTTTACTTGCTCGGTGGCCAACTTACCATCCTCTCGTAGGATGTCATCCTCGTTCCTGGCGTGCTGCTCAATTCTCTCCATCAATTTCGCCAATGTCTGCACGGGACTCATGTTTAGAGACTTACGCAGTTCCCCCCGAACAGGTAAGCCTGTTTTGAACGTGGCTATTGCGTATTCCTCACTACATCCTTCAATCTCGTTGAAGGTTTCCCAGTACTTCTTTGCATAAGTCCTGATCGGCTCGTCTTCTCCTTGTTTCATAAAAGAAAGACTCTCAAAGGTTTTGGGAGCTTTCCTGCTCGTCAAAAACCGTGCAGTGAATTCCTCGGCCAATTGCACCCATGTTCGGATGGAGCGTGAGCCCAATTTGTGGAACCAGGACAGAGCAACCTTCCCCAAACTCGACGGGAACATCTTGCACATGATTGCATCATCCCCTTCATGCATAAACATTGCTTGCTGGTAATGCTGTATATGGGCCACGGGATCAGCATCTGTCTCGTAGAGGATGAATGTCCCGTGCTTTACCCTAGTCGGCAATCTAGCCTCCTGTAACTTTTTTGCAAAAGGGGAGGATGATATATTCTGCAGTGCTTTCCGTGATGCTTCCCGTGTAGTCATGGCTTCATCCTCCGGTCCTTTCTTGGATCTAATTCGTTCCCAATCGGAATCAGGTCTCTCGTACCTGTCCCTATGATGTTTTCTACTCCCTTCTTCTTCGGGGGTAGAACTCCGACCTCTGCTTCTCCTCTTTCTTGGAGATACCCTCCTTCGCTCAGGTGTTCGGATCCTGCTCCTCCCTTTCCGTGGAGAAGTTTTATGTCGCCTCGGGGTCAGACTTCTGCTTCTGCTCCTCCTTCCTCGTGAAGGAGCCTTTTGATACTGTACCAAAGCGTATTCACTGCCTCTAGAATTTCTTCGAGATAGTCCAGAGTCCTCCGGATGTTCTCTGATTCTCTCTAGTTCTCTGATTTCATGTTCTCGTTTTTTTATCAAACGAGCATACTCCTCAATTTCTTGCCTCTTCTTATCAAGAACGTCTTCGCTACGGTATACACTTCTGGAGTGTGCAATCGATTCATCCCCTCGATGGGATTTAGTCCTTCTCGTGGACTTCGATGCCGTCTCTCCATCTCTATTTCTGGAGTTGCCGTGGATAGTAAGGGGGTGGCCCTTACTCGTGGTCCTTTTGTGTCCTCCTTCGGGCTTTCTCGGAGCCCCGGGTGGAGACTTATCCCCTCCTCCAATTAACACATCCTTTGGGTCGTGTGGCGTTGCTGGCTCTACTTCCACCATGGTCGTATTTCAAAGGGAACTCTTTCGTTTCCCACAGACGGCGCCAATTGTAGGTGGACAAATTCAAGTAGTGCTTTGAACAGCACTGGAATGCTACGGCTTCACGTGCCTCTTGAACGTAACCTTAATTTGTCAATGAAACCCCTGTCCTGCAAAACAAACAAGGAGTGAGTGCACCTTTGCCTCTCGTGGCAAAGGCCCTCCGATGCCTTTGTTAGTATCACGTACTAGCAATCAAACCCTAATTATCAGTAGGAAAGCAAATAGAATGCAATGTATTGCGTACCTTTCACCTCTAGGTTTACCTCATATTTATAGATTTATGGATGATTGCTGTCCAAGCATCCATGTTGCCATAGGATTCCTAACTCGTATAGGAAACCCAGGATATCAAGGAGTCTCGTTTCCTTTATCAGTTTATGGAAAAGAGTCCTTTTAGGATTCTTTTCCTTTAAGAGCCGAACATCCCATATTCGTTGGGTATCTTTCTCAGATCCTATATTCTTGGGATCTTTATCCCTTTATGGGACATGACTACTCTGGAACCTTCCAGAATGTTCCCTCAAATAGTACTTCTCTCTCTGTTTGGCCATCTCATGGCCGAACAGATGGCCTGGACCAATTACCTCACGTGTTACTGGTCCTAAGGAAACAATTTGAACCATATCCTTTGTAAGGAGCTCTCCACTTGTTCGGCTCTCTCTTGCCGAACAAGTTTCTATGAACAGTGGCATCTCATGTCATTTTCCTTGTATTTGGTCCTAATAACGTCTCATGTTATTGCACCGAGAATCGTACAACCTCTCTGGACCATTGACTTCTCATATCACTGGTCCACAATGCGTTGACCCTTTTTTTTGACCGTGCTCGGGCTCATTTTGCACCTGTTCGGGAATACCTCCCTACACTAGAGAATGGAGTTAGCCGGCCATGGGCTCCGAAGTCCTGTTCTCGTGATGTTGTGCGTCGTGTTGCCCGTCCAAGAACTGACTTCCCCCGGCCGAGAGATTCTTCTTTTCCCCGTCCAAAGCTGCCACCAAGTCAGCAGTCATCATAGTTCTTATATAGGTAGTGCTTTAATGTATTAATTGCATAGAAGCCCCCTTGGACATTGTCTAATAATTAATTGGAGGCTCCACTTTAGAAAGTTCTGTACTTTGACTCCAAACTCCTTTGTGTGCACAACATATGGCTAGAATTTGATCAATTCCCATCTTTGCGGCAATGCTCCATAAGACCTTCCAAATTACACGTTTTTGCACCCATCGGTCTCCATGGCCTACAAACACTACAAAACACTAAAATATATCAAGTAACAATGTAAACGAACCAACAAAGTATAGATTAGGTGGATTAAATGGGTGCTTTTCAGCACCTATCATCGGGCTAGGCCATAAAGCAATGAAACCCTGTCAAAATTTTCTCCGTTTGCATTAGTGTCTGGTATTTTCTCAGGTTGGTGTCTATGTCTTGGGGTGTTGTCTTCGGCGGGTGTCTTGGATTGGTGTCTTGTTTCATCTTCTATTGGTGTGGACTGCTGTATCTCCCATTAACAGCTTGAACTAGTTTATATCGGTTGTTCATGTGAATTTGCAATTTTTTTTTTACAGAAGGTTTTATAGAAGTATACAGGAGTAGAAGAATTTATGCCTGTTTTTGGTTGGAGTGACTTTTACGAAGAATTTTGGCCTGGGTTTTGCTTCTCTTCTCCTTTATGAGTCCCCATGATAGTTGGTATTCATGTATTAATAGAATAAAGAGTTATGGATACAGCTTCCTGTAAAAGCCTGACGAGCTTCTATAGACAACCAAATTGTTATTTTTATGTCGTGCAGATAAATCGAATTGCTACGTATGACCTGATTAGTGATACATTATAAGACACCAATTGATGAGTTTTTCTGAGGACGGATACATAGCACTTGCAAGGCATTTTGTGAAATGTGTGATTCTCCTTCAAATTAATTTCTGACAAGAAAGTGTTCTGCAAAACTGTATGTCTAACCGACGCCCAAACATGTTGTCTTCATTCATCCTCTTTCTCCTAAATACTGGCGATACTAGTACAGTAAATCATAAAATTCATGACCAAAAGAGAGCTTTTTTTTAACAAGAAAATTGAGAGCTAGATACCGATTGTACAGTTTCAGTCTTTGTTGCGTTCGCCGAAGCCACCGCTAAGGTTTGGATTAAAAAGTCAAATGACTTTTTTTTTCTCTATTCAAATTTTTTTGTATTTGTTCATTTTGCAATAATTTTTTTATCCCTATTAGTTTGTCTCGACAAGAGAATCAAAAAAGTAAAAAGAAAAAGAGACAGTGATTGAAAACATTGTATACAAGTAGCTGGAAATGTAAACAAAAAAAACGTGACACAGTGATATAGAAAGGAAATTCTTTACTGGAGTATTTTCTTTCCCAATTTTAAATATAGCTCAGCTCATTTTCCTTCTTTTCCCACACTTAACAATTGTTGACTCACCCCTACAAAATAGTTAAGAAAGAGGGAAAACATACATGTCACGTATCTACAAAGTCGTAACCATGTAGCTCAAGAAAAGTGAAACATTAGAACTCCCTAGCAGATTGAAAACTAAAATGAAAATTGCTTGACGAAGAGCATTCTCAACCCCTACTTTTTACCCCTCTTGCGGAAAGGAACACACTTTTTAGCCGCATTGCCAGTCATACTAGCCTTGTCACCCTGAAGTATAGCCTGCATTCTACTATCCCTGCATAGAGGAAATGAGATTCCATAACGTTGGTATAAAAAATAAATAAGGCAAAATTACACAAAATATGGGTTGTAATGTAATATTCTGTGTGCACCTACCTCATGTTATACATGTCAAACTGAATTCTAAACTCCAAATAATGTCTATTATTCACATCTTTCAACAAGTCTACCAGCAACCTGCGCCTTTCAATTGGATTGAACTTTGTACAAAATAAATTAGTGTATACAATCATATCAACTTATATTCTGTTTAAGAGATATTAATAATCGATAGTTACCTTTTGGAAACCAGGCAACAACGGTGAGCTCTGCATGTACTTTATAACAAACTACCCATAGTCATAATTATCTTCATCAATTTGCAAGGGTTGTTCCGAGAGCCAGTCCACCTTAAATACGCTCAAATCTTGGACATAATCCAACCCGTACGCATGCTTCAATACCTCGTGCATGTTTTCAAGCTGTTCAAGGGAATCTACTTGTAATATTCTATGCATAATTTTTACTTCATGATCTAGAGGAAAAGTTTTCTTAATAAGTGAAAGAGTAAAGCAAAGAAATATTGTATACCAGTAGTTCACCCATTTTTTTCCTGTCTTCGCCAAACCTTCGAGATGGCTTCGAGTCGAATAGATAGGCTGCCTGTTGCACCATATCAATCTTCAAGCACAACCAGTGATCTTTATTGTGGTTGAACGGTATATAAATCTACACATGCATCAAACAATATTTTCGTGACAGTGGTCATCCAACCATTTTGGTCGTACTTATTTTAATGTTAGCATACAAATACGTAGCAATATTACCTCTTCACAAGCATCAATTGGTCCAGTGTATCCTTTATTTTTGAAGAATAAGCCTGCTACACGTTCATTGTTTCCCTCGTATTTCTCATTCTTAATGATCATTTGCTACATGTACATAGTGAATACAATAAACAATAATACGGACATATGGAAAGAATCTTAACACTGCAAAATTTGAAAGACATAGTATAGACGCTTAAAATTGCAAAATTTGAATGACATAATACAGACCTCTTTTTTTTACTCTGTGCTATGCACGAGTCCAATAGATAGGCTTATATAACATATTAAAGATTACTGAGGAACAAAAGAGTACGCACCGAGGCATATTCCGACATGTACCAAATCCTATGCCTCCCATCCAGGTACTTCGTCCTTTGTTTTTTTGTCAGTTGAATAACTACCAGGTTTATGACCTACATTGATTGTTCCAAATTAAAGTTACCGCACAATGTAAAATTGGAGCAGCTAATGAAATGGTTAATCTATGAGAGGCGAAGACAATACTTACGGTAGTACATATCCAGGCATAGGGTTTTAGACAACACATATACTGACGAGTACCAATTTCAACCGAATCCGTAAAATGAAGCCCCATTGCAATGACAGATTCCCTGGAAGAAGTAACATCATATAAGAATAGTACGAGGTTAAAAGTAGAACTAACTCATAAATTATTTAAAATTTTAATATGCGCAATGCTTGAGTACCCTTGTATGCAATTCTCATCGAATATGAACTTCACCATCACTTCTTCCTCTGAAGCTAGAAACGTAGATGGACTTGTTTTTTCGATCAACGGTGACTTCTTTTTTATGGAACATAAAAGAACAAAAGTTACATTTATACGGTAGATCTTTTCAAATTAAAGCAAATCAGTCCTTAGAAACAACATCAATAAACACTAATTACCTGTGGAATAATTTGTTCATTCGATGGTCCAAGAAGATTATCTAGAAATTTACCCATCTGCTTACCCATCTGCCAAAAGGTTACCAACACAACGATTGTTAAATGACTTGGAATTAGTTCAATTACAAGAAGACCTTGGACAAATAATGTTATTAGTTTTGGACTTGGTTTACATTTGCAACTTCGACATCCTCATCATCATCATCAGTAAGCATGCTGGTGGTCTGGACTTGGTTCAACTTTTGGACTTTTTTGACGCCATCAGCAAAATAAGGTGAACGAAAGCATGGAGCAGGCCTTCTCTCCTCTTCTGATCGTGTAATTGGAGCAGCATAGTCATCGTTGCATGATGATGTATCCCCCATGTCGACTGATTGAGTAGTAGCATGCATAAGGCTAGATTTAGTTTGCCCCCGACCTCTTCCACGATGACCTCCTGCTCCTCCTCGGCCTCTTCCTCTTTGACTTCCTAAGATTGGCAAACTATGTTCAGCAGGAGGTGAATCCGTGGCCTCTTTTTCTTTAATTACTTGACCTTTTCTACCCTTTTTTAGGGCCCGCTCCTTCATGCCCAAAAACTCTATTGATGGGCCGTCACTTTCTTCCGCCTTATTTTTTTCTGACAAGAGATTGTGGACAATCTTTGTTCTTGCATTCGCACCTATTTTATTTGCAGCCTTCACCCCCTCATCATCATTCATTTTTTCCACCACTGAATTGAAACAATCAAGCCCATTTGCAGTGGCCAATTGATCTGGATGCACCATGTGGTTCATGATCACCTGATGTAAATTATACACTACATTCTTAAGCTCACCAATTTGTTGACGTGTCTCCACCCCATCCCCAGGTGCATTGGCCTTTTGTTCCCAAGTCATGATTTTCTCTTCATCGAGATCATTGTATGCTTTAGCTCACCAATATCATGGCGCATGTCATCATAAATTTTAGTTTTTACCACATCGACATGATGATCGTTCATTTGATTCGGCTTACTGAAAGTAACCTTCACCTAATCATACAAACATACCCAGTTCACGTATGAAATGAATCAAAATGCGTATGTGTGCATGTGATCGAAATGTATTACCTCATTATGGAATCCCCCCAACTTCCGAAATAGTCGAAAGGTCTTTTTGAGTTGTGAATCACCCCAATCATTCAGGTGAGGAATCGATCGCGTAGTAGCATACGTGCCCTCGAAAGTTGGATAAACATTATCCAAGTAAAACAACTGCATGACAAAAAAACAAAAATAAAAAAGTTAACGCGTTACATAATTTGTGGGTGCTTTTTCATTTGATGGAAGTACATCTATATATTATGTAGGTAACACATGAACCAAGCAATTGTAAGAATATAATTGAGATACATACCAATAGGAGAAACAAACATCCACTGATATTAACCCTTTTTTCGTCTTGGTAAATTTTGATGCCGCTGACTAGGGAGTGCAATGTTAAGTTTCCCCAATTGCAATTTTTCATGACTTCAACATCCTTCACGAAATGAAGGGAAGAAACATTCAGGGATACCTTCGTGGTTGGGCATAAAAGTGCACCTAATGCATATAAAGCGAATTTCTGCTTGAACTCATCACCAGCATCAACGGTCTTTTCGTCTTCGAAATACTTTCTTAATCCATCCAAAGGAATTACCCCATTGACCACTCCAACACTTTCATGCAAACTCTCCATTCCTTCAAGAGATCCCCGATCGTCAATGTCACAGCCATTGGATCATACTCCCAATATATCACTAACGTCTTTCAATGTGAGGTTAAATTGATGATCATGTACATCCAAAGAACAAGATTTGGGATTGAAGTTATGAACAAGGAATTTGCACAACTCAAGATTTAGTCGTGTGCATCCTATCCCCAACAAACCTCCCAATCCAATTTCACTCACCGCCTGTCGTTGTTGTTCGTTCAATTTATTGACTATTAGCACAATTGATCCCAGAGAAATTCTTGTTTGGATTCTCCTCTAGAAAAGAAAAAGAAAAAATTATTGAGCTTTTTTTGGTAGGCCAATTAAGTAGAAAAGAAAAATAAAAAATTCTTGACTGGAATTAGCCCAATTAACCTCTCTTGGTGCATGAGAGAAGATGGTGTTAGTTATGAACCATGATAACTACGTATCAAGTCGGTTACCTGTCGAGCTTTTTTTGGTAGTTCAGCCTTGTCTAAAAAATATTGCGCTAAGCTCATCTGTTCCATATCCAAGAACTTCTGTTTCTCATCCTGTGAAACCAACTTCCACCTATCCCCAATATTCTTCATGACCTAAAAATATTAGATTAAAATAACACAAACTAAGAGACAAGCATCACTTATAGGACACAAGTTAAGAATTCGTGTTTAAACGCTCACCCCCTTGTTTAGTCGATGGTTTCCTTCTTTATTGTACTTCAACTGTTCATGACTACAAACATTATCAATTCAATAATGAGAACATGTGGCAAATGTGGGAAAAAAAAATTCAAGGAAGGAAGTTCGTAAGAGGTACCTATAAAATAAAAAGGCGTTGGTATGGTGTCGTTTCGGTTGAAGGTGCTGATTTGTAGCAACCATTGAGGTCTGCAAAAAAAACTGTAACGCTCACAAATGACAGCTCAAGAATTAAAGATGGAACTTGTCACAATTTTAAAAATGCATAAAAATGTAGTAGAGTTCCTTGTTTCTTAGTTGGTTATCTAGTTTATGAGTTATAACACTATATTTTCAAGGTGTCGATTAAAAAATCTATTTTAATATATTAAGAGAGAGTACATTTTGGTGAGGACAACTTTTTTGAGGCTGGCTCACTTTTTGGTCTTCCTAAATTGGGATTTTTTCATAGTATCAAACCTATGCACACAAAGAACTACGAAGTAATCTGCCATCCCAAACCCATCCCCTACTTATGTTTTAGTTCATGACATCATCATGCGCTATCTTTACATCGCGTTTATTAGAAATTTTGGCCCACGCGATGTGTGGATGATTTATTACTTCAGAAAAAAAAACCTCCAATCTCGAGTTACCAAAAAAAATTCTTTAGATCGACAATGGCAAAAGGTAGTAGACATGGCAATGGCTTACATTTTGCTTACTTTAATAAGCAGTAGTTTTAATATTAGGTACAGTTTTTTACTTACAGTCGATTCTGTATTTTTTTAATCAGAGAATGGATATCGATTATGGTAGTTTTTCCCACCAACCATGTTCACTTCTTGAGTTTTCTGTTTTCCCCACTGAACTAAGAGGGCTACATAATTCAATTCCAATTGTATGAGGCATTCTTACAAACACATTCAATGTAATAATAGAACAACCATTACATTTTCTATGAACAACGATTTCATTGGCCAGAATGACACTAAATTTTGTTATGATTACGCCATGCACCGTTAATAGCCCTAACAAGAATATTTGCACAATGGCAGTAGAAAATCCCAACAGATAGACACTCAAAATTTCCAAGATGAATTGATACACGGCTTCTTACCGATTGTGGCAACGATAGTTGTTTGCGGTGGTTTATGATGGTGCCAATGGTGCCGTTGCGGACCTCTGCAATATTAGGTTTCACCCAATTATCAGATTATCAAGAGAGAGAGAGAGAGAGAGAGAGAGAGGGAGGACGTTCGAGAGAGAGAGTGAGAGAGAGAGAGAGGACGTCAAACGTCGGACTGTTGGTGTTTTTCAAAATTATAGTATGAACGTGGCACTACAAGAAAATGCACCAAAGGCGACCTGATTGCCGACGCAATGCATTTTTTGTCGGCAAAAGTAAGCTTTTGCCGATGCAAAACTAGTTCGTGTCGGTAAATGTAGATGTTTTGGCGATGAAAGTAAGTGCATCGGCAATGTTGTTGGCAAAAGTAAGGTTGGCGGGAAATATTCTCCCGCAAAATATTTGCCAACGAAATTTGTTTTCTAGCGACGAAATGTGCATCGGCAAAAGTTCAGCATTTTGGCGACGACATTTTTGTGTCGGTGATTGTCCTAAGGGGAAATTTTAGCTATAGAATGTGCATCGCCAAAAGATAAATCTTTCGGCGATGACATTTTTGTGTCGGCAAAAGTTAAATTTTCACTTTTTGCAAAAATTTAAAGAACACATGGATTTCTAGTAATTTGCAAAAAGAGAGTTTGAATTATTTTTTTAGGTTCTAAGTTTGTGGACAAAGAAAATTTTGTGGCACAGAGAGAGTATATACAATACGAAAAGAGAGTTTGAATTGTTTTTTTAGGTTCTAAGTTTGTGGGAAAAAAAACTTCATGGGACAGAGAGAGTATATACAATACGAAAAGAGAGTTTGAATTATTTTTTTTAGGTTCTAAATTTGTGGACAAAAAAAACTTTGTGGGACAGAGAGAGTATATACAATACGAAATGTCTAATAACATCCAATACAAAAAAAAAAAAACTAATATTAATATCCAAGTGCCTAAAAACATTCATTTAAATGTCAAATAACATCCAATAAAAAATACAATATCCAAGTGTTCCTAGCAAATCAAAAAATAACTAATATTAATATTGAAATTTGGAAAAAAAAAATCCCGAACCAAGGCCCCCGTAACCCATAGTAGTTCCGTCTCTGTATATGTGTTTGTGTTATTTGTATGTATATGCAATATATTTTTATAAATATATATAAAGTACTTATATTTACCTAATAAAACATAAGAGTGTGGAGACCATACAAACACAAGTTGAAAGAAAAGCTGAGATTCATTTGATCCAAGGGTTGATGTGTGCTCTCAAACTCTTTTAAAAAAACACCTACACTCTTACAAATATATTACAAAAATGCAATCGGTTCTTTTTACCCACTGCTCGGCTTCTGGCGTTGACATAAAAAAATAAAATATATTACAAAAATGCTCGTGCCTACAGCATTACGCACGAGCACTACCAGGATGCGTAGTGCCGTAGGCACGGGCAAAGCACTAGTAACACTATATATAAGAGTATGTTATACTAGTGTAAAATTGTATATGTACTGCGTATGTAAGTGATATATAATAAATATTGCAAAATTAGTAATGAAGAGTATGTTGGTGCCGTTGGTAGATAGATCTAGGACACGGAGACTTCACGTCCACTGTTCGAAACATGGGGTAGGCGGAAATATAACGGAAGAAGTAACTTTTTTTTTTAAAATTAACTTTCGGCGATGCAAAAATCTCATCGGCAAAAGTGTTTTTCTCTTTGATTTTAATACCCCTTTTTACCGACGCAATACTATTTGCCGATAGAAATTGCCGATGCAAACCCGCGTCGCTGTAACTATACTTTTGCCGATGAAGGACAATTCACGTCGGCGAAACCCTTTCCCGACATATCAACGCCGACAGCTTGCCGACACAAAATTTTTCATCGGCAAAAACCTTTGCCAACCCATATACACTTTTGCCAATGTACTTCGTTGTGTTGCCAAATCCGCATTTTCTTGTAGTGTGGAGAGAGGGGGCTAGGTTTACTCCAATTATGAGAAGAAAAAAATCGTTTAATCCAACGACTCAAGTATAAGTTGGCAATAGGAGCCCTTAGATCGGCATATTCTCCTAGAGATACCGCCCTATTTTATTATACCTAGTTGCCAGATACATACAAAGATCGGGAAAAAAACAAGATACAAACTGAGAGACTGCGAGAGAGAGCACACATGATGTTCTCAATAACTTAGGAATGCATTAAATGAGACACAGTAATGACGATCGAAACTGTTGATTGCGTTATCTTTGTTGATTAAATCATCCACGAATTTTTTTTGCTATGATCGGATTTAGAAAGCCTCTTCATCGGCTCACTAATTCGATAAAAAAAGAATATTTCCATCCGATTAATGGTCTAACGATAAGCGGTGAACTTTATTCTTGGTACATTTAATCTAATTCATATTCTGTAAAAGAGAAAAAGGGTCCGATCGAAAAAAATGGCTTACACGGGGCTCAATTGTTGTATTATTAGACATTAATATGAATCTAGATACATTAAAAGTCTTTCGATTACGTAGTTGTAGATATCCGATAATCTCTAATTTTGGCGACAATGCTAAATATCGTATAACTTAACATCCTAACAATACTGATCGATCATTCTAAAAATACACTCACTAACGACATTTAAATTGCACATGCAATTTATATTTGATATGAAACCTAGTCCTCTATTGTAGTTGAATGTAAGGTAGCCATGCGACCGTGACACAATAATGACGATCAATTCCATTGAATTTTTTATGTTTGTTGATTAAGTCACCTACGTAAATTTTTGCCTCGATCTGGTTTAGGAAGCTCCATCATCGGCACGCAAATTTAATAATAGAATGATATTTTCCATCCAATTAAGTGTCTACCTATAAGCCATCAACTTCATTCTTGGTACGAATGACGTAATTGATATTATGTAAAAGATAGACGATTTCGATAAAAAAAAAAACAAAAAAAAAAAACCTTACGTGAGACCCAGGTGGTGCATTATTAGATTTTATTGTTGTATTGAAATTAAACGACTTGATTTGTCAAAGTATGAAACTACAAGGACTAATTATGTAATTCAACCTTAAAAAACAACATTCTTTTAAAAAAAAAATGAATGAAGGGTGCAAGACTTGAACCCCTGATCTTTTAAATAAATGTCCAAACTCCAACACCTTATCACTGTGGTACACAATTGAAATTTTGAAGACTATTAATTATATAATACTTTCTTGAACGTAGAGGCCCTATTTCTGGCTGAAAATTGGAGAAGGCAATGGCCTCAAATGCCTTTGTCCTAGTGCTAGGCCTGCACTTGTAGATCATATTATGGCCTATGCCATTGGTGTAAATCAATATGTTGACTATAATAACTTTTTTAAAAAGAAAGTACAATGACAATAAATTTACAAAATTATTTAGATTGTACTTCCATAACCTAATTCTAAGGACTACCATTAAATTTGAATTTGTATGCATAAGGTGAAGGTTTGGCACCGATCTGCCTGTCAAATACATAGTGCCAATTGTTAAGTACACCACCCTAAATATCTGTATCTTGAGACAGTTGAATAATTATTTGTTTTAGTGACCTCTCATTTTTTCACGAAAATTTGAAGCAATTTTGATTTTTTGAATTAAATTTTTTAGAGAAAGAACTTAATTTAGACTAATATTTTGAGAGGAAATTGTACTTGTATTAGAAAATTTGGGTATAGTATTTACTTTTTGGTGAATTTCTTGGATGAAAATTTTGAACGAGAACTTTATTTTTAGTTTAAATTATTGAGGTATTGTATAGGGACAAATAAGAATTTGAAAAAATAGTGCGGAGGGAATCAAATATTAAGATAATATGGTGAAAATTTAAAATTTTGAAAAAATAATGTGTCGGGAATTGAAAATAATTAGTGGTATGGTATTTTGCTAATTATAACTATCGTTAACCGAACATTCCGATTGAATTTTTTTTATACGACATGTTGTGGGTATGAAAACGTCAATTTATGGTGTTGTCATAACAAATTTGGTTATATTACTCAATTTGTGGAATGGTATTTTGCTAATTATAACTATCGTTAACCGAACATTCCGATTGAATTTTTTTTATACGACACATTGTGGGTATGAAAACGTCAATTTATGGTGTTGTCATAACAAATTTGGTTATATTACTCAATTTTTGGAATGGTATTTTGCTAATTATAACTATCTTTAATTGAACATACCGATTGAATTTTTTTTATACGACACGTTAAGGGTATGAAAACGTCAATTTATGGTATTGTCATAACAAATTTGGTTATATTACTCAATTTGTGGAATGATATTTTGCTGGTTATAACAATCGTTAACCGAACATTCCGATTGAATTTTTTTTTATACGACACGTTCTGGGTATGAAAACGTCAATTTATGGTATTGTCATAACAAATTTGGTTATATTACTTAATTTTTGGAATGGTATTTTGCTGATTATAACTATCGTTAACCGAACATACGGATTGAATTTTTTTTATATGACACGTTAAGAGTATGAAAACGTCAATTTATGGTGTTGTCATAACAAATTTGGTTATATTACTGATTTTGTAGTATTTTAGACATGTGTTATTACGGAATATTTTAATTAATTTCCTTTGATACGACACAGTGTGGTAAGAAAACGTTAATTTATGGTATTGTTATAACAATTGTGGTTTATTTTATCATTTGTGGTATTTAAATATATTTTCTTTTGATACGACACATTGTGTTAAGAAAATGACAATTTTAGGTGTTGTCATAACAATTGTGGTTATTTTATAAAATTTGTGGCATTTTACAAATATTTTTGGCTAGGGTATGACAATTGTTGGTTCTGGTACGACATATTTTGATTTTGTTACGAAATATCATACGAGTCAAAGAATTTTTGGTACGACTCATTGTGGTAAGATAATGCCAATTTATAGTGTTGTTATAACATTTGTGGCTAACATTATTTAATTTTTGAGATTGTACGCATATATCTGGTTATGGTACAAGTACTATGGATTCCAGTACGAATAATTATGGTTATACAACAACAATATTTTTTAATTATGGGTAACCTACTAATGACCTGTTCAACAGGTAAATTTTAAAGTACAAGTCGTAACTAGAGTCATAAATATGCATTAGAAAATCAAAAATCGGCATAATGAAAATCACAAATTGTCATAATTTAGACATACGATATACCCTGTGTACCATAGCTTCCTCTGTCTTTTATACTATATAAGTTCAAGTTAGAAAATGTACTTGTTACAAATATGACCATTGAAATATAGTCATTTAAAAATATAGCCGTTACAAATATAACCTTTGGGACATAGCTTTACAAATTATGACAATTAAGACATAGTCAATGTAAACATGACCATTGAAATATTGATGTCACAAATAGGCCATTTCAGAATAGATCCTGTACGTTTTAAAAAAAAATTATTATTATTTGAATAGATACTATAAGAAAATATATTGATTAACAAAATTAAAAAACATTTAAATTGAAAAAGTATAAGTATAATGGTCTTGCTAACCTTCGCCCTGTAGAGACCTGTATTTTTTTTAGGGAAAATTTTATAAATAGTCCCTCTAGTTTATATGAGTTCTCGTTTTGCCCCTCTAATATTAATTGTATCAATTTTAACCCTATAGATATAATTCCATCTCAATTTTGTCCCTCTCCCTGACGTCGTCAATGAAACAAACGGAATTGAAGGGAAAATTTGTCATTTTCTCTCATAGAGGGACTAAATTGAGATTTTATGTAAACCAGAGGGACTATTTCTAAAATTTTACTTTCGTTTGTTGTAAATAAAATTAAAAAAAAACCATAAGTAATGTATTTGACAACTAAATTATTTTTTATTGGGTAATCACACTATGTTGAAAAATTTTATATTTATATTTCAATACACATTACAAAAATATTAAAAAATGCACAAATCAACCCCTTAGCTAAAATCTTTGTATCATGTTCTTATAATCTCCTTATTTTTTTTACCCGATAAAAAAAATGTTCAAAATCCGTGTTTATTTGTTATATGACTGATCTTATGAGTAAGTCCCAAAATAAATACTCTTATACCCATGTTTTAATGTATTTGATCTCTTAATATTCAATAGTATTTCATTGCTTAATTAAACACAATTACAAGATTTCTAAATACTACTGAACTTTTTCTTTGTAATTATGTGACAGAGAAAATAACGAGATTGAAAATTCAATTGAAAAAAATACAATACCAAGACATTTAACATATGGGTTGTTTTTCGATTTTTCTCATGCTTTTTGTGATAGATATAATAAAAACTTTAAAAAATTTCAACATATTTTGATTATTCAATATAAAATGAGATGAGAAATATATTACATATGATGTATTTTAAATTTATTTTCAAAAACAAAAGTAAAAAATAAAATTGTAGAAATAGTCCTTCTAGTTTGCATAAAATCTCAATTTAGTCCCTCTGTGCGGAGAAATGACAATTTTGTCCTCCAATTCCGTTTGTTTCATTAACGCCGTAAGCGAGAAGGACGAAATTGAGACAAAATGTAAATGTGAAGAGTGTGTTGATGTGGGGTGTTTGTGCAATAAGTGGTGTATGTGCATATGTGTCTTTGTGTGTATGCAGGGAATTATCTTCCCATTTCTCACTCTCTTTTCTCTTGACACAGCACACCTCTTTCTCACTCTCTCATTCGGCTCTCTCTCTCTCTCTCTCTCTCTCTCTCTCTCTCAGCCAAAAATCCACCAAAAACACTCGAAACCTACACAAATCAACCTCCAATCCGTCTTCCACACACAATCCAAGCCTTGAATTTCGTGGATTTCGCTTGGAGGAGGCGTATTTTGGTGGATTTCAAAGTTGGAAACTTAGGGCTTGCTTGGGATTTGGGGGTTTTGCTTAGGTTTTGCTCAAAACCCTTTCGGTAGGGATTTCTCATTTTTTTCTACATACCTATGTGTTGATTAAATGTTTAATCCTTCTTAAAATACTCGTTCCTAGTCGAACCTAGGTTTGTTTTTGGTATTCTTTGATGTGTTGAGTTCGAGAAGTGATAAGAGGGGTTTGAGGTGAAGCTTAATGATGAAAGAACGAGTTAGAGTTGTAGTTAACCTTGGATTGTAGTTGATCGTTCCCTCCTGCGGTTAGTTCAAAATCTGTCAAAAAGCTGCATGAAATGCTGTTTGTGTGCTCGTGGCATCGATACCAAAGTGACAGGTATCGATATCAGTAAGCAATCTGGAATTTTGGTCCACGAGTATCAATACCCATACCTGTCCCCTTTCTAGACAATTTTTTCTTGTTTGTCTGTCATTTTGTCGTCCTAGACAACCTCCGATCATTTTCAATGCATTCTTGATACCTCTAAATCAATCCTCTACATTGTGTAAACTATTTGAACGATACTATCGGATATTCGGAGTCTTTACTTCCTTGATATGGAATGAGATTTAATAACTGTTGATTGAATGTATGTCAAGCCTTCTTAATAAGAATTTAGTTCTACTCCCCTTTATAATCACTATAGTTACTTGTTATCTTTTTGGGATTGTTTGATCCCACATCGGCTACTTGAGGAAGTAGTGAATGGTATATAATGTAAGGTTGACTAACTATTGTATAACTTAAGGTTAATCTTTTGAGCCATGTGGTTAGGCGAATGGTTAGCAGATTAGCTGACGCGGGTCGTTACAGGTGGTATCAGAGCTTGCACCAACCGGAAGTGTAGGGCAGGTCCCGCAAGAAGACGTGTTTGGGTGGGGCCGACAAGTGAGGAGCTTGAGGTGCTTAGGTGGGTCCCACATGAGACAAGCTTCATGTGCTTGTCGTGCTTAAGCGGGGACTTGTTCTACATCGCTTGGTGGGTGGAAGTGATGGAGCTTGGGGCTCAACGGGGACGTTGCGGTCCAAGTGGGGGAGATTATTAGATCCCACATCGGCTACTTGAGGAAGTAGTGAATCGTATATAATGTAAGGCCTCGACAAGTGAGGAGCTTGAGGTGCTTAGGTGGGTCCCACATGAGACAAGCTTCATGTGCTTGTCGTGCTTAAGCGGGGACTTGTTCTACATCGCTTGGTGGGTGGAAGTGATGGAGCTTGGGGTGCAACGGGGACGTTGCGGTCCAAGTGGGGGAGATTGTTAGATCCCACATCGGCTACTTGAGGAAGTAGTGAATCATATATAATGTAAGGCCGACCAGCTACTGTATAACTTGAGGTTAACCTTTTTAGCCACGTGGTTGGGCGAATAGTTAGCAGGTTAGCTGGTGCGGGTCGTTACAGGTTGATACCACCTCTGTCATGACCCTATCCCAGTAATTAAGATAAAGGGGTTATCGTGACCGGCCAGTGGATCTAACCTCCACCCGAGGCCTCATTACTCAGTCCTATGAGATGCAAGGACCGTAGAGAAAAATAATTTAAACTGCGGAAGCAATCTGAATATTAGAACACATTGTCAGAGCCATAAAGGTTTAAAATCTTTACAACATAAAGTGAACATACACAAAATAAGGAATAGCCAATTCCCATCTTTGAAGTTTTCAAAATGTTGCCTAAATACTTTCTTTACATGTCCCTCAGGTAGCAGCGTTTCTCGTTCCTACTTGGCAATACCGGTAGGAAAATAATTAATTTCCAGAAGCCGACAGCTCGTGTGAGATACTATACCAGAGTTATACGTTTTACCATGGAAATATTATTCATAAACTTCTTGTACATAGCATAACATAACTTTAGCATAAAGCTCATAAGAACAGCTTGCGTCATGTAAAACTTGCACAATCTTGTGATGAACATCCAACAGCTAAACATGAATAGGGGAGCGACCCCACATGGTGTGAAATGATCAAATCAATGGCAGCTGGTTCCACATAACATTCCTCCGGACCCTTATAACCCCTTCGTTGGTCATGGTATCTTTAAAATGCGTCCCCCCGACCCGAGACACCGCTATCTGGATGCATCAACTTTCTTTTGAGTTCATAACATCATAACATCA